>NC_138582.1:98433479-99831409 GCF_964289735.1 Phaethon aethereus
GAGTAAATGGGTTGGGATTATGAAGGGGGCTGTCTGCGGCCACCTCGTGGGGCTGGGGCTGACTCCGGCTCTTACGCCGCTGCTCTGCCTGCGTGGGGAGCAGGAGTGCTGCTGGGGGCACGGGACCACCGCCAGAAAGGACTCGCTTGCCCAAGCGCTGGACCACTGCAGCTGTGGCCGCCTGCCCACCCTGTGGGGGCTTGGGCAGGAGGAAGGAGCCTCAGCCCTACAGCCAGCGGGAGGAATGGCTGAAGCCAGCCTCCCGCGTGCCAGTGGTTTAAGTCCTAAAACGGACAGGGCTGCTGTTTTTCTCTTGTCCGGACTCCACCCCAAGGTTGACTAGGCAGGATCCATCCATCGCATCGGGGAACACTACAATCACGCTGGACTGTCTCCCCTCTCCAAGACCCTTCCTCTCAGTTCACGTTAGGTGAGATGTGCTCATCATCCACACTTTAACCAGGGCTGGAGGATGCTTCAGAAGTAATTGTGAGGGACAGCGGGGTGAGCCTGCCCTAGGGAAAGGAAGAAAGTGTGCTGAGGGGAGAAGAGTGTGGGGCTGGCGGGGTTCGGTGTGTGCTTCCTGCTCTGGGAAGGGGACACGACAGACTGAGGACACTGTTTCAAGGTGCAGGTATATGCCAGAAGCTGGGGTTTTTCTAGGAATGCCAAGTACTTCAGTGGTGGCTACAGCAACAGGTTTCTTGAGGTGTCCCACGTGTAGATAAACAAATGCACGTCATACGAAAGCCTGCAACCTGCTGCCGCAGGGTATCGTGAATATAGGTTTGTGGGCCTGCAGATACAGCCTAATGGAGACTTCCATGGGCAAATCCCAGGTTCATAGGATATTGAGAGTATAGGCAGGGCTGTATTTCCCAACATCCCTGGTCCAACGATTGCGAGCACTAGGGAGTCAGGTTTGTGAGTTTACCCTGAACATACCACCCCCCCCCAACCCCCTTTTAGAAACAGGGGCAGGCTGTTAGCTAGAGGTGCTCAGAGAGCAAAACCAGTGGAATATTGCACCCCGCTAACCCCCCCAAGTAAAAAAGTCTCCAAAGTCCAGAATGAAAAAAAATTCCATTGTTTTACAAATAGCTGTCGTGTATGAATGACCAGCGAGAGACCAAGATTCAGCGCAGCACACGGGACGAGATCACAGCCCCTCCTGCGCCCACAGCCAGGGATGCTCTGGGCACTGGGCAGGGCTGGCAGAGATCAGAGCTGGGCTCTGCTTTTGGGCTTTGTGCTGCGGTCAGCAGGAGCGAGACCGTCCCACCCTCTGCGTCGTCGTTTTCTCCTGTGTAAGGAAGCTGTGAAAAACTAATCAAGTGTTTTCACTTCTGCAAAAGGTAGGGATTAGAAAACCTTCTTTATTAATTTATGTTCTCTATCCTAAGTGCAAGGGCTAGAGACAAATCAGGCCTGGAGAACTCGCTGCTGTGTGCATGGAATGAGCTTTAAAAATTAGATGCATCTCAGCTGGTGGTGGGGCCACAGCTGTGGCTTTTCTGTGCATAAGGCTCGTGCTTTCGTCTTTGTGTCTGTGGAAAAGCAGTATTGCTGAGGAGTGGAGTCTGCTGATGTGCTCTCCTGGCTGCTTGTCATATAGCTGCCTCCTGGGAAGCTATGGATGCATTCAGGTAGAAAACACTGTATTTCACTTTTCTATCTGATTTTTCTGTTTTCTTTTTTTAAAGGATGGGAAACCGAGCAATATTCACAGGGCATGGAGATTTTATTCTCTGTTGCCTTGCCTGAAAGCAGAGGCTGGTGTTTTCTACTGAAGTTACTCCTTGCTAAGTGGGTTGGATGAGTTACTCCAAAGATTGTGGTTTGCTGTGGAAGAGATGCCACAGCCTCCTGTGCTACTGCCCTGTTACGGGGCTCTGAGCAGAAAGAGTTCTCTGTAGCAGAGCCCCTCTGATAAGTAGCTGATGAGAAGTAATGGCTCCTTGTGAAATACATGAATTGTGGGATTTCGCCCTATGCTAGTGCAGCCTCAGGCAGATTCATCTGCAGGAAAACCAGTCAGCTGCAGGAGTCTGGATTGCACGGTGACGGTCTGGTGTCTCGTGCCGGCCTCCAAGCGAGTGATTTTGTTTCCTCCAGTAGCAGTATTGTTGGCTTGTGGTACAGGAGCAGCTTGTGAGTATCTTGATGCTTTCCTGTCCAGTTAACTGCTAATGACCATAGTGCCTGAATACCTGGCTATTTATTCCTGTGCTTTGCTTGTGTCCTTAGATAAAGCATTGAGAAGAAGCTCTGAGAGAGTTTTTTCCCAAATATCATGAAGAGAAAAAAAAAAACGTGCAAACACTCTAGAAGTGAAAACTCATTCAGCTGGATGTATGTACTCACTGTGTAAGGTTTGTATTGTTCGTGGTTGTGTCCTCTGCATCCCCATATGAGGAAAAGAAAAAAACCTAGACAAAAATGGGATGAGGCATATGTGATGGTAGCGGACAAGTAGCGAGAGTAAATGAAAATGAACTTTCATGAAACACTTCTAACTAGTAACAGAAAGCAAACTCACTTTGTCAGAAAGCAATTTTGAAACCCACGCTTCAAAATTAAAGTGCTGTTCAATTGCATGAAGCTCCTTCAGTCTTCCTTGGCGATTCAGCCCCTCCTGTGCCAAAGGACACCTCCTCCAGATGTGTGGCTACTTGGCTCCCTGGAGACGAGTGCCTGAACCTGTATAATGCTTTTCCAGCACGGCAGGGATGTACGCAGGATGGCTTATTGAAGGGGAGCTAAACATCACTGAAACAACCACCTCCATGACCCAAGAACATCTGCCTGGTTTTCCTGTCCTGGTGCCCATGGTTCTCTATCCTGGTACGAGGAAGAACAACCTAACCCAGGAATGCCTCCAGGCCGGGAGCTGCGAGCTCCTAAGCAAGCCCTCCGTACCGACCCGGACTCGGCTACGTGCCCGGAGCTGGCAAGAAAACTGCTGGGATTGTGGAGGCACCGAGGCGTGAGCTACCTGCGTGTCCGGCTCTCCTCCATCTGGCTCGGAGCACATTTCGGTCGCCGGGACTTTACAGTCAGGTCTGATCCCAAATCCCAGAGGCGGCTGCCTGAGCGTGGGGGGAGGTGGCAGGACTGGGGGGAGAATTCAGCTCGGATATGGGTTGTGCCATTTGCAGGCTCAGGCTTCAGGACTGCTCTGACTTGCTGAACTCCTGGGACCAACCCTTTGGTGGTACCCACACCAGCTTCAGGCTTGGTGGGCTGGGGGGAGTCCGTGGGCTTCTAAGGTGGTTTAGTGTTGAGGTCGTGACTTGGACTGTGTATGTGGCCACACCAGGTTTCAGGAGGCAGATCTAGGGCCTGCGGGTAGGATTCATCATCCTGAAAATTTAGGAGCATATGATACGGTCATTTGCAGCTGAGCTCCTTGTCTCAGACCTAAGGAGACCTAATCATTGGAGCCTGGAGAGGGTTTATCTCACCCTAAAGTAGATTTAATCATATGGCTTGGTCTCCCTTCAGTTTAAAGATGACCCCGATGATATCTCATGTTCAAATGGCTTCAGGTAGGCAGGGTGAATTGCATCTGGGATGGCTCAAACTGGGAGCGGAGGTGGACTAATCCAAATTGGGGCACTTCTGAGCATCACCATCCCCGTGGAGAAGGAAGGAGGAAGCGAGAAAGAGGCTTTCCCATTTGTGTGTCTTGGTGTCTTCAGCAGCTTTACTCCTCGGATGGAGCTGGTGGTTCTGTGTACTGCCTGTATTCGTGGGACGTGTGGATGTCTACCTTAACTTCTCAGTGTGCAGAGGCAGCTCCACCTGCTGCTGCTGCAGGATGGAAACGGTGGGTCCTTCATCCACCTCCTTCTGCACGTGTACGCAGGGGAATGACGTGCCCTGTGCAGTGCAGCCCCGCTCTAGGAACATCCTTTTGGTCATCGTAGCAATTCCTATGGAAGTGACATCAGTGCCTCGCAGGGCTGTGCTCATGTCTTAAGGAAATCTGTGAGCGGACAACCGAAAGCCGTGTCTTGAGCAGTGAGGCCTGAAAATAACTGCAGGCCAAGCACTGCAGAATGCACATGCTCATTTATCAAAAATTAATTTCTCTTTGAAATGCAACATGAAGAAAAGCCAAGTAAGTTAACTTCTCCCCTTCTGGAATGCAAGTTAATTACAGGTACCTGTTTCCAGCTCCAATCACCTCCTGAGATAAAAGGTTTTTTGGTGGGCTGCTCCTACCATCCTTCATAAAAAGAAGGCACAGGGTGAAAAAACAATAAATGTCCATTTTTTCTTTTTCATGTTCATGGCTACTCACCCTTGTGGCTTTTTCTCTTTGACCTTAACTGGGAATAAAGACAGACTTGAATCACCACAGAGGGAAACGCCCTGGAGCCTTCTACCTGCACGAAAAGATTTAAGACATGCTTCGATAACTTTCTGCAGGACAATCTAAAGCCAGAGTGGGCTGCTTTTTTCCCTTTCCCTCTGCTCTCCTCTTCCAGATTTTTTTCTGCTTGTCTTTCACTGTAACCTGTATTTAACCAAGCTTAAGTTTGCCTTCATATAAATAGCAGATGCATCTGGGACATTGTTATTGCGCCTTCCCGGTCGGCAGTGCGTTGGGTAGCCCTGGCTGCTGTCTTGCACAAGACAAAGCTGGCTGAGCAGGCAGCTACGAAGGGCCTCTTGGATTTGGTTTCCTGCAGCTTTGTATCAAGGAAAGAGTTCTGATCATTTTTCCTGTAATTAAGGGAAATTACAGGGAAGGAAGAAAAAAACCAAACCAAATCCTGATCTCAGGGGACACTCCCCACCCCCCCAGCAGCAAGATTTTTACATTCCCCCCCACCCCAGCTGGCAGCAGCTGGTACCCTGTGGGCACAAGTGTGTGTGGAACCAGGGAATTATGATTTTTTTTTTTTTTTTGGTTGTTGTTTGTTTGTTTGTTTGTGCTTATGGTATGTGTAACCTCCTGGGAGCCTGCTGCATGCAGAGATGCTGCTGCGGCTTGTGCCGCGAAGCCGAGGCAGTGTGTTAGAGATGAGATGAGCTTTATATATCTCCTGTAGACCTGATACTTTGTGCTCCCTCACTCTGTTTTTGCTGTAGTCAGCCTGATGTATTGAGTTGCTGCTCATACAGAAAAAGATACCGTGTCCCTCGGTGCTCGGCAGGGAAAAAGAAATCCCTGTCAGGGAGGTGGTACTGCCGTTGCAGCTGCAGCAGTGCTCCTTGGGCACAGGTTTCCCAGGCGCTGGGCTTCACCCTCGGCAGGGACTTGGAAGACTCAGAGGTGGAGGGATCAACAGCAACAAGGTGGGCTCCTTAAAAGGATCATTGACTTGATGGACTTCGCTTGTGGAGGTGCCGTGGCAGAAGTTAAGCCCAGAAGGGTGTAGAAAGAAGCAAGCAAACTGCAGATCCATTCTGGGTTGAGCCTAGCCCAATACTGTCTGCTAAAAAGACAGAATTGAAGGACAAACCCCTGTGAGGAGGTTGCTATTGCAAATTAAACCCCAGGAGAGGTGGGAAAGTCATGTTCTGCTCATCATTGCCTCTCCCTTGGAGGTTTTCAGCTTCTGCTCAGAACAGCAACTGCTAGCCACGACCACGTTGCTGTAGAGACACGGGCTTATCAGAAGGCACAAGGAGATTTGTCTCCTTGCTTCTTGCCACAGCACCGGCAACTCCTGATTTTTCTGCTGCCCTACGAGGATGAAGAGAAGAAAAGTGTGCGTGCCCAGCTACGCCCTGACGTTTTGACCTGAAACTCTTTGCCACAACTTTGCTCTGGGAGGCCAACCCCAAGTGGTCCTCACCACTGAGCGGGAAGGTGGTGGGATGAAGAGCACTCTGCTCTGAACCCGGCAGTTCCCCAGAGGTAGAAAGCAATGCCCTGGGAGGGCATCTGCTCTGACACTTGGCTGCTGACCAACTCTTTCATGCCCTTTAACTCAGGAGCACCAAAGACTAAATACTTGGTTTTTGAATGGAGAACAATGTACTTGTGTTTCCTAAGTGATTCCGACGGCTGGCAGCACGTCCAGCATGATCAGGCTTTGCCAATGATGTGAGCTGCACTCAAAATTCGGCTCTAACTTAATCAAAGTAAAATTGCCTCTGGGCAGTTCATTGGAGGGAAACTGAGGTGGTACAAGAGTCTGTGCTACCCCCCACCCCCACGCTAGCTCCCAGGAGGTTAAGCTTCCCGTCACTCCTGCTCCCTCTGAAGTCAGAAGGTTTATTCTAAGGCTGGACCCAATGTTCCTCCTGCTGCCGTGCACTTTATCCAAGTACTCTCAAGGCTGGATGCAACCTCCTCTTTGAGTCAGAAGAACTTCTGGGAGGACTTTGTAGCACTAGATGTAACTATAGTCTAGCTGTGATGCTGAAAAGCTGCACAGATGTATCCAGGGCTCCTCAGACAGAGAAAGCTGCTGCCTTAGGCGGAATCTGGGTGCAAAGAGCAAAAAAGAAATGCTTTAAAAAAAAAAAAACGCAACACATTATCTGGACAGTCCATCGCTGAGATGGAAAATCTTCTGGCAGAAAAAGGGCTGAGCTGGTTTAAGAACGATGTGTATATGTTTAGTCATCCTCTGAGACTGGGAAGACCTCGTCTTTGCTCTGGAAATGTTCCTGTCTAAACATGGACTAACACTGTGAGAGGAGAAAGGTGCAAAGCAGCATTAAGAATTACCTTTGGGCTAAATCCTACGAGTTTCTAAAACCTTTCAACTGAGACTGAGCCATGTGAAGGTGGTGCAAGCAGCCTGCAAGTTGGGTTCCACAGGGGGAAGCTGGGTTTGGAGCAGAACAGCTACAGGTGACTCGGCTCATGGGTGGAGGGAAAGTGTTATCAGTGTAGCAATACTCTGAAGAACGCCGGCAGTAGATGCGGGAGGGACACTTCTGAAATGTAGCCCAGATGTGCATGTTGGAGAGTGCCAAAAGCTCTAGGTTCTCAAAGTTACGGGGGATGTGAAGATGCTGGGGTGATGGTGTGGGAACTGGGTTTCCTTCACCCGTGTTGCCTTTGCTGGAACAGCAGACAGCGGGTTTGCCAAGGTTGCAGCAAAGCACAGCTAACGAAAACGTAGCAGCTGTGCAGCACTGGTGTGAGAAAGGGTAGAGGTAGCAGCAGGGAGCTGTGCAGCATGGGGCGGAATCAGATACGTCCTGTGGGCTCTACTGAAACATGCACATAATTGCCTGACAGAACCCATAATTTCTCTAAAACCTGCCTGTTTCAAGGGTGGCTTTTGTCTCTCCTCTTTCTCCCTCACTCATCGTCCTGGAAGAAAAAGCAAGTGTTTTTCTAATTAATATGAATTAGTATTTACTCTCTGAAATAAGGAGCCAAGTGTGTTCTGCATTTGCCACTAGTGTGAGGCAGACTTTTTTGTTCCCCCCACTGGACATCAGTCAGTCATTTTTCTGTTGCCAAACAGCAGCAGTTTGTTGGCAGCTGGGTGGGGACGCTGTGGCTCAGGGAGGAGAGCAAAGAGGCCCTGGTTTCTATTCTGAACTGTTTTGGTCGTCCAGTTCTCCCCTTTGTTGTTAGCTGAGCCGTTTAAATTTAGCAGAGGAACATAATGGAGCACTCTTGGGAAGAAACCCAGCATCACCGGCTGTCCCCTTGCGAGGACACACCGAGCCAGGCCAGGCGCTTTGCTCCCAAGGCTTTCATTTGCACTTACGCTCCCCAGCAGGAACGTCTTTCATTGGCAGCTGGGAACTGGCGGAAGCACAGAGCCGGTTCTGGGCTTTTTCTCTCTTCCTCACACACCCAGGGTGCTTGACAGGAGGTAGGGATGTGCCTCGGCAACAGTGAAATGGGAAAATAACTTTGGGGAAAGACTCCGTGATCCTTAAAGCAGCATGGTTGTTTCAGATGGAACCTACCCCCAGATAATGCTCAATGTGGCGTGTAGTAGAAGAGGGGTTCTCTTATCATTGGGCTGGGGGGGAAGGATGGCTACACCGAGCAAAGTTCCTCTTCCAGCTCCTGCGTGGATCGTGGCTTCAGCAGTCAGCGCTGGAGAGGGGGAGCAGGCCAGAGCGGGCTGTCCTGCCACCCCGCCTTATCGTGGGATTGCGCTGCCCTGTTCACCTCCAGGACCGAGGTGCCTGTGCCGTGACAGGATGGTTTGGGATGCAGCTCACACAGCAGGAATAGGCACCGGGAATGGGGCAGGAGCGTGGCCCAGTGCGCTGAAGATCCTGATGGTTGTATTTTGGACTTGATGCCTTGTGTAGCTGATGTTGGATAAATGCATCACTTGCTTCTTCTGGACAGGCAGAGAAACTGTCTGTCTCTTCCCTCAAGTTCTCACTTCCATCTTTTCATGATCAGTGCTTGGAGTGTGAAAGTGAACTCCCCATTTTAGAATGGCATTGATAGTATTAGTAAGCAGCAATATTTCGTTTTAAGATGCTTAGAGTACTCTGAAAACAAGAAAAAATAAGAGCAAGTGCTGCCTCTTTTTATATATATAAAAAAAAAGCTAGTAATTTAATAATTTTAAAATGACTCTCTACAAGATAACAAACTGTAATACAGGCTTGCAATAAAGGTTCTCCTTTTGAAAGCACAAACTATCAACATAACAACTAAGCTTCAAAACACTTTTTCATTTTCTAAGAATATACAGTGAAAAAATGGACGAGGAATCCAAAAGAATCCCAAACAACATTTGTACAAAACAGGTTCACATGGATTGCTGTTTGGCAACTGGCTATCGGTTAGAACGGGCTCACCACCTTTTCTGGATGATATGCCAGAGCCAAGCCCCGGAGCTGAGTCTGGGCCAGCTGTGGCTGCGCTGGCGCCCGCTGGCCTTCCTGGAAATGTTCCGCAGACTCTGGAAGCGACATTATGGTAGCTTTGCTCTGAGACAGTACGTTAAGGCTGCAAGATTTCATACGCTGCTGAAATGGTTTTGTTATCTACGACAACATACCCCATTTCTGTAAGGCACGTGTTTGGATACAAACTGGGAAAGCGAAAAGTTAGGCAGAAGTGCCTGTATTCTAGGTGCTGCTGATTTCATGAGTGTGTGTTTACCAGTGATCTGCTCGCTGATGCCAACACTCAGAACACATCAGTGTGGGACCACGTTGAATTATGCAAGGACAGTAGTGTTTTCTGCTTTAAAAACACCAGAATCGCATGGAATTTACCCGAGCTATTGCCCACTTTGAAGAGTGGCTTTCAGTCTGAGGACTGCAGGCAACTGGTGTTTTCTGTCTTATTTTTAGGTGGTTCACAAAAGGCAATGAAGACAAATAAGTTTATATGTGTTTTGGACCAGCTAGCATATGTGAAATTTCTAAAGCGGTCTACCACTCTGCTATTAATTTTAAGGGTCTAAATTGAAAATTACTGGGTGGGATTGTGTGTACTTACTGATGGAATGGCCCCATTTAAAACAGGAGGTCATTTCTGGCAACAGTGTTGTGCAGAAGGACCAGCACCTATGCAACAGAATTTGGAAAAAAGCCTAATAGTTGAATGGAAGTCAGACTTGCAATAGATGCAATTAATTCCCAAGAATATGTCCTAGAAAAATAAGTGCTGTTTCTTCATTAAATTGTGTGTATGCTATAGAGCTGTTTAAATATCTGTTATTTCAAATTAAGCTGTTTTCTTTCCATATGAATTACAATTTGTATGTTAATCCCTCTGGAAGGGACTGGTATTTTGAGGCATTGCTCATCTGCAGCCTCAAAGATGAGCCTAATAGTCCCTGGGGTGCTCTCAGGATAGCTCTGAGTCCATGAACAATAAGGCTTTCGAGCCTGGCTGTTAAATTTATTTGCCAATGCAAGGTCATACAAGGTAAACTTGTATGAATTTACATTGCTGGGAATCCATCCACGTTTTGAAATCCCATGTTGCGCGTTACTAGAAATTTCAATGCCACAAGATATTAAATATATATGATTCTGCCTTCTTCCTTAGAGGGTTCTGTTTCTTGTATGGCCTCAAAATGCTTTTCTCCCAAATTCTGTATGCCTTGCTTGATGTGTTGCTTGTTGCAGTTGTGCATATATGCTACTCAGAATGACTGAACGCTGTACATAACAAAGTAACATCAAGAGAAGCGTTAAATTTCATGGAGTTAACCTATAGAAAGTAATTTCTAAGAAGGGAATGGAGTTCTATGAGAACCATTACACTTGCTTCATGGACTGCTACAAGTAGGTTTTACAATCAAGTCCATGTGCCAAAATTAAGATGGAATGAAACAAGCAGAGTGCAGCATCCAGTTAACAAATATACTGAGGAAACAGGCAGTATATACAAAAGATACGCACTGTTTACCCGATGCATTATTTTTTAAGGTGCTTAATTGATGTTTTAGGGAATGCAGCAACATATACATATATGCAGTGTATACATATCTAAATGGGTATTAGAAACATAATACAGAACCAGATATACTCCCAGATCCCTGATTTCATTAGATTCCCTAATGCGTAAGAATGTACTGAAAATATTTCATTAAAAACATAAAAAAAAAAAAAGGTAACATTTACATAAAAATAGCTCCTTTTTTTTTTTTTTCCTGTTTTGCTGCTCATGGATTGGATTCCACTGGGTTTCATAAGGATGCCATTTGTACCAGGGAGAGTTTGAACAACTGTGCATGACGAGACAGCTCTGTTACTCGGTCCACCATCTTCTGCAGGGCTGCTGTGTTGGGGTAATGCAAGGCAGCCATCTTGGTATCCAGAACAACACTCTTCAGCAGTTCGCACAACTGGTTGCTGGAGTTCATCACTTTGTTGCGTATGTCCTGAGTTGTCACTTGCCTTGTGAGCATGTCCCCAATGAACACAAGTTTGTGAGCGCTCAAAATGACAAATTTGCTGTGAGCCACAAAGATTCGAGGGGGCTGAGAAGCGTTGACGCAACTGAAAAAGGCATCGATGGCATTTAGGAGGGAGTTGAAGTGAGTCTCGCATTGGTCAGAATAGAATAAAAGCAGCTGGCTGTCATGGGAGGTGGCAGCGCTGTTTGCGGTCTGGAGAGCTTGAGGTGGCTTCCATTTTGAGATGTCGTTCTCTACCGGCTTTGTGATCTCTTGCTCCAGACGTTGAAACTGATTAATCTGAAAGGGAAATAAAAAAAGCTCTCTTCAAAGAACATTCTCATAAGACATTGTTATGTATTACAGTTTCACCTTATGCTTCAGGATTCCCCTGAGTATCCTAGATTGGCCTTATGCTAAATAAAAACTAGTGTATGTGTTTTCTAAGATCTTTTATTTTACAGAGTGAAGGGTCATCAAGTGCTCTGGTTACCATAAATTCAAACGTACAGAGTTCAGAAGAGAAAAACGTCTAAAATACATTATTTACATTTTTAAAAAAACCCTCCAGAATTTACAGGCTGTTACTCATTTGGAATATTCTGAAATCACAAGCAAGAGACGGATCCAACTGGCAAGGACTCCTACACAATCCTTAAAAAGCTGCTATCTCTGTGGGATTTTGCGATGACAAACCTTTAACTTTCACCTCCGCATTGCTTGTACGATTTTCTGCCATACAATACGGCAAGAACATATTGAAGAATTCATATGAGGGCAAAGTGACAGCCCTCAATCTTATATGACCTGCTTTTTCAGCATTTAAAGTGATATTCAGCACAGTATTTAAATTAATGGTATTGATGTTCACTGAACAGATGTGCAGATGGCATCTGTATTCAGTGGGGTCCTGTGATTAAGGCTCTGGATTGCAGATCAGGAAAGCCAAGTTCTCAAGCTGGCTTTGTGACTGGCCCACTGTGAGACATTGCAGAAGTCTGCTTCTCCTCTGTGATACACTTTTGGAGACAGAGACTGCTTTACATTATGCATGTGCACTGGGCCCATCATGAGGGTGCATTGTATAAAAAAAAAATTAGTCTCTTAAATTGAGATGGTTGGAAATTGTTTTGAAGGGAAAGGCTTAATCCTGCCACGAGAGATGTCATTCCAAACACCGAGAGCTGTGGCTGTGCTCAGTTACTAAGTGGCAACAAGGAAACGAACAGGGCAGAGATGCTGAACTTCAAGAATAGCTGCTCTGCACTGAATAGGTAAACTGTCTCTGGCATAAGCAATCGCTGATACTGATGCACGGGGCCAGGAAGGTGCTAAAATCTTGATGCTCACCATTTCCCACTTGGAACATGACAGGGCATGTCCTTGTCTTTTGTGTTGATAAATATGTTAATGGTGGAGCGTGACTGGCACAAATCCCACTTGGAAAGAAATGAACCTGGAGCCATGGTTTAGCCAAGACTCAATACATGCCGTCTTCACCAACTAGCACCTGGGACTTTCCAAATGCGTGTGCTGGCACTCACGCACCTCACAGCCATGACGCTAGCAGCTGCACACTGCTAAGGGAAGGGCCCCTCCTGCTTTATTTGATCAGTACCCCTTGTGTGCAAGGAACACTGCATTTCAATGTGATCATGGCACCTAAGTGAACGTACCTGATGGTGCTCTAGCTCCATTTTGCTCTGCTTGATGATATTTTCTTTTTCCAGCAGCTCCTTCTGTTGCCTTTCAAACTCTTCTTTCCCCTGTTTTGCATAATATAAGAAGACACTGTGTTAAATCAAAACCCCTCCTGAGCTAAATGACAACTCATAGGTCAAATAACAGCCTTCTTTGTATTGGCTTTTCCACTGGGAGAGCATCACTAAGAGTACAGAGAATAAAAGGATAGTGTGGCAGAGCAAAAGGCTGTTGCTATTATATATGCAACAGTCCTACTTGAGAGCAAGTAATCAGCCTGGTGAAATGACTCTTGAATGTGTATTAGTGTGACAATCTGATTGCTACATTCCTGTAAACAGCTTTTGCAAACAGAAGGATCAACAACTCCTAATTGGCCTTGTGCAGACAAGGGTGTTGGGTTTGCCTACCTGCAGGTGAACATAATCGTAGTCATCCATCCAGCTCTTTTCTGAGCTCTCACTGCTGGTATTGTGAGGGTGCTGACCTTTACTCAGGAGTGGAGGAAGGGAACTGCAGTGGTTCTGTGCTTTTTCTCCATGATGCTGCATATGAGGATTGTCATATACACAGTCAGGAGTGTTCGTGATATTCTCTGGTATGTTTTTGAAACGTGAGCTGCTCAATGACTGTTTGAAGAGCACCTCTGCATTGACGCTGATGGTAGTGGTCAGCTGCTTGGCATCATCTGGGACTGTCCTTGCCACCATAACAAACCGATCCAGGTCATCACATTTGTTCTGCAGTCTGTTAACAGCTAGAACATTCAAAGACCAGTTGTAGCTGTTCAAGTCGTGACTGGTTTGGGTAAGGATCTGGTGAGAGTCCTCCAGCCTTTGCACCTCCCTCCTCATTTTGTTAAGGAGGCTGAACTCAGACAGGCAAGAAGCATTGGCTGCTGATCCTTTCGCAAACTGGAGGTACTCCAACAGCGACTGCTCTACTTTATCCACAGCCATGTGAATTTCATTGATGTGTTTCTCCATATATCCGTAAGACCGCCAGTCTGCTGTAACGAAGGCCATGAGGTTATTGACAGCTGTCTCCACCAACTGCTGGAGGCGATAAAGCCTCTCTATAGCAGTGTCTGGATCAAGGATTAGTCTTTTGTCCTGTGCAGTTGATGCTGAGAAAGAAGAGTCTTTTGATGTAGTTGAAGATGTGGACATGTTACTCCTTGTGCTTCCTGTGCTGGAGAAAGACAACCTATTTATCCCATCTGTCACATCCTGTAAGCCTTTAGTGTCTTGGAGGACTGGTGGTGGCACATCATATACACCTTCTCTTTCTTCTGGGCTGAGACTTTCACCGAGTCCTGTCTGTTGTCTTAGAAATGCAATTCCCCTTGGGGTATCATAAACATCTTTTTGAGGTGCAATTTGTTGTCCAAGAAAATGGTTTTGATGGTTCATAGGGATGTCATAAACATTCTGTTTCTGTGGCACTCCATCCAGCAATAAAAGGCTCTCAGGTGAAAATTTATTTAGTTCTTTTCCAGTTGCTTTGGTGATGGGCGGGGGAATATCATATACTCCTTCTGGTCTTACACTGTGGCCCACTGAAGATGAAAAATCCTGCAAATTTTCCCTTATGCCTGTATCATTTTGGCATGCAGATGGAGGTGCAGCATAGACCTGAATAACAGAAAGCAAACCATGAAACCTTTGGCTAGAATAGCAAAATATTTTACATCTTCCATATGGCCTACAAAATGCTGGGATGGAAGATGTGCCATTGACTTTCATGGACTCAGCTACTTATCCTGACTTTGAGTGAGTGTCAGTTTTAGTATCTCACTTTTTAACACTCATCTTGATGCAAATTCTCATAAGCAGCAAAATCCCAAAAAGGCAGCATGCTGCCACAAAGATAATGTAGGTCTAATCATCAATTCACACTTCATAATGTTAACAATTTTGATGCAGTGCTTCACTTTATCAGTTTTAACATTTTAAAAACCTAAGGAAATCTTTAAAGTACTGAATCTCCTTTCTTTCAGGATCATACATGAACTCTTGTTTAAACATGTCTTTGGTCAGACATGAAAATACAAGATCTTGTGGAAACAGCGTAATACTTACCCCTTTGGCAGGTGGTATGTCATAGACTCCTAAAACTTTTGCTTCTCCCATGGGAACCGGGAGTGCAGGCCCCTTAACCGATGTGGGCGGGATGTCATATATCTAAAGAAAGAATAAATTGGTTACAGAAACAAATCACCTAAGGAAAGCTCTGATCTCAGATGAGTTTTCTTCGTTTTTGTGTTTCCTCTCAAACAGCCTGAAAATGATCAGAGCTCTTCAACTTTGTTTCATATGGGAGAGCTGCTTGGATTTGCCTGGTATTTTGGACAGTTAGGAGGAAATGCACTTTGCTAGGTCCCCTCTGGGCACTTGTGTGGATGGCAGGCTGGAGAGATGAAGTCACAGCTGACTTCCATCCCGAGGGTTAAACCAAGGCCAGCCTATTACAGATACCTGTTGGGGTGAACAGGGAAGCAGTATATTCATGTGACCAGAACTGATCACAGCCTTAGTGATAGAGATTAGAGGGACTAAAGAATAAGCTTGTACTAGTACACACTAAACTCTCTGAAATGAAGGCTGCCCCTGTCAGCATTGCCTATCTGCTTTATTGGGTGCAGTGTGAGCTGTCTTACAGAAAGTACAGCTGTCAGATGTTTCAAGTGTCCCACTTGGTGGCATGTCCTAGATTACAGTGGGTTCTGCGTGTGGTCTAAGGCCACTGTCTGAATGTCTCTTAACCCAGACTTCCCAACAGTTCCAGCCATTTGGTGTCAGTCTGTGTTATGTACTATTGGGCTTCAATGTTGTTCCCTAGAGGAGCTGCTCTGTTGAAAAGCCATAGAGAGATGCAGGGTTGTTGAGCTACAAGTCCTGCAAGCATCCACTCTAGATGTCTGTGGTCTTGGGGATTGAATGCTAAGGGTCTTCCCCAGAACAAAGATACATTTCAAATTCAGTGACATGGTGCAGTAGATACATGGTGAAAACAATTCCCTGCATAGTAGCTGTTCATCTAGGTGGTAATTTTAGCCTTACTGAGTGAATTACTGTCAACTATGCAACAACAAAGTAAGGGGAAAAAAAATTGTTCCCAGGCAGCAAGTTTATTCTGTTTAGATATACTCTTTGATCAAAACACAGAAAACAAATGGGACTTTTGTGTTTGGTGTGCTGCCAAATCTTAGTCAACATCAAATAGAACTTTGAAATGTTTCTGCACTCTGTGAATAAGCCACTGCATTTAATTAAAACATATTTTCTCTCTGAAATGAGAGAACTTGCTTTGCTCATAAACTTCTGGTAGAAATTCATCACCTTTTGTGCCCTGTCAGTGCTGTTGGCAGTTTTATTGGCACTTACCCCTTGGAGAAGGCGAACAGGGGGAATGTCATAGGTATCCTTCTGGTATTTGGAAGGGAATTCATAAACATAACCTTGTCCTGACCTGACTGGAGTTATTACCTGTGGGATAAAGAAAAAGAGGAAACATAAGTCTTTGAGGATCTTGCCATGTGCTCTCTGTAACTGCACAGGGTATAAACAATCCAGTACGATTAACATGCATGCTTTATGTGGCAATGTTAGTCTAACACAAGTCTACATATACTTCTGACAGCTGAACATTGCAAAATTACTACTAGAACCTACAAATGCACCACCTTTCCCTTCCAGATCAGCTGTGACAGCTAGTGACACAGTATCTTCTATTTGTCAAGCACAGATTCTCCAGCAGGTCTAAGCAGGTTTGGTCCCTTCTTCTTATTGACTGCCCCTTAGCACAGACCACATGATGTGACGGTTACACCACCTACTCGCTGAGATCAGAGCTATGTACATTTTGTTCCTCCCACTGAGGTGTTGAGTGTCCCCACTTACTGCCAGAGGCTTCAAATACTATGTTCAAGCTCTGGGAGGCTTTCCCCTTTGCTCCTGGAGGTATTTCCCACCTACTTCGGCAAGATGTCTTGTGTTACTTTGCTCCATAGCACAACATCCTGATGACTGAGTGTCAGCTGTGCTTTGGAAATTCTTTATATAGAAAGGCTATGCTTAAACCTTCCAAGTGGGACATTCAATTTTGCTGTCTCCCTTTGATTTGTCTATATTAGTGGCTAAGCGATAGAAAAGGTTAAGCCATTCTTGAAGTATACAAAGCAGTAACAGCCACTGAAAAAAAGATTAGAATTTACTTTTTTTGACATTTTTCTAAACCATTAATTACCATAATGACTTCAAATAAAATCTGGTGAAAAACAAATGCCTTATGTCTTGAACTGCATCTGCATGGCAGAATTTCAGTATACCTTGGTATAAAAGAAATGCTACCTAACCCTCAGAAAGAGCTGGGTTTAGAGTGGAAATGCTGACATCTTAACCTCTGCTGGTGCTACTTAGCTCTAACAAAAAATATAAATACTGTAACCCAAAGGCATAAAATGACAAATTACATATACCCATACAAGATGGCTTTGTGTTCAGCTGGGAAGAATTCTATACCAGAGCTACCTACCTGTCTTTAGAAACATATGCAATATGTAGAACAGAGTTTCTGCCCAAATGCTCAGTGAAGATCCTGTAACAGTTTTTGCTGTAAGGAATCCTAGCATCCTGGCCAGATTTCACAGTGAATTTTGCTTGACCGAGGTCTGCAGGGAAAGTTCTTTGACGCTAACCTGCTACCTCCTCTCTGCTGTGTTATCAATGCAGGCTTTTCTTCTTTTTACTTGCTGTCTAAATATTGCTGTGTAATCTCTGGCCCTGTACACCATGAAACAATCACTGGATTTTCCCCCTGAGGTGACTGCCATAGCAGTTTACAGTACAGGTCTGATGCAATGCGAGTAGCCCAAGGCAGTGTGCCTGGTAGTGCCAGCTACTGCACTGACCATGCGTGCCTTAGATGAGGGAGGAACATCTACGCCTGGCAGGCACTTTTGCTGCTGCTTTTCCTTTAATTAGCATCAGAGGACAGGGAAGACAGGAACTGGAAGCGATACCGTCTCCAGAGAGCTGGGTCAGTTCACTGCCTGTGACAGAACTCCTGCTGAATTGGGTGTGGGGTTAATAGGGCTTATGTATGTAAGTTTTTTAAAAAGAATCTAAAAATGTATTGAATTTATGACAGACCATTCCTCTCACAGAGTTGCCTACTGTACTCTGTCGCCTACTTTTTACTCTGTAGAAGAAACCTACAGACAAAACTTTTAAGGGAGTTCTCTCTTAAGTTACTGGAAGTTCCCATAATGGATCACTCCAGGCATTATTCCTCCCAGAAATACAGAAAATACAACTTTAAGAAACCCAGCAACAACCAAGGTTTGTTGATAACACGAAAGACAACTTTTTTCTCCTGGTGATTCAGGTATATTTTCCTGTGTGAAGGATTAGTATCCAGTAACAATATGTTCTGAGCAATTTCATCGTAAAATCCTCCACAAATGCTGATTTGGTCTGCACTGAGTACCAGAACGTTTCCTGTTGTACCTCCACTCCTCTTCCCTTCCAACATTTTTTATTAGGTTAAACATCCCTCTGGACTGTTTGTTCCTAGTCAATTCAGAACAGAAGCTGCTCATCACCAAAACATATCTTGAGTGAACATGTTGTAACAGTAATTAAAAGAATATCCATGCTACTTGTCAAAATGAAAGTGTGGAGCATTTGTTCTGACTTTCATGTCCCCAGGACACCAGTACCTCATATGGGAAGACAGGAGATGTGGTCGCACTGCTGCTTCTGTACAGGGAAGAGGGAGGTAGCTGGGTAGGTGAAGTATGAAAGCTACCAAACCCAGTATTTTAGAACTTTTGATTTCAAGTATGCACCCATAAATACATTTAATGAACATGCTGCTTCTGAATGAGATGCTCAGCCTTTTCAACGCATTGTTGAACCATTTTTTTACAGTTTTGAATATCTGATGGCATTTTAGTCTTGAAGATGGACTGCAGAAGGAAGGAGGTGGCTGCAAAAGAAAACTTCCCCTTCTCCCACTTCTAGAACAAGGATAGCAGACCCCTCTGGTACTTAGCAAATTTATTTTCTAACAAATGTCACTGAACTTCAGACCTCATGAGGATTCTTTTTCCTTTTACTTCTTCTCTTTTAAGAATGCCTGTGGTCATCCAAGTTTAAATAATCCTGCATTTCAAACCAGCAATTTTCTTTGTTTACATGTTAAAGGAAACAGATGGTGTTCCCACAAACTATCTAGCCCAACATTCTCAAAACATCGTTAACCACTTAATCCATGCAAGGCAACTAACAGGGACCAGCTTTGGCTCTGGTGAAACAGGTAATGAGCCTACTCCAAACTTCCAGTACTGCAAAACAAAGACAATTGAGCAGAAAGTTAGTTCTGTTCTTGCTGAAGACTATGATCTTCCAGAAGCAATTACTTGGGTCTTTTCCATGCCAATGGCATGTCCCTAAGCAAGAAAAAGAGCTGAATGTGCATGTACTTTGCAAAACATAACAGTCCTGTGGGTCATTAAATCCCTCTTCCTTAAATATAAGGGAAAAAAAACCCCATTCTATTTCTTCTAGGATTAAAATGGATGCTAGACTGCAATAGAGAACATTCCTAACTAGAGGAGCAACAAGACAGTTCTCATGCTTACAGCAGATGCACAACACTGTAGTTTACATTGTTTAATGAGAACAAAGGGTGAATAAACCTACTGAAGCCAACAGAATTACTCTGGATTTATAGAAGTACTGTGAAAGGCAGAATTTGACCTGTTCCCATGAACAGCAATGCCTGGTAAGTAGAATGATGGCAAACAAGCTTTGCTAACTTTTACAGGTGAGATAACTGAAGCAGAGGTATGTTGCACCTCTGCAACACCTTGCCCCACCCAAACCACAGGCAGACAGAGCAGCTGAAAAGGGCAGCCTGCTATTTCCCAGAATGGCCTCTTAACACCAAGAACATACTGACCTCGGCTGACTGCTTTTAAAATACATTACTGCTTTTCAGAGGTGGGAAAAAGGAAGCATGTGAGGTACATTCTATAAATTTATTTTAAATATGGAGAAAGAATTGTATTAAAATATGTTTCCTCCCATAATGCTCTCTTCTTCACCCCATGGGTAACTCTTAGCAGTTGATGAGCTCCTGCCATCAACTCAGCTCTCAGTCCTGTTTTTATTAAAATCATCTGTATTTTACCCTAAAAAGAATCCTGCCCTGGAGGAAGCTAAGCGGTGGTGCATAAAATGGGGCTATTGTAAAGCTTAGGCATGCAAAAAATGAATCAAAATGTAAGTAAAGGAAAAAAAAAGTGTGTTTGTTCTCTTTTGTAAAGTACTTCTGTAAATTTAATACAAAATTCTAGTTGTTGAAGTTCTGTTTCTAAGCCTCTAAGGTGGATATATAACAGCTACCTGGGCTCTCTTAGGCTTATAAGGAGAATGAAATTGCCAAACGGAATATGAGGAAACTGTAAGGGAGAAAGAGAGAGAATATTAGGGGTAAACCCTAATCCTTACTCTCTTGAACTCCTAGGCCTTTGGAAGGCAGTAGCAGGAGCAACTGAATGATGCCAAACCAGGTACTGAACCACCTCTTGGCCTTTCTTTCTGTTTTGCTGCATGAACTTTAGAAGCCAGGTGTGTCTCCTTAAAAAAAAGGTTTTTTTTTCTTGGGGGAAATGTTCTGTGGCTAAGTTCAACTGCATGAAGGTTGTGTTAAAGAACAGAGTCTCTGAGGTAATCTGGGTATTTGTAAGAACCTGGCTAGTTAGCTAAAACTCTCTCCTTTTTACAGGAAACACATAGTGTTTCCTCCCCTGTCTTTTGCAAGCTGCATCAAGATTTCCAGTGACTGATAATGAATTTCCTGACAGTAATGCCTCAGTATGACTTGTATCACTCAGTGTTGTCTGCTGTAAAATAAGAGCAAAATCGTTTTTATGAAGCAGTAGTCTTGACTTATTTATTTGTTATATGCAATGATATACAATGTGTTTCCCAGCTGTCAGTGAGTAAAGGTTGGGGTTTCATTTTTGCATGTATTAAGGATACTCGGCTTTATAAATGTTTGGTTTTGTACGTTGCTATAGGTCTTAGGATTATGAAATCATAATACTTTATTTTAACCTAAATAATGTATGAACATTGGGCCACTAAAAAGTGTTCTAGTAGAGTATTTTCTGCCAAGACTGAACTGTTGGAGAGCTTTTGATCAAGGCTCACAAGCTGAAAGAGATGGGGGGAAGCCTGTAGAGGCATTTCTTCTAATGTACTAGGCTTGTAGCTTCAACTATGAGTTGTTTGTAGTGCTATGAGCCCAAATGTTTCTGCAAGGTGAGAGAAGTCAACAGAAATGACCACATTTTCTTTCCTTGGCTGTGAGTTATCAGCTCTTCTCTGTGGCGGAAAGAAATGTGGTACTAACACACATAGCGACACTGCTGCTTGTCTTTGATCAGGTGTTTCCCAGTGAATTTTCTGAGAAGTAAGATTCGTATGTGTGAAGATAAGGATACGTGACAAATACCATCCTGATACAGAACTGATTTATTTCTTGATGTTGCTTCCATCTTCAAAATATCTGCTTATTTTCTCCTACGCTTCATGTCCATTTGTTGTCCAAGACCTATACCTATACAGACCTGCTTTTTATGCTGTAACTGCACGTGCTCTCAGAGCTAAAGCAAGTCCAGTTGTCACTGATTCATGGTGTGTTAAATTAGAAATGCTTAACTTTGTAGCATCAGGGATTTAAACAGAAACTTTTAAATGGGGCTATGAAGTGCCTCGCCAGTAGATGCCCAGTCTTTAAAAATGCTCCTGTGGTATTGTAATGCAAATAACAAGTACTGAAAATGGGTATTACACTTTTGTCCTTTTGAGGTCATATTATTTCAACTAGTTTTATGCACAGTTTGGGTTGTGAGTCTTGAAGATGTAGAACAGAAGTCCTGAAACCGATTTAAAATAAAAAATATGAAATCACAAGTTGGCCTTGATTCAAACCCTCAACTGCTGGTGGTAAGGGTATAGCCAACTGCTTTGCAATTAGCCTAATCCCGACTTTTTAACTTCTGGTGTGACCTTTTCCATTAACCAGCACACAAAATCAGGTTCACTACACTATTTTGCAGTTTTATATTTTTCCTAAATCTAAAGTGCAGGTTTATTGTCTTTTTTTCAAGCAACTGTTAAAAAAAAAAAATCTATGGAGTTACATAAACAACCTAAGCCCTGATTAGCCTAAAATGTCAGGGCCATATTAAGTGTAGTGGAATGGTGCCGAACTGCATCAGCTGTAGGTTTGGATTATAGTGTTGAATTTTTGCTTGCTGCTGGTGTTCATGATCACAAACTAAATGCAGATACAAAGGTCTACCTCTCTACAAACCTTACTGAATGAGCAGTATAAGGCACAAAAAAGCTCAACAACTTTGTCACTGACAAGACTTTACTGGTGGGGTTTTCTTCTTTCTTTATTTTATCATGTTTTCATGACCTGATCCCGCTCTCTCTCACATCAGCTCTAGGGCTTTCTGCCAGTTGTGTTATAAGCAACATTTTTGCTTGCTTCAGTGGAAAAGGCTTGGTGCTGGCTGGCCTTGAATTGCAAGGCTGATTGGGAAGGGGTATTTCCTAGTTTCTGGTGGAGTCATTCTTGCTTATAAAATGTGATTAGAGTGAAACCAACACTTCTGAGGATCTCCCACTTTTGAGAGGAGAGGAAGAGAATGAGGATGAGCAAAACATATGCATAATTATTAAAATAACAGCATTTTTAAGAGACATGTGAAGGAGGATACTTGTCCAATACTCTTTCTAAGAGTTTTATCAGTGCCACCCCAAGGGCAATTACACGTTTTTTATGCGGACAGTGACATCACCATTTCTGCATGCATTGGCCAACAGGGCTAAAGACGTGTTACAGTACTGGTGACAGAACAGGCATGCACTCTGAAATAAATGTCTGTGGATGGATCTTACGGAGGAAGAAAACCTGCAAATTATTGTGTGATAAGATCTAGTGGAGAAATGTGTAACTGCTAAAGCATTCTCTGGAAATCTGTGATTAAATTTGAGCTGGAGTTTTGATTAATGAGAATTGTGTGGCAAAAGTCGGCACCTCTGTTTTGTTATCTTGCCCATGACAAATACTTAAAGCATCACCTTGCTTTGGCCATTGGCCATCTCAGTCTTTCTAGTCTTCCCATTTAAAAAGGTTGTCACGTGAAGAACGTGCACTTGTTTTCTATGCTGGAAATACTATGACTGCCTCACCTCAAAGACAGAAGCCTAAACTTAGGGAAAGTTTGGAGGAGGAGAGGAAATGAAAAAGGATGAGAAGATGAGGTGCTAGGACAGGTAGGGCATAGAGCCATCTTACTGTTGTGAATGACAGGAAATCCTAAAAGCTCACGAACAGTAAACCAGTTTGCTTCAGCCCAAACAACTTGTTTTAATTCTTTTGAGGAGCTTCATCTTATTTCCTGTTATTTCTTCCCTCCTATATTGAATTCCTAGATGGAAAGTTGGGGGGGGACACTTCATTTGGGAATTGTTGAAGTAGGGTATTTCCATGGCTTGTTTCCCCTTCAAGTATTTTCTTTCTTCCTTTAAGGTATTTCTCAGAACAGATACTTCCCTGTCAACAGTTTCACTTTTGGTGAATTGGCATTTCCCAGTAGGCGCAAAAAAAAAAAAAGGTTGAGATGAAGCATTGCCAAAGAGTTTAAATTCTACAATAATGGTCTTGGAGGTACACTTGGGCAGAAACAATGTAAGTGTCCCTAAATCATTTAGGTTTAAATGTTGCTCTGAGAGAAGTACGCAAAGAAAACCTTCTATTTAGGAAGAAGCTCAATTTAATGCAATTTGCAGAGGTTCTCTGCTTCACATGTTATATTCTGGCTCCATTTCTGTATGGGTTTCTCAAGGCAGCTGTACAGACAAGTGCTCCTATTAATTGGTGTTTAGATTAGCATAGCTTCCTTTGACAAGTTTATGGAAGGTATAGACACCTTTTAAACAGATATAAACTCCATCCTTAATGTCTGTTCCATCTATATAATAATTATACAAGACCTCAGTCAGGACTGATTGTGCATATAAAAAAATTGTGATAAGACTCAATGGGAATATGTTAGCATCTTTTAAGGATTAGGGATGGACCGTCTTATGGAAGGTTTCTGTCTCCTACTACATTAATTATTAATTATTTAATAATTTAATAGAACTTAACTACATTAATTTCATTTTGATTCCATTCTAACAGTCTGTTTTGGGAGAGAGGTTAATTTAGATCCATTTTTTAAAAAAACTGATGCAATATTACCACTGCTATTTAAAAAAGAAAAGTTGAAACTTTTCATGCCAGATATGGAATGATGATATTCTGGTGCTAATTAGTCTTCCTCCAAAACCAAACCTCTACAAAATCATGCAATGCCTGCAAAGCCTTTAGATTTCAATAGAACTAAGTCTTCTGACTGTCAGTAACCCATCTTCATTGATCCATTTCCTATCTCCAGAAACCACACTCCCTCCTTACGATGAGATTCACTTTTTGAATAACCAGTTCCCACTCACGTTTTTGTAAAATGCTCTGCTGCTGTGCTTAGGTTTTAGTACTTACAGGGAAATTTAGATTACTCAAACTTAGTGTTTGGTTAGTGTGTTTCCACATGTAATCAAAGGTCCAGTTAGGTTTCTAACCACCAAGAAAGAGGCCATGAGCTTGCATTTTTCTTTTTATTATTATCCTTTTCTTAGCTAAAGTTTGGTCCTGCACTTGTGCCTGTGCAGGCAGATTTGTGTCCCTGGGGACCTCGGTTGTTGGATGAGATTGCAGGACTGGCCTTCTTTTCTGGTACTACAGGGAAAAAATGCATGCCTCTGGTCTACAAATAGAACTGATTAAAAAGAGTCCTGTGCTTAGGGAGAAACAGGGAGTAATTTTGAGCTCGTATGTTTGCTCAGCCTAATAAAATGCAGTCTTTTTCTTAAAATACTCTACAAATCACATCAGTGACTAACTATTGCTTACTCTGACTTGTGGATGAGGGTTTCTTAACTCAGTGGTTTTCACAGAGACCACTGAGGATAGATTAACTGCACAGGCTTTTTATCAGTAAAATGGCTTTTCTCTTACAATGTCACATTGAAAGTTACAAGTGAAACTCCCGAGTCTAAGGAAAAGGTTGTGTGCTGTTTTTACCACTGAGTTTGCATTTCATTTGAGAGAATTTCATTCATTAGAGCGCACTTTGTGAAACAGGGCACTGAGTGTTGAGGTATGTATTACCATTCCTGCTGCACTCAGCAAATTTGCTATGTGTTCAGCACTTTTAACACCGAAGCAGTATTTTGTTACAAGGGATACAAATCCCTAAAGTAGAACTTGTAAAGTGAAAGCAGAAGAAAAGGAGGACTACAAGATTACTGTTTGGGCCATTTAAGTAAACCATATCACAGGAAGCTGTGGTATTTCAGACTTGAGGGTAAACGGGGACATTATTCTATCTTGGAATGTAAATACATTTTGCCAACAAACTACAAAATACTAGATATGCTCCTGTTCTTTTTGATGACAAAATCTGCCACACAACTCAGTACTATGCTTAATGTATGTCTCTTCTTACTTCATAAATATGAAAATAGGCAACAAAAAATAATAATGTAAAGGCAGGCTTATTTCTGGAAAAAGTGTTATATGCAGACATTTGTTTCCTCCCAGCTAAGACAGTACTTGTTTAATTGGAAGGAAAAACGTCATAACGTGGCAAACTGGCTTCTGCTACTGAAGTCTGTGCCAGAACTGTCAGGGTGGTGCTGCTTGTGGGGTGGTGTTTCCACTTTCTCATGGAGTCAACCAGCATGACTCGAACATAAATAAAGACCAAAGAACAAGGTCTGCTCCCTTAGCCATGGTTTACCCAAATCTCCTGCTGAAGGCAGTGAAGTCTTGAAAAAGGTGAAGAAAGCAGGATGGCAGGGTGTGAAACCCTTGGTCTGTCAAGGGCACGTTTATACTTGGAAATAGGCCAGGGATGTTCAACTGTGAGTATCAGTTCTTTCCCTATTCTGCATTATCCACTTTTAAAAAGGTGGATAAATCTGAGTGTTTCCTGAATTGTAAAGTTCTAGTTCAAACAGATGAACAAACAAAAAAGCTGATGTGTTCCAAGTTGGCATTAATCTCTATTTGTCTGATTTAGTCCATGCCTTGTGGGACCTGTAGTTCAGGGCTGGTAATCCCTGCAGTGCAGCCTCTCCCCGGGTCAAACTGTGGTGCATCAGCCTCATATTCTGTTTTGTGCTGGCTTCCCTTGACCAAAAGTTCTTCTGAAAGCTACTGGTTCTTACAGGAAGATTTCAGAATTTGTCAAAACTCCTTTCTAACAAGGAAATGTTTCCCTTAAATTTTTTGGCCAATGCTATTTTCAGGATGGCGGGACAGCACAACAGATCAGTTAGGGGAAACGCTGAACCAGAAAAAGAGTGTTTAAAGGACAGTGGTCACTTTTTTTACTTTTTACTTTCCCTAGTTCAAAGCTCATGTGTGAACTAATGATTAATCACAGATGCAAAAGAGACTTTGTGCTTTGACAGCACCTTTCTCAAAGGATGTCCTCGAAGCAGTCTGTACAGAATGAGTTCCCTCATAATTACTCCACATATTTTGCTGATGAGGTTGCTGAGATGCAAAAACACCACTCAAGACAATGCAGAAGTCTGTGGCAAGGATAAAACCCAGGTTTCCTGAATGTCAGATTTGTCTGAAGGTTCCTTCTCTTTGCTGGTTCTGGCAAAAAAGTAAGTTTGGAGGCTGACACAGAAAGAAGGAATAAATTCTAAGATACAGCTTTTCTATCTTTTATACCTCAGACACTCTTCACACTGTTAGTCACAAAACAGTTACACCCCTAAACTTGCAGCACAGCTATGAAAGCTTATGGCTAACCAAAGCTAATTTTAAACCATCCCTCATGATCTCTGTCATTTGTTAGGGTGAGTTTCAGAAGGTGGTATTTTTTATTTGATAGAAAGAGCTGATACAGCTTTGTTGTCAACAACTAGCTTGGCTAGAACCAATTCATCATTCTAATTACCTGCCTCAGGACTCCTTTCTGACTTGCTTTGCCTTTCTGCCTAATGAGATGCATTACCTCAGCACGGCTTTATAACATGCCTGCTGTTGATTTACTGTTGCTTGAGGCTAGACAATTCTTGCCTGACAGCGGTTCCTAAGCTTTGCCTGTAAAACTTGTATGGCAGCCAAACCACACATTTGCACAAAGGAAACAGGCAAACGTGCACAGAAATGGATAGTATAGAAACTGCCGCTGGTCCTGCTTAGAATGGTGTCTAGAGGACACTGTCTTCTCTAGCTACTGCTATGGAAAGGGAGAGAGCTTACATACAGGATGATGGCATAGCAAAAACCTTTCAATGTCCTTAAAACTGCCAAAATTCACAGCTTGCTAACCAGCTGTTTCTGCTGATGGAAGAAGGCAGAGTGGCTCACTTAAGCCATTGGGGCAGGTGTCACAAGTTTGAGAAAAGAGATTCATCGTTTTGGAAGTCAAAATCAAATGCTCAAGATTTCCTGCTTTCCAAAATACTAAGGATTGTTTTTACTGATCCCTAGAGGAGGAGGATTTGGAGGACAGACTGTTTTCTCAGTCAAAGGAGACAAGTGCTAAAGTGCTTCCTCTTAATTAGGCTTTTCTATCACAAAAGCATGAGTAGACAGTTGCAGCGGTAGCAGTAAAAAGTAGTTTTGCAAGGTTAGGATGATAAAGAATGACATTTTACTTCAGACTCCTCCCTTACTAATAAACCTACAGTTCTCTCTTGTCTACCATGGTTTCAATCCCAATGGGCTCTCTTTAGTGTAGAACTGAGCAATTCCAAGGGACTAGAGGCAGGTCTGCCTCTGATCAAAGCAGGACACTGCCATGAGGTTTGCCATCTAGCAAGTCTGCCACTAACGCCTTGAATACTGAGACTTGGGGCTCTTAGGATAGGATCGCTTCAATCCTGGCTTCAAGTTTATTTACCCTAAGTAACAAGAATTGGCTAATGCTAAGCAGGTTGGTAGCTACTTTGCTGAGGGTAAAATGCTTTATAAATGCGCATGCTTCATTTATTCTGCAGTTGGTCGCGTAGCCATTTGTTTTTATGCAGCGTAGCTCACCTTTCATAGGTTGCAAGCAATTAAATGAAACAAGTTACAAGCCAGCCAAATAAATGGTCTTAATTTTCCAAAGAAGGTGACTTGATTTCAGAAAAATGCATATTCAAACTTGCTGAAAAATTTCTAGGCAGAAACTTGGAGAAAACAGGTGCCTCTTATTTTTGCACCCCAAGAAGAAGTTTGCACTTAACTGAAATCTTTAATTCTCTCAGTGTATCTAGGGTTTTAACACAGTCTGTGTAGTAATCAGGTTTATGCAGAATTAGTTTCAGTGGAGCTGGAGAGGTTGAGGGGAGGGAGAAGAGACTTTGCATGCAGTTGGGAGACTTTTTTTTTCCCTTTCAGGCTTACAGTGTGCAGAGTACACACACACTTGCAGTATGCTAAGTAAACTATGCTAATGTTAATTAGGCAGGTCAGGTGCTAAAATTGAAGTACATAGTGCTTATTTCGAGCTAATACTTTGGGCTTCCCAGCAGACTTCAGTGCAGCTCTGCAGTATGGTGCATCTCCTGTGGCCCCAGCTGGCATCTCTGCACAGCGCTGTAATGTTTCATGCAGACATACACTAAAACAGGATCTCTTCTGTGCTGTCACATCAAGAGACTATTTACCAGGTGTTCATTAACTACCGCGGAGGGTATCTAATCTACTGTGGATAGGTAAACTATACTGCCTCTGAAAAAGGTTTCACTATATCTAGCCTATAGGTAAAGGAGAAAAGATGCGAGATTTCTCAAGAAACCCATGTAATTGCTCCAAGATCCTCTCTCTGCCTATGCAGCAAGCGCAATTTTCTCACTTTATCTTCCTGCACATCCTACAAAACATAACTGTGGAAAAGCTGAGCAAACCAACCACTTTATAACTTGACTTGGCATGATTTCACAGATCTTCTTCTCTTGCTCAGAAGGAAAAAACTAATTTATTCTTATCAATGAGAACAAAATTATAACAAGGAAAGAAAAGCATTAGAAGAAGTCTTCCAAAGGCCTGATATGAAAAAGGCTGAGCTGGGGGTGAGGCAGGTGAAGAAAACATGAAACAGACTGTTTTGCCAATCTAAATTAGGAGATGAAAGTTTAAACTAGTCAGGAACTTCCTGACAGAGACATCATCTACTCGCATAACTTGGGTATAAATACTATGCTTTAAGCTCTAAAGGTGAGGAAGATGCTAATAGCTGGAGATGTTGAGCTAGGAATGGAGAGACTGTAGGAACTTCCTTTTTGGCTTGTCAGTAAGGGATCTGGAAAGCCAGGAGACTCTCCTTCCTGCCTTGGGTACCTTCTCTAACTCTTTTCCAGCCATCAAGGCACTGCTGCCACCTGCATAGGTGGCATTGCATGCCACCAGGGTACTTGGCAGGTACCCTGTGAAGGTAAAATGAGGGAGTGACAGGAGGTGGGGAAGGCCTGAGATGGACAGCAGGAATAAGGCGGCGGGGGGGACCCACATAATGCAACGCCTCTCACTGGAGCCTTGGGAGCTTTCAGCTGCCACAACAATGGCTGCCCCATGGAGCTGCTACACCTCCCACTTTCAGTCAAGAAACTTAGCTGTAGATAAACATCAAGTGCACTCTTACAAACTTTAGGTTTGGCATTAGAACATCGCTCATCATCCTCTTGCTCCCTCACTCTTCCAAGTATTGCCCTTGTTTCATCAATCATTGCTTTCTCTTTGTAGTTCAGACCCATTGGGACTTCTCCAGCAAGGCAGTACATCATTTTTAATTAAACAAAAATTACTTGGGCAGATGATGTAACTGTTCATTAATTTGTGGGAGAATTAATCTTACCACAGCAGCTCTCTTCTGAGCATATAATGCAAGAGTGCCATAGGCCAGATGTGCTTCAGCCTCCCTGGGGAGCCTGTGAGGATGCAAGATCTCACATTTCCCCTCGCCTTTAGCAGGTGTGGTAGCACAGCTCTAAAATGCTCTACGGTGCACCTCAGTTGCAAATTTAGCAAGCCATGAAGAACTGGGCCCTTCTTTTCCTCCCACAGTAGCAAAGTTACTGCTGTAACTTTGCATACTTAAGATACAGGAAGGATGAAAAAAAAAAAATTTTATATATATATAAAAAAGTCCACAGGCTATCACTAGTCATTAACCACTTCACTGGTGGTCAGCACAAGTGACCTGCTTTGGAGCTATGACATGAAAGGAAATGCACGCACCTTGTTAGTCAGAGCTGGACCATCAACACATCTCTGCATGGAAGGTGGCACCTGGTAAATATCTTGCCCCACTAGACCATGACCAGTGGGTATTTGGTAAATTCCCTGATTCAGATGGGAAGGTGGCACTTGGTAGACAGGGTCCCGTGCTGAGGCATGTGAGCTTGGCACTTGGTAGATCTTTTGCTGGTTGAAGGATTGATGCATCAATCCTGAACTGGACATATCCTGGCCAGAACAACTGTCCTGTACCTGTACCACTGGACCTATCAGGAGTTTCACACGGTTGCCTGGAACGATGCCTTGCCGGCCGTGTAAGGAGCAGAGCCACCATCCTTCAAGACCTTCGGTGTTCTGCTCTATGACTGTCAAAATGTCGCCTTTGCGGAAGGCCAACTCTTCTGCGCATTCAGGGACGTTATCGTACAGGGCTCTTGCCATAAGATTCTGTGGAGAAAGGAGGGCAAGAAAAATGAACAAACAAGCTAGACTTCTTCTAAAACTTCAAGCACATTCTAGGTGGAGAGAAATAAGAACTGAATTTGAAAAAGTGTACAGGAAATCAAAATAACATGGGAAATAATGCAGCAGAGGATTCCCCTATCCCAAGCTGGAGAAATTGGAGGCTTATGCATTAGCAACACTGAAACTTTTCCAGTAATACCAGGTCAGATAGAAGCTCTTTATATGGTCTAGTCACCTGAACAGACAGAAGTCAGGAGAGTTCTGCTCTCAGCTTTGAAATGCTCTTCCTGTGACCTGGGGCTTGTACCTTCATCTCTTGACATCGATTTACCTATAAACATGATCTGTGTACTGCTACAGCTAGCTAGCTAGCTGATATTTAAAATAAAACTTGAACAAGACTCTCAGGTACATAATACAAAGCAGTTGTTTCCAAATATTTTTACATTTGCAGGGTCCCAAAAGACTTTCCACTAGAGGTGCAGATCCCGTTAGGGTAAAGATGGCAGGATGACTTGTCTTAGCTGTCACCTGCAAGGTCCTTAAACTCAGGGATCTGTAGACAACCTGATGAGAAAAAACAGCCTAAAATACAAATTGACAAAATGACACAGCTTTTTAACTATGATGCTCATGTTGGTATGTAGCTCTGTGCCTTCTCATTCTTTCTGTAAACTTCCTTGGTGGCACAGCATAGCACTAGACTAATAGGTAAAAAGCTTCTTCACCCTGCTGCCTCAAAACCACTACCACCAAAAAAAATCAACCTCAAAGGACAAGGTTCCTCAGAGTCCCACTCTCTGTAGAAAGATCTTGAAGAGAATATTATTTAAAAAATAACGAGCCCAGTGACCCCATCTGGAGTTGTGCCTTTGCCATGGGGAAAGCTCTACCAATCTATGTGGGCCTGTCCTTATGTCAAAGAGTGTAAGAATTTACGTACTAAACATTACCATAGAGTGTGTCTATATGTAACTCGGGAGGAGTCTAAGGGCAGCCAAGGAATGTCTTTGACCTGTGTCAACATAGCTCAAGCATTCTTTTATACATTTTGCTTGATCATGTCAAGTGGAGCAGTAACATTAATATAAGGAACTTCACACAGGTCTATTCCCAAGTATTTGCTAGTGTTTCAGGCAGGCTTTGCAGCTTGTCCTGACCTCTGTTTTGCTGTGGCTATGCTACCAGCAGTACCTCTGCTAAGAAGTTTTAAGCCAACTCTGAGCTGATCTAAGATTGCAGTCTGTGAGGTACAGATGCATTACTAACAAGTGCCATCTCCTCTCACTGATTGAACCAGCTCCCTTCTTTCTTTCTTTGCAGGCTTGTATGGCACATCCAGTTCTGAATAATTGTCCAAGCTTAAGTATTCAATGGAAAGCAGGCAGGCTGTCTGTACTGACATTCCTGGACCCCTCACAAAGGCTATGAACATTTAATTTCTTGGCTCTGGTGGTATTTCCAAATGTGTTGGCAACAACTGCTCTGTGCCTGCCTGCTTTTTGGTGAAGGCAGTTCAGCAGAGACAGTTACAAACTAATTGTAAGCACTTGGAAAAAATACAGGGAGCCCTGGATCTGGAGCGTTCTAGCTGAAGTATTTCGATGCAGTACACAAACTGAAATGGTACTAATCCACCGTAAGACTGGATATGCAGCTGTCTTGAAGATTTATCTTATGTCTGTTAAAGGGATAGTGTCAAGTACAGTTTAGTGTTTTTATCTGTCATATTTTATCCCTCGTTATATCTTTTCCCATTAACAGGCATGAATGTTTGCCATCATCTCCGTGCTTCATCAAGATAGCAGACTTCCATTTGATGTGCTCAGTTTAACTCTTAAGTGTAGCATACAGACAGGAGGTTGTATGAAGGGCTGACTAGTGGATAGAGAAAGGGTAAGCTCAGATGTCACATAAAAGGTAGATGAATATGCTCTTCCCAAGACATGTAGTGGTAGTGTTGAAATGGAGTGCATGAGATCAGTTTTCTCTTTTTCTGAATGGAGGATCAGTTTTCAACTGTATGAGAAATGCTGGCTTTGCTTTTCATCAGCATCATTAGAGAGGTCAGTATAAATTAAGCTTTGGTTTGGAAAAGCAGGACTGCCATTTTGAACTCCCATGTAAGCAGCAGCACGGGGGCCCACCATTCTCTCTGATGCACGTTTACTCAGCTCATCAGTCAGCAACACTAAGAAATGCAAACAAAGATAAAGCAGGGAGCAATTTTGTCCATGTCTTGGCAGAACTGTAAAACTAATCTTTAGCATAGTCAAAACCAGGGGTCTCTTCTTGAGAGAGGGAATCTCTCTATGCTCTTGCCATGTTGACCTGACTACTCAGCTGAGCTAAAGGAGCTCAGAAAAGGAAAGCTCATGTCTAGTCTGAATATTCAAGTTAGTATCTTTCTACATTTCTTTCTAATATGTCTTTCACAGGAGAAATCTGTTAACATGACTAGCTCAGCCTCTGCAACTGACTATTTAAGGGAGACTTTTGCAGAGGATGTTGTATAAAGAGGAAGATGGCGGGGGGGAGGGTGCAGGCACAAAATGAGCATGCTAAATCAATGATAAATGCTTATTCTTCTATACTTTGGTGATTAAAGGTATTTGAAAAGCCCGATTAGCTCCTACAGCAAAGTGATTCTCAGAACAAAGATGGAATGGTGGTAGAATTAGAGCAGATAAAAGTTCCCATGTGAATTTTTTTCCCAGTTGCTCATTATCTCTGTCCCAGTGACCTTCTCACCACCTGGCATGCAGCATGTCAATACTTTCTGGATGTGCTTCAAGAACTTCTTTGCTGCAAACAGCTTCAGATTCTTGTTGTCAGTGTTAACTCAGGCACCAGTATGTGAATTATACGAATTGGTTACCACTTGTTTCACAGCAATTTCCCCAAAGCCTTTTAAACAGCCCAGAGCCATACCACCAGCATCAGTCACTGATGGAGCAGTGAAGCAGGCAAAATATTCCTCCAAATAAGCCCTGGGACCAGAAACACTAAGCCTATTGCTTGTTGCCAGCATCATAGGCACTGTTCCTGCTACGCAAACCTTCTGTATTTTGAGCACTTGACTTCATTCTTCCTTCACAGGATTTCCTAATACAAGCTTCAGGAACAGTGTCACAGTTGCTTTTGTAAGTCAGCACAGTCAGTCTTGCGTAAAATGACATCGCCACCACAGAAGGTCATCAGGAAAGCTTTTGAAAACCACAGAGGTACCTCTAACCTGCTGTGGTGATCAAAATAGTAGTCTCTACTTTTCCATACTCAGAAAGAAGTCCTGGTCAAAGACACCCCTCAACACTTGTGGGCTTTATCTGGATTGATTTGACAAATTCTAATAATTTTTGGATACTGTGGGCATTGTAGCTCACATCTCACAACACTCCCTCTCATTGGTCTCATCAGCTGGACAGTGTTAACTGGAATTAATTGGACTTGCTCTTAGAGGCATGGATCTGTCAGTTGTCTGCCTGCGAAATAGGCACCATATAAGCACGAACATCTCATACGAGAAGGCAAAGGCACAGCAGTGACCTTTTTGTATGATTAAGTGCTAAAAAAAACCTTGGCCTCTTCCTAAACAAATTGACAATAGAGAAAGGGCTGATGAGAAACTTGTCTTGGAGTTTGTTTTGGCAACTGCCAAGTTGTATAGAAGTCCCTTGGTGTTTCTAATACAGAGAAAAAAGGAGGGCAACAGATTCAGAACTAAACATTCAAGTTCTGTAATGCCAGAGAAGAAATGATCTGATCCTAGATAGGGAAAACATTTTAGTTTGCCCTAGAAATCATCTGTGCTTCATAAAATGAACATACTGGCTGCTACCACCACCTTTTAGTAAGATTAAGCATGGAAGACTCTGTTGCTCTTCTTTGGTCCATGTTAACTACATGACAGATGCACTGGTGTTCTCCTCCAAATCTGAAAGTACCTGTGGTCTATATACAGGTCCATTCTCCTGAGCCCTCTGTGTCACAACAGCCATACTTCAACTCATCAGTGCTTCTCTACAACTAATCGTTGACTGGAAAAACTCAGTTCAGCTTTTGTATCCTCAAGCCTTGCTAGCAATACCGGCAAGTTTGAAAGTCGAAGCTGGGGTCAGTCTACCACTGTGTTAATACTCTGTACAGGCAAAACAAAAAACAACCCATTTGTTCTCCAGAAGCTTAAATTCTTCTTAACCTTGGACTCTTGAGTGCAGTAGAAAGCATGTTTTGTAAAATCACCAAAAAAAGGAAGTTTTTCAGTCTTCTGTTAAATAAAGTGCTATCCCAGTCATCAGCAGGTCAGAGTAAAAGGGAGCCTGACCCTAATGACTGCTGCCTGGGGACTTTAGCTGGAACGTGCTGCAGGAAAAGGCTCAGCAGAGTTTGTTGATGCCTTGTGTCAGAAGCATTGTCTAAAAGAACCAAATCTGAAATGGATATTCTTTAGATAAAACGCAGATTACAGTGCCCATGGTCCCAACCTTCTACATCGGTTGAGACAAAAGCAAAGCTTTCAAGTGCTCTCTAGGTAAAGTGAACCTAGAATTTGAAACTTTTATCTAAATTTGCCTTTAATGCTGGTTACAAGTCCATTAGATAAACCTTGGGAAGGTGCAATTTGTATCCTCTGCTCACCTTAGATTTTTCTGAGTCCAGGATGCATGTCCTAGTAAAACCTGATGAAGCAGAGGATGTTGCCCTGAAAGCTGTCAGCTGTTCTACTTGCAGAATCTGAAGAAACCCTGCCCTAAGACTCTGTAAACTGTCCTTCTCAGATGCTGAAGGAATTACAGGCCAAATTCAGATGCATAAATGAGGCCTAATACAGAAAAAGGTGTCTACTCTCTCCTTAACCTACTGCAATTGATGGTTAACATGCCTGCAGCTGAATAGACACATGAAAATATTTTGAAAAATATGATCTGTTTTGGATGGCCTTCCCTGCAGCAAAGGGAACTGCTAGAATTCTGTAATTTGTGGTCTGGAGAATGAAAAGGCTGTTGATGAGGCTGAGTGGCAGAAAAGGGAAGAAGCAAGAGTTAGAGAGTGGTAGAAGTATCTACTCTTTCTGTTAGAGTAAACACACCCAGTGACAAGGGTAACAAGAGTGTGTGAGGTGCCCACAGCCATGGAAATAAACACAGGAATAATAAATGACATGCTATGAGATCAAATACAATGGACTCTTTAAGGGCTGAGTGTCATGGTGCCAAGCTCCTAGTGCAGGGCTGCCAACTTGATTCCTCAGCCAGCTCTGCAATGAATGAACGCTCGAGGAAAAGGTTCAACCAACCATAAGCTCGAAGAATTTCAGTTGCTTCCCTCAGAGGTGCAATATGAGGATGTTCCAGAGTGCACAGGCTTGTGGATATGGATCCCCACTCTGTGCCTGGCTGGTGGGGTGTGTTGTTTTGTTCTGCTTTGTCTTGTTTTTAAATATTGCTTCCTATGTGTAGAGTTTATGTGAAAATAGAACCAGGGAAATCACATCTGCTCTTAACTGACAAAGGGTGGGATCCCTTTTTTCTATCATTGGACAAACTGTTTCTTAAAATGCTAAAGAGCTTCTCTTCTATGTTTAGCTAGCTTAGGAGAAGGCAGGAAGAGAGGAACAAAAGAAGGAAAGGTGGGGGAAGACAACCCAAAGGAGTGTCTATGCACAAACCACTAGCTTCGTTTTGGTTAGATCACTTTTAGTTATCAATTACATAATTTTTTTAATACAGATTCCCCATCACCTTTTGGTTTTCATTACTCTTTTTCTACTTTAGGTTTCTTTATTGATGCTGTTCCAAAGTAAGCTTAAGCATTTGTATACCATTGTGGTTGTAATAGGCCTAATAGTAATGATATGCCTGTGAGACTGAAGAACAAATCTGAAAATCCAGTAAAGAGTTGAGTTTTATTCTGAGAGAAATAGTTTGAGTACAAGCAGTATTGTTAGAAGAGAGGGAAGTTCAGGTTCTGTTGTGCCTTCTGACAGAAAGCCTTCAGTGAAAGAATCATTGGACAGTTTAACATCGGTGCTTTTTAGCTCTCATCTCCTTTTCTATTTCTCACTGCCCCAAGATAAAGAATTTGTTGTGCTGTGTTTGCAAGGAGAGAAACTATTGAGGCACAGTAGGTAACAGGTCTATCTATAACAAGCAACTCTTCATGAAGGCTACTTAATACAAGCTGACAGAGCTGACAGAGTAAAACACTGGAAAATGTCTGTGGCTGGTCTCCTCAAACCTGGAAGAAGGTAGTGTGAACAGCAAAGGCAGTACCTGGTACACACAAAGCTGCACTGACATGTTCTTAGACATATCCCTGCGGGCACCAACATGGGGAATGAACTACAAAATGGCACCTTGCTGCTTAGCTGTAACAGCCCCCACATGTGTGCAGACCTGTAGAAGCTAATCGCCAGCAACAAGCTGGGTGCAGGTACTTATTTTTTATCTGAAGTAGATAGCTACATAGAGGAGGCAGGAAGTGCTAGCACAGCATGTAAGAAAGACCTTGCTGTACTACCAGGGTGGTGCAGTTACCACAGCTACAGCAAGAGGACTCTGAAAGGCCCTTAGCATCTAGTTCAGACGGTGAGTCTGCCTGCTGGCTCTGGGAGGCTGGTTGCAAATGCAGGGAGAAAGAGGGAGGCTGGCTGCAAATGCTCAGTATAGTAATGTGCCAGTTGACTCTCACAATTCCACTTTTTAGGCACTCTTGCTTTCTTCCACCAAAAAACAAGTTTTGTTTTAGGGCAGATACTTTTCTGGTCAAGTGTTGCTAGTCCAAATAATTACATGTCCTGCTGGATGGAAATCAAGGCAGTTTTCCATGAACAGATTTGGAAGGCTGATTTTACAGCTAATTGAGAGAGTGAGCTACAGGTTAACAGCCTGAGCAGAGCTTTAAGGAGGATATATCTCCATCTACCCTAAGCATCCTTGCAGGCTAGTCCCATGCATCTCTGGAACAGGCTGTCAGTCATGTTAAAGTACGACAAACTGCCTGGAGGTTGTGATGTGGAAAACCTTGGGTCAGCAGGGGAGAGGCGCAAGTGTCTTTATTTCAGTGTTCTGCCATGGTGTCCCATGGAAAAATGCAAAAATAAAGGTTAAAGCAAGAGATCCTAACTGAAGATTTGGCTTGTGTGAATAAAATATGTCATTGTTCTGCACTGAGTGCATCAGCTTATTGCTGTGCTTGGCATTTCAAACTGGACAAGTGAGTTTAAAATAAAAGTTTTCTGCCTCTGTATCTATTAAGAGCTATCCTATTAAAATGATAGATTGCTCAAGAAATTATAACTGTACATCACCTAGCAGGACACCAAGCTAGGCTTTGTTTGTTTGTTCAGATGATGTTCTTTTGCCTCTTGATTGAGTTTAGTTTTTTGGCTGGGCTGGTTTTATTTTATTTTAGTTAAAGGGGATGTGAGGTGGGGGGGGGGGGGGTTTCTGCTCTGCTTTCCTGTGCATTACAAAGGTAATCACCGAAATACAATTTTAGGTCAGATGTTAAATAAGGAGTTGATTTACCCCTTCTGTTTCTGATGCAGTGAAGGATGGATGTATTGTATCACAAACACCATTTGAATCGCACAAAACCTCTGAGGTGCTTACTGAGCTTGTAGGGGGAGTTTAACAGAAGTGGCAACACCCTTTTACTACATAGCAACCTTCTGTTTGGAGTCTGTGCAGTGAGATGCAACAGGTCATTGCTACGCTAGAAAAGAGCGTATCTGAGGGTCTAGCTTAGTGAAGAAAAACAAGCTCTCTCGCTCAGCCCTGGGGAACACCCCTGAGATTAATGTGCTCTGCTCCTGTGTTGTCAGACCACCCACTCTGTTCTGGAGCTATGAGAGAAGACCGAAACAGTTTGCAACTAACACTTACAGTGAAGCAGAGCAGTGATCTGCTGACAACATATCCTGATCTTATTCCCCTGCCCTGTGAGTTTCTGGAGTTTGACAGGACTGAAGAAATACCATTTTCTTTGCTCTTTCTGGGAATGCAAACCACATCCCCTGACTTACCTTCAAGACCTATTAATATTTTGGGAAATTCCACCACACCTAACTCGCAAAGTTTTCTGTGTATGTTTTAGCCTCATAACCAGTTTCCTCTCCCCCCACCCAAGGAAGGGTGTGATCTAGTTCGATGACTTTAAAAGGCCTTTTCAAATCTCTGAGGGCTGTGTGCCTTCTGTGACATCAACAGGAGGGGAAAAAAGAAGGAAAAAAATAAAGCATGCAAACAATAGCCCTAGAGTAAATATGATCTCACTGTGATTAAACCACAGTACATCAAAAATCAAAAAGCAGATGGAAAACCTAACCTCTTTCCCTCAGGCAAGCAATTAAAAACTTAATGAAAGGAGATCAGATGTTGAATGCTTAAGAATTGAAGGAGCAGAGCAGAAGGAAAAAAAAAAAATGGAAAGAAAGAAAGGATCCTGAAATGTGTGTTTTGAGTTCTCAGTTTTCCATTTTCTGGCATTTGAGAGCAGTTTTCTCCCAGAAAAAGTTTCCTTAAAAGAACCCCCTCCTCACAAATTTAACCCTTCTCTGTGTAGCTCTGGGGAAATAATCACAACTTGATCGTCAAGAAATCATAGCAGTGCAGACATAGGACCTCAGTATTGCTACCAACTTATTTCTTTCTGATGTCTTCTGCTCTGGAAAGTATGATTTAGTAATATTTTTTTTTTAAATCTAGAACTTAGCTGAACTGGGACATGCTGCTTGTCCCCCAGCTCTCTCCAAAAATTCTTCATAGAAGGGAAAGCCACCCTTCTCTGTCACTTTAGCATTACCCACCAGGGATGCTACACAGCAGCTGCAACTCGGGTCACCCTGAGGGTCCAGCTTGCTGACGAAAACCAAGCTGGGGAACTCATGTTTCCAGGCTCCTGCCAGCCCTCAGCAGGCTGGTGGGGGGACAGGCAGCAAGCTGCCTGCGAACCCAGCGTACTTCCAGGGGAACTGGACCTGGCTGGCAGATGAAGCTTGCCACGTCCCATCAGGGTCTTCTCCATATTACACGGCAGCAGTGAAAAATCAACAAGCCTCCCAGAACAGCCCAATTTTGGCAAGCTGACATTTTCTAGGGAAGCATACCCCTGGAGAAGGGAGAGGGAGAGTGCGTCGGTGTGTTTTAACCAGTTATAGTTACTATGCTTAGTCTCAGGTTGAAATACAACTTTATTCTTGATCGTGTGAGAGATTGGTTTGTGCAGTTTCTGGGATGTGAACAAGATAAAGCAGTATAAGCAGGGAGATGGAAAAAAGAGAAGATACCTGCTTGTAAACTAGGCCCTTCTATAACAGTAAAAATTGGTTTATTACCCTAAGCCTTTTATTGGATGTAAAGTCCATAGGACAAAGGCATTCATGACCCTACCTACTGCAAGCTATATGTTAAACAGAGTGTATACTTCCAGTTGTTTTGTACTTAACCCTTTGGATCAAAAAATTCCTTTGAAAGAGAATCATTGAATTTTCATCATCTGTATTTTCCTCTCCCAGCCCTCAACTAAGCAGAATATTCATTGGAGGAATCGAGATTTATTCCTAGGATTCTTCAGCTTTTTCTAGGATTTGTTGTCACCAAATGATGCACAGTATTGCTATTGTTAAAATTTTCAGCGTTGCTGTGAATGAGGCCTGCTTAAAAAAGAGCTTCTAATGTGCTGACTGCATTCCTGTAGAGTAAACCCATCCTTACTATTTTTCCTTTTCTGGACAGGCTTGTCCACTCTGACTGTGAATGAAGTGTTTTTAAAACAAACACAAAAATAGAAAGGTGAGAATGGGCCTCACTCCTATAGCGAAAAAAAATACACAGTTTTTGTCCTGCTATGCATGTGTGTTTCTAGGACTGCAAACTACAGCTTTAGCAGTCCTGTTTCTTGTCAAACACAGGCATGTCCAAATTTGCTGTGGAAAAATGGACTCCTTAACATTAAGACAGTTTCCACTACTGTAATGTCTAGACCAACAGGCAAAAGAAAAAGGTCACCTGCCAAGAGCAGCCTGTGATAGGCAGCAATATTCAAAGGCTGTACTCTTAGCTGCTATAAAGTGACCCAGCTTTCCTGATACCGAGAGCTGCAGCCATTTACAGGCAGCAAGGAGTACCTCTAAATGCAGCTGTACTCGGCAGTAAGTCCCAGAGGACTGTCTGGTCAATCCTACTGAAGATCTAGCATAAAGCATCTTTCAGTCTCTGATAAGCTGGTCCAAAGAAAATAAGCAAAACAAAAGTGACTTTAGCTAGGCCTTTAAGTGACCTAAGCCCATCTACTGTATGCAGAAGTCCTTCCCATGTCTCTAACATCTTTGATAACAGCAATATGACAAGGAAGAAGCCCTATGCTCCAGTCATGGTTTTGTACTCTTTGTATGCACAGTGACACAAGACTGTTTGCTATGTCCAGATACTGAGGGAACATCCTCTTCCCCTGCACTTCTGTGCAAGAGCAGGACCTCATGCTTGGCTGAGGACTACCATGAGTGCAAGCTCTTTGCAAGAAGACAAATAGGCTTCTTGTCTCCTACCGTTTCTAAGGGGGCCAAAGTAGCCAGTAGGTACACCCATTCCAGTAGTGGTGCATGGAGGTGTGTGTGTAACTCCGGAGAATTGCCTCATTCGAACTTTTAATCTGGTCACCAGACGCATCTAGCCTTGCTGCAACGGCTCTGGTATTTGGAACGGCGCACAGGCAGTTCAATAATATAAACTTCCCCTGAGCCACCACACATAGATTCAATGTTCAGTGATAAGATATCAGTGCAAGTATAATCTTTTCTAACCCTGCTTGTTGCTGTGCTTGAGATCATAAGATTCCAAAGGTGAGTTTGTATGTGGTCCTATGAATTGTGGTCCAACACTTAGAATGAGTTCACATAATGCTTCATAAGACTTCTCCAAAGCCTAGCCTGTATTCTGCAAAATGGTTGTTAGCGGCTTAGAAGGGTACAGAACTCTCATGAAGTGTACTTTAATGTTTCCTTTGCAGAAGATATTTCCATAAAGTCTTACTATTAGGCAGTTCTCCTGCTCTCTGATCTGGCAGGGCCTCCTCTGATTGGGTCTTTTGATAGTATGGCACTGTTTGGAAGGACTAAATGTTGAGTCAAGGTACCTTGAGGCAAAGTAATAGCTGAATGTGACTGCAACCTCTAGCAGGATCCTAAAAGCACAAGCAAAACCCCCATATCCAGTGCCTCCTGTACCATCTAGGGTCAAACTGAATTGGAACTATCAAAAATAGAAGAAAGACTGTTCATGTGGCAGTTCTGCTTCCCCATCATATACTAGGAACTACTGGACAGAGACAGATTAGACTACCAGCTTTTTGATGCAATAGACTGACTTACATTACTCATTAGCAGCTGTTAGCATAAAAACATAGAATTTTAGAAACCATGCAAAAAAACTTGCATGCTGTTAGCTGTAATGCTTTGTGATGGCTCTTCTTCCTCTGAAACAAGTCCTGTAATATCCCTAAGCCTCAGTACCTCCATCTGTAAAACAGAATTAACAGCACCTTTCTATCCTACCAAGTCTTTGGGAGGGCAAACAAATTCTATTGTAGGAGTTTCTCAAATACCCTGAGGTATTGAGGCAGTTACCCTATTAAGTATACAAATATATAAGCTTTGGAAAGGAGCCAGTCCTACTGCTACATCTCACTGGTGCTACTGCTGCTGATTTAGGCCTGACCCTGCTAGACTTCTGCCGCTTCCCTCCGTATGTGCACAGAGGAGAGAAAAATCACAAAACTTCCATTGCAAATTCATGATGGTAACAGATAGCACACACTTGGACACTTTTTCCCTTTGTGGGTCTGTTCCTCCAGTATTACCTTTTACGAGGTTTTACAGTTCCTATTTACTTCTAAGTTTGATTGTTACCCTGTGATTGCTGAGGTACAAAAAAAGGAAAACAAAGAGGAGTGTGAGGAATAAATGAAATAGAGAGGATTTGGTTAGTAAAGTACAGGCAGTTCTTTTCCCTTTACGTAGCCCGGCACTCAAAGTCTTTCATTGCCAGGGTTACAAGCAGCTTTTCACAAGCATCTCTGGTTGGGAATATAGTATTTCTTCCCAGTGACACTATTTTGTTTGCCTTGGCGGGCAGGCATTGTAATCAAGTCTATATATTACAGGACTGTGCCTTAGCACAAATGGCAGGCATTTCAAACCCTATTTACTTAGGTTTCTTCCTTGCCCGACAAATTATCTAAAAATAGATAATCAAGACCTCATACTTTACATCTACGTCATTCCTTTTGGCATGAATGAGGTAAGGAATGTAGTTTTTCTTTTCCTTGTCGCTTTCACTAACTGTTTGGATCTTTTAGTAAACAGAAAAGTCCCCCTTTCTCCTTCCTCCTCTTTTTGGTCTTGCTTGTGAACAGCCAACAAGCTACGAAAGCCTTGTAATGATAATGTCTTCTCCTTTTTGCTTCTGTCACACTTTTATTGCCGAAGATAAGGGCATTGGAATTGCTATCCAGATAAGTCCTCTGCCATCCAAGTTCTTCTCTGATCATGGTAACCCACTGGTATTTCTGCTCCTATGTAGTACATTTTAGCTGTAACCGCTTCATCCTTGGAATTACAGTCTGGGTTTGTTTCAGAAAGGGTTGATCCTACCTTCTGCGTTACAGAATACTGGAATGGCATCCTGTGAGAACCTGATGGAATGCAATTCTGTGGTACATGGAGATTCAGTGCAAAAGGATGCTGTTATCAAATGAAGAGCTGGGGTGTTGCCAGAATACAACTGCACCCTACAGGAATTAGTTTCTGAAAGCAGCTTTTAGACAAGTAGGCCTAAGAAATGCTCGCAACCAACATATAAGTATTTGTTATGTTTAACATTTCCTATCTTTCCATGGCTCAGTTAGAATAACTTTTGTGTTCTCTAGTATTTAACTAGTACCTGACTGGTAGAACAGGACATAACCCAGGGTCAAGTTTGTCTTTGCTTTAAACAGTCACATGTTCACTGAATTGCACACAGTTGTGCAAAAGATAGAAGTGTAGAGACATATATAAGGTAAAATTCTTAACTTACTGAAATTCACAGGGATTTTCCCAGTGGCTTTCAGAGGATTCAGACTTGACTTTATGTTGGAAGGATGTTTACAGAGTAGGATGGACAATAAAAGAAGCTTAGGTGAAAGAGGAGAGGGAACGAGTTTTCAAAACGTTTGAGTGAAAAAAGGGTAGACTGAGTAGCAGAAAGGATTTCTAGACTAGATATGACCTTGGGTTTAGTCACACTGAAAGTGAAGCCATCAGTGATGCAGAGACATACTCAGGGTCTCGCACATGAGTCAGTTCCTGTTCTGTCCAACTGTTAATACTCTAATTAATAATCATCTCAATAACTTCATTAAATGAGGCCTTATGGACTATCACAATGAAAGTAAAGAATGACAGGCCCCGATATAACACCAGGAATAGTTAAATAGACCCAACTCCGCACTTGGAAGCGAAGCCACCTCTGAAGTGATGGTATGTCCCCAGATAGGCCATGAGCATGCTCTGTTCCTTTATTTTCTGTATACAATAAAAATTACAGGACTTTTGCTAGAGAAAAAAAAGAGAGAGAAAGAAAATACAGAAAGAAAATATCAGAGAATAAATGAGCAGGTATTTTCTTTATAAGTTACTCCAGGGATAAAAAAACAGACCTAAGGATGTTTGCCCTAGTTGAACTGTGTAAGTAACCACTTCACATTTCCCAGGGAAAGTAAACACCCTAGTCTGACAAGAAGGTTTTTGAGGCCAAAACCTTTAGGGTTTTGGTTTTTTTTTTTTTAATGGCTTGTTCATTCTTTCTTTGTCTAGCTTTCTCTGTCTAGAATTACGTAATTACAAACCCAAATCAAAATGCTCCATTCCAACCAGACAGGGCAAAGGAAACATTACAGAATGGGGAAGCTCTCCCCTTTTCAAGACACCTTACCGATCCCTATTCTTGCAATGCCACTAGGCTACATATGAAGCATGATCTCCTCACAGCAGAGGAAGGATAGATGGTGACACAGCAAGTCAGGAAGCTGTATAACAATGCAGGACTATTATTTTGCCACTGGTATACAAGTGTTGCTTAGCCATGGGCAGTTGGAAAGCAGTTCATGAGTTCTGGACTAACAGTGACACTGCCCTTCTACCCCAAGTGCCTGATGTTTTGTTGTAAGAGTCACAGCTTTTCTAAGCAGGTAGAAGGTCTACCTGAACTGATTTGAGGGGGGAGTAGAAAGGGACAGGAGATTAATTTGATCTCGGACTTCAAGTCTGTCAGTTGTTTGAGATGATAGAATTAAAAAAAAAAAAAAAGCCATCAGATCCAGATCAAAGTTTTCAGAGTTGTGGAGTATCTTTGTCTATCAGTATCTTATACCATTTCTTCTGCCCAGTTATTAACAACTGTGAGATGGGAAAAACTGGCAGCAGCCAGTTAACCAAACTTTGGGGAAGTTCAGAGTTATCAGAGATCCTAAAACCTTGGGCTGAGCTCAGAGATATATGGAAAGGCATGAAAATCTGTGTATATTTCCCTAGGTATCACTCACACATCTCATTCTGCCCACATTTATAAGCCTTATACAATGCTATAGTATCAGGGCTCTTTTACACTGTCTAAATTCAGTAAGAAGCCAGAGCTCACTTCCAAAGCAAGTTAGTCTCCAAGTAAGTGTATAATGTGTGGGATTTCCAAATCACCTTTTTATTGATGTTGAAGTTATTTTTGGCAGAGGAAGGAAAGTTTTTCCTTCCCTCCCCCTTTTTTTCCAATCATATAAGATTACGGTATGTCTGTACCGTAATCTAATGCCCTGTGGGCAATTCAGTACCTTGCCCAGAGATTTGTGAGTAATATTACTATGAAAGCCTCCACTTTGTCTTCTGTAAAAAACCCTCTGGTAAAAGGTTAAGCTAAATCACTTATTTAACATGGGAAAAGGGGATAGGCTACCTATTTTTTTAAAATATACGTTGGTTTTGTTTTGTTTTGTTTTCTTGCTTGTGACTCACCACCTAGCCTGCCCTGAAAAACTGCACAGTATAACGAGACATTCACAGAAGGCTGGAAAATGGGGAGAAGCAGTGATGCCTGTCCCAAACCGACACCGGGCACCATGTACAAACCTGCCTTGCCCGTGATACCGGACTCACACCGTTAGCCGGCATAAGCGGGAGAGGAGCCAAGCCCCCGGTGGCGGGGAGAAAAGCCCCTTCCCCCCCAACCACGGGCAGCCTAGGGGCTTCCCCCGGCTTGTCCCCCTTCGCTGCCCCCTCGTGTCCCCCCGGGCAGCTCCCCGGGGGGCTCTGTGCCTGGAGACAGTACAGAGCAACAGGCGAGGGGAGGCCTGGCCGCCCCCCGCCCCCGGGGCCAACGTCTGTACCCGCCTGCCCTGAAGGGCGGGGGGGGGGCTGCCGAGGGGAGCCCCGAGCCGCCTGTCAGGGCTGCGGCCCCTCAGCCGAGGGCCGCCCGGCTGCCGCCAGGGAAGCCGCTGACAAGCCCGTGAGACTTTGAACGCCAGCCCCAGCCGCCGCCGCCCGCTCGCCCGCTCACCTTGTACTTCATGGCTGCGGAGCGCTGAGGGGGCCCGCGCAGCAGCTACACCGCCTCGCGCCGCATCGCCGCCGCCTCTCCGCGCCCCGCCGCCCGCCCCGCCGCCAGGCTACCCCGTTCATTTGCATAGCGCTACCCCCATTGGCTACGCCGAGGAGGGGGACGACGACGACACACGGTGGGCCCTCCTCGGCTCCGCCCCTTGCCTGCGCCTCGCCTCCGGCGGCGTCGCGCGCCGGGGTCGTTAGCGCGGTCGCGCTGAGGGCAGCGGGAGCGAGCCTGGGGGGTGCCCTTTGGGATGAGCGGTTTCTCCCCCCGCTCGCGGAGAGGGCAGGCAAGCCCCACACAGAGCGAGGGCTGACAGCCCTGCTTCCTGTGACCCCGCGACTCCGCCTGTGCCGCTTCAAAGCCGCTCACCTCGAGTTTTCCGCATGAAACGGACACTCGGAACAAAAGGCCTTCTGTCTACCGCCCCCGCCCCGCTGCTGCCTCCTGTGTGTGGGGTTTCTGGGCCTGTCAAGGTTGAAAGCGCCCAGGTCATCAGTGAAGGCAGCCCTGGGAAGAGTGGCTCTGAAGTGACAAAAGTGGTGGGACACCAAAAGCGCCCCTCGAAGCCTGGCTTCGTCTGGGGCCTGCCCCGCCAGCCGGGGTGCGCTGAGGGCCCTGTGTGCTGCCAAACCTGCCTGCTGCTGCTGAACCCCTCCATCCAACCCTTCCGTAATCACCTTTTTCTTGTGCAGCTTTTAGAGGGTTTGAACACTATGCTGTGCCATTCTGTCTTTCCGATGAATTTTTGTTCTCATTTGTCCCCAAAAGATGGTCTTTTAGCCACTACCTATTGAATCAAAACACCTAGTGTTCACTTTGCCTGAGAAAGCCTGCTATTTAAACATTGATTAAACACCAGAGGCCAAGATGGCTTTAATGATCTAGTGATGTCCGTTATAAAGAGTGACCGTGGCAAATAAGGATTATTTGGAAAAGAGTAATAATTAACTCTGGTATCTTGGGGGCAGGAAAGAACAAGAAAAATAAATGTGTGGTGATCCTCCATGCTTTTTAAGTCAGACCCCTTGAGCAGGCATGATTAACATGGTGCACATAATAGGAATCTTTGTGTATGGGATATACTCCAGCTTGTTGAGATGAACAGGAAATAAATTCTCTCCTTTTTGCCCGAGTTGGATCTCACCCAATATTTCTAGGTCACAGATGGACTCAAGACTATTTCTAGTGGCCTAAGGAAAAACACTAAAGAATAATGTTGTACTACCAGATTACAAACATAACTTCATTCCATAGTACAGCAATATCCTTAAATTGTCATGTGACTAATCCTCTAGAGAGGGATCCTTTTGCTAAAAGGGCTTCATGGCTTCTAAAGAATGTCATACTTTTATCTGTAATCTCCTCCGTTCTCTAGTTCTGGCATAAAATATGTGGTTGTACTATACAGTTTTACTAAATGCATGCAAAAAGTATTTTTTTTCTATACAGTCTTCTTGACTGCACATGCCCTAATAGTACATTGGTATGAATCCCTGTCAGTACAAAAGATGCCTCGGTTACTAGTGAGAAAAGTGAGCTTCTGCTTTCTGAAGTGCAGAGCATGCCACAGTGACTGGGCTCCCTATGCAGTACTATGGCTTCAATGCTGCTTGGCTTCATGGTTGGTTTTTTTTTCCCCCCTGGGTTTTTCTTTCTGTTTTTGTTGTTGCTGTTGATTCTTCTGATTTTCCAAGAAGATGCTTGAAGTAGATAATACTTTATATGCGCTGAGTTTGGGGCAGCATTGTTTTAAGTGTAACATCAAAATAAATTTGGCTAGTTTCAAAAGAATAAAGTTCATTTGTGTGCTGTATCCTTAGACACTTTTCTTAATCACTGGAAGAATTCTTTATTTATGCATAACCAGCTTACTATTAGGAAAGTGCAAATCTCTTTGGAGTGTTTCTTAACTGCGGAGTTTGACCTTTGATTGAATTTTTGCATGTTTTTGCCCTTCATACTCCAAGGATAAAAATTTCTCCTAGTAGGAGAAAATTTCACCTAAGTACAGGGAATGCAATAGCTAAGGTGTTAGTATGGTATTGGACTAGCATCCAAATCCCATTCCCTGAATAAACTCTGTATAATCTCTATATCTGGCACCATTGTAATGAAGATAGATGCATTAAAGATTGTAAAACCACATTAATAAGAAACGGATAAGTATCAGAGACAAAAATAAGAAAAGTAGAATCATATTTCTGACTTCACCTATCTTTAAATGCAGAGTGCATCTGGTTTCCAGTCATCCCACCAACAGCGACACTTTTCATGTAATTGGTGTTTTTCCTTTTTCAGAATGCTTTACAATCACGTTATGAAACCTAAGCACATTTGAGAAGCTGTGCCTTCTGCTTTTGTTTTAGCTTGCATTGCTTTTAATGTATGTAGAATGTCCCTGGCTGATCTTAATATGAAGTAACAGATGTGTTAATGTAAAATTCGAGTTGGGTTGTTCCCTTGTATATATTGTGTTGCCTTTATCACTCTCTATAACTCATATTAAAAACTTATAATTAGATGTCACTGGTATGATACTTTGGGCACGAAAACACAAAGTCTGTCGGTGTTGATAGGTGTACTCTACGGTTCTGAAAAAGCAGATACAAGAATTGAGAAAAAGAGATTGCTGTCGCACACCACCTCCTCAGTGAAGTCCCACTGCTCGCTTTATTCATGCACCCTCCCTCCCCCTCTCTCACTTACTCTGTTTACCGTCTTAGGTTTTCGTTGCACTTTGAGAAGGTTTTTAATTTTCCCAAGGGTGAAATACTCCTGCTTAGTGCAACACTCCTAGCAGAGCTAGCAGCGTGGCGGAGCTCCCCAATCTAGCACGAATATCAGGAATTAGATATACCTTGAAAGAGAGGTTTGTAAATATGATCCTCTAACCTTGAGGCATTACTATAAGAAGTCAGGATTGTGGCAAGCACACATTTGTGGTTAGTGCAAGCACTTTGCTGTTCTTGATGACCTTGTCGACTGCCGTGCCTTTACTATGTAATATTGTATTTCAGGCGTAGTCTAGGAAAGTTTTGAGTCGGTCGCCTTGGATAATCAGCTCAGTTATACAATGGAACATGCTGATGAGGAAGCCAAGACCCGGCGTTACTGATGTCTGTGTTGTAGAGGCAACTTGAGCTATATTGCCAGGATTTATAACTACAGGGCCCTATTGAAGTTCTCAGGAGGGTGATTCATGTAATGTGTCTTTTTGCTTCACAGCACAGCAATGGCTTGATTCACTGCCTCATATTTTATGCTGCTGCAACTCTAGCAGAGTAGCAAATGGGTTCTGTGACTTCGTCTTGTGCCTGCATCAATGGCTTTTGTTTGTTTCTTTGCTTTTGCTGAGGGCAATTAATATTACTCTCTGCTAATTTGGGCAACCTACTGCTTGTCTCCTACTGTCATGCATCATCCTGGTGAGTTTATTGCTTGCTTTATTTCTCACCGCACCACTGGTCTGTGCCCTCCCAGTGCCCTCCTGATTGCCAGTTGGGGTTCTGAAGTATTTGGGGGATGGCAGCAGGTGAAATGGTAGGGCAGCCAAAGGGACTGCTTGTCAGCCAGGCTCTGCGGCTCACCCACCATGACCCTCGGCGCACAACATGAAACGGAGCTGTTAGCCGGGCTGGGAAGGGAATACCCATTGAAGCAAATCAGCCAGTTATCGCCCTGTGACAATTGACAGGAGAAGAACACGAGACAGATATCCTGCTCTGAAAGGTTACTCAAACAAAAATCCGTTGTTCCTGTTTCCCCATGACACAACCTGAGAAAGGAGAGACACAGCAGAGTGTCTCCCTCACAGTTGAGAGAGTCTTTTCAGGAAGGGTCTGCGAGCTCTGTGTTTCGGAAACACTGAGCTATCTTTTTTTCTTTCCTGCACAAAGCCCTAGCTGTCCTGTGGATAATGTTGTGCGGCATCTGCATCACTTCTTGCTGTGATACTTGGCCAGGGGATTGGGATTAAAATTAATTTAGTTATAGTGCTACTGCACTTCATGAGCAAAGGAGAGTCCTGGTAATTAGCCTTGGTCCTGCTGCTTCTGTATCGCTACCCAGACTGGTTCAGTGGGTATGCAGTGGATGGAACTTCTTCAGTATAAAATGGCTTTATACACACTCAGAGTGGTGGAATTTGCTTGCTTGGATAAATCTGTTAAAAAAGATGAAACGCTGCTGTTTCCTGAAAAGAACGTTAACAAAAATTCACCACTGACATGGGCAGGCTTCTGTGTCTGTCTGCACAGAGAGGCCCCCTCTCCCACCTCACTGGGAGATAATGGGAAAAAGATTTAATTCTCACCCAAAGAAGGGAATATTTTGCATTTCAGCAAACCAAAACAGTGTCTGCTCTGTTTTTATTTGACCAGCAATGGAAATCTTTTCAAGCAAGCAGTCTCTTCCATTTAACAGTAACAGAAGTCTGTCCTGGCAGAGGGAGGGGTGGGTAGCGATCGCTGCAGTGGTCAGGTTTAAATGCAAGGGTGAAATTTTGAGTTAACAGAAGTGTCTTTGAAAATTTGACTGTCCTTTGCCATTCTACCTAAGGTGCCTTTTAACCACAGAGCTAGTTCACTTGCCTTGCTCTAGAATTTTACATTTCCTTTAATATATATGAAGTAATCTTACAGGCATCCCACCTCCTTTCATGATAAAGCACAAAAGCTGTTCACATTCTCAAGAAGGGCATTTTATGCAGTGTTTCTTCAGGAATCGCTCATTTAACTTTGTAAGTCAGTCAACCATCAAGGCCCTGTTTAGTGACCTTCTTCAGATAAAGGGAATTAATGCAGCTCCCCCTGTCCTCTCTGTTTTACTTTAAATGCCAGCCAGAAAGAACATACTGGTGTCCTCCCACCCAAAAGGTTTTGAAAGTGAATCCAGCCTTTGTTAGCTTGAGAAATCATGGAAGGCAGTTGGAGTCTAGATATTCTGGCACTGGCTATCGCTAAGCCACCACCCTGACCCAGTGAATAAAAACTGAAAAGTCTGTTCAGTTCAGTTTAAAAAAAAAAAAAAAGGAGGAAAATAGATACTGGTACAATTTTCACTTGTTATGAGAAGCAGGTGGTCACCTTCTCAGAGGAAAATGAACAAGCGAGAGAGAAACAGTGGAATCAGTATTAAAACAGTGTGAGGGACCCGTCTCACCCTGGGGAAAGGAAAGGAGAGAATGTAGAATCGAGATGAAGGAACTTTATCTCTGGTCCAACGCTGAGTACTAACCGCAGATGAGGATGAAAAAGAATAGCCCTTCTGCATCCATGTAGCAAGGCTTCTCCAGCCTTCTGGCTGGTGTAGAGTGTGGGGGTCACGGTGGGCTTCATGTTCTCAGTAGCGGTGGCAGGAATTTGTGGAAGACGGCAGCAATGGTAGCTGAGCTGCTACGTGCACTTTGCAAAGCCGAGGCAAATAAGAGCTCTGCAAACCTTGGTACGTGCACGGGTGCAGCTAACATCAGTGCATTGGGTAGGAGAGATGGCAGAAGCTGGTGGCTTCAGGATGGGTGCCGGGCTGTGGCAGACTGGGTCTCCACTGCTTGCCTGCCCACGAACTGGTAGTGTTGGAAGGGGAAGAAGAATGTGAGGTATGCGGGGAAGACTGGGGAGAGAAAAGAATGTCAGGATGGAGCACACACTGGCCTATTCCTTCCAGAGATACTGTCAAAAGCTTATTCATTTCCCAAACAAACCAACTAGTTTAACAGTTGTGCTTGCAGAATACACTCCTTTATTTTTCCCTCCGGCACTGAATATTTTTAATACATGCGTTAAAAAATACAGGCTTGCTTCCAGACGTGTGGTGTGCATGCCATTCAACCTACTGATGCCAGAAGAGTTTTTTTGATTTTTGTTTTTTTTTTGGTTGTTGTGGGGTTTTGGGTTTTTTTTTCTTAAGAAAAGCTGAGAAATAGCACAACTATGGAGACTGCAAAAGGCTTCTGTTCTCTCTGGTTCACAACTGTGTGGATGAAATGTGATAAATGTAATAGTGGGAGGTTGCTCAAGAGGAAATGTATGTTTAGGCATCACAGTTCGTTTAAGATGAAAGGAATCCAGAACTGGAACCGGAATTGCCTCAGACGAGAAACTTAGGCACAAAGCTTAGGCTTGTTAAGCTTTTTGTGCAGTCGTGAGGAGTCATAGCGCTGGCATCCAAAAGCCCAGATCTTTACCTGAACTTTCTACTTGAACTTTCCCCAGTTTGGACGAAGCTCTGGAGCTGAGATTTTATCCACATGGATCATGTTACATTATTCCACCAGGGATAAAAATTGTTAAAATAGGAGTGAATTGAGTAAGGTTTTTCTTTTCTTTTTGTTTTTGGGTTGGGTTTTTTTTTTTTGGTGGAGGCCAACCAGCCCACCACAGCACTATGATCCCAGTTTGGAAACACCCCAGGCTCTTTTGCATACATGCATCCGGCATACGAGGTTTGTGGGAATAAAGTCCAGACTCAAATAGTACGTAACTCACCCGCAAAGGGGTCCTTCCTGAAAGCAGGCATGAGGGTTGGACAATTAAGTAGGAAACAAAGGTCTGGAGTAAAAAGGTTCACCTTCCTGTGATATCCTGTTTGATATCACAGGAAGGTAAGGTTTTGTAGAGTAGCATCAGGAAGTTTTTTTCAGCAGATGCCATCTTGTCTCTACATGTACATGCACATAGTAAGATGCAGCAGTTCCCATCCCCAGAAGCTTTGATTTGAACGTTGTAGTGCACGGCTCTGCTCTTTCCAGCCTCTGGAGCCCTGCTTCTGCCTACTTGTCCTGCCTGCCGCTCCTTCCCTTCCTCCTGCCTTCCGAGTCCTGCAGTCGACAGGGCGGAGAGCCCCACTTCCAAACATGTGCCAGCACTTGCCTCTGAATTTGTGTGGAAGGAGGTTGTACAGAAACATGAAGAAACAAAACGGCATGTATAGAGGGGTATGCATTGAGGTCCTTGCACATCTATTACATAGATTTAAAATAACTGTGTCAAAATCCCTGAAATCCCATGAATCCTCTGTGCAGAGCATTACTGCATCTTAGCCCCATGTCAGGGAACCAGGACCAAAGAAGCCCTTCTATATACTCTCCTTTTCCCCCTGATTTGCAAAATACACAGTAGTTTAACCTGGCAAAAACTCAAAACTGCCCCTAAAATACAGTCCCTCCTGACTGTGAATTGTCCATCTCCGTCAGTGTTACACATGATCCAAGGAATCGTCCTGTGACTGGACTAACCAACTGTGTCCATTTTGTTTGCAAAGCCTGTTATTTTTGTTGTCTCTGGTTTTAGGAACCTTTTGTTGACTATATTAGGAAAAATTTCTTTACAGAGAGAGTGGTGAAGCACTGGAACAGGCTGCCCAAGGAGATGGTGGAGTCACCATCCCTGGTGTTCAAAACACGTGTAGACGTGGCACTTCAGGATATGGTTTAGTGGGCATGGTGGTGTTGGGTTGATGGTTGGACTTGATGGTTTTAAAGGTTTTTTCCAACCTTAATGATTCTGTTATTCTGTGATGTCCCCCACTTCTTTTAGCAAAGGTAATCTGCTGCTGTTATAGTTTATGTCCTCATGTTTTCCTTCTCCCCAGCTCTCACCAGCAACTGTTTCATAGCACCAAAAGCATAGTTCCCTGGTAGGGCCCTTGGTTGTTGCCCACTAGCCAGCAATCGGTTCTTTCCAGTGGGAGGAGGGGAAGCAAAAATGAAAATATAATAAAATGCAAATTAGAGATTAAAAAAAAAATCAATCCAAAGGGGAAACTCCTGTTTTGCCTTTACTACCAAGCTTCCCATGAAGTCTTAGCTTGGAGGTGTTTCAAGGCTTGAGGAGTTTCAGGGAAATTTGTGTCGTTTGAAGGTGTGTGGAGGGAGGATATACAGTAGGAGAGCAGTCATCTTTTCTCTCTTTCGCCTCAGCCAGGTCTGTGAAGGTCAGCTGATAGCTGTAACAACAGAGAACAGCACGTGAAATGTCTCACACTGACTTATTTTTCTCTTCTTTGTTGGTGTTAAAACTCTCATCTAATACTCAGTGTAAACTTGTATCTCCATAAAACCACCAAAAATGGTTATCTTTGCTGCCATCTGTTTATGGTCTGGTCTCCCAAAATCATTCTTTAAAGGAAAATGACTGATTTCCAAACCCCTCCTACTCTTCTGTTATTTTTAACAGGCAATTCAGTCCGATGTTGTTTAAAGAAAAGATCATTGCATTACTGTGTGTTGCAGGACTCTCAGGAAACAATACTAGAAGAGAAGGAACGTGGGAACTCTGTTCCCTCTCTTTTCCATTGCTATCGCTTGCAAACTCTGAATGCTTCCAGCAACAGGGTAGCCAAAGACAGGGTGAAAAGGACAGAGCGTGTTCCCATTGGCAAAGCTTCCCTCAACTTCACTGGGACCTGGATTTGGCCCACGCTGCGTAGCATCCCGAGCCTTGGCTTTGACTTAGTTGGCTCCTCATAGTAGATTGTCTCTGCTGAGGGAGGCGGTGCTGCTGCTAACTCTGCTCTCACAAGTATCCATCGCTGTTGTTCTTCTGCTTGCTTTGGAAAGAGTACTTAGGCTTGCACAGCTGATAGAAGCACCAGTCTTGGGATCACGTAAAAGGAAGGCTGCCCATAACAGTTTGCTTGTCTGTCCTTCAACACCTACGCTATCTCCTGTCTGCCCTTTCCCTCACATCCCAACTGACTCATGTTGTTTGCTCCTGAAGGCTGACTAGGGCTTGAGTCATAAGGGTTGACACAAGGATTTGACTCCTCACCTCCTCAGAGTTCAGCCCTGTCTGGGAGCTGTAAAGATCTGTCTCCACGTGTGCTCATGGCTTTTGAGGAGGGGCTTAGCTCATTTGTTGTGCCATAAGATCCTGGGGAATGTACATCTGGAAGCCATTGCTAAATATCCCTGGGAGTGTCAGGGTACTACAGAGGGTCTCCTTTAAAGTTTTGAGATAGAATGTGTTGGCTCTGGCTCTCTAGACAGTAGGTAGGCACTGTAAAAAGGACCTTACTCATGCTCTCAAAAGTAAGGCACTGTAGCGTGCAGTAGTGAGCCCAGCTACCACAGAATGGGTCCATGTTCACTACCCCAGAAGTTGTTGCTTCCAGTTGAACACCATGGTATGGATGAACATTTGCCCAAAAAGAAGACCGTGAAGGCCCTACGTGTGCAATCCCCTCTCCCTAGAACATAAGCAGTGGTCTGGTGCGACTATCTAGTGGTGTAAATGCTGGCTCAGAAGATGTGTTGGGAGAGCAGGTTTGAGGTATATATGTATATGTGTATAGGGTCAAAAGGTTTGGGCTAAAGCTGGTGGAATAGGCTCCTCAAACTGGTCTTATCATTTCATTTTCCTTATTTCTCAGAGATGGGGCTTCTGGTGCAAAGATCAAAAGTGGGAAAGGATAAGAAATGCAAGGTCCCAAATGGTGATTCCATTTCTTTCACATGGTGGAAAGAAAAGTCTGTCGGACCAAGTTGCACTTGTAGGAGCTATAACCACTGTGGGGAGGAATGGAGGGAGACATTTCTTTGAATTTGTGGGAAAAGAGAAAGAGGGCAAAAAAAGGAAGATGGATAGAGAAATAGACTATTATTAATCAAAATAATGAGAGATAAATAGTCAGGGGCATTAGGGATACAAAGCAGCCCACACCTTATGTGGATCAGTGCAGATTATAGCCTTTTCTGTCTTTTGAGAAACCTGTTCCCCTCCTTACTTTGATTTTTAAAACATTCTGCACTTGATAAATAACAAAACTCAAAGACCGAACCACATTCTGGTAGCAGCCAAGATAACTTTATGAAGACAGACAAGCTTGTGTTAAATTAAAAAATATATATATGACGCTAGAAAGTTATGTAAGATTCTATTTTAAAATCATCTGGTCCTAATTTACTAAATTTACTGCCTCAGAGCTAATGCCAAACTGCTACATTTGATTTATAGAAATACTTTAGCACATTTTTCCATCAGGCTATTGTAGAGTATATTTACTGCCTTTTTATTATTGTTAAAAATGCAGACTTCTTTAAAGGAAAAAAACATTTTTGAAGAGCTTATTGATAGTTTCTCACAGGATGCCAGGAGACATGCAGATAGTAAACAATGCTGTGTGCTTAGGAACATTCCACTCGATTTTCAACTCCTTCGCCATCTTTTTTTTTTTATTTGTAATTGAACAAAGTGATCCATCTGGTAAATGGATGTTTGAAAATGTCCGGTTTGTGCCAAACCACTTTTCTTAAGCACAGACTACATTTTTTTTTCAGGCAAATATTTAAACAGCAGCCGTACTGTGATGCATTGCTAACCATTAAAAAAACACACAGAAAACCCAGACAGCGGGCAGGGGGGAGTCGGGGTGGAAGAAAGCTTAACAAATATTCCATTAAAAATCTATCTAAAAATATCATGCTAAACAGCTTTCCTTCTTCCCCTTTCTCTCCCTGGAAAGGGTTTCCAAATGGGAAATGACTGCTAGGGAGTAGAACCTATGCCCTGTGTTCTGCAGAGCGATTGGGCACGTGCTTAACTTTACACAGGTGCCCAAGTCTCTCCTTATTCGCTTGTATGTGTGGGCTTCACTGAACTGGGTCTGCGAGGAGTCTTCGCCCACTTGTGCAACAAAACTGTGGTCCACAAGAGTTACGATTTTGAAGGTTTTGAGAAGTCAAGGTAGCTTTTTTCCTCCTGCATCCATTTGCTATTGAACTTGTCTGCAAAGTTTGAACCAGATACAATGAGTTCTCAAATTTATGGATATTGGGTGGAGCTCTGGTTCAGGCCTTTCCCTAATTTTTATTCATCTCTGTATACTGATCTTCTGAACCCAGAAGTGCCAAATACCACAAGCAGAGGGAATTTTTCTGTTTTTTCCAACTTGAGCAGAAGTAGGTGGTATTAGACATCCCCTCTTCTACTGTGGTAAACTCAGAATAATTTGGATCTAATCTAGCAGTCATACCAATACCTCCTCTCCAAAAGTCTCCATGCAGTTACCTGGAACTTGTATTTCCTGCTTTCATTTTGATACCGCTCTTCCCTTGTCCATCTCTACAACTGCTCTCTGCTGAGTCTTAGATTCAAATTCAGAGTCTCCTGAAGTCACACAACTGGCCTGTTTTGAGTCCATAAACTCCCTCCCATTTTAAAGCCTAGATCTCTGAATAATTTTGAAACTCCAGGGATTGGTATTTTTTGCCTTGATGCAGCAAGACACCATACTCCTAATGCCAGCTTCAAAAAAGCATCAATGCTTTTAAAGTGTCTGGTCTCAATAGCAGTACTTTCAGATGAGTTGGGTTTGCACAGCTGAAGGGGCTGTTACTTCAGTAAAAGAACGAGAGGGAGTAATCCCGATCCTAACAAAGCTGACTCAAGTGGGGCTGTGGCCCCATGGTATCATCTGTTTAGTCTCAAGATAGAGCAGACTTGGTCAGCTATCCCAGTCTTACAGTGGCAAGGCAAAAAATGATGTCTATTATGTCTCCATTAATCCCTTGCCACTGTGTCTGCTTGTAACATCCCAAGATTTTAGGGCATTTCAGTTCCAGTTTTGTGAAACAGGTTACTAGGCTATTGTGGTTTGTGTAGTTGTTGTTATGGTTGTTGAAGAAGGACTGTCAGAAAAGAGGAACTGTGTGTGTGTTGCCCACCATGAAAGGCTCCTGGCTGAGAAAATTTCCCTGCAGCTCAAGTACAAATCCACCAGATCTTCTCAAATGCTTCTGTGATATAGATGTATGAGAGCCACTCATGAAGAAATGGACTGACATGAAAGGGAAGGAGGGTAAAAAGGTCACAGCTGGGAAAAGAAATGATTCAGCACTAATGTTTGTGGGCTGGCATTTGCGTTTGCAGGTCAAAGTCAGTGTAAAGTTGTAAATGTTCTTCTGTGTTTTGCTCTGGAAAGGAGATAACGGTGCAAGACAAGCAAAGTGCTAATGTCTAAATTTAATCTGACACACCATGAAAATGAGCCAATTGTGTGCTAGCTGGTTGAGGTCCAAAGATGTCACCTCCCATTACTATCATTTGTTGAGTGGTTGCCAACATTTGTCCATTTTCACAGCCCCATCAGTGCTGCAGAAGAATATTTCTGGGACTCCTCAGCAGTCTGAGGAAGAGTGGAGATTTGTTTTTTGGGACTTAATCTCCTTAAACCACTTCCTCTTCCCATTGGAGTGAGGTTTTCTTAATACCTTTTTGTGTGTTTTGTTTTGTTTTAATGACCAGTGCTCTTGGGGCTGCTTCCAGGTCTCCCTGTAAGGTCAGGTCTGCTTTTTTCTTTGCTTGCCATTCATATGGTGAGTAGCAAGTGCTCCTCCTGCCCCTTTCCCTCAGGCTTTAAGGCTGCTCTGTTTGGTGACCTCGGTTCTCTTCTTTCAGATTGACAGTGGGTTATTTCATTATTTCACTCTCTAGAAAAATAAGGGTTCCTTAAAAACTCTTGAATTTGTATCCCTTATCACTGCTTCACCCAAATATATGGGTAAATAAAAAGTGTGTCTGTGTATTTCACCCTTTTCTTTGCACAGTGATATGATGAAAGACACCTGATGCAGAGAGGAATTTTTCCACCTGCAGCTCTGGACAGCTTTCTGCTCTGCTTTAATGTTTGTCTTTGTTGTTTTCTCTTGCAGGTTTTGTTCTGCATTTCATAAAACAAAAACAAACACGCATGTGACGTTTATATAGTCATGGTTCTAGATTTCAGATGTATTGTGTGTAAACAGGTGTCCTCAGATAATCTAAAATATATCAGGCATGCCATTTTTATAGATATATATGGTATAACCACTTAACTAAACTAGCTGTACATCCTAAAGCCTGCATCTTTCTTTGATTCATTCAAGATCTTGATGGTGTTGAGAACCCACAAGCTGTACTGAAACTGCTCAGTTTTATGAGTGATTACTGCCTCTTGGGACTGGTCCAGCTGATAAGGCTTATGTTGAAGTAGGTGACAGTTGCATTTGTATGTGTAGGGTAATAATTCTGACTTACTACATATAGATAAATGCATACAGATTAATTCTAAATGCTCACCATGAATGATGTAGTTAGGTGCAGAAAAATCTGTGGGGGTATGAGAAGACTTAAATTAAAAGTAGTCCAGCCTTCAAAGCAGCAGCTACCTCCTCTCTAATCAAGGACCTGTCTTTTTATAACAGTATTAAGTTCCAAAGTTCAGAGCCAGATGGCTAATAGAAGCTGGATGAGTTTTGCTTCCTTCTCTCTCCATTACTTATTTACAATTTGTGCTACTTCTCAGGTTGGCTGATTTCTTTTCAAAATAATTTAAGGCTTTTTTGCTCGTATCATGGCTCCATTTAATTAGAAAAATAGTCTCTTGTGAATATGTTTCCTGCTTCCTGCTGTTCATTGCTCTATGATCCATTCCCCTTCAAGGTTTCAAAACTGAACTGATTGCAGAGAGTGCCACTTTTGGACTAGATGAGGTTAGAAAACAAGTGCTGAGATACTGATATGAACCCATCTCTGGACCACAACCACAACTGACATGACAAAAGGACTGCTGGAGAAAAAGTCAGTTCATTTAGCTGTGTTCTTTAGCAGAGGAAAATAACTGAAGGTTTACATACATTACAGTCTGTCAATGGTTTATTGACCATGCTGTGGTTAAATTTTGGTTAAAAGAGCATCTTCCAGTGTCTAAACATATATTGACCTGCAGTTATATGGCAGAGATATAATACACCTATTTGATCATGTAGTCCCTCGCATTTAGGAAAATTTACTGCATCCTCTACTACAGTTTTTTCCTTGGTGTATGTCGTAGGTCAGCAGCCTCCGAACTGCTAGCTCTTCTTTGAGATAGGGTAGTAGTATCATCAGTATTTGCAGGGAAACTGAGGCACTTGGTGACTTGCTTGTGATCACACAAGAAGTGCAAAGCAGCTGAGGTACAGGCAGCTGCGAGCTGGATGGCGGGGAGAACGGGCTACTCGGCTGTGACAACGTTGCTTAATAGCGGGGCACGTACATTGCTCAAAGGGGCTGCTGTATCTTTACTGAATCTCTCCCATTATATCCTTGGCTGTGTTGTAATGCTACAAATAGTACCTAGCTGGATTTCCCTTGCTCTCAGCTCTGTGTTATCCTTCTCAAAAATCAAAGTGGCTGGGTCCACTTAGGCACGTGAACATTTGAGGACTAGATTTTCAAAATTAAATGTGGGTCCACTGGGGATGGGACTGGGTTGCCTAAGCATGGAGTCTATGGACTGGTATCTTGGGCATCCCAGCAGACGTATAGCTGCTACTCCAGGAAGGCAGGGGTATCCAATAGGTCCTGTCGCATTATGCCCATGCTTGCATGGATGGCTGAGAGTTGGCTGCCTGAGCCTTTTGAATCCAGCCCCTGAATGTTTGTTGGGATCATGCCCAGCGTATGTGAACGTCCTGGCTCAGCAAAACTGAGCTGGTGTTTGAGACCTGCATCTCCCCTATCCACAAATGCATTTCTTCTGGCAGAAACCAGGTATGCAGAGGAGAACAGACATCAAATAATAATCATCACATCTTCGAAATATGCTTGAGCTGTTTCCAGGTAAAATTTTGGTCCAGCAATTCTGGGAGCAGGAGAGATTTGGTAGTCAGAGTAATAGTAGTAGAAAAATCCAGGCCAGTTTCCGGTCCCTAAGGTTCAGCCAAGTGAAAATTAATCCATTGTGAAGTTGTCACAGCCTGCTTGCTCAGGCAGCTGTGACCTCTGCCACTTTTATGCTGTAAATACAAAGTGGCCTCTTCCCTGGTCCAGCAAGGAACAGAAAATGATTCATTGCAGTCAAGCATCTCAGTGCTTAAAGTAGCCAGCAAGTTTTCCTCTGGACCTCTGAAAAGTCTGTTCATTTGGTGGAATGCACACAGAAGGCAAAGACATGGTAGAGGGAAACTACTCTTTTCAGTTGTTTTCTGTTTCTACTAAATTGTATCGTACGTAAAAACAAAAGACGCCTCAATTTGATTACTGATTCAGTAACCTCTGCATCAATATCCTACCCTCTGCACCAGCAATCCAACTACCTTGCTTAGCTGCAGCTGCAAAATGTGTCTTTCTGGTTTTTTAGAGTGAATTCACACCTCACGCTGGGAGTTTCTAGGTCATATGCTTACATTCAGAAAGGATGTGGTTTTTCTGTTCTGTAGGTTGCAACACGGAGCTGCACCAAAATGGACTCTGAGAAGGCTTGCTGTGTAGTGCCAGCCGTGACAAACGCTGCACCATTATTCTTCACAAAAGGGTGACACCCACTGTTTTAGTCTTCTGAACTGCAGCTAGCCCACTCGGAAGGCTAGACTCAGGTCTAACTTGCACGCTGGGCACAGCAGGTCGGTAGGACAATAACTAGAATGAAAACGGACAAATGACGACATGCAGCACAGTGATTCTCACCCAAGTACTTAGTAGAACTGGCCTGCCCTTACTCTTTGCTTTGGCTTCTGCTCATATTGAAGGTGCCACCATGATAAATCTCGACTCTTTCGTCCTCTGTGGCAGGTACCTAATTAGACTTTGCATCCTGGCTTGACTCCGTACCCGCAAAGCTGCACTGTACTGTAATGTAAAATCATTATACAGCACCTTTTTGCTTGCTAAACATCTGCTAAGTCCGTGCAAGTGCTTAGGAGGTCTAGTCTGAGCCCTCTGGCTTTGGAGTGTGCAGAGGGCCTCACTGTGCTCATGGGGGCTAGTTTCCGTAACCAATTCTCATTTGTTTATGAGAGGCTTAGCATATGTCCCAGGAGCATGGAAGGAATGTAGGTGGGGACACCTGCTCCTTAAACTGAATGGTGGGAAGAATCAGATGCATTGGTTCCTCTGAAGCTTATTCCAAAAGGGCTACAGATTTCCAGGAACACGGGGGCTTGCTGGACAGGGACTGTCTATGTCACTGAAGAAAGTTCGTTCATTCACTGAACCCAATCCTGCTAAATGTCGTAATGCAGAAAAGAAGACTATCTTTCCTTTTTGCTCGCAGGCAGTCATGGTTCATCATCAGTGCATTCAGAGCTTCAGGGAGAGATACACTCTCCTTTTCTGGGAGCCCGGCAGTCCATGGGTCTTTATGCATGAGGACCAAAGGTTCTCTGTCCTCCTTCCCGATAGATTTGCTAACAAATTGAGAAGAAAAAGTGCTCCCCACATGAATGATGTTCTTCCACTCACTGGCAAGCAGTGGATGCCTCTTGTGCTAGGTGTGGAGGATAGCCCTGATGTGACTAGGAGATGTGCACAGCTGTGCAATTACAACATCCACCCATATCCTGGGAGCATTTGCCATACTCACTGCTGTTGGCCAGAGGGCCAATGTCTGCTAATGCTCTTTGGTAAATCTGTAGCAGCACCAAATTTGACCGAACCGGAACTGCTGAATGTACTCAGCACGGAGTTCTTTACTGCTAGCACAGAAATCATGTCTCCATCTTTCTTCTCCTTTAGAGAACAAAGAAAAAATTAGCTTTATAATCTAAAATCCCTCAAAATCATGGTTTGAAACTGCTATCAAAGAAAAGTTTTAGGGAAATATTTGCCCACCAATTAGTGAACTGATCTTTAAGGATAAACTCCTGAGATTATTGCAAAGTTCCTTGTCTCCAACCCCCATAATGAAAAAAAGTGACCCTTCTCTAAAGCCACCACCTGGCTACAAATCATGATTTCACTTCAAGGAAAAGCTGATATTAAAATAATGAGACCAGTTCTATGTATTACATTTTAATAATCTTCCAGACCATCTCATTTATGGCTTCTCTTTTTCTCAAAAGAAAATGTGTAGAGCACAATCATCATACATAGGTTGGGCTCTTTTTCCCATAAATATGTTTTGAGTGTGAAACATGGGCTTCATAACAATTTGCTTTTGGTCTTGATTTCATCTGGGTTTTTAATAGGATGCACAACTATGTCGAAATGGCTTGTGACCTAAACAGCTCATCGTTCTCCTGGTATGGCTGGAGACCACACGTGATGACTTAAGGGACAGTAATTGCTGGTGGATCTCAGGTATCTTCTCACCCTTCTAACAGAAGGTAATGTTTTACATACAGAAGATGTTTTTTTGCAGTCAAAATTTCAGCCCATACTTAAAAAAAACCAAGTTGCGTCAAGACAGACATGGTAGTGTGGGGACTGCAAAAGCAAAGGACTAGCTCAGGGCATGTTTGCACGAACCCAAAGGAACCAGATACATTCTCCAGGTCTTTTTTTTTTTTATGCAAACATAGCCTTAGGTCTTCCGAATCATTCATAACATTCAACAGCAGAAAGTTTCTAAAATCTTGCATTAGTTGAATTTTCACAGTGCATCTTCCAAAACTACCCATGGCAGTATGCAATATTTATATCTAATATAATATTTACAGCCCTGTTCTGCAACTGTGCACCTTCTTCCTGGAACAGTGAAAGAGCTTCAGGGCAGCTCCTACTCATGGGTGGATCTTGTGATTATCGTACCTGGCCCCCAGTTTAACAATGAGGCAGTTTGATGTGCTGCACGTGAACGTCTCTTTTCTCTCTAATATAATTCTCTAAGTTCAAAAAATACCAAACCCAGATGAAAATGGCCTTCACCTTTCCACCAAGCCAGCAGTGTTGTTCCATTTTTGTGCTCCAGTAAGCGGTTCTAACGGTCTGAAGCCCTCCTGGTTCTACATACACCTAGCTCTGTTTTGTCTGCTAATGTAATTTATGTCACATGGAACAACGGCTGCCAGGGGAACTGGATGCTCTTCCCCTTGAGTAGCACTCTCAGGATCTGCTCCCAGGTCGTTCTTGTCTCAGTATTTTCTGAACACTCACATTTCAGATTGTTCCTACCAGACTGGCATGTAAAGTATCTAATTGGTGATGACCGCAGCAGCTCTCTTACAGAAGTCTTACAGAAGGCCATAGGCCAGATTATTAAAACTATCTTTAAGAGAGAATTCTACTTTATTTGTGAAGTATCATAAGTCATTTCAATGATGCTACTCCTCAGCTGAAGTGTTTTCTTTCAGAATAACAAACTATTGGATTCTGTACCTTCTACCAAGGATTCCTGCTTTCAGTAATCTAGTTTCTAACTGATAATGGATATTAAAATGTCTGCGTGTATGGAAATTATATCCACATGTAAAGATACTAATTTTACAGTTTGTCCCGTTTACAATGAATGTGGTACTGCTTCATTCAAAGCACTGGTATTTCCTTTCTTTACTCATGTTGGGTAATACCATTCCTCTTAAATTGTCTATCTTCTTTCATAAGTCCAGCTGAGAAAGAAATATTCTGGTTGAGAAAAAGTAAGCAAGTCTGACCCCAGCACCTGTGTTGATTAAAGTAATTTTGCAGCAAGCACCTCAAAGAAAAAGGAATGTGAAGTCAATTTGACATGTTTATTTCCTATTTTATGCCATATCACATTGATTATTGAAAGGTTGAGTTGGAGATTCCAACTTAAAAGCTATCCTCCTGAGTCAGGAAAAGAAAAGGCTAAAAATTCTTGGGTTTTCTTTTTAAACAACAATCCCTAGAACATGATTTATCTGAAATATAAATGAAGCCAGATGACCTTTATTTCAATGTAATTATTTGGTTTCTGGGAAGAGAAAAAACATGCTTGTATTTTGGGATATTTCTACCTGATTTGTCTCATTTTTCTCTCATGCACAAAAGGAGGGTGAAACTGTAGGTTTTCTAAGTCTGAGGTAGTATCCCATTTCCAGCTGTGAAAAGAGTACAGGTGCTGTGCGAAAGTCTTCTATTCCCTTTGTCTTCTAAGATTTTTAAACGTATTTTCCTGCATTTTTAAATGACAGAAAATAAAACCTCTATAATAGCTGGGATTGTTCCTCTTTTTTTCTTTTTTAACACTTAAAGAAATGTAAGCTCTTGCGCTACTTCTCCCTGTTCCAGGGAGTGCTTGGACTGCTAGCACCTCTCATTCCTCTAGGCCAATCTTTATATTTTGAGTGTCCATCACTTTAAAAACACCATCCACTAGAAGACTAAAAACTTCATCTTTATTACTCATCATAGCTTTGCTTACAGCTGAAGCAGTTCATTAATTCACATTAGCAAAACAAGATTAAGACTCTGTCCCACTTCCTGGCAGACCAGTTCTTGCTCTCTCACGTAGTGCTGTAAAGGACCTATGCCTGTTGTGAATAAGACCTTAACTAAAATCCAGGCTGCCATAAAGGAGGTAGCTAGAAGAATTTGCCGGACACCATAATATCTGGAACTCATCCACAGAAATGCGATACAATTTTTTTAAATACATACGAATCTTACAAATCTTTGGAAATCTGAGCAGTTTGCTTTGAGAATGCCCATAAATTAAATATCTCCCAGACCTGCAAACCACATCTGCTGCCAGAGTTTAATCCCAGATATCAAAAGTGCAGAAAGAAGCTGTCTCATAAAGCATGCAGGGGTACTCCTGTGTGCAGAGAGATCACCTCCTTCTGCAAAGTCCCTGACAAATCCCCAACATTTTCAATATGCAAAATCAACTTGCAGCTGCGTAGCTGCTACAAAGGGGATTTCTGCATTGCAAAGAGCTGGTTTTCTTGGCGGTATTGCTTTATGTACGTCAAGGACTTCACAGGCAGTTTGGAATTTCATCTCATTGGGCTAGACTGTGGATGAGCTATCAGCCTTGGCTCCCTGGAAGTCAAGTCATGAGTTTCTTAAGTTCAGATAAATGGTCATCCCTGCACGTGGTGAAGTTTTCTAATAGATGCATGCACAGGCACAGAGTGTTACCCCTTAAGCTTTCATTCCCTTAGGAAACCAGGCACGCCCCCCCTCCAGGTGCACACACATACAGTTAGACATTTTGTAGATTGATTTAAGAATCAATTTGACAAGTTTACCAAGCTGTACTGGTCCCTGAAGCGCTGTTTTGCCCTGTTGCACATTTACATAGGCTGCATCGGTAGCTGATTTTCGGAACTAAATGCAAGGGAATGCGTGTGGTTGCTGAAATGCTTTCAACATTGCAAATCTCTACTTCTCTACATGTTGACTGGACTTGTGGGTTTGGTAGTGCTTTTGTGTAACTTCTATTTGTACAGCTGAAAATCTCTCCCCTTCCTGCATAATCGCGTTCTGAACATTAAAATCAGAACCCAACAACAAAGGTCAGCATTTAACAATCATCCATGATAAAAGATGTCCACAAGCTTTTTTCTATTCCCTCCCTAGATGACTAGGATGGGTTTTTAGGTACTTTTTGGCTGACAGTTAATACATGTTCATCATATAGCTTGTGTCTGTGTTCAAGTATTTTGAATCTCAGCTTGATTGCTTTTATGTGATTTCTTCTGTGTAAGGAAATGAGGGTCAGGCTTTTCCATTGGTTTCTCAAGAATAAGCTTGTTGTTCTGTTGCTTCTGGTGTACATGACTATATGGTGCTGAGGCAGGACCGAGTTTGACTGTTCAACTAATGTTTAGTTCTTTGGATCCTTCCAGCAAGTGAAATGTGCAATTCCTCAGGTATTCGGTAGGATAACATTATGAATTTTTTTTTTTTTTTTTTTTTTTTTACCAGCTAACAGATAAAATGACAGTTCTCTCTGTGCTCTGGAATGTCATTGTGGTGGCCTCTTTTACAAGTTTTGTCATCTTAAGTAAAACAAATACGCTACTCATTTGCCTTAGGTTACAAAATAACAACTAGGCATTTACTGTTGTTATAGGGAACCATAATTATTATCAATTACTAAGTATGCAAACGTATTTTGTATACTCAATGGATTTAGACCTATTTTCATTCCAGTCTAATTAGAAGGCTACATGGTAATCTCCAGCCTCAGGCTTTTCCTCCCCGTCCTTGAGTGACTGCTTAACTTATCCCTTCAAAATAAACAAAGAGCTGCCACATGCACAGCAAAACTCCAAAAGGAGGCCCCATACACAGTGACACAGCATTGAGATGACTCTTTTTTTTTAGCAATTTCCTTTTATTTTGCTTTGCAAAATTGTCTACTAACTTCGATGGGAAGATTTAACTTTGAAATTCAATTTCAATGTTTCTAGACCAAGTTAATATTTTTTCATACATAGTGGGTGAGGAAGAAAACAAATTTGAAGCAAAGATTAGTTAGTTGACTATAAGACAAAAAAGATAAATTCTGGGAGTATAAAGTACTGAAGCAGGTATCTGAATGAGGTTTCTCTTATACTTTCCAGAGCATATTAAATAAACATATTGGGGTTAGCCTAGGGATATCAGATCCTGCCAGTGGGCAAAAAATGATATTAGATGATCTCATGAGGTCTCTATGAGCCCTAGTTTTCTAAGATTAAATTCAAATTAGACAGGAGGCTGAGCTGAGTCACTGGACACTACTGCTAGAAATCAGGGTGCCCACCATGCCTCCAAAAGTTAAGAGCAGACCCTCCATTTGAGAACTGTGCTGCTGTAGGATGAGGCACACATGGCAATGAGAGGATGCTGGCAGTACGCCCCCAGGATGAAGGCTGTGAGCAACGCCAGTCACAGTGGTCACTCCATTGCCCTCTCAGACTGGTAAGGTAGTAGAGGAAGAGTTCGATGGAAGTCTGCCCACTCTTCCCTAGGGAAGAGGAAGAACGGGCCAAAAGAAGAAGAGTCCTATGGTTTGGGTCTCTTATTCCCTGCTGGGACTTGGTGGGCATCTCTGATGTAATTGAATGTTTTCTGGAAGGGAGCTTGAGCCCAGCTTCCACATCCCAGGTGAGCATCCAGCTTGCTGGGTTACTGATCTACTCTCTCACTTCCTGTGTTATCTCTGTCCCAGTTTAGGTGAGGCAGCAGAGTGGAATAGGTCACTTCGGGACGTGGTTTAGTGGGCATGGTGGTGTTGGGTTGATGATTGGACTTGATGATCTTAAAGGTCTTTTCCAACCTTAACGATTCTGTGATTCTGTGAAGTCCATCTGGTGAGATAGTGGGAGGACCACTCGGGGATAACATGTAACATAGTGGCTCAGACAGCCTCCTGGGAGTTGGAGAAACCATCGTCATGTGCCTGTTTCGTATCAAGCAAATAAAGGTTTGAGCTCTCGCTTCTGGTGTCCCAGAAATAAGGTTTAGCCATTAGGCCGCTTGGTAAGAGAGAGACATAGTCCTCATAGTCCTCTTGGGCATGGGTTTTGGGTGGTCGTCATGAACAAGTCTGCTGTAGGACCACTATTTAACATGCATTAGGCACAAAGCAGTTTGGAGCTGATTGAAAGAGAAGATGGGGTTCAGTGTCTCCAGGCTTAGGTCTGGGTTCTCAGGGTGCAAACCGCAGGCTTTGTGCAGGACATGGCAATTAGGCATCTAAACCACCCACACAAATCTCATTCCATCAAACTGTAATGTTTGTCTATTTATGTTTGTTTATGTTTATATTGTTTATGTTTATATTTTAGAGGGAAGTGCAAACAAACCTCCTTACCAAAAGAAAATAGCTCATTGCACAAACAACATTTCTGCCAGGAAGATGAAAGGGAATCATGTGAGAGAGGATGGTCACACCACCTGATGTGCAACCAGGAGGTGTTCCATACCACAGCGATGCTTCTTCCATGAGAATTTGGGTAATTTAGAACAGAAGTTTCAAGCTTCAGCAAAGGGCAGATGGAGGGGGTGTATATATATATATATATATCTATATGCTCATGTTCACTGTTGTGTGCATGACAGCCCATCTATTTTAGTCATAGGATGGATATGCTTTTTGATCATGGCAGAAGCCAGAGCTGCTCGTGTCCATTTACAAGGTTAGCTAGCCTAACTCTGGCAAACAATTGGACTCCATTTCTCTGTATCATGTTAATATTTCCACTCTGGTATATACAGTGGCTTTAGGACCTCAGGAAAAGCTATTTGTGTAAATTACCAAGCAAATCAATGGTATGTGCATTCCAAGGACTCATAACTCAAGCAGAAAGAAAAAAAAATCATCAAATTGCTCAAAGGAACTTGTTTAGGATGGCAATTTCCTTGCCATATTTCAGCTCTCTGTCTCCAGCTATTCAGGCTGTCTAAGATAAATCACTGTCTTTTCTTTCTTTTTTTTCCCTGAACAATGGGGGAATTGTGATCAGTTTGTTTGTGCTAACTCTTTTTTTTTTTTTTTTAATTCTCCTTTTCCTTAAAACCAAACAAAACCTGTGACTGTTTCTGTTGACAGCTCTACCCTAAGACCTGAACATGCAAAAACTTCCAACAGGCTTAAAGTAGTATTTTAACCAGGAGAAGTCAAAATAGTTTAGCTGTTTTAGCCACCACTGGAATGCAATGCAAGCTATGTACACAAACCAGGCCTCACATATTAAAAAATGCCAATAAGAAGTAAGATACATTCACCCCCTTTAGAAGCTATGGATTTCATCCTACATTGGAAGGATGCTGAGTCCAGACTCCTGTTAGGTGGCCTCATCCCAGACAGTGGTGAGTCCATATAAAATCACAACCAGTTGTGAGCTGTTTTTTTTTTTGCCAAAGCCAAATATATTTCCCTTTGAAGTACTGTTGGTGAGGAGCACGTTTTATTACACATGGTGTTAACACCACTTCAAAAATTTGACTCCTTTTTCATATTAAAATAAGAAATTGTGTCCATGAGAGCTTGAGACCAGCTTTTTAACTACAAGCTGCAACTCTTTTTTTTTTTTTCTCAAATGCAGTAAAGGCACTGCTTGGGAGCAGGAGACCAAAAGGATGTTTCTAAGCTAAAAGGCAGGCAGAATAAGCTTGGCTTGTCACCAAGTTGCACTGAATTTGACAAATAAGATTTCATTAGAAGTGCAGGGGCGGTTGTGAAACTGCCAGTAAATAACTGTCTCCCCAGAGTCTCACACTTTTTCCAGAGTCTATTTTCTCTTCGGACTCCATTCTGCCAGGGACAATATTTTAAAAGCAAAAACCAGAGCTAAGCGTCAGAGTTAGAAGTTAGTAGATAGTAAAGGTCAAATGTATTTTTTCCAGGAGCTACTAGAATTTATGCCATTATTTTATCTTTTCCTCCTCCCTTGCGCTTTCTCTCACAGTTGTTACTGCTAATGGGTCCAAGCCAAGGCCATGAATCTCGACAAATTTGGGGATGGTTCCAGAGCTAAATTGTGTAGCTGACCATTTTCTCTCCAATGACCCAAAGCAAAACTCAAGCCCCATGCCTATCACCCTGTGCTCTGAAATGCTCTGAGCTGTTTCAGACCTGTGTCTGAACTTCATGGCTGATGACCCTCTCTAGTCATCATCCTTCAGTAATTCAAAATATAAATGAAATGCATGTCATCATTCATCCCACCAAACCACATCTGTGCATGAAGCTACTTTTGCTCTCTCAGGGCATTACAAAACCATGAAGTATCTCTCCTCCTGGCTGTTACTGAGCAAGGAAGGTTCTTTGTCTTGATTCTTGCTGCTTCTGAAAGGAAGGCTTTCTATTCCTTTCTGGCTCGGTAAGTAAGACACTTCCATTTCCAGACAGGAGGATGTGTCATGAGAGTTTGTGTGTTTTCACTAAGGATTAGCTGTTGAATTTACTCTGCTGTACCACTCCTCGCTGCTCCTCCGCTGGACTGTGGGCTGGGGTGGCCCTGACAGTGCAGCTGCTTTTGCTCTGAAGCCAAAGCAGGTGGTCCGGTGACGGTCCCAAGTGTGGGAACACATCTGTCCTGCACGGTCGCTGTCACTTGTGGTTGACTGAGGCTGGCTCGAGGGAGCACCTGAGCAATTTTCACCGGAGGCTGCCCCCTCAGTGGCACAGTCTGTGTCTTGTCTTATAAATGCCAGGCTGAAGGACACCTACTTCTGAAAACACATACATCTGCATCTGTCTCTGTTCTTAGACGCAGTTTTGATCATGTGTAGAGATGTTTTGTAAGTGAACTCTTTCCTTCCCTGCATGCAAGGAAGGAGCTAGCTTTTCTTGGTAGCAGGTAGAACCAGGTGTATGAAATGCCTGTTTCTGAAGTGCACGGCAGCATCTCCAAACGGACGAGAGATGGAAAAGGAGGTGCCCTCAGACTCATTCTGTGTGTTTTGGGCAAAATTCATACCTGCTGCCATCAGAAAGGCAGAGCTGGGATTTCAGCTCCCTAATTTGGCTGGTAGTTTAATTTGCTGGGAAACAAGTCCTGAGTATCACATGCTTCAGCTGATAAAATCATCAGGACTTTACTACCTTCCCTCCTGAGGCCGTGTTCCACCCATCACTGATGTAAATGGAAGTCATTACACTGATACATTATGGGAAGAGGATTTAGGTTGTAGAGAGAATAGAGCCCTAGTCTTTGTTCCTCCAGCCTTGCTAAAGCCATAAATGCTTGCAGAACTAATATGAAGAGCGTATTTCCAGTGTAGATCAAGTTGGAAGACTCAATTTCTTGGTACAACTTCTGTTTCTAGAACCTTAATTAGAACTTTCAAAAATCACTGATAACACAGATGTCTTGCTACTGCTTTTAGTAGACAGTAATCCTAGATGACCTTCCACAAATCCCTTTTAATTAGCCTCTTTCTCAGAGTGTGCCATGCCAGCAGATTATATGATTAATACATTAATCTTACTGTATTTGTAGTTGATTCTTTATTCTTTCTCTACAGATGGAGTTTTATTTTGAGGCCCCATGAAGTTTTAGGTCATAAGCATCTACTGTAAAATCTATTTGCACCCTTAGAGAGTCTAGTCACATTTTGGGGAGGGCGAGGTGAGGATGACCTAAAATAAAATCTTGCTGATCATATTGCACAAAACAGCACACACAATTGCACACAACAACATACACAATGCTGCCAGCAGTCCTGCTGCTTAAGAACAAAAATAATCTCTCATGAAATCTGAATTTACAAGTTGCTATTGAACAAGCTAACAAATGCCATACCACTGTACAAGCTCACACAGGAGGCTGTGCTAGCACATTCATTAATGGTACCAAATTGTGTAGATTGTGACATCACATATACTTTTTAGTCTTGAGAAATAAGAATTTATTTATGCTGCTTATTATTGGGGAATAATGCAAAATGGTTCACATGAGAAAAAATTCCTGTTATGGTACTTGATATTCACCATTGTACTGGATGGAAAATAGCCACATGAAAGAAAAATCTGGGGGATTTGGTTGGGCTAACTAGATTCGCTGGAAAACCTGTCCTGCATATCACCTGCTGCAAATTTGATCTGAATTCGAGGCATCAATCAGATGTTAGATTGAAATGTAACATAACATTAGAGAGGGTCAGCAGAACATTGAGCTTTGTATTTAGAATATTACAATCTATGTCAGGCATTAACTACATCAGTTATTGTATATGGCGCTATGGAAAGCATTTTGCAACTGGACTCATTAACTCTCCGAAAACATTTTCCCTGAAACTTTCAGTTTTCGGGGGAAAAAAGATAAAGAAGCAGATAAGTGCACTTTTGCCACCTCTGGGCTTTCTGAAGGTCCAACTTCGTGGATGGTCATGGGGAGCGAGGATGGCAAGGTTCAGGGTAGTGGTTGGTCACATGGACCATGGGGAGCATGGAATGAGGATCTATCAGTCTGCCCCAGTTGAGTTTGTCTGTCCCAGTGGTAATCTGGGTACCAGCAGGTATTTGATGGTTTTATGGTAGGTATGGGTTAGAAGCCACTGGAAGGACTATATATTTTCAGACTTGAGGCACAAACTGGCCTGTAACTGGTGGTAATTACGGAGAAACTTCCCCTTTGGGGAAAGTGCTGGGTTATTTGTGTCTTAGCAAGACAGCTGGTTTTACATCAAAACTAGCACATGGATTAGATGGACAGTTAGTTCTATCAAATACAGTGGTTCCTGTATACTCCAGCTGTCAGGCTGGGTAGGGAAGTTCTGTCAGATGGTGAAAGCACACGGTAAACCAGATCTGCCAGCAACTTCTTACAATAGCTACATACGTAGACCACATAGTTAAATGCTGAGAATCAGGTCCTACAAGACCCTGCCAGTACTAAACAGGACTGCTAGACCTTGCAGAATGGGAAACTGGGGCACCTGTCATAGCATAGCAGAAAAGCCAGAAAAGGAGGGAATCTGATGGCAAAGAAATCTGAGAGGCAGGCTCCAGAGCAGACTTTCAGCAGTGGTATTTTGCACTGTTTCCCACTATGTTCTGGGAGCCAGTAAAAATTTCTGAAGGTATTCACTTGATAGAACACCCACTGCTTGTTTTAATTAGCTTGGTCTCATTTTTAATGGGCACCAGATGAAAATTTTAAGTGGGATCTTGCATGCATTTCAGTATTAATGCAGAAAGATGGGCCTGACAGAGTTCAAGCTTGCATCCTGATTATTGCAGGTGTAGCTCCATGGGTCTGGTCTGGCACAGCGTAGGGGGAGCAGCAAGACCCAGTCGAATTAAACTTTGCAGGTTGGGGATACCTTTTGAGTTTCACTTGAAAGACCTAAAACATATAAAGGCCATTTAGTTTCCTTTTTGTTAATTTCTGTTCAAGGCTGCTGAGGTCTTCTGTTGAAAGAAAGTAATGACTGCCTGTGGTGGATAGCTTTTCTATGAAGAGATAGTTAAAGCATGTCAGCAAGCTTTAGCTGATAGTAGGCAAACCAAACTCCTCTCATGTTCCCTCACACAGAGCTTTTAAGTCTTGCTGACTTGCCTGGAGTTGAAAAAGCCAGCGATGAGCTGTGATAATAGCTTGTAAATACAGCGTGGCCACACCTTGCCATGTCTACAGCCTGAAGGAACAGATCTGCCAACCTATATCTGCCCTTAAGTGCCAGGAAATGAATCATGGGTAATAAAACTCAATGGCTGTTCTCCATCTGCAATCAATTTGTGTTTAACTAATGATGTTAAGTAGAAAATAGCCACAGAGATCTCTTATTAGGTCCTTGAATAAACAATGGCTATAGTTCAAATGCTTCATTAACTGGGAAGGAAGCAGCCCCTGATTCCTTTTCCAGGTGCCAGTAGCAGCTAGGGTTTGCATGGCTGCGGGCAGGCAGGCAGGCAGGCAGGCAGGCAGGCATGGCCCATGTTAATGCCATTGACCTTTACTTGTGTGACGGAGGGAAGCATGCCTCTGCTGCGTGGCCTGGACAAGGATGGTGTGCTCATAGCAGCAAGGCAACCCAATGATAAGAGTAAGTCTTTCTGCTAGTTGCAAATGGCTTTAGGCTCAACTATGAAAGAAGTCAAACAGGGTCTGGGAGGAGTTCTGGGTGTCTGGGGGAAAATTATGGAGCTGGGGCTGCCTCTAAGTTCTCAAGCAGAGAGCTTGAGGCAAGCCACCTTATGTGTCTCCTATCTCCCCTTGAGCAGGCTTGGGCTGCAGCTGCTGGTGGCATTGCAGTCCCCTCGAGCAGGCCAGCTGCATGTAGTCAACAGGTTTTTTTCAGGCTCAACAGCAGAGAGAGGTTCAATATGTAATGTTGGGGTCTGGGTCAAGCACAAAAGTTGTCAAAAGCTGAAGGGGATGATATGACTTTGATTTGACTCGCCAAAAGCCGTACACAGATAACACCTCTCAACTTTTCTAGGCTTAAAGTTATTCACACTTTAAGATAGGCTTTTTTGTGACATCTATAAATTACAAACCCCAGCTCTCTTAAAGTGGGAATTCTGTGCTATGTATGCACACAGTGCTTGGCTGTTCTCTTACAGCAAAATGCCATGCCAAATAAATAATCATGAGCATAAGGAAATGTCATGAATGAGAGAAGTGAGAAAAGGAATAAAATGAAATAAGGCTCCTTAAAAATATTCTGGGAAATGAGCAGACATTACGAGCAAAACCAGTGTAATTTGTAGGAAGACTGGTGGATCTATGTTCTTTAACAGCATTCTAATGCTGCTGATAAGAAATGCATGTGTTCATGGGACTTAAGTAGAAGCTAGATCCTCTTGCTTTAGGATTAAAGTAAATAAAGCTTTAAGGTATTTTCAGAAAGCCCCTTTGCTTCCAGCCTGCTTTTAGTTTAAAAAAACAAAACAAAAAACAAAATAGAAGAATCCCTAGAGGAAAATATTTATGTTCATTTGGGGCAACCCAAAGCCTTTCATTTGTTTTTGTTTTGAAAGGCAAATGTTTTGCCTGAGCCTAGCCTGCAGGTGTTGTGGCTGGCCCTGTTAACCTGCACGGGCTTGCTCACGCAGGCGGCTTTCAGGGTGGCCTGCTTCCCTGTGCTTAGCTTAGCCTCTTTCTTTGCTGGGTGTGCTACAGATCTGTCTTTCTTGTGAAAATCTGCATGTTTCTGGCTTGGGTTAAGTTAGAGAAACTGTGAAAGGAAAGGGTTTTGTTTTGTTCTGGTTTTCCCTTTGTGCTCTTCAGTGCCAATGACTGAGCAAGATCAAGAAAAGCAAAAGGGATTTCTCCCTGACTTCCCTCCACTGTCTGACTGCTGCTGGCCCTGAAAAAGTTGGTTCTGAGCATTAAATATTAGCACTGATCTATTTCAGACCTTTTTTATATATCTGTTTAGCTTGCTCTTCTGGGTTCCCCCTTCTCCAACAGAATAGTAACAGTAATAAGGTATTTTGATAGTGGTTTATGTAAAATGACCATCTGAAGAATGCTATATATTGCTACAAAGAGTGTTTACTTTGGCTGCTTTTAACATGTAACTGCTGCTTATGTGAATCCTAGTCATCCACGTACACACTGTGTTAACCCTACACAACAGTGAAACGTAACTAGAGGCTGCCTTTAATTGGACAAGGTAGTATTAAACACTTGTATGAGGAGTCACCAAAGCTGGAACAGCCCAGCCCTTAAACATCTGGTGACTCAACAGCTGATGAATGTGGCATCTGGGTCCCTGGGCTCTGCCTTCTGCACTCAGCCTTGTAAGTTGGTGATACCTTCCTGGTTTGGTCAAGGAAGTGTTAATCCGTAAGCCAAACTTCAGATAAAAGTCTCCTTCAGCTATATGTCTGGTTCTCGTTACTCTCCAGTAGGCTAGAGCTTGAGGTGTGCCTCACTTACACTTTGTCATACTTGGAAAGGAGAAAGGACTAAGCTGGCTTTAAACTTGTACCTGGCTGCAGTCTAGAAGTTACTGGGTTGAATGCAGGAATAAAACAGAGCAGACTTAGGATTTTTTCCACGCTTTGTTTTGTCTGCCAGCATCTCTTCAGGACTACTGTATCATGTGAGGATTGTCAGGGGATGGACTTCCCGCTTGTGAGTTGTCCCCAAGGCCTGACTCCTGCATTGAAGAACAATAAATGCAGGAGCTCCTCCCAAGACCAGCCTTTCTTGAAGGATTCCTTTAGATAAGCCACGGCCAATGTGTGTTGATGAACTACTTGTGCAGCAGATGGGAAATGGATGGAAAAAATACAAAACCCTCTATCCACATTACAAGGTTGTATATTTTCTGCCTCCATTTCTAATACAGTCTGAAGCTTGCTTTTTTCCTTTGAAAAAATAAAATAAAAAATCCAAGCACTTGGTATTTTTCCTCAAGATCCTTTATGAGGTACTCTGTTTTTCTTGCTGCTTTGCTGCACACTAAACCGAGATTTCTCCATGGTAATTTTTAATGACCTCAAGCTCTGTACACAACTTTTCTGTGATTGGATATATTTTGGGCAGTTGCTACTTCAGGCCTTAATCATCCTGTATTTCAGTGGAGAGGAAAAGACACAATCAATGTCAACTGGAGGTAGAGGTTATAGATGGAAACCTATGGCTCCACAAATGAATTATTCATGGAGTGAGATCTAATCCCCAAAATCCAGGCCAAGAGAACTCCTGCTCAGCTGAGGCCACTTTTAAAACCTATAAGGCAACTTGTTTTCCTTGTAAACTAAGAAATTGTGTATAAATACGTTTTACTGCACATTTAAAGTATGAAACAGGTGGTTGAAAGGTACTGTGCTTTCTTGTCAGCTCTCGCCCTCTTTACGTGGACTTCTTCCAGCCCTCCCAGTCTTTGTGGGTTTTAATACCGTTATTAATACCAGTTTCCCTCCCCTCTTGGCAAGGGGCCTTTCCCCTTGCCAGTCTTTGGTCAGACAATACTATTGAACCTGCCGATGCTACCAAACCGCCGATTACTTATCTGGAAACCCTAACAATTAGGCAGGGTGTACGTGTGTACCTCCAGCTGGAAGGCAAGGATCTTGTACAGGAGGTCAAGGGGTGGGGATGATTCGCTGGACACGTGTCAAAGAGCAGCTCGGTTTACTGTAGTGTAAAGCATCAGGCGATGTGCAGCGAGAATCCCTGATGACACATGGGGAGGGGACATCCTCAGGAAGGGCATGCTGTGCTGCAGCTGCCTGCACAAAACAGGTGGGGTGGCTTTGTTGCCTGAACTGCAGAAGCAGATAAAGCACTGAGGACTGGGGGGGGAAGCATAACTTTCTCTAAACAAAAAATACTTGAATTCTTGCAAAACCTGGGAGCTGGCTGGGCACTGTAAAAACCAGTATGTATTGAGTTTTGTGCTCCAGAAAATGTATCGTGAGCTGGCAGTGCTGGACAGTGGAAGGCTCAGAAGGATAAAATATTACTGCTGCGTACTTTAAGGTGCTGCACATCAAGAGGGAGGTACTTGTTTCAAATGTAAGTTGCCAGGGGCCATCTGAGCCTGCAGGCTTGTTTCAGCTTGTTACTAACTGCTGTGCCTTGTTTCTGCCATCTACCTCCAAATGAGCAGCAAAGAGGACAACTGAGTTTAATTACGCAGCTCCCCTGAATCCAGGCACGGGCACGGCTTTGCCAAATGGGTTGTGTTGTGCACAGAGGGCAAAATGTTGCCCTTGCCCCATTACCATGCAAACACTAAGATGTGTGGGCAGAGCTTAGGCGCTAGTGTTAGGCATGCTAAGGCTGACTAATTCTATTTCTCGGAGTAGGAAAGCTCAAATTTATCCTGCCTGAGATGCTGAGAGCTAGGCGTCTCCAGGGCATATTCAGTCTAATACCAGTTTCTACTGACCACGGGGAGAACAACCTAGGCTAGTTGCCTTTGTTAGGTGAGGTGGATGCTAACACCCCAGGTCCTTGAGTGCAGGTCTGGCTGGAGAAATAAAACCCCATGTTGCTAGCAAGATAGCTGGAGACCTCGGCTTTCTTCTGTGAATCCCAAATATGAGTTTGGGGATGTCTGCATTGGCAGACACTGGGACAAATGTAATTACCCTCTTTCCATTGACTAAGTGGGGCTGGAGTGATCCTGTTCCTCTCTTCGGTGGGTTATAGGATGTGTACTTCACCTCCGCCGGGCAGCGCTGCAAGGCAGAGACTTCCCTTCTCTCTCCTAGCCGGGCAGTTTGGCCCAAGCACAGGACCTTGTTTTGTGTTTGTACTCTGGCCAATTCCTGAGAGTGAGAAACGGAGCTCTATCTGAATCCTGGTGTCTCTTCCCAGGCACGCTCCAGATGTAAACAAGCATAGGTTTCTTGTTTGACCTCAATTTATACTTTCCTCAAAAGAAATGAGGAGGCTTTGCAACTGAGAGTCCTGACTGGAAGAAAGCAAAGTCTGCCACAAGCGTCTACCTACCTACTGTAGTGACAGGAGAGAAGGGAAAGTTTCTGGTTAACGGAAGGAAGAAAGTGAGTGCAGCTAAAACCTTGCTAATGTGGGGAGTCACTTGCTGCCACCTTTCAGCTCCTGCTTACTCCCTGTGATCTGGCAGCGCTCCATCCTGCCTGCACAATTTCCTCAGTGTGACTGGGCTTTGCAGAAAACCTCCTTAATCCAACACAGAAAGGTTTTATGCAATTGCATCCAACGCAGTCCTATTTCACCCGATTTAAATGAGAAAGTTAAATCTCAGTCTAGACGGAGTGCTCTCTAGCTCCTGTGAATCTTGCACCCGGCGAGATGCATCATCTACGAGTATGTTTCTCATTTTCCAGATGAGCCCAGGGGATCTGCATCCCCCCTCTCCTAAAATTCCTGTCTCTGCTAAATTGCCTTTTAGTCCTGATTTATACCTCAATAAAACACATCATGAGAAGGAGAAAATGTTTAATTGTATAACTGACATGACTTATGAAGGCACATTTTTTGTGGTTATTTATGCGCTTATCTCCTTTAAAAGGGGTAGAAAGACCCATGACTTTCATTTACAGTGGGAACAGTAAAGGGTGAGGAAAATAAATGTGTTGAAGGACAAGGAGTAAACCTTCAGCTAGTATGGCTTCTGGAAAAGGACCTCTGTTAAGAGAATCACAGAAAAATGTGAAGAAATGCAGTTTGGTTTTGGGATCTTGAGGGGTCCTGAGAAGAACTTTGAGATTCCTCCTGTCCCCTAACAAATCAAGCCAAAAGACAACCTCACATTGGGGCTGTTTGATGTTGAAAGTTGGAAAATGTTTCTTTTCTCAAAACAGTAAACAAATGAAGAAATAGTCTTTTATGATGCTTGTGAAATCACTGACTCTGAGTTATTGTTTGATTTGTTTCATCCAGACCCCTTTCAAAATTGTGCTGGGGGGTTTTTTTTGTGGTTTTTTTTTTTTTTAATAGTTTTCTCAAGGGTGAATATGGTGCTAGAGACCAAGACACAGGCATGCGAGCCTGTCTTCAGGTTTCTCCTGCAAGGTTTCTACTGGCAACCTTGTCTTGCTGATGACAGGCGCTCTGGCAGCACCTTTAACAGTGTTCAAGTGGCACATGCAAGATAAGAAGACTCCAGTATAATTAGAAATGGGTTCATTACTGGGGGGCCAGCATGATTTACTTAATTACATCATAAATGTGCCTATCTTTTCTATCGCCTTTGTAAGGATGTAGCTTCTAAGACTGTTCTTTGGGGGTGAAAGCTAAGCAGCAAAGTTAAGCTTGTTGTTCAGCTCCAATTTAGTCTCATTAGTGATAAAATGTTTATTATAGCATGGAGTTAGTGTTGACATGTGCTTTGTTCTGTGTGACGTGACTCTTGCCTCAAGGGCCATCTAGACTTCAAACGCTGGGGAGTAGGTGCATGGTGATGCATGGACATGCCTATATATTTGCATATTAGTCAGGCTGATAGAGAGAACAGTTCATAAATACATAGGCCAGCAGCATTCTTATCTCCTCATCTTTCACTGTCTCAGCCCTGAGCTTACCTGCGATGTTGTCCTCTGCATGGGAACTTGGCCGCTGTGGTGCTGCAGACCAGCAAATGGGGAGTGTGAAGTTGGGAAGCTGTGAAAGTTCAAGTAGTGGGGTCTGCATCTCCTAAAATGTTTTAGATTGTGCCAGTTTCCCAACTGTTCATAGAAGATGCTGAATTATTCCTGTTAAGACCTAGAAATTGCCCTTAAATATGATGAGTGTTCAGGACAATCTTCAGAAGTTCCCCTCTGACGGACAGGTTGACAAAGCCACTTACCTCTTTGTACTTAGATGCTGTACCCTAATGGGCTATACCGATCTCCTGAGACATTGTATACTAGACACATGCCCCCCTCTTCTTCACTGGAGGAAATCCTCCTGGGTAGTGAAGATGCATTTACCACCAAGACTTGCAGTGTTATCCCTACCCAGGATACCAGCTCTCGTTAGCTTTTGCACCAAGATTGGTTGCAACCAAGCCTAACAAGGAGCACTCTGCCTGACCTCTGAATAACGTCAGCCTCTGAGAGAGAGAGAATTTTCCTGATGAACTTCATGAAAAGAAAGGCAGTTACGCTTCTATTAAAATGGCTTTTGACTTTGTAGAAAGTGAAACTTACCATTATCCAGTGTTTTTGGCTTCCTCCTGCAGTGTGGTAACCGAAGGAACACAGGAGCTTTGTGCATCGACGGTGGTTATCTCCATAGGAAATCCAGCATTGTGGATACAGGGGCTGGTTTTTTGCCTTTCCCAGTTATAGGACTTCTTTTCACTTGCAGGATCTCCTTGGTCCAAATATTTCTTCATAGACCCAAGCACTTTTTTTCCCTCCTCTGAAAGAAAAGGTCAATGAAATAGAGATGAACAAAGAAGGAAAATGTCTTTTCATTTACTCACCGTCCTGCCAATTCAAACAGATCTGCTCTGCAAAGGGTTTCCCTGCATGCCTCTCCTGATGATGCACAAGACTGACCTCAGGGAAAAACTCTGATTCTCTCTAAAAGATGATTAAATAACTTTTGCCACTGTCAGTGATATGTGTTTTTAATCAGCGACATGACCTTTTTTTATATGCCTGTTAAGGGCTAAGGAATTTTGGCAGGTATCATAAACTGATGCATGCTGCATGGCCTTACTTTACTACTCCCAATGCATTTATCAGGAAGGCTGATATCCAGAGTTGTTCAATAGCTCTGGAATGCTTATTCCAGCAGTTCCTTCACTTGCAAATCTGCAGCCTAATATTGTAGCTTTGTGCTGGATAACCAAAAGATCAAACAGATCTCATCCAGGGTGAAATCAGCTACTCCGTGGGCTTCACTGAACAAGCTTTGAGAGAAATGCAGCCAATAAACCAAAGCAGAACCAATCCACAATTGTGGATTGAAAGTATAATATTTTATGAGTTTGCATAGCTTAGTCTTTTTTAAAAAATATTTTTGTTGCTCTTCATATTTGGACAGTGCCTAGAGCCAGACCACCATATGGATTATGCAAACATAAAACAAAGGGTTGGTGTCTCTACTGGAGATCATTAATCTAGCTTTAAAATGACCACTCACACTTTCAGAGGTCATTTTGGTTTGTTTTTTTAACCTGCTTGTTTTCTTGAGTAACCCAAACGTAACATTGCTGAGGCCCTGCCCTTATTCTGATAAGGGACACAAAAACTGCTGTCGTGCATGGAATTTGCCTCCTGAGCATTCAGGTATATAAGTGACTGTCCGCTGATAACCAGTTCCTGTGTGCAAATTTTCTGAGACACTTCAAGTTTCAAAGACAGACCTGAACTGCATGACAAAAAAACCCAAAACAAACAACCAGTAGGAGTTGTCAGGAAATAGCTGAGCAAGCTTGTGAGAAAACTGTGAGTTAAACGTGAAGGGTTTATGCGACGTGTGGAGGGTGTGAAGTGTTAGACGGGCTCAGGATACGGCTGCAGTAAGCCGTAACGTAATCCTTCTAGCATGCGACGTGCTGGATGAGCTAGAGGTTGAGTAGAGTTACTTGGCTTCGGGATCTTTTCTGTTTGCCAGGAGACTCAGTCTGAAGGAAACCTTGGAAATGGAGTACACTTACGTTTTTTGAAGAGCTCAGTAACTTTCACTATTTGTACTTCCAAATCCAGAAAAGTGGTTGTCACAAACGGGTCTGTTTCTCTTGACTCGTCAGGGTAGTCTCTAAGGTATGACAGTGGCTCCTGAACTCTGGAATGCTTACACCATCCTATCTGCAGCATGTGGAGAACCCAGGAGGCATGGCTTCCGCCCTCCCCACCTCCCCTCCAGCATTTTGCTAGGCAGAGTTAACACCTTGTCCAATAATTATGGAGGACACAACTGCACAAAATGAGGCAGAAATGACTGCCGCCTTAAAATATGCTTGCATCATGGCAGTAACACATTCTCCCCTCCCACCCCCAAACCAAATAGGTTTCTAACAAAAGCATCAAGTAAGCTGCAGGGTCCTTCAGCTGACAGATTGCTGGTAAAGGTTGCACAGCAATCTCCTGTCTCTGCTCCCAATAGATGAGGAAAACTGATGTCCTGGCAAGTATCTTTCCTGTTTGTCTAGATCTTAAGCACAGAAGCAGCACTTCCCAGGGAAGAAAAAGAAATTATATTTTCATGTACAAATAGCAGCTAGCTGCTGGTTGTGTCTGTTGTTGTTTGTTCTCCCTGCCCCAGACTTCTAAAATGTGTCCAACATGTTGAACCCAATTTCTCACCCCTCATTCAACCTGCAGAGGATTTAAAGACCAGGATCAAAAACTTCCCTGTTTGTCAAATACAGCAAGCGTCCTGAGGGATGAAGGGGCCAGAGGTGACTTGTTGCACCAAGCCCAGGGTATTAGCTAAATATGCATCTAGAACTGTGATCAGACAAAGAGTTTGGCCAGGTGGGAGACAACTTTAGGGGAACTGTTCATGAAAGCAGTATGTGCTGTCTTGCTGCAGGACTGCCGATGTTGGCCTTACTTAGTTCATCTCTCTGGACTCTGTTTTGTAGAAGATTTAGCACTTGCTTTGGCTCTCCTCTTCCTCCTCTCCAGCCCCTGTGGTGTGAGCCATGCACTGCTTGTGGTCCTTCCTCTCAGAGCAGAGGGCAGGAATGTGATTTCCCTCTCTGTCTTTCCATCAGGCCAACTTTTCTTCTGCAGGGTGCAACCTTGAGGAAGGGCAGTCTGTGCCTGACTTGTCTTCAGTCAGGGGAGCGGCAGGGTCAAACAGCTCTTGTCCTGGGTGAACGTGCATCTCTCCTGTAACCTGGGAGGTGTGCTGGTACTACTGGGGTTTGTCTAGGTGTGGGGAATCTTACAGGCGTAGCAGTAGGGTGCAGCTATGCCATTGCAGTAATGCCAGTGTCAATTCCTTTGCCTGTAGATCAGGAGTGTAGTTCAGGCTATTTGAACTATTCCTGAAGCAATAACTCTCGAGTACGGTAGGACAGGCAAGGTAATTGGGTGGGGGTGTTGATCTGCTGGAGGGTAGGAAGGCTCTGCAGAGGGATCTGGACAGGCTGGATCAATGGGCTGAGGTCAACTGTATGAGGTTTAACAAGGCCAAGTGCAGGGTCCTGCACTTGGGTCACAACAACCCCATGCAACGCTACAGGCTTGGGGAGGAGTGGCTGGAGGGCAGCCCGGTGGAAAAGGACCTGGGGGTGCTGGTTGACCGTTGGCTGAATATGAGCCAGCAGTGTGCCCAGGTGGCCAAGAAGGCCAACAGCATCCTGGCCTGTATCAGAGATAGTGTGGCCAGCAGGAGTAGGGAAGTGATCGTGCCCCTGTACTCGGCACTGGTGAGGCTGCAGCTTGAATCCTGTGTTCAGTTTTGGGCCCCTCACTACAAGAAGGATGCCGAGGTGCTTGAGCATGTCCAGAGAAGGGCAACAAAGCTGGTGAGGGGTCTGGAGCACAAGTCTTATGAGGAGCAGCTGAGGGAGCTTGGGTTGTTCAGTCTGGAGAAGGGGAGGCTGAGGGGAGACCTTATCACACTTGACAATTACCTGAAAAAGGGTTGTAGTGAGGTGGGTGTTGGTCCCTTATCCCAAGTGACTAGTGATAGGATGAGAGGAAATAGGCTCAAGTTGCACCAGGGGAGGTTTAGGCTGGATATTAGGAAGAATTTCTTTACTGACAGAGTGGTCAAGCACTGGAACAGGCTGTCCAGGGAGGTGGTGGAGTCACTGTCACTGGAGGTGTTCAAAAAACTTGCAGATATGTCACTTCAGGACATGGTTTAGTGGGCATGGTGGTGTTGGGTTGACAGTTGGACTTGATGATCTTAGAGGTCTTTTCCAACCTTAACGATGCTATGATTCTATTTGATCCAAGCAATGCCCCTGCTTTCCCAAGATGCATTACTGACTGTCTCAGTACTCAGCCCAGGAAGGACCACATGGCTGTGGGGAGTTGCTAGCTGAGGGATCCGTACAACAGAGTGAAGCAGGGTGGCCTTTTGCCAAGGGCATCAAGTAAGAGTCTAAAGCATGTTGGCATGTTATTTCATCTGTTGGTATGGTTTTTTTTTTTCCACTGTGCAAGAGTGAGGCATGAAACCTGCCTATGAAATACCTACATCATTCATCCCCTTGCTTACTTAAGAGAATCTTGAAGGGAGTTGCATTACTTACTTTCATGTTAGGCAGCGGTAACCTTGTGCTAAATCCTGTGAACCAAAGGCTGCAGGATACTTGAGCTTTCAGCCAGCACTGGACTTCATAGCTTAGGCAACCAAATAGCACTCCAGCAGTAAAACAGGGATTCTCAAACGAGTGCTTTGGGATTATTACCCTTACATTTCAATTAATGCATTCATTCCTGTAGCGCAGTCTGAGGCATACAGAAAACATTTGTTTTGCCAAATGGTACCAAGAGCAAAATTACCCTTCTATAATCCATGTGGTTTACCAGGGTAAATCAGAGTACTAAAAAATGATGGAAAGACAGATCCAATTAAAATCCTTTTTTAAATAAAAACACCAAAGAAATCCTTGTCAGCTGTTTTTTAAGGAAGAAAGGCAAACATAAAATCTTAAGCCCTCCTTCTCTAAAGGAGGACAACGTTGTACTGAAAGGGCGAACTGCTGCTCTATATACTGCATGATTTTACTTTGTACCCTTTCATAGCACTGAGGAAAGAAAATAAGGTACAACCCACATGCCTTCCAGATCTGCTGTAAGGCATGTTTTCCCTCCTCTTGCTCCATAATGAACAAACACTCTGTGCCTTTGCTTCAAAAACAGATTATTTATTGCTTGATTCTGAATTCCCCTTTTATTTGCTATATTATTTTCCTCAATGTATTTCAAAAGTTGCTCTTTCGGGTATCTGCTCTTCCAGCACTCAAACATGCCTCTGCTGAATTAAATGCTGCAGGAAGTTTTTAGTTTCCAATTAGGAGAACAGCCTGAGGGACAGGCTACACGGGCAGTCCCTGCAAGCTGAGCAGGTAACGGTGAGAGAGAAAGCACTGGTATGAGGACCTGAAGTGACTTGTATGAGATCTGGGCAGAAGATCGGTGGTGGCATTGGGAACAGAGTCCATGTTTTCTGCATCACAGGAGGGTCTTGTCTTTGGCAACTCTGGATGGCAGGATTTTCAGGACCCCAGAAAACAGTCGCTGTTGTAGCTGAAAATAACCATCTAACCTGCTTTGCTCAAGGGGGAACTGGTCGGAAGTGTTCTTCTGGCCAGATGCAGAAGTGGAGAGGACGTTAGTACGTAGGGGTGAAGAGAGCTGTGAGAAGCTGGCAAAGAGCAGGGGTAGATGGCTGAGGAATAGACCTTGATTAATGGGTGTTTGGTTTTGCTGTTCAGAAAGCATGTGGGAGCTTAGAGATTGCAAAGGTGTGTTTAAATTAAACTACAGGAACGTGCCTGAATTCCCGGGGCAGCCATAACGTAGCCTGCAGTGAGAATAACCTGGTGCTTCTCACTTGGAAGATCCTGCTTGAAAGTGTTCACATGTCTGCCAGGCTTTGACCAGGTGGGTTGATGGTTTTGGGGTCAAACCACAGTCATGAACAAATCCTGTAATTGGCCCCAGTTCCTGAACCGAGAGCCGCCCCTGCTGTGGCTGCATGGGATGGGCCTTTGCCTGATGGCTGCCGTTCAACTGCAACTTTAACCACCACACTTAAACCATAAATACCTCTCAATCTATTAAGCAAGGTGGAGAGTAAGTGCTTGGAGAGCATTACCCCAGAGGTCATTCTCTTTCAGGGCTTGGAGCAGAGGTCTGGGCTGCGTTTCCTTTCTCTGCAACAGGCTGCAAACCTGCTGGAAGCTGTCGGTCTCGCCTCCCTTTGGGAGGAGGACCACCATAAAGGGAATAATGATGGGTTATTGCACTAACTGTAGTAGAGAGGTATAAAAGTTGCTCACAAAAGCCTATTTTACAAATGAAAGTCTGTAGTTCCGGTATATTTCTTGTAAAATATTAGGAAAGCAATGTTAGAAGCATCCTATTAATGTTGTTTGATTGGTGGTTTTTGATGATGCTAATGGTACTTTTAAAAATTAATCAATGCCAAAGTGAAGATCATCTCTATGACCTTTTCTTGAAGTTAAGTTGCTTAAATTATAAAACTCTTCTCCTTATCACTCAGCGTAGTCACTCTCTTTCTGTTTCCTTTTCATGCTGCATGGCCCCAGGCATTATCTGGTTTATACTATATGTCCTCCTCAGCTCTGAACTACGTAGTTATTTTTGTGTTTGGTTGTCAGGTAGTGCTGTTGTTGTAGATGTCCATACAGTCTTTATCTGCCTAGTGATGAAAGGTGGAAGGAGCGGAGAGGCACAGAAAGTTATTTCAGCATCATCCAGGGCAGGATGCACTGCAGCTGCCATCAGGCATCTCATCTGAGCTGCTTCTCAATGGATGGGGAAGACATTTCTAAAACATTTTTTCAGCTGAAGTCTACTTCTTTCATAAGTATTTGGAGGGTGGGGGGAAAGACGCAATCCAAAACATCGTTTTTCATTTCCATTTAAAACATGCTTTTTATATTACACTTTAGATGTCTGTGTTCTTAAAAAGTTTTGCTTTGGAAAATAGTAAAATCAAATGTTTGAATTTCTGATAATACTTGGCGACAACTAGTTTCTGACTTTGAACCAACTTTGCTCACAGGTTCACTTAACTGAAAACTAGATTTGTTTTCAGGTCAAAAAGAACTGTGAAATGAAAAGGAAAAAATCCCAAACCCTTCTTACTAGTACATAATATTTTTCTTAATCTACTTGATTAATTTAAGTATAGCGCTCTGCTTTTGGTTGCTGTTGTGCATGCTTATCATTCCAGCAAAGCAAGCCAAAAATATTTCAGTGCAATTAATTGAAGTAGCTGAATATGAAGTATCTGTTTTCAAAGGCTGGGGTTAAATAAGGTAATAGGCGCTTTGTAGGAACTGTGCAACTGTTACGGATGCAATCTGAGCCTATGGAACCTTTTTTGTACAACAGGCTATGATTTCTCTTTCAACAAATTGTGTTCACTACTTCAGCAGCACGTTATGACTTTACAACAAATAAAACAGGGGCCTTCTAGACAGGTTGCTTATTAGGGCACAGCCCCTGACTAACACTTAAAGTATTGGCAATGAATGAGGCAAGGGATTTATGGAAAAACAGTAAGTGATAAAATGCATATGGGCAAAGACTAAAGAAAAAGCTAAGAAATGCAGGTATAAAGGCTATTGCATAGACTTGATTCAGAGTACTTGGCTTTGTAGCTATAGTATTCCTTTAATCCGTAATCATTTTTGATGCTAGGAGTGCTGGACTGAGATGTGGCAGGGGAGTTTGGAGTATATGTGTGTGTGTATATATTGTGCGTATATATACATATTTAAAACATATATATTGATCTAAACCCCATTCTTGGTTGTTCTTTCAACCAGTATTCTGTATTCTGTCTGCATGGAGAGAATTGAGGGAGAGGGGACCTGGACCTTCTCAGCCCTCCTGAGAGGTACAAGCGAGCAGGCTGGTGCAGAACCCTGCAGTACCCGCGGCATGATGGCAGAGGAGTTACCGGGGGGATCAGTAGGAACCCCCTTGCACTGGAGCTTCACTTAGACGAGGGAGAACAGCAGTTTTGGTGTCTCCCTCATTGATTCACCAAAAAACCCGCTGCTGATGCAAGGCACTCATTTCTGGTGACAGGTTGCACCAGGATGCCAACTGCCTTGCCCGAGGCGAGCAAGAGGAAAGAAATGAAACACAACATTAATTTTTGTAGCCTTTTGCTTCTGGAGATGGGTGAAATTCGTTCGTGTTCCCACGTCAGGTAGGCGTGGACGTCTCGGCCTCTCCCCGCGCGCGCTGCCGACGCTCTGCAAACGGCGCGCTCTGCGGCTCCGGCGCCCAGCTCCGCTGGCTCCCTGAGCAAACCCGGCTGGGCCCGTTGTTAAGTAACGCTCGCTCGGTGCCCAGAGGAAAAACGAGCTGGGCTAAGCCTTGGGGGCGTTTGGCAGCTTATTTCCCTCCTGTCAGAGAGCAGTAGGTGTTTGAGCACGGGCCCTGAAACGGATGGACACAGGCTCTGGAACACACCTCTGTACGTTGCCGCTTCGCGAACTTTCGGGTATAAGCTGTTTCTCTGGGCCTCTCTCAACATGTTTGCAAACAGCGAGTGATGTTCACGAGGTTGATAGGGATCATATACGGCACCGGTGGGTGCTCAGCGTGCCGCAGGCCGTGCCGCTTTCTCCGTTGAGGCACGTCCCACTTTGGGAGGTACAGCCGGGTGGTGGAAAAGCTGGAGGCGTGCCTCATCGCTAGGGTACAGACCCGTGCCCTTGCGGAACGAGCTGCCCGGGGAAGGTTATTACACCTGTACACGTCCTTGCTCCCGGGCAAATCTACGGGGTCACGTTAGCCCGTCCGCAATGCTGTAAGCATGATGTTTGCCACCCACCGAGTCTTTAACTGTGCGTGGGGGCAGCGGGAGGTAAGTCGTACAAAACAGGAGGTAATAAAGAGCCTAATGAACAGCAGGGAAAGCAGACATGAGTTAAAGTAAAAGCAGAGTAAGTAGTGTAGGTTAAAAGCTAAAAGATAGTAAAGCTTTGGCTGTCCTGTTGGAAATACATGTATCAGCAGGATTCCCCATGTTCTAATTTAAATGAAGAATTAATCACAGGCAGCACAGCAGGGAGGTGAGGGTGTTTTACCTCAGGGAGGTGTTTCACCCCAGGGAGGTAAAACAACACCCATAGCTGCCTCCCAGAGTCCCACTCTTCCCATGAGCATGCCAGGAGTTCCCCAGTATCTGCTGGTGGGCAGACAGGCATCAGCCTGTATCCTTCTGCAGTCTCTGGCTTACAAGCTCAATTTATCAGGGACCAGCTTGGTCCTGGGCAATAAATGAGCAATAAAGGTAGATGTGGCAGCAGAGAGGAGCTGCAGGCACTTGGATTCTGCCTGAGCAGCTGTTGGGAGGATGGTGTTCCACCCTGTGCAAGCCCACATATTTGTAAGGAGGATGGGAACACTGACTGGCACCCATAGCATACGGACAGGATCCCCTGGGGAGGTCATTGTCACAGGTTGCTGTTGCCTATGTGAACATAACCCAGAACTGCAGCTGTGATCTTCTGCCTGACCATTCGCTAGTGCATGCGTGCTCTGTGCTATGCCGAAGGCGGGAGAGAAGGTTACAGGTCAGTAGCTGTTTGGCTTGAAAACTGATGCTACAAAGAAGTGACTTCCCCCCGCCCCCCCCGCACCTTTGAGTTAACTATTATGACCAAGCCATTCTGAGTCAAGGCCAGACAAACATCAAATACTTAAGTTTACCCAACCCAGAGTTTGAGGCATGGCTTGCAAATCCTCTCAAGTCTGGTTGCATCTCAAGTCTAGCAGCAGCTGATGATGTTGCCACCCGTGCCGGTGTGCCCGACCCCTCTGCCAGAAGCTACTGCCACGATGGCACAGATGACAAGAGAAGCAGCACGCTCCCCTCTCCCCACGGCAGTTCACAGCTTCACACGCTAACACCAGCTGAGGTCAATGTTGCTGTGAGGGGGGATGCTGGGCTCTGACGTGTGTGGCTGAGAGCTGCTGAGAAGCCATCTTCAAAATTTTCTCTTATAGACGTAGTAGCTGAAGTTTGCCCAGCTCTGGCAAGCCCGGAAGAAGCTTTCAGTCCATAGGGATTGCAAATTGCTTCTGACCTTGTTTGGTTTACCCCACCAGTTTTATATTACGGGACATAAAATAATTGCTACACAGACCTCTTCCCCAGTTCTGAGGCACCAACTTTGTCATCCCTTGTCAGAAGCTATGTGTTAGGGGATATCACTTGGATCCAGCCTCTCATCCTGCCTTAAAAGCTTTATGCTCTTAAGCTCCTGTTGAACCTCTTGGTCCATTTACTTCCCATATTATGACTTCAACTCTTCCCAGTTCCTGTTTTTATTTGTCTCCTCCCAGTTTCTTGGGATTCCTTGGCTGCCTAAGTCCATACTCTAAACAAAGCATATAAGAAAAATGAGCAAAACCACAGCAGAGCATCCAAGTTTAAAATTTATCATGTGCTCTGAATGAGTAATTAGCAATTGCATTGCTTCAAGAACTGTTTTTGCGATTGCCATTGAAAGCTCATTACAACTTGTATGTCGTCTTTGGCAACGATGCATCAGCTCAATGAATTAGTAGTTGTAAATGTCACTTGGACTTGACAGGAAGACAAATAATCTAGTTAAATAGCTTGGTTGTAAGATGCTGGGGTAGGTAGTGGTCTGGTCTAATATGAATTTTCTAGGGAAAGGAGCACAAAATTAGATGTAGAAACTACCATAGTTGGTAGGATAATGATTAATCTCATCACTTGGCTAATTGACAGTTTCTAAATTTGGCACCTAGGTTCCCTCCACCACGTGAGGTGAACTGGGAACCTCAGCATGGCTCCCCTTGTTTTGCCATGTGTCAGTGATGACTTGCTGCATGATTCTGGTATGAGTGGTAGGGCACTGTTGGATCAAGAGGCTAAACTTACAGCTCGTTAATATTGAAGAGCTGAAAGCAGACCAGATGAGTACCCTCTCCTCCTTTTCCCACAGGACTTTACAACTAGGTGGTTTAAGTATATTCACAAGAGTTGAGGCATGGGTGATCAAGTGAGACAAAGGAACAGAATTAAACATTAGCTCAGCTGCGATGCAAGGAAACCATAGGGTACAAGGAGAACCACAACCTCCTCCAGTTTTGTTTTATGCAAACCTGTGACTAATAGATCTAGTCCTCTACTAAACTGGGCCTCTTGAACAAAGTAGGCAAATGAAGTCTTAGTCTGTGGATCCCCTCTAAATCTGAACTTGAGCAAGCCAGCAGGTTGCTCAGCTGTAACTTTGTTGGCCAAGGTGTTTGCCATCCCTGCTTTGCACAGAAATGCCTACCATGGTGAAAGGGAGTGTTATACAAGGTGGACAAGTGTTGTGGTCAGCAAAGTCCATGTTCCAAACACCGTGTGGTACAGTGGAATAGCTGCCTTTGGCCAAATGCTCCTATACCTGCAGTCTGGCAGAAGTATTCTAGTTCCCTCAGCTGCTGTGAATGGTTTTTCACATGAGGTTAAGAGACTTGCTGGACTATCTGAAAAACCGTAACATTAGTGGAAGGGGCTTGTATCCAAAGGTGACAGTAGTTTTAGTGACATGTCGTGTGAGACCAATGACTGCTAATGAAGTAAATCATGGTTTGAGCTGTCAGGACAGTAATTACAGACAAAGGGACTAGTTTGGATTCTTATGCATTCAAAAAAATATTAAAAATCCCAAGCATACCTTTTTATTGAAACCAAATGTGTTTATGTGAAAGGCAGGAGTTACCTAAGAAAGATACATATTTAAATGTGCATAGTCAAGTATCAGTTGTCAACTACTCATTTGAAGACCTATAAATAGTACCTCATCCATTTTTGTGCTACGAGATGTGCATATGATAGTTGGAGGTTATTTTGGATGTGCTTTCCTCTCAGTGCCAACCCAGTTCTGTTTCAGGAATTTCCCTTTCATGTTTATTTCCCCCGGTCTTACTTGCAGCACTATCAAATAATCAGAATTTGAAAATTTGCCAAAGAGTGATTGTTTTCAGCATTGGGATGAACATTGAAAACACTACTTATGAAGTTTTAGGCCATTCATTTTTGGTTTGTGTTTTTGTTTTTGTGGGTTTTTCTTCCCCCAATCACAGCAAGTTACATTCCTAGATAAACTTCTCACTAGCATACCAGTTAGATGGCCATCCAAGCCCAAATGTATATGTTGGGTCTGCTGATAAAAAGAAGGGCATACCACTTGGCAGCAAATGCTTCTCAAATCATTTGCCTTGACAAGCCTCTGACATACATATATGTATATACGCACATAAAAGGGGATTTTGTTGTTTGTTTGGTTTTTTCCAAAGTTCTGGAAACCATTTTCCTCAAACTCCAACAATAATGAAAAACATTTGTTTGTAGCGAGGTCTGCACCATTGCATGGGAGGCTCGCCTGGAATGTGCTGGCTTGGGGGTCAGATGAGCTCACGGCAAAGATGGGGAGGTAAGGGCAAGGCGGCATGCAGGCTGAAAGTCCACCAGCAGGCAAGCGGGGCTGCCTGTGCAGCAATGAAACATGGCCTGTTGGATCGCTGAGCAGCCCGGGCAAATAACCCTGGTGTTCACAGCTTTCTCATGTACCAAAGCAACTCTCAAGACTTTCATGCTCCAGCAGTTCTGCTGCAGAGTGTACCAACTCTAGGAGATGGTATGAGGAAGTAACGGCCAACCTTGACATGGGCCTCCTCCAGGGGAATTCAGCTCATGAGAGCACTGTTTGTGATGCAGTGTGGGGTTGGGACTGCTCTTGCCCACGGTGGTGCAAATCTGGAGTCACCTGGAAGAGTTTGATAATCAAACTAGAGTATTTCCCTTACCAGGTCAATAAGCCTACTCCACATTTACATGGGCGCGCGGCAACATGTGGTCTTGCCACTGGGCTCAATCCAGTGGTATGCCACATAGTTCTGACCAGGAGCTGGATGTCCCCTGCTCCTCTTGTGGGGAAGGACCATCCCTTTCACCTGGTGTGTTCAGGACCACATGCAGCCACCTTATTTCAAGCGTGGAAATAAGAAGGGAAGTACGTGTTGCTCTGATCTCTGGGCCATTCGGACTCAATCTGAGCAGTAATTCGTGTGTGGAATAGTTATTTCATGCACTGCAGCTCATGGCAGCAAACAAATCTCCAATTGATCAGTTCATTGCAGCATAGTTGTGGAGAACTAACGTGGGGAGACCTCAAACAGGGTGTCATGTCTTCTTTGCAAATGATTCATTCAATGAAGGAAAAAGGTCACCTATCGCAGCACTGTGGAGAGTTGTGGTTTCCCTCCTCCAGAGACCTGTCTCTGGAAACGGTGTGTTCAGCTGCAACTGAGACTGATCTCAAGGGAAAAATGTCAGTAGCAAATGAAATTAGAAGGTGGCAATGTGTTTGCTTGTCTCAGCTGTCCTGGCTGCACCTGTGTAAATGTGTGATTGCCCTTACATGCAACAAATGGAAAGTGGGTCTAAAACACCACTTCCCAACTGACTTGATCCCCTGGTTCTGTAGGGACCATCTACCTTAAGAGGAGTGAATCCTGGCTGGATTCACTGGCTTTTGCCAGTTCTGTCAATCTGGCAGCAGATCAAACCTTGGGAGAGAGAACATGAATTTGCCCTTCGTCAGATGGTACATTTTTCAAATGTGTGAAGTGATTAACGCTGGACAAGATTGGGATCTGTAACCTTCTGGTGACCCTGGTAGTGCTCCGAGTTGTACACAAGGGCAATCAGAAAGCAGTTTCAGTGTATCCGCTTCAGTTTGCTAGCGGTCACAAACTCACAGTTGCATATAAGCATTTTTTGGTTGGAGGAGTGACGGAGGAGGAGATCATGCATTCGAAGGAGTTTTACAAAAGGTCATTTTTTTTGGTGGCACTGGAACGTGCTTTTCTGAGCGTGGAAGCTGTGGAGGTCAGAGGAGTTTCTTCCTGCTTTTGCAATAGCACTAAGTTTCAGTTTACAAAACAGTTTCCCTAGGACACGAACACAAGGCATTTGACAGCCTTGTTAGAGATAAGTTGTTTGGGAATGTTTTTCTCCGGATCATTTTTGTTACAAAACAAAATCCCACTTTGTCTAAAACTAACCCTTTTGATAAGAATTAATAATTATAAGAGACTTAGCTGTAAAAATTCCAGGGTTTTTTTTTATTTAAATGCCCTGTTTTGTTATCTTTGGGTAGAAAAACTTGATCTCAAAACTAATGCTTTAGCTCAAAATTACCTTCATTTTAACACTTAACCTAGTTATAAGAACCCTGAAACAAGAAAAAAAAATATTTTCAAGTGCTCAAAGCTTAAAAAAAAACCACAATAGGGGAAAGAAGGGATAAATGTTTTTAGATTTTCATTTTTGTAAATATGGATTTTTCTATAGAATAATTCTCTTAAAGCCTCAAATATTTTCCCCCACATATAGTCCAGTTTATTATGGATTCGGTGGTAAAGCTGTGTCTTCCACAATAGCTAACCTTACAAGTACTATTCGAGGAGGGAAGGAAATCTGACCCAATTGGTCTGTTAGTGGAATTACTCACACCAGAGGCCTTTCCTACATGATACTATGGGTACCTGCTTTCTCCCCGGTGCTTTACAGACAGCACTCCTAAAGAAAAAGGGACAGTGTCTCTGAAGAGGGGGCTATGGAGAAGTGAGGGTTGTGTGGTGGAGTGCCATTGAAATCATGAGCATGTGCCTGGAGACTGGGCAAAATGAAACCTGAGTTTTATTGAGGTCCACCCTGATCCTACCTCCACTGCTGTCTTCTAATGGCTCTTTCCCCCCTCCAGCCTTTTCAGAAATTCTCACCCTACAGGAAGGGAGAAGAGACCTTCCTGGAGGAACCAGGGGTCCAGCCATGACAGCTGTGCCCTCTTGTGCCATGCTGAGGAGTGGGGTGAAACAACTGGAGGTGTTTCCCACATGCACCACAGAAGATGCATATCTTTGAGATGTCCTGTGATGGCCGTAAGGCTTTTCAAATAGGCTGTGGTATCCCTCATTTAAGGGTTTTCCATCAATCCAGGATCACCAAGTGGGACTGAAATCATTCACCTTTCCTGCCCACCGCTTCTCCCACAGCCACCAGTGATGCTGCATGGTCTGTAGGGCTGCTGGCACCACTGCTGGGAGATGGGCTTGTGAATAGTCCTGACGAGATCCTGGCAGTGATGATTTGTGTGCTAATGGGAAGGGAAATAGTGGAGGTTGACCTACTCCTCTGCTCTCCTAACTCCTGTAGGACTTTATTTCAAAAACTGTCTCCTCTCTCTCCCTTTGCTTTGGTGCTTTATTCCCCCCTATTTCCCTCCTTCAGAGTTTTATTGTTACCATTTTTATCCCCCCTGCTTTCTGCTCCTTTTGTGTTTTGAGAGCTGATGATGAGAACAGTCACAGCCTAGGAACCGCTATGAACAGAGCCTGAGCAAATCCATCCATCACTGCAATCATGCGGTTTTTTATTACTTGTTGGTTCTGTATTGAAGTTTTAAAATTTCCAACTTAAAGTTTTGGAGGAGTATCTCAGAGGTGGAAGGATGGCAGTAGGGCTGGGCCTTACTCTGAGAAGACAACACAGACTGGCTTCATGTAATACTGCTCTCTCCATCTTCCCCTGATGCCTCAGACGAGTGGTCCTCACCCTTTCCTGAATTCAGAAAGGCTGACCAAAGAGGTCCCTTCCAGTAGGTCAGCGTGCCTGCTGCTTCTTGATAAACACCCTTTACGTCAAACAGCTTAGCTCAGTGCAAGTTTTCCCTGCCCCTGAGCTGCTCTTCTGTTGCGATAGCTGTTGCTGCCCTTCCTGCTGGGAGTGAGTCTGTTCTTAAAGGGAAAATGCCAGGGCAGGCTGTGGGAGAGGAAGCATATCCCTGCTGAAGAGGAAGAAGAAGGTGGAGACCAAGACTTTGTGCAAGGTCCCCTCCCAAAGCCCCTTAATCATCTTGTGTCACACCCCTGGTGCCTCCTGTTTAATTCTAGGAAGTCCTTAACTCTTACCTAGTTTCCCAAGTATTGCCATTAGCAAGAAAATGATGCTTAAACCAACTGCTGCCGGGGCCTCTGGAAACCTTGAGCTGATCTTTGCTGGCTTGACTCTGGAGCCAGCCAAGGCATAGTGGATCACCTCCTGAAGGTTGGCCATCCCCAGAGTAGCCCTACAAGATAAACCCAATGAGCAAATCGGCGTGGAATGGCTCCATGCTGCAAAGGCTGTTTCATGTTGTTTTAAACTCAAAAGCTGGAAAATTCAGAGCCAGCACTAAATACTTGTTCCACTTTCAAAGCTGAGCATCAGGGAGCCATTCCTTAAATAGTGGATGTCTGTTCTTTGAGCCCAGGTGTGCTTATAGCATGGGTCTTGCCAGCATTTTCCCTTCCTCATGCTTCCTACACGAATGTGCATGCAGCTTTCTAGCCATCCGTCTTTACCCTTTAAAGTTGGTGTGAGGGGTAGCAGCTGTTCCTTCTTCAATACAGGTGGCAATAACATTGCACAGATTGTTTTCAACCTTAATCACTAAAACTTGCCACACAAGTGATCCTGTTTCTTGCCAGAAGTGATAAATCGGACACAATTTCGGAGCAGATGAAATGTTAGACAAAATACATTAGTCAAAAATACTTCAGAGTATCAGTTACTTTCCTGTGGTATGTAAGCAATAATTCTGTTCTTAAAATCTTCCACCTGGATTTGGAAGGTCACCTGAGCTCCTGTTGCAGGCATTTAGCAGTGAGTTAATGTGAGGTAGCAGAGCTAACCGGTATCTGAATTCATAGATAGCGTCGTGTTACCATTTCTGTAACTAGAAACAGCAGCAGATTTCAGCCTGGAATTTGGGATACTGGTCTTTACTAATGCATCTTACCGGGCTCAGACTGGGATGTTCCTGTCGCTTGCTATCATTTTACACAGGCAGCCAATCTCAAATTATCACAGCTTTATCCCTTCGTTAAATAACATGAGCTGGGCAGACCCAGGGTAACGGCAACACACAAAGATGCACCAAGCACAAATGGACATTTCCTGAAGGCCAGTCGTCCCTTCCTTCCACCTTCGGTGGCTGCCTTTGCCTAGTGCGTGCAACGGAGAGGTTATCCTGAATGAAGCAGAGGAATCAAGAGCCGAGACGCTTAGAGAGGGGAGCTTTTTCTCTCCATAACGCTTCTACCGCCTTTGCTTGCCTTGAGTAAGCCTGTTGCTTCTTTTGGGGAAAGAAGGTGCTGAAGGAGGGCTGTAGGGTTCTCCTTTTGTTACTGGTCACGCGTCCTGCAGCGCTGGTGGAGGGATCTGTCAGATTGGGCTTTGTTTGTCCTAGGTGCTGCACAAAGCTTAACAAATGATGTGGTTTGAAGTGATGGAGTTGCATCACTTCAAGTAAACTCAGTAAGAAGTTGATGTGAGAAGGGATAGATTCCACTTGCATCTCTTACAGCAGGATCCTTCTCTTGACCAAAAGAAGGGCAAAGCTGAGTTTGGAGACTTTTAACCAGGTTTTCTTTTTTTTTTTTTTTTTTTTAGGCAACCATGCTTGTGCTTGCGTGTGGAAATTTTATTTCTAACCCAGCAGAGGGGACGTGTGGAGGAAGTCAGAATGGCCAAGACAAAATCACAATTTTCTCTACTGCGTTCTGAGGAAAAATGTGTTCTCATTTACCGCACCCATACCTCCATCATATTTCAGGACCAAGAATTGGAAAATAATGAAGTCAGTTGTCAAGACATTGAAGCCAAAACCAGCCAGCTGAGTCAAATAAGGAAAAGATGGGAGGGATGACTCAAATAGTTGAAGAGCAGGGGACAATCTGATAAATTCTGGGCAAATCACAAGAAGGATAATATGGAGTTGAAGTTAGGAAGGGCTTAGAGGAAGGTAATAAAATTCACGGTAATATAGTTTTATGAAAACTGTCTTGTCAAATAATTGCAATGTAATTTTTGTAAGATGCCACCTGTTTTGTTGGTAGAAGTAATGGTTTTGATATCTACTTAAACATACATCTATTGACATTTCTATAAGGTGTATGATTTTGTTCCACGTGATTTTCTGAGTAAAAACCAAAACTATAAATAGATGACTAATTAAAGACATGAAACGAATTGCAATCTGGATAATAGTCACGCTTTCTAAAGTGATTATAAATGAGGAAGCATTCAGAATGGATGTTCCTGACAGATACACCAAAGGGCATATTCTTAGGCTCGGAGCTATTCAGTCACTTGGTTTTTGACTTGAGAGCATATGTCGTGTTTCATTAGGCAAAGACAACGATGATGATGCAAACATTGATGAAGTAATAAAGGACAATGTCAAGGACAGAACTGTTCTTCAGGGTCATTTGGATTGTCTGGTAAACTAATCTTAGCCAAAAAAATGTGTATTTAAATCTTCAGTCAAATTCAAGGTACTTACAGACGAAAAATGTACTTTTAGAACCATGCCATTTGCCTGTGAGAGTGTGTTTTGGAAACCAGTGACTCAGGCTCGTTGTTATAATGGATGATCAGCTAAACACGCGCTCCCTGCCTGTGTGATACAGTATACCTGCAAGCAAATGCTACTGTCTTGGATTAGAGCAGATTGCTGAGGTGATGTTTCCATGTGCACAGCATTAATGAGACCATTACTGAAATACTGAGTCCACTCCTGGTGTTTGTGCTTTTAAAAGGCTGTTGACAGATGGGCAGGGAACAGAAAATGGCCGAGCAGCACGAGCACAGGTTGAACCATGCCATCTAAAGAGAGGCGAGAGAAGCTAAATCAATTTATTTTGTCAAAGATGAGATTCTATATTTTTCCACTAATACCCAAATGCAAACAGATAATTAATAATCAAAACTATCTGGATGTAGCAAGATCTAATGGTTAGGTGCTGAAGGTGGATGAAGTCATGTTAGAAAAAAGGCAACTAAAAATGCCTTTTGCTTTCAGGGTCAGCAACTAACCACTTAACTTAGGATGTGGGGCTGGCCTGCTACATGAAGTCTAAGTTAGCCTCACATCTTTTTCAAAGAGATAGGATGCTGGTAAACAAGAGTCTGTGTGAGGCACAAGTGTTGTCGTAAAAATGCTATGGCCGTTACGAGTTCCAGCAGGTCAGGCTAAGTGAATTTACTACTTTCAGTGGCTCTAGACAGAGAGAACTGATTTCTCCCATGTAATTTTAGCAATTTGGAGTAAAACCACTGAATGCCTGGAACCGATCAAGCGTGCAATTGTTGTGAGAAGTGCTGTAGGGAAACTTGGTTCGATCTGAGCATCTCAGCCATCCAGTACTCCGTGTTCAGCTTAGTGCACCTGCTAACTCGGTGCCGTTCCTGGTGTGCATTAAAGCAGCCAGGATACCCCGTCTCTTTAACTTAGGGCTGCTTTCCCTCGAGGAAAGGTGTCCTGCGCTCGTGAGCTGTAACGTGTGGGAAGAGCCAGCAGAAGGGTTGCTGTGGTGTCTCTGTGCTAGCAGTGTGGGAGCCTTAAGGGATAAAAGTCTGGCCATGCAAATACCGAGGAAAGGTGAAGCTTTTTCACTGTAGTTTTTGAGCTGAAGACAGCCTTTCAAGAGGGCAGTGAAAGGACAAAGTTCTTAATACAAAGGAAGATACCAGGATGGTTCTTTCGTGGGTCCATGAGGCAGTGGCTTTTGAAATTTCACATTTGGTATATCAGAATATGAATCATGTAGAACACAGCATTCGGCAAACTGTGCATAAATACATTAGAGACTGAGACGTAACATGTGCTGTACATATATACTTAGGAAGGTCTAGGCCAGGATGAACTTCTTGGTCTACTGTGGGATCTGAATCCTAGTCTTGGGGCAGCAGGAACCAGTCAGTGGCTGAAAGTACTGGCCTGTACGCATGTGAAGTCAGAATTGCCATCACCAACCTTCCTCCACAGGTGCAGGAAGACCAGAAATGTCAGATGTTTAGCTGCACATGGATGCAACAGGAGCCATTTTATGCATCCTGAAAACCTACTCCTTGCCAACTTAGGGGACTGAAAGGAGCTGGCTACCAGGCACACCTACCTTCATGATATGGTTTATATGAAGTTAATTGCACTCTGGAGAGTGTGATGTGTGATGGGGTAAAGTAGGAGTGAAGGCCAGGCGTTCACTAATCTCTCAGATAGGCAGACAGGTGTTGAATGAGAGAGGCATAGAGGATCATAACTCAATATAGAGATAACTGACTTTCTCATAAATGATCTGCCTCCACAGAGGTCAGCAATTTATGGGCAATTTATGAAGCTTGTCTGGAATGTGTGAGCTGCAGTAGTGCAGTAGAATGCGCGTGTGTGAGTATCCATGATGTATGTGAGTGCTTTGTACCTGAACAACCCTGCCTAAGGTGCCATGGGCCAGGAATAAGCGCTTGCGGCACAAATACAATCAAAAAGCATCTTGATTCCTTCTGTAAGGCCTTCCTCTTACTTTCAGCACAAACACTGCAGAGCAAGGCTTTTTGCACAGGCAGTGAGTAACACAGCTCATGTTTCTTTGATGTACTTTTACTTTGGCTGGAGGGACCTTGACTTTACATCCATTTGTAGCTCTGATTAATTTCCCAAATGGAATAGACTTTACTAGCAGAAGGAGGACTTCTGATGTTGGTATGATTGTGTCTACACTGGGGCCTTCGCTATGATAAAAATTTTTGATGGGGTGTTTTTTTTAATGTATTCATTTTCACAGCTGTGCTACAGCCAAAGTATAGAGTAGGTTTAAGGCCTGGGGCCCTACATATCTTCCTTTCATGGCAATGGCGTTGCCCACATGTTTGTTCTGCTTCATGGGACAGATTTAGAAAAGCTTGTTTTGATAAATTGTTTGCTTGCTTGGCTTGGCGTTCCCAAACACCGTGTCAGCTTTCCACAGAGCCATCTTGTTTGGGTTGGTTGGGAAATTCAGCCTGCTGCTCGGCAGCACTCAGCCAGCAAGTGGCATGACTCGAGGAGAAGATAATTTTTTTTTTTTTTTCCCCTGAGTAATTACACAAGAATTGCAAAGCTGCTTTCCAAAAGCGGGAAGAGAGTCTGAAATGGATCTGAATTTTTTTGCCGGGTCTTTGGGAGTTGCGAGCCACATCAGGCAGTGGCTAACGATGGCAATTGTAATGCTTTCCTTTGGGCGGGGGGTGTTTCTAGATGCACGGCTTGTCAACGTGTGTTTTCTCTGTGGCTGCGTCTGCAGCACGAGCCGCAGGTTCTTGTGTGGCTGCTGCCAGCTATGTAGAGAGCAAGTGTCGGGGCGTCTGTTCTCGTACCAGCAGGAGGAGAGGGGGGAAAGCTGGAGGTGAGACCCGAATACTGGGGGACTGGCCTGCACCAAAGGATTTCCGAAGTTCAAAAGACAGGTGTCTTGGCTGCACAGAGGGCAGCTTTATGGCTCATGCCGTCCGTCCCGACCATGTGTCTCCCACTTTAAAGCTTTCTCTCATGAACTCCATTATGTAGGTGCAGAGGTGGTGGGTGCCTGGACGTGGCTTAGTAAACATAGGAAGAATGGAGTGATCAGCCACTATAAAACTGAGTAAAGTAAAATGGAAACATGGACAGCGGGAGCTGGAAACTAAACACCACTGTAAAGAGAGGGAAGGCTGATGGGGTAGTCCAAAATTTCTAGTAGGCTGGAATATTTGCTAAGAGAAAACAAGTACTATTTGGGCACGCAGCATTTCTTCAGACCTGTACACTTGAAAGCTTGTCTGTTGTTTTCTTAATTTCAGTTTGCCTAATGCAAGTTATTGCTTCTCTGAGACCTGTTTGTCATTTACATCCTTATGCTACTGCGGCTCTGCCTGTCATGAGGATGCTGGCAGAGAACTCATTTTGCAGGGCATGCTAACGATGGGTGGATGCTGAAGGGATTCTGGTTTGGACATTGTGTTTCCGCACTGGTTTTTTTTTTCGGGCAGCAGTTGGACCCTCCTCCACCTTCCCTCACCCAGGCTCAGCAACTCAGCTCGCTGGGTTTCCACTGCAGCGGTTCCAGCCAGCACAAGCTGGTGGCTGCCAAAAGCAGCCGTCCCACCCTTCATCCCGCTCCCCTCGGGGCCGCTGCCGCCTCCCGGACATTTGCCCATCTAGGAGCAGAGCCGGCCGCTTCCCTCCTCTCCTCACCCTCCACCCTCCCTCCCCTGCCATGCCATTATTTTTAACCCGGATCAGTGTCTTGATTCACTTCACCCTGTGGCCTCCTCCGTCTGCCAACAGAAACAGGCTGTGAAACTACAGTGTTAACCCCAACTTCTTCAGGCTCCCCGCAGCCCTTCTCACCCCGGGCAGCTCATCCCTGTCTGCTGGAAGCATCTCCCCTGGTAAGAGGGAAGATGGCACCAGCCTTTTCCCCTGCTCCAGCACTTGAGGACAGGCTCATATTGCCTGTGTTGTGGACTCGGGAAGAAGCCCGGCACAAGGTACTGCAGGCTTCAGTGAAAGGTTATTGGATCCTGCAGTATATTCATAACTTGTAAGATGTGCTGGTAGAGTCGGGTGTTTTTTCTCCTCTGCGTTCTTCACGTTTTTCACTATGAAATTTCACCCAGTCTCTTCTTATAGTCCTCAAGGCTGTTCCACCCATGGTAGTCAAGAGGGAAAATCTCTCCCCTATAAATAACCGTCACAAATTGCAAAGTTGTGGCAATAAAACTCTAAATTGGAAAATGCACCAGAAATGTATTTCTGCATGGAGTTTGTATATTTTAGTTCTGAGTCTGACTGTGCTGACCTCCAAGCATAAACCACACACATAATCCCACCACCCCCCTCTCCCCGAAGTCAATAGGGGTAGGATCCATCTCATTTAACTTTACAGGTGTGCACTATAAGCATCTGTACCTGGAGTAGTCAGACTCTGCAGTCAGGGGAGAGTAAATGTCTTTTGTCACTGCTCAGTCTGACCTATTCTAGCTTTCTGCCTAAAGATGTGGACTTAACGTCTTTTCACGGGGAGAAATTCTGTTGCCAGTAATGAGTTCAGGTTTTGATATCTACATCTCAAGTCAGCTGATGTGTACCCTCAAACTTTCCAGTTACTTCACTTGGCTCCAGACCAGGTCTTGGCAGATCAACATTTAGTCATGATCACTCACATAGTTATAATGACAATAACCTTTGAATTCTTGCCTCAGAAGATCTTTAACTAAATGAATGTAATGCTATTGGAGAGAAGGCCCACAGGTTATTATAGTTTAACTGCCCTGTGTGCTTCCAAGAGCTATCCAGACATGACTGGCAGTGTTTCTGTATCTTTAATGACAGTTTACAGTACGAGAATCTTGGAATAATGCAGGTAAGAAAGTGACCTCTTGAGCTCACCTAGCCCAACCTCCTGCTCAAAGCAGGGCCAGATATGGGATCAGCCCAGGTCACTCAGGGCTTTGTTCATCTGGTCTTGAAAACCTCCAAAGATGGAAACTTCCATGTTCTCTCAGCCACCTGCTCTGCTGCTTGGCAGAGAGAAGGGGCTCATGTCAAGCCAGAAACTCTCATTTTGATGTGCAACCTTTGTGTCTTGTCCTCCCACCATGCACCTCTGAAGAGCCTGGCTCAGTCTTCATGATAACCTTCTTGTAGGTATGGTAGGGCTGCTGATAGATCACCCCAAAGCCATCACTTCTCCAGGATGAATGAGTCCCTCAGCCTCTTGTCACAGGTTAGATGCTCCTGTGACCATTCAGACACTGAACTCACTCTAGGCTATGGGTGTCTTTCCTGTGTGGGGGTGTGAAACTGGACACAGTGTCTAGATATGCTCTAATGAGAACAGAGCAAAGAGGAGTAACCACTTCCCCATATCTGCTGGCTGTGCTCCTGCTGGTGCTTTCATTGCTGCTGGCACACGTGTAGCCGACTCTCTGCCAGGTCTCCCATGTCCCTTGCAGAAGTCAGTTGCTACCCAACCTGTACTATTTGATTAGTAGGATTTTGGCAGAAGTTTTGTAGTGTTTGAGAGCTGTGCTAAGAAGTAGCCGTCGCTCTTATGGTTAATTATCCTTAAGCCATGCATTTAGAGCAGCTTCAAAAAATTAAAATGTCCATTGGTATTTATTGGGAATACTTCCCTAGAGCAAAATTCTCACTGGGATTCATTATTTAGCTGAATCCTGATACAAAATAGAAGTAAGAATCTGATGTGGGAACTCTCAGCAGCTCAAACAAAATGAATAGTTAGTTATACTTCTGGGAGACGCTGGTGCTGTTTGGAATGAAAGCTGTGAAGTGCAGAGGTGCTCAGGCTGGCTGTGTACAGGCTTTTGTATTTTCTCTTCAGCATGCGGTAGCGCATGATGCGCAGCCGCTGTTGCGTTCGACCTTGTGACTCCCTTGCGAGGCAGGAATGAGTTATACTCGCTTTTTCAAAGGGAGAAGCCACGGTGCAGAAACCCAGACTCCTCTGACCTAATTGTAATTGTCAGGGAGTTAGACATCCAGTCCCGGGTTAGCAATCCACAGTCCTCCCAGAAAGGGAAAAATGGATGCCTCCAGAGGTTCCTGGATTTCATCTCTTCCCTACTTATTTCAGGGTGAGAAATGGCCTGTCTGTCTTCACCGACACTGGCAGAACATGAAGTCAGTCTAAATTATTAGTCTTTACCTGAGCTTGGGGCTAAAATCAGAATTAAAGCTAAGCCTTGGCATTGCCATGTAAGTGCTTCTCCCCCAGACTAGTCATGGAGAACTGTGAGTGCTTCTAGGTTTCCCTCCAAACCAAAGAAAGCCTGCAGACCGTCCCTCATGTCGCCTGAGGGATGCCATGGAGATGTAGTAGGGCTGAGGGAGACGGCGAACAGGCTACTCTCCTCGTCCTCCCTTGCTCCCACCTTTGACAGGATGTTTGCCCTCCCATGGTGTTGGTGGGGGGTCGTTCCCACCAGGAAGGTGAACAGGGGATTGTGTTTGATGTTTCCATTCCTGCCTCCTTGCATTTGTGGATGATCCTGGCAACGAGGACAGAAACTGCCCTCTGTTTGAAGGAACCTTGAATTGAAAAGGGACCTAACCTATTTTGCTGGGGAAGATGTTGCCGTTTAGCTGCCAGAGTGCTTGGAGCTATCACAAGTTATTTCAGTAGAAATGGCACTAAAGCATCCCCAATTTTCTCCCCCATGCCAGGTTCTTTACTACAGATTTCAGAGATGCAGTCATCACAGCTGAACCGCTTGTGGTCTTCAACACCTCCACAGACACCTTGATGAAACCCAGCTGCTATTGATTTTTGCTGGGGGATGGAAGGTTTTGGGTTTTGTTTTGCACAGTTCTTGAGAGATAAGCTGAACTCTCACATGGGCGGGGAGGGGCAGGAATCACCCATATGTGTGCAGCACAAAGCAAGATGACAGCACCCTGGGACACAAACCACCAGTGTTACTTCCAGTCTGTGGGAATCCTGGCTTGGTTACACCATTCACAGCTTTGACTAGGAGAGCACTTCAAACAAAGAGACATTAATAGTGAAAAGAAACTTTGATTGCTTTTCCCTAAGTATTGAAGAATTCTCTTGCACAACCAGCTTGCAGCAATGAGAAGCACTAAGGGTCCCTGTCCCAATCCTTCCTCAAAGGTGCCCTGGTGCCTTGGTTAGAAGAGCTGTGTGGTAACCTAAATGACAGCAAGTCTCAATTAAGATTTAGCTTAGAGGCTAAAAACTATCCAATGATTTAGTCTTAGGGATTAAGGAAAACAAAACCTTACCGACGGCTGGATAAAATTCGCATTCCTTTCAATTGTGATCATCCTACATCAAGGAAATATTTGAAATGTTCGCAGTCTCCCTATGATATGCCTGCAAAAGTTATTATATTGCTTTAAGTAATTTAAGAAAAAGGAACCAAGAGCTATAGCACAAATGTGTTATATAAATCTTCATTGGGATCACTGTTGTTTTTACAAAAATAGTTTGATTGATGTTGGGTCCCAGTGGGTGAACTTTAAGAGAGACCACATCAAATGGAGGGGCAGAGCTGCAGCTCTCCACCCCCACGCTGGCTCTTCTCCTCGCTTCTCCTCACCAGAGTGCCTCTAGACAGCTATGTCATCTGTAGCCATAAAATAAATTGAAGAACGTCTGTCTCGCTAAAGGCAAAAAAGGAGCCCTTTTTGTCTCCATTGAAGCAGGCCACGTCCCTAGCCGAGCTGCAAAGTGAGCTGTGTACCTGCACGGGGCTTTAAATGATCATAAAATCTCCTCCTCCTCCCTCACCTTGGATCAAGGGATCCCAGGGTAAGAGGGATGTTTTTGGGGGCCGGAGCAGGGAGTGACAGGAGTCACAGCTCTGTGCTACCTTTAATTTGCTCTTTTATTAGTGTGGGCACAGCATAATTTGCTACTCATGTCTATCAACAACTGTTAATGCTAGAGAAAGGAGAAAGTTTGGTTTTCAGAGGGGCTTTGTGAAGCACCGCTCCTCCTAGGAAGCACACGTGGGATAGTTCATCATCAGTGGTGCTTCTTATCCTGAGTACTTACGCTCAAAAAAGAGTTCAGCACAGCACTGAGAGTGTGCAGCTCACAACATCGCTTGTCTGATATTTAAGCAGGGGTCAAAACTCACTGGTTATCGTGCTAGAAAATCTGCTTAGGCATTTTCTTTCCTTTGTCTTCAACAATGGTCTGTTTGGTTGCAGCTTAGAAAAATAAAATCTTTTTTTGTACCACTTTTAATCAGAAAGGTGAGTAGAAATAATCAGTGCTGTTGTTACACAAGGGTGTCTTAGTTCTAGAGTGCCATACGCGAGAATTATGAGGCAGAACAAAATGCTGCTGAGGTGTCCCGTGTGAGATGTTCAGAGGTGCTGTATGGGCAAATAAGAGTTCATCTACTCAGATAGAAGTGGCACTGGTGGAACAATTACTCGGAGGGAGATGAAGTGTTAGTGAAAGTGGATTTGCTTCCTTGTGGCCTAGGGGACAAGGTGGGGATAGGGCTGTGGGTGCTCCATGGCCACCTGCTCCCTTATGGCCAAGTTCCTGCACTGGCCCATCATGTGTTTCAACATGTCATGTGAAAACTCACTGGCCCAGCTAGCCAAGGCAGCCTCCCCCAACCTATGAATCAGGGTAACAGAGGTCACTTCTTGCAGTTCAGACAATATTATAAAACAAGATTCCTTTTCCATTCTTTCCATGACCACGTGAACAAATATCCTCTCCTCAGGTGTTTCAGTCCCTAGTACTCCCTGAAGAGGCAGAGCCCTTCAGTCCCTCTCTAGTAACAGACAACCAGCGGGAGGAAGCCAACAGGTTTAGAAGCAACCTTAGAGAAAGGGAAAATGTCACAGAGCTTATACCAGCTTTGGTTTAAGCATCCCTAAGAGTCACAAAAATCCTTTGGACCTTTCCCTGATTGTGCTGAATGCATGGATATTGCAGGCATTTCCATAACGACAAGTAAGGTCCAGAAGCCAAGATTAGGCTTTCTATGAAAGACAAGTAGAAGATGCAGCAAGGGGCACTCATTTGGCTGCCCTTGTGGGCAGGGAGCCCAGTGCAAGCTTCAGGCACGGGACAGGAGGATCTTGATCAGTAATTGGATGGAGTTAAGAACGTGAATATACATCTGGGTTCGATCCCTGCTGGCTCCTCACCTCAGGGAAGGTGTCCATGCGGTATTTTGAGAGTCTCTCTAGCAAGAATACAGGTTGTATCAATTATGGGGCATGTTGCACTGACAGCTTTTCTTCTGTCCTGCCATGTAGATGCAACCACTGAGTTTTAAGTCAGAGGGATCACAAAGATTAATTGAAAATCATTAAATTTTGCCCTGTAATATACTGGCCTGCCTAAATCTTCTGGGAATCTGTTTGTTTAGATCTCTCTTTTTATTGATGACAGAGGAGAACTGTTGATTTGGTCTTAGATGTCAGAGGGTCTGAGCACAGCCAGCTACATGCTTCAAAACAAATAATGACATATATTATACCACTTGTTATGCCACTCACAGACAGGGAACAGTCTCTGCTTTTCAGGCTGTTCCCCAGACACTGTTGGGAGTGTTTTAAGTATTTGGTATTCATTATATACTCTTTAGGTGGTATTTGATTCATTCAAATTGTTTTTCTACTGAGTGGCAAGAACAATAGTTTCCAGCTTTGATACTTGAAAGTACAACTTTAAAATTTCTTTACAATGCCAATATTTGCCTAAAATATGCTGCTTCCGATAAAGTACCTTCCATTAAGCTCGTATGGTAAAGTACTCAGAGGATGCTTTGCTCTGAAAGAGCAAATATAGATGAGAGAAAACTAATGAAAATTATTTTGTTTTTAAAAAAACAAACTGTAACCTACAATCAAAGACATTCTGAGTAGTTATGGAATCATCTTAACTATCACTATTAATTAGCCTACCTTGATTACTGAGGGCAAACTCCCCAGGAGCAGAGAAAGCCCATAAGTTTGGACTTAGGAGGATAGGCTGGATACAGTTTAGTCCTTTAGGGGCAGCTAGTACAGGCAGCAGTTACACTTTTATGTAATAGCCCCTTCAGGCATGTGCTATCTGTGGGAAACCATGCAGATCAAAATGCATGGTGTAGTGGAAAGGAGAAAATTCACTTTTGGGGACAGGGTAGGCAAGACAACTGGCAGAAGGACGAGAGGAAATGGCCTGAAGTTGCGCCAGCAGAGGTTCAGATTGGATATTAGGAAAAATTTCTTTACTGAAAGAGTGGTCAAACATTGGAACAGGCTGCCCGGGGAAATGGTGGAGTCACCATCCCTGGAAGTGTTCAAAAAACATGTAGACTTGTCACTTTGGGACATGGTTTAGTGGACATGATGGTGTTGGGTTGACTGTTGGACTTGATGATCTTAAAGGTCTTTTCCAACCTTAATGATTCTGTGATTCTAAGGAGTTTGTGGGGACTGTTAAGAGGGTGATGGAGAATGCCACACCTTCCCCAAACTACATCACCCTTCCTCATCTCCCTTCCCCCTTGAAACACCAGATTCCTCCTTCCCTAGTTGCACTCCTCTCACGTCTTCTGTCAGAGGCCTGAATTTTGAATGCTCCTGCTGTGAGGCATTGTGTGTCACCAACCTTCAAAGTTTGGTCCCAACATGTTCATTTCTCTCTGCTATCAAGTGCAGGCTAACCCTCTGAGCCACAGTGGACCCCTGGCTCTGAAGGAGAGTCAAACCTTTTTCCAAGAGGCCGTGTGGCTTGTCTGATGAAACGCAAGTTGCTGTTATCAGCTTTGTTTTGTTTTCCTCAGAAGCAGACAAAAAATTTCATGTTCCAGACACTTAGCCTCAGCACAACACTCCCATGCACATCCTTGGTCATGCTTTGCCTACTGTTTATATGATGCTTTTACCGGCATAGATAACTTTTCTAATTGACCCTGTGAAGCAACATTGCTTCATGGGGTCGGTTAAACTCAGCTGGATTTTCTCTCTGTTATTTCCTGGCTTAGAGAGGGCTGTCGTATCTGAAGCTGGTAGATATGGCCTTCAGCAACCTACAGGAAGGTTGCTGAGGGTTGCTTTTAGTGAGGTTTGGCCACTACACAGGTGTCTCCAGCCTTTCCTTGTCCTCCTGGCTGCATATGGATAGGTCCCTAAAAGACAAGTACAAGGGAACTGTTCAGTGCAGTAGAAGCAATAGTCCCTCTTTAAAAATTCACAGGGTGTGGCAAATTATTTGGCTGAATTTATTCTACAAACATTTTATCCAGGCATATTTTTTTAGCCCAGGAAAGGATTCCTTCAAATAGACCAAAAGAGGGGAGAATGATTCATTTTTTTGCTTACAATGCACAACGTGACCCAAATCATATCCTAGTGTCATATCCTATCACACTCTGAATGATGTATCTCAAAGGGGCTGAACTGTCTGCTGCAGGTCACCGTGTAATATTTCCTGAGTACTCGTGCTTGGTCTCTGTACAATCACAGATCAGTTGTGAGCAGCTGCAGAAAGTGAAAGAGAGAGGCATGTGCTGCTGGTGCACATTTGTAGTCGTTATTCAAATAAAGTTTGCAGATGCTTTTCTTTTTCCCCTTTTTTTTGCTTCTCAAATGCCACTAGTATTAGAAAACACCTTGCCTAACACCACAGACTAGCAAAGCAGCAATCGTGTTATGTTCCTCAGGCACTATGAGTTGCCTAAATAAAGCAAAAAAATCGTGGTTAAAATTCAACCACGTGAAAATCTACAGGCTAGAAAGCCTAGGAATGAATAGGAATGACATAGGCACACCTATGGTGAAATCTGAAGTTGTAAAGAATTATCTCTTTTGTCTTTAAAACTCTATTTTAAAATTAGCTTTGAGCTTTCTCACATCCTAAACCACTGTTTAGAGAACTACCAGTATGTCCTGATGCACCCATGACTGATTGAAGCAAATTTTACTGTATATTCAACACTAAAAACAAAACGAGAAATCTGCTGTCCCATAAATACAATCAGTGATATAATTAAGAGCTGACAATCTGTTTGGTAATATATAGCTTAGAGTAGAGTTTCCAGTGTGTTTCCTCTCAGCAAACAGCAGGTGCATGGGTTTTGGCCCCTTCTTGAACAGGAGTGGCAAGGCTGCAAATAAGCTGGCTGCTGCCAGCCAATGTCCTGATTTGCCTCTGGAAATGAGGCAGAACTCTTGAATTCTCATGAAACACGTTGTCTTTAAAGAGCTTACCAGCATCCGCGTAGTCGGAGGAGGTAAACTGCAATGGTTAGTCATCACCCAGAAAATATTATTTCAACAAAAAAATGCCTGTGAGAGTGAAACAGCAAATAATTTGCTCTTTGACAAGCAAAGTTCAACTTAATTGGTAGGATTGTTCAAAAAATCAAGAAAGTCACTGCGTATCTAAATGAAGAGGGACCAGACTGTTTCTAGACTTGCAGGTTCAGGCTTGGCTCTTAGACAGCAGTGGCCCTCCGAAACGCCAGCGGAGGGGTTTTGCCAGGCGGCACTTACCTTGCCGGGGACACCGCTCCTAATGCCCTGCACCGACCCTTCTCATCGGGTTTCTCGCATCCTCCGTAAGGTTAACGCAGCCCAAGGAAACCACGTCTGCTTATTGGTTTGTTAGGGAAGACTTGGTTGTAGGAGTACATTTTTACTCTATCTCCCCTTTCTCTTTTGTAAAAAAGAGAAACCACAAATGTTTTTCTTCCGGTTTTAGTAATTTCCTCTCCGCTTGGCAAACCTTGCTTTTGACAGGGTCTCTGAGATATCCAGGCTGAGTGCTCCTTGAATGAGAGAGCCCACAGGGAGAGCTCAGTGGTTGTCTGTGGCTGTCTTTTAGGCACCAGATTCAGGGGAGCTATCCTGAGTAATAATTTCATTTTATTACGATGATTTACTTGGCAGTCCCAGTTCCTGAGGGTATTTCTAACCGAGCTTCAGTGCTAAAAAAGAGCTTTGTAGCTCTAGAAAGTCAGATCACAGGCTTTGAGCATTCCGTGCCGCAGGTGTGGTGGGACGGTTGCTGGCTCCCAAAGCTCAGCACCTCTACAGGTTACAGTCATGGGTGCCTTGGTGCTTCAGGACCCTTGCTCTTGTTATCACAAATTATTAAGAAGCCAAGAGTCTGAGTTGCCTTAAAAAAAATGGAATTAAGGGATACTGGGGTTGCTGCAGATGGAGGTTTCCTTCCCGTGCAGGTAGGCATTCGTCTAAACCCACAAAGTGGGAAAGTACAACTAGGTGAACAACCTCTTCCATGGCAAAATTCCCATTGGTCATAATGCAAAGAATGTCTAATGGAGGTGGGAGCGTGAGGGAAGCTCCCGTGTCCTGTGCAACATTGCTGCAAGCGTTTTGGTTGTCCTGGCCACAGGTGCTAGTAATTTCTAGAGAAACAACCGATGTAGTACAATGCTGATAGAAGACTTTTCAGTGGCTGTTTGCAGGGCCTGAAGGGACCAAGCTGTCAAGCAGAGGCTGTTCAACCATGCTGCCCTTATGCCAGCCTCACCAAGCAGGCAGGGGAAAATCTAATGAACTTAGGAGAAAGGCACTAATGTCTATCATGCAAACAATACTGACTAACTGAGCTCTCTGTATCAAAATATCGGTCAGTACTGAGGAGTCTCTAAACTCCCCTCATTGCGTGACTGAGCATGGATGAAGGGGGAGAGAGGGTGGTAAGGATGGAAAGTGATGAAGTGATGGTGTAAGTCGAAAGGAAATTTGAGAAATTTGTTAGTCGAGACAAGATCCAAAGAGCTCTGTCAGTGAGTAGGAAAATCGATCTAGACTGAGGTCAAAGGCAGTGGGCAGAGTGGGAATCACCAGGGTCTGACGGGCCACCGGCAAGCAAGCTGGAGTCAGCAAGAAGAGAAGGGGAGGTGAGGGAGAGGGAAAGCTAATTCATTGCACTTCAGCTGCTTAGCCTCAGTGCACACGACTTAAGAGTGGGGTACTTGCTGACGCCCTTCCTGGGGGAAAGGAGTACAAAAGGTAAACTTGCTAATTTCTGTATGCCTCACAACTACAAAGAACCCTCTCAATCTGTCCCCAGGTCTATTCTGCTCCGAAAGTGATAAGCAACTAAAGCTGTTTGATCAACCACCTTATGAAGCAAGCGCTGTTTACACTTTATCTAAATGACCTGTTTGTGAGTCCTAGCTTTTTCCGCCCATAATATATTTTTAACACTGTCAAATACTTCTGATCTCCAGACTAATCAGCTGCTCACCTACATAAATACAGTTGTTAGATTGCTTGTGGAACATTTTTCTGAAGACTGGTCTTTGCATCTGAGATAAGAGGACCCAGACCAAGTTCTTTGCTCACTAATGGCCAGCAGCCGGTCATGCTGGTCTCCTTCCTGAAGTTGCATTTCTCTTGCACTTCGTGGGCCAAGTAACTCCATTGATGCTACCATCTGCTAATTTATTCTGAGGTAGCAAGATCAGGACTTCAGGTTCAGGTGCACAAAAATGGATTGCCTGTCTTGACCCAGTCCAGAGGTCATCACCTCTGCAGATGCAGGAACCTGGCTAACGTATCTGCTCCTACACTTCCAGGCACAACCATGTGTACCAAAGTGACTTGTATTAGCTTCATATGGGACACGATCCCTGCTGCACTGGGCTGCTGCAGCTGAAGTGGGGTCAGGCACCAAGCTCTAGCAACAAGGACTCCCCCAGCTTTCACAGCTTTACCTCCTTAGGCGAAGTCAATTTATAGATATTACAGTAAATCCAAGCAAACATATTTGAGAACCTTCCTTCAGCCAGAAGTGAAAGGTTAGCTTTAGATGAAAGGGAAGAACCAAATGCTTTTGCTGTAGTGCGTTGAGCACATCAAAATAATTTCTTGGGCTTTTCCATCTCATTCAAGCCAAGGTCTTCATTCCCAGCTTCTCCTTTTCCTCAGCTGCGCAGACTGAAGTTGTGCATCCAGATTGGCATTTCTACTTTTCGGGTGTGACAGCTGTCAGTTTTGCTATTTGGAATGAACATGTAAATCAGTTTGTCCTTCCATATCTGAAATCCATTAGTCTCCATAATTTCTGGTTGAATAATAATTCTAGGCTTATTTGTCCCAAAAAGAAGTCTAGTGGTCTTTCCTGATGGTCACCGAGTTGGTGAAAAACACCAACAAAATGTTGCTCAAGCACCGAAAGAAAACTGACTCCTCCCTTCAGACAGCTTCAGCTCATTTCAGACTGCATCCACCGTACAGCCATCGGCTACTGCCATGTTTTGGCTCGCAGGACCTGCCCCTCCCAGCGAGATTCCTGGTATAAATACCGGTGGGTTCACTACTGAACGATTCACTGTCTGTTAATTCTTTCACCCTTTTACAGCCCACAGTGCTGCCTGGTAGAAGTCGTTTCCAGAGGCATTCCACCTTTAGAAGAAATCCTCTGCTATTCAACACCTGTCCAACGGGTCCATTTATGCTCCCAAATAGTGGCTTACACCCCTGCTATAGCAATCTGTAATCATTTTCCCTAAGTTCAGTGAGCATCTCTTTCTATTTTTCTAAAGATACTTCTCTCTGCCAACAGCCCCATGAATCTGTATGTTTATAGCCCCCTTTGAGGTAATTAGTGCCTCGTAATGTTGAGGCTCATCAAGTTTTGTTCGTGCTTCAGCCCCCAGAGCTGTCTGTGTATCTGTGCCTCGGTACCTCAAGAAACGACGTTTTTCATAAATTGCTTCTACGTAGCACAGTCGTTGCATGAAACGTGGCATGAAACAGCCGTTGCTCAAGATGACACCGCAGGTTCCAGGACTTTTGCATCTTGCTCCGTTCCCATTTGCACCATCTCTGGCACGCAGCCATCATGGCAGACAGTCCTGTTTAGTCCCGTGCCCCTCCAAGCTGGGGTCTGCAGACCCTGAGCTGCTCCTGGAGCGCTTCCGGGGGGCTGCCAAACTGTCTTCATCACAGCCGCCAAGCACGCCGGCCCGCAGGAAACAGTCCTACCTGCTAATATTGTGTCAGTCAGGGCCCTCTTACAGTTTCAGATGCTTCTTAGCTAATTAAACTTGAGAGAGCAAGCCTCTGGATACAGCTGGTTTGTGTCTCTCTTTCTCCCAGGAGCTGCTTTGGCATAAATTCACACATGATGAAGCTTTCAAGCAGGACGAATACTCAGGGAGAGGTCGATGTGCCAGCCCAGAGTAAGCTGAGGGTTCACAAAGGCTTGTTAAGGTGGTGGACTGAAAGCCAAAAGGTTTGAGGCTCTTTACCCAGCTCTGCCGTGGAGTGTGGTCTCTGACAAGATATTCTGGCACCCTGTTAATACTTTCTTCCTCCTCTTCTCCTTGGCGATATCAACTGCAGAGGCTCTTTGTGTCAGGGTTGACTTTTGGCTTATCATTTTTGAAGTGCCATTAAAAACTGCTTCCTCTCCCCCTGGCTTGTACCTTAGGTGGATACATTTAAAGTCATCCCCAGTACCAACCTTGAATAATGACAGCAATAAAGAAGGAGGAACTAGAGAGACTTTATGCTAAGAAACATGAATTGCACTTCGTGGTTGTCTGCATTTGCATCAATGTGTATCAGTGAGCTCTTGAGGATGGCCTCCTTAGGTTTTCCCGAAAAGCTTTTGTTTCAGACAGATCTATGTCTTGAGGGTTTGGGTTGGACCCCACCAAACACTCCAAGAAGCCCTTCCCTCTCTCATCTGAACAAAAATCTACATTAAAAGAATCCCAGATGCAGAGATATTGAAACCAGGTACAAACTGTCTGCCTTGGGTCTCCCTCTCGTTTCAACAGACTGGGTTCATCTCTCTGCTGAGGGAATGAAGCTGTCTTGAAGCATCAGCAGATACCAAAAAGTAAAACAATCCACTGAGTTTCAACTGGGCTCATGTCAAAATTATGTGAAATGATAAGTCTCACTGGGCTGCCAAGAGAAGCTATAATTGCTCAAAATTGTGCTCAGGGCATTAGAGGTTTGCTGGAAGATTCATGGCCCAGAAGGAGCCTTTCGCAGTAAATCTGGTCCCACATCTGGTTTGACATTGCAGTCTGAAAATGGGTACAATTTAGAGAGTTTTGTGTCTTGCCAGGAAGGCTGTAACACAAAGCACTTGATATGTTTTTCTCCCAGTGAAAACAGAGTAGCCCAGGCTTCTGTTGGTTTTCATGATGACTAAAGTGGCAGCTCTGAGAGAAAAGGCAACAGTGGCTTCTGGGGTGTTTTCTTACAAAATTGAAAATACGTGTCCAACGGGCACATTCTGGGCATGGTCTAAGCATCCGTGTTGAATGACAGGCGCTCGGGCTACGGAAGGGTAAGCAGAGCCCTTTCTGCTCGGTGCCAGGGTGAATTGCCGTGGGATTAAACGCAGGAGGAGTCCACGTGACGCAGCGCAAACGGTGCAGGGCCGTCTCGGCTGGACCGGGCTGCTGCTGGGCTTAGCAAATGAGACGGGGCTGGGACCAGCGCGGGGAGAGGGTGTAGCACAAGCCAAGCCATTGCAACTGGCCCACTAGGTCCATTTCAGTTATGCTCAGGATCCTGATTCAGCTCCCACCTTTGGGATGCTTGCAGTCAAAAGAAATAATAGAAATGAGTTACTGTAAAACGGGAGACCAGGGCCAGCTTCATAATTTATAGTCAGCCACACTTTAAATTTCTTTTTTATTGCTTTCTAACTGAAAGCTTCTGAGGCACGACTTTCTCTCAGGGCAGATAGATTATTGCACCAAAATTTCCCTGGGAAACTTTGTTTATCTGTGCTAAGGTTACATTGCTCAACACGTACTTAAGTAAATAACATAAAACCCAAGAATTATCTTTAGCTACTGCAAAATGTTTTCCCTAAAATAATGAGCTACATAACTGCCATCACTTGAGCAAGAGTTTATTCTATTGTTTCAGGTTTTTTTAGTGTAGTAGGGAAAGGGCAGAACAGCAGGGAAGATCTGGGGGTAAAGCACTTGTCCTTTTTCTTGGTACTAGGAAAAGCAGCCAAGGCTGGCCCCGGGGCAGTAGCAAACCTGACTGCGTGGATGACTGATGGCAGAGGCTGACGGGGTGTACGTTGCGCTGGCAAGACAGGGGTGAGCAGGGTGGGTGGCAGGCCTGTTTTGGGGGAAGCATCAGATGGTAAGGTGCATGGAAAAGGAAATGGGAAAAATGTAGATGTGGGATGCATTACGGTCTGTGGGTTGTTGGCAACTGGGAGGTGCTCCGCGGGCAAAGATTTGTTTTGGATGGAATATCCTACATCGCTCCAGAGCTGCATTTCTGGGCCACGGCTGGCGTAGGGGGTAAGGGGAGCTTTAGAGGAAGGAACTGGTGGGGCAGCCTGAACGTGACTTGTGCAGTCTCTGTGCTTGGTTTTCGTACACAGGGAAAGGAAGAAGTGAGTACACTAGCTGATCTTAAAGAAACAGAAATGTGATCTCAGCATGAGCTGCCAGGAGGGGTGTAGAAATATCAATGCTATTTTGTAAAGCACCAACAAGATGTCATCTACAAGTCTCGTCACCTACTTCCAAGAAAAATCAGTTCATGCTGGGAGAGATGCAGAGACAGGTCATTAGGTTCATTAAGTAAACGATTAGGGTTTGGGTTTTTTTTTGTTAGGGAAAGGTATTAAAAAGCCTGCTGGTTTGTTTAGCTTAGCAAAACAAAAGCTTCAAAGGGATACAATTACTGTCTATAGATACTTCAGCAAATACGCACCAGAAAAAGAGGAGAGCCGTTCAAGCTAAAGGAGAGCTCTGGCACAAGAACAAATGAACATCAAGTGCTCATGACAGCCCTGCAAGAAGATAATCTACCCTTGGGAGAAGCAAGAAGGGAGTGTTAGTGTGGTAAAAACAAACCTCATTTGAAGGTGCAGATGGAAAGGCATTGTGTGACCTGGCACAGGGGAGTCCTTTCCAATCGTATGTCCCCGTTTGCAGCAGGGTTTACAATACCTGGTGGTGAGAAGAGAAGCTTTTTAGTTGGTGGGCAGTTTAGCACGGAGAATATTTAAGATTGTCCCTCATGTTTCTAGTGCCTTGTGCTACACCGTTTTGGGCTCCCGTGCAAGGAACTGTAGAGTGCCGTTGTTCTGACTTACCTTCGCTTTGGGTTTATTTGGGCCAGGGTAAAAGTTTGCATCGAGACAGCTATTGGTTCATATGGAGAGCAGCTGTGAAGAAATGGAGAACTTTTGTGAAGGGCTGAAGCATGTGCTAGGGCACTTGCAGCAGATCTGTGTGTTGCGTGTCTTGTTAGTCTTTGCTGTTTATTACCCCGTTGTTTAAAATTAATGGGAGTTGTATGTATCTTGTAAATGAACATATAGGACTGTTTCCAAAGTCTCTATCCATTTATTTCTCTCCTAAGTAGAAAGTAATGAGATCTGCAGAAACTGTTCATTGTAAATAAACTCCTTGACAAGTATTTGAATGTTTTTCTTTAATAAGTTAGTTGTAAATATTTTTGTCGTAGTTCAATTGTTACCAGAAATAACCCAGTCCTGGAATTTACTCCCTGGTAATATGTTACATCTTTCTGGAATAACTACATTCCAGAGGTCACATTCTGCAAATAGCTTTCCTAACTTAAATTACTAGCCAAATAGTCTGAAGGGTCCTATATGACTGCTGTTGCGAAACCCAGCTTTCCCGGTAGCCATCTGCATTTAATCACTTTCAGGAAAAAAAGTTACGTGCAGTGCTTCTGGACCTAGGCTTTTCTTTTGAGAGGATATACCTGCAAGTATCTTCGTTACTCACATTTTATGTTCATGGGAAGGATGTCCATACCTCCTGTTACAAAAAACACAGTGAGGTATTGCTAATAATGACCATTCTTCAGTGTAAAGTTATACTTTGGCAATAGCTTCAATGTTATTGCTATGGTACTATAAAGAAATGAGGAATATGCATTCAGGCTTTGTTTAGAACAGAGCACTGCAGTTTTCATATATGCTCTTGTTCCTACAATTTAAGAGTTTCCAGGCTAGGTGAAAGTTAGAAACCAACTGAGAGTCTGGAAACAGCACAGCTAACAGAAGAAACAGTTATTCCATAAATCAAATTGAAATTATTACTACCCTTGGGGCAGGACCCAGTTGATAGGGAGAAGGATGAGGGGGAAGGAGAGGCAGATGGGGAGCACAGATGGAGCAATGTTCTTCAGGAGACATCATCTGAATTTAAGAGAACCATTTCACCTTAACTCTTCAACATGAAAGATAATCAACTTGGTAAAAGAAACATTTATAGAACTAAGGACGAAACCCCTTTCTCAGGTATGCCACCTAATTCCTACATCTCTGTGAAGTTAGTGAGGAAACTGGAAGGCAGGGCTTTGGCACAAGGGCGAACGGGGCATCAAGGAAAAGCATCGAGCGGAGTGGGGCATTGCTAGTGGAAAAATACAGGAAATTCTTTCCTGCAGTCTCCAGGGGAAAAGGATTATTTCAAGATCAGAAGAAAGCAGTTATCTCTATTTTCTTCCAGGTAAAAAAAAACCTCAAACAATTCCACAATCGTATATCTTCCTTCTTCTTCAAAGTATAATTTATCATGAATGTACAAGCAAAAAAGAGGCTGGTTCTGAACAGTCTACATAACTTTTATTGTTCCTCTGCTAATAGTAAAACAGTAGTATGATCCTGACCATTTGATGAGAAATAGTAAGGTGGAGGGTGCCTCTAGAACAGATGCTACTTCTTTTTTAAACATTTTGTGTGGAAAACACTGAGTTTGGCAGCATATCAAAACCTGCAGTATTTTGGCTGAACTTTTTTGAGTTTGGGAGCATTTGAGGGTTTTTTTTTGCCCAAATGGTAACATTTTACTCTCTATTAGATGTACATGATGAATAATTTCATTTAACAGAAACCCTGATTTTTCCATAGGAAACCATTTGTAGTGGAAAAAGGTTTTGTTTCAGCTAAAAGAGCAGGCGATGGGCGGCACGGCAGGAGGGCCAGGTACCCAGCACAGCCTCAATCCCAGCAGCAGGGCTTGTAGGGGGAATACGTTTCCCCTGAAAGCTTTTATAACCTCGGCAGTGTTTCTAACGACAAGCGAGTGGCTACCGGGACTCAAAGAGCTCTCGGGTGACCGTCATGTTCCTGAGGCTCCACTTGGCTGCGGCACGGCTTTATATAGCAATTTATTGCTTAATAGCTAGAGGGACTGACCACATGGAACAGCATCCTCGGAGCTGGCGCTGCAGGGATGCAGCGTGCAGTGATGGACGGCACCGCTAAACCTGCTGAGGCCCTGGACCACCCAACACCACCATTTGTTTTTGCAAGACTATGTGGAGCTGTCTCTCCCCAGTATGTACGCAGTCCCCACCAGCGACGCTGGGATGTGATGGGCTGGCCAGGCCCTGCTAAGTCAACCAGAACCTGCGGAACAGGGTTTATGCTGATTTCATGCTCTTATGGTGGCTTTGTACTGATGGCAAGGTCTGCTCCAGCGTTAATCAATGCAGTTTTTTATTTTTTTCAACAAGTTTCAACCAACTTGAGCCAGCAGAGTGAATTTATATCAGATCAGCGTTTGCTGATGATCACATGGCCATGCGGTTTCACATATGGGACTAGCAGTATCTGAACGTACTGTTTCCCCTAAGCGATGCCCTGCCTGAAAAAAAACAGCTCTTTTATTGCCTGTCCTTGCAGAAAGGGTGGGGAGGAGCAGGGAGAGAAACAGGACGAGTTTGCCTGCCAGGACTGAGGACCGCGCGTGACTCGCACGCAGCAGCCCCAGGAGAGAGTTAAGCCTGGAGCTCAGCCCTGGCTTTCCCCCCAGTGCTCTCCTTCGCTTTCAGAGGGGCTCGTAACCCCTGGATGGAAGCGGATCTGCAAAGGACGAGGGAGGGCAGAGGGAGCTTATTATTTAAGGAACTTTTCCAGAAAAAGCTGCCCATGAGATTATTCTTTTGCTGTTCCATAACCTACGTTGCAAGAGAGACAATATTCTCCAGATTAGGGAAGAGGAATTTCTGTGTTTTGAACCGATTCAGAGAGGCCCCTCACAAAGACTTCAGAACAAAACTAAAAATATCTTACTCCATTAATACCAAGGAAAAACTTTTTTTTGCCAAGAAACTTCAATCCTATTTTTTATGCCCACTGATTTTAGAAAGTGGACTTACAAGTCCCTCTGTGTTGGGCCTCTTTCTGAGTAAAGAGCATTAGGAAGATCAAGGTTGCTTTGTACTTTGTTTGAAGAGCTATCAAATAGCAGCGGTATCACATAATGTGGATTATCATCTTATAGCTCTCTACAATATTACACGTTTTAATTACTGGTACAGAAGGAGTTCTGTGGGACATCTGAGGCTTAGAAACAGACACTAATTAAACAAGTAAAAGTGTGCTGAGATCTCTGTTTTCCTCAACTGTATCAATAACAAAATTCTCAAACAGGTCAACACAAACTTCCTCCTCCGCCTCTCATCTGAGCTGTGGGTACTGAACAGTGCAATGTTTTCGTAATCATCTGATTTACGTAACAGCAGATAAACTCAAAACACAGAAAGAAATTGGGCCAGGAAATCCACAGTGGCTGTTCCAGTAGCTTTCCAGAATCCCTGACAAACCTCACGGCAAATCCCCAGCTGCAGCTTTATGGAAAGAAAGCCTGTTTTTCCCTGTGGATCAGTGTTGTTATGAAGATACATTATTAAATCATAGGTAGAAAGGATGATCTGTTCAGGGTAGCATAGAAACATATCCAAGCTCAGCCCGGTCCCACTTCACCTTCCTTCCAGTAGGTAGCTGCTGGGAGGAGCATTAGTGCAAGCTGAGCACTGCTTAGAGACTTGAAGATCATTGCCTACTTGCCTAAAGTCATCAGGAAGCCTAACAGTTGACCCTGGACGTGTGGAAAAGGGACACTAAATCATGACCAAGAATATGCCCAGAATGTAGGAATATGGGTGAAGGGTTGGCAAGTTCTTCCAACAACCTTGTTCTCCTGTCAAAATGATGGTATTTTAGCTCCCATCTGGACTGGGGGCTCTGAGCTGCTGGTCGGGGCTGTTTTTATTGGCCCCTTTCAGCTGAATTGTTAGCTGCACACTGCTTATAGAAAGCCAAGTGCTAAATACAGTTGCTGAACCCTCAGCATCCCTGGTCTTATTCATTCCCTTCCTTAAAGGAGCCGAGTCCTTGGGGTCAGTTGCACGCTGTTGCAGTGGGTATTTAATAGTATTTGGCGTGACACAGAATACTGCGGTATTCCCAGGAAGGGAGCTCCCTGAGGCAGGCGCTTTCCAGCGTGCACGTATGTGCCTGTATTTTGTGTGCGTGCTGGCTATACTGTTCTCCGAAGCAGGGAGATAAGAATGGGATTATCCTGTATCTGCCAGCTACAGGCTTCTCAGACCTTTCTCTGAAGCATGTGGTGCTGGCTAGCATCAGAGACAGGATATTGACCCTTGTGCCTAAGCAAGTCTGGCAATTCCTGTATTTCCAGGCACTAGACAGAAACAGGCTGTTTTCTAGTAAGGGATGGCTCATATTTCTTGCCAATGCTGACAGTCAAATGCTGCTTTCACATTTCTCTTACTCCTAATACACAACCTCAGGCTGAAGGTCAAAGGGTAGATCCTGGATGTTCCCATGCAAGAAAAATCGATTTAGATTCACAAAAGACAGAGCAGTCAGTGCAGAAGGTCACCACATGGTCTCAGTTGCTCTTTGGGTTTAGAAATTTGAACAGAGAGGAAGGAGGGGGATGAACAAGGATGAGTTGTTGGAGTAGGATTGCTTGCGGACTGGCAGAACAAGAGCATGAGAAGAGGCATAGACAGAAGGGCCATCTACACTAGAGACTGACCCATCCCACTGTGTGAGGACCTGGTCTATCCCAAAATCTCATCCATAGTTGTACTTTGGCCTCAGTTCATCCCATTGTGAAGCGGGGTGTCCACCAAGTTAGGATTTCAGATCTGACTGGAGACTTTTTGCTTTATTTTATGGAGAAGTTTGATACCAGATAGTTTGCTTTGAATCCAAGCAAGGGACTCGGAGAAACTGAGAATGACCTGATTCCTTGCACAAGGATGAATAGAGATGCTTCTGAGCGTAAAACAACTGCTCTCCTGGTGTAGCAGCAAAATCGGTTTGGCCTATAGCAGGCAATTTGACCCCATAGGAAATTAGAGCTGAGAAACACTCTCTCCAAGGGGCTTTGGGGAGATTCTTTGCCTTATAAAGATGCTAATTTCCCCCCAAAAGACATTAGCAAGAATCCGTGCTTTTCAGAGGAGCCAGGGCAAAAGAATTTGAATGAAAGGCAATGGGGGGAACAACTCTCGGGGCAATAAGGCAGTGCATGTCTCCTCACAGCACACAGTGTGTGGAGGAGGAATCGGTCCTCTCCACCTTCGCCCGCACTTGCCTTTCTTCTTTCAGGCTGGTGAGTACACCAAATGGAGCCGCACTCCATCCGTCTCACCAGGAGGTGCTTATAGCTTGTATTAGGGACATTGGCAAACTCAAGCTACTCATTATTGCATCATGTTTAAGCTAAGTTTCACAAAGGGAGGCAGACTATTGCTTCTCTGAGAAGCTAACGTCATCATTTGGTGACAAAGCACCCAAAAAGTGAATTCCCCCTTCCACGTCATTACATTTTTGAGCACTGCTCAATAATAACACCATGCATGGCTTCAAATTCAAGCACCAAGACATGGACTCTTTTGCAGCTTTCATGTATACAGCAGAGCACGACAGCTCCCCAAGGGCCAGACCAGCGCTGCTGCTTTCATCTGGAGACAGATTCCTGCTGCAGAGTCTAATGCCCCACTGGATTCAGCAGGGTTACATCAGAAGTAGAATATGAATCAGGATCTTAGTTTGTCGTTTGGCGTTTAGTTCATATTTGGTGTTGCTATAAATAGGTCATTTGGCTGCAATTCTTATTTCCAGATTATTTTTTTTTTTTTTAACCTCAGCTACGCTTTTTTTAGACCAAGACTGTGTGATGAGTCTCAAAATGTCAGATTTGGAATGGGAGAGGGCAGATAGCTGAGCCATGGCTCACTCCTGTCCCAAGCTGCTCACTGCCTTCCCACTGTGGGCAGAAAAGGACCAAATGATCAGTCTTGGCGCAGTCACCGAGGGTTGTTTTGAGTTCCTAGGAATTTAACCCTATGACTTTGACCTTTGACAAGAACATTTAATTATTTCCAGCTCCCCAGCCAGTTCATAAACTGTGTCTTTAGAAAAGTTTCCTGCTCTCCATAAAGGAGAGCTCTCAGCTCCTGTCATAGCAGTTTACATTCTTTGAATGGAGGGGCTTCTTGAGTCAGAGGGATACTATGGTCGGGTTAAAGAGTTCAGCATTTCGTTTTGTTTTTAACAGTAGATGAATCCGTGTTCCAAAATGCCATCCTGTGTCTGGATTTTGTATCTCCCAAAATTTTCCTTTTGGGGTTTTTTTTTTTTTGTTTGTTTCCCCAAATTCTGGAATTTTGAGGTTGTTCCATTACAAAACCCGAATTTGTCTACAAAATCAGAATAAAAACTATTCCACCCTTTTCTTATTTTCAGGGTCACACTTGGGTAATAATCAATATCTGATTCATCCATATACCCAGCAGTGACTGCCTTGTGCTCCTGAACCGTTAAGTTTCAGTAACAGCTTATGAGTGCATCTTTTCCCTCTGCTGATGTATCAAGCTGCATACGGCACACTTTCCGTACGAGGCAGGAGAAACTTTTCTTTTTGCCTTTTTCTGTAACGCTCTCCATTCATTACTCTACCAGGGAGTAAAGAGGCTCTGCCTGGCAGCCTTGCAAGGCTCCTGCTTTTTAGCAGCTCAAAGATGAGGAGGTGGGGTGCGTGCCGACCTCCGCACACACGTCACTCCCGGTAAGAGGCTCTCAAAACCATCGAAGCCTCACTTAAATGACGGTAAGGTTTAACGGGGAGTGTAATTCTGCCTTTCCACTTAACAGCTTTACCAGTAAGTTGCTGCTTTTTCCTTACATGGGGATGTGGTTTGTGGGGACATTCTTTTAAAATGAAGAGGCGGCTCTCGGTACCAAAAACCACTTGCCCACACTGCTAGCGTGATGCACTGTAAGGCAGCAAAACAGAGCTGAAAAACAAACTTTTACTGAAACGTCTATTTTTAGACTGGTTTCCCAGCTTTTGCGGCCCCAGGCTCTGCCTGTCGGACCTGAGCAGAGCACGCTGCCCGCCCCGGGCACTGTGGCTGGAGCTGGCCCATAGCAGGCAGCTCAGGTCCAAATCTGCGTTTGGATCAGCCCGGGCGTGCAACCTGGGGCCGGACCAGGGCGAGGAATCGCTCGTAACGCCTGCGCCCCGTGCAGCCGCAGCCAAGCCTGAGCTGCGGCCAGAAACCCCCCTGGTGCCCCCGTGCCTTCACCTCTGGGTTTGGGGTCATTGAGATGCCACCACCAGCTGCAGGACCATTGTGCTGGCGAAGCCTGTGAGATGCCAGTGAGGAAAGAAATGAAGAGCACCCCTTCCTCGCCTCCTCGTGGGGAGGGGGAAATGGAAATGCATGCATTAAAGATCACCAGTGGTAGCAGCAGTTGCATCTCTTGGTCTCCAGAGAATGAATTAATTTGGGCAAGTGACGTTCTTAAGCTCGTCTCGGAGAACAGAAAGCAGCTGTAAGCATCTCTCCTGCTCAGAGTTAGTGTCCCATGCCTCACAGAAGGCTGGATTCCTGAGCGTGACCTGGGAAATTCCAGCCCTTCCCCTGCCTCTGCGGGGCTGCCAGCTTCCACCTTAGTTATACGTAGGAATGCAGCCATTGCCAGGCAAAGGGAAAAATAGAATAAAATAAAATTAAAAGGCGGAAAGCTTTACAGGCCACAGGCCCTCAGGAAAAGGGCTCCATTTCAAGATAAATCCATTTAGCTCTAAACACAAATGGCATGTTTGCAAAACAGCACAGAATCTCAGCTGCTGAAAATAAACTGGTGATTAGCGGCGATGCTGAGGTCTGTGTCTTGAAGAGTTCGTCTTTTTTTATACTTTTATCCCTTCACAGTCTCCTGCCTGTGCACAATGTTCTGAAAATGTCTTCTGCCACCTTACCCTCACCAACAGCATTTTGCAGCAAATTAATTGCATTTTCATCTGTCCTTTCCTGTAAGTCTTTCTTGCAGTTCAAGCCTGTAAATGATTGACTTTTTAAATTGCAATTCTGCCCTGCCTGAATTGAATTCTCACCCAGAGGCTGCTTTATACCACTCCAGCAATGCCAAACTGCTGAACTGCCAGTGTGGTATAAAAGAGACCTGGACTTTAAAAATAAAAATAAAAATCCGCTCATGCCTCTAGAATATTTTCCATATCCTACAGAAGTATCAAGTACTTCTGTTTTCTCAAAAGGAAAAAAAAACAACAAAGCAAACTCACCCATTTAATATTCCTACTCCCCATATATACCATATGGTATTTTAAATACCATCTTTCAGGGCCCTTCTTTTTTAAAAGTAAAAAAAGTTTTATGGTATAAATATTTTCCCCATGAGGTTAGGAAACCAATGTGTCGGACACTATATTTTTTAACAGTTATGGTATATTAGATCATGGTCTTTTGTGGTTAGGTATGACATCAGGCCACCGCAGAGCCATACCAGGAGACTCGCATGGAGGAAAACATATCAACTTAATAGCTTTCAGTATTCAGGGGAGGTCAGAAAAGCCAAAACCTGGGTACGTGGAATCATCTGTTGTTATTCCGACAAAGCTATCCTGCGGTGACTTGCAAGCATGCATACTTGTAAGAAGTTTAGAGGAGGAGATAAGGTAAAAAGGATTATTCTTTGGGTACTGCAACTTCAGCAAAAAAATCAGCCAGGCAGGCAGGCCAGCCACTGCCCCCACTTGCCCTCCAGCAAATCCCTGACAGTTCACCAGCAGCCTGAAGCTCTTGGTACCGGCTTTCCTAAACGAGAAAGGCAGCCCAAACCGCTCACCGAGCCAGCTCGTGATCCGCTGCACCTGACCCGTCACTTCGGTAAAGTTTTTATTGATCCGTTCCACCTATCTGTTTGGTTTTTTTCTTAATGCAGCACTGGCAATCCTTAGACCTTTCGCCCATTGTCATGGGGAAACACACAAGAAAAATAACTTTTCTCAGAAGACAGATCTGCGAGAGCAAGTGCCAAAATGCTGATGGGCAGCTGGAGCACAGCGGTGCCTCAGGCTGGCTGCAGGTGATTTAGGTGGGGAGGGAGCTCAGCACCCGGCCCTGGGTGGATATAACCAGACTTATGGGTTTTCCTACTTTTGGGCTGGGTTGCAGAGCCTGACTTGTCATGGGTGCAGAGGGTTTAGTCCTGCCCCGTGCTGCCCCATCCTCCTGTGGCTTCATGCCATAACTCTTCTCCCACCCAGAGCAGCTGGGGAGCCTGGTTTTGCTCTCCTGCTACCCCTGCAGCCGCAGTCAGTGACTGCGTCGGAGCAAGAGCCTCTCCGCCACGCGTAGCATGGCTTGGGGTGGGGGAAATGGGGTCTCGGCAAGGTCTGCCCCTGCGGCAGGCAAGCAACCAGCTACAGAGATTTGCATCAGCTGCTGGGGAGAAGTCATTGCCTTCGTGCAGCGCAGATTCCAGGGTTGTAGAGCGGGTTGGTTGGTTGGTTTGTTTTTCTTTCAACAAACGTGTGGCAACTTTGTTTGGGAATTTCTATTTCTATTTCTGACCCATGAAAGGACTTGGCTGCCTGGAAAGTTTTCTCCTTTTTCTAACTACACTAATTGGGCTAATGAAAAATATTTCTTCTACCTGTAAGCTTTATCTTGGCTAGGACTTACTCCATCCCTTTCCCAGCAGACAGCAAATCGTGGTTCCCGCTGCTGGCCTTGTGTGTTGAAGGATAGAGGCAACACGCGAGATAACCTGTATCTCCAATAAGCTTTAGAAAACTTGAGTTACAAGCAGTCTCATACTGATGTGTGTACATGCCTGCATAGGTAAGAGGAGCTATCTCTAGCTGCAAAGGCAATCCTCCTATTGGCTTTTCTTAACTTTCAAGTCCTCCACTTTGTAAGCTAAATAATGTCCTGTTAGCATAGATTTGCATTTAGGCATGCAATAAAATGCCTTTGAATGCTGACACCACCAGTTATTTTATATCATTCAGATTACGGATTTATTGATACAACGGGTGTATTCTCCCCCCCCTCCCCAAATGGAACGGGTAAGAGGGACTTCAGATTCAGATGTATTTTATACACTGATGTTACGAACCTCTGCTACTCCTGCTCCATGGTCTGCTGTCACCGCTGCTCCTGTCCCTGCCACAGCGGAGAAGCAATGTCAGGCGCAGCGGTAGGTGCTGTTTCACCCCCAGCAGCAGGGGATGTGGTTGGTACCAAGTTTCTCTAATTTCCCTTTTTGAGGAGGGACACGTCATCTACACCAGTGTGTCTTAGGCACTGGAAAACACATTAGTTACTGGGACTGCTCATACATGTAGGACTCTCCTGGGAGGTAATCCATTGATAGTGGTTTCCATTATAGCATATATTGATTTGATGCCGGTAATCAGTCAAGTCAGCGGTATTTTTTAGCTGAAAAACTGTCCTAGGACTATTTTATTATTTTTTGCCCCTGTAAATTTTATTTAGCTATTATAACCTTCTATTCTTAATGGGGCTTTCCTTTGCAATGTGCAGTTGAGATTTATAAACAAAAATTATTCAGAAACACTTTCATGTGATCCGTCAGGCCATTCAGACTTAACCAGTCTGCCTTGTACATTGAATACTGACTATTCACAGCAATGTGGTTACAAAGGATATTACAGCTCAAGGATTCCTGTTAGAAATTTTTAGCGAAATCATTCTGAATAAAGAATTTACTCGGATCTATTATTTATTCAGCTGTTTGCAGACAAGCTACAAATTCAGTGAAAGAATAAGTTTGTGGACCGCATTGCATGAAATTGTAGCAATTGTTAAGTCTAAGCAAAGTGGACTGGATTTTTACTTCCTCTTCCTGTCATCATTCTTGCTAAATGACTTGAACAAAAACATCGATAGCAAATTTCACACACAGTGCTTCTTATCAGCCCCTACATAGGGAGATGAAGAGAAGATGCTTCTGATAACATTTAAAGTTACTCTCTCTTTAGATTCCAACCTGTTCATAACAGCGTAGAAAAGGAAATCAGTTCTTCTCACTCTGCACGTGCGACAGATCCCCCAAAGCCAATTCATTTGCTTTGCTCACAGCGAGCCGCTGCTCTCTGCTTTTGATTTCATAACAGTTTGACACTAGCTTAAATATTACCCTTTTTAACTTGCTTAATGTGCTCAGGGATTTTTTATTTTGTTAGCTGGTTTTGTTTTGGGTGGGTATTTGGAGGATTGTCCCGGTTCTGGCTGGAATAGCGTTAATTTTCTTTCTAGTAGCTGGTATAGTGCTGTGTTTTGGATTTAGTCTGAGAATAAAGTTGATAGAAACAACTAAAAAATCAGTGTGTTAAGTAATGCTCACACTAGTCAAGGACTTTTCAGCTTCTCATGCCCTGACAGCAAGTAGCTGGGAGGGGGCACAGCCAGGACAGCTGACTCAAACTGGCCAAAGGGATATTCCATACCATATGATGTCATGCTCAGTATATAAACTGGGGGGAGCTGGCTGACGGCACCGTGGCTTGGGAACTGGCTGGACATCGGTCAGTAGGTGGTGAGCAATTGCATCACTTATTTTGTATATTCTATTATTATTATTGTTATTATTACTTCTACTACTACTACTATATTTTCCCTTTCTGTCCTATTAAACTGTCTTTATCTCAACCCATGAGTTTTACCTTTTTTTGATTCTCCTCCCCATCCCACCGGGGGAGATGCGGGGGCAGGAGTGAGCTAGCGGCTGCATGGTGCTTAGCTGCTGGTTGGGGTTAAACCATGACAAGGACTTCTATGGTCAAAAGCTCTGCCATAGGTCTAAAACCCTGCATTGCTCCCTGTCTTCACAGCCTGGGGGAGATCAGCTGAACCCGACCTGCCCTGCTGCTCTCCTGAGTGAACAGACACAGAGGGGAACTGGTGCTGTAGGAGGGGTGAAGCTTTTAAAAACAGAGGGATCCCATTTTCTTTGCAAAATGACAGAGAAATACAGCAGGCCAAGCTCCCAGGCACATCTTTGGGTGCTGAACCAAACGCTGACCTCCAGTAGCTTGCCTCTAGTTTCCCAAGGCACTTTTCTGAGTGGGGCCAGGGAGAGGGCTTCATACACACCTCAACGCGACATCGTGCTGCACCCTTGTCCTGTGTTAGCCTCATCGGTCATAGCCCCCAGCTTCTGGAGAGGCAGGGGGAGCCCCGTCAGAAATGCATGTATTGTTAGACCCTCCAACAAGGGCAAGTCAGTTTTGGCCGCCTCACTACAAGAAAGACATTGAGGTGCTGGCGCGTGTCCAAAGAAGGGCAACAAAGCTGGTGAAGGGTCTGGAGCACAAGTCTTATGAGGAGCAGCTGAGGGAACTGGGGTTGTTTAGCCTGGAGAAAAGGAGGTGGAGGGGAGCCCCTATGGCTGTAGTGAGGTGGATGTTGGTCTCTTCTCCCAAGTAACAAGTGATTGGACAAGAGGAAACGGCCTCAAGTTGTGCCAGGGGAGGTTTGAATTGACTATTAGGAAACATTTCTTCACCAAAAGGGTTGTCAAGCATTGGAACAGGCTGCCCAGGGAAGTGGGTGAGTCACCATCCCTGGAGATATTTAAAAGACATGTAGATGTGGTGCTTAGGGACTTGGTTTAGTGGTGGACTTGGCAGCACTAGGTTAATGGTTGGACTTGATGATTTTAAAGGTCTTTTCCAGCCTAAATGATTCTGTGATTCTAAGATACTCAGTGTTTGCTTGGTGTTGCGTTGGGTTGGGCATGCCTGTACTTCTGACCCCATAAGGATGGGGGAATGCTACCTCCTTGCCTTGGGTTATTGCAAAATACAATTATTAATGGTTGACAGGTATTTATCAGAGAGTAATAAGGAACTGCCTGACTTTTGGGGGAAACATTTATTGTTCCTTTTCTAAACCACCAAATAGTGATTATGCCTATGATTTTCAAAGAAAACCCTCAGCTAGGCAGTGAAACGAGAGAGATGGTTCCCACAGGCTGGTAGGATGGCGCAGCTCCCCTTGCAGCTGTGGGGATTTAGCGCAGGGAAGCGGCAAAGCAAAGCAGCTGGCAGGGAGGCAGCTTTGCATGTTACCTGCAGATGTTGTTGGGTACAGCACTTCCCTGGGGTGGCCTACAGGAAGAATTTGTCACAATCACAGCAGAACCTTTGGAAATTAGTGGAGTGATAAGGTTCCTTGTCAAACTAGCAACAAAATCCTCTCCCTCCTGTGTTCTGTGACAAAGAGGGAGGATAAATATTCTGGGCTGTGAATTGTACAGAAGGAGCCATTAGAAGTTCTGCAGCCCCTGGTTTCAGGCCCTTAGAAATGGATTGCTTCAAGTTGTAAAAAAAAAGAGTTTAAACATTCCCTAGTTAATGTCTTTTCTTTGTCCAGAGCCTTGTGACGTCTCCAGCTGCTGTATTCATGTGCTTCCCCATCTGAAAGGGAGCCAGGCACAGGGCGAGCGAGTCTGTAAGAGACTCCCTCTCTTACAGTGTTTGGAGAGCAGAGTGAAAGCATTAGAGAAAAGCAGCGTGTTGTTTTGCACCTTTTTGGTATGTTCTAACCCCAAAAGCTGATGATTGCTAGCGTAAGGATTGCCATGTTGGTAGCTTTCCGTTCTTAGTGGAAAGTTTCTGCTCCTGACTGGTGTAGTTTGTCACAACTATCAATAAAAGCAACGGATCACGGTGAAGTCCTTGAAATCTACACTGGCTGAGGTCCAAGTCTTGCATCAACTTATATTGGTGAGCTATAATATATTATAAATCTCTGATCATAAACAGAGCTTAGATAAATACTGCTGAGAGAACTGATAATGGCCATGGGGGAAAAAACATCACAGTTGTTTGTTGCTAGGATGGTGCTTGTCTTTTAGAGGAGGAAGGGTTGTCTTTTTTCTGATGCCAATGACTTTCTCTGGTAGAAGAGCTGGGCTTTCTGAAAGGAGAAATGTGACTGTCACTGTACAGAACCTGTGTGTCTCATTCATATACTGGACAAATATGCTAACCTCTTTGAAGCTGGGTTGTGCATGAAAAGGAAGGATTTTACTTGTTATTTTTCAGGCAGTTCTCAGCTAGTTCTAGGTGCACAAAACATATTGTCCACAAGACCCTTCCCTCCCTTGCTTGTGAGGAAGATGGACTTGATCTTGTAGAAGAGCATGTTTTCACACTGTAAGCAAGCTGCGGTGTCGTTCACACCAGCATGGTTTAGAAAAGCAAATTCATTCACTCTTCTTGATGGCTTTTATTCAGAGGGAGTCACGGACTTCAATTTTCCATTTTAGAGAGAACTGTTTCTCTTACTTCTTATAATGGAAGGAATCGCATAAGGTACCAAATGCTGGATTAGATGTTGTTGATACTGCTTCTCAGGAAACTCAAAGTAAAACCATTCATAAGGCTGATGGGCAAGTCAGAAGGTCTACTGGAGGCAGGACAGTGGACTTTTTCCATTTATACTATCAATGCTTGATAGGCAATTTGTCTAATGTCTAAGAATCTGGACTGGAAGAGATGACAGTCTACAATATGCCTAACTAAAATAGGCAACTTTGGGAGGCACCTGAAGTAACACCTGTTGCAGTACCAGTAAAGCTCCTGGGAAAGTCTTACTTCAAAGGAACATGGAGAAATGGAGAATCTTGCTCGTGTACTACAATCCTCCACCATCACCGCCACGAGCTTCTGTAATAAGTACTCAGTGAAACAAAGCAGTCACTGTTAAAAATTTTGCCAGCAGATCTCATGACGTTAATTATTCTGTTCCTATGTGTTCCTGCTCTCAGCAGCCGAGGAGAACAAATACAGTAGACCCATCCTTCACCTCTTCACCTCTCTCCTTCATCTCTCTCCTTCACCTCTCTCCTTCACCTCTCAAACATTTTGCCTGATTGCACTTCTCCATTTTCCTTGGTGACAGTGATCGTGGAGGAGTCTGCCCCAGAGAAGAGGTCTGGGTGAGAGAAGAGGAGTGACCATTAGGATGAACTGCGTGGGGTATTCTCTGCAGCCAAGGATGTGATGATTTGCCCTGTCCCTGCTCCTGCCTCCTCCCCCATAGCTCTGCTGTACGTTGTACTTCCATTGGCCCGTAAGGTCACAAACCAGCCTTTCGCTGGGGAATGGTAACAGACGGACTCTTTCAGCGTCTCCTCCGGCCCCTGCAAGGTCTCTGTGTCCTATGACAATTCTGTTGTGGCATTCAGCAGTAGGATCGTATGAACTTGTTTATGGTCTGTTTTCTTAATTCTGATAAGAGGGAAGATGGGGCCATTTAAACACTAACTGTTGGCTACCTGCCTGAGGGACCTGAGGACTAATTACAGTGAGTGTGATTGGTTTTGGTTTAAACAAACGGATTCTCTTATGAAGGTTTTTTAATATATTTGATAAGGGGGAAAAACCTTAACAATTTGAATAATTAAATTAATTAAATTCAAAGCATATGAAATTCAAAGCACAAGTTTGAAGTTGGAACAACCTCCTTCCCCACCCCAACCAAAGAGAGTATCTGAATTGTTAGACTGGAAGTTTACCAGTGGGTGACAAAGGAGACCTTTGTTCTGCTCTTGGCCACACTTCTTGCTCACAGGTTGACCTTCTGCAGGCCAGCCTCTCTCACCCCACTTAAAAAGGGAGTGTAATGATATCGACCTATTTGGCAAAGTGCTTTGAGATCTATCTGTGACAAAGTGTTGGGAGCGAGTTGCCTTTGCAAATTTTGAATGTTGCACGTCAATACACTACTGCAACTTGGAAAATATTACTTGCTGAATTTGGACAGGTTTTGGTCGCCGTGATTCATTTGCAGGGAATCCTTGACTTCTTTAAGCTCTTCTCTTATTTGTAGGTATTTGCTGACTGGTTTACTAAATGGGCTGTTCTGAGGCCGTTTGCTACACTTGACATCACCCCTCCATGCAACTGAGTCATACACCACCAGGCCTTACACTCATGTGTGGCAATTAAGATAAGGTAAACGGAAGCAAAAACCCAGCCTTGAGCACAATCTCCAGCTTGGCATGGTGGGGTAGGGTGTATGGTGTGGCAGCTCCACTTCCCCGCGCCTGGATTCTGTCGGCGTGTGACTCACTACTGCTGGCTGAGCAGGCAGTGGTGGGACTCCTGGCAGGTCAGAGGCTTGATAACAGCCAAGGACAAAGAGGAGTTGTTATCTGGTGTGCATGCAGAAGTACTCTCAGTGCAGACAGGGTATTTGGCACGTAAAATCATGAGCTAAGCACTACATGCAAAAGGTAACTGTAATAGAAGTATACTGAGCTCATTTTGTTCATGGTTACTTCCTTGATAAAATAATCTTCAAACTGCAACAGCAACTATCCTTTCTCCCATAGCTCCTATTTTAAGAATATTCCTATTCCATATGCTGAAAAAAGTGTCTCATTATTTTGAAACCTCCTGCAGAGAACAAAGCCGCAGTTACAATCTGCTCATGCTTTCTCAGAAACTGATGTAAACCCTTGTACGTGGACACAGTGTGATCTCAACTGGTACTCAGACTGATGTCTTACGTGAAAACACAGAGCTGTCCCTTAGTGGGAGTTTACTGATTCAGTAAGATGTCTTTTTAATGTTGTTGTTGTTTTCTCACTAATGAAACAGGCTTGCACTGTGCGCTATCAATTTCTTTACAAATCATGTAATGTAATGACTTTTTTTTAAAAAACAGTATAGCTCAAAATTTTATTCAGTCTGGTTATTTCATGGCTTCGCAATTTTTTGTCCAAGTCCCTAGTTACTGCAGCTGTAGATAAAGACTTGAAAATCTGAATCTCGTAAAGCTCAGGAAGACATCAGAAAATAGCCCCCAAAAGGTCACACACAGCTTGTTTCTGGAGAAGGTGAGGAGGAGGAGATAAAAAAGCTGGCATGGTGTATTTGCAGCTAACACTGCTGTCAGTGGGGTTGCTGGCACCGTGGGGCTCTTCGGAAAGTGTTCTCTGTTTAGCCTCTGAGTCTGAATTCTTCCAGCTTTATTTAGTCTTTCTGTGCTCCCTTAAAGGTCAGCTGAGAGAAAACATGAATTGGCTCTTCCAGAGGGAGCTGCCGCTTCTCTCTCTCTCTTTGGCAATGCAGGGAAAGTGTCTAAAGCATGGTGGTGTGAAAAAAATTACCTCCTTTTGCTTTCTCCCTTCCCCCATAGTAAATTTTGTCCCCTGAATGAGTGAGCCAGACTTAGTACCAATTTTATTCCCAACAGTCCTTGATATACAACCTAAAAAAAAATCAAAACCCACACATATCCCTTGTAGCCCACAGCTTTTTCTGGAGCTGATGAAAACCAGAACTGATGTCATGGGCTATTTTTATACGGTGATGGCTAAAATACTTCATTTTTGTAATAGTGAATGACTGCACTATACTTGTAAGTAAATTATTTCAATTTTATTATTTCCATTTATGTAAACCGACAAATATCAGAGCTGAACTCAGATGGAATGAGCCTTTTTTTTTTTTTCAAATTACTTTCAAGTTCTTAAACCCCACTTCCACCCCTGTCCTCTTCCCCCATGTCTCCTCCAACAGCAAACTCCAAGGTAACACCTGCCAGGAATGGGCTGAGCTCTTGAGACAGTGGCCTTTGGTCTCAAAATAAGTGCAGGTGAGTAATTGCACGCTCACACCCCCGGACCTGAGTGGCGAGTGCTGCAGCAAGAGGTGGCACATTCATTCACAGTTCCTGGAGGCCAACATCATGGTCCTGTTGGCCCCGCTTCCTCGTGCTGTCCTAGCAGCTGTGATAAGCCACCAAAGCTTCACAGAAAAGTTCCTGAGACGGTGACAAAGAAAGCGAGAATCCAAATATCCAACTTTGATGTACAATGAATAGTTGTCATTAGCCATGTCAGATATAGGCTGGGGGTTTTTCCAGTTTCTAGTTTTCTTCTCCTTCAATGCTGCTGAAGTGTTTGGGCAGCTAGTCTGTTCTCTGTCAAGTCCCACTGTTACCTTTTTCCTTAAAAATAATATTAAAAGTATTTGTATCTTTATTATAGATATTTTTTTTTTAGTATCGCAGGGTAGCCTATCATGCAGAGTCTTGCCTGCTGGTTTTACATTTCTGTCAGCAAAGTCACTGCTCCTGTCATGCACTTGACATCCTCTTGCTGCTCACTAGCAATCCAGGTGGGCACATTACAGCCTTTGTCTCGGAGCCGTCCATTAGAGTAAAATGCATTTTTTGGTGATTCAAGCAGCTGATTATCTGCAAAATCGAAAAACAGAAGCTCACTAAATGGAGCACAGGATGCTGCTGAATGCAGAACTGTTTTAAAAAAGAAACTGTTTAATGAAAGCAGTACTGGTTGTCTCCACCTTTGCTTTCTAAAAATCAACACAAGGAAATTAAAATGTTTTGGGTTTTATTCAGGCCCTACTTTACCACCATCTGCTTTACCCAGGGGAAACAGGTGTGACAAGGGGGTAGACACAGGGCTCTTTTCCAAAAGGATCCAGGTACCTGATGTCCATTTGAGATGCTTCTGTCTAAGCGCAGATCCCCAAAACCTCTTTGCTCTCCTAAGGGACCTGAAAACCTAACTCCAGGCCTCAGCAATTATATCAGAGCTCGCCCTGAAATGGTGGTGGCTGCTTTTTATCTGCTCATTTTTGAAAGGGGAGATAAAAACATTCATCTCTCTACTGCCCAAAGACATTTTAATTCATGTATCATCTCACTTCCCCGGAGGATGTCTTAAGCAGCTGCCTAGAGAGTGCCCTGAAGTGGTATTCTTCCTCACTTAAAGTAATTACACGTATAATTATGAAGGTACAGACACACACGAAGGACTGACTCTGCCTGTGTGGTGGTTAAATTCTCATCGTAGGCCCCAGTGTCTTACTCCAAGGATGTTAAGGTTTATTTATATATTTAGTTATGTAAGCCTAGTATTCAGCGAATTGTTCAGTCCAGAAAGGAACAAAGCTTATTGAATCTTCATAAAAGCTTGTATTAATTCAGATCCAACCTTTGGGTCCATTATACTTACACAAACACATGGACTCTAAAAGAAAAATTCCAAAATATTTAGCTGAGCAAAATGTTTTGCAGACAGCCCTGGTGCACTGCAAAGCAAGCGCTGGCAGTAAGCACCAGCCTGCAAGATAGAAAGGAAATACTCTTGTTGCCTGCCCATAAGCAGGTGCGTTATCAGGCCGGGGTGTTTTCATAAACACAGTGTCATACTTCTCTGTTACATCTGCGTCATTTAAAGAAAAATAAAAGGATAATCTTCTCATTGCCATCTTCCCTGCTTCCAGCTTTCTAAATGACTTTCACTGATTTCATGACAGGAAATGCTGATCCTGTTTTGCAATACGTAGCCCAGGCTGTAATAGTAATTGCATCGTAAATATTCAAGGTAGAAAACATATTCCATGAACTTCTTGCCACCTGAAGGGTCACGTTAGTCAACTTTATCAGTATCTTGTTCAAAGTTTTCCCAAATTTGTATTATATAATATATGCTTTTTCCACTGTTTTTCAATAATGTTTTGTCTGACCACTGTTACACCATCTGTCTGTGGAGTACAAATAACTATCTCAAACCTGCACCATTCTTGCATATCTGTAGAAAATCAGTCACTGAAAGCAACTGCTGAAACCCACGGCCTCCAAGACGAGTGTGCTGAACATGCTGCCTCCATCCCAGCTGCTGTGGGCCAGGGAAGGGGGAATCCAGTCGAGGAAACCACCTCAGTTGTTTAAACAGTTTTGTCCACTGAGGCTGAAGGAATAAAGAGATGAATCAGTGACTGTCAAAGGGAATCTGCATCATCAGGGAACAAGAGGGGTCTTGTGATTTACACACCTGTGATTTACACAGTCTGTCACATGTCCCATGGTACATGGCAAAACACTATTCGGAAGCAGCAGTCTGAAGTTTCTGCTTTTTGATCTTGGCCACATCTTGGCCCTAGAAAGGCAACTTTTGCATTTCTCGTTGGACCTGCTAAGAAAATACAGTCCAACAGACAGATTGTTGTAACCTGAAGAGCCAGGACAAGCATAGGGTCAGCTGCACCGTTTCAGCCCAATGCAATTTCACTATGAATTTGCTAAGACGGTTGCTTCTTTCTCAGGAGTTTGTCCTTTTGAATGCCCAAACGCACCCTCAAAATCTCTGTCCTTCATGGGCCCCTTGCAACTGAGATCTGCCTCCTCTGTACCTGTTCTTTTGATGGAGCTAAGCATAAGCCTGCATGGTGTGGCTGCCTTTCTTTCTCTCTTCCTTTGGGATTCAGCAGCTGTTTTTATAAAGATCCAACCTCTCCTTTTCAAGTCTAGCCCTTCTGCCTTGGAGAAGCGCCCTCTCCTCAGAGCCATGCCACCTTCCTCAGAGTGTTTATGTCCTCTCCCTAGGAAAAGTTTACAAATTATGGCATGAATGCATTTTTAAAAACACACAACTTCTTATTAGACAGTGTTTTTAAGTAAAACAGCAGGTGAGCTTGTTAACTCCATCTGCCACTCTTCTCATGGAGTATATGTTTTTTGAACAAACTTTAATATCCTCTACTAAATTAAAGAAGTGATGTTTTCAACAGGAATAGCCTGGATATAATCATGATATACATATGTGCCTTTTTAAAAACAAAACCCAAACCAATAACTACCATCTGCCACTTTCTTAGTAAACATTGTGATATTATGTCACGAACTCAATTACGCAGATCACCGGGGTGTGGACAACCGGTTGCTGCTTTTTAAAAATAAGTGTTGAAATACAGCTTTGCTTTAGGTGCAGCAAATCCATTACTGAACATTCGTCGCAGAGAAAGGGCTCATTTCAGCCAGCTGTGCATGTTCCTTTACGTCAGTGGGAAACTGCCTGGGCACAACTAGCTTGTTTCTTATTGACTCGTGTAATCATAGGCAGGGTTAATAAACGGCACCAGTTACTGCAAAGGCCATCTCAAACCCTTATTCTGCTGTCTGTCTTTGCCAAGCCTGTTAAGAAATGATGGTAACTTTCACCAGATCCGCTTTTTGGCCGAATGGTCTCTGTGGCAGGGGATGCATGCCTCAGGCTTGTTTTTTCGAAAGAGATTCGTTTATTTAGAAAAATGCCAGACTGAAGGGCTGAGACACTGCTAGTACAAAGGAGGCAGGAGGAGGCAAAAGAGAATTTTGTCCACATGATTAGAAAATTTGGTCACCCTTTGAAATCTGAGGTTGGAAGCTGCTGGGGAAGTTCTGAAGGAAAGTGGGACTCAGAATTGGTGGTGAAGTGCCTAAATTCATTGAGCAAAGGTATTGGATAGAGATATAGAGAGCACATGAGAAGGAAGGCAGAAAAGTGGCAAAAAGATTCAACAAGCATTTAAGGAATAGGGTGGGGGTTCCTCCTCCCTTGCCCCCAACTCCTAAGAAATCACGATTTTTTCATTAAAGAAATGATGGAAGCTTGAAAGCTAAGAAATCCAAGGTTAAGAGATGCTTATTTTAATATGGGTCTTTCTGTATATAAACAATCTGAAACAGTTCTTAATTGTACACTAGATGTGACCATGCAGTGAGTTAACATCTGCTAATTGAATGAGGAAAGCGTATTTTAGGGAGGGGAAACAAGTTATGAGTCTAGAGGCAATCTATATCACTAATCTAAGAGCACAATCATGGTTATGATTCCTAATTTATTGATCACAGGGCACTGAGTCATCTTCACTGGAAAACCTTCGGAAATCTACTGTGTCACACTAGGTATTATTCAGAAACAAATTTCATCCTTTTTCAAATTATTACTGGCATCAGTTTCAGACTGACACTTCAGGAATCTTTAAATGTCTATGTACTCGGCTTATTTTACATCTACAGAACATATGGGTCAGACTCTTATCATCCTGCTTCAGTATTAGTTGTAAATAGATGTTGGGTTGATACACCTGAAATAACTCCTCAGCAGTTTTAATACCTTCTTTCCTTCTTTTCATTTTGGCCTGTCGTCTTTCCCCTCCCTACCCAAACTGATCTGCTGTCTCTTTCTGACATTTTGAGCAGCTGATGTGGAGGGAAGGAAAACCCCTCTGTGATAGCAAGGGCCAAACGGCTTTGATGCACACAACAAAACTCCTATTGACTTTAATGGAAGAAGGATCAATCCAAAGCTTTTCACCCTTTTTTCTTTTTTTTTTTTTTTCTGTCAGTTTTGAGTTTCTTTTTGGCCAAAATGTAGTAACAGACTGTGTACATGTATCTATTGCAGTCAGTAAGACACAAATAGAAAGCTTTATGAAGTTCCCATGACCTGTTTATTATTCAGGAGGTGTCTGTATTTGATGTGGTGAGCACATTGTGCCTGATTCATTACACCTGTTTGGTTCTCAGCTGAAATCCACTGGTGCAAAACTGCAACCCATTGTACTAAGCAGACTGGTCTTTTGGCAGGTTCATTGTGAGTAAATGATATGTATCCCTTTGGCTGAGTAAGACCTTGATGAACTGGTATCAAAGGATTTTCTGAAGTCTTTTTAGGAGCATGACGTGAATTATATGGAGCAGGTGTGAGTGCCAGAGGAAGGCGGAGGTTCGTGTCACACTTCACAGCTGAAAGCCACCCACCATCAAGGCTGCTTTTCATGTGCTCTGCCAATATGAACCCTACTGGAAACAGAAGGCCCTCTGAGGCTATATAGTAAGCCTGAAAGGACAGAGCAGGCTTTTGAGGGAGGAAATCAAAAACATTGGAAAAATTCCTGCTTCAAATCAAGGTGATTTTTAATGACTTGTAAGTCAAGACTAGACTGAAGAAAAAACATCACAATTTACACAAATTGTCTCCCTTGCCTTCAAAGTAAGTAGGATACTTTCCAGGTCAAATCAGTTGCATCAGTCTACGACAGCAAAACAGAAGAAGACTTTGTGGAGGGAGCTGGTTACAATCCTAGCATTGTGGCCCCTACCTTCTGTGAGGAGGGGGTATGTGGTTTTGAATCAGATTGTGCCTTGCTGTAGGCAGTGAGAGAGAGGCCTTTTGGGTGGCAAACAATTGTCTCGACTGGGAAACCGGACCATGTTGTGTGCCCTCTTTTTTCCCCAAGGAAACAGCAATGCTTGGCTTTGACCATTTTTGTGCTATACGTGTTAGGTTAAAGCTCCCCAACACTTGGACTCTTTTCTCCTGGAGATAAAATGTTTGATGATGTCCTAAGGCTACAAGTAGAATGCCTTAAAAGGGACAGCCTGTGGCTTTCCTTCCAGCAAAATTCATGAGCCACTACAACTGACGGAGCTTTTGTAGGTGTGGGGAAAAAAGTGTGTAAGGGTTGATGAAACGTTCTTTTAACAAAGCAATTTTGGATGGCTCATAGCAGTTAGGGAATGCTTATATTGTGTGCATCCAATAATATCAATTGGCAAGTTATTCTTGTCACTGTGTTTCCTGAGGCACTGATCTCTTAATTGTTCTTCTGATAATGCCCTTGTGTATCCAGCGTTAGATGCTGCAGAAGATGCCTGAGTCTACAGTAAAAATGCCAGTGTACTTGATGGAGACTGCATCTCTGGTCCAGCATGGGGTAAACCTGAATCATGAAGTAACAAAGCTTTGGGCACTGGTGTTCTGTGCTCTAGTTAAGTATTTGGATTTTGTATTGATTTTTTGTTTGTTTTTCAAACTGAGTTGGCTCTTCCGTGTTGATCCTCCCATGAGGAAAGGCAGCCCCAGGAAAATAACTGCCATGAAGGTTTCTCCACCGTAGTCCCACTAAATTAAAATGGGGGCCCTTCACCATAAATATGTTGTGCCTCCTGGAAGAAGTTTCACTGGTTAAATCTGACCAGTTCCAGCATGTTTTGCTGGGCAGGTCTTTACCCTCTGGCTGAAGGGAGTTAGGAATGGGGGACACCTACAGCGGTCCTGACATAATGTTTTGTTTTCAGCAACTGGAATTGGGGGTGGGGGAAACAAAGCCAAAAAATACCAGTAGAGGGAATAGAATAAGTAAGTTACTAAGAGTGGCAAAAGGAGTCTGAAAGACTGCTGTACAAAGCAGACTTCCTGGAAAGCTAGATAATTTCTTCATTATGTTGGCACATATCTGAAAAATTTTGTAAGTTTTCTTACACATTTCTGATTACTTTAAAAAAAATGGGGAAGGTGGCTTACAGCGTTACCCAATACCAGCATGCCTTATGTAATTCTAAGGCAGTAAAGTTACAAAATTCTGGAGGAGCTTATTGTTTTTTTAGAAGATTTTAAACACTGCAATATGCAATAACAGTTGCTACCTGTAAAGGAGGAATAATATTTCCTGACAGTTCTTAAATCAAGGGTTATGTTTGCAGAAGTGACCTTGGTTAAGGCTTTGAATTTCAAAGCTGTAATCTTCTGAAGTGAAGTTCCTAGTTGAGTTAGGTTCTGTTAGTGTAAACTCTGATGCCTACATGTGCAGCCTCACATGCAACAGGTAATATTTGAAAAATGCTTTCTGACTGGATTGAAACCTCTCACAATAAATAAGTCATTTAAAAAAAATTTTTTTTTTCCAGTTTCTCAAAGCCAGCATGAAGACCCCAAAACCTTATTGCTTAAATAATCTGAGAAGATTTCAGGTAATGCACTGGCATCTGCAAACCAGAGTTAATCCTTACAATACACTTTTGATAAATAATCTACTTTATCACTTGTTGGTGAGTGGGGCTAGCATCAGCTCCCAGTGGGAAGAGCAGGGCTAGCCCACAATCAAGTACTACACTGGCAGCAGAATAGGACAAGAAGTAGAGTTAGTTTAACCAAAGCTACCCTCTCACTTCTCTACAGTATTGATTTGACATCCTGCTTTACCCTTTGACCATAGTCAATTGCACCATGCATCATCCTCTTACTCTTTGCAGTCTGGGAATATAACGAAGAATACCTCTCTGATTCAAATCCACCCAGCAGGGCTAATTTGAAAGAACACAATGTCACAATGCACTCCAGCCAATGGAGATGGTAAAATGTGACTAATTCTCCTGGTATTTTATAAAGGAGTTAAGGATAGGGCAGTGGAAAGGACTTCAGGCTGCTATAAGACAGAGGTGAGAGCTAATGTTTTTCCAGGCTAGCATTTGCCAGCCAAATGATCTGCACAGGATTTGTAAGACCATAGGTGAGTGTAACGGACACTTTGAAAGTAAATGCCTGAGGGAGGGTTAGGTGTAAAAAAGCAGACATAAACAAGCTCTTCTTCATTTTTCCTTCTCCTGAGAAGACTATGTGTGATGTGCCACCTCCACCATCAAATGGGCTTTGTATTTATTTGCATTATTTTCTACTAGCCCCATCTCTTCCACCAATTTCCTCTTATATGAATGCTTTTGGCTGTGCATTTCTGCTTTGATGGCAGGAGTAAAAACAGGAGGTGAGGACAGAGGAGAAGACTTTTCTTAGCCAGTCTGCATTCTGAAGTTCTTTTAATCTCATGGTGGCCTGGTTATATCCCTGCTTTCTTTTCCCTTTAAGCATTGACATTGTCCATGATGGAAATCACAGATGTAAGTTGGTTTAACACCCCTTCCTTCCCTCCTGCCTCCACCCATATTTTACGGTTACTTTGGTTAGGTTGTTTTCCCTCTTTTAATATGACAGGTGGCAGGTGCTGATGGCCTAGACTAAGGAAGTGTGATGTACCTTTAAACATGATTTAGGTCTTCTAGCTATTCCTTAGGTTAGCAAATGGTATTCCCTCTTGTGTCAACCTAAAAAATAGTTGAAGACTGCAGCTATAAATATCCATCCATCAGAAGTAAAGCCTGGGAAAAATAAAAATAGTAATTTGATGCTCTTTTTCCTTTATCCACAAATAAACTTATTTTTTGGCTGGATATTTTTGATGTATTTCCTTAGATTCCTCCTCTGGACCATGGGTTTTACTCACCCTAAATCCTGTTTTGAAAGTAGCTCCAGTGCAGTTAAGGCATGAATTGGCAGTGGGCACATAGCAAGGCACTGCTTGGGACAAATATGTATGACAGAAGCAAGGCCTTTTGTATCTGGAGTAAGTGCATCAACATGCATCTTGTTGATAAATTTTAACAGGGACCAAGTCAAAATGTTGGGGAAGGTGAATACAAGCCAGTAAACTGTTATAGAGCCTTCCTCTCCTGAGCATATAATGGAGTCCTCTTTACTCTTTCAATCTCCTTTGAATTCAGCTGGATTAAAGCAGTGAACAAATATTGCATAGTTGTTTGCCAGGAAAATGATGACCTGTGACAATTATAGTATAGGAGAAATGTGCCAAAATGCCCAATAACATGCTTGCCATCCACCAATTGATGGCACAACTGAAATACTGTTTAGTATAACTATTAATGAAGTAATTCTAAAACTTTTTTTCCAACATTTCTGCTGGGCAGTATGAGAGGTTCCTGACCATCAGTGGCATGGACGGGCATTTACAGGAACGGGGGAGACGGAAGAGGAAGTCTAGAGAAAAGAGTCTAGACATCTGAGCATGGAGTCTGCCCTTGAACCTCAACAAAGATATTTCCCCCCCTGCCTTTTCTTTCCTAGAAATATGAAAATTTTAGGATGTAGCTATCTGAAGCATTTTCTCTATTGGCAAACCTCATCTAAGGACACTACTGACCTCTTGCTCCTATGACTGTGCTGCCATATGCCAGCCGCTCACTCTGTCAGTGCGACCATCTGTGGTCCTGCACGCCAAATAGTTTCCCCTGCCAGAGGACATGGAAGGCCACTGACCACCCCTGTGTGCAGCAGCAGATACTATGTTGGAGAGCTTGACAGGCATTTCTGGATACAGTCACACAAAACCAGCAGCTGATAATGCAGTGATAGGTCATTCAAAAAACCTGAAACCACCTCTTGGAACTTGGAGTAGAAGCCCTTAGGAGGCCATGGACATCTGATTTCTGGTTACAGCTGGGTTATCTATTTTGCAAAGATCACTTTGCTTCCCAAAACACATTCCAGGAGACTATTCTGGTCTCTTACCACATTTTCAGAAGTGCAAAATAGCACATTGGGATATCCAATGTCCCCTTTTCCTGCCTTCCCAATAAGATCCATATGAATCGTGCTTGTCCCTTCTCTTTCCCTTTTTCAAAAGCTAGAAGCTGTAGATGTGAATGAAAGCTTAGACGTATAAATATTCAGAAAAATTTAATTGCACTTCAGGAGGAAAACCTGCCTGACTGTCCTTAATTCCTAGCTTCTGTGCACAGACTAGTCTTTTACAACTTCAATGCACTTGTTGTGGTTACTGTGTTGATTAAACAACACCTGTTTGCTAATAAATATTCTAATTGCTCTGAAGTATAAACTGGGGAGGAGGAAGGATAGTAGATCATACCTTACAGAACTGTCAAAGGACATGCAAAGTCTTTGATGGCCTCCTGAGTAATGTAAGGTATACTTGCATTTTAATTAGAGTAACAGTTTACCCCTGAGCAAGACAGAAAGCAATCTGTACCTGAAGAAAGGGTACATGGCAGAAGTCTATGTTCTTAGAAAGCAACAGTAAGTAGTACCAGCAATACCCAGTAGATCAAATGTTTTTAGGGTCTCATGTTACTTGTCTGTGAAATCAAATTGAATAGTTGGCTCCCAAGGAACACACAATGTGAGTAACATTCCCAGCTAAAATACTGCTTTGTAAACCAAACAGCGCTAAATGCATGCATAACATAAACATGCGAACACTAAATGCATAAATTACACCCCCTTCGTCACTGCTGCTAGGCATGCCAGCATGCAATTGTTAATTCCAGCTGCGTTTATTAGTGGGCTTTTAGGCAATGAAACATTAATTCTCCAATGTCATTTGCTATGCCAGCCGCAAAGTCAATGCAGAATTAGTCGCATTTCTATCAATGTTTGGTTACTCTACCCAAAGAGATCTTCTTAAGCTCAATACCCTTGTTGTCTTTACTAACTAAATCAAAAAGCAAAACAAAATTGTCTTTCAGCCAAAGTCTACCCTGGCATATGGAGGATGTCTTCCTTCTGACTAGTGATACAGGATGCATAAGGAAGATCATGCATGTTTCTGGACCTGCTGTACACTTCCAACTCAAGGTGTATATATAGCACGCCTTGAAATTTGACCTTTGCTTCCAATTCATTTGTGGTATGTGGTTGAGTCAGCAGAGGAGTCACAATGGGTTGCAGCTGGATGATATGGAGGGTATAGTAAAGGGAGAAAATGGTTGTGCCCAGTGGTATAGTATGAGAAACAGAAAGGAAGTAAGAGTAAATTCAGGAGATTGGCATTAAAACATTGAAAGTTGTAAGTTATAGGCACTAACTAGAACACAGACTTTTGGTAGGCTTGTAGTATTATTATGTTGGTAATATGAAGACATGTTTTGGACTACAGACAATTTATTAGTGATGATAATTGTGATGTTAGTTCTGCAAAGAGCTCGTTATTCACACTTGATGCACATCTGGCATCATGTCAAAGGTAACTTTGTAACTTGCAACAGAGATCTGCATGATCTTGAGCTTATTGAAACCAAGGCTGCTTGATGTAAAACCCAGTACGCTCTGCAGCAGGAAGACATCGAATCAGTATGATAAATGGAGCAATTTCAGAAATGTTTTGTTGTTGCTTGTTTTCATGAAGGATGACATTTCAGCCTTATGTGGAGAACCTGACTAACGCCTAGGCAATACTTACAGACCGTCTAAGCTCTAGCCCTTTGATTTATTTGGCACACTATCAGAGTAGTGTGTTTTTGGACTACTCACTCTGGTGTGGAATTTTACCCTCTGGGTTGATATTATCATACTTTGTTGCAAAAAAACCTGGTGAAAACTGAGTCTGAATATGACTACACTCTCCAAATATGCCTCCCTGAAGCTGACCTCTTTGCATTTCTTATCTGGCTACATTTAAAGCTGCTGACGCTTTTAGGTAAAATTTAGTCCCATCTACCTGAAATAAAAGACCAAATCTATCTGCGTTTTGCAGAAAACAAGCACTACTGTAACTTATTTGCCTGAGTGGTCATACAACAACCCATGATATTATGTTAGTTGTTCTTGTTGTTGAGCTTTTCCAATTAGCATCCTAGAACAAAAAGTTTATATCGAAATATATGCTTAAGCACTGAGGACCAGTGTCTCCTATTTAATGCCTTGGCAGGGGAAGCTCTGTTGGGCAACTTCATATTTCACCACCACAGTCAATACTGGAGCCTGTAACAGAGTGAAGTAACTGGAGTGTCAGAAACTGGCCTTCTACCACACAGAATCTGTATTTCTTTTGGATTCTTACTCTATTTAGGGTTCAGCCCCTGAAGATCAGAGTGAGCAGAGGTAACAGTGACATTGCAAACCATCGGATCAAACACCAGTATAACTTCCTGCCCTAGCAAAAAGAACATAGGGATTCACCCCTGTGGAGTGGTTGGTTCCCATCCATTGCATGTAAGTCTAATCCCTGCAATCACCCGACCAAACCAAGTTCATCTCATGCACCCGCACTTACAAAGCATCTCCCAGCACCTTGTAGCAACTGTAAGGTTTCTAGTGAAAGATGAAACCTAACATAACGTACACCAGCTGAGGATCTGTCCCTTTCCTTCTGCCTGCCTCTGTTTTCTGGGTCTTTTATGATCTGTCTAACATTTTCTTCTTACTGAATCTGGATATCATTAGCTTTTGCCACATTGTGGCACCAGTCCCCAAGGTAGCTATAGTCTGTGCTTCACACTGAAAAACAATGTGAAGGGGACTAAGCTTAGATACCTCTAAATAAAATTCTAATGCAAAATAATAATCTTCATCTTCTGTAAATTACTGGATGTAAACAGGATAATATTGGCCTTGATCCAAAAGTCACAAGATGCTTTAATTACACTGCTTAATGTTCCTGCCAAATTTTCTACCTCAGACATCTATATGGTGTGTTAGGTCAACCAAGCGAAGGTTATTATTCTAAGTACAGGGTGAAAAAACTAACCATGACCTGGATTATAAAACGTTGACATTAAAGATCTGCTGCTCCTTGTAAAGAGCGTGGTTTTGTAATTTAAAGACATCTGATCTCCTGAAGGTGCCCTGCTGGGCCTGCAGCTGACATCATGTTTGTCTGAGCTTTAACAGATTCAACAGGACGAGTATGATTAAAGCAACTTTCAGCTCCCTGTATTTTTGGAACAGAGCTGTGGAAAAGACACTTGGAGTTAAAGATGACAGCTCCCTGGAGATCTTGACTTCACCAGCTTCATTAGAGATTATATTACAAAACTTAAAGCTATCGCTGAAAAGAATCCAGAGTTTATTTGTGATTCCTTGGTTACCTGTGAAAAATCAGTTATTTTTTTAGCTGTGGTCATTTAGGATCAGTGTGGAAGGTATGTGCCCAGGAGCAAGTAAATCAAGATTACGTTCATAGCCTCTAATTTAAGCTGCTGTAACTGGCTGTGCATGCATTCTTACCCAGCTATAAATGCACAGCAGCTCTGTCTCAGCAACAATTTCATAGTGAGGCAGGGCAATAAGACATTGTCCTTGCTCTTCACTGATTAAATAAAGAGTAGACTTTCAACTCTGTAACTGCACTGTTGACATTTTATCACAGCCCTCATGGAGAAGACTCTCTTGGAAGGTCCAGAGGGAAACAAGTGCATGTAATTACCACGTATGCAAATAGAACAATTGTATGTATCAATGAGATAATTCTTATCTACAAAGGTCAGCAGGTAGGTGCCAGCTGCACTACATATGTACACAGAATGTTATCTGTAATGTAGACAGGTATATTTCTGCACATAGACCTTGAGTCTTGCTTTAAAGCAATTCTCTTTTTCCGCATTCTTTTAACAATATTGTTTTCCAATTGTGTTAGGGGATTTCTGTATCTCTGCCTTTCACTTCAACTGCTTATCTTGGTCTGCTTGAACTCCTTATCTTCACCATCAAAGCTCCCATCACTGTTATTACATTTTGCCAAGAAAGCCTTCTGGAAAACTACTCTATTAGCTTACAAAAGAGCATTGGATGCAATTCACTACTGTGGGGCATCTGGTCTTGCCTATGTTATTACCAATGAGATCTCAGCTCAGTTGGAAATTTGAGTGATGTTCTAATTTTGCAGTGATCTCTTAATTTAGCAGTGATTTTCTCTTCTTAGATATCCCTTCAAAACTGCAGAATCAAAATTTAATATAATCAGCAAGCCCCTGGCATAAAAACCAGATTGTACTTGCAGAAGTCAAAATAAGAGTAATACAGCCAAAATGACATGATGACCAAAGTACTGTTCACTGTAAACCTTTAGGAATAGACTAAATTTCCAACTAAAAGATGCTTTAACTTTGCTTTAACTTTAGTTACTGTAGACTTTAAGATCCTCCACAAGCTTTTAGATGCAGCTGGAGGGAGTGAGTTGCCTCTAAGCATGTAGGAGCAGAAGAGCTGAATGTGAGAGAGAAGTTCAGAAAGTGCATGGCTACAGAGAACTGCAGGGAGGACTCCATCCAAAAGGAAGGCAAGCAGCAACATTAAAGTACACCTTCAGTGCACAGCTTACCCCGGGCAAGCCTTGCAGTTATCAAGTTTCCAGTACTGTGCCATGCAGACTGGAAAGGCGGGTGGGTGAAGGTGGGGCAGCTGTAAGTCTCGGGCAAGCCTCCAGAAGAGCTTTGGCAGAAGTGGCTGCCGGTGGACGGCGTTGAATCATTGCACCCTGGCGGCACAGCTCTCTTCAGCTAGCACCATCCGGTTTCTGAGCAGTGCCGGTTTCCCTTGGTAGCCCTGGCTGCAGGAAGGTTGCAGCCGCTCACTCCAACTTCCTCCCCAGACAGACAGTCTGTCTGGAAGGCTCTGTGCCAGGGTTCATGCTGGCACAGGGGTTCAGCCCCTAGTTAGGAGGATTTTGTTACTAACACATTTGTAATACTGATGCTATTAGTACTTACAGTACTGTTGTGCTTTTTACAGAAGCTGTATTTGTTTGCTCCTACAGGAACAAGTAGAAACAGAAAGGGTATTTTTTTTTTTAATGTTATGTAGCGAGAAGTGGAAACCAATGCTTAAAATCTTTTCCCTTATGTCCTGACACACTGTGCTGCTTTACTCGTAGAGGCTGACAGAAACAGAGAACTTGGACCAATGTGCGTTTCTCCTCGTTTTGCAAACTGACCAAGTTCCTCTTTCAGATGTGAGGTAGCATGCGTATACGCACTGTAAGACCAAACTGATAGCTAATCCTCTGTTCTGGAATCTGTCTGACAAAGGGGTAGTGAGATATTTTCCTTTTGTAATCTAAGTAAACAAAATTAAATCTCTTCTTGGCCAGTTTTAAAGATCAAGTCATGAAAGCCTGGAATAGTTCTATTGTATACATTTTCCTTGGAAAGTATCTGCTTCAGTTTTTCTCTTCGTTAATCAGGTCTGAGACCTCCATTAGAGAATAGTTTATTCCTAGCTTTACTTAATATTTTTCAAATGGGCTGTATTTGTATACATTAATTCCTGCTCTCTCAGCTCTCAAAGATTATCTGAGGACAGGACAGCTAATGTCTACCTGAAACCAGTCAGGCTCTTTTCCTGATGTCAGAGTAGGGACAGCAAAATTTATCTGTAAAAATCAGCTTATTAAATTAGCTGTGGTCCTTTCCCTTTTGTAAGATTCTTCTTGATTTTGTGGGTTGTTTGCCTGAGTAGTGGATGTTTAAAAGCAGGTTCATTATTCAGTGCACATTACAAGCAAACCTGTTTAAATTCTGATGTCTTTGGGAAGTTTGTTCACCTTATGTATTCATTTTGTGTTACCATTTCTGTGACAACTGTGACCTGCATGCACTAATTCTACTGCACTGTTTCTGTTCCTTACCAAGCAAGCAGAAGGTGAGAAAAATGTTTGTGAGATGGTCTTTATCACCTTAACAGGACTTGAATTATTTTTAGGGCAGGGCCATAGCAACCAGTGCAGTCTAACATCATGTAAGCTGGGAGTACTGCCATTGCATTCTTTGCCGCTTTGGGTCAGATCCTACCTTTCCTAGCAGTGATAGGTTTGTGTTACCTTCTTTTTCTTCCACACGAAGCAAGGTCTTAGGACATACGTGTGTACAGATTTGTCTATAAGTGTTTTAAAAGAATGCTGCCACCTTGACTACTCATTCCCTCCCTCTCCTACAGGTTGGTCTGTTTTCAGACTGCTCAGCTTACTGCTCGGGTCTCAATGCACAGCTTTGCCAGGACCTGAGGGAGGAGCAAGAGATGGTCGTTGTCAGCGTCAGTGCAGCCTTAGACATACTTAAACTGATTGTAAAACTGCACCTTTAATTAGGGCTTGGATAGGGAGCAGGGCTGTGAATATTTGCTTGCAAAATACCCCTGACCCAAAGCATTTCCATGCAGGCAGGTGCAGATTACTTTCATGCGGTTCAGCCTGTGTTAATCCTTGAACCGGGGGTGCAGGAGAGTGAAATGCAGAAGGCAGAGGTCTTGGGCACAGCCCCGTGCAAACATGGCCACACTGCTTCCAGACCCAGGGTGGTGAGATGGCCTTGCACTGCGTAGCCTTCTCAATTCAAGTCTCTATCAGCTTGGTGCTCTGTACAACCAAGTGTCAAAATTTTCCCCTCCTGAAAGTAGATTTCTTACAGCAGATCACAGAGAGAGGCTGAACCCAAACATAGTGATTGAGGCCATTCTTCGAGTGGGAAAGCACACTTCCCATCCTCACCTGACACTTTCTTTTTTCTTTTTTTTTCCCCTTGTTCTTAAGAAAATTGAGTATCATGACAGCCCTCTTGGAAGGGACGGGAAGAGTGCTTCTGGACAGGGAGTTAAATACTGACTCAATCAAGTACTTTACTCCCCCTCACCCCCTTTGGGTTTTTTTATCAGCTAGAGCTTACAAATCTATTAAATCAAATATTTCTTCTACCAGTGGTATTAAATTGCATGCAAAGCACCGTGGGCAGTTAGCCAGAACAATAACAAAGCTGCCTTGAAAGTATTTATCTTTGGCAATACTTTATACTTCTCATTGCTGTCTATCTGAATCTTTCAGTGTATTTTAAACTGTCAGCAAATTAACCCTTGCAAGTAAGGTTACCTCTCTTTTCCAGCTGGAGGAACCAAAAACCAAAGGGGTTACAAATCGAATTTGGAGACCCCTTTGTGTTTTGAGTACTACCAGAGCCTTGTGACCCATAGACCACAAGTGGGCTATCCACAGAGCGTGATACTGTCTAATGTAAATCTAGCTGTGTGACTTACCTGTCTACATCAGGCTAGTCTAGAAAGAGATGCTGTGTCTCCTGATGGGTGGTTGTGCACCTCAGTTACACTGCTGGGTTCTTCCACTCGCGAGAAGCAGTGTTACTGAAGAGGCAGGCAGTGGCAGTATTGAAGACAGTACAAATAAGCATTCCCAAGAAGCACTTTGGTGCATCATGGTCTCATACAGGCAGAATGTTCATAAGTATCAGGGCCTGATCCAAAGGAAATGCAAGACTCCGCGTTATTTACTGCTTTGACAATTACAACTACCCGCAGTTCCATATGACTTTGCTTTTCTTTTCCTCAGAGCAGTGGGATCCCCTTGCTGTAGGCGTGAGCTGATTTTTTTTTTTTTTTCCTTTTTGTCTATTCTGAGTCATTTTGCTCAGCAATGCAAAGGTGGATACTTCGGAAAGCATAGTTGTGTGGCAGATTTACATGATCGGCTTGAACTATGGACTAGGAGAGGAAAATCTGAAGGGGATGACAATGACTTGTTAAAACAGCTTGAAAATTCCAGGAATTCAAATGGGAACCTCACAACGGTCTGAACTCACATATGCTTGTGGTGGTGCCAAAAATGTCAAATTAACCAGTAAATTAAAATCAAGACAGGAGTCAGATTTTTCATTTTGTGGAATTGTGGTAGGGCTACAGGAATGAGAGGACATAAAAAAAATGATGGCAACACAGATGTACTTTTTAAAAAAGGAGATGCCCTCAAAGATATTATCTGAAGTAGCCTGTATTGATAAAATGGACAATTAGGTTATGTAAATCAGCACTGCAAACATGTTGGGGTAACCAAGAACTGGGTAAGACTAGATAAAACCTAAGACTACATAAAAACTGGAGGAACAAAACCACATACCAGTGGCCCTTACTGAGACAAGGGAACCATTTCTTCCCTAAGGCAACTGAATCCCTAGAAACACCTGTGACAGTTCTACTAAACACAATTATAGTTGCCAGGTGAAAAGAAGATGCAATAAGATCAGATAATTCCACCATTCAGAACTGAATGTGAGGTCCTCTGAAATCAATCAGGTATTTCCAGGTTACTTGAATAGATGCCGGGTCAGTGGGGGAAGGACCTGCTTAGGAATTGACTGTGGCATCACAAAGCACGGAAATGATTTGTGTATAGCACAGCTGCCTTAGGGGGAAAAACTGGGAGTTTTGAAGAAATGTCCTGCTTTGTGAGGTTGATGTGTCACCTCCTGTCTGCTCCTCAATCAAGTGCATGGATTGAGGAGCAAACAAGAGGAGAGCTGGAGCTCAGTGGACGGGTGCTGCAGATCATGAATACATACATGCAGGTACCGCTTTAACTGTGCAGGATGAAGTTAAGGTCTTTCAGTAAAATTTAGATATTTTGAAGCTGAGTTTTCTTGAATTCCGAATCAGAGAGGAAATGCAAATGTGTATTGCAAATCGGATATCCCAGTACTTAAGGTTGCATACACAAGCTACGCATAAAAGCCTGTATACTGTCTGGACAGTAACATGCTTATGTGGGGGGTTAAATAAAAATTAGTCTCATGAAGGAACAGATTTCTCTACCAAACTTCCAGCAACTTCAAAACAAAGAATTTAAAAATAGGATATTCCAAAATTAATAACTTGACAATGTCCTTGCTAGCTAATGACCTAAGCATATGAGAAATCTGATGTGACTATCGTGCATCAAGTTGTTGACATGGATCTTAAGAATCTGGTACATTATTTAAAAAATAATTGGAGGCAGGACACAACACACTATTTTTAAAAGAAATAAGTCTTGCAGCTAGCAAGCTTTTTGCATTTTAGCCAAACAACATTTTTGAATGTGGCGCTGAAAAGAACAAAGGAGCAAGGGTTGTTCCCCACATTTGCTTTATTCTTAATTCCTAAGGGAAGAGTGAAACTAGTTTCATCCATGTTTTGAAAGATGGTTGTTTCCTCTAGCCTATTTCAAATGTTTTCTAATTACAACTTCCACAGGTAATTGCCCGCTTTCAACCAGCTTAAAAGGGGAAACACAAATGATAATTTAGACTTCATGTGAACCCCAGTCATGTTCTTAATCATAAGAAAAGATTCCTTGAGATGTATTCACACAGAGTAAAAAAAAATCCTTTTATAAATAGCAGCGTAGTTGATACTAACTGTAGTCCTGACTTAAAACTGCTGCGTGTGTATGAGTGCACACTGGTGTGTGTGCGAAAAGAGTAGGAGAAAGCCTTATTTTTCTGAGTGGTGATACTGTTTAAAACACATATGTGGCTTGGTCTTTTAAGCAGTGCAGACTTAAATGCTAAAAAAACAAGTTTAGGTCCCAGTTTAGGCAAGAGTTTATTTATGACAGCACTTCACAAATCTTTTTCAGAGTAGTCAGTGGGACTTTCATACATATTTCATGATGGGTCCAATCTTTAAGGCTTTGTAATATATACAAACTTTTGGCTAAAAGTCAGTAACTTTTGCAGAGGGATATTCTGACACGACTAAGCAGACTTTTTCTTCTGAAGCTTTAATTGAAAAATAAAAAAGAGATTCTAACTGCGGATTCTATGTATTCGCAGGTATTGTGTTGAAATAACATTGCAAATAAAGCCATGGCAGCTTGTGGGAGATGCTACCAGTTGCTGCAGAAGTCTTGTTGCCAGGCTGTGCGGAGGAGATCTTCGGTATCACAGCACTCCATCTACTGGGAGAAGCCTCCTGTGCACCACTGCCTGCCTCTGCAGCCTTGGAAGCTGCCTCAATGATTTTTGGTGGCTTAGATCAACCTGTGAGGCTGCTTTCATGCTGGGGAGAGTTGCGATATTTAGCCCGTGATATCACCTTACTTCCTTCCTCTCCTACGTTGCTGTCAAGGCATCTTCATCCATCATCGAGGCTAGGAGCTGAGATTGCATTTCAGCGTTTTAAGAGCTGAGATTACGAGGCCAAGGATCTCTGAATGACCCAGTTCTCAAACTGCAACTAGCTGTGGCTGCCAGTTCTTCTGATTGAGTAGTAACTGCTGTGCATAAAATGGTCATCTAGAAGGGGGACAAGTACGCAGAAATCTATTGCTAACGTCTGAGGTATCCATTTACTATCTGCACTTGGTAACGTCTCATCAGTGACTTGAATCATAGGCTAAAAAAACTCCTTTGAAGTGGGGGGAAAAAATGTCTGGATATCTGAACAGTGCTGGGTTATCCATTCAGTAAAACCAGATCTCAAAGAGATCTCTAACTGCAATGACAATCAATTTGCACAGCTAATGCTTGTTAGAAAAACTCGAGTCTAATTTTTTTCTTCAAGGGGACCAAAATACATTGTTTGGCTTTTGGCTTTTTGCTATGACAAAAAGCTGATTTTGTGATGCGAAAATTAAATATCTGTTTTCAAAACGTGACAATATAGAATGCTCAGTGTTGTTCATTTCCCTAAAAAGACGTAATTTAAGAAATTGGTTCATTTTGAACAGCATTACCTTCGCAAGTGGAAAATGATTCAGCCAAGGGCTCTCCAATCAAATTTACCATTATTTCTTCAGCTTCTGAGAGCGATACAAGAAGTTAATAACAGCTTACGTAGACACATTCTAATTCTTCGCACGGCAGAGAAACTAAGCTGACCCTACTTTTCCACCTGTAAAACTAATTTCCTTCAACCAATGTCAGGGTTTACAGCTGGCTCCTTGCAGTGCTTTGCGTTCATGCAGCTTGGGGAAGCTTCCAAATCTCCCAGCTACCACGAGGGAAATGGGGAGCGGGAGTTACGTGGAAAGGAAGGTGCGATCGTCTGGAATAGCGATTAGTCCATGTGTTTTCAGGAGTTCATCGCGGAGTCTTTCACCGGCCGGGAGTCTGTAAAGCTTTAGTTCTGGCTCGGGGCTGATTGTCAGGCAGCCCATGGTCGCCTCGACCGCTGCGCCGCCGGCCATCAGGCCAAGGCGGCCGTTGGCCTCCGCGCGCGCGGCGGCCGTTGGGTGCCGCCGGCCGGCGGTGGCCGGCAGAGGGCGCGGGGCTCGCGCGCGGGCCCGGCCTGAGGCGGGACTCCCCGCCCCCGCTCCCTGCGGGGTCATCCCCGGCTGCCGCCTTCTGTGGGCTGCGCTCTGGCCCCTGGAACGCCGGGCGGGGGCGGGACCGCCCGTTTTTACCTGTACGCAAACGGTGGCGGTTGATTTGTGGGGTTGTTTCCCCCCTCCCGTTTTCCCTCCCGTTAGAAACCTTCTCCTCGTTCCTACTTCTGCGGATTGTTTGTGGGTGCCAGCCATGCCCCGCCGCCTGGCAGCCCTCCTCGTGTCATGCCAACACCACCAGCAAGCCTCCTGAGCCCTCTCCTAGGCAGCCGCCTCCCCGATCCGTCCCCATGTCCCCCCTCCCCATCACAAGGTACCATGAAGGTATGAAGGGGTCTCACCAGGCCCTTACAAAAGGGCCACTTCTCCTTTTTTAATCTTCAATACTTTAAGGAACCACCTTATCTGATTAAATACTAAGACTGTGTTCCTTTTGATTCTTTTCGCTGGGGACCCCTTGACATCCTTGCTGTTGCTGCCTAGAGAGCTGGTAATGATCCCCACAGGGAGCTAATGCTCTTCTTTGGCGGCACCTCTCAGGTAGCAGGGCTTGCTGAGGATAAAATGCTGGCCACAGGTCCCTGCTGGTATGAAGCTACAGTTCAGAGGGGTGAATTTTGGTTGGTTCTGCTGCTTCCTTCAGAGCACTCCCTTCCTCCTGCATGGGCCTCCCAGCGTTGTGCTACTGGGAAATGTCATTGCTGTTCTCCATCTTTTTTTGCTTTATAGTCAATACTTTAACAATATTTCCCTCGATGATCCATTTAACCTTGTTTTCACATGGTGAAAAGAGTGCATTTCAAATTTGTATGCAGCTCACCTGCTGGACGATGGACTAAGTTGAACAAACAAGACGAATTACGGCCCCTTGTAAGATGATTCTCTGCCCCTTTATTGCTCCTGCGCTGCCAACAGAGCTTCTCCGAGTGCGTCAGCAGTGTCTGATCAGAAAATGTTCAATTCATTGGGATGAAGATGTTACATGCCTGAGGTCTGACAACTGCTTTTAGCACCAAAGGCAGAGTTTCAAGCAGAAGCTGGCCTGTGTTTTTGATGGCTCTGGGGAGGGAAGCAGGTCTCTTCTTCCAGGACCGAGTGAGGCAGCTCTGTGGTCCCGCAGTCCCTGCGCTGCTGCAGAATGATCAGACCACCCTGGCGGAGGCCTGCCAGGTTTCCAAAATCTCGGTCTCTAGGGAGAGAGCATCTGCACAACCTTAAAGGATGCTCCCCAGCAACTATTACAACAGCCTGCAGGCTGCAGCGATGCTCCTCGGAGCGATACTCACTCGGCCTCCACATGAGTGAGTTCTCTGTACCTCTATCGTTAAACATAAGCTTTGTGGAAGGTGTTTTAGCAAGCTCTGGACACAAGTGATTCAAAGCCAGCATTCCAAATGCATCCTTCCTTCTATGGAACACAAAAAATCATCATTGGGAAGGTTGAAAAGTCACTGTGCACCAAGGCAGCGTTACATATAGAGGTATATGCATGTTTCCATACATGTCTCTGGCCTATCAGATGCTCTTGCTGACACCTGCCACTAGGTTCCAATAAGGTTTATAGGCTAAAATGTTCACAAAATGTTACTTTTCTTTTTATCTGGGAGTTTCTCTGATTACACCACAGTGTCCCATGACGCATGCTTGGTTTTGGGGCATTAGTTTACAATACAAACAGATTCAGGGTTGGGGATTTTTTGAGCGCATTGAAAAATGTTTGCTTTCTCAAAATTCAGCTTGCAGAAGTTAAAAAGCATAAACCACAGTAACTCTTTCTAAACACTTCATTGTATGTTTCGCATTCAAACATAAATGCTATGCTATTTTCTCACTGAGCCCTACTCAAAGTATGGAATAATTCTACCCTAAAAATTAATCACTACCACAAAGGGGACCATTTTCTGTGAGGCCTGAATTGTACAGCTGTAAGTTGCCGTGGCAGTGGGATTGCAGGAAGAGGGAGGGAGGACCTTCTCCGTGTCGCGGAAAGGGGGACCTGGCCCAGCAACTGGGTTCTTTCTCCGTTGTCGCAGTGATCCCATGCTTAATCAGCCAAACCCAGAGCCCTCTAGGGAGCCGTTCACTGTTGAGTTTCTCACTGCCTGGCTCGATACCTATTAGCAGAAATCCAAGCTTGCGGGGGGGAAATTGTTGGCTTTTAAATCAGTAAGCATCATGCATCCTGTGCTTTGAAAGAGGCAGCGTTCAGCTTTAAGACTGCATTTTTTCATTACATATACATAAAGCAAAGGAACTAGGGGCTGAAGTATGGTTGGAGAATGAAGATTTGATCAAGCTTCCTCATGTTTTCTAACTTTTGAGGGCTTTAATCTGCAACAGCACTGACTGTGGAGCTCTTAGGTTCAAAGGAATAGACAGGAACGTTACACAGCATCGCCGGGATGTTGCCTCAGGACGACAGCTCCTCTGCTGCACACCCTACTGTCGCCTGAGCTCAGGCAGCTCCGGCCCTTCCCAAGCAGAATTCGCCTCGTGTGCATAGCTTGCCTGCCCTGCCCTGCTCTGCCCCGTGCCTCCGGCGCTCATGGCTCGGCGCCGTCTCCTCAGCTCGCCGCTCCCTTACCACCCCTCCTCAGCGGGGCTCCTCAGACCCCGCCGTGCCAGCCGCGGAGATGTGAACCCCCGCGCTCTCTGCAGCTTTGTTTTTTAACGTGGCGTGGAGAAGCCGCTGCCGTTTCTGTTCCCGGTACCAATTCTGGTAACGGCAGCCCAAGCGCGGCTCAGACGGTCCCGCTCGCCCGCTCGGCCCCCCTGCCGCCGCCGCCGCAACGGCGGGAACGGCCCGAGCCGCTGGAGGGCGGTGCCATGGGCACGTGAGGTGAGCCCGTCCCTATGGCGAGGGCCAATCAGGAAAAGGTGCGCAGCTCGTGCGCTACTTAACGGGCACTGGGCGCCTGCCCCTTTCCACACACCCTGGGGAGTAGACGGCGCCTACGCCCTCCAGACCTCACACGGCGCCTGCGCAGGGCCCCCCACTCCTTTCCTCCCCTACAGCAGCAGCTGGCGTCTCGCGGCGGCTGCCGCGGGCGGCAGGCGCCGCCTTCGTACGCGCGCGGTTTACTCCCCTCTCCCACGGGCGGGGCCGCTGCCGCATGGAGCTGCCCGCGTGAGGGAGGGCAGTCTCGCGGCTGTCCCGCCCCCACTCCAGGTGATGCCGGTGACCGGGATGCCGATGCCGTTGGCGCGGCGGCGGCCTTTCCGGATGGGGAAGGAGGCAGTGATGGGATCCCCGCGGGCCTTGTCGTCCGTCCCCGCTGCCAGCTCGCACCTCCGGGTCGCCTTGCCCTGCCCCTGAGCCGCGGGGAAGCGCTGGTGGCCGGCCCCATTCCCCGGCTCCCCCCTCCGGCCGCCATCTCCCCCTCCGTCCTCGATGTCTCCCCGGCGGCGCGGAGGCCCTTTCGCCGCCTCCCCGTCCTCTCGCTCCTCGGCGCTGCAGCCCTCCCGCTCCGCGGTCCGGCGGCGAGAGGCGTCCGGCCTCCTAGTCGTCAGGCCGTCGCCGCCGCCCGTCCCCCCTGGCTGAGGAGCAGCGGAGGAGAGGCCGCTGGACCACCCGCCACCATGAAGGTGGAAGCGGGAGACAACTCCATGATCAACCTGTCGGTGCAGCAAGTGCTCAGTCTGTGGGCTCACGGCACCGTCCTTCGCAACCTCACCGGTAACTGGGCGGCAGCTGGGCGTGGGTACGCAGGGAGGAGGGTGCGGTAGCTCTGACACACGCGTGGGGGCGGCGGGGACAGCTGCGGACCGAGGGGGCTAGGAGCGCGGAGAGTTGCGTGGGTACGCGTGTACGCTGCTGCGTGTAGGTGGGCAACTAGTGCCGTCAGCGTGGGAGCCAGGGGAAGCCGCTCCGTGACGGGAGAGCGAGCCCCGTGGTACACAATGGAGGGCGTGGGTGTAGGACGGGTGTGTGGGGCTGGGGGTGGCCTCCCTGCGTAGGGAGGGCTGCTGTTCGTGCTCCCGAGTCTGTATGCATGCGTGTCTGTACGCGCTTGTTCTGTGAGCATGTATAGAATGTGCGTGCGTGCTTGGAGGGCTTGGGTGTGGGGTTGGTATGTCCAGGGAAACGAGAGGAGAGGGATCTGTGTGTTACGTGTTGGGAGGACTGGTGTGTGCACCTGAGATCCCGTTCGGCCGCATGAGTAAAGGAGCCGATGATGTGAATGTGTTCACTCACTTTGGTATGTATATAATAAAAGGCTAATGGCATAGGGTATGTGTATATGAGCGAACTGATGGGTAGCTGTAGAGGGTTGTAGAAAGTGTGTGTGAATGTATAAATATGTATGGAAGGCTGGAGTGTGCTTGGGGGAGGGTTTGGAGGTTTTTGTGGCTATATGCTCATTGGCATTTGATAGAAAGCTATAAAAACCAAACAAAAAAAACCCAGAGAAATGAACGTGAGAAGCAGGGTCTTTCTTCTCCATCCACCCTCCCACCCCCAGGATGCTCCTGGACAATGAGAGGTATGGGAGTTGATGGCGTGGCAGATGTTTGCTGACAAATATATGTAATCTTAAGCATCAGGGATTCTTAAAGACTGAGCTATTCTGAAAAAGTTCTGTGAACCAACATATAGAGTCAAGTCTTCCTTCTCTGTTGGGAGAGGGAAGCTTTAGCTAGCTTTGGCAAGAAATGGCTTTTTTTCTGCTCAGTCTCATGCTGAAAAATGGGTGTGGACTACTGAGAGAGCCAAGGCATATAGTGGAGAGGTGTATCTTCTGATTTCCTATTTTGTCCAGGTGTCAAGAAAAGTGTAAAGCTTCCAGCTCTGAATAAGGAGGGATTTGGTGTCAATAGCAGAGGTGTTACCAAGTAAAGCCTTTCTACTTTATATAGGGATATATTAGGTGCTGACAGATTAGTGGAAAACGTTGAGTAAAGGTGATATGTTTCTAATATTTATGAAAATATTCTAATGTTTATGAAATAATCTTATGCCATCTTTTCCCCTCCTGATTTTCTTTTTTAATCTCTTCAAGGTGGAAGAAGTATAATTAAAATAGAGGTGTAGCTGAAAGTGAAGCTGTAGCAAACAGAAAGTAATTATCTTGGGCTTTATCATCTTTCTTGGTCTTTTAACTTCCAGGATAGTTTTTAATGTAACAGAAAACTTATACAGTTTTTTTTTTTATTTGATCTATGAACTTTTTAAGGTGTGATTCTGGTTAAATTTTCCTCGTATTAGTGTGTTGACACACTAATACAGCTCACTTTCTGAATAGTTGTTTTTGCATACTTATTATAAAAACACAATCTGTACTCTTACAAAAGTTAACAATGGATTTAACTTTTCTTTGGGCCAGACATCCTCTATAAAGTTTTTCTTAGCAGAGGATTATGCAACATAGGCGTTTCTATGAAATTCAGTGCTGAGTGTTAAGTAAGCAGAACAGTTTGTTTCTTGGTGCTTTTGCAATATAACACGATATTTTTCATATTCTTTAAATTACAAAGAAAAAACATTCCACATCAAAAATAACTATCTGTTGCAGTATTGTTGGAGAATGTCAGTGTCAGTTGTAGTTTCACTACAGTTTCTGAAAATGCAGGTTGTCCTTATAGCTATAACCTGTTGTGCTGAATGTTCTTATGGGCTGTCAGCAGTAATAACTTTCACTGGATTTAAAACCTTCTATATAAAATACAGTGTTACTGATTATATCTTAGGAGATTCCTTTTAGTATAATAATTAATATTAAATGAATAGCTGTTATTAAACTTACATAAACCCTTCCTAAAATACTTAGCAAATGTAGAAGTAAACTTTGTTCAAAAACAGAAGTTCTGTCTTTTTCATGCTAATAAATAGGTGTGTGAATGTGTTTATCTTGTTTAACTACTTAATTCATTCCCTTTTGCATCTGTCAAGTGTAAGGAGAAACTTCTTCAGAGTACTGGGAAAAGAAATTCATAAATATACAGTATTCCATGAATATTCTTCAAGACTGCTTTGTGTTTATTTTTGGACTTAAGGTTGTGGTCTGGACATGGCTTTTAAGTTGCACAAGTAAAAGCTTATCTTCTTTACATAAGCAACGTTGATTACGTTTGCACAATGTTGTAAAGTTTTATCAGCAAACTTGTATCCTTCTTAAATAAATTCATTTTCCAAAACTTCCAACATGGACCTAATATGAACTCCAGCCTGAACTAGGAAGTGCTTCAAACATTAATGGTTTAATTTTGTTTTTTTCCCCACTTCATGAGAAGCTGAACTATTATCTATTATTTTTATACCATATATCTCATTCAGGTTTAATATATTAAAAAAAAAAAAAATCACGTCTTTCATATATGGCTCAAAATACCTAGGAGACAACTTCACTCCTGCTACATACACATCACACCCTGTGATAGCCAAAGCTGGAAGCACTGTTGTTTGTAGCTGAACCTCGCCCCACCAACATGATGAACTTTGCTTTGTATCTTCCTGCCTTCACTTGTGAGGCAGAGGAGTGTTACTGTAAACGGTGGGGGTGAAGGCCTGGTAACCACTGGAGGCTTTTACCTCCTCCAGCAAATCCCCAGAACAGCGCCTTTATATGCACGGGTTGTGTTTTAGAGTTAGTGGTAGACTAGAGTTTACTAGAAGTCAGATAATAGCTGAATCTGAACTGAAAAAAAGGTCCTAGTTTGAGTGCCTATTAAAGTAAACATTTGTATTTAAATGCTACCGCCACAATAAAGAACCTAGCAATATTTCTGCTCTTCCTGTAACCAACGTAAATGTTTTATTTATGTCTGGTTATTGCATGTTCTGAAGAATTAAGCTTATGGTCCAAGTTATTGCATGTTCCAAAGGTGTAAGCTTCTGGTCTGAATGAGGTTTATATTAGTCATGCCACTGCATGCGGAGGAGTTTAAAAAAAAAAAAACAAAAAAACCCCACAAAACCCAAACCACCACAAACTTGTGTTGTACTGTATGACTTCTAAAGTCAGAGTCATCTTCCTTTTCTTCCCAACACTCCCTGTGTCCTAAGTGATGAACTCAAGACTCCACAACTGTTTTTATACACTTTGAAATAAAATATCTGTAATTTTAAAGTGCTGGATGATAACTCCTTAATTTGTTAAAAGTGAACATTTGTAAGAGATTATGAGTATCACATAGATGATGCTCCTTGTCTGTTACATTTTTTCTAAGCTTCATTCTGTAATCATAAGTCCCTGATTGTCTGGATTATGTCTTTGTCCCCTATCCTGTAACTTGAGAGGACTAGTCTGTAATTTATGATTTAAATGCTCTTCAGCAAGTACTTCTCTTCCACTTAATGCAGCAAAAATGTTAGCATCTCCAGACCACAATTTGACTGTATAGTCCTGATTAACTTCAAGAATACCAGTTAATACAATACATAAGGAAAGAACCCAGTGATGAAGAAAATACTGTAACATGTAAAGAGCTGAGCTACATTTGCAGGTATAATATACTGGCATTTCTTAATCTGAGTGCCTTGAGTTTATAAATCTACAGGAATATAACATTGTAAAGTTTCTTAATTCAAATTTCAACATGTGTTACCTTGTTGACTTAAATTTGTATCTTTGTATTCACAGCACAGGTACTGCTTGACTTAACTCTGTAGCTAATAGTGTTAGGCTGGGTACATAGATTAGAATCTCGAGAGATACTTTCTTTTAGGGTAATCAGTCTCGATTTATTCAATGTTATAGGTAATCATTATTCATCTGGCAAAACAAGCTAAAGACTAGAGGAAAAGAAAACTGCTGAAGATGAAAGACTAGGGAAGTATTCCACGTTTACTAAAGCTGAGTGACAGCAGGACAGCATGCTCATATGTATAGATAATATTTGAAAATGTTAGCATTTGTATACTTAGTGTGTTGAATTTGCATTTTTTTCTTTGCCCAAGATAAAGCTGTTGATGGAGTGCAACTTTAAGTTTTGATAAGTTGGAAATGGTATGAATGTTATTCTAAACGGATGCATGCTTTAAACTTTAATCTTTAAGGTTGTGTATGCCTGCATCAATATGATGTGTACATATATAGTACATAAGAATAATGTATGTATGATACATATCTATTGTATGATATATATCTATCTATCCTAAATTAACAAAGTAGTACTCTAAAACTGGAGCGATAGGGCATGAATTACAAGTTATTTGAGCCTTGTAGCTCTTCTGGTAGAAAAAATTCCCCACCTAAGTAAAACCAGTGGAAAGGAATAGAAACCAAAGATAAGATTTAACATAGTGATTAAGTGCTAAGAATTTTAAATAAACCTGAAAAATGGATCTTGGTTGCCCTTATTAGAAAAGCTGTGGCTTCCATGCAATAGATTGGATGTCACTGTGCTTGTAAGCCCCTAAGTGCTGGATTTTTCCTGGTTCCCTGTTAGTGCATTCCTTTAGCAACTGTGGAGCTTTGATATAAAGAAATTGTGAAAGTAATTTGCATACTGTCCTGGTTTCAGCCAGGATAGAATTAATTTTCTTCATAGATGCTAGTGTGAGGCTGTGTTTTGGATTTGGGATAAGAAAATGTTGATAATGTGCTGATGTTTTGAGCTGTTGCTAACTAGTCAAGGACAGTCCAGCTTCTCGTGCTGGCCTGCCAGCAAGAAGGCTGGGGGTGCATGGGAAGCTGGGAGGGGACACAGCTGGGGCAGCTGACCCCAACTGACCAAATGGATATTCCATACTGTATGATGTCGTGCTCAGCATATAAAGCTGGGGGAAGAAGGAGGAAGGGGTGGAGGGATGTTCCGTGTTATGGTGTCTGTCTTCCCAAGTAACCGTTACGCATGATGGAGCCCTGCTTCCCTGGAGATGGCTGAACGCCCACCTGCCCATGGGGAGCGGTGAATGGATTCCTTGTTTTGCTCTGCTTGTGTGCGCAGCTTTTGCTTTACCTATTAAACTGTCTTTATCTCAAACCATGACTTTCCTTACTTTTACTCTTCTGATTCTCTCCCCTGTCCCACCGTGGGGGAGTGAATGAGCAGCTGTGTGGGGCTTAGTTGCTGGCTAGGGCTAAAGCATGACAGATACACTGAAAGTAAACTCTGAAACTTTCTTAGGGTCAAGCAAAGGAAGCTGGGAGGTTTTTCTAAAGTTCTGTTTATTCATGGCTCTTTAGGGTAGCCCTATGAGAACATAAATAAATAAACTGTGTGTAGGTTAGTATTTGGAGCTGTCAGAAAAGCGAAATCATTATTGCCATACCAGCCAAGTTTTCCATAGGTGCAGCTCGTCATCAAAAGAGCAGGCTAATTAGTATAGCTACACAAAGACTGAATTTTTTTTGACAGCATGCTTTTTTATCAAGGTAGCAATGATGATCATGTACGTAAGTTTATACTTCTTAAAGTATGAATCAGTGTATAGGTCATAAATAGTTTTTGTACCAGCATGTTCTTAAGACACTTCCTCCATGTAGGTATTACAAATCTTTCAACTCCCTGGTAATTGTTGGACAAGCAAAGTCTGGACACTCTTTGTCCACAGGTCCACATTCTCTTTCTCTATTTTCTATTAGCATCTCTCAGTGTTATCCTCAACCCATTTTTTGCTTTCTTCATTGTTACTCTAGCATACTTTTTTCTGAGGGTCACCTGTCATCATGATTCTGGAGTTAGATGATACTGAATTTTAGTGAACCTTGAAGTCTTCCACTCAGAAATTCCTGTGCATTAAGTTCTTTGTCCTCAGCCTGTCAGGATAAGAATGACTAAATTGTCCTCTAGGTTTATGGATCTTGAAGCCTCCTCCAGTTTGCTTAAAAGGTTGGCTGTCTTCCTTATCCTGTCCATTCATGTTAAACAGCTTACTCGGTTGTTTCCATCACTGGCCTAGTTAATGAGCAGAAGTAAACATGTGAGTGTGTTGAACTACCAGGTATAAAAAGGATAAATAAAGGAGGATAAAGAAAGAATGACTTTTCCTGCCTTTCCTATGGAAGGTGCTTGAAAGAGATTTGTTCTGTTTCAGGTTCTAGGACTAAGGTGGTGTTTTATGAAGTGAGGTGCTGATTTAACAAAGTGGCTGATGCCTACTCAGGAATCTAAAGAAATTTTTGTATTCAGAAGAACTGCTGATAAGTATGCAGTCTCTTAGGAAATGTGTAGCTTGTAGCTGAAGACAGGAAACGCTTATGTGAAATAGTCAATTGATAAAATTCTCTGAATTACAGATCTTCCAGGTTTTTTAACATGACAAAGATAAAGGGTTCATAAATTATGATTATAAATGGCTCCAGTTTTGTACGTTGTGTAAGTTTTATGGGAAATATGTTGCTGTGTTTTCACTAGAAAAGCCAACTTTGCAAGAGAAAGACATGGTCTAAATGAATGATTAAAAAGCTTTGTGTGATCAAATTCTCAATTTCTTTAATATCAGATTTTAAAATGCTACTGTCATGTGACAATTAGGTAAGCTATCAACCCAGAATATGTGTTGAGTAATGTGATTATTCCATTTTCTTTATTTTGTATCAGGATGCAACAATATAAATTATTGCCTATTCCTTGCTAATATCAACCATTCTGAAAAGAAAAAAACAAATAATGAATCGCTAGGAAATTAGAGATATCTTGGTACTGAGGGGAAATGCCAGAGTAGTTCCAACCACAACACAAAGTGGCAGAACTGTCTTTCTAGTTCAGAGGGACTTTTTCCTCTTCCTTCCCTTTTAGAAGATCTAGTTCTTGTTGCAGCAGGTGAGAATCTTTAGCAAGAATATGTGTGAGGGGAGGACAAAACAAATATCCTCTAGTCTCTCTGCTTATAACTCTATCTAGTAACTTGGTAAATAAAAGCTTTTCAGCTGCTTTCATCTAACAAATTTAGATATGTAAGTTGGTGGAGAGCCAATCTAGACCATATTTAAAAAAGCAACTCCAAATAGAAGATGATCTCTTAAGTAATTTGCCTACTTACAGGACAGTGGCAGTTAACCAGTCTTCAACTGCTTGCTGTGTCCCACACCCTGCTGCCTGCCTTCTGCAAACTGGAGTGTCACAGGCCTATGTCCCTAACCCTTCTGTTCACACCTGTCCCTTCCTCCTTCTGTCTCCTTCCGAAATAAACAAATCTTTGGTCCTTCTTCCCGCTTATCTTCAGCTGGACATGAAGGTGTTCCTTCCTTACACCTCCCTCCCCTTCAACTGTTCTGAAGTGAACACCTACAAGTTTTAGCATCTACTGTCAGTTTGGCAAAATTCTAAGCTATTATGAATAATTTCTAATAAGAAGGTACTCGATTATTGCAGGTATGTGTAACTACCTGTATTTGTTGTATCACTGACTTTACAGTGCTATTGACTTGGAAACCTAAGCCTCTGTGAAGTGATGGTTTATAACCAGTTTCTTCAAATGCTACAGCTGCATTTGTGTGGAACAAGAAATATTTCTGGGTGTTTTCTAATTTCCTTTTGAATATATTCAATATGCCTGTTGCTTTTAAAGAGAGGAGAAGAAAGTATGTACCAAAAAACTCAAGTTTATATTCCTTTATCCCAACAGGACATCTGGGGCTCCTTCCATTCTCATGTCTCCTGCCCTAAATGTAAAGTGAGGGGTGATGCTAATTTTCCTTGAGCCTTATTTGGAATGTAAATAAGACCTAAGATAGTTGCTTGCTATGCAGCTATTTTGTTGTGTAAGGATTTGTAAATATTTTTGGTTTCTTAGTTACAGGGGAGTAGTTAGCCTTGCCATAATATTTCCTTTTCTTCTAAATATACAGTCATCTTAATTAGCCTTCCTAAAACTGGAAATCAGTTGCCTTTTCCACCTGGTGAATGTGGACAATGACCACAGACACATCACCTAAAAGGTGATGCAGTGCCTGTAGAAATTACAGGGAATGATAGTGTCTAACAATCAGATTCCAACAGACTTTCTTGGCCCAGTTGCAAGTGTTTCAGCTGCAATGGCATTTTTGGGAGAGAATGGCTGAAAATGCATTTCATTTTGATTGCATTCATTCAGAATGGCACTGAAAACACATTTCAGTGTCCTGGGATTGTCCCTCAGACACATTTGCAGAGAGACAATATCAAGAGCTTTGCTTTTCCTCCCCAGAGCATACCTATGTATTGGCTGTTCAGAATAACTGGCTGCTGAATAGACTGCCATAATTGCAGGTCCCCTCTCACCTGAAATAACTCTTGAGTCTTCTGTTCTTGGGCTTCATATTAAATGGGGACAAGTTTGTCTCATTCCAATGCAGTTTTATGAAATCAGTTGATACCTGCCTGAATTCAGTTTCCACAACAGCACACCTACCAGGAGTTTGTTTTTAGACTGTGGAAGAGATGATGGGGTAATACTGATGAATACACCATTGGCATAGTTATAGACTGTTGGCAGTCTTGGAAGCCTGCAGTTGTCATGTAACGTTACGTAAGAACCAAGTGTTTTCTTCAGCTGTGGGTTTGAAATATGTGTTCTCAGAATCCGTCACTGGGGTATCAGGTTATCTTTACTGATATTGCAAGAGGCCTTCACTTTTTCTTTGTGGTTGATGTTTCATCTCTTGCATTCATCTTAATCAAGAGAAATTAAAGTTTGGGTCAAGAACATTGCCAGCACTCCATCCTGATGGTCCAGGCCTCTCTTTTACTGAGTATTTTGTGTATCAGTCTAATCTAAGTGGTACAAAAATTGTATGGCAGACTTAATTGCAGGAAAGGGTGCTGTGTCCGGAAAATATGTAGCACCTCTACTACAGCATTTACTAGCAAACAAGGAAAAACATTCTGTGTAAGAATAAGTTATCTTTTGAAACAGTGCATTCAGCATCACATTCCCCTGCCAGCAGTTTAGTTTTGTGCTTTGCTGAATAATCTGGGAGATGGGCTCAACCACATTACTATGGAGAACTAAAATGAAAGATGTAACATACACACATAATACCTTTGAGGATTGAAGGTCTTCAGAGATCAACATCTGCAAGCAAGGAAATGCTTGCTCTTGCCTACTAGATATATTCTTAATTACCCTATTAGAGTGCTTTTCTCTAACTTTTGTTCTTCATGGTAATTCTATGGTAAAGTAGAACATAGACTTGTGTTTTTTTCAGTGCCAGTGTTGCCAAAGCAGTTTAGACTTGAGAACCTGTTCAGTCCATTGCTGAACTACAGTCTGCTCAGTCCATATCCCTAACATTTGTTAAGTATCTCCTAACAATCTACCTGGTGCTCAAGGAAATGATCCCTCATGGGACAGGAGCTTAGTTTTTATCATTTTGATAGAATAGTGTTTTAATCTGTTAGGAATCTGGGTTTGTGACCTTTTTCAAGGAAAGGTCTTCCCTGGTACCTCCTCTAATGTATGCTAGAAGAATGATAGTGTTCCTTCCTGACGGGGTTTCCCTGCCCAAAGTTGTATGTGGTTTACATTTGCGGGAAAGTAAAATTTTTTTTTTCCCATCTCCTACGGCTTATTTACTGTCAAAACTGTAGGTCTATCAGGGCTGCCAGGTTCTTTATTGGTAGCTCCTTTGGTTAGTCTCCTTGTATATTTACTTCCACTAGAAAAAAACAAATGGGAATATCCAAGCTGTGCTAGTAACAGACAAGGCCTGTGTCATAGTTTAACCCCAGCCAGCAACTAAGCACCATGCAACCTCCTGCCCCCTCCCCAGTGGAATGGGAGGAGAAGCAGGGCGGGGAGTAAAACGCATGAGTTGAGATAAAGATATTATTTTCTCTTCCCTTGCCATCCTATTAAACTAATAATGATAAAAGAATATACAAAACAAGTGATGCACTGATGCACAGTACCACTGCTCACTACCCACTGATTGATGCCCAGCCAGTTCCTGAGCTGTGGTCACCACCCTTGGCCAACTCCCCCAGTTTATATACTGAGAATGACGTTATATGGTATGGAATATCCCTTTGGCCAGTCTGGGTCGGCTGTCCTGGCAATGCCCCCTCCCAATGTCTTGTGTACCTCCTCACTGGCAGAGCATGGGAAGCTGAAAAGTCCTTGACTTATTATAATCACTACTTAGCAACAACTAAAACATCAGTGTGTTGTCACCATTATTCTCATACTAAATCCAAAATACAGCACTACACCATCTGCTAGGAAAAAGTTAACTCTATCCCATCCAAAACCCAGGACAGCCTGTTAGGACTGCAAGAGAGGTTTCCCTACCAAACTATCCATGACCATGGCAGATTAGATCAGCAATTAGTCAATCTTTCCTAATCTTAGTGAGGGTGTTTGTCAGGTATTTGTAGAGTGACTACTTGGCACTCTTGCCACTGTTCTGTCACAGTAGCTTCTGAGAATGAAGAGACATTTAGTAGAACAGTACTGTGGTTGCCACCCTTTTGCAAAGACTTTTGAGACCCAACTTGGGGCCAGGGGTGAAAGGATGGAGCATCTGAGGAGAGCTGCTTAGAGCCACCCTAAATATATATGTACATATATCCAATCACTCAGTGAAGTTACATCTTGAACTACAGCTGTTAGTATTAACTGAATATAGATTTACCACCCACCTTCCTTGCTGCTCTCCTAAAAGAGCCTTTTGGTTACTGTAATTTAGAGGAGGTGTAAGTCCTATGGCATAGTTTTGCCTTTTATGCCTGTATGAAAGGGGGAAGGGTTGCATCTACTCTCAAAGTACTGCTAAATGAAAAAGCTTAAACTGTATTTGTGCTACGAGTGCTATTGTATGTGCTACATACAATATTGACATTGGACTCAAAGGACTGTGGTAACTGTCTAGCAACCATTCTTTCTCAGCATCCTTTCACAGTGTGTTTTGTCTGAGCTGCTAAGTATTTTTAAGTTAGCTAATTGGGTCATATTTCTGCTCACGTGACGTGTGTCAAGCTGCAATAACACAGGCTCACCTCATAAGCAATAAGTATCCTGCTCTTGTAAGAAAGTTGGTTGTTGGGGGTTTTTTTTGAGGGAAAACGGCAGGAAAAAAACCCTCTAAATTAATGACAGTTTCATGGGATTATGTCAATCAGCACAATTTGCTGAATTCTGTGATGATACATACCCACTATAGTTGACTTGCAATAAAAGGGATTTTTTTTAATTTCCTCACCTTTTTTTGAGTTATAGTAAATATTTTTAGAAAATTACCACCAAATGAGAAAGGTTCTTTAACTCTTACATAGCTTTGTTGGAGGTTCCTGCTCTTTTCTTTGAAGGTAATGATCATGCCTGGCATTCTTCAGAGAAATGTGTGTACTCCATACATTCTCTTGATCTCTTGTCCTTGCGTAGTAATTTAAATGGTAGTGACTGCCTGTCGTTATGAAGTTCTGTGCTAAGCAATTAAAAGCAAGGAGTAAGACATGTTAAAATTGTAGTGTTTTATTTTTGCCTTTGAAGCTAATTTGGTAGAACACTCTATTACAGCTCTTGGGTAGATAAACTGAAGTCTTTAATCTCAGTTTTCCCATTTGATGCTGTCTCTTTGTCAAAAAACAAACCACAACAAAACCACACACGCACCCCCAATCACCAAAAAACAACCACAAAAAAATCCCACACCACCAAAAAATGAAACCCCACAATTCTTGGCTTTTTCCTGGTTCAGTCTTTGTTTCAGATAGTAGTCCATTCTACAGCAGTATTTACCTTAATAAGAAATTGCAATTAATGCTGTTTAAAGAAACCATTAAAAAAAATATGGACTTCTTGTAATAATACATCTGAATGAGGAATTGTGCCAGAATCCTTTTTATAATTTTTGATCATAATAGAGTTATTCCTTCACAATAGCCTGCTAAAAGGGGGAAGTGTCTTGAGCATATGCTGGTGTTGTCATATTGATTCCTTTTAAGATGGAAATCCATATTGCTTTTCTCTTACTGTTGGTTGTATGCAATGTTTTAAAGCTTCTTACTTTTAAAGTTATCGTCTCAGAAATATTAACCCTTTATTTGACTGCTTTCTTTCAGAGATGTGGTACTGGGTTTTCCTCTGGGCTCTCTTCTCCTCTCTCTTTGTCCATGGTGCTGTGGGAGTATTAATGTTTGTGATGCTGCAGAGGCATAGGCAGGGGAGGCTGATCTCTGTCATTGTGGTCAGCATTGGATTTCTGGGTTCTATAACTGGAGCAATGATAACCAGTAAGTCTATCCTCTTTTGGTTTTTTTTTCCTTATTTTACATCTAACTTCTAAAAAGACAAAACCCTCCAACTTTTTCTTAGTGATTTGTTAATTGTTTATTAAGGATTTTGCTTTAGTTATATAGCTATCCTAATGATAATGGCAGCTGAGTTGCTCTTCTATTGTGCAAGGATAAAACTACTATAAATTGTTAGAGGAGTGCAGAAATCATCCTACTCTCTAATTTTGGAAATGTGGGATACCAAGCTATTCAAAAGGTGTATGCTCAGCAGGTAATATCTTTTGGGGATCAGTAAGAGCAGTCCTGCCCTACCATACTTGTTGCATATTTTTTGTCAAACGTTTCTGATAAAGATCACCTCTTAGTACCCTTAAAGCCACAAGTTTATCTTGGAAATGAGGTCCATTAGTTGCAAGGCTGAATTCCTGCTCATTTCCTTGGGCCTGCTGGAGGTTTTTAAATTGTACCTGGGCAGGATGTTGCTCTTTCAAAAGAAGTAAAGGTGTAATGTAGGTAGTGATTTACAGCTAAGAAGATTTGTTTGATTGGAGAAGTTACACTCGGCTCATGGATTTGAAAGAATTTACCAGTCTTGGCTTGGCCATAATGTTACTTTCTAGCTTATTTGGGGTAGGGAGGAAAGGGTGAGGAAGGCCATTAGACTGTTTTTTAAAAAAAACAACAAAACAAAACAACCCCACGCTGTTCTGTTGTTCTAGGCAAAATGCTCTTTGGCAAGGACACCTGTTACGGAGTTTCTTATGGTGTTAGTGTAATGCCTACCACTCAAGATATGTTTTAGACTCTTTATTTTTTGACATTGTATCCACAGATCAGATGCTAATCATTTTTCTGTTAAAGCAGCATGCTGGGGAGTTCACAGAGCTATAGCTAAAAGCTATACTTATCACTAAAACATTGCAGAAAGCAGGAGTATTTTATGTAGTAAAGTGCAGAAGTGTTACATCTGACAGGATATGGCACACAAGTGATGATGCCAGGTACGTTTTGAGGAAATGCTGCTTAGCTGTTTCCATCTAGAGTTACTGGTATCGGATACTGTTTTTCCATGTTTCCTAAGAAATTCCGTTACCTGTGTCAATACTGAAATATATGCCATAAGATCAGTATGACACCTTATTCAGTCTTTGGCTTTATCATATCCAGCTACGTTTATCTAACTTATAAATAGACTACAGTAGCTTTCTCAAGCAGATAGGAGCATGGTGAGTTTTCTCTTTGGGGGTGGGGGAAAAAGAAATAGCAAATATTATTTTCACAGGAAAGAAGCTTGTGTTTTGTCTGAAGCAATGCTGGTAAGGAGTTCTTAACATTAAAATCAGTGGTTTGAATGGGGCCTATGTTAACCTGAGCAGTAATTTTTGCCTGAAGATCTTCAGTGTTGTTGACAAGATGGTCTAACTTGAAAGGCCCTTAAGGATGAGGAATTGTAAATCCAGTGACCTCTTAAACTGTAGACAAGCCTTGATGCTTCTCATTCCCATTTTTTCTGTGTACTGCCCAGATTATCAGAATAGTGGTATCACTTCAGCTTTGGACACTTTCATGGATGATTTGTGACATTATTTCTTACTGCTACTGAAAGTCCTTCTTGCCTGTTGAATTTCTGAAGAACAGAAAGGAGAAGATAGGAAATGTGATGCTGGAATATCCAAGCAGAGTCTTTTACAGTATTCTGTGGTGGGGAAAGTTCAGGTTCAGTGCTTCTCAAAGTACTTTGTCTTTTATCTATGCATAAAAAGAGGAGCAACACAGTTGTATCTTTGGCATCCAATTTCACAGGTCAAAACATTTAATAAGTAAGCAGTACTGTGTTTGTGTAAATTCACCAGAGAATTTCTTAGACCATGGACTTGTTATGCTGTTCCCACAGGTTTTGCACAGAGTATTGCAACTTGGTTAGCCAGTGTGGTGGGTTGACCCTGGCTGGAGGCCAGGTGCCCACCAAAGCTGCTCTGTCACTCCCCATCTCAGCTGGACAAGGGAGAGAAAATATAATGAGGGTTGAGATAAGGGCAGGGAGAGATCACTCACCAGTCACCATCATGGGCAACAGACTCTACTTGGGGAAATTAATTAGTTTAATTTATTACCAATCAAATCAGAGTAGGATAATGAGAAATAAAACCAAATCTTAAAACACCTTCCCCCCACCATCCCTTTCCCTTCTTCCTGGGCTCAAGTTGACTCCTGATTTTCTCTACCTCCTCCCCCACAGGGGGTCGGGGCATGGGGGTTGTGGTCAGTTCATCACATGTTGTCTCTGCTGCTCCTTCCTCCTCGGGGCGGGGGTGGGGTTGTGTGGGGTGTGTGGAACTCCTTACACTCTTCCCCTGCTCCAGCATCGTGTCCCTCCCACAGGAGACAGTCCTCCACGAACTTCTCCAGTGTGAGTCCTTCCCACGGCTGCAGTTCTTCATGAAGTGCTCCAGCCTGGGTCCCTTCCATGGGGTGCTGTCCTTCAGGAACAGACTGCTCCAGCGTGGGTCCCCCACAGGGTCACAAGTCCTGCCAGGAGCCTGTTCCAGCATGGGCTTCCCACGGGGTCACAGCCTACTTTGGGCACCCACCTGCTCTGGCATGGGGTCCTCACCAGGCTGCAGGTGGAGATCTGGTGAAGCGTGGAGCTCCATGGGCTGCAGGGGGACAGCCTGCTTCACCATGGTCTTCACCACGGGCCGCAGGGGAATCTGCTCTGGCGCCTGGAGCACCTCCTTGTGCTCTGGCCTTTGTGTCTGCAGAGTTGTTGCGCTCATATTCTCACTCTTCTCTCCGGCTGCAGTTGTGCAGTTGTTTTTTTTCCCCTTCTTAAATCTGTTATCCCAAAGGCGCTACCGCTGTTGCTGATGAGCTTGGCCTTGACCAGTGGTGGGTCCATCTTGCAGACAGCTGCCATTGGCTTTATTTGCCATAGGGGAAGCTTCTAGCAGCTTCTCACAGAAGATACACCTGTAGCCCCCGGCTACCAAAACCTTGCCATGCAAACCCAATACAGCCAAATACTTTTACTTTCAGGTATTTTTGTTTCTGCGTAGCACTGGGTTGTTTCATACTGAAAGAAATTCTGTGGGAAGTTTCTGAAGACAAATTACAATGACAGAATACTATGTGAGATTTTTAATAGCTATTGTGCTGCCAGCTGGGATGCAAGTTGAAACATGTAGTCATTTGGATATGCCTGGTCCAGTGCTTAAGAAATTGAAATAGCAAACTGACTTTTAATTTCCAACTTGTACTTCCAGTCCTGTACATCATTTGTGTAGGTGAATTAATGCAGTATAGCTTATTAAATAATACAAGTTTAATTTTACCCAGGTAGATAGTTCAAACTTTCTGGCCTTTAGAGTCTTTTTACCAGTGTATAGAAAAAGCACAAAACCCCTCAGTTTCTAGGCTTTGAAAAATCATGGAACTTAATGGTTATTAAAAGTATAAAAAATTTACTAAATACCAATGGATACTATCAAAATACAACCAAACCCCAAAACCAAGAACGAGTAAATGTCAGGCAGTTTGAGGCAAGGATTTAATCCAGAAAGGTCTATTCTTCCTCCTTTTCCCCAAGAACACTCCTTTTTGGTGACATATTCTCATTTCCTTCATTAGCAGGATTGTATTATACTTTGGCTCTATGCCGATTGTGCTGTGTTGTGCATTACAGGTTGTATTGCACACTGTTACGTCAGTATAAACACATGATTATCAAACTACCAAATTTTTATGTTTTTATTATTGATATTTTCCAGAATATCTCAGTGTTTTCTCAAGAAGCCAAAATTTTCTGTTATTGATTAACTAATTGCATCAAATTGTGGTATCCCAATTTGGTTGATTTGAATTAACTCTGAGAGTTCAATCACCAAAATAGTGTCAATACTGGGCTCAGTCTAAAGGATCTCTCTCATATTTTGACAGCAGATAGTCAAGGAACAAATGGAAAAGCTTATGTGAGCTAGCGGAGTGAAATACCATAAGGCTAGCCTTCTGGTGAGATATTTCTGACAAAATTTACTTTACAGAATATGTTTTTTTAAAAAAACGATAATAAACATGCCTACGCACACCTCCCTCACCTAATAGTCTGATTAATAGTGTTTGTAAATACTGCTATGGTCACAATTATTAGTGAATTCTACTCTTCCTAAAATTTTTGTAAAAATGAGGTGTTACTTTTTTAAAGTGTCAGATGATTCAGATACAGATTGTATTTTTAGAAAATCTGTTGGGACTTAATGTATTTCTGTGTCACTAATGGGTTATTGATCACTTCAGCAGATTATTCCTGTTAGTGACTGTGCAAAACCAAGAAAATGTCAAATTTTTTAAAACTCTTGCCTATTATTTAAAAAAGTAGTGGTGGCTTTTCAGTTTTCTTTGAGCCTGAAAAAGACTCTGTGATCTCTGAAAGTAATATGATTAGATACCGTCTGAGACCATACATGCCGAAGGTGTATAGTTAAATTTTGGGGTTTGGTCTTCATTCATTTTGAAATTAAGGACAATGTTTGTTCTTTAGGCAAGGAAAGAAAGCACTGTATAGAAAATACTAGTTCAGAAAGTATTAAATAAAAGCTTAATTCTAGGTGAACTTTTGAGATTTGGATTGAGTAAATTTTTTACCTATGGACACAGCTGTATAAGCCTGTATTTCTTTTTTAAATGAACATTTTAGTAGCCTTAAAAGGCTTAGAAGTTGCTTGAGCAGAAAATGTTATTCATTATTAGCATGTTACTTTTTTGACCGATTGATACAAAAACTTACCTTTTTCTTAAGCATTTGCTCCAAGCTATACATTTGCTCTGTCACTTTTGTTCTTCAAACATATGTGATAAATTCAGTATGTGAAAGACAGAAGAAGGGAGTTATCACCTGGCTTTTTTTTTTTTTTACAGTGTGGTGTTTTGTTTCTGGTTTATCCTGGCCTTTTGGTGTTATACTTTAAATGGGAATTTGCACAGAACAGTACAAGAAAAATGGTCTTTTAATTTTTAATGTGCTTTAACGTGCTCAAAATCTAATCATATTGGTTAGAAATTTCCTCCCGTACACATTAATGGATAACAATGCAATATTTTGATCTTTTTCATGTTTTGCTTGATTTGCTAAACAAATGTTAACAATTTAGTAGTTTAAGTCAAAACTAAACTGAAACATTATAGCCAGGTTATTCAACTGAAATATTAAATGAAGCTGATAGATGTGCAAGTGTTTACAGTTGTTTTGTAAACTGTTGTTGTCTTCTCCCTGCCTATACAAGCACTATTAAACCACACTCCAGACTCGGTCAATTTTTAGGTGATTTTTTTGCTATCTTTTCAAATTAGCAGAGGGCAAAAATGTAAAAATGTAAAAAAAATTTGAAGATGTCTACAGGGAGACAGCAAGATTCATTTTCTTAAATCAAACTGATATTGGAAAAGTTAATCAGCTTCAGTTGGGAAAATCATTCCTAAAGGGCTTGTGTAACTAGAAGAATAAAAGCAAGGCTAGTAATTCTATAACGCCATGAAGTGTTTGGTAATGTTCTATAAATAGCTGATGCATAGACACAGTAAATTATTTGTCATACATTTCAGATGTGGCTTTTTCTGTGATTTGATCATTGTTTTTCTTGTGATTCTTAGGTGCTGCAGTAGCTGGAATTTACAGAGTAGCAGGAAAGAATATGGCTCCCTTAGAAGCTCTTGTCTTTGGTGTTGGACAGACAGTACTGACGTTAATTATTTCATTTTCAAGAATTCTTGCAACGCTTTGAGACTTATGTAAAAAAGGGTGGGGAGAGGAATCAACTAGTTTAAAGAAATCTTTAATCTGAAGAGAAGCTTCCTGCAAGTGGATTCATCACCTTACAAACTTGAATTCTAGTGCAAGAGAAAGGAAGCAATATGGAACATGCACTATAAATCCAGAGGTTCAGTCAAATGCACAGACTGTCCTCTAGTGTCTGAACTGCTGTACTCCTGCACTGCGCCTTATGCGCCTTGGTCAGAGTCAAGGGGCAATCAGCCTGTGTGAAGCTGAAATAAAGCACTTTGAATAGCTGCCGGTCAGGTTAATGCTTGGTGATGGGGTCCTTGTTGTTAAGTGTTGTAATAAAACAAAGGGATGCTCCTGAAAATTGCTGTACATGCCAAACTTGGAGCTTAATTCTTAACTGTTTGGTAAGCCAAGGTTTGAAATTGTAATTGTAGAAGAATGCTGTGAGCATATGTTCTCCTTGAATTCAGGTAAAGTAGCAAGATGACTGACTTTTGTATAGCAGAATCTCTTGGAATGCTGAATATTCTCATTAAGCTTTAAAAACAGCTGTTAAGTCTGTTTTGAAGTATAGATGAATATTGATGGGGTTTAAGAACCACAGCTTTAGCAACCCTGATGTAATTAGCACCATGTGTAGAATGGTTCATGGCAGTTCTCTGAAGCTCAGCACATCGTTTCTTCGTGGGTTTAGCTTGTCAGAAGTCAGTAGTTTAAGGAGACTGTATGAAGGTTACTAAGTACAATCTGTTGTGTATGCACAAGCAAATCTTAAATTGATGCTTTCCTTGAAATTATTTTGTCTTAAACATACAGATGGTTATCAGCCCTTCTGAAAACCTCAGAAAGGCTACATGTTGCAAATAAGCTCCCAGTATTTATTTAAGCACTGATAGGACTCTTAACACTACATGTATTCTTTAAAGAACACAAATATAACAGACTTTAAGAGAATACACCTATGAGGAAAGTGGAAAGGGATAAAACCACATCATACTGAACAAAAATGTTGAGTTTTAATAAAACAGTTACTATACTGCAAAAGTTTGGAAGTGGGGCAGCACTGATGTATTTGCTACCTTGTTTCTGAACACTTTGTGTCTTTGGAAAGATTAAGATACCTGGAACTTTCAAATACTTAGCTTTCAGTAGAGCTTGTGCTTTTCTAGTTTAAAAGGGACAGTAGTGTTGTGCATGTAAAATGTCTTAAATGTGGATGTTTTGGAGTGAATAGAAATTTTAAGTCTAATTACTAATTATTTAGGAAACGCAAAATTTAAAGGGCACAAAGTTCTGCGTGAGGAATAAGGAGTCTTTTACATCTTTCCTCAACTGAATGCTTTTCAGCAGTCAGCTTTTAATGCTGACAGGAAGAATAAATTGCTCAAAGGTTTTGCTGTTAAGATGTCAAAAAGACTTTCAGGACCATTGACACCACTGGCACCTACTGCACAGATAAAAGAATATGGTTAAAATATAACTTACAATCCAGCTGTATTGCTTAGTGCTTCAAAATGTTATAATGAATTAACCTGTCTGCCTTCATTTTACTCCACAAACTGTGTGGGTTTTTTAAAAGTGCTAAGGATGCTTAATTTTTTTTTTTTTACTTTAAAAGTATTTAAGTCTTGTTTGGAAAATATACAAAGTTACAGGCTTTGCAGGGAACAAGGTAAAACAGTTATGTAACACTGAAAAGGTTTATAATTTGGCTTTGAATTGCTTTAAAATGTGGCTGAGCACGCATAATCTCATTTTGAATGTCTTCAAAAACATTTATTTTTCATAGTTTGGGGTTTTTGTCTTGTGGTTTTTTACTTTCTGCTGATACTATTTGGGATAACAGTCGTTGCACTTTAGTAGACGATGAAGTTATTACACCTGTAAAAGGCAATTTAAACTTCTCCCCCTTGTCCTTAAATTATGAGAAAACTGGTTTCAGGTATTTAAGTAAAATTGAATAATAAAATAATTGAAGATATTTCTCCTAATGTGCCTTGCTACATATATTTTTAGGGGAGAGGATTTAAAAAAAAAAAAACCAAACACAAAACCAAACAAAAATCAAAACATATCTTCATTCCCGTTCTATTTTTTCTATTTTCAATTAATTTGGTTATTTGATATAATGTCTCAACACACATTAAAACATTTCTGTCTGACAACTTGGAAATGCTTATCTGGATCAAACCCAACCATTTCATGAAGGACTATATTCAGTAATTTGGATTGTCTCATGACTTTACCTCACTCTGAAACTTCTTCCCCGTTTCCACATTTCCTTGAGCATCTCAATTCTTATTTGTTGTATGAGGCTATTATGCTACCACTGAGCAATGGCTCACTGTCTTTCATTAAGTTAAGTTAGCAGTAGTATCTTATAGTTTATGAAATGCACATACAAAACTTCTATAGATGAACTTCATTCTTCATTTCATTCATAGTGCCAATGAAATTGTTGCCATTGTAACTTTCCTCCTTTGCCCAAGGAGGCATCTTTGTAGATGTGAAGTTACCTTTCTCCAATTAATTTGTACTGCGTAGATCATTGTAATCACTTTTAAAACATTGTTAGGTGCTTAGTTGTCTCTGCTTTATATGGCATTATTGCCTGGCAACAATGAATGGGCAGGTAATATAATGCCTAAGTGGCTTAACAGAGACAAAGTTATGTATTTGATAGAAAATTGTTTTTAACTATTTCTCCTGAGGGATATATGAGGACAAATAGTTTGTCTGTGAAATTTTCTTTGGTCATAGCATGAACTTACTGTGTAATAACTCCAGCAGTGAAAGGAAGTGTAAGTGGCCTTATGTCTGTGAAACTTTGTAGTTTCATTCCACATCTGTAGGAACAGCATTGTTAAACATCAGGTGCTCTAGTGAAAGTGCAGTGTGTGCATATATATGTGTGTATATATATGTATGAGTGATGTTTTTGGGTGTGTTCTATACCTTATACACACTAACAATTCAAATTGTTAATTCAATTCAAATAACTTGTCCAAGAAAAAGAAAATTAGTTCGGATACTTCCCCCCCCCGCCCCTGCTGCTAGGCTACGAAGATATTTTGTTTGAGAATGGCACTGATGGTACGCTGGTTCCCTTTGGACAATACAGTGTTGTGCAAATGTGCACACAAGATCTCTTAGCACTATCTTCAAATAGCTCTGCCTCTCTCCTTTGTATCACTAGTCACATTCTGTGCATTGTTAGTGATTAATTTCTAGTAAAAAAACAAATAATACTTCCAACACAATTCAATCTTTGGAGGAGGGGGGAATAGTGAATACAATTTCAGGTGAAGAAACTTCTGCTGCATTGTTAAAAGCTGCTACTGTTAAAAATTTATACATTCTATATGCTTCCGATTTATCAGTATGATCAAAAAATTTTTGTTTTGACTCAAACCCCAGCTATCTTGCAGGAAAAAGTCTTCAAAATAATGATTGTCTTTAATTTCATGCATTGTTCTGAGTTTATGAAACTAATCTATGTACCATGACTAGCACCATAATTTGAAGTTTGACAGTTTTTTAAAGAAACGAATAATTTAACCAGGTTTGAACGTTCAATGTGGACCGATTTTGTGTAATGTAACTTTCTATTTCTGAAGCACACTTTTTATTACTCTAAAGGAAATAGTGTTCCCTGTTCAACATACTGCACATTGATATTTATTTTGGTTACAATTTCTATTTGAATTCTGTTGGTGGGGAGGCATATGTAATGTCATTTGAGCAGCAGCTGTAATGGAGTCTGAGCTCTAATAACTGTAAGAACTGATTTAATTTTCTGTTTTAATTTCTGTACTTCATGCACTGAGCATATTCTAGTAATGCCTTTCCTGCATTAAATCTGAATATTATATCATGACCATATTAAGCTGCATGGTTTTGTACATAGCCATTCAACATCACACATGTATAATTCCACATAAGTGATTAATTTTTTCTTCAGACACAATATTCTGAGGTGTAATGAAGTGTGGATGTATTGGAGCCAAAAAAAATAGTATGGGACTCCCATAAGGCTTAGAAAAACAGTTGTGAACATGCGGATTTTTCTAGTTAGTCTTCTGTTTCTGGAAATACACTTTTTCATCATATGTGTATTTCAGTTAAGGCAAAAAAAGTTGGAGGGTGGTTATTAGGATGACAACTGCAACCTAATCTAATTCCAAGCAATTTGAGATAAAATGACATTCTGAATTTTGTTCATAAATTATAATGGAGTACTACATATATATATAAGTGCTAGAACATAACTTTTTTGAGTGCTACCGGAACTTAACATGCAACTGCATCAGCATATTGACAGAATATCTTTTTGAATTATTTCTTTGTTTTTTAACCTCTAGATTGGGAGTAGCTTAAGGTGAAGACTGTTCAAATCCTCAGCTGCTGCTGCAGAAGGAATAAGTGTTCTTTGTGTGCAGGTCAATTTAACACAGCGGAAAACCCAGTATTGGCATAAACATCAAATTTTTGGTCACAGTTTGGTCATAACATCACAACTTTTAAGGTCAGTGGGAAAAGTATTCTGTACTCTCTTAGAGCAATGAAATCTTCAGCTGGGCAGCACTAGTTTGTGTACTTAACTGCACATCCTTTGGTGAAAATAAAGTTGTCGTAGAAGGTAGAATTTAACTTGAGTACATACCATTTGATACCTTGTAAGTGAGGAATGCTTACCTTGTAAGCAGCATGCTGTTTCCCATGATTGTGCCTAGCTTTATACTTGAAATAGTTTAAACATTAAGTTTAAATGTAATCACAAAGATATCTCAAAGTCTGCAAAGTTATGTTACTGCTTAGGGTATTTTCCCGGTATAGCAGGTGTAAAAACAATTATACTCCAAAGCAATGATCTAAAGAAGGTCTTTATTTCAGGAACACACATTTTTTTCCACTTTTAATTGTTCTTCTTGAAGTTACTAAATGCTTTAAGAAGTTACTGCATGAATACTAGTAAGATTTGTCAGTTGTTAAAGGGAATGGGTAGTATGTTCTTTTGTGCTGCTTTTGTGAATTGAAAAAAACCAAACCAACCTTATCAGGCAAAGTAAATACTGAAGGATATTTTCAATAAAATAATTCTTGATTGATATAAATGGCATTACTTTTGATTTGAGATCTAACTTATAAAGTTTCATTCAGGTATTTAATATCACAGTTGTAAAAATCTAGATTATCCATCAATATAAGGTATATTGATGAGGCCATCAGAGATAAAAAATCTAAAACCTTTTAAAATCACTTGGTTGGAGGTTTTTACTTGTTTGAAATGTACTTAACTTTTATACAGATCATGAAGTTTTGAAAGTCCTTAGTATTTTGGGGTTTTAGAGGATAATCAGGTGTAATGTAGCTAAACTTTTTCACTGTGGCAATACGTAGAATAGCATAGAATTGTTCAGAAATGCTTACAGAAACCAGTAAAGGTAGATACCTATTTTACAGTGAGAAAAGGGCTACAGTATTTGATACCTATAGTACAACTGTTATAGTTATCAATATAAGCTTTACAAATACAATCAGTATTATAGCCATTTGGATTTGGCTGAGCAAATAAAGAGGAAAGGAAAAAGGAAATTTGAAAATCTTTAAAAATGAAAAAGGCAAAATTAGTATCCATTAGTCCACTGACAAAATTGTGCCCCTCCAATCCTGTTTTTCATCAAGCATGACTTGAACAATAGATCATACACAATGCAGCATAATGTCTCTCCATAAAGTGTCTTGCGGATAGAACACGTTCTGCAAATTTGTAATAAAAATAAATGTTCGTATTTTCACCTGATGAAGTTACCTAAGCTAAAGAGTTGTGACCTAGGCATTGTTATGAAGCTCAAAGATAGCAAGAACAATGATGGAGAAGAGTGACTTAACATATACTTGATTTGTGTTTTGTACAGGACTATATTACACTGAGAAAAAGGTATTAATTTTGAGTTGTGGATGTACTGCATGTTCATGTAACAGTTTAGCTCCAATTTAAAAAAAAGGTAGTACTTTACTGGGTGACACTTAAGCTGTAAATATTGTATACTATTATATTTCATTTTCTAAGCAACTCTTTTATTTCTCTATTTGTGTACAGTTCTCTATGTACATATAGAATAAAACCCACAACATTTTGAGAAACTTTTGTAGTTAACTTTTGCATTTTAATTGCAGTAATGATCTAAATATGTCCATTTGGCTGTTTGTTTAGTTCTAAGTTTTCATTGTATACTTTCAGGTTCTTTGAAAAGCAGCAATAACAGTTGGACAATTACTTAAAGTAAAACTTTTTTCTGCACAATTTCCACTTACATGCTTTAGAATGGAGGCACAGTGGAACACTTGTCCAATTGTAAGATTTCAAGAGCCTTTAAGTAGTTTTTATCTTTTTTTATGATAGGAAATGTTTTGTAGTGGCTTATATACAGGATTTACCAGTCAAACACAATTTCTCATGCTCACTTATTTGATTAAAAGTTTCTGTTAAAATATTTTGATAAACTTTCCATAGCTTATTGCATGTGTTTATAAATAAGTTATCATAAAGCTATGCATTGACCTCTGTATGAAATACTCTGATTACAAGTTTTACATTTTGTGAACCTGATTGAAATGTACAAATGTACACATAAAATAAAGCTACAGTTAATAATTAAGTGATGTACTTTCTCTAGACTGTAGTGGTGTGTCCTGCAAATGTCTTTTTTTCTGCTTTATAGATAGGAAAAAAAAAAACCTCAGTGGGACCTATATTGGCACAAGACTGAAATGTATTGTGGGTGAGACTTTAATTTCTGCATTTTTTTACACACATTATTTTAATACCTATGGCCTCCATTTCTGATAAATTCCAGCATGTGGAAAAAACATGCTTGAGCAAATCAGACATACTTAAAAGGCTAGTTTCAACAGAAACTGAGGCACCTGCTTTTGTGACTATAAGAAGGATTTGTTTATGCAACTGGATATGCATCATTTAGAAAACAAATTGGTTGCAGAAGTGAAAACCAGGTTGATTTAGTTCATCATCAGGTTAAGCCAGCTCACAATGGAATGCTGTTTGGGGAAAAATACGCTTAGTCAAGCATTTTACATATGTTTGGTTTTTTTTGTTGTTGACATGCTGAAGTGTATAGAAGCTATTTATTCCGGCTTTTGTCACATGTGCTTTGTTTTTGAGGAAGTCTAATTCACCATGAGTGTGTTAATCATTATGTCTTGGAGATGCCATTTTGACAAAGTATAATGTAAGATTTGTGTTGCTTATTTTAAATAAAAAATACATTTTTACTTGCTTTGTATTTTATTAAATCAGTCTGAGAAGATTCCCCAGTAAAGATTTATCTTCCATGCAGACAGAAAGTACTGCTTTTTAGAGATGGCATCGCAATAGCTAACTTCTCGTTAAGAGCTTAGGGGGCTTTAGAGAGTAGAAAAACAGGTTGCTAAGTCTTGATGTAGGGGTGGGGTTTTTTGTTGGGTGTGTTTGGAGGGGTTTTTTGTTGTTTTGTTTTTTTAATTTGTAAGTTAAAGTTGCTTTCAAGATGAGCTTTTCTTGCCAGTGGTGGAGGCACAAGAAGGGAAATTGATCTGGAGGAAAAGATTAAAAATACCTGAATCTTCTGTTTATGAACCCTGGAGGAACCTTGTGTAAGGTGCGGTGCAATCCTGTGCAAAACTACAAGCTTTCAGAGGAACTGCCGGAAGTAAGTAGCTACTTTAATTTTGTACCCTGTGTGGGCTAACCGTCTCTGCAGAACAGCTGGGTACCTTTTAGAGTCTGCTTCTGACTGCAGCAGGGATGCCTGGCCGCCTGCCCTGTACCACTGCAGCAACATCTGTGAAAAACCTAACTGTATCTGAATCGGGAACCTGGGTGACAGCAGGAGACGAAAGCACGAGAGCTGCTCCAATGTAAGTTATCCCTGCTCCCAAACTAGAGCCCTGTCTCTGAGAAGAATGATGTTCAAATGCCATTTCTAGTATGCCAAAACAGCTCATGCAGTACTTGTTTGGACACTTGTTTTCCATGCTGAGAAATAAGATATGTTGTTTTTAAGACATATTTTCTCCTGAAGAACAGACCTTCTTACTTTCTGAGAAGCCTCGTTTGAAGGAATGGTGTTAAGCCATTGCATTTTACATTGCTTCACAGAAAGGTTTTTAAATCAGTTTCACCCTTTCTGACACGCAAGGGAAATAGTTTCATCTTTTCAATACCAAAATTAATTAGCCTGGTGAAGTGGATGTTACCAGAATAAAACTCAACGTTAATATGTTGTATATATTCATAGAATCGTAGAATAGTTTGGGTTGGAAGGGATATATAACATGTCTACATACATACATAGATTTGTGTCCAGAGAAGGACAATGAAGCTGGTGAGGAGTCTATAGAGCACAAGTCTTAGGGGGAGCAGCTGAGGGAACAGGGGTTGTTTGGAGAAGAGGAGGCTGAGAGGAGACCTTATTGCTTTCAGTTACCTGAAAGCGGGTTGTGGTGAGGTGGGTGTTGGTCTCTTCTCCTGAGTAACTAGCGATAGGATGAGAGGAAATGGCCTCAAGTTGTGCCAGCGGAGGTTTAGACTAGATAGTAGGAAAAAAGTTCTTTACGGAGAGAGTGGTCAAGCATTGGAAAAAGCTGCCCAGGGAGGTGATGGAGTCACTGGAAGCATTCAAAAAACGCGTAGACATGGCACTTGGGGACGTGGTTTAGTGGGCTTGGTGGTGTTGGGTTGACAGTTGGACTTGATCTTAAAGGTCTTTTCCAACCTTAATTATTCTGTGATTCTGATTCTGTAATATATGTAGATATAAATATAGATGTATAATACAGAATTTTATATGTATATCCGTGTTGAGTTGAACTTCTCATACTGGCTATACTGTGTTTGTTTTTTTGTTTTTGTTTTTTTTACTCTTTTGTTCCAAAAAGCATGGAACTTAAATGGGATGGAGAAGAGCAAGGGATGGGGTGGCCAAGACCTTGAATGCACTGGGTTATTGCAAGGATCTTTGCAGTGTGTGAAAGGGAGGGACGAAAGAAAGGTGTATTTCTCAGGGATGGGGAAAAAATGTACTGCAACAAGAAGAGGGTAGATGTCACTATCCTTCATCTGAAAAGTGAAGCTTCAACAGGCTTGTCCTGTCTGTAGGAGAGATTTATTACTCTGAACATCAAAATATAGATATCCACATCAAAGACCATGCCTCAAGTTTACTGTTTTGAATGTAAGTAGTCAGATATGAAAGAAAAGAATAATGTATTCTGCTGGAAGAATTAAAGATGGATTCTAGGGAATCTTCATACTTCACCCAGCACTCCTTCACAGTCAGGTGCTGCAGGAAGGGACATGTCCAGGGCTGTTGCCATCACATAGGAGAGATGCTTCCTCTTTCAGAGTTCTTATTCTCTGTTGGTTTTGTTTTGTTTTGTTTTCAGGGTCCCACCAGTGCAGAAAACTCCTGCCCCTGTTGAGCAATGCCAAAATAACTAATTTAGAAACTGATCAGGTTGAAATAATAGTTAACTTAATAGTTATCTGTTAGTTTGGGGAGTATTAGAACAGGTGCCTTGCCAAATTAATCTTCCACAAATTCAAGAAAATTATTTTTTTCTTGAATGCTTTTAAAACAAGGAAAAAGAACCCACGAAGTATTCAGTATCTTACTGCACCAGATGATATGCCTAATCGTGAAGGAATACATAATCCTTACATTAAAGGATTATTATTGTCGAAGCATTGGATGGTTTGTTTCTCTGGCACAATGTCCAGTATTTAAGTAAACCGCCTGCAAAGCAAATGCTGTGTCACTAGGTGGTGATCTTGGCCTGTGCATGGTTGCCCCTCTTCCTCCCTCTCCCCCGCCTTTCCTCCCACGCTGTGCTTCTAGGTAATGACCAAAATAATAATCCTCACCTTCAGTTCTGTTTTAATGCTGTTTCTGAATATTATGTCTACAAAAGTAAAAAGCCTTAGCATTTAAAGGCTTAAGGATTGAAACTATTTGTCCTTCTCTTTTTTTTTTTCCTCTCAACTTTATCTTTCATGATGTCTGGTACTCAAGGCATTATTTTTTTATTTATGGCTGGTTAGTGTGCTTAACATTGTGCTATATAATGTGAATACTTATAAAAGTCAAAATAAAAACTACAGGAACAGATGAGAAAATGCAGAGCTGGAACACTTATTTAAATGTTAAATTACCCTTTATGTGACTAGCAAAAAAAAAAAAAAATTATTTTTTTGTAAAGGAATAGAACAGTAGTGTGTTGGTTTGGGAATCCAGGGTAAAATCTCTTGCCCAGTGACAGGTAATAAGGAAACGGTGAAAGTGAGAGGAGGCAACAAACTGGGACAGAAGGGAATCTTTCCCTGAGACTTTACTTCTACTTGACTTGCTACAGTGGGTGCTTTCTTTGGTCCACCTCCTTTCTTTCCATGTAGTGCAGCTCTAACTCAGCACCTTTTACAGGTATCCAGTGAGAAACTGGGAATTTTTCAGGAATTTACTAAACATGATGCTTTTGTCTTCTCTATTGGCTGATGCAAGTCAGGACTCAGAATTGCATAGCCAAACTTTAGACTCGCCTCTGTCAGTGCATGGCCATTGCATTAAAGCTTGCTATCATCCCACTGAGTGTTTTGGAAAGCGAAGTGCTCTTTGGCTTTCTAATTGATCAGGTTCACTCCTAAATATGAAATATGTTTCTGAAGCAGAGATTCTGGAGGTATTAAAATGTGAACAAATATAAAACTGTAGTTTTTCAGGGTTTTTTGTGTATATCACTGGTCATCTTTCTGCACAGGAAAACATTGTGAACAAGAAAAAAAGTCTAGAAACTAAAAAGAAATTTCCAAGCTACAGCTCTGACCCTTTCCTCCTGCTATTCTTTGAACATTTTTGTTTTAATGAATGCCCTTCTTGAGTCTTATGTACCCAGCTTTACCAAGCTGGCATCTTTGGCTAGACATGTCTACCAGAGTAACTGTTTTCTTTCAGTTTTCTTCTCCCTAGCTCTAGGACAGGGAAACAAAACAGACCTAATCACCCTTCAGCTTGTTATTGCATCCTATCATAGTAAAGAAACACATTTTTAATGTTATCCTGCTTTTCTCCTATTCTGTAGATAGCAACGGTGATTAGTTTGTGTTATGTTAAACAGATTGCCCATTAGGTTGGGGAGGGGGAAACACCACCAAAACAACACTAAAAAAACATGGTGAGTGTGGTTGTAGGTTTTTATATGAGCTATAGACTTGTATATCTCATTCCTCCCACCTCCAGCACTTCACAATTCCTGTTTCAGGTAGGAGATGTTTGAGGAAGAAACAGTTCAGTGCCAAGATAGTCCTGCATCTTAACCTTTGCAAAGGACTTACCATGTGTTTGACAGTCAGGGTAACTTCTTTGCAGACAGAGAGGATGCTAGTCAACTAATGCCTTGATTGGTTGGTGGGTCTAAGGAAGATCAGCCTTAAAGCAACCAGATTAGCCAAAATTACATTAAAATCTGTCAGCTGTGAGAGAAATTTACCAGTTCCCATTGGAAGTGGAGCTGTTTTGCAGGACCTCATCTTCCTATTTTCAACCAGGCTAAACAGTCTGGAGTGCTTCTGCTAGCTGAAGTCATCCAACTAATTATTTCAACAGGGTGAAAACTATTAAATCTAAGCTATAAACATCTTTGAGATCCTGTGGAAACTTCCAGTTGAAAAAATTAATGGTGAGTCCCTGTTGTAAACTTTCAACAATGCCAGTAACAGCAATATTCTGCCCTTTACCACAGGTCTGAGCGATGAGTTTGCAACGTAATAGTTGAATGTTCTTGCCTTTGCTGAGGGGCCTCTGAGCACCTACAATGTAGTGTGTGGGTCATGTATTTGAAAAGTACTTTAAATAGACTGTAAGGGAGAGGTTTATTACTCCAATAATTAAACAGAAAGAGTAAAGCAAGCATTTATTTAAATGCCAGAGATTGCATGATGAGCCACTGTTCCTGTTGTCAAAATACTAACTCAGAAATGGTACAAGATTCACTGAATAAGTTCAAACAGATCCAATGTTGAACCTGAAACTTGTAGAGCTGTGAGTTTTGAAGAAATGATGCCTTTGTTTAAAAACAAAACAAACAAACAAAAATCTAAATAGTTCGATCTATTGCAAAACAAGTCCGTACCTAAAGGTCAGACTGAGTTCTGGAAGTGAAGGTGGAATGAGTACTGGCAGCCATCTTCTGACGCCAAACAGCCCAGCATACCCCTCTGAAAACCCAGTACCCATCAGCACCGTGATCAGTATAGAAATTGTATAGAATTGTATAGAATAGCAGCTGTGGCTGATGGAGAGATTGTTGCCCCTGACTTTGGATGTCTGTGTTGAGAGAAGGGGACGACCTCCTTTAGTGAAGTCTCAGTGTTAGCTAAACAATGAACCATATCCAACTGTAAAAATGTGCATTTGAGGCTTTAAAGAGTATATTTGCTGTTTGATAAAGCGGCTATTAGAAATCTTAAATGTCTGCAAGGTACAGCCTAGTGTTAGGCTTCTTCAGTCTTCTGTTCTGCTGCTCTTCCTCCAAGTGTTTGACACTGATCTCCCTTGGTTCATAAAGGTTCAACCTACAAATTTCACCCAATACCTAAATTAGGGACTTAAGACTGAACATCTAATAGCCTTATGCCAAAAAAGAGCAGAAGCAGGTGGTGCTGCACCTGTGTGAAAGTATTAGCGATTGTAACACTATCTGCCCAATTACTTCCTCTGAATAATAGATGGGTCATGACCAGGTTATATCAGTTGATCTTTCCAGCTTCTCTTCTATAACTGTCAGGAAATTTCCAGGCTCAGTTTCACAAACATGTAATTTAATACGGGCATAGTTAAATTGCTTGGCTTGTATGGTTATATGAAAATAAAGGCTTAGAGCTCAAGAACATAAGAGCATGCACAATTTGGGGAGATGGAGCAGAGGGTCATAACATCTATTGCTAGTCCATAGTGAAAAAGAGCCCTTGCAAAAAGTCATCTCTCTGTTAGTTTTGGGTGCTCCTTTCTACAGCAATGAATATTCTATGAAATCTCCCCAGCGCTTGTGTAGTCTCCACTTTTGTATAAACAGCACAGGGAGTCATAGCGTGCCCTGAAAGCCTGACCTAAGCTTTAGGTGTGAATATCTTTAAGGCTAGCTTGCTTCTCGATACTTTCAATTCACTAATAGGTGCTACTCTTGCCTTCTCGTTCACAGGTCCTTGACGTGGTTTTTGCAGCAGCAGTCTTACGAAAGGCCGTTACCTACCTGCACTGGCCCTTGATCCCTTTTGCTTCACCGGGCTTTCTGTAACTCACTCTTTACAGTGAGTATGAGATCAAGTGAAAATATGGGATATATTTTTTTCCTCACTGTAGTTGGCTGAGGTATTTTGATACAAAGCAAAAATCCTCTATGTATGCCCTGTCTCATACATACATTTACCTATTAGGATAGTGCAAGCTGGAGTGCAGGAATGTGTAGCAGTCCTGCAACGCACACAATGCCGTTCGATTGCTCTTCACAGTTGTTTTTTTTTTTTTAAGGGTTTCTAAATTTCAGGAGTCTGCCAGGTCATATTCATGCTGTAAGTTTGCTGGCACCTATGCTGAATATATGGCCCTTTTTCAGTGAGGATAGTTTTCTTTCAATAGCTTTTAATGACTGTTAGAGGTTTCTCTCTGACTTCCCATTTTTTGATTAAGATGACACATTTTTTAATGGTTTGATTTATGTTCTGATATAAAATTACAGCTGCTTTTGCATGTCCCTGCATCATTCCCTTTTCCCCCAGTTCTAGTAGAGTTTGCCTCAAAATATCCAAAACTATTTGTCTTGAACTGCCTGGGACAGCTGATATTACAAATATGATGTTATGCATAAGCACTGTCAAATATTCCTCTTCTCCAAGATTTGCTTTTGGCTGCATCTTATTGGCTGGATTCCTTAAATGGGCTATGGAAAAGAGATCTTTTCCTTCATGCAGCTTGAGACAGAAATTAAGCAGCCTAAAAATAACTTTAAACAATCTATGAAAAGCGTGAATTAAAAGAAAAAACACCATTACATTAGGGGCAAGCAAAATTGTTTCCTCCTTACCCATGGGAATCCTTTTTCCAGGTGCTCTAAGGACATGCAGTAGCTGTCTGAGTGAATGCATTTATGACTCCTTTTAGCTATATAAGAGAAATATGATAACTGACTTATGCCAGACAAAAAGACATCAGTACTGACAATGTGGTTTTTGGTTTTTGGGAGCAAGGGGAATCATACAGGCATGCAATAGTGACATCTCCTCTCCTCCTTTCTCCTTGGTACTCTAGCAAAGGCAATCTGCTAGGGAGCAGTAGGGAAATGCAAGCTGAAGATGCGCCAGATTTTTGCAAGGATGTCTACTGTACAGGATATTGTTTTTCATTCGCTTTTCTGCCATGAGGACTTTGTGTTGCAGATAGAGTGGAGAAAGGGGAAAAGATGTATTGGTGTAGTCTTATCTTTTATTCTGAGACCTGGGTTTATTTTAGAAAACAGCAATGATAGGGTAATAGCTTAAATTTAACAATATTCCTTAGCTAGATGAGCACTACCACAGATTTAGTTAGTGAATATACAATGTTTTAAATTTACTTTTGATGAGATGCATTCCTAAAATCTCTGGTACATTTTTTCCTAAGCCAAATGACACCTAAAAAGAAAAACAAACCAGCTAACCACAAACAAACAGACACTCATGCCATTTCAAAACTTTTCAGTGATCCAGGCTGTATATTGAAATATATTGATGATTTCATTCTTTGCAGATGGCTGTTCATATTGTAAATACCACCATAACAGGCTATTGGTATGTTCTGAAAGATGATGTGTATTGAACAGGCTTGGCAGTAGAACAATTTTCTTCCTGCAAGCGTTCATCGTTTTCCTGGGGCAGTGGTATCATGAAAGAAAGGCTGAAGGGGTAGGGAAGGAGAATATGAAGAAGTCCTATTGTTGTTTTCTGCAGCATCTGTGATTTATAGGTAGAGAGAGTGTTCCTTGTCTCAGTACTGAATAGTATTTGTAAGTCCTTTAGGAGAATTACTGTTTATTTTAAACATGCTCTGATTTATTTTCATAGAAAAACTTTGGATAGATCTTTCATGCCACTGACTTCTGTAAGTAAGCACTCCATGTTTTGCTGAAGCAGCAGTAAAAGCAAACCATACACTGGTAAATGCATTTCACCCATAATTCTTTGTTGCTGCACACTTCATGGGTGCATTGATCTGATGTCAAAAGAAAGGCTCAATTTAGTTTTACATCACTGCTCTTGTGATAACAGTTCAGGCTCTGATGTAATGTAAAACACAGCATGTGTAATGGCTACATAAACAAATTGCATATGGACAGGCACAATCTCAAACACTTCAAAAAACAGAGAGGCTTGCAAGGTAAGGTGTGTAGGGCCTGGCTTCCTATGGATGTTTTCCATAATATGAAATTAGGGTGAAAAGTAATTCTGAAGTAAGAGGATCCACATACACAGTTAGGTGGGAATGGTTAACCTAGATTATGTGTAGACAAGTGTTGTTAAAACTGGCTTCTAAAATTGGTGTGTTTAAACGTCAGCATATGGAAGACCCAGTCAATGGGTCCTACATGGTGCTGGCAGAAATATCTAAAGACCCAGATGACTTCCAAAAAGTGTTTGATCACATTAATTACTGGGTTTTGATTACATTAATTACTGGGTAAAGCAGTGATGACTAAGGCCTACAACTTTTCTCCTTCCCCTCCCCACGAGGGTCACGATATTTAAAGAATCCAGTGAAAATGAAGTAGTAATACTTCAGCATCCTGCCTACCTGTGCCTGCAGTGTGGTGCTGTGTTGCACACCACTACTCCCCTACGCCTACATGAATCAGCACCCTCTCTTCCTCCAGAAGTAACTTCTGCTATCAACAGCAGTATGCTATATCGATATCTGGAGGAAAAAAAAAGCTCAATGCATCCACTAAGACATGTTTTCTTATGGCCAAATGAACAACTGGTGAGAGGAAACATCCTGTGGAAAAAGTTGCTGAGTGATGTAGGACAGTAAAAGGAAGCAAATGAGCAGTTGGTGATTTAGAGAGAGAGCAAGAAAGATGTCACAGGTCAGTTCTGGCAGTGAGAAACAAGGTATTTCAAGCTAATTAGCTGAAAAAAATTTGGCATGTTTTAATTTCCTGAACAATTAAGATGAATAGAAATGTCTTCTGCTTTCTTTGGAAAAGATTTTTTAGAGCACATCGTGTTAGGAAAAGAATTAAGGATCTGCAATAACAGAAATGGGAAGTCTAATAATCAGCTAATTAAGCATAGACCAAGCCCTCATAAATAAGATCGCTGTCTGTCTTCTGATTGGCACTGAATGAAATCAAACCTTTTGCAAAACATATTTTGAATGAAGGCTAATTAATTTCCATATAGTGGTAGCTTATTTCCTTAGGAAAAAAAGAGATAATAAAACAAAGCACCAGGGTGTTGATCTTGTAAACTGAAAAGGGAAGACATGAAATTTCAACAGTGAAATTTTTACGGAGTACCAGTGATCCTTGGGGGAGCAGGTCTCCAGTTGGTACAAATAATCAGAGCTTCGTTACTCGGCTTCATTTTGTAGGTGGTTTTGCAGAAGCCCAGGGGCAACCTAGATGCCTAGTCAAATTGTTTCAGAAATTGCATAAATGGAGAAAATCTTTAGCTGGGTGTTGAGGCTATGTTGGGATAGAAGCATTGCTTCCGTTCGTGATTGAATGGCTTGCCCCATTTTTTATTCTCAAACCCCACAGCATGCTCTTGGCAGCCTCATTATTACTTGCCTGGAAGTTAATCATAAGTGTAAGTGCATATTTTTAACTTTCTTCAATGTGATCAGCTTTCTGTACTTGCAGGACTGTCAGCTGTAAAGCAAGTGGAAAGATGGGCGATGCATGCAGCTTTCTGTGCTATGTCAGGGCTACCAGCGCTGCTTGGAGGCCCCTGTACGGGGCCATTTCACTCTTAACCTAAAATGATTAATTTAAGCTCTGCCAGAGTGAGTTCCTGGGATAGATTTTGTTCTTCACCTTTGAACAATAACAAAACTGGCGCACTACCAGGAAGGGCAGTGGCTGGGGTGGGTAGGAAGGAAAGAATCATATAGGAAATAATTGTGTAGGAGGCTTTTGAGTATGAGGAAGTAGAAACCAAGAGTCAGGTCTATAATAGATTTGTGATGAATATATACATTCAGCTATAAGTGGTGTCTGCATAAAAAAATGATCTATTATTTTGTTTGCAGGCTTTGTATCACTGTTCTAATTTGCTATTCTTGTTTTTTCCCAAATGTATTAATCTTTGCAGCTGAGTTTGAACTGGAAAATTAAATGTGAGAAACTCTGAATGCTGGGGGAAATTCAGGCTGCAAATCCCAACCCAGGATTCATACTCGTCTCTGGTCTGTGTGAGACTCGGAGAGAAAGAATCACCTGGAGACTTGAACTTTGGTGGAAAACCAGCTGACTGCCCAGGAGTTGTGGAGTGGGCGTGGGGTGAAGAAAAGGAGACCTGTAATTCTTGCACAGCTCAGGTACCTGCAAGGACTGCATTTTCTCTAGTAATGGAAACAACAAAATGTCCTGACTTCCTGAACCACATAGTGCTCTTAACCGTCTGTTGGATGGACAGCTTTTTCTGTCTATCCAGAGTGGGAACACTACTGCGAATAGATGTTATTTGGGAGGAAGGGAAGGAACAGTCTATGGAAGTGAATGACTGACATTACAACTTTCTTTATTTCTATGGCTCTGTGTTTCTTCAGAAGCACAGATGGGGGGCAGAGGAGAAGGGGAAAGATTGTCAGTGTGTGGATTACCAGTGAAGCAAAGGGCTGATTAAATGCACTTCTGAAAACAGAAAGTAAAACTTATGGCAACCTTTGGGTTTTTCTTCAGGAGATAGTTATGCAGGAAACTTGCACTTGTTGAATAGCTTTTTAGCACTTTCTCTGATCAGGTTGACACTTTCTGTATTCTTTAATTAGAAGCTGCTGGAGTGTTTGAGGAAAATTTTTGGTCCTTGCAAGATGAGAATGCATAGTAACTTGTTGGTTGGACTTGATGATCTTAAAGGTCTCTTCCAATGTTGATGATTCTGTGCGATTCTGTTAATCTTTATTTAATTTTTAAAATATGGTGGTCTAAACAGTGCCTTCTGAGGTCTGAGAGAGGTTGTCATGTAATTGTATTTAGAATTAGAGCACTACATAAACAGCAATTCTGACAGCCACGCAAAAAGACGCCTTCAGAAACCGTGCCAGAAATAGAAGTTATTGTACAGGACACCTACCTGTATTTGAACCTTGATGGTTTTCTGGTCATATGGTGTTACATCCTTACACAGTAGATCCTTTTCTAGAGGCTCTGTTTGTAGCTGGCTTTGGCTGTGGATGTGTGGTTTGTACTCACCCATGCATGAATTCTGGATGCCTTTGAGAAATAAGGAGATGGTGCCTACCTTAGTGTGACTGAACAGCTCGGCTAATTCTTGGAGGCCCCTGTGGAAGACATAGCCTTGATGCAGATAGCTCAGCTGTTGTCTTGGCAGTCTTCCCAGCACTTTCTTTTTTAGTATACAGCTTTCCTACCTGGAATGGAATAATGTGGGTGCTTTTTTCCAAACTATATTTTATGCTCTGCTGCTTTTTTTTAGCTGAATTGTAACAAACAGCAACAAATCATCTCTGTTGTTGGACCTCGACATGAAGTCCTTTATCCTGCTGTTGAAGTGGTGTGTTGTGAGGTGCACTGTGATGCGCTGCTAGGGAGAAGTGACCTTTGATGATATCAAAGAATTTTTACAAAGCAACACCACAAAGATCTGTGGTGTTTGTACTGTTACTGGCAGGAATATCTGGAACAAAGAAGAAAATGAGCTTTTGGGTGCTTCAGATCTGAAAAAGAAGCAGCTAACCTCAGGGTTGAAAGAAGGGTGAGGTAGTAAGCTTGATCTGATTCACAAAAGTGCCATGTAGTTGCTTTCTGAATTCTGGGGCACTCTTGATCTTTCTTTCCTCAGTTCTCATAAGGACACTGTGAGTTATACTTGCCTGTGAAATCTCGTGCTGTATCATATACTTCATACATGCATGGCAGAATTCTGTCTGTCGCCTTAGGAAGGGTGTTTTGTTCAGTCTCCAATTCCTCTCCCCCTCCCTCTTCTTAGCCTGTGGGACTTGGCCAGTCAGCCAATATCAATAATTAATAGTGAATAACAAATACTCACTGCAGTTATTTCATGATCTGTTTGTTTGCACAGATTAGTCACTGAGCAATGGCAAATAGGACTAAGTATCTTGGACTGTTTATGCTCAATTTATGTGCAGCAATGAAGAGACTACTTAACTATGAAAGTAGTACAATGCTTAAATTAGAAGGGTAGGAAAGCCAATTTAAAGAGATGGGTTTAATCTTCGTAGCTGGTGGCTAACACTACCTTCAGACAGGTAGTTATTTATAATGTGCTATGGAAATACATGTTTACCACCTCCTTATTGTGGCATTTACTTTATTTTTAATAAATGTGGGTGCATTTGCATATTTAATTTTTAACCTCTTAAAGGTTAAGGATTCTTACAACTACTTTCTGCTGTCACTTACTTAGGGGTTTTGAGATGGGCTAACCCTAAACTGTTCTGTTTTTTGTTTTTAGAAAATTGCCAGAAATTACAAAACTTGCCAAATCTTTCCTTTTCCTTGAAAGCACAGATGTCTAAAGGAGCGCTGCTTTGCAAGGACTTTGCAACCTTTGTTTTTGACTCCTCTGGAATGTGACACATTGTTATCGCAGTTGCCTAAGAAGGCTTTGGTTGCAGGTTTATCATATACTCCAGGCTCATGAACTATTTCCCTGGGGACCACGCTGCATTCTTGATTTGCATGGCGTCTCGTGGCCAGCCAGCACCATTCAATTCCTGTCCTCTTGGCATCCTGTCTTAGAAAATGACCTTCTGTTCTCCCTCGGTATCTCCAAGTTGCTATTGAAAAAGTGCCTGCTGTTCAGGAAGACCCACAGGGGTGTCTGGCAAGAGAAAACAGCATTTGAGGCTAGGAAGTTTCAGCGATGCGTACACACACACACAGACAGTCATCTCAGGAAAAGCAAAGATGTTTATGTTCCTGTCTTTGAACTGATAAAGAATACAGAAAAATTGCAAATATGTACAGTGTGAAACAGGTGCAGAGGAGACCAGTAGCACAAAAAGGGCACCACATAAAACACCAGCTTCCAAAACATGGGTCGAATTTGCGCTTTGCAAAGTGCAAATTCATAATTTCTTCCCAACGTACAGTTGGGCAGATGCCAGGGGTTTTTTTGTGTGTGCCTTTTTACTTTAGTTTGTTTTTTTAAGAATTCAGTTTTGAGAGGAAGAAAATAAAGAATCCCTTTTTAGGAATTCTTTACCAAAACATCTTGCAGTTCTTGAATGATAATATTGGAGACCTTAAGACATTTGTAGGCCTGGCAGGATCCCTACAGAATAACATTTTTATTCCAATATGCACTTAATCAGTTATCTTAATTGAGGACACAAGTAAAGCTATTACATTTTTGGGAACAGGTATCCACTATCTCCTGCACACAGAGGAATGATCCTCTAAAAATCACATTTTGCTGACAGAAAAAACTCTTATTTCCTTAACCATCTAAGCAAAAATGTCAATTGTAATTTTTTTTATCCATGAGAATTTTCCTAGTGGCACAGAAAAACATTTCTTTCATCTTGCATTCATTAAACTGTCATTCCAAACTTTAACTATGCATTCCCAGTTGAGAAAATGGAACAGTAAGTTCCTGATTTATTTTGTAGCTGTTCCTAGCAAATCTTACTGTTTCCAATTTATCAAGGTGGGTAAATGCATATTCAGCTGCATGCATGTTGTTTTCAATGAGTTAAAGGCGGGCGTACATACTTAAATTCCTTGCTGACATGCATCTATCTTGTGCAGTCTACTCAGTTTGATATTTTTAAGAAACGCAGTCCAGCTGCATTTTAGAAGAGCATTGCTTGTATGGAAACAGAGTCTGTAGGGAGCACATGCATGTCTATGGTGATTTTTAGAATACTTAGTATGTGTATATACACATACATGAGTGTACATACAAAGTCCCTGCAGCATATAGACCTATGGTGACTTTAGAAAAAAATAAAAATCATGCTTTTAGTGGGTATAGGCTGGCCAATGTAAAGCATAAGCTCCAGCTCATAGTGTTGTCAAGGGTCTCTTAGGGAAAAGAGAGGAAAGGAGCAATTTATTCCACCTATGGCACTCCTCCTTGGACTGCATATCTGGGGTTAGAGGCACTGCTAAGTTGTTAGTGACCCTAAAAGAGCATGGTTGGGTGGGTCTCTAACCCCAGCCCTTCCACTCACCTGGAGGGCAAGGACTGTCCCGAGGCGCGGGAAGAAGGTGCCTCTGGCAGGGCTGCGTTCCCTCTGCAGGGTGCCAAAGGTGTGCAGCTCCTGATGCTGGAGCTGGGCATGCCCTGCCTGCCTCCAGCCACAAGGGCATCCTCCCGGATGTGGGTCAGCCTTATTGAGGAGCATTGCACAGCAGCTAATAGTGTATATGGCTTTAAAAAAAAAAAGTTAAAACGATATTTTTTTAAAGTGCTTTCTGGAATGTTTAAAAACCCAGCTAAGGAACAGTGCCCTAGGAAACCTTGACTCACTACCCAAGCATTTTTCACTCATGTTTCGGTTTCAAAAATAGCTCTTGTTTTTAAGGCTAATCTCAAGACAATAACAAAGTGATGGTGGTGATGATAAAAAAATCTCCACCTCCCTCAGAGATTGGGTAGAAGTTCATACCCTGATCTTTCTTTCAAATGTAGCCTTCCCCATCATAGTTTTTAAGACAATCTGAATGTTACTAACGACTAAAAAAAGTCATATCACTGTGGAGCACCAAGCAGGAGTGTTTTCCCTTATTGTTTTAAGACCAGAAAAATCCCAAACTGTAAATTTTGTTCTCTTCAGATAGTTATCGTCAGCACTGACAAAGCTAGTAGCAACAGCCAGAGGCTTATGTCCCCAGGTATGTGCTTTTCCAGTCTTCTCTAGTACCAGCAAGTTTTAGGGCTCAATGCTACCTTGATGGTGGTGGGCAGATTTTGGGGTGGGAAAGACCTTAAAATACAACATCTTTCCCTGATTTCAGACTTAGAGGGCATCCTGTTGCTGCTCCATGTCAAGCTGAGGCGGGGGAGGGCTCCTCACCTTTCTCAATAACTCTGTTCTTGATATTATTCCTAGGTCTTTGCCTCAGATACTAAAAGCCAGCGATGTAGTATGCCTATGGTCTGACATGGTTGTATGCTCCTGTGCCGACTTTTATGTTGATCTTTTGATTTGGTTTAACCGCGTAGGTTTACATAGATTATACAATAAGCTCTTCAGGTAGGAGCGCTGAATCTAATTGCAGTCAAATATCACCACTTTAGTACTTAGTAATGTTTGTTCTGACAAGTCCTCAGAATTTGCTATTGAAACAAAGCAGTTGTGCTTTCTTCTTATTAAAAATAAAACAATAAAAATGTCAGTAATTCCTTCTCCCTCTCAGGAAATGTTTAATGGATGTGGTTTGAAGCTTCTTGTTGTTTTTTTTAATCTCTTATGACATTTTTATGTGCCTGTTGAATAGAAAGCTGTAAACAAAAAAATTACATATAATGTTGCTGAAAACTTTTGGTAACAATTTCACATTTTAAAAAAACCCTTTATTTGAAAACTAAGCAAAAATGGAATCTTCCAAAAGCTTTTTTGCAGCTAAAAACTTTCCAGCAGACAGCATATAAATATTTATAATGCCATTTGAAAACTTCTTTTTTGATTTAAGTGGTGCTAACAGCAGGAGTTCAATCAGTGCTAATTGTTACTGCAGTCACTGATTTTTTTGGAGGGCAGGTGTACTCAGTAAAGAGAATATCTGAAACATGCTGAAATTTGTTCCCAAAACAAAATTTTGCTTCTTTGGTAGTGATACAAATTTTTAGAATTTTATTACACTGCTGAATTAAACTGTTAATCTGAATTTTAAGAAGATTTAATCTGGGAGGTTCATTGCTAACTAGATAGAAAACCTATTTGATATCGATCACCTGGAATACATTGGGAGACTGCTGATAGTAACTTTAAAAAAAAAGACAAGAAATTGCCCAACTGAACTCATACTGGCTACATGTATAACATCTTTTCATTCCTAACTAGTTAGATGATGTTTCTTTGCTGGAGCAATTATGTGTTCATCTCCCCAGGGGCCCAGGTCCTTGTGTAAGTGTTAACACTTACATTCCTCTCTAAAAGTTTTTGGGTATGTCCAGCTGAGATCATGGTAATTAGAGATGGAAAAGACCCTTTGGATTGCTGTGTCTTTCCCCCTGCCAAGGCAATTCTGTTTTTTTAGGAGGTGTATTTACAATTGATTTAACAAAGCTTTGGAAAAGTGACTCAAGATGAGGCAAATGCTCTTCGCCAAGGGAGACAGTTCCACATCCAATAGACTATAAGAATAGTCTTTTTTCTGATGTTTTCTTATATTGTCCTTTGCTGCAATTATTTTTTCATTTGATAGGCACCTGCGAATCCACAGTAACAATTCAATTTGGAGCTTGCCAGTCATTAGCAACTTGCTACTTCACGTTGTGCATTAGCTCACTCCTTGAGCAGACATTTGGTTCAGAGCTCAGCCCATGGTGTGGACTTTCTTAGCTTTTTATTACTCTGTTGTTGAGCCACTTTCTTTCCTGGGAACTCTTAATCTCTCCTGGGCTTAAAGTCAAGTTTGCTGCATGTGAACAACAGCATGTCAAAGAAAGTCATACCTCCAAGTAAAGATTTTTGGTTTGATGGAGTCTTGGGTTGGGGGAGAAACATTTTTTTTTCTGAATTCTTCTGCTACTTCTTGTTCATGTATGTCTCAGTTAAACTATAATTACTGGTCAATACTACATCTCCCTAACACCTCTTTCAACTAGATTTAAAAGAATTATTATGAGCTCACTTAGTCTGGGCTTACATCATTGTAATTCCATATGGTAAAACCATAACTCTGTTGAAAGCAATAGCAGGTTTTACCTGTTTCCCCTGGAGTTAACTGCTACAAATCAGATGTTGACATTTCCATCATCACCACATGTCCTCTCTTGTGTGTGCTTACCAAGAGAGTTTTTTCTTTCCTTGCCTTCTTGACTGGATACTGGATGACGGGAAAGCTCCATGTTTTGTCATATTTAAATAAATACCCTTGTATTTAAAAAAAAAAAAAAGGGAGGGGAGGAGGTAAGATGTAATTGTTTTCAAAAGCTTGATGAGAAGGAGGCTGCTTTCTAGCTGTAAGTGGTGGTCAACATATGAACAAAAAAAAAATTTTTAAAAACCCCAATGTTTGTAGCTGACTGCTTTAGTGGGAGATTGGGGTGGATGATCTCCTTAGGTCCCTTCCAACCTGTGTTAACCTGTGATCCTATGAACTTGTTTGAGGTGACAATGGATAATCTAGATACGTTGCTCGAGGAAATTTCAGTAAAAAAAATGAATCAGTAGAAATTAATTGTCTGCTTCTCTCTTGCATAGCTCTTGTCACAGAAAGAGCCACAGGATTTGAGAATTTTTTTTTAATAATTCTCAGAATTTATCACCATATTTTCTTTGCTCTTTTATGATATCAGACACTATAAGAGACTATAGTTTTGTCACTGGGAAGCTAAATTACCTGCCAAGCTCTGCTTTACAGTCATGCTGTTGCTTTTACAGAGAAGATAAAAGCTAAAAAAAAAAAAAAAAAAAAAAAAAAAAAAATCACAAAGCCACAGCAACTTTCAAATAGCATGCAGACAGTAGGGTGTCTTATAGGCATCCATGCTTACACAGTCACCTTTTGAAACACCAGCAACTATACTGCATGAAGCACTATTGCTACTCATGTGCCAGTTGTCACTTCTTCGAAAATGACATTAGTTATCTTTCCTACCCGTGAGTCACTATGAAATTGCTCAGCATTTTGAGCAAGCACGCATGTTTTAGAAAACACATATCCCTAAAAAAAAAAAAACCCAACCCTCCCCGCCCCCAACCTCAAAACCAAAAAAACTAACCAAAAACACACAAAAACCCCACCCTAGAAAAACAAAAAACAACCAACCAACTTGGCATCTTGAAGTGGCATAAGTTATTCATGGTGTAAATAAAAGCTCACTTTCTGTTGCAGGCGAGGGCTGCTGTCAGTGCTGCCACTGCAACCTCACCACTGGAAGAGTGCCATGAATACGTACAACGCACAGGAGATCGTAAGAGAAGAAAGCAAAGGCAAGTTGTGGAATAAAAACTAATTCCATGTCACCAGCTGCAGTGTTAAAATAGGTTTGTATCCATTAGGCAGAGTTCTGATTCCTGTCCTTACACCGCTGCGGGGTTTTTTTTAAGCACTTAAGATTTCTAATAAGAAATGCTCTTTTAGGTTCATTAGGCTATTTCACACAAAGAGACAGAAAAGAATTTAAAACCTAACTCAAAGGCTGTGAAGTAACAGTGTGCTTTCTAGATGCCTCTTCTTCCCCATGTCGGTCTCACCAGGTACTTGCAGAAATTGGGAATGAGGAGACAGATTCAGCAAAAGGGTTTGGTTTGTAGGAACTTCCAAATCTATTATACTCCTTTCTTACTCTGTGGTTGGCATTAAAGAAGGAGATGGAGAAACAGAATGGCAGAAGTAGAAAGAGAGTGCTATTCTTGGTGGGGAGGGAAAGGGAACAAACCCAACCAAACAAAAGACCTTTCCAAAATATCAAGCAAGGCTTTAAATTGTTATCCTATTCTTCCGCTGCTAAGCGTGTAACAGCCAGCCAGCTAAACAGAAAATGAGCAGGACCTAGTCTCATAAGGGCCATTGCCAGAAGGGGCAGAAGGTGGAGGTGATCTTTTGTCACCTGTATTTCGGCTGTAGAGTATCCTTGAGCTAACTAGCTGGCACAGCACCAGCGTCCTGCCTCCTTCCCCTGCGCTACGCAGCCTTGCAAGCGCTGGATGTCTTACGTGAGGACAGGCTGCAGCGGAGTCTGGATTCGTTAAATAAATGGTACTCGTGCAGTAACGTGCTCTTGTCACTGTTCGTTGAGAAGCAAAAGAAGCCTGAGCTGGGAGTATCTGCTGTTCTGGCCTTTCTCCGGGGCTCTGTCTTGTGTGAGCCTAATGTTAAGCAACTTCTTGTGCCTGTCAGATTTAAGGATAAGCATTTTCAGGGCACAGGAATGAAATAGCTCACGACAAGTCTTCAGTGCAAAACTAATCTATGCAACTCATTTTTTGTTGTGATATGAATATGATACAGTGACAGACCAATTGTATTAGAAATCACGCTCAGTGAGAAGCACTCATTTCTTCTTGCTAGTGGCACCAGTTTTAACAAAATGCAAACTGTTTTGTGCTCTAAAAGAAACACAAAAGGTTGCTCAGAACAGGCAAACTAGGTGTTTCTGTCACACGGAGTCAAATGAAACATGGTTGATATTTACCACTGTAACTTGGTTCTGAGTGTACTTTGTGTCTCCATCAGCTGCCTGGTTTAAATACTTACAACCTTTATTAGTATGAAAGTTGGGGAGGGAATTAAAAATAGGTATAATAAAAGGAGTATTTAAATTTGGTGTAATTAACAATAAATAATATTTATTTCTTTTAATTTCTGAACTGTTAAATTTCAGGTACAGTTCACAATGTGGTGTGATACCTACTGCTCTAAAAGGGTATTGCTGCTTATTTGCATTTGAGGAAGAAAAATCCTCATTGTTATGGGTGAGTAGTCACAGGAAAACTTGCATTAAATCAAAGCCAGTCAATGCTGTGCTTAAAAATACATTACCTGGGAAAGCAAAACAGATGATTGAGAAGAGGCATACTAATTACCATCCTATTTCCAAAGTGAATGAATTCTTGCACAAACTTTTTTGAAGAATCCCAAACAGATTGTCCCCCTTATTTTTTTTCGAGAAAGTGCAAACAGACAACTTTTGTTCTGTTTGACCTCTGATCTCTAATCAGACAATTGCCTACATCTTTTTCCTTAATGTTTTTGAGGGGATTCCAAGTATAGTTGTCTCCAAGGATGTGGCTTCATTTGTTCTGAGATCTAGAAAATTCTGGTTTCACCACCATATTTGAAACTCCTTTAAATTCTTAAAGGTAAATCTTACTATTTACTATTAGACTGAATGTGATTTTTTTTTTCCTGTGGTTACATTTATGAAAAAGAAAGTAACTACTCCACTACAGGCACAAAATGTTTTGCTAACAATAGACCTCTGTGGCCCATGAATAAACCTTGTGTTAGACAGGTTTTGATGGAGGGATCACTGCTGGATTTGAGGATAGCTAGCATCCTTTTCTCTCAAGTTAAAGAGCTCAAGAAGAGCTACTTAAGTCTCCTCTGTATGGAGGAGCTGTTGAGGAATAAACTAGTGTGGGAAGTTAAAGAATAAAATCTGGTCTCTGGGAAGAGGCTATTATTGCAGGAAGATACCAGTACTGTCTGCGTAGCACTCTTGGGTCGCCTGGTTTGATTCCCTTCTGGAGATGCTCAAGGGCTTTAAGAACAGCCCTGTTGTCACCTGGGTACCTAACCACGTGTGTAGGCTTAGCCTGCCATTAAACTAGGGTCAAACATGGGCTTACACATCCTTGACTTTGCACGCATAACTGCTGATTGTGGGCTGTGTACCAGACTCTCTGGAGTACAATAGCTGTGTTGCAAGCCCCTACTTTTTTTTTCTGTGAGTCATGGTGGTGACCTGGTTTAGGCTCCACTGTTCTAGTGATACTTAATTATGAGAAAACCTGATTTTTCATAAATAGAGCACAAAAGGCAGAAAAAGAGATTCTAGTCTTCATTTTGCTTCTGAGAAAAGCATAGGCCTTGACGCCCAGCTTATTTGCTGGGCAGAATACAAACAGAAAGAACTCCCATTGAAGTACTCCTAATGTCATGGGTTTTCAACATGGCATTTAAAGACAGTGAAAAGCAGAGTGGGGTCGCAAACTATGCTTATCGGTAAGCTGAATCTGTAAGAGGCATAATTAAACTGAACCCAGCAAGGTGTAAATAGGTAAGACTCTCCCTATGAGAGTTTCCAGATATTGAATTAAATCAATTACTAAGCCATTATAAACTAACCTATTGCAGACTTTTAATATCAGCATTCATCACAGTGATCCAAACATAACTACCTCATGCTAATTCCTAAGAACCAAAAAATGGCAAGCTAAAATATAAAAGTAAAATGGACTTGTTCAATGACAGTCCAAGATGGGTGAAATGTAAATAAGAAAACAGCCATATGGAGTGATGTATCAGGTAGTAATCACTTTATGTAGATTACCAGACATAACCTTTCTCTACCAGTAGAAGATGAAAGTTCTGTTAAATTGTAGGAGCCAAAATTTTGATGTAGCTTATACGTGATTATTGCCAGTGCAACTAGGAACAGGATTTGTTCCACAATCTGTATTCTATGTGCGCTTTTACTTCAAAATACCTGATTGTGTGCATGTGTGATGAAGCTCTTTTGGTTCTTTAGAGTTTGGATGAGAGAGTAGGGGGAAGAAGATCCAAATCCCTTTTTATCTCTCATTATTGTTTTGGCACAGGAAGAACTCTCAATCAGTTATGGTATTTTAATCCACTGGCTGAGAGCAGCCTGGCTTGAGGTTGAACTCAATGCAGCACAGCTACAAACAATGTGCTTCGTCCATTCAAATGGTGTCTCTTTGCTATAAGATCATTTACTGCCGTGTTGTTGCCGAGGTGCACCCGTGTTGCCCCGTCAAAATGTCAGTTTAGATTGCTACAGCGGTAGGACTTAATTCATCTGTCTACATGATGCAGGGTCACTGCTCACGACAAAGCAATGATACTGCTCGAAGCTGGTAAGCAAGCAGTAGGGTTGGGGAGAAGGGAGGGCAGGAGGGGAAGGTGAATGTGTGTGAATAAAACAAACAGGGAGCTGTAATAGCAAAAAATGTGCTTAGCTTGATTACTTGATAACCTCGGTTTTCGGCTCAGTATGACCATGTGAACTTTCTGGCCAAAACTTCACTGAAACAATAGATATAGCTGTGTAATCTTTACTAATTAAAACCATAATAATAGCATGTGACTGTATGGGAACGCATAGTTGAGTGGATGGCCAAAGTTAAAGCCCAGTGGAAACATTTTTTGCATGTGTTGATCCAAAGCCCAGTAATGACAAAGGGAATGAAATGAGGGTCTTGTGCCAGGAGCCAGAAGACCCAGATCCTCTTCTGATAAGTCTGCGGCATTCTGGGCAGGCCTTTTAGCTTCCTGTATTTTAAAAGTAGCTTTCTATTTGAGGGTAATCCAGTATGAGAACTCTACGACCTGGCCATCAAAAGTACTGGCAGGCAACCATTTTCCCTGACTTCTGTGCTGAACCATACTGAAAATGCAGTCTGGATACATTTTCATGTGCAGAAAAATGTACAGACCCATCCAGAAGCAGTGGATATCATGGATTACCTGGATCTTCTCTTCTCAAGACTCAGTTTCCCTGCTTGTAAATGTGGTATTAAAGTGTTTATCCTATTTTTAGGCTTGCTTAATATTTTTTTGATATTTAGATTTTCTTAGATGAAAGATCCACAATACAGAGTTACGTTATGCTAGGTCAGCAACTCCAGACTTAAACTGACATGATCCCACTAACTTCAGATAGAGCTATGCTGACACCCAACTGAAGTTCCTACCCAAAGTACCTGGAGATCTGTTCAAACAAAAGGTTGTTTAATGTCCTCTTAGGAAGAAGGTCAATCTGCTGAAACAGAATTTCTGATTATTATCTTCTGACGTTTACTCTTGCTTGAAGCTACAAGGAAGCTGTGGCCCTGGTGTACCAAAAATTCTATTAATATATAGCAAGCTCTGGATGAGAGAGTAGGGGGAAGAAGATCCAAATCCCTTTTTATAAATACCTCTTCATTATCTAGGGTTAATAATGTTTTATAAAATTTCCATGATCTGCCTCAGAGCACAAGTTTGGAACAAGAGACTGAAGAGGACCAGTGCTTCTGGGAGGTCCTGAGGGGGAGGAGGAGGGAAATTTTGAGAGGGAATATGGCTTTTTGTAGAGGATGGGTGATTGGCATCTGCTAGGGAGTCAAATCGCTGATGGAGGAGGAGGAAAGGAGAGAAAAAAGAGGAAGGCAGGCATCCTCTTAACCCGCTCTGCTGAAGACAGGCATGGAAAATTTGAAGGACAATAGAGAAGAGAGCTGGTCCTAATATTTCCAACCCCTCTAGGGGACAAAGGGATGCCCTGGAGTAAAAATTGAGAACCAGTTACAAAGGCAAAACTTGGATTCAAATTTAAGTGCTTGCTTCAATATTTGGATTTAGAAATGCATTCGTAGATGGGCAGAGGGATAGATTGGGTGATAGAGGTTGAAGTGGTGGCAGTGACCTGTCCTTGGACATCAGCAGCCTTGTCATGGAAGAAATTGTCAAGTTTCTCTTGTAGGAGGGCTGCGAAATAGAATGGAGAAGAACAAAGTGGGACAGCTGGAAACAGATTGTAATACTAATCGGTGATTATTCTGTGTTGTATGAAATGTTGTCATACATTTTGGGGTCTAATAAGGTAAAGGGAATTTTAGCAGGGCATACTCTGATACAAAGAACGAGGGGAAAACCAGGTGGAGACGTGTAAGAACAAGACAAAGCTTTTTAGGAGTGTGAGGATCAGAAAAAGATAAAACCAGCAGTCATCCTTGGAGTGGCTATACCCATCAAATCGCAACACAAAGACCATTTGGATGTATTCTTGTGATGCGGAACTGGAGCATCATCTGAGATGTCAGAGGCTTAGTGGCAGTGAACTGTCATGAAAACCATCCTGTGGATAGAAAATATTAAAAAAAAAAAAAAAAGACAGAAGAGAGTCGGCTCTCCTGCTAAGAGAGGATTCCTCCCAGGCAGAAACCAAGGCCAAGTGCTTTCATAGGGGAACGCTGTGCAAAATCAATATGAAGTATGTGCAGGAATAAAAACTATCTGCAAGCATGGCGAGGCACTACAGCAGACCGGTAGCGTCTGGCGCATAGCAGTGACGCTCCTGTCATTTCAGCGGGGATGGAGCAAGCTGCTCTCCTTCTACCTCCGCCCCCCTCCCCTCCACTCCATCCTCTCCTCGCACAGGAATACCCTAATCAGGGAAGCATGCACTGGCTGTTTAGCAAGGGGTCAAATCCATTTGGATGAAATTCCAGGGCTGCAGGGATAACAATGGCAGGAAGAGAGGTCCTTGAGCTGGCCCACGCTGCCCTCCCATAGCAGCACATTGTTGACAGATGTGGCCTGCTGCCTGCCGCCCCGTGCTGCCCGCCCTTGGAAAGCCCTGGCTGCTCCCGACGCCACGGAGAACCGAAAGCTCACTGCGAGTTAAATGGCAGGAACCCCACCATTAGTTATGAAATTATTCTATCACCTTACTGCCCAAACCTAAACCTCTTCTTCAACCCTTTAGGAGTTTTAGGTGTTTCGTGGGATGGTATGCTAGCAAGCGGTGGATTCCCCTTTGCCCCTTGCTTCCTTCCCGCAGGAAAACCCTCCCATACAAACCCCAGCATGAGCATGCTTTGCATTACAAGCCCAGGTCTCAGATATTTTCAGTCTGCCCGAGGGAAATAATGTTTTACCGATGGCTCCTCAAAGCGTATGAGGCAAAACACAAATAAGATACAGCGCATGGGTTTTGTGAGCTTGTTACTGATGTTTGGTACAATGGCTTATTTTTCATTCCCTCAGCTACTGTTTTTTCTGCTTTGTTAAAACTCCCCATCAGTTCAGGCAGGTGTGCAAACGGCCCAAACCCAGGCCATGAGGCCGCACCTGGTGCTTGCTACAGCAATGGAAGTGCTGTAGCCCGGGAGATGTTTCTCTATCTGACTCTGACCCTGAGGTGAGGAGGGAGGAGGAACTGGAGGGCTAGTCCAAGTTAGAAAGAGCGTTAAGCACATTTTTTTCATTTCTAACACGCCATGCAGTTCTCTGATTGCCTGATAGCGACTGCATGGGAAAATTCCATCTTATCAATTTGTTAAAAATGTCTGTCTCATCGGGGAATAGGAGACGGCACTCGCAGGCACAGACAGAGAGCGTAGGAGTGCTGTGCGAGTGCTCTGATAATTGGGAAACTCCAAACACCAGTAATTAAGCAAAACAAACCAGAAACTCCTAAAAGGCAGCACCACCGCCACTGAAAGGGAATGCATTTTTTTTCTGTCAGCGTAATGACCAGATCAACCTCATTTCCGTTGTGACTGGTTAGTTTGTTTTGTTTTTTTTTTTCCCCAGCTGATGACAACAGCAGATTCATGGGACAACGTCCCGCATGGTTTCCTCCAGGTTGTTTCCTTTCCTTCAGCTCTGGAGGCAGCTTGCCCCATGCAGACTTGGGTGGCTGGACCTGGACCCACGTGCTTGTTTCTCTAGACATATAGGTGTTGGTTTCCGCGAGCACGAAGTCGCTGCAGCTATACATTCAGGGGAGCATACGTTTACGATGAGTATATAGACATGGCACTACAGACAGAGCTTGGGGGATGCATCTGAATGGCACAGACTTTGCCTACAGACTGTGCTTTACGTTGGCAATGTTTTTCTCCCTTATAAGCCATGGCCATATTTAAAGAGAGCATAACTGAGTCTCTCCCACAGCCTGGTTCTTGCTGGCTGTTTGGGGTCTTCTCTTTCTTTCTTCCCTCCGGAGGCTTCTCTACTATTCTTCTGTGACCTTCTAACACTGCAGATCATTTATCAAATAGCCAGTAATGGCTGAACAGAGGCCCATTATAGCAGGCGTTTGCAACATCCTGTTAGCAATAAATATGCTGTGGTTAGTAAATATGTTGTAATTAGATAGCATTACGTAGAAATATTGGCTTCAATACTTGACAGAATTTTAAACTGGACTTAATTTTTTTTTTTAAATAGCTTTCATCTGAAATAGTTGAGGTGACTTTTCTTGGCCTGTTTTGTTTTTTCTACATCTATGATTCAGGACTTAGGTCAAAGTTCAGCTCTAAATTTGTGTTAGAGTCTAGAATTCAGACTTAGCATGACTAAGTAGACTGATGACTAGAAGTAGAAAAGTGAAGGAAAACTTGAAAGTCAACCTTTCACACAATGTACAGTGTGCGTGTGGATTTGTCTCTTCTTTCAGGGCTTGCTTTATTTATAAGATAAATGTATTACTGATGGAAGATGAAAGATCTTTATTTTATATCAGGAAATGTACAGCACAGAGAACAACAATATGAAGTTCCACTGCTTGACCAAGATGCCTCTGCTGTGGCCTGGACTATTGATAGCAGAAATGCAAATGTCGTCCTTCACTGGTATTTTTTGAACTACACAAAGGAAATAAGTTCAGATATAAAGAGGTACTTTGAAATAACTCTTTCTTTTCTTCCCTCCCCCCTTATATGCTTTTCTGCAAAGTTTTGAATTTAGAGTGATCCCTGTGATTTCCAGATACTTCATCTTCACATAACACTTCTCTCCAACCAGGAGGGGTAGCCATTTTGTGTTCCCTCACAAATAGTCATTCAAACTGATGTTTGTGTCTTGAGAACCAACACTGGCAAAGTTGTAGTAAAAGCTGAAGAAAAGGGGAGGAAAAAAGCTAAAAGAGAAAACTACTTCAGCCTTCTGTGTCTTTTCCCCTCTTTACAACTCATTTTCTTTCTAAAATCAGCTGCATAAAAGCACCATTTAAGGTGCAATCGTGCAACTGCCCTGCTCAAAAATAATATGCAAGTTTTACTGATATGACCACATGGGCAGAGTACTCTAATATTTGTGGTTTGTTTTCGCTTGCACAACAACATAAAAACAGCTGTTTAATTTAAACACTTCACTATCTTTTAGTATAAACTCTTCCTCATAATGTTTTTTTTCCTCTTCCATCCTCTTTCTTATTCCTACTCCACCCACTTCCACTGTTTCTACATGCTTTTCAAGTTGTTCTGCTCCTTTTGGGTTTATTTGTGCTGTACACCATCCATAAAGTGATCTCTGGAACTTACAAGTACTTTTGCAAAGACAACAGTGGGAAGGCAGTTGTACATGGTATTATTTTTGGCTAGACCCTACGGGTACAATGGCTATTGTTTGGCAGCGAGCACCAAGGAGGCTGCTTTAGTGATGTAATGGTTTAGAGCCTGGGGGTGGTTCCTCAAAAGCCATTTGAAGGTATGTGTGATTCAAGGTCAAAATTATTTGGCAACACCTGTTTGTTTTTTTTTTAAAGGGCAGAATATCCCCAAACCTGAGACTATGGATAAGAATAATGTGCCCTATTAACTGCTGTTTCTTTCCTCAATCGCATGTGAATGTTACCTGTGTTGACCACAATGGCCAACTTTCAAAATCCTGAGGAGAATGAATAGACCGAATAAAATGGTGGTGGTTGTTGGTTGGGAGATGGCACCGTTGGACAGAGCGTGGGCTTCCTTTTAATTAACGCTGATTATGAGCTTGAAGCGACCCCCCCCAGTCGCAGTGTCCTGGACACATCACAGGTAGTGTAGAAATAACCCCCAGCCGCATATAACGCTGCCACGACCACCGCAAGGAGCGGGGGCGGGGAGGCAGGGCAGCTTTTCGGGACTGGGCCACGGCCCCTCCTGGCGCTTAGGGGCGGGCGAGCAGCCCGGGGCGTTTGCCTGGCAGCTGCCGCGCCCGTAGGTCTTCCGCGCCCCTCCGCGGGCAGGTGGCGGCGCCCGCGCGCCCCGCCAGGTGGCGCTGTGGCGCCTCGGGAGCGGCGGGCCCGCCTCCCCCCCCCCCCCCCGCCCCGGTTCTCTGGAAACGGAAAAAATTCGAAAGGTCAAAATGTCAGAACCTTCGATGGAACCACGGTGCTGAATTTTGGTCCATTTTACTGGGGCGTGAGAGCCCGGCGGTGGCAATACCTCCACTTTAAAGTGTGGGCTTGTCTGTCTGGGGTTTGTTTTCCCCCGTTTGGAGGCACGCTTCCGAAATCGTCCCTCTCGAGGAAAGCCTGGCGGAAACAAATGCTGACAAGCACAGAGCTCCTCTCACACACGTACATCCTCGCTCCCCGCTGCGATGCTTGGGCAGGCCGAGCCCCACTGCGGCCGCGCCACACCACACGTAGCGGTCGCGTAACCACAGCCCGTGCGAGCGCCCGACTCCAGAGCTGAGGCTCTTCCTGTGACTTTGGGAGTTGTGGGCCTGGACTAGACCAGCCCGAGTCCTTGCAGGCCTGCGGGCGAGGGCTCCGCCAGCAAGGCAGGGAGGCGTGCTGCCTGCTGCCATCCCCTCTGCCATGGGGAGCGGTCACCTCCCAGCCTGGGGACAGCCACCGTGGTAGTGTGTGGGTTGTAGGCCGGAGGCCTGAACTCTTCACAGGCGGACGCTTTCCCCGGCCTGCGTGTGCTGTGCCGAATGCTTATGGGCTGCATTGGAGCCTGGGGATGCTGCCGCCAGGGCCTTTCATCCTGATGTGGAAGAAAATCCTGATGGTTGTACTTGATGATCTTGAAGGTCCTTTCCAACCTTAGTGATTCTGTGAAAAGCAGCAGAAGGCCCAAACCGGTGTTTCCAAACACAGGCAGGAGTGGCAGGCGCGTTGTAGTGCGTGAACTATTAGTAGACTAAGCGACAAACGTGTCTTTCACCCACCAGCAGGCGATGGCATCGTTGCAAGGTGGTTCCGTGCCACCAACTTGAATGAACATCTCAAAACAAAAAAAAAAGCAGGTATATGTTGGTATGTGTAGGTTTCTGTCTTGGTCTCCTTGAGGTACATAGTCCTTACCCACAGCAAAACCAGATGGTTCTGCGTACCCAGAGGAGGTCTGTTTGCCTCGGGTGTAGGCAAAAAGCGTTATTTCCTTATATTTCTGCTGTTCCCCAGGTAGTGAGGGAAACTCCCCTCTCAAGGAGAAAGGAACTTGCAGGTTTGCTTCAATGTTTTGAGAGCGTTTGATAGAAGGTGATGTTTGAAATGCTAAATATTATTATTAAATGTTATAGCTCAGAACTATTATTGGGCCTCTAGTAAAACCTAGAGGTTTCACTCAAACTCAGGTTTTTAAACCCCAATGTCTGGAAGGTAAACTAAAGTGTATCGACATCAAACACCTTAGGCATTGGGTTTGCTTTTCAGAAACATTGAACTCTTTGCAAGGTAGGGCCTCTGGAGACTTTAAAAAGGCAAAAATTTCACTTTGGAGCTTTCAACCACTTGTTACTAGGTCTGGCCTATTGTAATTACATTTGTTTTTTACTTGCTGTTTTTTCCAAATGGTTAATTCAATCACAAACAGTTCTTAGCTGTAAGCAGTGGCTTTAGTTCAAGAGCAGAACTTGTTATTGAGGTTATTGATATGAATCCACACAGCCAAAAACTTCTTCCTCTGAGGTAACCAGATAATCGGTAAGGTTAAATACTACCAAAACTTACTATGAACCCATATATGAATGCAATGATTTTTTCCAGTATTTACTGAATAACTTGCCTGGGAAATGCGACTTAGTTTGGCTCTCATGGTTGATTCTAAGCCTCCTCTTACCAATACCCCTGAGACTCTCTGGTTAATCTTGTGGCACAAAATATTTAATTATGTGCTCTGCCAAGTGAATACAAGGTCTCAAATTGAATTTCAGCCTCCCTGGGCAACTATTTTAGACACTTTGGTAGAATGTAAATGCATATTTTCAGCATGCCAGATCCCAGCCCCATATCCATCAAAGTAAATCTTCAGTAGTTTCACTGAAGTCTTGGAACAATCCTAAATTATGTTATTGAGGTCAGATTGTGACCCTGAAGCTCTGGCAGAGACCCAAACCAAGAAATTTGTGTGGGAAATTGGGGAGGGAATAAATTAGCACTTGCCTATGCTTTTTGCTGGAGTAAACTGTTACAAAGGTGTGAGCTAAGATGAAAGCTCCTAATCATGGTGGATATTGTTTTCCAGCTGTTTCTGCTGGATATAGCTCTGTGTGTGTGTATGGGACAGGTCCTTACTTTCTGATGGTGCTCTGTCTCAAATAACAACCAATTTTACTTTTACTTCCCCCGACTGTCCCCATCCCCTCACTCCCTCCAAAGAAAAATTGCTTAATCTTGTATAAAGAAAGTTCAGGGGTAGCTTCTAGTTTGGGGTGTTTTGCTGTGGTGAATTTAAATCTTCATTTTCTCTCTACCAAGTAGAAGTGGCAGGTCTAAACAGTATTAGGTAATTGTCGTTGTCATACTGCACACTCTACTGTGGAAAAAATTAATTGCTGGTTTTTTGCCCGAGGGTTTAAGCAGCGGTCCCTTGGTCTGACTGGGAGCATGTCATTTTCCTCCTGGTTGTGACTGCGTACCGTGGAGCAGCATGAAAGGATTCCTGTACAGCTGCACTGGGTGAGTGGGCGGGCATCTCATTCAGTAATAACATCTAATTTATACAGCCATGAAAATCTATAGCTATAAATAAACAGTTCTGACTGACTTTGCATACTTACTCAAAATAAAATGAGAGAAACGGACTGGAAACAGAAATCTGGTGTAAATGTCATAAAGGCCAGATCCTTACGCAGTGTACCTCAGTAAAGTCTTTTTGAAATCACAGGGAAAATGCAATGTTCATGCTCAATGATGTATGCTTCCCTCCTCAGAGGGCTTTGTGTGCATCAGAGAAAGGAGCAAAGCAAGCCCAAGATCCCAGCAATTCTGTTTTGGGGACAGGCATTCCATATTGCTTTCCCAAAGTGCATAACTGGGATCCAGCCTCTCCCTGCAGGACATGAGAGAGAGCCGTGCCTCTTCTGAGCCCTTTTCAAAGAAAGAACTGCCCCGCCCTTCTCTCCTGCTGGACCCCTGTAATCTAGCAGGAAAACCACCACACCAGATCCCAAAGGTAAACCTTGGCACGAGCAGGAGCCAAGGGTGAGATCTGCTGTCCATCTCCTGGATGGAGGTGGAAAAAAGTGACCTTCTGTGTCAGGGCCAAGGCTTTGTTTTGAATTTCTGACATTTGAACTGCTTGCGCTGGACTATTAGTACAACAACAACAACAACAAAAAAAAAAAAAAAACCACAACACCAAAACAACAGAAAAAAAAAAAAGCCACAAAAAAATACCAACCAAATGACTGAAACTCACACAAAAAACCCACCTCAAAAAAAAGTTCCAAAAAGCCCACCCCAACAACAGGGAGCCTCCTGAACTTTCTCCTCTTCCCTAATTCCCTTCATGGTTGTTCTTCTGTCTGCCTCTCTGAAATATTTCCTTTGACCAGCATCTTTCAGCTGAATTCTTTCCATGTTCTCCTTTAGGTTTAACAGAAAAGGCAGGGAGGGGGTTGTGTAATTGCTTACATTCCCCTTGTGAAGTTAGCCGGAGCGAGTTATCTAGATAAGCTGGAAATTATTGAATGCATGCACGTCTTTCATTGAGTTAACTTAGTTTACAGTCTAGCCCTAGTATCTTGACTTCCCAGACTAGAATTTTTATCAGATGCTTAACATGTGAGAAGAACAAATCTTATGTATACATATTATTATTTTTTTTTAATTGCTCACAGGCAACTTACGATGTGTTTTGTTTTTACTAAGCTCCAGCAGCATTTGAAAGATGAAAATAACACCCCAGTCCACTGCGTGCACAGAAGCTCGAAGCTAGGGGGTTTGGCAATGAAGGTGGAGTTAGACGTTTAAGTACTGCAACTATTTTCAAATCCTCATTTAAATGCAAGGCTAATGACACAGATCTTTCTTTTTCATGTTGACCATTAAGGAACACTTACACTTCTCATCGGTTTTGCCCATTTATTGGAGTTTGCAAAGCAGCTCTCCAGTGTTTTAGATGTTAACAAGATGTTGAGACTGATAACAGAAATCAACTATATTAAGCAAGATTAGTAAACATGTGAATGGAGTGTAATTATATGTCAGGCAGCTTTATGTTAAACATGCTTTCTGTCAAAGCAATCATACAGTCAGTATAATTAGGTTACTTTTGCTGCAAGATTAACTGAAACCAAGAAAAAGGAAGAAAGGGTTGCATTCAGATTTCCTGTTAAAATGGAGTGGCGATATTAGGCATATTAATATTCCAGAATGTTTCTTGTTAGAGGAGCTTGGCTTCATGGTGAACTTTCTGAGCAGACATTCCTAATTACAGCCCTTGTTAGCCCAATTTGTTATCTAGCTAGCTTGGAAGTCACAGCACTGTTAAAATTACCCCTCCTCTTAATTTTTTCCAGACTTGATGAAGGGTAATCCAAACAAGAGCTGGCTTGCATTCACAGGTCTTTTACAGAGCGGTGCCAAGCTCATGAGGGAGTTCGTTACCAGTGACGAGTTTTAACCATGGACACATCCTCACGTACATTGTGCAAGAGAGAGAAATCTGTGTAAACAGATGAACACAATTTTCTTATTCATAGCAGTTGCAGAGTTATCATGTAAGAGGCAAACATTTCATATTTTCCACCAGTTTTCCATATGTCTGATGACATAATGGCTTCACCAGAAGCTGCAATGAATTGGAGAAAGGATTTATCACAGCACATTTATTTTCCTCTACTTCATGGCTTCAGCGTTCATGGAGAGATTATTTGGCTTGAAGAGGAAGATTCACTTGTCCTTCCGCCTGTAGTCCAGCATTACTATTGAATCTCCTGTTTGGAGGCAGAGGAGAACGGATTATTGGAAAAAAAGGCATAGCAGAGAAGTCCTCTCGCAGATCAAGCACACTGTTGGAAGAGGATGTGAACCTGGCCCCAGCCTCCCAACATCCCTGGGGAACCAAACCCGTCTGGGAGTGGGAATAAGCTATGAGTGCACAGCTTGGACCAGCTGCAGAAGTTGCATGAGCCTGGGATGTCCCTAGCAAGCGAGGGATTACTGAACTACTTAGGAATGATAGGAGATCTACCATGGGCCACATCCCTTGAAAATAATGGTGTTTTGCTTGTGAGGGGGGAAAGTATCTGCCATCAAACAAGCCTAGCTTGGTGCAAGAATATGTGAAAAGCTTTAAAAATAAAGCTCATCTGAAAAGACAGCGGATGATTAATCCTGCAGCGAAGATATCTACAGCATCCTTGCGTGTCTGGCCAGGATGGCAGAGTACCTACCAAAGACCCACAGCTTTCTGAAGCACCAGCTACAGACTAGATGCGGTACCATGGGACACCAAGTGTGGCAATAACCAAATATATTTGAGCATCCTTATCTAAAGCCCTGTCTCAGCCTCTCTTCTTCCCTGTTGATGATCATTTATTCACAGGGAACCCTCTTTTAAAGATGCTTTCCATGTCCATAGACCTCAGAGCCTCTGAAACACTAATTGCTGTATTTTATTTATCTCCAGCCTACACAACATTTGGCAATTGACCTGGTGTATGGAACAAAATCCTGGCATTTCTTCCTTCCCAAATGATCCTGTAAGTATTTTGTATTGACCAAATAGAAATTTTAAAGATGAGGGAGAGAAAACTCCACAAAAAAAATCCCCCAAAAACAAACCAAAACAAACAAAAAAAAACCCCAAACAAACAAAAAACTAGCCTGTTAGGCCAGGGGCAGCATATTAACAAGCACCTGTTAATGTCTGGCCTCCAGTGATGAAATCGTAAGCCCTGGGTTGCCAGAGCTTCCGATCGGGTCTCCCTCCAGTGGATCATCAGATAAACTTGTCAGCAAGGGTAGGGCATGTGACAGATGGTGCAGGTTTCCTTTAAATAGCTAGACTCCTCTACCAGAGGAGTAAACTGCAGCTTGGGGGAGTGACAAATACGAAGGATATAAATACACCATCACAGGTTTATGGTGCAACTAGGATGAATGGATGAGACAAAATTAAATATGCGTATTTATTTTGCAAACTCTGGTCTGGAAATCCTCTTAAATTTGAGTTCCATTCGCCACTAGCAATATAGTGAAATTGTAGATCTTAAAGGCATGATAAAAAAAATTATTATATCTCCTGGAAAGGAGGCTCAGTTTAAAAATCCTTTCTGGACACTGTAATAACGAAGGATGGAGCCTGTGTCCAGACTGGTAACTACCTTCAGAACCTGAGCGTTTTAACATTCATACAAAAGCTGCTGCTTCTAAGCCTGTGCCAGTACAATGGTAGAATGACTTTGTACCCCACGCAGTTGCCCTTTTCATCCCTTTATTTGCCACTCAGGTTTCTGCAATCTCAACAGCTGCTCTAAAGGATGAGAGCATCAAGAATTCGACTGTATTATAGTATTGCTTTGTACTGCACAGATTCATGTGCTGTCACATAGGTTGGGTTTCCTAATAGCTGACTACAAGGTTATTAAGGGAGCTTGGTTTCACAAGCATGTAAGTACAAAAATAAAACCAAGGGAAAACAATCAGTGCCAGAAACATGTTATATATTTCTGGAAAATGCACTTAATGCAAAAGTACTCCAAAAATTAGAGGAAAAAATACATTAAATAAATGATTGCCATCTAACTTTAGCTCAGCCTTAGGTGAACACGTTTCAGCAGTGTCTTTACAAGATACTCAAAAGCTCATAGAGGATCTGGAGGAGCATATCCATCTGTGCACTAGGCACAAGAAAGTTACTCCATCAATAAGTTTCCTTTTTTTCCTGAGAGTAATGGCTCTTAGCCTTGTTGTACTGCCTTATTCCTTGCTTTACAAAATCTTTAATTCTGGCTCTGCTCCCCCTGGTGTTCCTCAGCCAACTGCTGGCCAAAACTTTTCCCTTCTGGAGGACAGCGAGCATCCAGACATGGGTCTGCTGGAGCTGCTGCCTGCTCTGACAACCGGCCTCCCTTTCTAACCTGTTGCTCTCCCAAAGGACAGTTCCACCACCTGGGGATGAGCATTTCTCTGGACTTGGCAGAGACCTTGTGGCTGTAAAATCTTGCAAGTGGTTTTCCCAGTATCCCTCAGCAGGCATTTAAATTACTGGTGGAACAGGTAGCTGTTGCTAGCTATAGCTCCTATCCACTTGCATTTTGAAGTATTGAAATGAAGCAGCTGAGGAATGTTGTTTTGGGTTTTTTTCAGGTGTGTTAGATGGAAGACAAATGAATCTGCTCCTTCTTCAAATGCTGGTGCCAGAGAAGAGACCTCACCTGAAATGTTGCTCTGTCTGATGTGGAGAACTTTGATCTGAATTTCTCCCAAGGATCTGGTTATCTCACCAGGAGCAAAACCTGAGGGAAAACTGCTTTGCTTTATTTTTGAGGGTTCTAGTTTGACTGGTCAAAGTAACATGAGATCAGTTGCCTGCGTGATGTTTTCTACCCATTGGGAACGGGAGAAGCTATCACACGGTTCATCTTGGATACTCGGACCCTGCAGCCAAATTCTTGGCTGAGGTAAATTTATGGCAGTAAAAGAATCGGCCCATTGTTTCCAATTATCCTCTTTGGAGTTTCTGTATTGCTCAACATTGTCTAGTACTCTAGAAACGCTGGGATTTAAAACAAAAAATGTCATTACTGGTACTATTTTCTGTGCCTTTCAGGCTGTGCAGCTGGGTTGCCTTAGTTACCACCAATCCAACTGTGCAAGGGGAGGGAGAGGCACATGAGAGATAATACATTTTTAAAACCTCCAATACTGTATGAAGCAGTTTGTCTATAAATAATAAAACAAATTTAGGGTCTGGTATCTTTTGGTTGCTCTGAAAAGGAAAAACAAGGTTATATTATTTGACAGCCTGGATTTTCCAGCTCTCAGAAAAGATACTGCATCTTTTTGGTCAAGCACAGGACACAGCTTTAAGAAATACTTGCTTGAAGCTGAAAGCTGCCATCCATAGACTTTGGAATAAGTTGGAACTGAATATACCTTTAAGGGTGAAAAAGAGTAAGTATTTATGTAGTTGGTTTTAGGAAAAGTGATAGTGGCCTTGAAGCTGTAAAGGAACACGGAAGAGAGCCCATATGAAGCATGGTATGCTGTGGGACAAGCTTCATTTACAGCCCACATTCTGCCACGGGATGTAAGTCCAGAAGCAAACCAGGCTCGCCACTCATGTGGAGCAATTTGTTAATCACTTCTTGCACCTTCGAATAAACACAACTTATCTCGGCACAAACTCAGCAAGCTTTCTTCCTTCAAGTGGGAAAGAAAGAAAAAGAAGCTGCTGACCCGGAGCCTTTCCCTTTGGCGTGAAGCCTGGTCACAACAGCCCAGGCAGGGCTCTTCGCCTTGGCAGATGCCACCAGCATCGGGTCTAATTGCTTGGTGATATTGGAGAAGGTGTTTCCAGATGTGCCTATAGGAACCAAGTGGACAATTGCATTACTCTGCAACTCAACCTGTGCCTTTGGGGGACTGAGCAGGGAGCAAAAGAGAGGGCAGAAGTGCCCTTCCACATACCCTTTCTTTTGGGGGAGGGAGGATGCGGGCAGGGTGGAGGGTCCAGAGAGATTGAGGTCTGTCTTCTACCACCACAGATTGTTCTGCTTTGTGTGTGTGTGTGTTGTTTTTTTTTTCTGCAGGGTTATTTTAACTGCATCATCTCCCTCATTGTGATAGGAAGTGAGACAGGAAAGGGTAGGATGAAAAACGTACATGAAGCCATTTTTGCTGTGAAAAGAAAGGTATGTTGGAATTGCGTCTTCATTCAGTTTGCAGCTGTTTTTACTCTGGCAATGCTGAGCCAAAGATTTGTCTCAGTCAGGAATGTATTAAGACTCTGGCACACTGTAATTTGGAATAGCTTCCCTCTGGCTGTGTTTCAATGCTTGTTGGGACCGTGTTATCAATACCAGCTTATGGAAGTTCTACCCTTCTCTTGGGTGGACGCAGCTGGGAAATGGATCAGGGAAAATTATCCGAGTTTAAAAACAGACCCTGCTTGCAGGAAACAGGCACGTGTCATGGAGTCAGAAGGAGTGAGGGGTGGTAGGCAGGAGCTTATTGAGAAGTTGTTGCTGCCAAAGCCCCCATATTATCAAACTGCTGCCTCAGATACCGCAGAGTTGCCAGCTATTGGGGTGCAGCTTTTGCAGCTTCTTGTATCAGTGCACAGCAAACCCAGGGAATGCTGCCAGTCCTGGGGTGAAGAGCTGAAGATGCATGTGAATTAGCAAGAGTTTGCACAAACATGGGGAACTGTAACTCAGGGGGAGTGTCCCGCACGCGGATGGAAACACCATGTAATTGTTAAGGCCATGATTTTGTGGCTCCTTTGAAAAATGACAAGTATGATTGGAGAGGCAGACCTGCCACAGACAGGAGGCCTCCATGGGTTGCAGGAGCACACCAGGTATCAATGGAGGATATCATATATGACGTGTTTATATATATTCTCTGAGGTTACATTCACATCACAACTGAGGGTGCTTTTCAACCTTTCTGCATGCACAGAAAAAAAAGCTGAGTGCTTGCCCCGGTTTCTTTAGAAATCTCTTAAATTAACATCCCTTAAGTGAGTATATTTAGTCAGCGGTTCAAAATGCATCTAATTTTTGCAATTAATTTGATCTCTGCTTGGCACAACCTTTTGTCCAATCAATTAACACCTTGGAAATCAAATTATTTTAATTCTGATTATCTCCAATTTGTGCATCTAGGCCTGAAATTACTAATACATACTCAATGACAAAAAAAATCTGGTATCTAGCTATATTAAATATCAGAACTCATATAAAGACCTATACTGTCTTGTAGTGATTATATGGTCTTTGATTAGTAATAGTTACTATTTATGTGATGCCTCTTAAACCAGAACTAGTGCAGAAAGTCTGCAGATCTGTTTTCACTTACCAGCAATCCTCATCTTGTATCATGTTTATGCAAGAATAGAATTCAGCCAAAATTTCCAAACATGGACATGTAGAGCAAGCATCTTATTTGCAAAGGTATCAAGTGGTGAAATTGGTTATTCAGCACGTTTGAAAGTCAATCTGCTACTTTTACATAGCTGAGTACGGATGGTGAGAGACTAGCTACAGACACTTTACTTTGGCTTGACAGGCATGTGAGACTTCACAAAATGGATCAGGCATCAAACGTTCCCTCAGAACAGAGGGAGGTTGTCTTATTTATTTTCAGAGGTGTTTTTGCAGCATTTTTTCTTTCATCAGAAAGATAGTTTAAGAAAGTGCAAATGTTCACAAATTTGTCCTGAATAAAATACACACGTTTTCCTGACAGAAACAGTTTCATCCTCAAAAACTTAATCCTAAATGAAAAAGGAAAGGAAACCAGAAGCAGGGGAAAAAGGAAAAAGAAAAAAGTTGTAGTAGTAGTAATAATAATAATAATATCCCATGCCAAAACCCCAAAGCTGCTTCATCAGTTCTTTCTTTCTTCCACCTGCTGAATATGTCCTCCTAAACTACGTTTTTTTCCTAACTACCCACTTGTCCAAGGAAGCTGCCTTTCATTTTCTTTAAATCACTACTGATTCTACCACTATCAAAGCAGAAGGGAGATGTTCTCAACAGTTTGTAAAACTTTCTGATGTGCTGTTTTACTCACGGAGCTGCTTGCCATGCTTCCACTTGGATACACTAATGCCTTCCTTTAAACTGTCAGTAAACAGCACCGTTCCCTAGTCTGACAAACTCCACACAATGCAGGTGTAAGAGTTCTAACCAGAGGGATTTGGCTTCTCTGGACCCTCATCTGAGAAGGAATTAAAAATCTGGTGATTATGCTGGTAGGAGGTGCTTCTCGAGCCACATTAGAGAAACCTGGCCTTTGGTCTGGCAGGGATGGGATTCTTGCTTCAGTTTGTTCTCTCTTTGTTGGTAACTGCTTAGGACCTGGCAATCTCTATCAGACACCCAACTGCCACCCCCCACTGTACAAGGGCCCCCTTCCTCTCCCCACCTGCCTCGGCAATCACAGGAATTCATTTTAGACAATTTTTTTTCATATGGATAGAAGTGAAGAACAAAACTCGGACTGACCCCATATCATACGGTTGAGGAACTCCCCGAAGTTGTAGAAAGAGATGACGACGGCAAGGCTACCGGCGAAAAAGGCTGCTAGCCCAGCCGGGCTGAACAAAGCAAAGAGAGGATATACCCATTCTCCTGTTACAGAATAAATCCACAGGACCCTAGGCAAGGGGAGAAATGACCTTTGGTTAGGACCATTTAGTTAGAAGAACCACTTCATGATTTCTAACTCCAGAAGGGCCAAGTTATCAAAACAATCTTGATACAGAGAAAATTAGCTCAGCTGTCAATACATCTCCTCAGCATTTGGGCTATTTGCTGTGAAGCACACTTGAGCTGCTGCTAAATTAGATGGATTTCAGCACAGGTTGAAATACCCACAATGTTCTCCTGTCACCCTGGTGGCATTGGCTATTAATGGCAGTAAAATAACAGTAAAATGGCAAAATGCTCAGATGTGTGCTTGGCTCTTCTAAGTGAGGCTTACTTGAATAAGCTCTCATATATGTGTTTGCTCTTTAGTTACAATAGCTTTTCAGCCTCTATCACGATCTCAAGGGTCTGTTGAGACAAAGTGCTGTTTCTCACTCTCTCTATCCTGCTGCTGTTGACCACTGTTTTGGGGAGTGGAAGGAAGTCTTCAGGAGGTGAGAGGGCAAGGGGAATTCTCCAGCACCTTTTCTCTTGTCTAAGAGGAGGAGGAGAAAAGGAGAAGGTAGGTAGCAAACAGATGTAGCTGCTGTAGTCTTTTGTGCCAGGACCATTTGCAAAGCACTATTTGGAAAAGGGAAAGAAAGAAGATGATGAATATGCCTGCTTTATAGTCTACTTGCGCTCTCTCTTTCTGCCTTTTTCTCCCTTCAAAAAAGGTGTTGTAGTGGCTGGCAGTTCACTGATATTGTTTTCATTTTTTACGGCTCAGGAGAGTGGCTTAAGAATATAAAAATGGTCTTTATATATTAAATATAGGAAAAATACATTTTTATGGATAAAATTACATATATTTGTATTGAATATGTAACGAATATAAAAAATAGGGCAGGTCTCCAGTGATTGTTATGAGGATGTCCCATTCTAATGATGGGCAGTACTTCCCTGAAAAGAACTTTTGGGTCCAAAGAGTCCTAAAAGGTTTAATTCTTTATTAAAAAACCCACATCTGAGGAGTATGCCATACTTTCCACCACAGTGCTAACATGGGAGTGCAACCCCGCTCTCTCTGATGGCACCCAGCCTGCCACCTTACGCTGAGCATCATGCCTCTAAAGAGAAATGATGAACAGGCTGCCCCATCAGCCTGAGACTGTGTCACAAAACTGAGGAATGAGAGAGTGCTAAGGAAAAAAAAAAAAAAAAAAGTCTGAAAAGGTGATTTCTCCTTTCCCTACTTAAAGAAGGAAAGGGTAGGGCATAAAAAGGTGGGTTTTTACCTGGCCTGTAAAAAGAGATTCACTAATCCCCACCTAAGTGGTAGAGTAGAGAAATGGAGGGGGTTGGTAGTGGAGCTGTCTGGCCTGATCATGGAAATGTTAAGTGTAGAGACTCATTTTCGTGATTCAAGGTTCTTGAATCAAACAAACAAACAAACCCACACACAAAAAACCATGCCTGCACAAAAGGCCACAGAGAGGCTGAGCAGAAATACTGAAGCCCGGGTGCTAACTGGAGCCCATGCAAATGTGAACATGTTCTTCACTGCACAGGGCTACTATTTTCTTAATGTGTCTCAAACAGTAAAATACAGTGACAACCACCCTTATTTTATATAATGAGGAACTAGATTATCTTGATGCGATTTGGCCAGCTGGCATGCCTCATATAAAGCACTGCAACCCATATTTTCAAACCTAAACAAATGACTATGCAGGAGCTCTAAAGCACTTTCAGCTTTCTGACTTGGTGGGAACTGTGTGTTGCCAGGTTTTCTATCTTGGGGCATACCTCCAGATTCCTGAACTTACTCATTTTGATCACAGAATGGTTGACAGTTTTTGGTTTTAGTTTTTTGAGGGTTTTTTTTGTCGTTGTTTTTTGGTTTTTTCTAGGGTTTTCATAAAATGGACCCCACAAATTGCAAATATGTATTGCTCATTTCTCATGGGTAATCACCTGTTAAATATAAATGCAGGATTCAGAGGCTTATTTTTCTGAAGGTTTCATTTTACCAAATTTCAATTTTTACGAGGATTTTACCTTGGATACCAGTGAGTGTGTCAGAAGCAGACAATGCCCAGAATTATGGGGAGAAAAGATTGAGATAACAGCCCTGGGTGTAACCAAAGTTAACAAACTGCTATAGGATAGAGGACAGCATATAGATACAAGGGAGAGGTGATGTGCTGTCATAGTATAGCTGAATGCCACTGGGGGATTTATCCTGTCCTCTTATTACCCTCCATTAATGTTAATGGGACCACTGCATTCACTGAAGGGGAAAAAAAGACATCCCTAGGGAATTATGAAATGGGAAGATCCAGAAGGGAGAAAAGAACATATTGACCACATATGAGCTCTCTGATACTGTGGTTAATTCAAAATTAAAAGGTTGTGAACTGAAAATGAGCATGCAGCGAAGGAAAAATATTTTGATTCCTCACAGTGGTAGAATGTGGACGTATTACAAGAAGGCCATCAGTCTCTAGACTTGATTTGGTTTGGGTTTTTTTTATTTTAGTTTTGTATACCGAGTGCAATCTATAATGATTTCTATTCCCTTGCAAAGGTAGTTTGAACTTTTCTCTGAACACACCTGCAAAATTGTGAAGATTAAGATTTACTTTGTATTGATCTATTACCACTGAAATGGAAAAAGGCAATCTATTGTTACTTCCTTTTTAAGATTTAAAATGACAGTTCTAAAATTTTTTTATTCTTCACTGTTTTCAGTGTGATGACTCCAGGAGTAAGGCATTACTTAATGCAACCAGGACATGCAAGATACATCCGTGCAAGAATTAACTAACATCCCTAATGTTTCTCTTAGCCCTGGTGTCCCACAACTGAAAGCCACCTTTCCTTTTTGAGCACTATAGTTGTTCAAAGCTATAGCAAAGCCCCGCTCAGGGGCAGGTACCTGGTGCAAGGCGTCACCAGCTGCTCGGTTTCTCTCCTGCCTTGCAGGGACTGATCAGTTCTCAGCCCATCGACCCGAGTGAAGGGGAAGCGTGGCGGTGACAGTGACAGTGCAAGGAGAGACTTTTAGGAAGGACTCTGTGGTTTGTGAAACATAAGATGCCCAGATGGGGCTATTAAATCACGAGGTTGCAGCACCAACAGTAAAATGTGTACGCGTGTTAAGGTTTCAGCGCACAGGCTAAAAAAGTTTTCGGTTCGTTGAAAGTGTTGTCTGTGGTTGCAGGGAACCAAGACAAGGAAAGGAGGCAAACAGAAAGCAGACAGGAGGTTCCTTGCTGCCTCAGGAGGAAAGAAAGCCAACAGTATTGAAATCCTATTATCTTTTGTCCAGTTATCAGGGCCCTGGCACACAGGGGACAGGCGCTCTAAGGGACCCCAGCAGCACCATGCAACATCAATTTGGAGAAGATACTGTGAGGGTTCAGATGCTTGTGTTGATCCTCACCCTTTGATGAGGATTCAGGTCCTGGCATGAGCCGTGTCTCCTGTGGGGTGAAATTGCTCAGCTGGTAGGGGCTTTAGGGGAAAGCACGGCACACATGACTGCAATAGATGCCTGGAGAGCTGTCTGGTCTGAGAGACAGTAAAAGCCAAATGCTGTCAGAAGACAAGCAAAACAAAGCTGGCATTAAGCAACTGGGTGAACCAGAACATAGAAAAGGAATTTAGGAAACTGTGGTTGTAATCCTATTAGGCTCTGTACTGGATTAGGATAAATGGCTCCTAACTTGGTTACATAAAGCAGCAGTGAAGTGCATTGCTTCCACAACCACACTGATGGGTTTCAAGTCACAAGAGCGGTTCATATCTGCAGTTTATTTTCTATTCCAGATTTTCATTCGTGGGTTGAAGGTAGTTTCTAGCTGAGAGTGAGAACTGGTGGGTAGGAATGAGAAGGATGTGTTCTCTCATAGTCCCAGTGACTTCTCAGAAATCTTTGCATCAGGACAAGTCACCTCCCTGCTGACCAGTTGTTCTGTATCCTCCAGCCTAGGGTCCGGGTGTTTCCTGAGCTCTGGAAAATGATATCACTGCATACCCTAAGACTATACAGACCCGTTCCTGAGCTGAGTCTCAACATAAGGCTGTCCTCAGAGTGGTTTGAAGCATTGGCAGCTGCCCACAGTTAGACAGAGCGGGCAGTTCCCCCAGACCCCAGCACCGCAGGCAGGATGCAATGAGCGAGAGTGGCTGGAAACCCAGCTCCAGTGGGGCATCACAGAGGAGGTGGGTGGATGGCTATGGGCTGTGGGGGGCCTGGTTAGGTACAGTTTATTCTCTCAGGATCACCCTTCAACAGGTTGGAGGTCAACTGTGACACATTGCTGGAAACGTAGGCGGTGTCCACTGGCAGGGTGGGAGGTGGTAGTGGGGCAGATGCCTCCTTGCTACCCGTCAGTTTGCACCTGGCTCTGAGTATCATTTTCTATCTCAAGTTTCTAAGCTCAGCCATGTGTCCCTGCCAAATACCAAACTGAGTTTTGCTCCTCTTCTGCTCCCCTGACCCCCAGACCTTTGAGATTTAGTGGTTTTGCAAGTGAGCAAGACAGTGAGCGGAGGTAAATTTGATGGTATTGGTAGAAATAAAAACTCCAGCCTAGCAGAAATAACTCAAAGTACCCTGGAGTTTACGGCAATTTAGTTGCTTTTCTGTAAGAGGCCTTAGAAGAGCAGGAGATACTATGTATGGTCTCAGGACCTGTGTTGTGTTTGAAGAAACCTGCTCTGCTTATGCCTGGAAATAGTTTTCACGAGTCTCAGCTGGAGTTTAAATGACTTTTCCACAGAACAGATTGCTGTCTCCCATGTGCTTGCTAGGGAACTTAAATCTAAGTACAGTGCTTGGCCTTGTTTTACAAAGTAGATCACTTGAAGAGAATGTTTTAAAGTACATAATTCTTACCAACTGATATACAGAAAAGCGACAAATCCTAATAGGATCAATCCCTTCTTCTTTGCTGGGTAACGGTGCGGCGTGGCAAGGATTTCCAGGACAGCAAATGGCAATACAGCTGTGTGCTGAGGAGAAAAGAGAGTTCGTCACTGACCAGTCGCAGTGCATCGCCTTTGGTCATTGCTGATCACAAAGCTCAAGATCCTGCCCGTGAGCAAAGGATTATTTAACAATACTGGATGCAATTGTATACAAATGCGCATAACTAATTTTTTTTTTTTATAGTGAAGAAGTACCCTTGCAGTAATGAGCATGGAAATTTTCTTGTTAGTATGCTGTAAAAAGTACCGTAATGAGGTCTGCCTGTAGAATGATCTGCGTTATTTTATAATAGGTGAGCTTTCCTTTTACATTTTTATAATGCAATGAATTTTTTTGGCAATTCCCATTAGGGTACAAAAGATATTGAAGTCTATTGTTACGTGCACTTGAGGATGTCAAAAGTCACCTCCTTGAACTCATTAAGCAATTGCTGAATTGCCTTCATGTTCTCTTCAAGACGTTATTGTATTTTAACTATTGTAATTTATTATTTACTCCAGTGCGATTACAGTGTGTTGTGCTTCTCTTTGTAAACTGATAAACGTGGTGGTAAACAGAGGACTTAAGTTAGCTGTGATTCAGAATGATGAAGAAACTTCAAACAAGCTTAACCAGGAGTTAGTAAAGAGTTAGCTTGCTGGGGAAGCTTTTTTTCTTCTCTCTTTTTTTTGTCAAAGAGTTTGAATTGTACTAAGCAGCTTCAGTTTCAAGGGCTTTTATGATGATAACTGTCTGAGCAAGGAGGGTTTTCAGCACAGGGCAGACAACTTGATGGCACTGACTGTTTTGTGGTGGGGAGCTGCCTCCAAGAGGGGTGCTCCTCACTGTGGGGAGGTTGGGAACACAGCAGAAATCCTTCTGGGCTTGGATGTTAAATGGACAATGCGGGGCTCTTGGGATGCCAATGCCTCAACTTGTTTTCTGATTTGTGGCAATTTCAGAAAATAATTTGTTGGAGTGGTATTTCCCCGCTAAAAGTTTTGCAATTTTCTCTGTGCAAGCAAACAACAGTTTTAAGTTGCAATACCTAGGACAGAAGGCCTAAACAACACTGGGGAACACCACCAATTGAGGTGCAACAGGAGAAAACTATAGCAACAACTGGAGCTGACTAGTTGGTTAAATTCCTATTAATTAAGCAAATGGTTTCACAGGTAGATGAGGGGAGTAAGGGGGGTGGGACAGCAGAGAAAGATAGAATTTTAAACAGAAAAAAACACAAAACTAATTTTTTTTTCCCCTAAAGGCAGAACTTGCTGGGTGTATGGTGTGAAATTTCCTCTTGTCCCAAGAAGTGGTTCTAGTACTTTCAATGTACATATTTGTCAGAAGCTGTGCTGAGTATCTGACATGGTAGTATGGTGTCAAAGTTTTATTGCTGTATATTTGTAGTATAAGTTGCCACAAATACACATGAAATTATTTAAATGCACATTGAGCTACATACAGCATGCAGGAACACATTCTTTACCTATTTGTTTAAGAGGCAGGCATCCATTTTTGTCTGCCGCTGCCAAGTGACAGCTCACTGGAAGCTGCATGTCTTCCCTCAGGCACCCCAGCACACCCTCAGGAGCTGCTATTCATACCTGACTGTCCTACTACCAAAATAACCCTTCCATCTCAGTTACAATTTTTCAGAGAAAAGAAGTAGAAAAGATTTATTTGATGTTCCAGTTCCTCTCACTTACTGGCACTGAGATTTTCTTCTGTTCTGTTTCACAAAGATATTCTTCAGCTCTACAGCACACTCAGTTGATAGTTTTCATCTGACATCCAGTGGGATAAAAAATTCCTTTGGGATACATGAAATGTCCCTGCTAGTCTTTTAATTAATTTAAACACTTTTAACAACTATAAGCTGGTTGTTCCATCTGCATTTTTGCTGTCCTAAGAGGGATTTAGTAGGATTGACCTGGTGAAATAATGCATTGTTGAAGTGAACAACGAAGTTTTTAGGTGTGGGTTATTTTATATACTTATTTCCTTAGTTTGGGACTTTTTGTTCTCTGAGTGAATGTTAAATAAGTACAAGTCAGCAGTATGATGCTGCTTTAGTAGAAAAAGCATGTGGCGTTCTGGGATGGTATTAACAGGAATGTGGTGTTTAAGAAAGACCTAGGAAGTAGCTATGCTGCTCCACTTGTACTGAAGAAGTTTTGGCTGGCACTCTGTCTCTGATTTAGGGCACCCCATTTTGACAGGTGCAGATAATTTGGAGCATGTACCAGAAAAGGACAGCACAAACAGCAAGAAAGTATGAACAGGAAAGTAGTCCAAAGACAGGCATAGAAATCAGGACTGAATGTGTTGCATCTGGAGAGAAAAGGAAAATGAGAGAAGTTTCAAAGGCTTGAGAGGTCAATACAGTGATGACTGTGATGGGCGAGTTCTCCATGTCCATCGTGGATTGGACCAAGGGCTATTGGCTCTGTTTTCCTCAAGAGAAATATAGCTTTATACTAGGAAATACATAGCAAGGGCAAGCAAGGGAAACAACCACCTAGGGGAGCTGGGCAAGCTGTTTACAGGAGAAGCTAGACAAAAAGTTGGGTGTGATTCTACCAAGATGCCCACTCTCTGGGCATCTCTGACCCAGCCTCAGTTTTCCTCTGAACCAGCTGCCAAAGGCTGTTCAGACTCCAGAGCCAGTGCAAGTGCATATGTCCAAAAGCAGAGGATGAAAGCATGGAGAAATGGGGGCTTTCCTCTTCTGATGGTAGCAAGCTACCATGACTAAGACCACCACTTGCTTTGCCAACTTTTTCTCTTTCTCAGTTCGTGCATCTTTGCGCTGCCTTACGGTATGTGAATCCTGCAGGAAGAGGGAAAGAGGAGAGAAAGGCAGAGCTTTGCACCTCATTTACAATTTCTTGTTTGCCTCACAGGAGTGAGTGGCACCCCACTGGATGGTGGTCAGAGGCACCCTGCAGCAGCACGCTAACAGCGTGTGGACAGCATGATACAGTCAAAGGAACCAAGAAGCTGGGGATGATGAGGGGGAGCCCACTGCTCTAACACACGCATTGGCACTGCAGATGAGTAGCAAACTGGTAGTGGTTGTGTGAAAGACAGTTGGGAGCTTTTCTTTTTATTCTGCGTTGATTTAGAAAATGCTGATTTGCTTAACTAGTCATTTTTTGGCGGGGTCCTCCACGTATGGAGGAGTTAGAGAAAATACTCAGGGGCCTGTAAATCAAAAGCAGTTTGAAATTTACTGGCAAAGCTGGAAAATTTTGCTGCTTTTGGAAATAGCCAAAGAGTTTAGTGGAAAGAGCAGGTTCAAATTTCTGCTCTGCCTGATTCGCAGGGATTTGAAGAGCTTCCCACCGCCTGGAAGACTGCTTGACCTCCAAAGGCAGCTAAAGCATTCAGGAGTGGGGCTGTCTGCCTCTTGTTTGGTGAACAGTTTGTTAAAGGTCTTGGATCTATCTTTATTTGGAAAAAGGGAGGAAAAAAAAAAAAAAAGACTGACAGAAATTTGTTGTGGCATAGGAAAGCTCCTTTCTTCCCAAGTCCAGTGATGACACTGGCACATGACTTATTAAAGTGTGTGCTGTGTCTTCTGTGCAAATAATTGTATCTTTTAAAAAATATTTTTTCCATATATTAATCCAATTTTCTTTATTAATAGATTATTTGCTTATTCCTAGTTAGAAAGTATCACTGAATATATTAACTAGAGATGCTTTTTGTAGGGCCATTTAAACTTGCCATGCAAATGCCTTCTTGAGACAAATTTCTACAACAGTTCTCAACTACTTCATGCAGCCCCAAGATGAAAATTTTTTGGTTTAGCATTTTTCCTTTGTGGATATAAAGCTTCCCCCCCTTCCCACTTCCTTCTCATGTACACATACACCCCAGGCCCAATAAAAACACATGGCAAAATCTTGCCTCGCACTTCTGCTATCCCAGAGTCTACCGGTGACTTCACATATTTCTGACAAGCCCAGTTTGTCCATTAATGGTAAAATCACGGTGGAATTTCTACTGAATAACCGAGCATGTTTACGAGAGCAGATGTGTATTTATACACCAGAGGAACGCGTGGTTGGCTACAGAGTGCAAAGCCTGCCCTTTGCCTACGATATGCAGTTGGCTTTCCAAATTATTTCCCTCTCACAGCCGATAGACGTTGACTTTGGCAGCATCATTAGTGATAGCCCATACATCATGGTTAATCATATCTGCTGAAAGGCTTTAAAGACTTCTCATATCCTTCTCAATAAAAAAGATGTATTTTCTCATTTGAGTTATTTTTACTATAGGTCTCTAGTGCATGGATATTAAACATACTTTCAACCCTGTTTAGCTGTGCTTTAAATCCTTAAACTGACGTATGTCTGAAGAGTGCAGTATTTGTATGGGGCCAAATTAAAATATACAGTTTTGCCTCTTGCTTTAAAGAAAACCTAATAATTAAGCTCAGATTGACACAGATCAAAACATTGGCAAAAATTACTGGAAACAGTGACTCATTTTTTATTTCAATTAACAGTTTCTCAGGTTCACGTCTAAACAGTGAAACTGTCAAAAATAATTATCACAGAGGAAGAAAAAACTATTTCACTCCAAGGTAAGGAAAACAGGCTAAAACAATAGCTGTGTGTACTGATCAGGCTATCGATGAACAAAACTGAATCTGAGAGCTTTTTTCTTCTCTTGGCAGGGATCCTGTTAGGACTTATTTTTATGTTCTTTGAAATGTTAATATATTTATTTGAGTAATAACCTCTGTTTGTTGAGGAAAGCTTTCAGCTTACAAATTCTGTAAGGACAAAAGTACTTTAAATGCCTTTTTAAAAATGTATTTATTTGTACAGTGGGAAGATAAAAGTTATGGGACTTTCAAAATTATCAGAGACATTTTTTTAACTAATCACACTTATAATCTGAATTCTGATTCCAACACTTGATTTTAAAATCCTCTGTGGCTCTTTTTGGTACTTACTATGATTTTTAACTTGGGTTTGGTTTCTTTGCTTTTTTCCTGACAAACTCAGGTGAATCTGAACTAGTTATAAAATTGCAAAATTCTTTTTCTTGCTCATAAACTCTGGCATATGAATACAGGGGGGAGGGAAAGCTTCTTAAATGCATCCTGAACTTTATCTGAAATATTGGCATGTTAACTCACCTCCTGCAGAGAAGATTGAAATTGTAACATTCTCCTGCTTCTTTATTTTTTGTTTCCTACCCTATGTTGTATGTTTACCAGGATACGTTTCAGGTTCATGAGTTTAAACTGAGATAAATAGTCCTTCCTGAATATTATTTCCACTGTTTGGTAAGACTATAGGGAATTTTTACTTCCTATATTTTGAGTATTTATTCAATGTTATAACCACATTTTGCTGTTGAGAACATAAGTAAAAGCAAGTTTCTTGGGGCTGAGAAGACAGGGTTGGGTAGAGTTTGTGTTCAGCTGCAGGCTCCAGCCTAGGCTGAGTTTTAAGCCCATGAATAATCTCCCCAGAGCTGCTGAGATCACTTGTACGCCTAACGCGTGCGTCGCAGTTTGACTTGGTTTGACCCTGTTTGAAGGAAATGATGCCTCAGTTGACCATAGCTGTTTGTTTCTAATTCGTCTGCATTTACATACCCTCCGTGTCTGCTTTCCATTAATGTGTGAGACTTGATTTTCCCAAATTGTTACCACTGGCCAAACTAAACTCCACTGGGCACAGTTGGACGCCATCAAGGGCTTTTGAAAAACTGTCCGTGTTTCTCTTTCAGACAGATTCCCTGCAGAGCTTGTGTGCTGACAGCCACTCATGGCCAATACTCATGCTTGTATCTTCTCCATCGATATGTTACTGCAAAGAAAAAGTAAAAACCCACTTTGGTGCTGTCTTATGAGGCTCATGAAGCCAGTGTTCATTGGTTGACCCTTGACGTGTTTACTCAGTTATTCTGCTCTTTGTTGGGAAATGTCCTCTTGTCTATGGAAATTTCCCTGGGTTGGATGCTTTCATAAAAAATTACAGCCTGTGTTATCTGAACATAATAAAACTAAATGGCTTCCTGAACTGTAACCTCTTTTAGTTTTATACTACTTATAATTTTCTGAATCTCTGGATGCTCTCTCCTTTCTTGACTTCATTTTGGAACAAATTCACTCTTTTTATTTATTTTGCTATGACACTGCCTTCATTCAAATGCCTCCTTTAAAATTTTCTTTTGTAATCTGTCCTATACATTTTTCTTCCCCTCTTTTCCTCTCTTAACCTCTCTTTATTTTTCAGGGTGGGAGGAGCTTAAGCATTATTGTTCATTGTATTTCTTTAACTAGTACATTGCCATGTTTAGTTAAAGAAATAATTTTCTCTTAGAGTTACTACCTGTCTTTTATATTCTCAGCCATCAGTGCATTTTCAGGGAACCACAGATTTATTTTATGGAGAGAGTGGGAGGCACCAGGAGTCCTGTTACTGAGCGGATGTGGTGACAAATCAATTGGGGAGCTATTGCTCAGTTGAACTGCAGCAGCACTCCTCTTCGAATGGTCAGCTACTATCTGTTTCTGCCCTTTCCAGGTCTGTTCATGCTCATCTGAAAAGCAACATTATTTTTCTTTTCTGAGGCATGTAGCTAGTTTGGGAGCAGTATTGTGAAAAATGGATGAAACATCAGACCAATTGTATGATCAAAGGTAAAAGAGCTTCAGAGAGAACATTTCCTGCATGCACACATGCATTTTTGCAAATAAGGCCCTGGCTGAATATCCTATTGCTTACTAGCAAATGTTTTGCCTCTGTGTCAATGCCAGAATTTTAATTGCATTTCTCCCTGACATTAGATACGTAGTCTAAGAAACTGATGTTGCACTGCAGCTGGAAGCTGACATGAGACTGAAGTGACACATCCTTCGCTGTGGAATATTTGTCCCCAGCTGTTCCTTCACGGGGTGGGTTACGGAGACTGCACCTGTGCACACTGGGGTAGCAGCAACCAGGGAGGATTCCCTGCCATAACATTTGTCTGTGAAACACATACTTTCTCCCTAAGGAAATGGGCTTATGTCAACAAAAATGGAAACTTCAGAAAAATATATATGTAGTGCTGGGAAAAGCCAAGCATCTTTGCTCTTAAATGTGTGGGGTGATTAATTTCACGTGCCATATCCCTCACACACACATTCTTCTTCTTTGCCAAAAGCTGAATGTAATTGGAAGCCTATGAATGTCCATAGTTAAAATTGAGATACTGTGAAATGCAAACAAATGGAAATGTTTCTCTCTTGTGTAAATATGCAAGAATTATCAAGCATTAAATGACAATTGCAAAGAGAATTGTTTAAGATGGTAGAAATTAATCTGAGGTGGTTCTTGTGTACACATCTGGAGCAGAAGTCCAGTTAGAGTAGCCTGGGCAAGTGGGTTCTGCTCCACACACTAGTTTTATGCCACACTGGTTGAGTAGTGTTGCAGCAGCTTCCTAAAATAGCTGTAGAAAAACATAATCCTTCACATAGATGGCCTCACACAGGAGTAATTTTTATTCATCTAACTTATTGTCTTTTTCAGATGGAATTAAGTCATACCAATCCAAAATAAGATTTCTGTTGAAGTAATTGTGTCCACACTAGGGAAGGTAATGGGTTAGCTATGTGGGCAGAACACAAGCAGCTTGTAGATACCAAGAAGCTCTAAGATGAGAGGGGACATGGTGAGTCTTGCTGGTATTCTTACTGTCAGGGCATCAGTGGCTTCTTTCAGTGAAGGAAAATTATTTATGTGCACCCAGGTTTTTCTTTCTCTCCTTTGCGTTTTCTTTTTACATTCAGATACTGCTTAGCTACATCGGAGCAAAGAGTAAAGGAGCTTGAGAGGCTGAGGGTCTGTTGTCATCCTTGCTGAAAGTCTGCCAGGTAAGTAATTTTTCTTCTGCGCCTTCATTTATAATCCCTCCTTTTTTAGTCTTAGTTTTTTAGCTTACAAGGTCTTCAGAACATGCACAGTTCATAACTATGTGTCAGTAAAGTGCCCAGGACACTAACATGCTGATTTTTGTCAAGATGAAAGGGTATTATGGCTACAGAATAAATTAGGAAAAGAGATGGATAAACTAAACTTAGCTGCAGCCTGAAAATGAATAAAATTGTAATTTTTACGAGAAAATTAGCATTTTACAAGAGTTATGCCCTACAGGCTGAAAATATGAACCTCCTTTGCAAAAAGGCAATTGCACAATTACCATTTTTGTGAACGTATCTGGTCAATGTTGATGTGTATCTTTTCTTTTGGTATGGATTAAAATGTTTTCCAGTGCTCTTTGCTGACCCATCATTGCCCCTCTTTGCTTAGTGTTCAATTCTGTTAGCCTCTTCAAAACGTAGTGTTCCCCTATACTGCCATTAAGTTGAATAATACAGGCATATGATTTAATCCTAGCTGCCTCCAGCAGTTAGTTGCTTTCTGGAGAATATCCAGATGTTGCTTGAAAAGAGATGACTGGGAAAGAAATAAACAATTTCACTTGATGAATTGGCCAGTGTATCTTTTGTCTCAGCCATCTTCCACTTCGAAAATGTTGTTCAAATAATTGTGCTTGAGACATAAGTAGGTGGGGTTTTTTTAATCCATGAAGCTCAAAGCTTTGTATAAAGAGTGTAAAACATAATTATCCCAGACAAACAGAAGTGGAAACTGAGGTGAAGCCCTTGGGTTAAACTCAGGAGAAAGGCAAAGAGAGAAACCCAGGTAGTCTGGAGTATTTGTCCTCCTTCAAATATTAGCAAGATTCCCTTCTGCATTAGCCATCCTTTCTGCAAAACAAAAAATGTTTCTGCGTAGAGTGCAAAAACGTGCCTAAAATGTAATGCTCTCTGTATGACTCTGGGCTACCAGGTGGGCAACGTCACTTTCCAACTGTAAGAGCAGTAAATGTGAGAAAAATAAATGGCTAGTTCATTTTTGCAAGGAAGGTGCTGCAGCATCACCATGAACTCAAAGAGCTTGGTATTCTTGAAGTGTTTTTGCGTGATTATTTTTTAGGTTCACTCTTCAGTTACATAACAACATATGCTTTCCCTATTTACAACGTTAAAATAGTCCAAGACAAAAAAAAATACTCCCACTGCAAACGATATGGCACTGAAGTCTACTATGATACACTGATGTCTTTTTCCACCAAAGCCAGCTAGATGCTGCCTCAATCTGCCATGAAATGTCTGTAATCTCAGAGCCATAGAAGTATAGCAATGTGCAAGGAAATGAACCCAAAGAAAAAGCATCTGCTTGGCAATCAGAAATTGGAGATTGTCCCTTAAAGTGTCGGTAGCTCCCTGGATCTTCCTAGTGTTCCCAGCGGATATTTTGGGTTGGAAGAAAGAAACTCCCCAGCTAAGCCTGAAGGCACCTGTTGGAAGGTGTCCCAGAATGTGAGGATTCTCGATAGCGGGGATCAGTCTACGCTGGTGGCAGATTTTTTAAGCTCGATAGTGACTGGAATGAAAATCTCCCACCTAGGAACTGTCAAGCACAAGATGTCTGCAGTGTATTAAGAGCTCTAGAAATAAAATACTAGGTTGTGATAGAGGTTTGCTTTATGTGAGGTTTCTCACTCATCAAAATAATTTTGAGGAAGAATTGTTTTCCTTTTTTAACATCTGTTTTTGACATTTCTGAAATAGAAAAGCTTTTTGTTGTTGTCAAAATGACTCTGTTATGAAATGAAGATGTAGGTAGGGTAAGAAAGAAGTTATAACGAATACCTTTGAGGGATTCCTGCAAAGATCTTGTGCACATGAAATAAAAACGTACGTTCTAGCACTCTCTCAATCTTCCCATGTCATAAACAAATGCGGAAATGGAAAGGACAAATTCTCAGCTGTGCACCAGGATTAAAACAAGCAGCAAAGCCCATCTCCTCTAAGCTCCACCCTGTGCGCTCCCCTTCCCTGGCACCTCCACTACCGTGAAGATTTTAAACTTCAACCAGTCGCCCAGACCAAATCCTGGACCTGAAACCAGCGTGATGATGAGGACATGGGCAATCTTTCTTTTTGGTGGACGATGGTTTTGAGAGAGAGTGGTGCCCGTTTGTGTCTGTGCAGAGGTTTGGACAGCCACATAAAGGCCCTGGTGGAGAAGAATTGGTGGGCAGAGAGCAGGTGATAAGGTTAAAAGTGCACGATGGCTGCATTTTATCACTCGGATATCAGTAATGCAGACATGCCTATGTGTGTTTGGATTCCAGGCACGCGTATCTGAATACGCTTGTCTAAATCAAGCGGCTGCTCAAAGCCTTTAGCAAGTCTCCGCAGCCAGACACCCCGAAGCCTCCCGCATTTACCTTCAACACGTGTTGGGAACTGCTGCAGTGGGTTACAAAGCGTTGTACTTAAGAAATGAAGTCTGGAAAGAAATGAGTCTTCTGTGTGATTATTTCATACTTTTTTGGCTTCTCTGATTCAGTCTGAACCTCTCCCTTCTCTCCCCCTTCCCATTAGCCCCATGAGGCCTCCCTGACCTTACAGTCCACCCACGGTTTCCATGTTACTGTCAGCCTTCTTACACTTGACTGATGAGAAATATGTGATTATTCAACACATCATAAAAACAGCCAGAGCAAATGAAGGAGGAATCTGGAAAGTATTTATAGAAAATCTGTAAACAATCATTGCAATTCAGCTATTCAAAGCTGTGCACACATTAGCTTATTAGCTGTAGAGCTGTCAGATGTTCTTTGGTTCTTTCACCTTTTTTAAAAATTAAGAACTGCTTTGTTATACTCCCAGACATTTTGTATTTCATAGACTTCTGTTTGCAGAAACAATTTATTTTTTGAGCTACAATAACCAAGAAGATTTTTTTTTTCCCTTATGACTACACAGCATTTCATTGACTTCAGAGTTTTGACAAGCACCAAGTCACTGACATTCCTTGTGTGCTAAAAGGCTTCTTGAGGTGACTTCAAGCACTTGCATCTGTTTGCTGCGTACAGCTCAACATCAGATTCACATAAGTAGGAAAGAGGAGGTGAGAAAGAAGAAGCTGTGAAACTCTTCTGGAAAGCGACACAATGCAACAGTGGGACACACGTTGCAAAGTCTCTCTTCTCTGCAAGAGGCAGGGGTGTTTCTTACTCACCATAGCATGATTTAACCAGAGCGGGATGACTCTATCAAGGCTTTTGGGGTAAACCAGCTCTCGATTGTAGGTATACAGCGTCCAAAAGGATAGACACACAAACTGGAACCAAAATACAAAATGAAAGAAATTTCAAAATGAAAGACAAACATAATTGATAGGATTTTGCTAGTGCTTTCATTTATGAGAAGGCAAAACAACTCCTTACATGAAAAATGGTGATATTGTCAGAAAAACTTACGTATCTCACATTTTACAACATAAAGGAATTTACTCTGAGGTGCAGTGTTCTGTGTTGATACTGCAAGAAAAACCTCTTTTATAAACTGCCAATAGTGACATTTTTTGTGGAATACTAGATTGGCTTTAAACTTCTTTTCTTTTTTTTTTTTTTCCTTTGCAGATGAGATCTTTTGATAGTCCAGAAGTTCTCCTTGAGGGATTGGCTGTCAAGCCACAGCATTTGTTCTGCTCAGTAACAAAGTAAAAACAGATCTTGGTAAAACAGTTCACATAAAACTTACCCTTATCTGCACAATTCATAAGCCTAATTCCTAAACTGCAGGTGCAAGCTGCACTGTGGGCACCCATTTTTTTCCCAACAGAGGAGGATTTACAGTGGGAAAACTTAACTAGAGGACATGAACCCTGGTATCGGTTACTAATACCTGGAAGCTGATTTGCACTTTTTGGTCTGTCTTTGCGTTTGAGCACGCTTTGTGCTTGGGGTTGGAAATCAGGGGTGTGAGATGCTGTAAGAATGAGACTACCCTGTGCATCTGTCCTGTGGGCACGGTGAGGATGCCTGGGGGGGATATGACAGCAGTATCATGAACACTGCTATGCTGGGAAGGTAAATTAGCCAGTCTCTCTGTCTCCATCCCTGGCAGGAATTTTTAGTGAGCCAGCTGGCTGACCTGCTTGTGGACCAGATTTAAGCAGCTTCTCAGCCCTTTAGGATTCAGAGGTGGCAGCAGACTTCACTCACACAGAGCAGTACCTACATGTAGAAGTAACCCATCGGTTCCCATCCAAGCCACAGCACCAGATAAACAGCATTTTGATAAACAGCATTGCCTGTGAGGGAGTAGGTGATCCGTGGTGAACCTGAGTGACTGTAAGTACTGTCCTGTGAATCTGTTTCACTCCAGCACTTATTTAAAGCCACATTGGAGTCAGAGAAGGAGATGTGAAATTTTGCTTCCTCTCAGGTACCCTCTCATGTCCTCCGGGCCCGTGCTGCCCTTTAGAGAAATGCCCTAAGTTGATAAAGCCACAGCTATTTGGACCGTGGGATTAACGGAGAGGTTACACCTCATTCACCCTTTGGGGTCACTCTGTGTTCACTCAGGGACAGCAACCCTAAAGTTTGTTCAAGAGGCTTTGCATTCAACCATGACAGGCTCAGCACTGTTTCTCCTTCTAAATGGTCCAAATCCATTTTCAAATCGTAAAAGAAAGCCTACAGTTCTTACCTATTTTATACATTTATACCTATACACCCCTAATCATTTATGCAAACATTATTTTTACATACAGAGGTTACTTACTGTGGACACTGGGAAAGCCAGGACACTGAAAAGAAGGTCTCTGCTGGAAATTATGCACTTAGCACATCGCAGTTTCTTCATTAGTCTCAACACATCAGCCAGGAAGGACACCCCATAGAAGACAGCCTGCAAAGCCTAAAGTAATTACATCTAATGAGGGAAACTCATCCAGTTTTCATTAGCATGTTCCTCAATGAACTCTGTTCTTGCTCTTCAGGGAGCTGTTTTGTTCCGAAGCTGCGAACCCGCGTGAGGGAAATAGCTGTTGGCTAAATCTTTTTTAATAACTGAAACTGATTAAATAAAGTTGTTCGGGAGATAACTTTAACAGTTTCTTGTTTAATAGACTAAACAGAGATGTGTGATGCGATTCAGATGGGAGAGGTGGAAGGACATGTTGGAAGCCGGCTCCTTCACACTTCCTATGCTAATTGTTCAATGTATCTGAGCAGAAAAGAGCAAAATCTGCCAGGAAACATTTCCTGTAAAGCAATTGCTAGATAGATAGCTATTTAGCCAACACAGGGCCTTCTTTCTGGGGACTCATGGTGCAGCTGATCTCAGTGTCAAGTAGCTCTTGAGAATTAGGTGCAGAAGTTATCCAAACCAGAACCTCTTTCACTGAAGTCAGAGGGATTCAGGAAAGGATTTCAAGTGCTTAGAAGCAGAGATCCAGACTTCACTAACTAAAACTGAGTAAGTTTAACTATTTATAACTAAGGAACTTTGGAGCTGGGGGGGTGGGTTCTCTTTTGATTTTTTTTCTTTCTTTAAACCATTTAATAGTAATGAGAGTGGGGCTGTTTGGGGAGGGCACTAGGAGGAGTTGGTAAGGAATTAGGTAAGCGCGCAGTGACAGAAGAGAATTCCACAAATTGTGTTTGAAATTGTCACAATATTGTGGTTTGGTCAATATTGCTTTTTTGATTTCTTCACTTTATCTCCTAATGCTACACAGTGGATCAAGCTGAACCAGATTTATCAGATGCACAAAGGCAAAGCCTTGCAGAAGAATACTTCTCCTGCTACCTTGCATTCAGCACTGAATCTAGTTCAGTTCTGTTAACTCACGGAGCGGCCTCTTATTTTAAGGCTAGGTTGTCCCAGAGTGATGCAATAAGGGAAATACAGCCTACTGCAAACACTGGACCGGCTAGCGATGCTTAAATGGAAAGAGGCTGCGTTACAGCTTTCAGGATGAGATGTCTTTTGCCATGATCTTACTCTGAATCAGATATTTATTTAGAACAAAGAGTCTGAAGTTGTGGCTGGTTACTTCATCAGTTTCTGAAGGAGCCGAGAAGGATGGTGCTTGGGAGGGGACAGAATTAGTGCAATGCTTTGCCATCAGAAATTCCTTTATTATCAAAATATTTGAGGGAAGGGGGGGATTGTGGTTTCACCATGCCCATTGTCAATCAAGGGTTTCTGCAAGCTTTAGTTTGCAGAGATTGAGTCTTCCTGGGGAGCAAAATGACTGTCATTTGCATGACCAAAGTATCTTTGCTGTTATCCACAACCACCCCCAACCATTTTGTGGCTCCCCAGCATCCTTTTTCACAGAATCATTAAGATTGGAAAAGACCTCTAAGATCATAAAGTCCAACCATCAACCCAGTACCACCATGCCCACTAAACTATGTCCTGAAGTGCCACGTCTACACATTTTTTTGAACGCTTGCAGTGGCGGCGACTCCACCACCTCCCTGGGCAGCCTGTTCCAGTGCTTGACCACTCTCTCAGTAAAGAAATTTTTCCTAATATCGAGTCTAAACCTCCCCTGGCGCAACTTGAGGCCATTTCCTCTCGTTCTATCGCTTGTTACTTGGGAAAAGAGACCAACACCCACCTCGCCACAACCCCCTTTCAGGTAGTTGTAGAGAGCAATAAGGTCTCTCCTCAGCCTCCTCTTCTCCAGACTGAACAACCTCAGTTCCCTCAGCTGCTCCTCATCATACTTGTTCTCCAGACCCCTCACCAGCTTCGTTGCCCTTCTCTGGATACACTCCAGCACCTCAATGACCTTCTTGTAGAGAGGGGCCCAAAACTGAACACAGTATTCAAGGTGTGACCTCACCAGTGCCGAGTACAGGGGCACGATCACTTCCCTGCTCCTGCTGGCCACACTATTGCTGATCCAGGCCAGGACGCTGTTGGCCTTCTTGGCCACCTGGGCACACTGCCGGCTCATGTTCAGCTGGGTTCCCTATCCTTTCCACAGTCTAGATGGTCACCACAGTAGACTGCAGCCAGATGCCACTGGTGGAGTGTCCCCTCCTCCCTACGCAGACCCACAATGGTGGATGTAGCTGATGCAGGCTGGGTGACTGGCCCAGGGTCACCCAGGATGAGATATCAGAGGTCATGCACCACCCGGTTCAGCTGCAAATCCCCATGTTTCCTCTCAAAAGCACCAGGTGAACATCCACATTTTTACATTAAAAAAACCAAGCAGCTTCATCAGAACCCACATATGGTTTTGTTCAATTCTGAGGCACCCAAACTAGCTCTTTTAAATGTGGTTTTCTCTCTCTCTCTCCGCCCCCATTATCACACTTAGCCTCTGTAACTGCAGGCACAGTTTCGGTCAGTAGGGATTCAGCCCTCCAAATCATGGGTCTAGTTCAGCAAAGTCTGTACTGAGGGGCAGCATACTTAGACCCAAGCACATGTTCAACCCAAAGGTCTGCCCCAGTCCTTCGCCTCTCCAGGCCACCAAAACTAAGTCCTTGAAGAGCTAAGAAAAGCCTCATAATAAATAGAACCTCTTGTTACACCCTGTAGAGTCAGCAGTAACTTTTTGTAAAAAGCATGAAAAATGAACATGAGGGTGGTGACAGTCTGGTGACACATGGTGACTAATTGCCAATAAAGCAATTAGGGAGAGGCCTGGTTCCCAGAGGATGGGGCTATTATTATCTTGTTCATGGTCAGCCTTACATTAATCATGGGACAGGGATAGGCTGCTTCTCCCCCCCCACCTTCAAAATTAACTAAAACAAACATTTCTGAAAAGAAACAGTCCCAAAACAGCCACATTCTCAGCCTGCTAAATATTCTGTCATATGCAGGGGAGGACAATGTTATCTTCCGTATGGAAAATGCTTATCTGAATGTGTAACCTGACCCATTTCTCTGGCTGAACATGGAGAAGAACAACTCCTGAATAAGCTTGAACTCCGTCTCAGGAGTCTGTTTTTGCACTGCTCATAGCTCTACCCTTGTCCGTCACTGTGTGTTCAAAGGGGTTTCAGTCAGTTTGTGATCACCCTGTATTTCCAGGAGCAATGGAAGAATATACAAGTAACTTTCAAGCCAGAAAACTGAACCTAGCTAGAACCATTCCTAGCAATGCTCAGCCTGGCAGGATGCACAGCCGGTAGACCCGAGTCAGAGCTCCAAGCGCATGCTCTTCCAGGCTTATTCCTCTAAGAAAGGTGCATCCAAATCTTGCAGCCCTTAGCTAATGGGAAAATGTTGACATTTAAAAAAAAAGTTGACATGAAAACATCAAATTAGTCCAGATGTCCTGTGAATTTCCCAAACAGCAGTGCTGGCGCTCACAAACCCATTGCAGCCACTCATGGAATATAAATCCACTGGCTGTAAATAAAGAGGATCCCCTAAAGTATTCCCACATGAACAGAAGGAAGACTGGAAGCATTCAGAAAGCTAATGATTAACCCAAAGAGGAGAATATGGATATGATTATCCCTGTTGGAGAGATGCTGCTTTCCTCTCAATCCCGCAGAGCTCCATGGCACTAGGTGTGGTAGAAATGCTTAATTTGGCCAGATCGATTTTCCAAACTGAGAGTCATGTCATAGTGACAAAGACAAACCTTAATTTTTATCTGCTGCAGTGATCAAAGGGGTGTTTCTGTTTAACTAACCTGACATGATTTACTTTCGCATATAGGATCTAGCCATATGTGTATATTGAAATCTCCAACTAGTACAAATAAATCAGGCTCCAAGCTCTGCCCTTAAGGGGGGATAAATCCAATATTCTGAGTAGGCTATTAGACATAACAATCAACATTTAGTGTAGACACACATCCATTCACGTGATATCGCTATCACGAAAATATATACACTAAATACGGGGTCTGTTTTGAAATAAATAAAAAAAAAGCTTTCAGGAGAATTGAAAAACATTTCAATTATGAGAGAAAAAAGCATAAGGAATAAAATGGGGCAAGAATGCAATTAATAGTTTTTAAAGGTGCAGTGTGCTCATTATGCAATGATTTACCGATAGATTTACAGCAGTGAGCAGGTTTTTATGAGCCTGGATATTTCAGGCAGTGAATGATTCAGCTTGTACTGTTTTGTATCACAGACAAATGAACACAAAACTGTGTTTATCTGTCATTTCTGCTTGTGCAATAATCGGTCAATGAACTCCTTTGATACAAATCCCACTTATCTTCTTTTTTTTCCCCCTACAAAAATATTTCCTTTATGAATCTTGATTGCTATGATCATTAGATAAATGAATCTGAAGTAACGTCAGAGCTGTAGCTCTCTTGGGAGAGTCGCATGACTAGCGAGAAATTGAATGAGGTGCTAAAAGAGGGTCACATCTAGAAAAAATTCTGCTCGCATCCCTCCAGCAGAGCTAGGAGTCAAGCTGCATTTCCATCCTTGGAAAACATCACGTTTCCCAGTATTTCCCTTTCAGATCAGAGAGAGCTGGCCACAGAAAGAAATTTTTTAATGAAATACCAAAGAGCTAAGAGGAATTTTGGGGGGAGAATTACCACGCGATTCAGCCAGCCGGTGCCAGAAGCCAGGCAATTGCACTCTGGCAGGAGACCGGCAGAAGAACTGGACAAGCTCTCTGCGTGCCTGGCTCTGGGAAACCTCCAAGGCATGGCCCAGCCCTGCCCAGCATGGGGGCTCCACTGAACCAGCACAGCCCAGCTAGAAGCTTTTGCCCCTCTTCTTCCCCGGGACCGTACCTCCCGGCATCCCGAGGCACCTCCTTGGACTTCTTCCAAAGGTGCAGAAATGTAACGCCTCGGGTGTGCGCTGATGGACTTCTGCGGTTGACAGCCACCTCTTGTTCTTTGATGCCCCTCAGCAGCACCAGGGAGTGCCTTAATGCCAAACCACGGGATGACTCTTCTAGGTCCTGTGGAGCCCCACATGGGGACATATTGTCTTCTCACCCTTTTCCCCTCTTATACAGTGGCTCAGGAAACTTTTGCCACCTGGAGATACCAACAAATGCTGTCCAGATCAACAGGAGAAGGAGAGATGAGGGCATTTCTCTCCCTGGTCCCTTTCCTTCTTGGCAATTCTTCCTTTAAGAAAAACCCACATGTCTGTAAAAGAAGGACTACCGGCCATGAAGGAGTAATTTTGCACACCCTGTCCTGTTGCCACATTTTCTGAAGATACACAACATCTTCAGCCCAAACCATCTCCCCGTTGGCTGACAGCTCCATTTTAGAATCATAGAATCATAGAATTTCGCATCCGGACTGGATCAATAACTGGTTAAAAGATGGAAGACAAAGGAGTGGAGAAGTGGAGCAAGGGCTCCTGCTCACGGAGATTTAACGAGACCTGAGCTGTTCAGCAGATCCGTAAATGAGCTGGGGAAGGGAGCAAAGACTGAGGTGGTAAAGCTTTGTAAATTTTTTTTTTTTCCTGTCAAAATGAACTCTGACTACAAAATTGCCAAAGAATCTCAGGACACTGAGTGCCTGAGAGATCAAATAGCAGGCGAAAATCAGTGTTGGTAAATGCAATGTAACGCATTTCAGCAAAAAGGCAACTTCAATTATACATTTTTTAAGAGTGGGTTCTAAATTAACTGTCACCATCCAGGAAAGAAATGTTAGACTCTCTGTGGATAGCGTTCTCAAATTGCCAGCTCCTTGCTCACCAGTAATCAAAAACGACAAATAGAGAGTTAAGAATTGTTAAGAAGAAATAAATGACAGACAAGGAAACACCTTTAGGCCACTGTGTAAATCCATGCTGTGCTCATAGCTTGACCACTGCAGCCTGCCCTACTTAGCCCTTCCTGAAACTAGAAAAACTACCGCAAAGGGCGACAAGGATGCTTTAATGAAAGAAGCAGCCCGTTGTGAAAAGAGATGAAAAAGGCTCAGAGTTCCAGCTTGCAGAAAAGAATAACTGAGGGAAAAATCTGGTACAGGTCTCTAATGAGTGGCAAAGAAAAAGTGAACAGGGATGGATGATTAAATGATAACACAGAAGTAAAGAGGCATCCAATTCAGTTGTCAGGAAGCAGGTTTACACCAACAAAGTGAACTGCTCTTTCACACAACGCACGCTCATTGCCACAGGATAGGGAAGGTACCAGAAGTATAAACAGGTGTGGTTTTCCTCTAGATAGATGAATGGAAGCCTTTGAATGGGTATTAGCTACCTTGGATTTATTTTCTGGCTCTGTAAGTCTGTATGCCAGTGTGAGCATAGAGCCATGGAAAGTTCATTTTATGCTTACACATGCTCTTGTCTCATGCAGCCTTTCCCTGATCATCCACTGCTGGTCACCAGGGGAAGCTGGACGATAATTTCAATGAGAGTTTCTGCAACCCAAAATACTAGGAGATAGGTTATTTTCTTTCTCCTCTCGATCTCGTGCTTTAGAGCTGTGTCATATACTGGGTGATAGACATCATTATAATGGTGCCAGGGGATGGAGGTGGAGATGCTGTTTTGCCTGGAAGTGTGGCTGACGCTATAATGGGGCCAGCTTTCCCCAAAACACAATGGAGAGAACCTGGGCACACAGTCCCTTGCCTGGGACATGGCTGGTGGTGTTTTAGTCTATAGACATATGTCCCAGCAGGATTAACTGTATATCCTTAAGGTTGTTGAATCCTGACCATTTGATGGCTGGCATTTCAGAAAAATTAATTTTTAAAATATCACAAAAAGCCTAGATCACAAAATCACAGAATCATTAAGGTTGGGAAAGACCTCTGAGATCATCAAGTCCAACCATCAACCCAACACCACCATGCCCACTAAACCATGTCCCCAAGTGCCACATCCACACTTTTTTTTTTAATACTTCCAGTCACCTCCCTGGCCTGTTCCAGTGCCTGACCACTCTCTCAGTAAAGAAATTTTTCCTAATACCTAGTCTAAACCTCCCCTGGCGCAACTTGAGGCCATTTCCTCTCGTTCTATCGCTAGTTACTTGGGAGAGGAGACCAACACCCACCTCACCACAACCCCCTTTCAGGTAGCTGTAGAGAGCAATAAGGTCTTCCCTCAGCCTCCTCTTCTCCAGACTGAACAACCCCAGTTCCCTCAGCCGCTCCTTGTAAGACTTGTGCTCTAGACCTTTCACTAGATGTACTGATACAAAGACAACATAGCAACAAAACATACATATGCCATCCTGAGTGCAGCGATATGTGTGCCCTCATCCTTCCAGAGCCAGTTTGGCCACTGAGAAGGGTGCTGTGGCTCTCTGAAGCCTGGGCTGTTTTAGCTGCCTCACATGCCATTCACCGCCTCTTGGTTGCAAATATTTCACAGAGTCACAGAATGGTTGACGTTGGAAGGAACCCAAATTTCCCAACTCCCTGGGGGTCTCCAAAGGCCCCAGTTGGAGCTGGGGAGCCTTTACGCTTCCATTGAACCCAACCATGGGGTGTCTCCTCCTGAAGAGTAAAAGTAGAGACAAACATACCCCAGGCCAGACCTCCCACTGACATTTAACCCTGACAGTCACACAGAATGGATGAAAGGCCACAGAGGTTCCTCTGGTCATCCTTCAGATTAGCAAGTATCCCTGAAATTTGTCCCTTGTAGGAACCCTCTCCACACGCCCAATCTTTCTACTCCACTGCCACGAGTCGCTGATGAGCCGCTTGGACTGTGAACAAGCCTTCTCCCCCAGGGTATCTCACGTGCTTCCATTTTGATTTCTATCTTGTGAAATATTAGCATATTAGGAGAAACAGAACACGCTGCGGTCTACGTTTTCCTGTGTACTTACAGGAGGTGCAGCAAGCAGCTGATAGCACCTTTAAAACACATGTAATAATGTCACAAGCGCCTCTCTCGGCAGGCTGGAATTTCTTCCCCTTGTGCTCTCGACTGATTGTCAAACTGAGCACGTACTCTGAATGGCTAACTTAGCACCGTGCTATGCTTTGTTTTATCTTTTCTGTAATTTACAGGGCATAAAAGCCTATTAAAAAACTGAAGTAAAACTCCAAGCAGCATTATAACATGTATTGAATTAAGGGTTAGATAACATGCATCAAACTTGCACGTGTCCTGGCTGGACATACCCTGCCTTTCTGTCCCTCTCCCCACTGATACCTTGCCTCTCTTACAAGGAGGCAGCTAGCTTCAGAGTACTTTCTGAAAGCCATGCAGCTCACCAGACAATATTCTTTCTGCATAAAACCTGTGAATACTTTTCACAGCAGAAGCATGGATTCCTACTTAGTTTCCTTCAGGGTGTAAACTGCTTAAGGAAGCAGTTTTAACAGCAGCAAATATACCAGCTGCATATGTCTTGAGGCACAGATGGCAGACAAACAAATAGACATATTGGTATCACTGTACAACACGATTTGCTTACCAGATTGAGGACTGTCAAATATTTCCACTGCCCACCGTAAAGGAACACTTCAGATGGCCGCTCTTCTGTTCTTACGTGCGTGATTGAATAGGCAACAAAAAAATACCAGACAAAAGCAAGGCAGTGGTACGTTGCGAGAGTAAAGATTGCCATGCTTTAGCTAAGAGCAAGTGATAATCAGTCCAAAAGCAGCTTTTCCCTTAAGGTCCTCGGTCGCTGTGCATGGGAAATGGCAGGGCAGGAGGGTTTACTTCGGAGCGGACTTGGGACACATTGCCACTTTGCTCTCGTCGAAAGGAATATTCAGAAGGTGTGAACTTTGCTTCTATTTGTTCCCCTTTTCTCTGTAGAGATAGGCTGGGGGGGGGGGGGGGCGGGGCGGGGGGAGAAGAATAGGCTTATTCCCGGATTTAAATACCTTCCTCAAGATTAGCAAAGATTAGTTGTGGAGTTACATAAGTTTTTTTGGTTTTTTTTGCAAAGGTGGGGGGAGCTTTGCTGCTGATTTTGTGTAACGGGCTGTCGTGCTTTGGGTAGCAAGTGAAAACAAGCAGCATTTTCCTTGCATGTAGCTATGGGTGCAGCCATGTCTCCAGCTCAGCTTGGGAAGCCTCTGCAACTGTTTTTTCCCTTGTGCCAGAGGAAGAAGTGGGAAATGGAACGGTCTGTGAAAGAAAAACCGAGTTGATTGGTTGATAGGCTATGGAGGTGGCAAGGAAGCTGAGAGGATTCGTAGGCAAAGGTCCTCGGGGTTGAAAATCACCACGAGCGTTGACATTTTTTTGTGGGAAAAGGCTCTGCCGCCTTCACGCCGCCCCACACAGCTGGGATCCATCACAACTGTGCACAGCAGATCGGCCAAACCCAAGTCACTTTGAAGCTCTGTCAGGGATGGAGACACGGGGCAAAAGCCTCGGGTGACAAACCCTAAGCCCTGAGCAGGGCGTCTCACCTACCTGCTTCTTCACTTGCTGCCGTTCACCTTCAGACGGCCCCTCTTCCCTGGCGCGATGTTATCGCGCCGTCGCGGCTGGGGCACAGAAGAGAAGAAGTGATACTCATGCAGTAATCCTAAAACAAAGCGATCAAAAGAGCTCCCATGGAAACGCTCATTTTTCCCTCCCCTCCTGCCTCCAAGGAGCCCTAGTCAGCCCTGGAAAATACACGGGGCATTTCCTGTCGGGGTCAGAGTCTCCGTACTGGCAGTGCTGTAATTGCTGGCTGAGTGTTTTACGGAGAGGTGGGAGCAGGTACCGCGCCCCAGCCCACGCCTGGACCTTCCCCACGCAGGATGGGGAGAGGGGCTGCTCCTCCAGCCCCTGCGGAGGCTGTCCCTGTGGGCAGGGCTGGGCTTCGGCCAAGCAGACTACATTAAGGGATCTCTCGGGGTTTTTTTTTCCCTTCTAACTGGCCTACAGGCAGCATTGAGCAATCTGCTGTGGTTTGTTTTGGTTTGGTTTTTCTCTTGCATTTTTTTCCCCCTGATACCGGACGTAAGGCTCCATGTGGGATGATTTCCTATGAACTCAGACAGTGATGTGCGTGCCCATTGGGAAACAGCCCTTGCACTAAGGCACTTCAATATCCTCCTGTGTTTCATTGACTTCTCCCCTAATTCAGATTACCCACATCCAGATTCTCCAGGCATTCCAGCCGTCACAATTCCGATGAAATACTTCTGCCTCACTTACAAAAAATAAAGATGTAGATCCTTTTGTGATTGGTTGAGGTTGGAGGAGAAAACCCCTTGCCAAAAAAAAAAAAAAGAAAAAAGAAAAAAAAGAAGGGAATATGGGGTTTTGGACTCCGATAAGTTCACCAGCCTTTTCCTAGGAAATCGAGCAGGGAAGGGTTTTCAATTGCCTTTGCAGACTTGCTGGGGAGGGGCAGTGCTGTCATGAGCTGCTTCCTCTGCTCGTCCTTGTCAAGACTCATCCCTGTGGCAAGAGGCAGGAACAGAACGGGACTACGGCATGGAAGGGCCCTTTTTTATTAGCGATTTGCATACCAAAGGCACCAGGCAGTCAGCACTTAAGGAGTTGTTACCTTCACAGGGGTATTTCTGAGGTTTTGCTAGAGTGCAACTTCAAAAATGGGAAGGCATGTGCTTCTGCTCAGGAGGTGCCCGGATGCGTGCAAATGAATGTAAATGTATGCAAAATAGCAAGGTATGTTTTTTCTTTTCTGGAGGATCTTGGCCAGTATGGCTGGGAAGGTGTCAAGCACGGTGACAGTTTTCTGATGTGGACACCTGTCCCACAGACTGAGACCATCTGCTTTGTTTTCCCATACACGAGTAGCGAGTTGTATATCCTTCAGCCTAGATGAGGGATGAAGTTCGGATGCAGAAACACCACAAAGAAAGGAGAAGCGCCAGGTAGGAGCCGAAGTCTAACACCCCACACTTCACGGAGTTTTTCGTATTTCGCTGCCAGTGCGATGCAGCGAGCAAACACCATGGAAAAGCGGTACCTTACGCTTTCTCTCCGTGGGTGTGAACATCTACTGAAGGTTCAATGGAACAGGAAATTCAGCCCAAAACTTTTTGCAGGGAGGGGAGGAAGAAAGAAGGAGCACGTAGGGGCACAGGCAGATGTGCTGCTGCCGGTCTCACGAGATGGCTTAGGGAAATACCATTTTCCATCTGCTTGTTACCACACCCCAGCTCAAATCTGCTGCTCCCCTGCTGCTGAGCCACGTTCCTGCGCTCTGCCAATGCTCCTAGTCTGTGTCAGGGGCTCGTCTGATTTCAGCAGTGACAGCTGACTTTGTGCTGAAGCAACAAAGCTCCCGCTGAGCCCATTAGCTGAAGAACAGTAACAAGTAACTGGAGCTGTAAACCACCTTACATACACAAAACGTCCCCTGCTCATGCCCTCTTCCAGGGGAGCGAGTTAGGCCAGCTTGCCTGACGTTGCACCGAAACAGGCTTGACTCACTCGTGTTATTAGCATGGTTCAGGTACAGAGATGACAACAAACAGTGTAAACTGGTAATATCTTAGACCAACATGTCTGTTTGTAATGTCATTGTGCGTCTCCAGTGATGGGCATGGTATTTCCAGGCTATCGAGCAGTCCCCCCTGTAAGTCCATCATTACCATATAGTGCTTGGCCACCGCCCCAGCCTGTCTCTAATGAAGCAGATGGTAGAAACTAGTATTCCTCCTTTCTCATGAGCTGACAATTTGTTTGGAGACCAGTTAGGCACCTTTCAAATACTCTTCAATGTTTTTGCACTGGCAAGGTTTTCTCTCTGTCAGGGCAGCATCCAGTGATGGCAGGACAAGCGAGACCAAGGCAGGAAATTACTGGCAGGTGACAGCAGTTAAGGCCAGGTGGGAGGAAAGGATTCAAAGCCAAGCAAAGGCCTAGGAAAGGTTTGGGGTGGCCTAAAAAGCACAGTTGAGTCTTTGTGTCTAGCTCTCTTAGTCTAGGTGCAATCTAAGAACCAGGGACCGATGTGTAACTGGGACTTGCCTCAATCAGAGGGATTTTCTAGGGTGAAGAAAACATCATGATGTGGGTAAGTACATTTTTTTTCCTAGTTTTCTGATACTTGTTTGTATTCTCAGTGTAGTTCTGTTATCTCATGTGTGGACTTCATGATTTATTTATTTTACATTTACTGCTATGGTAAGCTGGCTTGTGTGAAGGGCAGCATTCCCTGAAAGCAGGATCTGGGGCCGTTCTTGTACAGCATCTTCCGTGCGGTGTGTGAGTGCGCGCAGAGTTAATAGACCCCATCTCTCCTACGTTCTGGTTTAGTTGCAGGCGATGCAGGGCTCTGTGTAGAAGAAGCATTTTCTGATGAGCGTTAGCCAAGAAAGCTTTTAGCATGTAGCACGAGGCTGCCTGAGCTCTATGTCCCCAGGGACATCTGTAATCGTGGTTTGTTCTTGATGGTCCTGATGTATGAAATGAAACATAATTGACAAAATTGCAAGCCTGGCATAGTCTGCTCTAGGCAGCCTCAAATCCTGAGGCAGAATCCCCAAAATCATGTGGTTGTTGTAATTCACAATACTTAATTCTCTCTGTTTTTATTTGTCATGGGCTTTAGTAGCTTCTCGGGGTCTGAGTTTTCCTATTTTTCCTCACAACTGTGTGAGCGACAGGGAGAAATGTTTTAACTGCTAATAAAAGCTGAGGGCGTTGCCCAATGACGCTGCAGTGATAGTGACAACTAATGAAAATCAATAAAAATATCCTGAGATACTTCACTAAAAATCTGAAAACAGGCAATGCTGCAACATCTACCCACTGTGTATGGCAAGTGAGGAAGTTACACAGTTGAAAGGCAACTTCTGCATGGGCCGCTCTTCTTTATCTTATGTGACTTTTTTTTTATATATGTATTTTTAAGGAGAAGACAGAAAGTGGTTTATCTCATCTTCATATGCTTGTTCTGAATTGTTTTTAAAAAGTTGTTCCAAACTGCCAAAACCCAGAGGGATTTTTCGGGCCCAAAGTGGTGGCTGGTGTACAATTCAGTAGTTGGAAATACTTGTCCATATTTCAGAGTTTCTTCCTCCTGTTGAGTTCCGATGGCTGTTAAACTATATCTTTATTCAGACTGCTAAATGAAATGTCACTTTGATCCAGAAACAAAACTTCCTGTGTAACAATGACTTGACATTTCTGACTCTCTTAAATTAATGAAAATGATGACATTAATCAAAACAAAACTTTTTCAGCTAACAACTGGGGTTCTAAAAGTAGGTATGTTGAAAATGAGAAACATTTGATTGGAAAAATGCTTGCCTATCTCATGATCTCCAACTCATAGTGGAAATTAGTAATTGTTTGCCTTATCACCAAACCCCAATAGTGTCTCCTCTCTTGGCAAGGTGAATACTGCTTAGATATAAAAGGCATGGTTTTCATTGATTCTCAACAGCTTTCAAGCACTTACATACTTTTGGAAGGGTTATATAACATTGCTTCTCAATTTTACCTTTTCCCTTTTCTGTCAGAAATGCGCAATTAATCTTTGACCATTTAGAAGGATTGTGTGCAAACAACCTGAAGTTCAGAGCAGAAAAAACCATGCCACAGTGTACTAGGGAAGAAATGGCAGGGTATGTTTTTAGATCTTGGGTACGCAAGGTATGACTGGTTCTCATTAGACTCCTTCCTGCTAAATAATTGTGGTGGCCAAGCTAAGAAATGCATTTATGTCAATTTTTTTTTTCCCCTTTCTAGAGGGCATCAAGGATGTACCAACTGGTCTCGCAAGATGTGTGTTTGATAACATACTCCATATCAAAATGCTCTGTGATTTGTGTGGGGTTTCTTCATCTACCACTGAAACTCAGCAACTTCTAGGGCAGAACAGAATAACTCTTTGACAGAAGAGTTTCATTAAAATTTATGAGTGGATGTGGAGAGCACCTTGCTGGACTGATGGAATAAGAATTGCAGGTGGCAGGGTAGGAAAGCCAGATAAGTCGTCTTTCGTGACTATAAGACGACATCACTTGTGGCTTTTTTCCACTTGCCATTCAGAAGATTAACAGATCTAGTGTACATTACTCTTGATTTTCTGTTGTCTATGTATAATAGTAAATAACTATTCCGTATACAAGGCAATAGAGAATGATCCAACACAGACCCACCAGCCAGTTCTCACTGCAGTTGTGTAGTTTATGTGCAAATCTACCTTAAAGAGCAGATATTGTTACAAATGGGTATTAGAGAATAAAATAAGGGCCTATCTATAGCCCGTATTGGTGTAGTACCTAAATCTGTTGTCACAACTTCTGGTACTTTCATCATAACAAAAGCTGAGCAGAGGGAAGAGCTGCTTATCCCTACTGTATGCATGGAAAAGTGCAACCCAAAGCAGTCAAATGGTGTGTCCAAGGTCACATTGAAAACCTCTGTTGAAACGCAGAGTGATGATTATTCTACGGAAGTCCTGGTAACACCTAAAGCATATTGGAGGAAAAGATGTAGTTCTGCAAGAAATATTGAAGAGGTGCTGGTTTGCTTTCCTAGATGCTGGGGACCTTGCACGTTGGCCAGGGTGGCAAGTACAAGGACTTCCTCTCCTCAGGGACACTAATATCCTTTGTACACCAAACCCCTGTCTAGTTCCTGCTTGCTACCAGACCCTGAAGAGTGAAGTAATCTGTCAAAGGCCAGGGTAAAACAAAGATTGCAACGTTTTAATGATCCTAACAGCATAATGACAACAGCATAACATTTGAACCCAAGGGTTGGTCAGACTGCCTGTCTAGCAATGGGGACAAGAAAGTGGGTTTCCTACCTAAAACAGTCATGACATTGCCACGGTCTTCCCATAAGCTATCAGCAGGGTCTGACACAGCTTGTGGCTCTGGACCCTGCTTGTGTACTGAGCTGTCAGCTGCTAGTGGTTCCTGACTGGGAGAGGGGTTACTCGGAGGGCTGTGCAGGCTCAGGTGCACCCTCAGGGTGAGGCATTGCCTTGGCAATCGGGCTCTAAAGGGGCACCGTCAGTCGGTAAGTGTCCAGTTTACCAAGTGAATGCTGCTCCTCGCTGCCTCCTTCCTCAATAAAGAAGCAAATCTTGCAGCAGGAGCTGTGTGACTTACCAGTGGTGTCTCAGCTACTGGTCTTCAGCAGCAATGTGCGAGTACTCCTGCTACCGTGAAGAGCTGGCAAATGGCTCCCTATTACCCAGCCCCTTTGCCCTGGGAAGGTCTCTCTGCATTTTCTTGCCTCTTTGTTGAAGGTGGGATGGGGGACGGTCATGTTCAGAGCAAGCCTGTGTGCACATCGTGCCCTGCTTCCCCAGGCTGCAGTGGCCTACTGCCTCCTCTCCGTTTCTTCTCGGCTTGATGACCAGGACCAACCCCCACATAAAAATGTGTTCCCCAACACCAACATCTTTGAGAGGGTCAGTTCCCTTCCCCCAGCTTCCTCCTAGCTCTCGCGCGTGTACCTGCTCGCTGCAGTTCTGAATTTGCACAGACCTTCCCCTCTGGGTGGCTTTTCCTTTTCCTGCCTCCCCGAAGTACTGTGGCAATGCCTGTATTATCCTTGCAGCTGTGATGGGTCGCGCCCAGTTCTGACGCACGGCACCGACCCGCAGTCGGCAGACAGCTGTGGCAGCGCTACAGGTGATGGACATGTCGTTAGGAGCACTTTCTTCACTTCTCGGCCCCGCTCGCGCTCTGTTTGCGGGCTGCTCGGCACAGCCTCGGCTCGCCCTCTGCAAGGGAGGGAGCCGCCGTGGCTTAGCGTTACCTCTGCGGCGAGGGCCCCCGACGGAGCACGTCGTGGCCTTGTGGGCTGGGTTGGTTTAGTGGTGGCTTCTCACAGGGCATCTTGCTGGAGCTGTTTACAAGGCAGGCTATAACAAGAAGTTACCCCTCAAAAGTTATCCTATGTAGAAATGAACTTGGGTGAAGGGAAGGGGGAAAAAACCCCACCAAAGCCAAATACACAAAACCTCCAACATTTTTTTTTCACATCCTTCTTGCCAAAAATCCACCTTAACTTTCCTTCTGCCACTATCAGTCCCACTATGTGAAGCGCATTGGCACGTTTCCTTTCCTTACAGCTGTTTCCAGCGATGAGGAAAAGTGCCTTCAGCTTTTGCAACGCTTCATTTGGCTGTTGGTCAGATAATCAGATGTATTTGTGAGGAATCGGAGTTTGGAATAGGCCGCTTGCTACAAAACGCTTGCATGGACCCCTTCTTTCTCGCTGCCCTCCCGAAACAGGTTGCGTTTCGTTGACGCTAGACGCGTTTGAGGGAGCTGAGCTTTCTCCACCACAAGCTTTAGTGGCTGGTGCAGGGGGACTGGTCACAGAATCAGAATCACAGAATCACCAGGTTGGAAAGGACCTCCAAGATCACCAAGTCCAACCATCAATCCAGCACCACCATGTCCCCTAAACCATGTCCTGAAGCGCCACATCCACACGTTTTTTGAACACTTCCAGAGATGGCGACTCCACCACCTCCCTGGGCAGCCTGTTCCAATACCTGACCACCCTCTCAGTGAAGAAATTTTTCCTAATATCCAATCTAAACCTCCCCTGGCGCAACTTGAGGCCATTTCCTCTTGTCCTATCACTAGTCACTCGGGAGAAGAGACCAACACCCTCGTCGCCACAACCCCCTTTCAGGTAGTAGAGAGCGATAAGGTCTCCTCTCAGCCTCCTCTTCTCCAGACTAAACAACCCCAGTTCCCTCAGCCGCTCCTCATAAGACTTGTGCTCCAGACCCCTCACCAGCTTTGTTGCCTTTCTCTGGACACGCTCCAGCACCTCAACGTCCTTCTTGTAGTGAGGGGCCCAAAACTGAACACAGGATTCAAGGTGTGGCCTCACCAGTGCCGAGTACAGGGGCACGATCACTTCCCTGCTCCTGCTGGCCACACTATTGCTGATACAGGCCAGGACGCTGTTGGCCTTCTTGGCCACCTGGGCACACTGGTCCCAATGCATGAGGTGGAAGTCGGTGAAAAGACGGAGAAGAGTCAGGAGTTCAGAGAAGCCCGATTCTTCCCAAATCGTGCCCCACAGTAATGGTGTGGCCCACGCTCACACACGCTGGTGCCGACCGGTGCTGCCGCAGGTGGCTTGCGAGGGGGCTCCGGCTTGTGATGACGCCTTTTGGTGCTGGTGATCACAGCAGGAAAATGTATGGGGTGGGGAGAAAAAAGGGCACAAGTGGGGAAAAATAAGCAAAAGGACCCCAGACCCGGATGAGACTTCTCCCAGGCACCATCAGCACCAGCTTGGCGTAAACCGAGCCGGGGATTTCCTTGCGGCCGAAGGCACCGGGTAGCAGGGGCTGCCAGGAGGGAACGCCGGCCTCCGCGTCACCAGTCACAGCTTCGTGTTGCTGAACTCGACTTTGATCCCTTCCTCCTCTGTGAAACTGCACCGTGGGCGGCGAACTGATCCCTGGAGCTCGGCCCGGCATGCGTGCAGAAAGCAGCGGGGGCAGTGTCGGTGATGCCGCGCTGATACCGCGAGCCCAGGGCTCGCCTGCGCTCTTGGTTTTGGCTTGGCGTCGTCCCGCCGGCTTCGGTGGCGGAAGCTCTCGTTCGCGCTCAGCCCAGTCCATGTTTCTTTCCTCGTGCCCGCCGATGGTGCCACACAATAAGCACGAACCCAGATGCCGCTGCTCTTCTAATTAAACATGTAGTCACCGTGGAACGAAGCGACCTGGTTGAGCCTGCCATGGCGGCAGGGAAAGGTGATGTCACCTGCGTGGGCTCAGGGTTATGAAACCGGAGAGTATTTTATGCATGCTTTGTGATGGAACCAGGAGCAAAGCAGAGGAGAACCTAGGCTGTCTCTAGTAACGAATGAAAACCAAGGAATAACCCCATAGCAAATGTAGTCAGTTAAAGGAAGGGACCTAAAGTTTACGCCGGAACGGGAGGGAATAGAGACTGCCATGTTAAAAGGACAATCGTTCCCGGTTTCACTCATTTTGCTTTCTTCTTGTCCTTTTCTCTGTCTCGCTCTCCTCTCCCTTGGGATGTGAATTTCCAAGCTCAAAAGCTAACATTATTTCAGGACACTTAAAGGGGAAAGAAGTTTTGCTTTGTATGGGACTGGGAAACAGGAAAATATACTCTTCCCATATAAAAGGTGGCAAGCTTTGTGATCTGCTAGCCAGCTTGGTGTTAGAGCTGAAGCATGCTGATGCTGTGCTAGAAAAAACGCTTTGCTAAGAATCCCAGTGCTTGGATCAAACTACTGTCGGCTAAAAATGTCTAGTTCAATCCCCTGAGCTGTATCTAGGATGCGGCACACGACTGCAGCACATGCTGAGGATGCTTTGAACTGCCTTTTTTTGTTTTTTTTTCTTTTTTTTTTTTTTAATTGAGCTGTAAAGCATGCAGTTCAGGAAGGCCAAGTATCACATGTGAATATTGCTGACTGCACAGCACAGCGAAGGTCTGTACTGAATGAAGTTGGGCCTCTGTGGTTCTTTGCAGCTATTTAGTAACAACCTCGAGCGGAGCATCTTTGCGTTCCACAACAGTTCTTCTAGTTCTTCTAGTTCGTATTCCTCTCAAAGAGCAATCTACATACCCTGGCAGCTATTTTCGAGCAAAACTGCGTTTCACTTATTAACACATAGAAGTTAGGCTGTGTACATTTCCAGAGAGCTTTGTTCGAGGCAGCATAGCTCCTCTAAAGACGGCGCCATGGGATAATGACTTCCAGACTGTCCAAAGCTGCATTCCTTCAAGCTTCTCCATCAGCGCAGTCGTAAAGGCTCTCCGAGCCACCTGGGCTGCATCTGTACTGTGTGGGAGGCAGGAGCCGTGGTGCACCCCGCAGCCCTGCTCCCCTGGCCAGCCAGATGAGGCTCGCTGCTGAGCGTCCCTCCTGCCGCACGCCTGAGCCGCCTTCCAGCGGAGCCAGGAAACGCAGCGTGATGGTGTCCGTGCGCACGCGTGTATAAAACACACAGAAAAACTCTGGAGGTACTAGCAAGGGCTGGATCATGCGGGCGACGGTTTCCATCAGCAGAGCAAAAGTCAACTAGGAGAGGTCCTGTGAAGGACCAGAAGGGCTCCTGCCCAGGACAGCTTGCAGATTTAGGGCCCGAGGCTGGCAGAGGGATTTACTTGTGCAGCTTTGCATGGCTTTGCTGGAAGCCTATTGCAGAGGAGATCTTCTTGAGCAGAGTGAAAATACTGATCAGACCTGACTTGCATCTTCGTGAGTCAGGAGCTTGTTTTCCAACAACAGAAAAATCAGGGCATGCAAGGGCTGTGCTATAGATTATTGAAAACATTATCTGTGGGGAGTGACCAGCTAGTTAAAAAAAAAAAAGCTAAGCTGCATGGTGTTAAAATCCGAAATCTGTTTCTTCCATAAAACTGATTTTTGTGCCTCCCTAGTGACTCCACAGAATTCATGGCTATGCTGGACTTGCAGAAGCCATTCCACTACTGACTCCAGCTTGCAGGACAGAGAAGATAAGATTTCATCATCAACCTCCTACAGTGGGGAGAGGCAGACGAGCTCTGAGAACAAAAGCCCTTCTTTAGGTGTGCAACAGGAGCCTTGCACTTCAATGTACAGGGGCTTTGAATACATATGGTCAACAGCAAATGGGATATCCTGTTTACTCTTTGGTCTTTTGTTCTAGATATATAGTGAAAATATGAAATGATGCCAGAAATACCGTGTGGAGACATGGAGGAGAATACAGATTTAAGTGAGCTCTGACTCAGTAGTGCAGTGGTCTGGGCATCTTTAGATGATGGGTTTGAGGATTGCTGTTGCAAATCTGAAGCTGGCCACATAATTCTGTGGGACACGTACAGACTCTTAAAAATTTATTTGAAGTGTACTTCTGCAGTGGAGAAGACAGCCTTCTGTTCTGTGTAATTGGTCTCACTGAGTGTACCTTCTCTTTCAATGAGCCTCAATGGTTTTGCATTTAGGCCGTGGAGAGAACGTTGGCAGGCAAAAAAGATAAAGTCAAGGAATGAAAAATATCCTGATAATTGCAGGAAGAAAGTAGGAGGGCAAGGGGAAAAGCAGCATAAAGGAATGGAAAGAAGAAACACCAAACAGTCACAAGGAAGCTGGAGTATAATTTTTTCAAATGTTTTGCTTTTCATATGTAGAAGGTCACCTGTGCAAGTAGGTAACTATGTCAGGAGCAGCATGTCCAAATGGTCATCTTACTTTTTGGGTACTGTTTCCTTAAAGGAGGATGTACTGCTAAGTTTATTGCTTTAGAATCAAAAAATGGTCTGGTAAAGCAGGGAGGGGGACTCTGGATTCCCTGTATTTTTTATATATGTGTGTGTATTTTTTTTTTATATATATAAAAAATTATTGTAGTGACATGCTGAAAGACCTTACACGGGTTTCTTCATTTCCTTTGGAACAGCGCTATGATGGAAGGAGGCATCTCTCTGGGTTGGACTTCTGCATGAGACCAGGGTGTTAATCCCTTTTCAGTCAGAAGTCACATTTAACTTGTAGGTTGCTTATTCTGTGATTAAGCCTCTACCTAAAGCAGGGTGAACTGAAAGCTTGAGTAAGTCCAGGATATTTCCAGTGTGTTGCTCAGTATCTGTAACGGGTAACTCTTGGACATCAATGAAAATCACACAGCACGCAACATCTATTAACCTCATGCCCAAACCCAAGGCCCTAGATGACTTCAGCAACCAGTTTAAACTAAGATGAAGGCACACAGAATGAGCAGAGGAGCAATGTAGAAGAGCTGGGGTTGCAGCTGCCCCTGCTGCATTTCTGCTGCCCCCAGCAGATGGCTACAGGACCAGCTGAAAGTCCCCACAGAGGCTGTAGTCCTCTTCTAGGCGGGGAGATGCATTAAGTGAACACGTCCTTGTTTGCACAAAGGTGTGTCCTTCTCCAGGGGTGATATACTAGCCTCATGGAAAATCGGTCTTCATCACCAGGCCCTACCTCTCTCTAGTCTTCTTCCTCCCCAGACTGCCATGGGCTCCGCACCCAGCCAAGCATGGTCACTTCTGCCCATTCCATCCCCTTCCCTGGCGATGCTTTGGGCTGCACCACAGCTGTGGCCTGGAGAGGCCCATCCTCGGAAGATGGCCAGGCTGAGCCTAAGCTTGGGCTGAGATCTCCAGTTCACCTCCAGCACCCTGTGCCCCGTTGCTGCCCCCTTTAGAGGAAACTTTTGGGGCTGCCCTAGGGGTTGGAACAGGCCAACAGGGTTGGCATCGTGGGCAGTGAGATCCCTCAGCCTCAGAGCTACTTAAAAAAGGAGATTTCTGGTGTTTTGGTTTTTGTTCCCTACCCCTGGCCCCTAAATACCTCTCTTTTTTTCACTTTCAATGTTTCAGAGGCCAGAGTTCATCTAATCATGTGCACATGTGGTCAGCAAACAAATTTATCTGAGGGGGGTAACTTGGGTTTGACAGCTCTTAACAAATACAGATGCTTTATGGTGGTTAAATGGAAGCAATGTGATGTCTTACCCTTTCCCTGGTAGCTCTGCTTTTTGGCGTTACGTAATTCTTGCAGAAATGGTGTGCTTCAAGGAAACCAGTGGAGGAGACTGGTTTCACACAGCCCTTCTCCACTGGTGCACAACATGCCCTTTGCAGCTGGGTGTCTGCCAGCCCCAAGTGTGGGCTATTTTGTCAAGAAGTTGTGGGAGATCATTAGCAAACCTGCTCCTCCTCCTCTTGATTGTTTTCCACCTAGTTAGTTTTTTGGGGGTAGGAGTGAGAAGATGCTTCCAATGCTGGTTGTCTCCTGTGAAGGAATCGAGGCATAGCCCAGCAACTTTAAATCCAAGTGAAAGACTGGAAGGAAGGGATCTGGGCTCCTTAGGGATGCCATGCGGTGTAGAGGACTGCCATGCAAGTCACTGAACTGTCCTGTCACCACCTGACCTGCTCCAAAAATCAGGTGATCCTAGCAGCCGCCTGTGTGGACACTTGCTCTGCGTTAAGGGGTTAATGCCTTCTCCCTCACTCACAGCCATGTTGTCCCAGGAACCTCGTGGGAAGCTCTCTTGATGCCGCTCCCTGGGACCTGCTAAGGTGTCTGTGTCCTCAATGGCAAAACTAACTCATTTATCTTCTTGCTCTTGATCAACTGTGGAAGCGAAATAGCAGCTTATAGTAATCAAACTCTTCCTCTCTCTTAATAGAAATAACTTTTTTTTTTTTTCACCCCTAGTGAAGGAGGCTTTGTTCTCTCGATGTAATCCTATCTCTCCTCCACTTCTGGTGCAATCTTCCATCAGAGACAATCCTGTTTTATTTCAGTAGTGGGGGGAAGTGGAAACTAAGCATGATTTTCAACATTTGTTTTGTTTCTGGTTTGGTAAGCCTTGTTTGAAAGTCACTTGAAGCTCATTGGCCCAATATGTTTATCTTGGAAAGAATACGTTCCCTATCAAGCTACAGTGGTAATTGTATGTGATTTTTTTTTTTTTTTTTTGAAGTGGGTAAGTTATCCACAAGTCCCAGTTGATAAGTCATGCAGAGAAGATGCTGGAGTGGGCCAAGATTTCCTTATTCCTTATGAAGTGAGAAAGTGTCATCGGAGGGTGTACAGAAGGGAAGTGTTTGTTCAGAGGGAAAGGAAAAACATCTGACCTCGCATTCATGTGCCTCTTCTTACCGTAGCTTTGAGGCCTTCTTGAGTCCTTATTACAGGCTTCCCTCTGAGACTTGAACACATTTATTTGCTCCATGTTTGTGGTGGGGAGAGCAAGGAAAGGCGAAGGAACATGACCTGCATGCAGCAGAGCTGGTGGCCTCACCTGCAGGCTCCATCAGCTCGCGTCCCAGCTGCGCCGTGGGGTGATGCTGCCCCATCCTGAGCTTCCCACCCCAGGTATCGCTGACGTGCCACCCCACCTTCCGAGCCCTTCTGGGGTGGTTGGCTTTGGGGTGCTCGAATGGTGCTGTTAGACTGGAACGCGTGCGGAGAGGAGCTGTGCTTGGGCGCGTTGCTGGGGTACAGTGTTAAGCATCCGCTGCAGCTGCCACCTTGGGAGAGCGGTCTTTAAAATGGAGAGGGCTAGGTAGGGCTTCTCCTTCTGGTTTGGTGTTTTTGGTTTGGTTTTAGTTTTTCACTTGTGTGGGGATTTTTTTTTTTTTTTAAGAAATATGAAATTTTGAGAGTCTGCATCCTCCTGGAGTCTCTCCCAGCCACCATTTCTTGGGACTTACCATTTTTATTCTGGGAACCATGGTTGCTGTTTTAATCCTGCTTCTCATCCCTCCCAACCTCCTTGGTTTTTTGGGCTCTGTCGCATCCCTTCCCACCACCTTCTCTTTACCCTTTTCAGACAAGCTGCAGTACAACTCGCCTCAGCTAAGGAAAATCGGGCTAGGCAGGATTGGGCAAGGCTCCCGACTTGTCACATAAAGAGTGGCGAGGAGGAATGTGGCCGCAGCTGTGCCTATTTCTGAGACAACCCTCTTGTGCCCTGCTCTTTGCCCGGGCCCTGCCGCAGGCTCCAGCCGTGCCGGGGAGACCGGCAGCGTCAAGGCGCTGGTCCTGGTGGAGGAAGGAAGAGCCCGGAAATCCCCAGGGCAAAAGAGCAAACATGTTATTTCATTTCAACCTGAGAAATGCAAGCTATGTGGGGTTTTTTTCTTTTCCCTCTCTATTTTTTTCATTTGGAACAGAAGAGAATCTCCACATCCAATTAAAAAAAACCCGAACACTTGCATTCCTTTCATTTTTACACATATGTCATGATTTGGATATTTCTGCTGTTCTGAAATAGTGGTTTTGATGTGCACAAGCTGAGGAAAGCCAGTAACCACCAAGGCAGTTCAGTGGGAGGACTGGGTTTCCCAGAGCTCTGCCTTCCTCGGGGATTTCCTTTTCCCTTGCCTTCCCCTCAGTGCTGTGAAGGGGCTGGTGCCTCTGAAGGTCGACGGTCTTGTGTGACAGCCGCAAATCATCTTGCGAATCCGTCCTCGGGAGAGCGATCTCCGGGACGGAGCGGAGAGGAACGTGTGCCTTGGTTTTGTTTTGTTTTTCCCCGAGCGTTGCGCAGGCTGCGGTCTGTCGGCCGAGGCGCCGAGCCCCGGCAGCTCATGACTCAGGGTGCTGGTGATGCTCCAGGGCAGGAGGCCGGGGAACCACGCTCCTACGTAGGCGCCGAGCTCGGGGCTGGGATGTTCCTCCTCCTGCCGCGGAGGAGCCGGGAAGCTCCCTGTCACCGCTGGCAGCAGTTGGGTATGAGGCGCATGTATTTACAGAGTTCTTTGGGAATACAGCTGAAAAACAAACTGCCTTCCCTTTTTTTTTTCTCTCTCTTTTTTTTTTTTCCCCCCCTTCCTGCAACACTTAAAAATCCCCTGGTGCTTCGCCCTCCCTCGTAACACTCCCACAGCTCCCCTGCCAGCATCTCCCTTAAAACCACCGACGAGCAATTACTGCCGCCGCTCCCAGGGCGCTGCTTCCCAGAGGACGGTCCCAGCGAGGGGTCCCAGGGAGGCTCCCCGCTTGCCTGCCGGTTCGGTTTCGTGAGGGTGCGGCGCCGGGGAAACCCCACGTGGCTCCTCCACGGGGGTAAACCAGCCAGGCGCTCCGCCAGCCTTCCGCTGAAAGGTGCTACGCGCCCCGTGTGTGTGCGTATGTGTATATATATGTGCATCTATAGAAAAAGATATTATTATTTAGTGGTGTAAGCCCTCATTAACGGCAATGGGACTTGAGTGACTTACAGCCCCTGGGAAGCTATTTGATAGCTTACTCCTAATTTGCAAATCTTTGAAGCCAATCGCTGTACCTAGTGATTAAGGGGTTGGTGTGTTGGCTTTTTTTTTTTTTCAATAATCCGGTGCAGAGAAAACAGAGGCCTCTCGATGGTTTGCATGAAAAGGCTGCTGAGCGAGTCCTGTGATTCACGGGCCAAAAATAATGTGCTCTGTTTAAACAACGTTAGCTCTGTGATACGAGCTGACAAAAGCCAGTGAAACTTAAAGGGACCCTGTCAAAGCAGGTCTAAAAATAACTCCAGCCAGCTGTGTTTTGGTGAGTGGGTGCATGTGCTCACGCGGTACGCTCTCTGCTCTGCCAGGTTTGCCTTGGGTTGTGGCTTTTTTTATGCTGAAACAGGCTAGCAGAACATTTAAGCTTTGCCATCTGGTTGCTTGGTGTATGAAATGACCCTGTCCCGGGAGAAAAGGTCCAGCTTTGGCATGGGAGAGCCTTCCATCCCCGGCTATGGCATAGCCCCCTCCCTCCTCTGAGGGAAGTGAAAGGTTGCTGGTTTGAGATAAATCTATGCTAAAGCAACACTGCTGGGCACCATCCTTTAACGCAGCACCATGGTGGCGGGGCAGGGTCCCATCCACGCCCACTCATGCTGGGTGGGTTGTCCTCGTCATGCCTGTGTGCTCCTAGGTAAGGAAGGGCTCTAAGGATCGGGGCGTGTTGGGGTGTTTCTATGGGGCTGGGAGAAGGCTGGAGTTGGGGCTGATCTACGCACTGTACTCTGTCACCGGGGACTCATACGGCTGTTGTCTGTGGTAGACCACAGCCCATGTGCCCGCAGGCATGCTGCACCAGTACAGTGTTTGTTAGGAAGCTTCAAGATGGAGAGGACCCCCCTCTTGTCCTCCCACCTCCCTGGGTTTTGGAGTGGTGTGATTATGCCTTCCCAACAAGCGCCCGTGAGATGGGCTCCTCATCATAAGACAGCTCATCTTTCGTAGGACAAGGCTCACCTTGAAACTGGGATACCTCCTCAGAGCTGTCAAAAATACCCTGAAGTGTAAACAGGCACAGCTCTGCCAACTTGCACCTTGTCTGACCTTGCCTTGCTCTTCTCGGGAAGCAAATACAGGCTTTGCATCTCTGTAAATGTAACAAGTCCTCTCACCCTGTCCTCCTCCTGGACATACGTGAAGATGCATCTAAGACACGTACAAAGTGTATGTACATGATGCAGCTGGTTTGAAGAGCAGAAGCAGGCGTCAGTTAGTTTCCTCATCTGAAGCAGAAAAGGGAGATGGAGAGTTGGGTATTTCTCAGTGCCATTTACCCATGTGCTGAATTTCCCCAAGTCCTGTTTTTTCAGTTGGAATGGCAATAAATAGCTGCTGGGGAATCCTGCAGAAGCCTCGGTAAGACACCTTTGCTCCGTACCTGGAAGCAGCTGCCCTTCCCTCTCTCACATACCCACCAACTTTCTTGCTACCTCCTCTGCCTTCTTGAGGTTCCTGTTGTGGAAGTCCCTGCCCCGAGGTTGCTCCGTCGCTGGCGGTAGGAGGTTGTGTGTCTCCTTCCCCCTTGGGCAGAAGCTGCAAGACCCAAAAGATCCTTAGACCTCCTCTGCCAGGTGAAGGAAAGAGCTTGAACCTGTGCAGCTTCTGAACAGCTCTGCCCTTGCTGTTGCACCCGGAGCTGGGTGCTGGATAGATTCACTATCGCTCCTGAATTATTTTTTTTTCCAAGCTGTGATTTCATGTTAATTCAAAATAACAACCCCAAATCACACTATTCTTGACCAAAACAATTACAATATTAAAAATGGCTCCAAATTTTCCTCCCAGCATGCCTCAGTAACTGAAGCGTTTCCATCCCACTCTTTTTCTTGAGGGTATAGGTAAGAATTGTATCCATTGACTGATTGTAGCTGACTGTACACAAGTGACTGAAAACTGAGGCAAAAGTGGTTTTGAAATTAAGTTAAACAATTTAATTTTAGCACACTGAAACTGTAAATACTACTATCAGATGCCTTTTTTGGTATTGACAACATCAACTTTTTGATGTTATTTCCAAAACAAAATGTCAGAGAAACTTCACGTCTTGGCATGACTTTGTGTGTGTCTGATTTTGATGGAAGGTTGTTTTCTGCGGGAACTTGTGCTCTTCCCATGGTGGTTTTCCTTTATTGGATCCTTACCGCTTCAGTTGTCTCCCAGAGTAGGTCATTTGTGTATTTTGCTGTAACAAAATAATACAGTTGATTAAAATGAGGCTGATAATAGGATATTTATACTGTTGTTTACATTCTAATAGTTGAATTTTTTGTTCTAGAGCATTATTCCTTGTCTCTGGTCTTATAAGTGTAGTAAAGGACAGCAGTGTCCAAGGATGAAGAGAACATCTGCCACCAGAGGATGTGACAGATATTCAGACTGTCAGGTAGCCTCTGATATTCTTCTAGGTGTACACTGAAGCGAGGAAGCAAGAAACCCTTCATTCTGATCTCGTTACTGGTGCTTGAAGTGACAATGGAGTTCAAAAGGACCTTTCATCTTAAGAAGGAGAAAGGAAACTTTCAAGATGTTCCTCTGAAAATAGTTACATGGAAGACCCTCGGTCTATGGTCTTTCACACCCATTGATCTGATGTTAGTCAAGACAGACAGAGCAGGAGTAAGAAAACAATTCTAAAGCACTTTGACTTAGTGTCAGCAAATCGTCTGCTGTTCATCAGCATGAATTCACTATTTGTCTGAAAAATTGGGGGTCAGAGCAAGTGTTGCCGAAAACTTTTGTAAAAGTAAATTCCAAATATCTACAAGAATCTCCTGGAATACATCCACCTTTTCTCTTTACTCTCTGCAAATGGGTTTACTGGTGAGAGTGCTGTGGAACTAAACCGGGGAGGGGGGGCACGGAACAAGACACACAAACAAGCAAATATCAGAGTAGTCCCAAAAAAGCAGATTATGAGTTCATCAAAAACATAAGTGTGTTTTGTTCCCCCTCCCCCAATTGAGTTAATCATTCAAATACAGCAAGACGCTGGCTGTGTCTTGATTGTGCGTTCAATCAAGATTGATCACCGCAATTTGAATTTTGAATATTAAATGCTTGTGGAGTCTGCTCACAAATTATCTGCATAATTTTTGTCATGTAGATTAAGTTATTTGATGAATTATGTCAGACAACATGTCTAAAAGTTGGGATATGCTGGTGGATAATCTGCAAACAAAGGAAGAGATAGGTGTGAAGGAATACATGGTACAATTTCCTGTGAACAGTTGTGGTTTAGCCCCAGCCGGCAACCAAGCCCCATGCAGCCATGCACTTGCTCCCCCATGGGGGGACAGGGGAGAGAATCAGAAGAGTAAAAGTGAGGAAAGTCATGGTTTGAGATAAAGACAGTTTAATAGGTAAAGCAAAAGCCACACACACAAGCAGAGCAAAACAAGGAATTCATTCACCGCTCCCCATGGGCAGGTGGGTGTTCAGCCATCTCCAGGGAAGCAGGGCTCCATCACATGTAACGGTTACTTGGGAAGACAGACGCCAGAACTCTGAACGTCCCTCCAACCCCCTCCTCCTTCTTCGTCCCAGCTTTCTATACTGAGCATGATGTCACATGGTATGGAATATCCCTTTGGCCAGTTTGGGTCAGCTGTCCTGGCTGTGTCCCCTCCCAGCTCCCCGGGCACCCCCAGCCTCCTCGCTGGCAGCCCAGCACGAGAAGCTGGACTGTCCTTGGCTGCTCAGCAACAGCTCAAAACATCAGCACGTTATCTACATTTTCTCATCCCAAATCCAAAACACAGCCTCACAGTAGCTTCTGTGAAGAAAATTATCTTTAGCCTAGATGAAACCAGGACAATAGTTTATTCATTTCTGAGTTTGAATCCAAGATCTACAGGTTTTAATTTTTCAGCAGTATCTGTTGATGTATGACTGAGTTTTTACTGGGTAACCTTTGAGGGAGCCATCTCCCTTCAAAGTTAAGGCATCAGAAGCCGACATCTGCTGCTGTGTGGCAGAGTTTCTTTCAGGGGCTGTGTAGCTACGGCCTATTGAGTCTGCTTGTGTCTTGCATCTCCTTCTCGTGTTGCTGCTGACTGCAGCCCGGTGAGGTAAGCGGAGCTAGTAAAAATGTTGTTGGCACCTTGGACCTACAGGAATGAAACGAACAGCCTTAACTATAGAATGCTGATCACAGAATCACTACAGTTGGAAAGGACCTTCAAGATCATCAAGTCCAACCATTAATCCAGCACCACTGTGTCCCCTAAACCATGTCTTGAAATGTGACATCCACACGTTTTTTTGAACACTTCCAGAGATGGTGACTCCACCACCTCCCTGGGCAGCCTGTTCCAATGCTTGACCACCCTCTTGGTGAAGAACTTTTTCCTAATATCCAGTCTAAACCTCCCTTGGTGCAACTTGAGGCCATTTCTTCTTGTCCTATCACTAGTCACTTGGGAGAAGAGACCAAAACCCATCTCGCCACAACCCCCTTTCAGGTAGTTGTAGAGAGCGATAAGGTCTCCTCTCAGCCTCCTCTTCTCCAGACTGAACAACCCCAGTTCCCTCAGCTGCTCCTCATAAGACTTGTGCTCCAGACCTCTCACCAGCTTTGTTGCCCTTCTCTGGATACACTCCAGCACCTCAACATCCTTCTTGTAGTGAGGGGCCCAAAACTGAACACCGTATTCAAGCTGCGGCCTCACCAGTGCCGAGTACAGGAGCACGATCACTTCCCTACTCCTGCTGGCCACACTATTTCTGATACAGGCCAGGACGCTGTTGGCCGCCTTGGCCACCTGGGCACAATTCTGGCTCATGTTCAGCCGGCTGTCAACCAGCACCCCCAGGTCCCTTTCTGCCAGGCAGCTCTCCAGCCACTCCTCCCCAAGCCCGTAGCGTTGCCTCGGGTTGTTAATGTTAATTAATGTTAACTTGATGGTTAATCAAAGGGAACTAGGAATAAGAAACCTGCCGGCTGAATTGGGGAGAAGCAGTGGCCTGATTAAGGAAATCAAAGTGAGTCAATAGGTGAGAGCCACTAAAATACAGGACTTCATCCACATGCGAAACCATCGGTTTTACCTGATGGTTTTGACAAAACCAAACAGTTACACAGTGAACGATGGTGCGAGTGTGCATATGAAAGCGTGATGTAAATCCTCAGGAAAAAGACGCAAACAGTATGGTGCTGCGTCCATGGCATGGGTGGGTTGGGTTAAAAGGTGCATTTTTGTTTTTTTAAAGTGTGGCTGAGGTGCTCTTGCTGGGTTGTGCAAACGGGGCAAGCTGCATTTTGGTGGAGCCTGGCTGACTGGTGCCCTTCCCTGGGAGGTCCTGGCCTCTTCTCTGAGCAAAGCATTTTAGCACCCCTGAGACTTGCTTGTAGATAGTGTTTGCTCCCAGTAGAGGCAGACAAATTCTGTCCTTGCCCCTTACCGTGATTCCCTCCTTGTTTACTGTGCATGCCTGGCTGTAGTCTTGTTCGCCCCTGGCCCTCGGCTGGGTGGCACCATGCGGGAGGGATGTTTTGTACGCGATAATGACATATTTCAGCCCAAGACCATCTAGGGTATTAGCTGATTTGAAACATGTGAATTCAGACTTTCTCATGCATCTTATAGGATTAAAGACAAGAGTGATGCTGTGTTTTAGACTTGGATTGCTTACACAATAGACTGCACAGTTAATTGAGAATTTCATATTTTGGCACAATTTGCCTTTGTGGAAAAAGCCTGAAAACAACCTGACATAGAAATCAAATGTATATTGTGGGAATGATAACATACACAATATGTTCGCCAAAATATTAATTTGAAGTAGTCTTGTCAAATTAAATTTACCCTAGATTTCTGTTAAGGACAAATCCTAAAAACACTAGAAATCCTTTGCAGGGAGACCCCGGGTCCTCCCATTGCCATTGACTTCCTGTGACCTCCAGAACAATGAAAGTCTTCTGACGCTGTCATCATCTTCATCTGTAGGAATGTGTTTGTGATTTGCCACAAATTAGGCAATGATAGGCAAAGAAATGCAGAAAATGTCTCTTTTTTTTTTTTTTTTTTTTTAATTCTGATGTCAACAGCTGGTTTTCATACAGAGCTCTGTCCCCTCCCTGCTTCGGCCTTTGCAATTGAATCCACCAGCGAAACTTAACTGTAAATAAAAAGGAAATCAACTTTATCCAATCCAGGATATATTAAAAAAAAGTATAAGCTTGTGCAAGCCAAACGGATCATACTTTTTTCTTTTTTTCATTAATAGGATTTTTAATTATCAACCTGAGCAAGTACATTTATTATTAGCCCATTTATTTGGGCTGTTAAAGTCACACCATCTTTCTAATGCAGAATTAAGTATGGTAACAACTGGGATAAACAAACCTGTAATACAAGACAAGATTGTTTAAAAAATGCAGGTGCTGCAGCGCCAGATCTCCCTGCTACTAGAGGTAAGAGCAGGAGGCTTCAGTCCTGCAAAAGAAACTTGCAATTTTGGCCTCCTGCTGCCCCAGCCACCTCCTTGACTAAGACTCTGTCACACCTCAGGGCAGCTCGTTGTGGTACGCTTTCACAGAAAGTCTCACACAGAAAATTGGAGGCTTCATTCTCAGCCTGTTGAAGCTCAGAGAGATTGACCCTAACTATTTCAACTGGTGCTGGAGCAGGGATATTACTGCACCTAGCAGGAAAATGAGAAATTTCTGGGGAATCCATGCTAGCTTCCAAAAAGTACATTGGTGTGTGTATGGTGGCGAAGGCTTCCTACATAAGGGACAACTGTCTGCAAAGCTTGTTACCACCATGACTCAGGAAAATCCAAAAGTCAGTAAGCTTGAATTAAAAACAAAACCAAAACCCAACAAACAAAAAGACCCCACAAACAAAACCACCACCAAAAAACCCAAACACCAAAAACATTACCGCCCCAAAATAAACAACCACAAGGTATTTACCTGGATACCCGGATAACAAGAATATGCAGAACTGCTGTATATTAGCAAAATTCAGAACTGCATGCATCAGTGGCTGAAGGAATCCCCAAATACTGGAGATGGGTGAGAGATCTGGTCAAATAACCCCATATTTAACTACTTCTTCATACATGAGAGCTGTATTTCCCCAGGGGAAGAGCCGCAAGCTAGTTGAACTGAAACTTGCTTAGTTGCTCCTTTGTCCGCAAAGCTGCCCATCTGCCCATGTAAAAGTTCCAGGTTTGTCAGCCCTCTTGCCCCTCGTGACGAGATAAGGGGATAAGGAAGTTGGCTGTGCAGTTCTTGGGTGTCTGGGAAAAAGGATCCTTCAGTCTCGGTAATCCCCTTTGAAGGTCAAGTGTGGGTGCGCAAAGAGGCAAAAAGATAATGGGCAGAGGAAAGAGAAAGTGGGATTTTTAATTTTTTTTTTTTTTCATGTAAGCACTGAAAGGATTGGTTGGTGTCATGGGAGAAATGAATGCTCACCCCAACCATGCAGTACCTGCAGGCTTGCTTGATCTTCCCTTACACTGGGACCTATCCATCATCTATGGGATTTATTTCTTGTGGAAGGATCGTTTGGGTAAAATAAGGTGCTTGGTGCATTTGCATGAGGAAAACAAATGTTTTTAAGGGCATAATCTCCATCTTTAGAGATACTCAAAAGTCTTCTAGACATGGTCCTGGGCAACTACCTCTAGGTGATGCTACTTGAATGGGGGGGTTTGACCAGATGATGTCCACAGATCCCTTCCCACCTCAACCATGCTGATGTGGTCCACCTCTAGTGTTTTCACGGAAAGCTTGCAAGGAGTCCATGTCTTCATTAGGAAATGGTGGGTGCCAGTTTCCAATGTGAGAGAGAGAATAACGAAGCAAAGAATGGCAGAGCCTTTACAATGCCTCAGGGTAATGAAGAGTGAACTCCCTTTGTTTTAGACCATGCTGTAGTAATTGTGTGTGCGCTTTCCCTATTGATAAATGTCTCCCTAACTCTGGCTGCAACTTCTCATAACAGAAATATCGGGGAAAAAGATTAAATACATGTCTAGCAGCACAACTAAACTAACAAAAAAAACCCACCCTCAATGCAGCCTTTTCCAACCCAAAGCTTGGAACACAAAAGGGGAAAGCATGCCAGAATCCACTCCATTCCTCTAAAAGTTGTGCTTTCTCTACAATTTCACCCACTCTGGAGCAACTACAGGAAAAACATGATTTTGACATTTTTTTTAAAGATCTTTTTCAACGTCAAGTACTGTCTGCCTAGGTTTTCTCTGACCCCTGCAATGCGTGCAGTCTTCATGTAAGTTAGAGAAAGATGTGGCCAGCCCCCTTACACCTGGCAAGAGCAATGGCTGAGGTAGGTAATTAATGGGTACTTGCTGGTATCAACTTCTTCTGTCTCTGCTGCTGAGCAAATTGTTGAAGGCCCAGGAGACGTTAGAGTAGGCTTTGCCAAAGACAGTGTGGGGCAGGCACTTTATTTTGGAGAGAAGTGGCACAGTAAGCCAAGGACTGGTTGGAGAAAATATTTGAAGCCAGGGTGAAAAGTTGAAACCCCCACTAAAAGCGGAGCATTCTTGGCTCTCACAGTTTTGCAAAGAAGTGTTTTTGCAGAAGTCTAGAACTGCAACATCTCAAACTCTTCTGAAATCCTGTACATGGCCCATTTCCTCCTCCTGCTTGGGTGAGAAGAAGAGAAAGAAAAAAAATTTGTAATCTGTCACTTGAAGATAGTGGGGAGTTTTGTGGCATCTTTGCTATCTTGCTGGGGAAGCATGAGATGTGGCATGAGGGAAAAACTTTGTGGAGTGACTAATGGAATGGGAGGTACGGTAACTTTGCATCTTCTGTGGCACACGAGCAGTCACTTTAAAGATGCTTTTTCCATAGGGATGAGTGTCAGCATTGCTAGCAGTTTCCTCTCTAGTTCTAGTCAGCACTGTGAACAAGACCCAAAACTGTAGTCACAAGTGCCTATACTTATAAGCATGGCATACAGTAGACGTGCAGGCTTGAAAATGGAATTCAAAGAACAAATCGACTTTGTGATTGCTCCTGTTATAAAACGGTCTTAGGATGATTCCAGTATTTTACCAAAGGGATGATGTGTTGTTTCCCAAGCTAACACAACAAAAACCAAAAAACCTTCTCTGTTACTGTTTCATTTCCCCTGGAAATGAAATGTAGAGTTTTCCACCTGGCAGATCAATAACTTTTCAACATCGTCCTTTTTCTTGTGTTTCCCAAATGAATGTCTGTTATTTAGAAGCATAACAGAAATAAGACAGAAAATGACTGCAGGAAAATTTGAAGAGAAGTCTTTCATTTAAGCAACTATAATACAAGAAGCAGCGATGAAATCTGATGGGTTTTCTTCCTCCTCTTTGTGGTGAAAACGCTGTGTTGCTGTGCAACACTCTTGATTTGTGGATGTTGGGCTGAGCAGGCCCTTTTCTAATGGCAGGCAAATAGCTGGAGTTGTTTTTTTGAAGAGCATGCTCCATAGCTGCATTTCCAAAACATTTAACATAGCTTTTATTTTAGCATAGTCCCCAGATTTTGCTAGTTACTTCATGCTGAATGCAGTGTAGGTTTCGGTGGTGGTTTTATTTGGACACCTGAATGCATGCAAAGTGATCCCAGTAACGCTTAAGTGTTGCCAACAAAAAGGATTTACCCATGGATGCAGAGAGGTCTCCAGGAAAGTCTGAGTTCTGCTCGGAGGGAAGAGGAAAATCTGGCAGAGTTGTTCAAGCAATAATGCAAGGGCATTTGTCATTTTAAAACTGCAAAACCTGTCAGTGAGCTTGATCCCTTTTGGGGGAGCGGAGTTACCTACACGTTTTTCCTTTTCCTTCTCTATGCTCATCCATGGCGCTGCACCTCTAACCCGATACATCCATTTTCCTCCTGCAGCCTCCCTGCTCGTGTGCATCCCTGCTTTGCTGGTGATGCTCACCCACCGGTGTTAGCAGAATGGCCTTGCATCAAAGTGCATCTGCCAATGACACCGAGCAGGGGCGTCAAGAGGGGCATGGTGTTTTCAGTGAGTTAGCAGAGCGATGTGCATGTGTGGTTTGAACAGCAGCTGGTTGGGATCACTTCATGGGGCTGCAGAGGAGTGGAAACAAATTTCAGAGTGTGGCCAAGCCCAATACTCTTGCCCTACCAGGTCTTAGAGCAGCCGTAGCAGGGTGGTCGCTTTGCTGAGAGGATGGGTGGGCGGGAGGCAGGCTGTTGGGTGCTCTGAAAGTAGGTTTTGGAGAGAGGAGGTGACTCCCCGGCCGCCCCTGATGGCTAAGGCGATGCCAGCAGGGCACTCGCAGTCCTGGCGGTGGCACGCGTGCCAGGCCACGCTGCCCTGCCGCCGGCTGGCCCTTCGGTAGGGGAGTATTTGCAAGGAAGAGTGATCTGGTCGCCAAAGCGTACGTGACGCAAGGGCAGCCCCTCAGCACTGCCCATTTCCTGAGGCAAGCGGTTTGTTTCCGTATGCGAGCAGAGACCAGTGCCTCAGACAGGGCTGCAAAAAGCTGCCAGCTGCCTGGAACCCCCTGAGATCGCCAGGAAGGCTGGACCCGACCCTGACGCCACAGCACAGAGACCGGCCGTTACATTGTTCACTCGGGCCTTCTCTTTGGGAGAAGGAGCCGCTCCCCCACAGCGCCAGGGCCTGCCTCAGCGCTCGAGGAGTGAGTGCTGGGAGAGGACCCGAGGAGAAGACCTGGACAAGTGACCGAGCACCAGCTGTAGCAGGCAGCGACAGCCCGCCCCGGCCAAACTTGGCAGAGCCAGAAAGCTGCTGGTCCTTGGTGCAGAGGCCGAAGGAGCCGCTCCCCCGGCCGCCCGGGCGCGGTTTGCTTGGGGGGTGCCGCTCGGGAATGCCGGGGGTATTTTTTACGCTGCCTGTCCCCAGCAGCCGGGCCCTGCTGAGCGCGCTGCCCAGAGGGGGAAGGAAAATGAGAGCCAAGGGCTGGAGGGGGGAATGCGGGAGGAAGGTATAGAGATCTGGGAAGGGTGAGGAGGAGCTTGGGTGAGGCCCACGGAGCGCAGATGGGCTGTGGCAGCGTCCTCTGGCGCGTGGGGACCGCTGGCAGGGCCAGGTGAGACTGGTCTAGGGGGTGGAGCAGGACCGCTTCATGCAGATCCTACCAACCCCTCGGATTCCATCCATAAGCCATTCCCCTTGACCTTCACTCAAGGCATGGCAGTACCTGCTCGGCCCTGCGGCAGAGGAGGGCTCAGATCACCCATCAGTGCACCTGTCCCCAGCTTATGGCCACGATCAGCTAGTATACATTTGGTATTTGCACGCGCGCAACCCTCTGATTTCATTTGATTTTTATTTTAAAACCTTTGAGGAGCAATGAGCTTTGCCTGTCTCTGGTGGGTATGCTCCCAAAGCCACAATGGAGGGTAAGGACTGTTGGAGGGGACAAGTAATGGGTCTGGGTTTCTCAAACATCTGCTGGGTGGTTTTGAGGACTCGAAAGAGAGGTGATTTAAGGAGCGATGGTTTTCAGGAGGCTGTAGGCCCCTTTGGCTAGGTAAGGCTCTTCAGGCAAGACTGGAAGCACTCCCAGTCACTGAAGTTTGTATTTCCAGTCTTGGCTATGCTTTATACTAGCCATCACCCAGGATGAATGTTGCCTTTTATTCAGGACAAGTTGTCTTTTCAGCAGTGTTTAAATGTATTCTTAATGTGAATTATCATGTTTTATGGTACAGCTTCTGAAAAAGAAACAGAGGCTTTAAGAAAGCTTTTTGCTGGCAGTAAATTAGATCTGAGTTTCCATGATAAGCTGTAATAGCTCTTTAGAGCAGATGTATTTTATCAATTTAAGAATACAGACTGAGAAAACATGTAACGTGTTCAGGCTTTTAAAAATGTATTTTCATGTTAGTGTGTACACAGTCAACAATAAATCTATAGAAGCTATTATTGTCTTACAGCTATACATGATGCAGCTTGCACTGCGTCTGTTATTTACATATAGGATGACAGAGGCACTTCTCAAGCCACATGTTGCTTCTTAAAGCAAAGCTGGGCACTGGTGGAAATGATGGGCTATTGGCCTGGTTCTGGCCTAGGGAAAAGGCACCCTCTAAGGCAAATACCCCACCCATGTGCTGTTTTATAGACCCATAGTACATGGGAGAAACATCTCATGGCTATCTGCAATCCGGTTTTCTGGCATGGGAGCCTTCTCAGCTGCTGTGGTGGCTGCTACACATGGTGTGACACATGCCACTGACACCACCTTTCTCCTCCTCCTCTTCCTCCTCCTCCCAAATGTCTGTGCTGCCAGCCCTTGGGGAGGGAGGCTGGCATTAGCTGCTAGCCTGGGCTGTGCCGGACCCGCAGCCATGGACCTCACGCCAGCAACGTGTGTGCATCTCGCCTCACTCAAGGGGACGTCTCTGGGTGGTGGTAAGGCTGTAGGTAGTGTGGGAAACACCAGCTAGATTGTTCAGCCTTGTAATGCTGGTATCCTGAAAAATCGACATAGTCCCAGTCTCCGAGGTGCCTCTGTGCCAGCTTATGTTTGTCTGAGATTTTTCAGAGGAAGCAGGTCCACCTCTTCTGGGTGTCACACCATAGGTATGGAACGTGGCCCTCTCCATTGCCTTGTCATCATCTTCTCTTTCACAACAGTATCAGTCTGTAAGTGAGGTGTTTTGCTCGCCCCAGCTGTATAGGTTGATGAACACCACCAACCAACTTTTTTTCTTGCTTTTCAAATTTTTCTTCTTGAGGAGAGAGTATTTGGAAGAGAAGGCTGCTCAGTTTTGCACAAATCTGTACCTGTTTTTCAACCAGGCTGTTAAAATGGTCAACAGAATTTTAATGACTTATTCTCATCAGAAAAAGCTGGCAAATGGGGGAAGGTTTTGCTAAACGAAGGATTGATTTCGGCATCTCTGTAGAACATGGGGCACCTGTAAATTGAGGCAGAGGCCTTGAATCTCTAGGAACTTGCCAAAAACAGTCTGAGTGACTTCTATGACAGAAATGTTTTACAGTCCTATTGAGAAACTAGTTTGCTAGAATTAGGGAATCAGGAGAACAGAAAAGCAGCTACTTGAATTTTATTATTTTCTAGCATGGTTTTCCTAAAGAAGCAACTCTTATGCAATCATGTTGGCTGCCTGGGTTGGACCTCTTAGTGTTTGAATCCTTTGGTCATTTTTCAAGCACATTTTTCAGAAGGGAAAATGTCCAAGACATAATTAAATTCCATCAGTCATGTGAAAATTAGAGCCCCTGTAAAATCAAAAGACAAGATGCGTGCCACAGTTCAGGCAGTGTCTGCAACATGACCGCATATGGCGTTAACTGCTCTAGCACCCACATGAGAGAGAGACTTTATGAATGTCCCAACCACAGGAAAACTTTCCTGGGAGCTTGAAATCAACCACAAGACAGATCTGCAAGGAGCAAGATTATGTTAGACTGGGGTGTGTGAGGGAGTAGTTTTCAAATGTCTGTTTCCCCTCACCAGTGCCATCCCTGGACCGTTTGATTCGCTCTGCAGCCCTGAGAAATTTGCTCAGATCTCAAACATCTAAGAGAGTGCTCCCCAAGCGAGGTAACAGATGCCAACAGACGTGCACATTTTGAGCATGCAAGGAGTTTTTCAGAAACCCTGCTGAGCTGAGGTCAAGCAGAGAGAGCAGATATTTTCTCTCTTTCTTCGTTGTCTCATTCAGTCTTCTCCCACCTTCCTCCCAGGCAGGCAGGCCTGGCTTCTAAGGTTTCCAGGCCAGCTCCACTGAGGTGACATCACGCTGGCCGCATCGTTTCCTCCCTTAATCGCATTTGTTTCTGTTTCACTCTGCGGTTGGACTGAGACGGGTTGCCTGCGGTTTGGGCTTTCCATTTCAGTTCCTTCTTTCAGTGTGGAGGAAATTTGCAACTTCTCCTTATGGCGTGACATGATGTGGATCACGACTCTCTTAATGAAAACCCTTTTCTAGTCCTATTCCACCTTAAACTATGTGAGAGAGACCAAACCAGATCTGTTCGTGCTTAATTATTTGCACAGGGTGGAACAGCTCAACTAGAAATGCTGAACCTTAAGGCAGAATAGGCAGCAGCCCTGTGGTTCATGTGTTGCTGGGGAAAGCCCACATTAAAATCCCCCCTCTGCCTGATTTGGAGTGGGAATTAGAAGTGGGTCTGTCTGCTGGGGAGCCCCTCACTGCCAGGGTGAGGGCTGCCATCCATCAGACAGCCCCTCCGTGTTGAGGATAATAAGCTTTAGACAAGGCTTGGGCCAAGACCAGAAAAGACCAGGCTTGCATCAAGACCAGAAAAGCTGGTAAATGCCCATATAACGCATAGGAGGAAGAGGCCATGCCAGAGGAAGCCACGGAAACCATAGCTTCACTTTATCCTGCTCCATCCATGTCTGATCTGGCCACTCTTTGGCTGCTGGGTTGAGTTGTCCTGGGCACGTTTCCTCACCGAACTGGACTTCTCTTTTCTTCTCTCCTCTCTATTTAGAGCCTGGTGCTCCTCGGGACAAGTGTTACCTCTTATTTTGGGTTTCTGTAGAGCCTATCACCATGGGTGCTGTAGTGAGACCTCTTAACTTTATTCTAAAATGCTGAATAACAGCCCCCGTGGAGTCTGATAGTAACCTGTAGAGGCCTGGCAGGTGTCTGAATAGGCTTGGGAGGAGATATTGTAGGAGTTGCAGATAAAACTGCTTGCTTCTTCTTCCTCGGCTGAATAGCCTTCTGGGTGGCCAGGGGCTTTGATGGCATGGGAATGTGACATTTCCATGGGGCAAGAGTTGGAGGCTGTGGTTTCTGCAGTTGGTGACTCAGTTTCCTAAATCACTGTTCCTGGCAGACAGGTGTATCTACGCTGAAATGCGGTGATGAGTTTCTGCTCTGTCAATGTGCTTTCAAGGAGTAAAGATTTGCAAAAGTCCATTTTTTCATTTGACATTAAATTTGGAGCAGGAATTTCATTTTTCCCTTGGATGTAATCCCTGTTTAAAACAAAATCTCCACATATAAAACAACCTTGACTTTGTGTTCCAGAAGGGGGGAAAAAACCCTGCAACTGTCATGTAGTCATAGTTGTACAACACCATTAACTCTATTTTCTGCAACAGAAACTTTCTGAAACTTTCCAAGAGATGGCAGTTGCAGAGCTTAGCCAGATAAATCTTCTCGTTCTCAAGCGTTAGATATCTTCTAGATATGTTAGAAAGAAAATCGAGTTCAGAGGTGTGACTCTGTGATCAGAGAGGAAGAGAATTAGAAGGCTTTCTCTGAAGGGCTAGACTTTGTACATCGTTACGCATCCCACCCTCCATCCCAAAAAGGACCTTTGCTTGTCAAATACCTCCAGCATCGAGGGTGTTACTGTCGCTACTAAAAGGTTGAGACTTGCGTCAGAGTTTGCATAGAAACCCCTGGACTAGAGCAAGTGAAATGGTAAATTCAAAATGGCCAATCAAAATTCTTGGCAAAGCCACAGGATGTTATTTTGTTTGGGAAAATTCAAGGACATGTGACCTCAGGGTGAAGGGAGCCAGAATTCCTCTTAAAGTAATGGGCAGACCTCTAAAAGCTCCTGTCACAAATACGGACAGCAGATGACTGAGCATCAAACAGAGCAGAAATAGTTTTCCGGACATGTTTCTATTCACAAGCTCTCCCGTGATCAATTTTTTAATTGAAAATCCCCTGAATGACCTGGATTACTTTCTAGTGCTTCGCCTAAAACCTCTCTGCAAGACTACACATGGCACATTTGGCTTTGCAAAATCACAGCTCCGCGCTCACAAGGTCCTTCTCCCACCATCGCTCCGTGGAGGCAACGGAGGAGCCCCAGCTGCGGCTGAGTCACCGCCGCCGCACAAACAGGTCCTCTGTTCCTACCGGTGGGAAAATACTCGTCCTGGTGGTGCTTGGACGTTCTGCAGCTCCAAGGACGCTTGCAGTGTTATAAATAGCAGCGGCGGGGCTCTTAAAGAGCGTTGGGCTCTGACTAATGCTCTGTTTGAACAGCGCGCTCTCTGCAGCAGATTTATGTCTTTATTTCCAGCGCTTGTAATCTTCCCTTCCTGGAGTTCGTGATGAATTTGGAAGGGAGAGGCTTTGCTTTCTCATATCGTGACCTGGAACGATCCCGGTATGTTGGGCCTGTTACAGATCTTCACCCAAATGCACACCATGGTATAAAGCGATGCAGCTGATCCTCCTCCTTTTTCTTGGTCGCTTTAAAACATGCGTTTCAATAGACGAGCCTGAGTGCTAATTCTCTACCCACTGTCCGTGAATCTTGCCCTCCTACATGCCAGCCCTGGCAGCATACAGAGGAGTCTCCCCTCCTCCTGAAGGCCAGGAAAGAGGGAAGCCAAAGGGGAAAAAATCCTCTTCCGGCGGCTGAAGGAAGGGATGAGGTTAAAGCAGGTGGTGCAGCAGGTCACGCTCGAGCATGGGAAGGTCTGAACTTGGCGTAGGACGCGATGAAGTCGCTTGGTGCCCGCACAGCTGGCGGGTGCAGGCGCAGATAGCGCTGCCCGTGGCTGGGAGCCCTCCCTGCCGCGGGAGAGGCAGCGGAGGAGAAGGAAGCAAAATCCAGGATTCCTCTGGCACGGCCAGGACGCGGCAGCAGGTGACACCAGCCCCAGGCTGGCACTGAAGAGCTAAAGTACCTGGGACATGCCTGCTTTCTCCCTCTGCATAGGGCTAATGCCCAAGGTATTTCTTCTAACAATGAGCTCATTTGACAAGCAAAATTGGGGGGGGGGGGGGAAGAAAAAACCCCACACAAAGTAAAACCAAACCACAAAACCCAGTGCAGAGGAGCTAATGCAGATTAGACCTCAGCATTAGGTAAAATATTCAGCAAGATTACCTCCTGCTGGGTTAGCTTTAAAAAAAAAAAAGGAACAAAAACATAAGTGCTAAGGAAGAGTGTAAATTTCTAGATACAGACGTGTGGACTTGAGCTTCTTTCTTAAAGTGAGAAGGACTCTAGGGTGATATATATGGACTAAAATATAATATGGAATATTACTCAGAAAGATACGCAGATGTTAAAGTATCTTTCAGGATTGGACTTTCAGTGTTTTTTGTAAATAAGCAAAGCTGAGAAGCCCTACTGGCACAGACCTCATGTAGCGAGAAATAGTCTAACGATTCCTTGAGATTTAATGGCTTTTAATGAAGATGTCAAACCTCAGTAATAGGAGCAGAAATATCCATTGGAAAACATATTCTTCATCCTCTCAAACTAACATAAAAATCCTCAGTTCTTAGCGGAATCAAAGCTGGCCTTTGAGGGACAACTGGAAGGAAATAGGTGTATCAGAAACATCTCTGAAAAAGCCAACAATGACATTTTTGCCCCAGCTTTTCCCATGTGTTTCAGGTAGGCACTGTTTTATTAATGCGTACAAGTGTTACCAATTGCACTCTAAGAAAGCACGTCCAGTCAAACAGAAATCTAGTTTACATACCTTGCCTTCACCTCTCTGTGATTATTTTCCTCTCTGTTGAACGGTTGGTTGGATTACTAATTAAAAGGCAAAAAAAAGCCTTTCCATTTGCAATCATGTCAGAGCCTTAATTTCCTCGGAGGTTTGACAGCATGTACTGTTGACACAACTCGAACATTCACATCGCTGTTAGCCTGAAAAAGCACTGCAAATACGATAACGAACTTAACACGTGTATGAACGTGAGAAATCGGAGGGGCAGACTCCAACCTGTTGCACTCCTCCAGCAGCAAACGGCGGAGGAACGTGCCCGGCACGGGAACATCAGTGCAAACACACCACCGCGGCTATCGCCTCATCCTGCCCCGCTTTGGCACGAGGGGTTGTCACCAGCTTGCGTCGTGGCCCCGCAGCCTTGCCGGGCGCTGAGCTCTGGGAACGGTTTGTAAGGTGGCGGGTGTCTTTCCACGGATGCGGCGGGGTGGGGGAGGAAAGGAAAGCTCTGCAGCTACCCTGTTGAAACCAGCAGAAGGTACTGGCAGGCGTGAGACCGTCCGGTGAACGTGGCACAGAGGCTTCCGGTTGCACTTGTCTTATTTTAAAGCACGTTAGCCAGTCTGCACGTGCGCCTGAGCTGCGTGCCTGCTCAGTTCTCTTCTCGGCGAGCAGGCGTTGCCCAGAACGCACCATTTCTGCTGTGGAACACTTTATTTCCTTCTGCAGAGACCGTGGTGCGGTGGCTGTGCCCACTCTTCAGACAAACACAAGTCAAGGGCTCGTAAAGCCTGACAGAACGGAGCTTGCTACGGAGGTGAGAAGTGGAATGAAATTGCAGGGGCAGGAGAGTGGAGCTCACCAAAGGAAGTTGCTCTCTGGTAAAAAAAATCAGCGTGCTTAATTGTGCCCTTACTGTAGATCAGTCCCGAGGGTCCTCTGCCATCATGCAGGGAGCTCTGGGCAAGGTACGCCTGAGCTGGCCGCCCCTGAGCCGGCGGGATACCCCAGCAGGGCGGCGTGGTGGAGAAAAACAGCTGTGACTTAAAGCTCTCGGCTTCTCTGCCAGGTTGCAAGCGCAGGTTGCAGCCCTCCAGCCTCTTCAGTGCAACACATGTGTCTGACCCCGAGGCTGAAGAGAATAGATGTTTGCTCTCATGACACAAGACAGGCGAGATCGTTGCTCGGGGATCGCCAGACAGTGCTGTAATAGTCTCAAATGTTCGTCTTCTGAATGTGCTAGTTTTGCTCAAGCTTCAAAAGACAATCTTCTTGTCACCTCCAAGGCAGTTTCTTTCCAGAGAAGCTGTTGCAAATGGCAATAAAATTTGCCTCCTTCTCTGTGCTTTCCAGAGAAGTGATTCCCAGGTCAGGGTAGCATCCTGCAGGCAGCCAAGCCCTGCAGTGCGGGACTGTGATTTCTGGTTTGAGGGCTGCCTGACTGCCACTGCCACCAGCTCCGCCCAAGGAGGGCTGCATAGCCCTTAAGTAGCCAAGTTGTGTTCAGAAAACGTCCCAAATCCAAGCTGCTCATGTGCCTTTCCCACTCGCCAGCTTGGTAGGAGAAATAGAGGTGGATTATAAACAGAAAGGGAATGTATTCTGCCTACCAAGCTGCCAGCGCAGTGACCATGGGGCAGGGATCATTATCCCACACTGCATGGGATAATTATTTATTGGCCTGGAGTTGGGTATTCAGGTTTCCTGGAGAAAAATGGGCTTGTAGTCAACATTTCAGTTAATGTCCCAGCATCCAGGCTTCAGAGGGGAAGGCAGAAAGACCCCAGTGGTCACACGGTCACCTCTAGGCTGGTGGCTGTGGCTTCTGGGCGATGCTCACTCAGGTCCCAAAGGACAGTGCAGGTGTCCAAGATGGTGGCCACATGCTTTAAGCCCCCGGTGCAAAAGGGGAGGAAGCAGTGGTGCTCTCTGCAAGGTTTAAGGGATGGGGAGGAGTAGGAGAGAAGATGGGATCTGCTGATGGAGAAGCAGTCATGAGAGGCCACAGTGTCCCTCATGTGGGATGGTGTGGCCAAGCTTAGCTCAGAGTCCAGCCCTATGGTTGGGCACCTGGAGTGACAGATGGATCTGTGGATCCTGGATCTGTGAGCCCAGCCTCTATGGTGTGGGCTTTTATAAATGTACACATTGCTCCCAGGTCACGGTACTGATTTCAAGAAAATTTCTGAGAAAGGAAAAGGTCCTAATTGTGGCCAGTTTACCTCACATCGCTCTAGTTCTGTTTATTATTATACTGAAGTAATTTCTTTACTGGATCACTTCTGCTTTCCTCCCAAAAAATGTGTCTTGACCAGATCGTACATTATTCAGCAGATATTCTCGATTTTGTTACATAATTCATTTAGCTTTTTTTTTTCTCTTCATGCTGTTCAACCAGCTCCAAAATTTACATCAAGGAAATTAATTTCAAGAATTTATTTTTCCCCTGCCTTTGAACTATTGAATGCCAATACGACTGCAGATTTCTCTTTCATAAAAACAGATTAAAGGTAACGCGAAGTGTAACCTCCTTTGTGCCCCACCAGAAGTTAATGGAATTTCACTGTTTCACTCTTCTATAGTTATGAAAGTGCGGCCTTTATACTGCTGTCTGCAAAAGCATAAATGAATAAGTATATTTATACACATAGATGGTCACATAACTGCTTCAGAGTTAAGGATCTTCCAAGATTGCTCTGTCTGGGTACAGAAGAAAATTTAATGAGCGATGCTCAGTTGTGATGTAAGTTAAAGCAGCAGCAAAACAGCAATTCTAACTACCCTACCCTAAAATATCAAACGCATGTAGTAATGCGGCCAAGAAAATAGGGTTTAATCAGGATTTTCTCCACTGTCTTGCAGTAAATAATGTTACAATATCTCAAAAGACAATTGCTTTTGTCTGTCTTCGCACACATTTTATCATGGCACAGGCGTGATGTGCACTACAGGTGATACCTCGCTTTGAATTGGCGGTAACCCGCTCTACTGGGTGCTTGGACGCACGTGGCTTCTGCCGGCCCCTGGTCAGGCAAAGGGTGAGTGCAAGAATAACACCGCGGTCGTCCCGTCCGAGCTGATTTGCTGCGCGAGTGAAGTCTATCACTAATAATAGAGCAACCGAAGCCAAGGAGAGCTGTACGGCAAAGCAGGGATTTGCAGCAACCAGGAAGCAAGGGTTTAAAGCAGCCGGGAGGAGAGAGAATTGCAAGTTGCAGCGTAATTAAATCTTAATGTCAGGTGCTAAGCAGCAAGGAGCTAACCTAACAGCATGCGTCCACGCAGACTCGCACAAAACACTTGCCTGTTTCGCAAGGGTTTTGTCGGCATCCGCCCAGACAGTCCCCAAATACGGTCTGAGCGGAGATCTAATCCAGCGAGGCCCTGGACCTCCCCAAGGACCTACTTGGAGGTTGAGAGCTCTCGGCATCCTGCAGCACCAATCTCCCATTTAGGATTGATCTGACTACTCAAACTCCCGTTAAAAATGCTTCGTTAATAGATCCATCTGGAGAGAGGAGCTTTACTTATTAGGCGGAGGCTCCTCCGGCCATACGCGCTTCCGTAGTTCGTGCATGTAAGTTATATTGTCGCTGGAGAAGACCAAAACAGAACAGTTATTAGTAACTTGGAGGGAAAAAAAAAAAAGCCATTTCAAAAGCCAGTTGTCTTTCAGGGCTCCATTGTCACCGCTCCCTGTTACTTAGCACCAGGAAAGGGCTCGCTTTGTGATTTTTATTCTGTATTACGAGAGCTGAACGCCGGCCTCTGATCTCTGGTATGGCCCTGCTTGAGGCTGCTGTCTTTTCCTGCTTTGGGCGATCCACACTTCAGTTTGCTGCTGTGCTTGTAAAAAAAAAAAAAAGCAAGCAAGCCTTTAAACATGCCTCTTTTTCTCCCACCTACCTTTGGGTTTTCTCTGTTTATTAGCTATACATGTATAAAACCAATGGCTTTTAGCTTAGTTTTCTATTAAGAAACAGAAATTGTTGAGTTGTTGCTGTGCAGGAGCAATCTGGCTACTGCAGATTAAGGCAAATTTTAAAAAAATACTCACAGGCAGGTGTGCCTTTGAGAAGCATTCAGACAAAGAGTTAGAGAAAGAAAGAATAAAGGCAGCGGAATAACAATGCATGGACTTCGAAGCACAGACTCTGTCTCCTCAAAAATGCTTGCTACTTTTAGCACTAAAAAAAATTGTTAAATAACAACCTGACCGCTGTGCTGTGCTGCGCTGCATGCTGTCCTCAGGGGATGGTATGGAGGGGTGATACACGTCACGGGGAAAGATGGGACACAGGACCAGGGCTCTCATCCCCACTTGAATTCACACTCTGAACTTGAGTGGGTCAAGCTTAAATGTACAAACCTGCCTTAGAGTCCAGCCCCTGCAGCCACAGGCGAGAGGTTGATCTCCAGGGGTGCTGAGTCTTTGCAGCTCCTGTGGACATCTGCTTTGTTCTGGTGAAAGGTAATCCTGTATCTGCTCAGAGGGGCTGAAGTGACAGATCTATTTTTGTTGCTGCTTTATGTCAATTCCTTATAAACTACTGAGTAGGACAGAATAATTTTCTTCTTGGAAAAAATACTCAGTTGACCATTTAGATGGGCGAGAGCTGTAACCTAACCTCTGATCCAGCATAGTCTTGTTTTCCTCATGCCAGGTCTACTCAGAAAATCTGCTGAACTGAAAGTCTTTCTTGCTCAGATGTATCAGGCCACACATCAGCTGGTGATGCCCTAACCAAAACATGTTTAAATGATTCCCTCCATGTTTCAGAAATTATTAATTTTGTTAAATTAACCCCTCGGGCAGTAGGCCATGTCAGTGTTTCTGGCCGCTCAAACTTTATCTAAATACGTTGGCAAACTAGTAATTAAATCAATGTTTCCATGGCAAATCTTCACCTGGTTTAAATAGACATGATTTTACCTATTTTGAAGCTATGCTATTTTATACTAGTCAATACAATGGTGCTCTCTTTCTAGAAAACAAACCTGAAATCTTTATTAGATTGAACTTACCTGGGATATACATCCCAGATGATTTTGCAAAATCATCCATGCTATCTTAAATCCAGAAAGAAGAAGGAGTTTTACTGTTATTGTATTAAGTTCTTTTGTTTTTATCTTCTTAGAGCGATTATTGCTTGATTATCATACAAGAATTTCATCTGACATTGAGTTTAGGTGTACCTGAATTCATTATACTGTCTAATTTATATTTGATATAAAATGACAATAGCTTGAAACTGTATTGACAGATCTTTATTGAAGATAATTACTTGACAGGAATCATTCTGAATGAATTAGATTGAAAATGCGCTTCATTTTACAGCACTCCAGCGATAAGAAATGTAACTATACACATTTCCTTTGCTAAATTGTAGCTATAATTTTGTTTAAAACTCTTTGAATTCTTTCAGGTAAATTTGAGCTCCCCAGAGAAGCCTGTAACACCTAAGCTCAACTTCTGAGATTTGATTAATTCGCAATTCGAGATGATATTGCTGCAGGCGGATGTCTCGCTCGTTTCCCTGGAATGGCAGGTTGTCACTTGTTTCGGGGGGATGGTTTAGTGGAAAGGGTGGGAGAAGCGACCACCTTCCCTGCCGTTATCAGGTAGAGGGTTTGTTCCCCATTTGTGGAGCAGGTGGGAAACTGGCCACTGCCACGTGGGGCTGGCGGTGTCTCTCCTTCCTCCCAACCCCAGGAAGAAACTGGAGGACCCAGGCTGCACCCCCAGCCCCTCTCCTCTGACAACTTCAGTTGCTGACCTCCGTAGGCTCACGTTTAAGCATCTGCATAACTTGCTTTGGGATTTCAGAAGCCTTATGCTCAGCGGTCTGGAGAATCTATCGTAGAAATGAGAAATATTGCTTGTAACTTCAGTGGCTACACACATTTTACCTCGATAGGTTGTAATAACTCATTCTCTCTACTTTGATCTGTTTCCACTAAAAAGAGTTGCTGTAAATGAAAACCTAAAATGTATGCCTTCTATTTTCTTAATCTAGTAAAATTAATTTGGAAACACAGATCATATGTGCGAGATAATGGTTGTTCTCCATCTTGTATTCCTTGTCTGGAAACTGGTATGTACAGAGCTGGCTTTCCGATAATAACCTTCCAGAGAAATTTTCTAGAAATTATATTCAGTCAGGATATAAAACAGCAGAAAAAAAAATTAACAGCAAACCATGGAAGGGACGGAAGAAAGATGAAAACAGCAGTGCATCTGAGATACAGCTGTGGTGCGTTCACACAGAGAAGGCATTCAGTGGCCACAATAGCTTATATATGCTTGACCTAGTAAGCGGTGTAATTGCCACTCACGCTAGTATTTATTTCGTGACATATTTAAAAATTAGTTGAGTCACAAAAGTGAGAAATGAAGAATAGTTGAAGACAGGAACACAGAGGTAGAAGACAAAGAGGGAACGATCACTCTGAGAAATCATATTGAGAGTGAAGGTACTAAACCTAAGTTAATTCTTTCATAGACTATTAACTAAAGCTTTATTTCTTTGTGTTGAAGCCTCATTGTCCTAATGCCTTTAGACAGAGAGGAAGAAAAGGAAAAGATGGTGTGGATGTAATTCATCATCAGGAGAAGAAAGCCACTGCATGCAATGCAGTCCCTCCTTCCACGTGTTCTGTCTCTCTCCTCTCCCAGTAAAACATTTTTAGATTCTCCTTCAGCATCTTGGAAATCATTTATATTATTGTGCTTCAGCTGGTTTATTTGTATTAATTTTCCTCTTAGCCAAATGGGATTGTTTATTGGGAAGCACTACAGCACATCGCTGTGTATTTGAGTTATTTTAGTTTGGCTGTGCTTGCTTCCTGCCGGTCTTGAAGGTTGCCAGCTGCTTGTTCCAAGGGTCTGAGCCAGCACATTCTCGCTACCCACCTTAACATTGATTGCTAGAACTTTATAGGGCTCTTCACAGAAACGTGCACCAAAGGCTGCTGTGATTTTTATGTTGCTGTTCACATCTATTGCACCAGCCATGCAAGACCCTTCATGAGGGACCCTCCAGGCAAGGCACTATCTTTGCGGGGAAGGGAAGGTGGTGGTCATTGCCTTAGAGGCCATGCAAATGCCCATTCCTTGTTCTTCACCCCTAGGACGCTAATGGGACAGCTTCTCTGCTCTCCACTCCAGTTTTGGTCTGCTGGCTTTAGTGAGGTTCTCCTGATTTGTTCCATTGTGAGAGACGAGAGGAACACTGGTCTTTTAAATAAGCACTGGTACCAGTCCCCCTCTTGCCAATACCACTTGGATGTCTGTGTAATTCTATTAATTTCAGTTGAGTAAGTTGATTGATGCTGATTTAGGTGAGAAGAGAATCAATCTTGCTACAGCAAAAGTTGCTAACAGATTTGCATTACCTTATATCAGATTTACTTTCCTGACTTAATAAGGTTTGGCAGAATTTCCAGTAGACCCTGATGAACCAACTGAATATATTCTGTGAATTTGCTCAGTCTTTCCAGGAAAAGAAATAAAAATATTGTGTAGGATTATGCAAAGGAATTTTCCATACATTTAGGCTACACACAGGTGTAAAAGGTGGAGTCTGATGTGGGAAGCTAGCTGCCTGCTTCTGCTCACCTTCACAGCTATAATTACAGACTGGTGAATCAGATGCAGGGAAAGCCAGATTTCCCAACTGTGCTCATGAACTCTGCATCATGTTTTACTCCTAGTCAAGTATTTTCACATGAGTTATATAAAACCCCTAAACCACAGAAGGAGAAAGTAGAAACCTCACTTGAGAAAGGTGCATGTATGTTGGCCAGCTGTTGCCCCACCAGGAACCAATTTCCTTCCAGTACCAATTTGCATTGTAAAAGCTAATTTGGAAGTTGCTGAACTTTTATCCATGCAGATTTTGCAAAAAGAAGGTGAGGGCAAATGGCCTACAGTTCAGCAGATGGACTTAGTCTACTCTGTGGAAGACAAGAGCTGGTGGAGAATTCTCATAGGTCTTAAATAAAAAAAAAAAAAGTAGTCATAGTATATTCAAATATTTGGTATTGCACTTATACAGCGTAAGGCTGGCTTCAGCAGAACTGCTGGTATATAAACTGCATTCTACATCTTTGAACAAGTAAATGTAACCTAGTTTAGCCTAGTAACACTGTATTTCACAAGGATGATTTTAAAAGAATTAGATAAAAATCAAAGTCATTTTAAATTTTTTCAGATCCTGCAGAGGCACTTCTTACAGGAGAAAAAAAAATTTAAAAACCCACGCAGAACAGAAGCTTAGAGAGCAGGAATATGATTGAATGGAAAAGGGAGCATGGACTCCAGGATGTCTAGTAGGCAAGGGCCAGGAGATTATTTCAACCAAACCATTGGAAAACTAAAATTCTACTGTACTAAGCCAATAAAAAGAAATTAAACTACAGCAGGAGGTATGCAAGGAGGAAATCAGAAGAGCAAAATCAGAAAGGGCAAATGGAAGAGATATTTCGGGGAAAGAAGCACAAAACTGAAAAACAATAGCAAGAAATACTTGAAGTGTATCAGGAGGACAGAACTTGGAAAAGAATTGGATTACAGATAGTTAAAAGGATCAATTCAGAAACATGGATGTCATTGAGCCTTTCAGAAGACATCTACTCAAGAGTGATTTATTTTTATTTTTTTCTCATGGTGGCTAGAGACTACACAGAAGAAAAGGTGTTGGAAGAAATGTACAAACTGGAGAGTAGAAAACCTTTAGAAATCTTAAGCCTGCTAAAACATAAAAATGACAAAAGGGCTGAGTTAGTAGTAGGAGCATTCATCCGTTGTCCAAACAGGCATTATATCGGGATGGTAGAAGGTGTCAAATGTCCTTGATGTTTGAAGGGTTCTTCTGGGGAGTAACATGACTGCAAATCACAAAATCTTATTTGTGAACCTGGTAAAAAGATCACAGAACAGTTGGAAGATATGGTAATCAGATAATTTGGCAAGCCAGTAATGAGATGGTATTGTAAGAGGTGTTCAACAGGAAAATCATAATTGGGAGTAAAAGGTAGATAGGCAAAATGGTGGAGAATAAGTGGAGAGCATGGATGGATTTATTCTTCAAGAAGACCTTTGCTAGAGTCTAGAAGCTAGGCTTTTCACATTGTCTTTCTTTGTCTCTCTGTGTTTAAACCTTTGCTGATCTACCCTTGCCAACCTCAAAGGGTCTAGGGCGGAGAAGGCAAAAAAGGAATATGGAACTGTAGTGAAGGACTACTTGCAGAAAGGCTGCAGAAAATCAGAACAGAGTTAAGCTGGCATTCATAGAAGGTGAAATTATGCTGACGGCTTCCCTTGGGTTTGGCATTTGGTGGAAAGAAGCTCAAGAGAACCTCGAGTACTTCAAAGAATGGATGGGAGGGGTGTTTTTTTTAAAACAAACCTGTACTTGGAAGAGAAGACAGAGTAGTAGATGCCTGCAGTTTTCATTTTCCTCGTCTTGCATGTTTGTAATAAAGTGTGCTGTAGTAAGTGAATGATTTTAAAAATTAAAATTATTTTAGAATAATGTGAGTAATGGATATGCCTTCACCTGGGACATAACATGGAATTTTACCTCCCCCTTTCCTAAAAAGATACAACACATAGATTTCAGGGAGAGAAGAAGAAAACAGCCAAGTTTTGGCAAGAATATAGATTCTTCCTCCCTAAGATGTGAGGGCACATTTGACTGCTGGAGCATTAGAAAGAAATTTCTGCAGCAAGAATGCATCCCTTAGCTGAATTTCTTGTAATGTCCTGTGATGCTACTCATATCATGGCAATACAACTTCCAGCAAAGGAATTTTGATGGAAACTTTTAATGCCGTATGTTCCCACTGAATGATAGTTTATGCTGCAAAGAGCCAAAAAGTAGAGGTTCAGATTGTACCCTTTACTTTTATTGCTCTGTCTGTTCTACAGCACTGCCCAAGTCAAATTTGCAAGATTAGGCTCTGAGTTACTCACGCTTTATGATAAATATGAGACTAGCACTGAGGTTGAAGGCTTTCATCCTTTTGCTAACATTCTTATCTTTCAAGGTCTGTGATAAGGAGTTGGACTTACCCAGGGTCCCTTGCATCACTATCTGTGTTTGAGGCAAGTAGTTCCTGGGAGTGCAGATACAATTCTACTTGATTTCGGTATGAGTTTGCCTCTTGTTTTTATTGGAAAGAGCTTTGGAATCCACTTATGTTCTGAAACATTTTATGTTGTGGTTGAAAACTGGACTTTTGAATTTTATAGCTAGTTTTATATATATACAGATTTTCTTAAAAACTCATATCACACTGTACATGGAGGTTTCTGAACTATTTCTGCGGTGATTCTTTAATTTACCACTTAAAAACATCTAAGAAGATAAATCCATGAGATCCAAAATTATTTCAAGCTTTGTCTCGCAGATGAGGAAGCTCATACTGAAAGCATTAAAGGTAATTTGTGTGGTTTAATTCTAGAAAACCATAACTGGCAACTAAGTCACTGGCACTGACCTTATAATGTGCTGGGCATGCAGTACTTCTCCAGATTGTTGTGGAGGTACTTTTTCTTACCTCGACTTGTATAGAGATATTCCAGGAATTGGAGGGCTGAAGGCCAGATGCTGAGATCAGATAATACGAAAGATGTGTAACTACTGCACAATAATGGATTTCATATAAAATAAAGACCTATTAAGAGACTGAAGAATATTTGCACTGGAAATGTCCTATGATCTGATCTTGGTTTACAGTACAGCATAACTGCTTAACCTACAGCTTTTTTTCGAATGCAACTATGCCAAATTATCAAACTGAAGTATACTGTTTAGTAGTAGTAGTAGTCAGACAATGTAGTAAAGATGTACCAGCATCGAGGAGTGTAGTCTATTTAAAAAAAAACCAAAAAACCCACCTTCTCATGCACCATCCCCCACGTTCCTTAAAGAGGTAAAATCCTTTATTTGCCCTAACTAGAGTAAGGGCAAACTGCCTAAGTAAGAGATACGGGGCTGGGTTATGTACATGTTATCAACCTCCTCTCACCCTGCCTGAAATGATCCAGTGTCTCAGCCCAGCTCGTCTGGTAGCAGAAACTTATGAGTCATTTTTGCACTACTTGACCCCGACACCAGCAAATAAATCCCTTGGCCTGGAAGGGACAGTTAGAGTGTGAAGAATAAGAAAACATACTGCCAGATCAAGAGATGTGTCTGGTTTGTAATCTGAAGAAACACACCTTCAGATTTTCCCTCTTGCTCTGAGAATGCAACTCTCAATCTTCCTACCGCCATGGAAAAGCTTGGTCACCCTTCTCAGATAAAGCAGTCTACTTATCTCATCAATTCCCACTCACCCATTATTTATTTCACAAGTTAGAAAGCTGTCAGCATTGCGTAAGAACCATCAGCATGAATATTTGATGACCACAGCTCCCATAAGCATAACAAATCTGATATACTGCTAGCAGCCATTAAAAATTCTGTTTACTCCATAAATGTACGTTTTTAGAAATCTGTTGAGAGATACTGTCCAAGGAGATTTGAAGCTGGATATTTATTATGAATCTTAGTTTTGAATATAAATTATACACTTCTCTGAGAGTCTAGTCAACATTTACATCCTCAGTGCATATTTCTGCATTTAATGAATGCTTAGAACGTGACATCGCTTTTGCTCCTGACTATTGCGCCATGAAATGCAGTGGTTTTTCAGTTTACGCTCTGCTGGGATGCATTTGAAAGCCACTTGAATGTGCCTGTGTTTTAATAGGCACCAGTATTTTAAAAAGGTGGAATCACTTTAAATTGTATTTTATGCAATACTTGGTGGTAATTGCATATTTTTGCAATTTTTAATCCTGTTAAGAGTTTAGCAGCTTTGCCTTTATGCAAGAAAATCTCTCTGGATTTGTAAGCAGATTTCTTCGTGTTTTGCTATCTCTGTTTAATGCAGCAGAGATTTCATTTATCTGTGCTGAAATGTACAGCTCCGGTGACTTACAGTGTGAGTAACACCAGCTCTTTCTCTGAAGTTTGGAGTTACTTTTAGATGTTAAAAAAAACCCCAACAAAACAAACAACTAGGCAACCTGATTTGGATTATATTTATTTTTATTACAGAACTCAAAAATTTCTTAATGGTTCCAACTAGAAAGCCAGTCAGGAGTGCTTCTTAGTACCCAGCTTGTGGGATGTTTAAGTGAAGATGCCAAACTGGGGCAAGGGGGGAAAGGCTGTTTGTCATTCAGTAGTTCCCCCACAGAGAAACTGTTAAGCTTTTTTGCAAACCTAGACATTTATTTTTTAAAGACGTTGGATACTAAGTATTTCTAAAAATATTTTCATTCTGGCCTCAGAATGAAAATAGCTTGCTCAGGAGTCTGGGAAAGTGGGGAATAAAACCGGACAGCATGCAGTCGGGGGGCCAGAGCAGGCAGAGATGGTTTTCCAGGACTTACCAAAATGAGCACCATGCACAAACTGGTGATTTAAAGCCATATCCACCATTCCCATGCCCACGGAAAGGGCAATAGTATTCTCTGATGCTTCTACATTTTTTTCCCAAAGGCTACAAGACAGAAAGGAAAATTAATCTGGTGATACTTAGCTTGCAAGTTTTACCATAAGAGATTAAAAGCTCCTTCCACCAATGTTTTTGTATTTACAGATTCTAAAAACTGCAAAAAAAATTTCCAGAAACTTCTGTAAACTTTTTAACCACGCTCACTGCTTTGCATACTTTTACAGACTTTTGTAGCAGTATTTATGATAGACATTTTTCAGCTAATATCAGATTTTTTTGCACAACTTTTATGTGAAGCCTAGTTTGACTAACTTGCAATTATATGTAGTTTAAAAGGCTGGAGCAATGAGCAGAATTACCTGCACCTTATTTTTAGCACTCATCAAAAGAAATAAAAAATTCCCTGGTTCAGCTACATCTGGCAAAAGGCAGGGCAAGGGTGGCAACCTGGATCCATCGCACCGTGTTGCCTCGCAGGAGCACAAGCTTTTTCTTCTTTGCAAACAAAGACCATGGATCTGATTGAGATGGATGTTTTAAATGTATATTTAAAAAAAAAAAGCTGACATCATTTTAGTAGAGAAGGAAAACAATGCAAAACATTCAGAAATGAAGGAGAAGTATCAGTTTTACCTTGTAAAATGTTTTTTCTCCTCCTTGCCAGTGTTTCTAACATCGCTCTGGGAGTCTGAAATTAAACCATTTCCCTGTTGATTTGGGTTGGCTTTTTCCAATTGGAAAGAAAGAAAAGAATATGCTTTCTTTTTTTCTTCTTTTCCTATCACTGCAAAAGCCCCGCAAGGATTCCCTTCAAAGAAATCTGATCAGTGATTTAACACAATATAAAATGTTATGTAAAAGCACTAAGAATATTCTCATAGAAGCCATTTGGGAACAAAGAAGAGACAAAAACAAATGCTTCAGCCAACATTTCCAAAGGAAGATCTGTCATTTTTATTATTATTATTTTTAGACTCCATTTTTTTTCCTCATTTAAGCGCATGAAAAATCGCCTTTTCATTTCTGTCTTGTGCCAGAGCCCAAGCTGGGAACAAGGTATCTGTCTGCTCTTCAGCATTTGTTATGGTGGAGTTGAGGAGTCTGAGGGGAGGTAACCAGGCTAAAAGCAAGATTACAATCCCGGACTTGATGAAAGCAGGCGTGGCCCTCTTCAGGGATCTGCCTGGAAGAATCCCACAGGAAATGTCCCTGGAAAGAAAAGGAGTTCAGGAGAGCTTGTTGATTTTCAAGGATCAACTCCTCCCAGCTCCAGAATGGTCCATCCCAATGAGCAGGAAATCGAGCAAAGGTGGCAGGAGGCATGTGTGGGTGAACAAGGAGCTCCTGACAAAATTAAAATGTACAAAGGAAGTGTGCAAGAGGTGGAAGTAGGGGCAGATGACCCAGGAGGAATACAGAGACACTGTCTGAGTGTGCAGGGATGGGGTAAGAACAGTCAAAGCCCATATGGAGTTCAATCTGTGAGGGATGTGAAAGGCAACAAGAAAAGCTTCTCCAGGTTCATTAGCAGGAAAAGGAAGACTAGGGAAAATATGGGCTTGGTTCTGAATGGGGCAGGAGACCTGGTGACAAAGGACACGGTAAAGGTCGAAGTCTTCAATGCTTTCTTCCTTTTGGTTTTTACTGTAAGGCTGGACTTTAGCAATCCTAGGCCCCTAAGACCAGAGTGAAAGTCCAAAGCAAGGAAGACTTGCCCTCAGTGGAGGAGGACTGGATTAGGAAGCACTTAAGCAAACTGGACAAACTCAGGTCCAAGGGACCTGATGGGATAAGCTCAGGAGCGCCAAGGGAGCTGGCTTATATAATTGCAAAGCCACTCTTGATAGTCTTTGAAAGGTCATGCCATTTGGGAGAGGTTCCTTAGGACTGGAAGAAAACAAATGTCACCATCTGTCTTCAAAAGGAGGCTCTGGGGAACTACAGGCCAGTCAGCCTCACTTAGACCCCTGGGAAGATGGTGGAAAAAATCCTCATAGAAATAATTTCCAGACATACAAAGGTGACTGGGAGTAGTCAGCGTGGACTTAAGACAGGGAAACTGTGCTCGACCAGCCTGGCAGACTTCTACAGTGAAATGACTGGCTCACTGTGTTAGGTTATGTGATAAAGCTCATCTGCACACCCACAAAGGAGCTCAGGGAGAAAACGGCAATGGGAGAGCCTGAATAATATCCTGCTACACCCAGCGCCATCAACCCATCAAAGGCCCATCTGCACAAGTCCAGAGGAGCACAGAGGCATAATAGCAGGTGGGAACCCAAATTGAGGGTTGCTGAGGAACCATCATCTTGCCTGTGCCCCTCCCAGGGCTGTCTCAGCAGAGTCCCAGCCCCGGTGTCCAGGCATGAAACCCATCACCATGAGTCATTGGGAGCATCTCCCTAGGTCACCCTTCAGACTCAGGGGGTTGCTGTCTAGGGGTGGGACTTTTTACGAGATACAGGGGAAAAGCAGTTTGAGATCACACAGGACTTTTTATGGGCTGTTTAGGGGATGAACCAAAGGCAGGACAAGGGAGGGGTATGGACCAAGAGTGAGAAAATAGAGGGGTAAAGGTATAAAAAGGGCTGGCTGCATGTAAAGAGTTGACTGGTCAGTAGGGTTGTCTGGCTGTGCCCTGCACCTGCAGTCTGGCCTGGGAGAGCTGGGACTGTTTTATCTAGAGAAGAAAAGGCTCGAGGGGAATCTTAGCAACGAGTACTAATACCTGAAGGAAAGGTGTAAAGAGCCAGGCTCTTTTCAGCAGTGCCCAGTGACAGGACGAGAGGCAACGGGCACATAGTTAAATACAGGAAATTCCGCTTAAGCCTAAGTAAAAGCTTTTTCACTCTGAGGGTGGCTGAGCACTGGGACAGGTGCCCAGGGAGGTTGTGGAGTCTCCATCCTCAGAGATATTTAAAACCCAACCGGACACGGCTCTCCGAAACCGGCTGCAGTTGCCCCTACTTTGAGCAGGGAGGTTGGACGGGATGAGCTCCAGAAGTCGCTGCCCACCTCAACAGTTCTGCAGTTTGGCGACATCGGTGTAGCCGGGGTGCCGCACAGGACAAGTTGGGAATGCAAAACAGCCTCGCCCGCGCTGTCGCCCGCCACCGCTCCGGTCACCAAAGGAATCGGTGAGCGTGTCCAAATGCTGGCCCCCGAAGGAAGGAGCAAAGAGGCAACGAGGAAGAGCTGCAGCCTGCCTCCCTGCCCCGGCCCGTCAGCACCTCCCCACCGCCGCGCACCTCCGCTCCTCACCCTGCCCCGGCGGCAGCCCTGCGGGACGGCCGCCTCTCGCCTCGCGCCTGGGCGAGAAGCCTCTTGCTTTTGGAAGGGCTTGGGCGTCCAGGCGCGCCGCAACAGGGAGGAGATCCAGGCGTGAGCCGCTTCCCCATTCTGCAGAAAGCGGCGCAGCCAGCAGCGTCCCCCAGACCGCCGGCCCCACGGCAGCCGCCCTTGCCCGGCCACGCTGCTTGCCCCGAAGGGGAACCGCAGTCGCGAGGGTCCGGCTGCCCTCCACGCCCCCTTCTCAGCCACAGGCCAGGCTCCTCTCTAGAGGCATCCCACTTGAGCACAGGGTAAATATTATTTAATCTAGTAAAATTCTTTCGGATAGCTCTAGACTGCTGTTAAAAAAAAAAAAGAAAAAAAAAGAAAGGCTGCCAGCTAGTTTTGGGCGGTCATTACGGAGAGAGTTAAAACCATGGGGAATTTTATTGGCCTGCTGTGATACAAGTTAAATATAGGGGCACCAGGAATTTCCCTCCAGGCCAGATAAGTCCCACATAAAATATTTGAACTTTGCAGGCATGCACACCCCATAAGGCGATGCCGAGCATTTCGTCTGAGTAATAATATAATGAGGGCCCACTCTCCAGTATTGCAGCAGCCCTGTGTGAGAGGGTGGCTGATTCCTTTTGTCCATGTTTTATTCTTATGCTGCTATGCATGGGGTCTGTACATCACCCTCCTTGCTCCTGCCTGTGCACGCCTCTTCTCTGAGGCTTCCCAACACCGTGGAACCTCATTCACGCTTACTCCTTTGTGTGGAATTACTTCAATAATTTCACCTGGGTTACTCCAGCATTTTCACCAGCACACCCGACAGGGTTATCAGTTTATTTACCTATTTTTTAAAGTTCCAGGCTTCAGTCTCTCATTCCTTATAACTCCATGGGAGGTGTTTATTTTGCTTGGCATGCAGTGTAAAGTTAAAATAAAATAGTGAAAAGAGAAAAGATAAGAGAATAAAAGAAAAAGAATGGCTAGCTAGGTTTCCTGCTCCTAACTGAAGCAGCTAATTGGGCTGTCCTGGAAAGGCTCCTCTTTGGATAAACCACAGACCTTCACTCCTTGTGCAGACACCTAGAAGTCCCCGGGGAAATGTTACTGTTCCAGTGCAAACTACTACTCACATGTAAGTACTCATGGACAGCTTGCAGCCTGAAGAGGAAGGGAACAAAAGATGTCTGGCATGAAAGAGAAGGTCAATGGAATTATTCCTAGAAACTTTTCAGATGTTTTTAAAATGAGGTCAGTGTTAATTACTGCTTTTTTTTTTTTCTTTTTTCTTTTTTTTGTGGTTGTGCATGCTGGCAAGGTAGAAGGAGGAGGATGCTACGGCCAGGCGCTTGGGTTTTGCATGCCTCACAACCTTGGCCAAAGAGAAATCTTCTCCTGAATTTTTGTATAGGTTTTTTAGGGGTTAACTGAGATCCCAGATTCCACTGAAATGTATTGCTCCAAACAGTACCTGTCTTGGTAGCAAGATACTAAGTGGATTAAATATATAATGTTTCCCAAAGGAAGGAGTATGTGTGTAACACATATGACTCTTAAAACCTGATATTTCTGGGGGATAAAGGAAGACAAACAGTTCCCATTAGCTTTCCTCCCTCCAGCATGTACATGTCACTGTGAATGAAAGTTCCCAAGTAATTAGATACTATAAGGACGAGGTGAAGTTCCCAGAGAATATTGATTTTTAAGTAGTGAACATATTTTCTTGCTTACCTTATTCAATACAGATTTCCCCTTTTCTGACTGCAGAAATCCTCCCTGGAAGCATATTTTTGTTTACCTTGGCCATATGGATGTGAGTGGGGTGACACAGTAGAGACTATGCCTAATGCAAGTGCTGGGTTTAAGGATGGGCTGCAGGGCTGGGGCTCTCCTCGTAAAATTGCATCTAGAAAAGGAGCATTTTGGGGGGATAAAGAAGGAGGGGGGTGTGCTGTACTAACAAACATCTATGGATTAACTGATTTTAAACAATCCAGAACATTTTGTCATTTGGTGTCTCAATAATAATCTTAAGAGAATCTAAATCATAGTGGTTTATTTCATTGAAACTTGCAGGAAATCTGTGCTGCCTGTGCTTGAGCAGCTCAGAGGAAGAGACTGTGCCCCAGTTCCCTTAGATGGGAAATTTCTTCAAGGGGGACCCATTTCTGCTCTTCTTTTGGGGGAATGTTGTCTACTTTGTTGTCACTGCTGGGGGTAAATGATTTAACAACATGAACAAATGAGGAAAATCATAGCAAGCTAGCAACACCTACAACAAAACTGACAACATATACATATAGTTAAACTCGGGATTTCTTCCAGAGGTGAATGTATGAAAAAAACAATACAAGCCTGTAAACTGTATTTTTTGAAACACATCATTTAAAGTTTGTGCTTATTCTCTTTTAATCTTCTTCCAGTAAAATAAAAAGTAAAAATAAATATTTTTAACCTCTCCTTGTGCCTCTAGCTTTTGGTACTTAAAGGGAAGTGAGTTTAAAGTAATCATCTTGTACAACAAGGGAAAAGTTGTATTGTCTCAATCATGTCTGCAGGTTTTCTGTTTCAGAAATATTACTCTGCAGCATTCTCCTGTGCCTGCAGATATTAATAACACTGTGTCGTTCAGACCAGACTATCAAATGAATTTACCAAAGTAACTGCAAAGTAGAATTAATTGAACCTTCCTCACAGTCGAGTATCTTATCATCCATACACAGTAGGTAAGTTAGGCAACTGCTGTAAAAACTGAAGCCATGTGCATGTGTTTAATGGTGATAAATGAGTAACTGGTGTGCAAAAACGTTGGCTGCAACATTCTTCCACCTACAGAATTCCTCCATCCTCAGTTTATATTTCCTCTCTACCTTAAATCAGATGATTTTACCGATGAAAATGCGATGATTAAAATAAAGGAGCAAACAAGAAACGAGCCTGCCTGCTGATTAGCACGCGGGAACAGGTTGCAAACTTCCTGCAAACAAAGTACGAGGCAACTGACAGCTCTGAGCGCAGCGGCAGCACGTGCTAACCGAAATGATTGCACCGTGACCGCCGCAGTGCGAGAACGTCAGAGCCCAGAGAAGCAGGTACCCGCGCAAGTGTTGAAGAGCAGTGGGGGAGAGACCCTCACCGCAGCTTGGTTAGACCAGGCGCGCCGAAAAGGGAAGGTGGAGCCTGTGAACGTGACCTCTCCAGAGCAAGTGCCAGGTCAGCGGCAGCGCCCACCGCCATCCCGTGATGTTTTGCTGATGCTGCGCCCAATTTGTTGTCTTGCTGCCTTCCTGCAAAACGGCAGATGTCAGTTTTGCAGTTCATTGTGTTCTTGGAAGTGACAGACCAGGAAATTCTGATTGAAACACCCATTTAGGAGGCTCTTCTCAGTTACATGCAGTCTGCATCAATCAGTAAAGCTGTGCCATGAAAAGTAATTTCATTTTGTGGAGGATTCTGATATAGCAAAATCTGGTTTCATTCCAAATTGGAATGAAACATAAATGTCAACATTTTCCATGAAAGGGAAAACCCTTGGGGTCACTGAATTTTTGGCAGGCTGCCAGAGAAGGGAGAGTGCTGGGAACACTGGGTCTCCCCTCCCAGAGATTTCCATGTGACTGGCAGGACCAGTGAGCCTCAAAACCACAGGTTCTCCCCCTTTGCGGGGGAGCTGCAAGGCTGCGAGCTGGTGATTCAGTTCATCGTTCCCCAGGAGTCTGCGTGGTGAGCTCTGGAGAGCTTGGTGCTGTAGCACTAGCTCTGCTCTCCCTCCTCTGTCCGTGAGTTGGTCCAGTCGGCTGCATCTGTTTGCTTCATGCCTTTGGATATCTAGATGCATTCCCAAAGTGCAGACCCTCTCTGAGCATCCCCTTTGGAGAACTGAGACCTTGGCATCCAGCTCTGTAGGCGTTTTGGAGTCGAGCGCCAAGCTTATGTGCAAAAACGTTGCAGCTGATTTGGTTTTAGTGCCAGCTCCAATCTTTGTCAGGGCTGAACTTGACCTCCGTGTAATGGTTTGCTATCACTGATGTAGATCCTGACACTGGTGTCAGGTCTCAGAGAGCTCCTGATGGCTTAATCAAGCCCTTTCCCAGAGCACCAGTTCCGTGGGTATTCTGGCAGGTTGCCTCTTCAGGGACATACGATAGCTGAAGTGTACACTGCAGCCTTTGCATGAGGTTTCCAACCACATCCCTGTCCCCTCCTCAACACTATTTATTTTGGGCAGCACAGGAGAGATACAGATCTAGGCAAAACAATAACATGTCTATGTGCCATATCATGCCTCAGTTTTCTCATCATACTGGGACATTCTTGAGTGCTTTCTGGGGCTGTGCTCTCGGGAACACAGAGCTGCTTCTCTCTGGACCTGACCCTACAACATGGACCACAGCAGTTTTCCTCTCCCTTTTGTGTGCTCTAACCCCTTGTTTTTTCCAGCATTAATATCAAGCATTCAGAATTACGCCACTTGGCACTATTTTCTTTAGCGCATCTATTGCACTGTCTAAACCTACTGAAAACGTCAGTGACCCATCCCTTACCTAAGATAGCCTTTCACCTCTCCTTCACATATTTACATGCATACATCATCCATCCATCCATCCGTTGCCTAAGTACTAGCCTCGGGAAAGGTCTTGGAAAGCAAGAGGTCACGTAGCAATCAACAACTGGACATTTTCTGTAATCTGAGTCTCTTCAGAGGATTCAGTGTAAATGAGTCAACATTCTCCTTGGGCAGAAAATACTTCCTTCAGACAGTTTCTGACCACAGAGAACTATTAAGTGCTGTACTTGTGATTCACTCCAAGAATGAGCATGCCGAGTTGAAGTGACTGGAAGAAGGGAAAAAGGTTTCTAAGGACATTAAATGTTACCATCATTCTCAATTTTAAATGTGCCTGAGGACATGAGGTGCCCCATTAGAATTTCATGTAAATGTAGACACACTCTACACCTACCTCAAGATCCAAAGCATGCTTTTAAGGGCCTTGTCTGAGCACCTTCAGCTTCACCTGAAGTCAATGAGGGTTGACAGTGCTTAACATTTCTGAAAAAGAGGAATAACTCGTGCTGGGTTGTGTTGGTGTTTAGCCAGGAGCTTAGGGAGTACAGTCTTTTCCCTCCTTCTGCAGCTTTGGGCTGATCTGTTTTCCTGCAACAACACAGAACAGTACTAAGAATTTATATGTTTTTTGAATGGTGGGAGACATTTGATGGAAACCTCCATATGCAGGTCTAGATACAGGTCGGGGGGGGGGTGTCCTTTTTTTTTTTTCTTCATTTTACCATCTAGAAACTTTCTATGGGAGGGGACCAGAAAAGTTTAGCTTGTTTACCTTGTGAAAACCCAGGCTGCAAGAGGTTATGGGAGTCATGTGGAAACGCTGGGTAAACCATCATTGACATTAAAGGACAATGTTAGCTAAGAAAACCTTAAGCTGGAAATGAGGTGTTTCTAAATGGACATTATCTTTTTAGGGGAAATAATAGAAAGAGTTGTCTACCCCCTTCTTTTTAAAGACAGAGCTTTATCATTTATTCAGATACAGTATGTCTGACAGCCACAGCAGGGAACAAAAATCAGACACTCGGAAAATCTTCCCAGCTCTAAGGTCCTGTAAGTGTCCTTTCTGCAAGAGCCTGTGCTATTGAACTGATAGAAAGCTGCCAGAAAAGGATTGCTATCTGAGCCTAAGCCTGCTTATGGTGAATTCATTTGAAAATTCAAGCAGATGATTTCAGGGCAATTATTATTATGTTGCTTGCTTAGCTGCAGCTGTGATTTCCTTTTTGCATAGTGTAGACAGAGCTTTACAGAATGTTTCCCAGCACCTTCTGTGATAATTGACAGCTATATGTAAACGCTGCCTATTGTTTCAGATAGCACAACATGTTCTTAATTGCATGTTTCAGACTGCAAACGGATTGAAAAATGAAAAGACAAATAAAGCAATAAAATCTTTAGAATTTGTTTCACTCATTCACATTTTTATATATACTCTTGGGTATATTCTCCTCCTGTCACATGCATGTGAACCCAACTGGTATTTAATGGAAGCTGTGTGAAAAAGCCCAGAAAAGACCACATGTCTCCAAAATCAAGCGGTACTTTGATATCAGGTTGTACATGAGTATATGAGAGACTTTTTCTATCCAAAGTAATATTCTCTGCCTTATTTCCTTTGCCCTATTATCTTTGGAGATTATTTATGTTCAATAAGGCGATGGCATAAAAAAAATGCAGGGCTAGATTGCACTGCCTATGCAGAACGGTGTGTGGGAGTCTAATGACTGTTTTTCCTCAAAAAAAGGTCCCACAAGCATGCAACCTGCCCCCAGATGACCCTTGCTAGTATGAAGGCTGAAGACACACAAAAGCTCTGCAGAAGATTTGCTCTAGGAATGAGAAGGGCACATAGTTGCTGAAGTCATTAAGCTATAGGAGATAATGAAATCATGGCCTCTAGTGAAAGAGAGAGAGACCCACAAGACGCAGCAGCATTGGTCAGGGCTCTGTGCCCAAGCTACACCACCTCAGCAGCAAGTGCATAAGCTTACCTCACTGCCATGGCTAATCATCACCTCAGTTAGCCACAATGGAGGCTTTGCTAAAGCAGGCTTGAGGAAAACCGTGTAGATGCATGAAAGTAATGCAGCAACATGAGGAGCAGGTGGAGATGACAGAAAGAAAGATTTGGATGCAGAGTCTCTTTCTCCATCAAGAGAATTCTTGCAAAACAGACTTGAACAGAGGATCGAAGGACTTCGTTTTTTAAATTGGAAAACAAAACAAAGTTTGAAACACCATCACTAACCCAGTAGACCAGCAATAATCAGGAAGCCAGAGAATACTGTATGACACTGGAAAGGATTTTATGCAGATGATGTCATTCTTTCTTTGAATGAATGCTATTAATCTGCATCTGAAGCATAAAACCATGAGGTAATGGAATACATTAATTGCTGCAAGCTGCCAGTGTCTCTAGGCCAGTGGTTACCAACGCTTTTGGAGCCAGCCTTTTAGCACTTTTCCTCCCAGCCCTTGTCCCCAGCGGATAACTTCCACCTTTGCCCACAGGTTCCCATTTCAGCTTTCCGCCAGCCAAAGCCTTTGCAGCTACTGCCTCTCCTGTGTCCCAACCTCCCACGCTCCTGCTGCTTTTTCTTACTGCCAGGTCCAAGAACAAGACCACAGATCCCAGCAGAGCTTATCCCCTTGGCCCCCTGCGCCCTGCTGAGCCTCACCTTCAACGTGGACATACCTTGCTGGTTGGGAAGGTCCCAAGTTGCCTGAATTGTTCCCTTAGCTCAGCTGCAGTGGTGAAAAGGAAGATGAATGCAGAGAACCCATGTGGCATTTTTTCCATCACAAATTAAACAAGTATATGGGAGTTTTTGGTTCAGGTGGGAGCTCATTATTGCTTTCTTCCAGGTTCTCGGCTTTTGCTCAGGAGGGAACCTCAGAGGATTTTCAGAGCATTGTGTAAATGACCTTGCAGAGCAAGCTGTTAGCATTCACAGAGTACAGAATCATAGAACAGCTTGGGGTGGAAGGGACCTTTTAAAGGTCATCTAGTCCAACCCCCCTGCCATGAGCAGGGACATCTTCAACTAGGTCAGGTTGCTCAGAGCCCCATCCAACCTGACCTGGAATGTTTCCAGGGATGGGGCCTCTACCACCTCTGTCCAATAGCAGTGACTTACGCCAAGGCAATAGCACTTCCATGTCGGGGGCGGGCGGGGGATGTTGGTTTGTTGGGGGGGCGGGGGGGGTTGATCTAATTAGATTGTACATCCTTGGGAGCAGATTCTTCTGTGTCAAATGTAAGTTCAGGCAGATAACTGATACTCAATACAGGTTTTTATAGTAATGTATTAGAAGGATAAAGATAGTCCTGGCTATTTTTACAGTGGTATAAGCACCAGGTCTCTGACCCCAAGGTCTGGCCTGCCATTCCCTAAGGACCAGAGCTCAAACCCTATCTCAAGTTGTAAGCAAGCAAGAGAATTTTATTTGTGCGGCTGACATGCTAAGGTGCTGGAGGTGTCTGAGATCAGGTTAAGATGTCTGTATGGACAGAGCGAACAACAGCTCCCACCCAGGCCTGGGGCGAAAGGGACAAAACCAGACTGCTTCTGTAGTTCCTGCTGCAGGCTTTTTTTGACAGAGCTAATTACCAAAATCTTCAGAGCCCCTTTCTTTCCACCACTGGTAATCCACCCACATGCTAGCAGCCAAGCAGTTTGGAGAGAGGAGAAGCTGTAGAAGAGGGGACTGGGAGCCAGGTTTTAAGGGATGACTGAGACGGATGAAGCTACGAGGAAGATGACAAGCTTGGTAAGGAGATGGAGCCTACGGAAAAGGAGGACGAGAATGGGAACTGGGAGAGGGGAGTCAAAACTGGTTCACCAATGTAAGGCTGATTGGAAAATCAGTCTTGCAGTGGGACAGGGGAAAGGAGTTAGGACGAGACAAGGCAGAAGACTGGAGCTGGATGAAGGGTCTACAGAGAGACTCTGGTGGGCTGAGAGACTTTTTAGGAGGAAAGCTTTGGGGTAGAGCTGGGACTGTCTGGGCAAGAAGGGAGAAGGCAGAGAATTCATCTGGGCCAGGGAGACCATACAGTAAGGGGGATGCTGGTGAAGAAGAAGGACTGAGGGGAGGAAGAGACTCAGCAAGAGGAAAGTGTAGTTGGGCAAGGAGCCTGGGTTGGGCATTTGCAGCCCAAAGGAGGGAGGAAGAAAAGGAGGAAGGAAGGGATTTTACTGGCAAGGAGAAATGGATAGGGCTGAGGAGTGCACCCACAGAGAAGAACCAAAACAGGAACATTGTAGTGGGGTGGGACAGAGTCAATCAAGCTTGGAAAGGAAAAGCAGAAGAGCATGTGCCTCTTGTAGCACATATTTCTTTGGTTCATCCTTTCCGGTGTCAGCAAATAGCACTGAAACCCTCTGGACTCACAGACACACACACACACACACACATACACAAACATGCGCACAGAGAGAGATTCTGGCAGGTATACAGGGCGACGGTGAAACACCGGTGGAAGTTGTCCTTTAGCTCCTGTGGCAGATATCTTCAAGACCATTATGCAGGCTCCTGTGTGCTGGGGTACTGAGACACAACAAAAGCACATTTCTGGGCTTTCAACATGCTTTTATAAACCTAGGAAATAAAGCAATTTTGGTTTCTTCCTTTATTAATGTTTAAAAAAATAAAGTCCTTAGTCATTGGGCAATGTTAGAATTAAGGTTGCAAAATCCTCTAAGCCATGAGACTTATAGCTTTAATTGCATCATCATACATACTTTTTCCCTCAGGACTTTTCTTTGCTGAAGGTGCAGGATGGATCTGCTCTGGGACAGATCCAGGGTTTACAGGGTCCCCTGCTTTGTTCTACATAGAAATTGGCAAATGTGTATTGCCTGAGACAAAGGACTGAGGAAGGAGACGAGAGATTTTCAGAGCTGTATCTTGCCCTGGAAAATAAAAATCTATCCTTGGTTCTGCTCTAATTCCTATATGATGTTAATCAAGTTTTGACAGTTTGACAGCTTATTTAAGAAAGTGTGTTTCTTATATTCTGTATTCCAAATTTCAGGTACTGATGCTTATGTTTGCAACAAAAGTCACTGTAAGTTGTTCCCCAATCAAGTAAAGTGCTATATAATGCTAAAGCTTCTAGAAAAAAAAATCAAACTGGGCATTTAAAATTAATGAACAAATGGGTATTTGTGATACTACAGTGGTGGGTGTTATAGATATTAGCAATTCTTTCTCCACCACAGCGTTTGAATGGCACCATTACTAAGGCTTTGGTACCATGCCTTGAGCAATAGGGTGATAAAGAAATATTGAACAGGAGCTCATTAGTGGTGCAAGCAGACACAATGTTCTGGCCGCAGTGGATCCTGTCTCACGGGTTGCTGACCTCTCAGATCTGCTGGCAGAATAGCATATCTCGCTGTTCCTCAGTTTTGCAAAAATGATCTGGCTTAGCAGGGACACTGTTTTGCCTGCCCTTTAAAAGCATATACACACCCCCTCAAAAGAAAAAAAAAACCCACAAACCCAACCAAAACCAACAACCAGACCATTTGACAGAATTTGAGTTAGGAAATGACTACAGATGGAGCTGTGCTGGCAGATCAGAAAGTGTGATTATATGCCTGGCAGAGAAGGGGTGATGAGTAGCTGGTGGTAGGGCCGGGGCAGTAGGCTCTTGCTTGGGATGAGCTGTGATCAAAACATGTCTGACCGCGCTCCGCTGGAGTCCCACCCTCAGCAACACGTGGTGCATGGGGTGGCCTTCACCCAGAGCAACGGAGCAGGACGGCAGGCTCCAATGCTCACTTTACAGGACTAAACTAATGCTGCATGGGCAACCTTTCTTGTGGTGTTTCCCGACTACTGAGCGGTGAACTTCACAGCCTGAATAGTGGTTTCTGAGCACATTTTTGTGTATAAGTACACACGGAAATATGTATTATATAAAATGTATCTGCATCATGCATATGTATGAATTTCCACAGAAAACTGTGTTTTTGCTACCTTTTCTTTGCCATGCACTAGAAAATACTCAAGGGGCAGACGAATCAGTCCTATGGCATGGCCAAAATCATGATGAGTCTATCAAGTGGACCTCACAGGGAACATTTAAATCCCATAGGTATTTTAGAGACACTTAGTAACTTCTGGTGCTCCTTAAATATTAACAGCTGCTCTGGACTGTTGGATGAATGATAGCTTGGAAAGCTTTCTGTGCAGATCGATGATTTAGCTGTGTCTCAGTTGAAGAGGAATGCTTCCTTTAATCAAATCATTGTGTAACATGTCTGATTCACCACGGAGTTGCTAAGTGGTGTGTCCCAAGTCTCTGCAGCAGATACAAGGCATAATTTGGGCAGGGGGGAAGTGGAAAACGGAAATGTGGTTTTTTAAGCCATGCTTATACTCTGAATCTTAGGCCAGCGGTGGACAAAACCAGCTTCCTAACTTAAACTGGAGTCTGGAAGCTTCTTTGTGCCAGCTGCCGGTGCCCCCAAAGAACAGTTTGAAAGGAGCAGCAAATAGGCTGAGTGCAGCAACCAAGCATCACCTGGTGACAGGGATGCCCTAGTCTTAATCCTTATGCCATCCTCAGAGAAGTTATAAAGATATATAAGGTGCTCAGCTAACTTTGTGACAGCAAGTTAGGCAACTCCCCCAGAGCAAAGCCAGATGGCTTTCAGGACGTTTTGGGTTATCTCTGTGATTCCAAAAGGCTGCAGCACAGATACGTGGGCTGAGCTGGGAAACCTGCCCCTCTGCTGTGGTGTTCCTTGAGTAATATTCGTGTATAAAATGCTTCTGTTTTGATTGAGAAGGATTTACCAACTGAAAGGAAGTTTAACATTGGCAGAACTATAATTTCCACCAACTGGTATGACTTTTCCGCACTGAAAGAAGGACTGAAAGGTAGTTACTTCTCAAGATCCATTTTATGGAAGTTTAAAAGACAACAAGAGGTGCAACACTACAGTGACATGGGTGTTGTGTGCAGGTCTTGAAATGGCTTACAAGACCAAGAGGGCCTGAGACACTCTACCAGCACCTAAACCTTCCCTGAAGGAGCTAATTTTACCTGTTGGGAGAAAAATAATCTATTCTTCTTTGAATGAGGAAAACTGAGTTTAAAAATGGAAATGGTCTCCTGAAAAACACTACCATAAAGCTGGAGAAAGCTTCCTGTGGCACGCTGGATGTGATAAACTGGAACAAATGTCAGTTGGTTGAAGGGGCTGTCCACATGGTAACCTTCCATGCTATGTGCAAGTGGTGCGATTGATTTTTGTAATCCCAGACAAAAGCAGACTCTTCTGAAGCATTGTCAGCCTGTGAAAAGTTTCCAAAGACCAAAGCTGCTGCTGAAAAGCCAACGGGGTGGCCATCTTCCAGCTTGGCATCCACTGCTAATGTTCCATCTACCTAAAATTGCCATTATAACACAGTTAGAAAAGGCGTTTTTCATTTCCTGCTCTGCACCGATGTGTAGAGTTACTGTGTGCTGTTAGCAACTAGGTGCTGGTTTTCACTTCAGAAACAGATGCCTTTTATTGAAGGCTGGATCCTGGCAGCCCCTCTATAACTATGGAGGTGGAAAAGGGTGCAAGAACCTGCCTGGACACAAACGTGCATGTACGTTGCTCTTTCCATCAAAGGTTGGTTTTCTTTTTCCACTCTCCTCAGCTTTGGTTTCTCAGATGTGAGGCTTCTCTCCTGGTATGACCACGCTCATGCAATGTGAAGAGGAGCACTCGCTGCATCTCTTCAGCACATGCGAGCATGCCTGGATGCACTGAGTTGTAGTCCCTGCCCAGACCTCCTTCCTATGTGAAACTGTTGGTGTAGGATCTGTGGGCTGCTCTGTAGTTTCTAAAATATTTCAGGCCTCCTCCATTAAGAAATGCCATGCAGCTGCCAGTCTCTACAGATCAGAGCATGATGGCCACTCACGGTGGCTGGAGTTTAGCATGAACCTGATTCATTTTCTCTGAAGCTGTTTCTGAAAATGAAACTGCCCTTGTCCTCTCCCTGGATAATCCCCTCCTGCCAGTGGTCATGAATCACCCTTGAATAACTCTTCCGTATAGATGGTTTTGAAGTTCTCTTGAGTCATCTGTGCCATGTGGGAGGGTTTGCTGTACGCTGGCTCCACACCTGTGTTTTCCAGAACAACCCAGAGGGAACTGCCCTGTGCGATCGCCCTCGGCGTCCCACAACGCTCACACGCAGTGCCGAGCACTGTTCCTCTTTGTCACTCACCTCTCTCCAAAGCTTTCCAGGTTTTAGTTGAGTCAGGCCACAAGCACGTGTTTACTTTGCAACTGTCTCTGCTGGTGGAAGATATTGCCACCCCAAGGTATTGGTTATCGTTCCTGTGCCAGAGGTCACCATTCCCACCGACCTGCCAGCAGGTGGAAATACGTTTACGTACACCAATTCTGCTTCACCAATAATCCTGCTTCGTTACAGAATTAACGCAGTGAACTATGACCACTAAACAAGGCAGTTTGAACTAGCCCATATGCCGTGGAGCAGCTTAGGGAGTGTCCACGCCACCCCTTCTGCTGGCAAAGCAGGAGCTGTAAACTCCGTGTGGGACACTAATGCACTCAATCACAGCTGGAAAAGTAGAGCGAGCAGAAGACATTTATCCACAGCCTTGAACTCCGGATGACTTCAACCTGGACCATTGGAGGTGATGCTAGGGCATGGATGGGATTTTACATATGAAAAAATTCCAACATAAACTAAATTAAAATCCAATTACACAAATTTGCAATGAAGAGGGAAGAATAAATATATTATCTGAAGTCTATTAAAGGATTTGCATTTGTATGGGAACATTTGCAAAATTAAATGTTTTAAAAATTGTTTCAGATGATTTGGCCAGGAATAATTATGGCATAAAACCAGACTGTAAATACAGAGAAAACCAAATTAAGCTGGGACATGTGGTAAAGGAAGTTACTCATAAGAACAATTGTTTTATATTTAACATACTTTTTTCCAGCAGCCCTGAAATGCCTTACTGTAGTATAAATAGAATATAACCTTGTCCCAGGAAACCCAGCAGTTGCAAGCCTGATCCTCTGTGTGTGTGTGTGCATGTCTGCCTGTACACTGCTTGTAATAACCCAACCAATGGCAAGGGTGAGTCCTGGGAATGGAGATTTTTCTCAAAATTCAGGCTATTTCAGGATTCAGTGTGGGGTCCTGCCTGGTGTCAGATACTCACTAGTGAGAGCAGAGAGAAGGCAAACAGCATGTGAATTAATTTTTCAGTTGATTTTTAACTTAGGAAAGAGTACAGGTGCCATCGAAGACCGCAAATGATAGAGAGTAGCTTGGAAAGGTTACCCTTGTGGAGTGGAAAGATCAAAGGGAAAATCAATTTGGGGAAAATAGTCTAAGAAGTGTACATAACAGGTAGTAGTGGGAGTAGAAAGCAGTAATGCAAATAAAAAGAAAGGATGAAGGAAGGATGTAGGAATTGCAGAAGAATTATTTCCAGATTTATAATGATTTGTAGCCAGTCAAACTAAAAAGCCCTTGAAAAGATTTTAAAGTAGCCTGGATGTAAATTTGAATGCAGGCCAGATTATTGGCAGCTTGGAGTTTTTGTTTAAAAGTATTTGCAATCCCTTTACTGCAGCTGTGGCTTTCTTTAACTTTTAAATCTTGTGCTAGCTGTGTGGCATCAGATGCATTTTCAGAGTTAAGGTCTATTCCAAACCTTAGAGGATCTAAAATCATAAGCCAGATGCTTGGAAATGAAGAGAGGGGACTTAAGAAACAGGGTGTTAACATGGTGATGTATACATGTTATATACACAGGCACATACATGTACATGTATGTGTTACATATACACAACTATGTTCTGAAATTTCTTTTGCTCACTCTCTCCATCAGGGCCCTGAGAACACTAATTGTCCTTAACGGACCAGACCTGACCAGACTGGACCTGACCTGACGAGCCTCACCTGAGACCTCCACCCACCCACCTTAAAAGGGCCCAGGAACCCTTTTAACTTCAGCTGGGAACCATCAGCCCTTGCCTGAGTTATTTGGAGATATGTTGGTCTCTAGCTCAGCTTGGCTAGGGCTGGCTCTGGAGTTCAATGTGTGGACTGGTTTCCCAGCCTGAACCTGTCTCTGTTTTGTCACCACAGCCCTACCTGGACATCACTGGACTTGACCTGTGAACTGGTTTCCTGGCTTGATCTTGGTTCTGCCCTATCATGTGCTTTTGCCTTATGGTCTGGACTCTCGGTTGGACCTGGCTACCCTCTCCGGGCCTATCCTGTTTGACCCACTTGGGGTTGTGGGACAGGCCGTGGGATCACCTCAGCTCCTGGCTTGCCATCCCTGGGAGAAAAGACCTGCTCTTGCTGCTGTCTGACACTGTATTCAAGTGTGTGAGTGTGTAGAAGTGAGCTACTGTGGCCATTGCTGCCAAAATTACAGAAGCTGGTGACTCCCGTCTACTCCGCAGGAGCGCTCTAACTGGCGTCACCTTTTTGCCTAATGAAGAAGGAGCTGTCTCTACCTGGCTCCTCTTCCCCTGGAGGCAGGGAAGTAGCAACAGAAGGCAAAGGTAAGGAACAGGAGTCTCTGGCAGCATTGCTATAATATCTCCAACACAGGAGAAAAATCTAGATAACACTTTTATTTTCAGATGTGAAGATCTGTGGTTCAGATTTGGCTAGACAACGTTGCCCACAAATAAAGATAATACCCTGTTCAATGTTTCACCGCCCTGGCGTGAGCCTGCAAAGCGTTGCTTGTCTACCTAAGAAACATGCACTGATGTGGTTCACGTGAGTGTTTCCAGAGCTTGGCGTTTAGGTCGTACTCGCTGTTTCTTACCAGTCAGACCAGTGCACTTGTGTTTTACAGGTCAAGAGGACTGGGACTTTGCAGCTGATTGACGGTATTTCTGCAGCAGACTTCCAGAATCAGCTTTTGATTGCCTTTTGTCACCGCATCCGGTCAACTCCGCAATACCAAGGAATGTTTTTGGTCTCGGTAGTAACAGGACTGGGGAGCGGGTCCCAAATGTTAAAACGAGGAACAGTCGTTTGCACCTCCATGTCCTCTCTGAGCTCGTGCTGGGAGTTGGTTAAGAGGCATATGCTACGTGGTCAGCCAAGGGGGAGGATGATGGAGAAGTGAGTGAAGGAAGCTTCAGCCCTTCCTCTCTTAAACTGCGGCTTCTCAAAAGATGCATCCAGATCGGGGACAACGAGGTGGAACACATGATGTCTCCTCCTGCAACCCGGGCAGGGAAAAGGTGCTTTGAAGTCGGGAGAGACGCTGTGTGGAGAAGAACTGGAGGAAGAGACAAAACGCACAACAGCAAGTTGGGCCCTGGAATGGGAGTAGAGAATGAAGGAGTAATTAAAAAGTGTGTGTAAGTGGAAAGGGTATTAAAAACAAAAGAAAGCTTATATGCAGCTTGCAGGAAAAAGGGGGGATGCAAAGACGGGTAACGTGAGTGTGCCCTCCATAAAGCAGGCTGAAATTATCATGCTTACTTCCCTCTACAGCCCATAGCTGTGGAGCGAAGTGTTTCTGCATCTCTTGGTTCGTGTGATTAAAATGTTCTTGGCATCAGATTTGGTTTTAATGTGATCGGGTTTTAAATGTAATTAGGCGGGTTTTTACAGCTTTGTGTATCTCTATTTAAGAGTCAACAAGAGTAACGCACAGTCGCGGTTTTTTACCAGAGAAGGATCTCTAAAGCGTCACACCAGAAGGGTGCTACGGTCTCCGTAACAAGGTCACACGTGCTGGAGCGCCGCAGAACTGGCGCTGGGCTTGTGCACGCAACGCCTCCGGCTCCGCAGAGAGCACAGCCTGTGGTTTGGTAGCCACGCGGATCTCCGTGCCCCGTTGTGCAAGCCGTTCACAGGGTCGGACGTGCAAGATGGAGCCGTAGATGGGGGGGAGGAGGGGTGCAGTTGTGTTTCGATTCTCTGGAGTGTGGGGTTTTTTTTTGATCCGGTAACGTTCGCTTTCTTTTTCTGCCTCAAGGTTGCTGCGGGGGCTACAGCGAGATCCTCAGCGACTCCGGGCACAAGCGGCCCCCCTCAGCCAAGGGGGTAACCCAGGTGCCCAAACGGTGCCTGTGGAACCTGACACAAGAGGCCCTTAAGCGGATGCTCTGGCTTCCCGAGAGCACACGTGAAATCTTTCCTGAAGGAAAAATTACTCCACCAGGGAAATGCCCCTCTAGAGAGGGATGCACAGCTGTGCTACGTGCTCTTCCCCCTCGCCGCACTCCGTGCCCGAAGCCTTTGGGGAGCGGAGCGGTTCTTTGCAGGCTCTTCTACCTGTGCCCAGCGTCTGCCTCGCGTGACTGGGTCGCTCTATCTCAGCAAGGCCGGGCCTCCATGCTGGATTTCTGCTGGTCAGGTGTCGACCTGGGCTGTTGTCACCCCTGACAAACTCAGGATTTTTAAGAAGTGAGTGCACGCCACGTTTGGGTTTTATGGGCTGGCCAGCCACTCCTCCTGTAGGATTTCTATGGCAATAATATAATTTACGTGTCTCAGAGGAACTACGCAAACTGAAGCCACTGGAGGATCCAAAGCCTTAACTTTTGTTTTTCCTTGTGTTGAGCTTATGTGCAACCTTAGCTGCGCATCAGTGTCACAATCTCTTCGCCACCAATGCAGGCACGTTTAATTCATCAGTACGGCTGTTCCACAGTTTGATCAAAATTTTTTTGATCATATTTTTTGTGATGTAGAAAAGACCTTTAACGCTTGCTGTAAAGACAGGGAATGATTCACCTCTGAAGGAAATAAAGTGTGCTTTTGCTGTTGTACCACTTCTTAAGCCGACAGACACACAGCTCTGAGGCCTGTTGCTGCACCCTGGAACAGGTTTTGATGTTGCCTTTTAAGACATTGCAGTGTTTAAATAGAAGATATAGTCAACCGTGAAATGCCTTATCCCTTCTTTGTGAAAAGGGGCTTCAACCGGGATGCACAGCTTTTTGGAAGGGGTGCAACGTGCAGCTGGACCTGAAGAAGCCCGAGCAGAGGCTGCCAGGCCAGCCTGGAGCAACGGCCCGGCCAGGTGGGGAAGATGGCTGGAGGTCGGCTCTCCGGCTGCCTAGCAGCCTTCGGCCGGCCGGTGAAAAACCAAACCCAAAATATTTCTCTCCTTACTGCAGTGAGAAGCCAGCCTTGAACCAGGTCTCTTGTTTATATCACTGTTGCTCTCCTGCGCCTGGTTTTCCTGTCTCGTATGCTACATGAGTAATTGTTTGCCAATGTGTGAAAATGGGTATAGGATGCAGTCGTGCTGCTGTGATAGGATTTTGGAAAATGAGATCCACGGCTTTTACAACGTTGGCCTTGTGAAATTTTGGGACAGCTGCAAGGCCGCAAATGCCATGTTTTTGAAGTCGCATTCGTTTTCTAAAGGGTGTTTTGAAAATTTTCTACACTCCTCAGCATTGGAGCCTGACACTTAGTTAGCCTTACTTCAAAAAAGATAAAAAGATTTAACAAAATCGCTGGCCACAGCTAGAGGAAAATTACTTTTCAGGAGACCCCACGAACAGCGAAATCATCATAGCAGGATTATTTACAGAAAGGCACCAAGACCATTCAAAGCAAACCCCTACATTTAGTTATTGTTGTAGCCATTTGGATTTAAGGAGGACTGAGCATCTTTAGATGACAGAAATAGTACCTTTTGTAAGCTGTGCTATATGTCTGCCTTGTGATGCACCACTGAAAATATTCTGTATGTTATTTGAATGCCACTTCAGAGTCAGGGGGACAAGGCTAAAGAAACTTTTGAAGCTTTGTTGTTATCTATGCCTAATGATCCGCAATATGACTGGCGAAGTAAACATCCCAGTAATAATAATAATAAAAAAAAGCTTGATTTTTTTTTTTTTCAGTAGAGTGGGGATTTTTTTCCCTCTTTGTGGATTTCTTATATTCACATCTGTACTGGGAAGGAAGCAAGGGAGAATGTTTCCAGAGAAAATAATGGTGTTTTTCTTATTTCCTTTTAACTCTGCAACCTCTGAGCTGCGAAGCTAACTTAACGTGCTCAGAATGTGGTATTTAAAAGACCTCTGCTATACAAGTCTGTGGCAAACATAATAGTAGAGTGCCATTGAATGGCAAAAATACTTGGGGAAGAAGGCACAGGATGAAGTGCTTTTTAATCTTTCAGATATGTTAAAATGTTTATGGTTGAATCTAAAGAAAAAGCATACCACTGAAAGCATCTTGGCAAGGTGCACTTGTGTTAAGTGCATATGTGTCTTTGGTTTCTTTAACAGATAAAATAAAAGGGTTAGCAAAAAAAGCTGGCAAACCACACCATATTTAAATGAACAGTTCGAGAACTTAGAGCTACTGAGAAGGAAAGATCAGAGTGAACTGACAAGCTGAGGTGAAGGCGAGATGCAGTGGAAAATATGAGCAACTTCATGAAAAACTTTAGAGATGGCAAGAAACCTGTCTAGCTTTGTTAGGAGTAAAAATACATGGGTGCAAGGGAGTAAAAGGGTTGTAAAAGTACAGAGCCTGCTGACCTACAGAGAAACAGTTCTTTCTGAAGAGACAGAAGAAACTTTCTGTGGAAAAGCCAAAAGCTCTGGGACTTGCTTTTCATGGCTACATCTATGTTAACTTCAGAGCACTGGCCCAAGCTCAAACTTGCCTTGTGTTTGGACACGAGACTGTGCTCAGGGCCTTGGGTGAGCTCCATCTCGGGGAGGAGGCAGGGAGTCTGAGCTGGCTCAGCCCTTTACCCAATGGTATCCTATCCTGCACAGCAGATGAGCCTTTGCCTTCTCCCAAATCCTCCATCCCAGATCTCATAATTCTGCATGGCAATTCTCTCCCTCCCAGAAGGGCTTACCATCACATCCCACAAAGCCCTGCTAGATGTGTGGTGTCCTGAGTACAAGTCATTCATCCCAGGGCAGTGGTCCAGCCTGCTCCTTGTCCTGCTCAGCGCAGGTCAGCAGCAGCATGGGCACAGCATACACCAGCCACTGGGGCTGCCTTTTGGTGAAAAAGGCAGCACTGGTTTAACCAGTCTAGTTTTAATTTCTTTTTTCCTTTCCCCCCCCCCCCTTAGATTTTGTCATGCCGTGGTGGAAGGTTTGGCCTTCCATGCTGCACGTGGTGTGGGCACGGCACTAGTCTCGCCACAGCTTGCCGTACCGAAGGAGACCTTGGAGGAACTCTGCTAGAAGGCATTCTCCTCAGCGGGCACTTCGCTCTGTGGCCGGTCTCTTGTCCCATCTCTTGTCTGTGACCAGACACATGAGGCCTTGCGTGCTGGGCAGAAGGAAGGCTGATGTCAGGCTGTGGTGGTGGCTTGCCTCCCCTGCCTGGAGGAGCTGCTCCTGGGAAAGCTCTCCTGTGCTTACCCCTGGGGGAGCACCGCAGCTGTCGGGCTCTTCCAAGGAGGGAGAAGGATGAGTAGCCACCAAAACAGTTTTTAGCATAGCATCTTAAACACAGGTATTCTTGTCTGAGGTGCTCCGATATCATTAAGATGTAAATAACTAGATATGGCATCCCTGATCATGAAGTTCATTGAAATGTCTGGTTAATAGTGCCTGGAAAAAAGGCGAAGCTCTGTCAGTGAATTGTGCCCTATACCAATTGATTAACCTGAAGCTGGACAGATTTGCACCTTTCCTTGGCTGCAGGGGTCCGTACAAGTGACTGCCACGCAGAGCTGCCGTATATATATGTAAGTAAAAAGTAAGGTTGGGCCAAAATTCTTCAATGGCTACATGTTTCCCCTACATAATGCCAGTTTCTCCAAATCAGAAGGAACCGATTCAACTTGTGGGACAGCATAAAAGCAACCCCCACTTTAGGACACCCTGCAAGAGGAGGAGTTACAGGACATTGCCATGCAAAATGCTCCAACCAGGACCAGCTCCTTGAGGGGAGCAGCGCATGGCCAGGTCCCTGCTGTCGCCTTCGCCTGCCTCCAGGAAAGCATCTGGCTGTTGCTGACAAGGGAGAGTTGCGAGTATCTGGGGTGACAGCTACTGCTGGAGAAAAGGGGGGAAAAATGGCCTCCCCTCGCCGCAGCAGTTGCTGCCCTATCTCTCCGGCCCTGCTGCAGGAGCGGCAAGCCCTGGAACCGCTCTGGGCACTAGCTCATACCAGGTAAGCCACGATCCTCTGGCTTTCATCTGAATAGTGCCGAATGAGGAGCCTCAGAGCACAAGCTAACAGACAGTTGTTCCTTTAGCGAAACCTTTATGTTAATTCAACACAGACTACTTACGGAATTTCCCTTCTCTGAGAAAATCTCAACTTCTATAGAGAAATAGCACTCAGTCTTGCCTTTTCTTTTCAGAACTTCAGAAGTTCCCTCAAAAATTCCCTGAAGCCTTAAAATAATAAAGATTCTCAGTTGCGTGTCAGGATGTAATGTACAATATAAAATTTTCACATTTGATGCTCAGCATACTTAAATTTACCATAGTGCTTCCCATTCAATATATATACCAAGAATTCTAGCAAAATCGCATACTGTTCAACTAGAGATTTACCATGGGGTGCTTAACAATGAATTATTTAAAAGTACCTAATGTATCATGGTTTCTTGAGAGACTAATGTGCGTATGTGTGTATATTTATACATAAAATACCTGTGAGCCATTACAGAATACCAGTTTCTGAGCGTAGGGGTTTCGAGTGTAAATCTTAGAGGGTGTTTAAAAATAGGTGCCCTCCTGAAAATGCAGTGGAGTTTTAGAAAGAAAAAAAACTTAATAATCTTCCCTGTTCACATATACACACAGTCATTTAAAGGGAATATGAAAAGTATCTAAATTCTGCCATGAAGGATTTTTTTTTTCAATGTACATATTGATGTGGCATTTTAGATCTCGCTGAAAACTTTTAAAGAAATTTCCCTCATTTGCAGGTTTGAGAAGATTACTATGTGCCTCCTACTAGCAATCACCCACAGCACTTTTCCCAAAGCACTTTACTGAGTCGGTATGCACTTCCTTTTTGCTGGTGGAAAAAAAGACAGAAAAAGTGGTCTGCCCAGGATGAACAGCCTGGTGTGCTGCCTTCTCAAAAGCCTCGGGACTGTATTTTCTACCTGCTGGAGCTACACTGAGCCGGGCTGGCGGCGGCTCTTTGGCCCCTAGTTCTGCTCGCTTGAGGTGTCACCAGCTCACAGCTGCCTCTTCGACCGCTTTTTCAGATAGCCGTGGGAATAACCTCACGGGGGCCTGACTTTCAGTTCTGCGTTCCACCCTCTGACCCAAAGTGACTTTGAGATGATGGGTTTTGTGTTCAAGGGTGGATCAGCTGGCACCATCTGACATGTCCCATGCCTCCCTGGGGACCTTGTCTTCTCTTTGACACCTCATTGAGTCATTCTTGTAAAGAGACTTGGGCTGGTTTGCTGAGGAAGGGCACCTGTTATATTCCTGTGCACATCCATGTGGTGAGAGGGCTGGCTTTTCGTGCTGCTGGGTGGGATGCAGTTTGACGACTTCTAGTAGAAGAACGGTTTCGTGCTGGCTCCAGGGGGTTTGCTGTTGTCTTTCAATTTGACTTGCACGTTGGAGCATCTGTTTGGAACTTACTCAGGTCCTTGCAAAGAAATGGGTGACTTAGGACTTCCTTTGGCACCAGCAGCAAGGCGGGTCCTTTTTTTCCTTTTTTTTTTTTCCCTCAGGCATCTTGTGAGGAAGGGCTAGCATCTGATGCTTCCTCCCTGATGACAACAACCTGAAGTTTTTGAACAATGGGTAGCAGAAGAAGGAGCCAAGTGCCCTGTATCGCAAAGGCCAGCAGGACAGACTTTCAGGGACAGCTGAACAGAAGCAGAGGTCCAGACCTGGTTTCAGAGGTCACTTGATCTCAGGTTTGTGACTGGTCAGACTTGATATGCTAATTTTAAGCTTAGAGCACCTGCAGGATCATATTCGTATTGGTGTGTTCAGGCTAATGGCACTTCTGTTCTTTAGCAAGTCAGAGCCCTAAATCTAAAAGCCAGAGAGGGAAGACGAGTGCAGGCTCTACCAAAAGAATCATTGCTTTCTTGTCTAACTGGGGTAGTGGAACACAACATTCCTCCTGAAGAGCACTCTTTGAGGGTCTGACTCTCCCATAAATCTCTAATTCTGTGATGAATATCGGTATCTCTCACCCTAACCACTGGGTTGCAGACTAGCCCGGCGGGGTGAAGGCAGGTTGGACGCTCACTTTTGTCTTCACTGTAGTGAATACTTCTGTTGCTTCCAGGCAGGACAGGTTACCCGCAACAGAGAACCTGCCACCATTGTAAGCCACGTTTTTGAGGTACAATTTCAGTGAGCTCAAGAGGAAAAAAAGCCCAGAGGGGGTGCCTGTGGCCAAAAGCTCAGGCAGAGGGTGGTCTCGTGTCTGTAGGCAGCTCTGAAGTGGGCTGCCCTGCATCTTCCTCCCCTGTGACGTGGGGATGGAAGTAATCCTCGGTCGTGTGAAAACCCCGTGTGATTAAATGGGGCTTGAAAAAGGTGAAGGCTCCGGCAATGGCGGTGATGTTCTCCTCGGGCAGGCCCTGGTCAGGGTCAGGTCTGGGCGCCAAACTTACACGGGAAGGACGTAGCGTGGCCGAAGCACTCGCAGCTGAGCAGGGGGGCTGCCAGGGCGGAGGAAGAACAGTGAGGTGATGCAAGAAATATTTAATTGGGTTTATTTGCTAAAGACATCACGCGCCGGCTGCGAAGGTAAAACCTGATGGAAAATCCAAGCGGTAATGAAAAGCTGCCAACGCCTCTTCGTCAGGGAGTTTGGATAAGGAAAAATTAAAACACAAAAGCCCAGCACGGGTCCCTCGCCGGCCGGGGCGGGGGGGGAGTCTCGGCGCTCCCCGGGGGAGGCCCCTTCGCCGGGCAGGGTGACCCCGCTCGGGGCACACGCACACATACACGCGCGCACACGCAGGCTGCGCGCACACGCACAGCCGGTGCAGGAGCCCGCTCGCCGCCCGCACAGTCCCCACCGGCAAAACCCGCCGCCCGGGCCAAAAAAGGGGCGCCGCGGCGGAGAGCACGACGCGCCTCCTCCTCGTATTTCCTCCCCCGCCCACTTCCAGCGGCGGAGGGGCTCGTTTGCCGCCGGCTGCCGGCCGGGATGAAAAGTTATAGCCGCGGCAGGATGCGCGGCGCGGCGGTGAGCTTCCCCCGGCGGCGCCGGGGCGCGGCGGGCGGGCGGGCGGCGGGGGCGCGGGGAAGCCCGGGCGGGCGGGCGGCGGGGAGGAACCTCCGGGATCTCCGCGTCAGCTCCGGCTCTGCCTGGGTGCGTGTGTGTGTGTGTCCGGCCGGCCGTGCCGGTGCCCCGGGGGCCGGGCCGCGGCAGGGGGGAGCGCGAGGCGCACCGGCGCAGCGCCCCGAGCGGCGGCGGGGTGGGGGGTGGGGGGCGGGGGGGGAGGAGCGGCGGTAACTTTCGCCCCGGGGGGAGGCGCTGCTTCGTGCCGGGCCTGGCCGAGGGGCCGCCGCCGCCGCGCGGGACCCCCAGAGGAGAGCCCTGGGCCGCGGTGGCGAGGGGCCGCGCGGCCCCGGCCGAGGGGGGGGCGGCCGCTGCCGAGGGGCCGCGGGGTCCCGCCCGCGAGGCGGCAGCGGGGAAGCCGGCTCGTCGCGCGTCTGTTATGCCTCGCGCTGCGCCGCCGTCCCTCCCCCACCGGGCCGCGAGGAAACCCCCTCGGTGACCCCTCCCCCGACCCCTCCCCCACCCCCGCCTCCCCACCCCCGCCCGGCCGGGCCGGGGAAGAGGGCGGGGCCGGGAGACCCGGTGACGTCACTGCTCCCGGCCCCGCTTCCTGCAATAGAAAGTGAGAGAAGGTAAAATACCCCCCGCCCCCCCCGCGGCCGCCTCGCGCCCCTCCCCCCGCCAGTGACCGGGGCGTCGGGGGGCGGGGCGGAGCGGGGCGGGGCAGCGCGTCTCTCCCCGAGGGGAGCCCGGTGGCGGCGCCCGGCCCGCCCGCGCCTGCCGGCCCGCCCCGCCCCCCCGCCTGTCAGGGGAGGCTCCCGCCCCCCCGCATTGTGCGTGTCCGCGTGTGTCCCCCCCTCATCGCCCCGCAGCCGGGGGGGCGGGGGCCGCGGGAGGGGGGCTTCCGGGGTTGCTCCGCGCCCGGGTGGGACACGGGCGCCCGGAGGAGGGGTCTGCCGCGGGGGGGCGGGGGCGCGGCCGGGGGCCGGCCGGCACGGCGGCGGGGGGCTGCGGAGGAGGAGGAGGAAGGGGGGGATGGGGGGCCGTGCCGGGGGGCGGCGCCTTGGCCGGCCCGGGGGGGACGGTGCCGAGCTGTGTGTCTGTCTGTCTGTCTGCCTGCGTGTGCGCGCGCCCGGGCGCGGCGGCGGCGCTGGGTCATGTTTGTGTTTGAGGTTGTCAAGTGAAGGAGGCTCCCGGCCCTCCCCCACCCCCCACTGCTCACCCCCCCCCCCCCTCCGCCCGCCGCCGCCGCCGCCGCCGCGCAGGGGTCGCCGCGCTCCCCGCCGCCGCCATCAGCCGCCGCCGCGCCGGCCCCTCCGCCAGGTTTGCAGCGGGCCCCGCGGGGGGTGCGGGGGGGGGGGGGGGCTCGGGAGGCGCCGCGAGGAAGCGCGGGGAGGGGGGGCGTTGGGGAGGCGGGGCGGGACGGGCGCTCCCCGCCGCCCCCCCCCCCCCGGCGCAGAGCTGCGGCAGCCACAACACAATGTGTCCGCCACCGCCGGCGGGGGGGCGGGCGGGGAGGACCGCAGGCCCCGTTCTCCCCCTCCTCCCCCAAACTGTCCGCCGCGACCCCTCCAGGACCCGCAGGAACACCGGGGTTTTGGGTGGGGGAGGTGGGTGCCGCGGAGCGCCGTCCTGGCTCCCCCCGTCCCCGCCGCCGTCCCCGCGGGGTGCCGGGCTGCGGCCGCCCCCCCCGGCATGTGTGCAGCGCTTTGTTCGGTGCGGCGGTGCAGAGGGGTTTTCCCAGGCTCCTCCCTCTGTGTTCATTCATGGGTTTTTTTTTTTTTTGGTGGTGTGGTTTCCCCCCCCCCCCCCCCTTCTTTCCCTTCCCTGCTCGCGCATACCGGCGGCTCCCGGGGCTGGCGGCTCCCCGCCCTGCTCCCTCATCTGTGTGGGGTTTGGGGGTTGGTTTTTTTCGGGGGTGGGAGAGGGGGAAGATGTGACCGCTGCGTTTGCAAAGGCCCGTTTTTCCCGCTCCCCCCCCCCCTTTTTTTTTTTGTTCAAATTAAGGAGGGAATGACTTTTCGCGTGGGTCCTGCGCGGTGTTTCCGCCGTGGCTTTCACACGGCCACCCCTTTCCCCCGAAGGAACGAGTCCCGCTGGTGAGCGGGGGAAATGGGTGTTTTTAAAGCGTAAATGAGATGTCATTTCTGCTGCAGGGGAGCAGCGGGAGGTGCTTTCATGATTTAGGGATACCCGAGGGGGGTGGATTTTCAAACTCCTGCTCCGAAAAACTCGCGTCAAGGGGTGACGGAGTTTTTTAGAATAGGGCAAAACCTCAGCCCAGCAGCACCCAAAGTTCCCACGGACGGGGGACGGGGGTTCAAGGGGGTGCTTGTTGCTTCAGGCAACCCAGCTACCGCGTCCAAGACCAGGAAAATGGACCTGTTAGCCCACGGTTTCATTTCATTTCTCAATCTTGCTCTTGTCCTTGCAGATAAAGTGGTTCGGGGGAGCAACTTGACAGGCTGTGTGCTCTGTTTGGGATTTTTTTCCTTCTTTTTCCTTTATCTTGCGGTAATGCCCTAGTGAAGACCCATTAGTCAGAATAACATTTTCCAGCCTTCCTTTGTGTTAGTTTGCAGTCAGTTTCTTCTCCTGTTTGGGTCTTTTTATGCAGCAACAGACAAAAGGAACATTAAAAATTAATGATTATATTCCTCAACAGTCTGTAGGCTGATGGGGTGGTTGCAAATCGTCTATTTTAAGTTGAGTTTGAATTCTGTTTTCACAAAAAAAAGAGTTGTCTTAAAAAAAACCCCACAAACCTAAATTCATTCTTAAATGCTAAAAATTCTACATACTTCCTCTTTCAAATAGCTATCCTTAATCAACTTGTCCATCTTAGGGGACATTCTGAAGTTTATATAAATTTTAAAAATTTCTTCCTAGTGTTAACTGAAAAAAGAAAATCTGTTAGCATGAGGTAGTATTACTATTAAAAAAAAAAAGTGAAAAGTGGTGAGTGCTTTGTTTTGTTTATCAGGAAGAGTGGAATTACACCAGTCATTTTCTTTTTTAAGTTCTTGTGCGTGAGTATTTTGCCATAGTTCTGTGTGACACTTCACAGCCTGTAGGATTTCAGAAACTAAGCCAACATGCTCCTTAAGCTGGAAGCAAATCGCAAGAATGTTTGAAAAGTAAGAAAGTTTTGTTAGTCTTGCAAAAGAGGTAGTTTTGGGGGTGCAGATGTAGGCTTGTGCCATTTCCGCAGCAAATGCATGTGTTAGGCTATGAAGAGGATTCCCTGCTCCGTGGGGTTTATCCGCACAGGGTATTTCGGCAGAAATATCCCCTGGGGAGTTTTTCCAGACTTGCACGCTCCACGTAGGGAGCCCGGAGGTGGCTGATGTTACAAATAGGGTGGATTATTGCTGACACAGCGTGCGTTTGCCCTCCACTCTGGTCTCCCCTCACCCCGAGATGAAGATCTGTATCTTAAAGCCTGATGTCAAATTCTGTTTAGTTTTCTGGGTTTATTTGCACAGGACACAAGTTGTTGGAAGACGTTTTCTGGTTAGGAAACAGCTGACAAATGTGGAAAAGTGTCTTAGTTTTCTGGTGCTTCCTGAGTAATCCCAAAAGGAGTTTCACCCTTATCTAGTTTTCTTAAGATATTGGAACATTTCACTCTGTGAAAGGATAGGTACAGAAATATTTCTTGCTCATCGCTAATCTCTGTAGCCATTTGAGGGTGAAAGGGAGCAAACAGGTCTCTCTGTTTTCCTCATTAATGTGACCATCTCATAACTTTTGTCTCTTTTTTTTTTTAGCATATGGATTAACTGACCCCTTTGACAAGTGTATGGAGCTGCCATCTCTCTGCTTGCTGTACTTTCCATTTCTGAGAGGAGAAAGTGGTGTATGAGATTAGAGGAAAATGCCTCGGACGAAGCAGATACATCCCAGAAATCTGAGAGGTACGTAGCTCTCTGCTGAGAAAGTTTCTTGGGAAACCCGGTTGCAGTTGCAGTTACGAGGTTAAAGAAATAATATTTAAGAAGTCTGTTTTGATTCAAAAACAGTTTGTAGGCAAGTTTTAGGAGTCATCTGTGAGACAGTTCTAATTTTGAGAGAAATAAGTGGAATCTGTTCTTATTCCTGCAGTCTGTGTGCTTGATGGCATTCTTGAGATCCTCCAGGTTAGAGCAGTAACCAGCATGAACTTTGAAAATACAAAGGAAGACATAGTTTCCTTACCAGAGAATTTACAGTTGAAATACACAAGGATGTGGGAAATGCGTGTAGCGTAGAAGCAGCATGAGATCTGACAGCTAGTATATGTTTTTCTTAATAGTAATCAATTTGGCTTGCTTTTCAGGGGATCAAACTCTCCTCCCATGCATGCCTCCTCACTATTTATCATCTCTGTCACCCACGCTGCCTCGGGAATTGCTAGGTTTGACCTTGGTCTCCTTGCTGTCCTGCCTTCCCACAGCCAAATGGTAGCTCGCTGGCCTTGGAAAGAGGCAAGCGACCTGCTCCACAAACTGGCAAGCTTATACGTCCAGACGTTTCCTTGAACAAAATCCCAGTGCACTTAACCGAGCCCAGGACTGGCAGATGAATGTGAGGAATCTGATCCTATGGTTGTTTGTTACTGTCTTGGTAGAAGTGGCCCTGGAGGAATTAAACGAGAGGAAAAATACATGTCAGTTGACGAGCAGATGTGTATGTTGAGGGAGAGCACGCTTCCATCCCCGCCCTTGTACGCGGTTTTCGGGAGAACATGCTTCCACCTGCACCCTCACATGTAGCTGTCACCAGCTTTTTCAGTGTGCATTTTACAGTTGCAGTATGGAAGCATCCCTTCAGAGAATAAAAGCGATTACAAAACCACAAATATCAACATAAAAGTTTTAGGAGCAGGAACAGTGTTTGATTCCCGTTTTAACTTTTTATGCCAAAACCCAACAAACATCCGCACGCGTTTCAGTTAGTTCACAGTTGAGAGGCTCTCGACTGCTAGTGCATACAGCTCGACCTGAGACCTTGCCTTTTGCGGGCTGTGTCGCTGCTGCCACTAACAATCTCTGCTGGAGAAGACATTTTTGCAGTGTCTTTATTCAGGAAGTGCTGAGCAACATTGTTCGGTGTGATGGATAAACCTCCATCACGGATCAGGGATTTCACATTTAGGTGGTGCCGCTTCCCCTCCTTACTGATCGTGAAGCAATAAATTAGAGCCCGATTTTTAATACCGCTACTTACCAAGCTGCTGACATAGCTGAGCTTAGGTTTTTCTGATCAAATATGAGAGTGATCTAATTTTAGTACTCTGTTTGATATCTACTCTTGTCTCGTTTGAAACTTAATAGGAGTCTATTGTAAAGTGTTCTATTCACTTAAGTAAATGCATTTAAAATAAATAATCTAATTAAACTTTCAATTGTGTAAGAAATTAATTGCTTTTTTTTTTTGCCTTGCGTAATTTCCCCAGTCATTTAGCTTTTATCGCCCCCTGTAATAGCAGTTTTCATCAGTTCCTATTTTTCCCACAACTAATGGAGTTCTTGAATGAATTAAGATGGGTTAAATGTTGAGAAGGGAAATAGAGGTATACAGTGAGCCCATAACTTGAGATGATGTTGGAATGATTAAATGATTGTTAAAACTACACAGGTGCTGCAAACTTCAACACATTGTGAGCATATATTGCTACTATCACGGGTTATTAGAGGTGAAGTGGTTTGAAAAATCAGTTTACTTCTCGTTAGTTATGCCCTATTTCCATTTTTAGTCTAGATAATGAGGAAAACTGGATTTCAGTTTCTTTAGTCATTCTATCAGTCTCTGAGAATACTGTAGAAAATATTTGCTTAAACCCTCAGTTTTTGCTGGAACTCGAGGAGGCTGAAAGATTTCACAGATCTGTTTTCTGACAGCTTATTTTTATGTATGCAAAGTTAGACCAGTCTTAAGTTGACAGTCTTAACCGTTAAAAGTTTAAAAAATGAATTGCACCCATGGCTTGATCGATGATAATTAGTACTGATGATAATTAAACCTCTGAAAAGAATAAATGTCTGTGGTCGAAGGTGAAACTTGGCAAACTCTTACATTCTATAACTTTGGGAAGACAAAGATGTAAGATCAAGTAACCTGCGTTTTTAGGTTAAAAGGTATTTTTAAGTTGTCTAAACCCAATTGTCACCTTTTGTGCTACGTACAAAGAACATTCCGTGGCCTTACCTGGCTTCTCCCTCCCTTGTCCCAACTCCTCTCGTTGCCCCATAGCAATCAAATCTCCGACAGCTTAACTGGACTTGTCCAGAGCCCATCAATGTTTAACTTTTTTGAGAGATCACTGTTGAACAACCCTTGACACTCTCTATCCTGCTGTGCATCAGGTGAGTTACTTGGGTTGCACTTGCAGTCCAACTCAGTCTGGAGAATAAACAACCAAGTCCAAGAACATAAAATATGTTCCCCTAAAAAAAAGGCCAATGCAGTCCCTCTCCCCCACCAAAAAAAAACCCCACACAGGAAAAAACCCACCATAAACACCCCCAACCCCCCCATTAGTTAATTTGAGGTTTTCTGCAGCGTAGGAGTACGTTTTGAACGGTTTAGTATTGCCTGTGTTTACCATAAGCAACTTTATTGTCTGGGGAAGATGAAGTAGCATCGTTTAATATAGAGAGCTAAATTTAAGATTTTGGCAGGAAACCTTAAGGCTCTTCTTTCTGTGACATGGCTTTATTTTACTTGCTTTGTATACTTCTGAGAGAGCCTTTGGCAGATTAGCAGTGGCCCTGAAGTATCAGGATCAGTGAAGATCAGATTTATTGTTTTTTGTTGGGTTCTTCTGTTTGCTGAGGTCGTCTCCCCTGTCCCCTTTCTTGGCTTTCGCTGGCTTTTTGTTAGGTGAGTCAATATAGTGCTATACTAACCTGATTTTACAGCAGGGGAAAAAAAACTGTATCAGGAGGACAGGATATGGTTTGGATGCGTGCGAGTTCTGGAAAAGCCTTAGCAGTTTCAAAGGCGAAGGCCGAAGGCGTGCCTAGGAAAAGCCTGGCATGGGTTACCTGTGGGCTACGTGGCTGGAACCGAGTTTATAAGCAGATGCTCCTGATACTGTTTTGGTCTCTTGAATTTTTCAGTCGCGTATCGTATTGCTGATGAAAAGCATCGTCGCTTTCCCTCTGGAAAGCAAGTGTGCTGCCAAAGAGGAAAACCTCTCTCTTACGCAGACATCCAGAGGTTGTCTTTTCTTCATTTACTTTATTTGTTGTATGAAGTTTTAGCCAACTAAAACTAACAAAAAGACCGCTTTGCATGCGGTTACACCCTGTATTTACATGGCCAGTTGATACACAGGTGTAACAAGACATTTCACGGAAGCAGTAATGTATTCCCAGAAGTACAGTTGCATTAGAGAATCGTGCTTTTAGAAGGGCTGAGTGGGCTTGGTTTGTTGTCAGATGGTTGTGAGGATATAGAAGGAAAAACAACTCATGTTTTTGTTTACTTAGAAGTACCCAGTTGCAGAGTTTAAAATGAAAACTCATACAGTGGTTAGCACAGTGCTCTGATTCACCAACACAAAGCTGTAACAGAAATATTTTGAACTTGTGTCTCTTTCTAGGTAAGCTTTCTGTTATTTTTAAGAATACAAGTTGTTGCTGTTTGTGTTTTTCCTTCTCAATCAAATATTCCTGTTTGAAACAAATGGCGGACGGCCAGTAAAGTTCAACAGTCATCTCCAAATCTTCTAACGCTTTGCATTTGATAGGGAAATGCAAGTATAGTATGAATAGCCTAGCTCAATAGCTTGATAGCTTTGCAGTAGTCTGAAAAGTGTGCATAAGTTTGCTGGCAGAATGCTGGATACTTTCTGGGTCTTACGATGTCCAGAAGAGCTAGGCATCCGCTACATCTTCAGCGTGATCTAGCAAAGGCTCTTTGAGTTGGTTGAAAATTGTAATGTGCTTTCAATACTGAAATAGGCCTGTCTATGCTGAAAGCTGACAGGTTGATATTTCTTATTAGCGTTTGGTTGTGCAGTCTGTAAAACTTGAGTCTCGACTGGTGTGCTGTGCATTAGATCATGATTTGGATCAAGTGACTCAAAAAACCCAAAAACAACCAATGCTGCAATTTCTCAAGGCTCATTTCCGTAACTTGTGCTGGGTTGGTTCAGAAGAAATGTGTGAGCACAACATTTCACTTTTGTGTGTCAGTATTATTTCTGACAAAAAAATAATGCTCTGCGTTAGGGTATTTCTGAGGGGCTGTTGATGCATTATTGGTACATCAGAAGTGCTGGTGGTTGGAGCTCTGTGGCGTACCTGTGGACATCTGTAAAGATGCCGCATATGTGTCTTGCTCCGGTTTCTGAAGCATGCATGAAACACAGGTGGAACAAGAAGTCTTTGACTCTCAGTGACTCTGTTATAGAAGTATCCCTTGATTTGGCAGCAAGTCTTGTTTCTGTGTACAGAAAATTTCTTGTATGAACTAAATTTGAAACCAGAACCTCTTGTCATGAAGGTAGAGAGAATGCATGGTGTGCTCTGTACATCATCAGTTGGAGTACCAGAAGATCCGCCCGTTATGCAATGAATAGAACAGGTATCTCGTAGACCATAGAAGTAGTCTTTCCATGCCTTGGTATTGCTCATCTAGGATGTGGAATGATAATGTTTCTCTTTTTCTATTTGTTTTTGTTTTACTTGTTTAGAGTGTTTAAGAGTGTAAGAGTGTTTAAGTGTAAGAGACCTTTAGGCTGTTTCTTATGGTGTCTGTGCTCCAACGTCTTGCACATTAGAGATCATCTTGGCTGCAGCCATTAAGTTCTATTGTAATGTGAATAATGTCTGTATTTACGTGTGAAAAACTATCCAAAATACTCTGCAGTGTAAGAACAGCTGGATTTAAAGATGCAATTTGCCACCTTTTCCCATCACCTATCCTGTCCCCGTCTCGCTGTTACTTGTCCCTCAATTTGACCATGTAAGTGTTTTCAACAGGGTCTAGTCCTATTCACTGCACAGGACACTTGAGGCTTATGTCAGTGGCCACAGGTGATGGACAAAAGCCCGCTGAGAGCGGACTGCAAGAGGGGAAAGAATGGTAGGGTGGGTAAGACTGTTCAGTATTGCCTTGAGAGAGCTGCGTTTCATTCCTGCCGCTGCCACCAAGTTTCGTGTGTGAGACTGAGCCATTCTGTTACCCGAGCCTTTGCAGCCAGCCGCTAATTGCATGTGTGTGTTTTGCCCGAGTTGAGATGCCCGGGCACAAATTCAGAGCCGTTAACAGCTGCGGTCGCTTCGCTATGGCTCTGAATTTGGATGCAAAGCACTGCGAAAGTGCTAAATACCTTTTAAAAAATTTTTTTATAAAAAATCAGGGTCTAGGTGACTCAAGTGGAAGATCCAAGATTAGCCAACACTTTTGGCAAATCTTTTCATCTCTCTATGCCTCTGTTTTCTGCCTGTAAATTGAAGATACCAGTACCACACCAGCTGCTAAGGGTTGAGAAGATAAAGTTGTTAGTGTTGTGAAGCAGACACTCGGTGGCTAAATAATGGAAAAGATGATGAAGAAACTGGTAGTAAACAGAGCCAAGCAGTGAGCACAGCCCATTTTGTGCACTGGCGTAGTTTGCGTAAACACCCTTACTTTTGGCATTCTCCAGCTTCTTGCTGCTTCACTTCACAATCTTAACATTTAAAAGGTATTCTTAAAGGTTACTTCCTAGCATCTAAAATAGCAAACTAAAAAAACCAAGAAACTCCACCGTATTGAACCACAACGCTTCCCGTATGAGTCATCGAGGTGCTGGGACCTCAGACTGGACCGCGGGCTTTTGCTACGCGAGCTGTGCAGCGTGCGGCGGTACCCCGCGTGGAGCCGGCGCTGGGGAGCGGGGACAGAAGTCGCTCCCGTCGGTGGGCGTTCATCATCGTGTTGCCGAGAAAGCCCCTGCAACCAGGAGGAATACTCATTGCGGGAAAAGTCTCTGGAGAGGAACATCTTTAATGTCATTGTTTCCCAGTTGGTTTTGTGACTGGTTTAAGCCATTGCCGCTGGAGGAGGAGGAGGAGGAAATGAAGCGGTCCTGCTTCCCCCACCTCAGGTGCTTGCTCCCCACGCTGTGTTGCCCTCCTCGCCCGAGCGTTCGCTGGCCCCGCAGGGGAAGAAGTAGTGGCACCCAGGGTGAGTGCTGGCATCACGGCCAGGGGCGACTTCTGTGCTGGGTTGGCTGGTTCCCTGGTGCTGTACGCCCCGCTGCTGCTGGAGGAGGTGGCGATGGTGGCCGGGGGGGACGGCGCGGAGCCAGGGCCCTCTCACGCCTCTTGCTTGACCTCCTTGTGCAGCGAGGTTGGAAATCTCTATTTGCCATGTGTAAGTGGCAGGCTTTTTGAGCGTCTTTAGTTGTCCAAAGACAGGTATAGATTTTTTCATAAGGATAACAAAAGGTCTGGTCCTTATTTCTGGTTTGTTTGCTTTTCCCTTTAGAACCCTCTCCTACTGACAAATTTCAAAACTGGGAAGCGACAGAGGTTCTTAAATGGATGACTTTAAGAATTTTAGCGTACTGGTAAACCATCAGGAAACTGAACTGGTCTCAGCTGACAATTAAAAGTCAAACAAAACACTCCCTTTAACATTTGGCGTAGAACTTTCATTCAGAATGAGCAAAATTTGGCTACGATTTAAGCAGTTAAAAAGAGGTCCAGAAAACCAAGCTTGATTGTAGCTGGCACTGGCAGCTTTGAATATGTATTTATAGATTTCCGCATATGCATGCTAAATATTAGGAAAAGAAGATGGGGGTAATGCAAAGAGAGTCTGCTGGATACAGGCAGTGGCAAAAATAGGTGCTTTCAGGAGGAGTTAAAATAACGTGAAGGAGAGGGATAAAAGGATGGTATTCCAGGTTACAAGATTGCAAAGAAATGTCTGCAAGCATGACTGTTGATGAAAGAATAAGACTGGAGGAAGGAGCTTAGTTCTGTTCTTAGTTGTGTTGTATTTTATATATATATATAGGTTATATTATGGAATATAGCTTATATTATGGAATATAAAATCATTATAGTTGCAGTTAGAATCAGGCTCGAGCTGGAAGAAATTAGTGAAGGGTAAGGTTAAAAAAAAAAAAATTCACACTGACATCAGAAAAGCAGCAATGAACTCAATATTGAAAGCCATGTATAAGCCAGTTAGATTTCTTTCAGAATACAGTGAAGTGGAAACAGTCCGGATCTGTAATTCTGCCTCACCTTTACATCCTGTATCATCTTTGTTGTTAATTGAGCATGGAGTAAGAAATGCTACAGAATTTGGCATTTGCTGAAGCATGAACTCGAGCGTGTTAGGAAGGTCATGAAAAAAATTGTAGTTGTGAAGGGAGAAACAAAAAGTAAGAATTCAGCAGTTGCCCTTTCATACATTTCTATTAGAGCAGGCAGTTGGCTCTGGGGATGAAACTGAGTCCAGTCTTTTGAGCCCAGGAACAATTACATATTGGAAGAGTCAAGCTTTCTTATAAGCATTTAACTTTTTTTTTTTTTTTTTTTTTTTTTTAGTTCCATGCATCTCTTAGTAGATTTTGGTTTGCTGTGGGTTTATATGTAAGGTAACTTTTAATGACTGGCTAGGCCTGAGAAGCTTGGTTAAGAGAGCCTCCTCACAGGTTTATGGTCATCTACGTCTTCAGTGGCTGTTATGAAAAGGGTGAAGGCTTATGGTCTCGCATTCTTCTTAACTGACCTTTTCCTGCTTTAAAACTGCACAAGTTTCTCTGACACTGATGTTGGTGATTTCAAACTTGGAATGCACCAGCGTGCTGGACTTGCCAGTTGCGGGCTGTGTTACTGCACAGGTCTAAAATCTACCCCAATAAGCTTTCCAAGAGCATCGCTACCATTTAAAAGTACCTCGTTGCAATGAATTCTCTTTAATAGTACCAAAGGAATTTTAAGGCATAGTACTGTTTCCTTCAGACTGTTCGCTGTGCCTGTGTTACGATGCTTGAAAGGAGTTGTGTGATAGGTACTTCCCTGCTGCTCCAGGCGAGGATTCTCGGGCTGTGGGAAGAATTCCTGGTCCTCGGTGGGGACCGAGACGTGCAGGACCTTGCTCAGGGAGCTCAGTAACAACACGCAGCTGTCTGCGGGTTAGGAGGTAGTGTCTGTTTGACCTAACGCTTTGCGCAATGGCTGAAGAACTGTTTTGTTCTAACCACAGTCAGCCGTCATCACCAAAGCGGTCACCTGTAGCCCAACTTGGTGTGCTGGGGAAGTGGAAAAAGGCTAGTTCTCTGATTTTGGGGTAGTGTTGCTTTGTCTTGGTTTTTAATCCTGAAATTACTCTTTTTCATGACACGTATTTTGAGTTTTTTCTTATGATCAGACAATTTGATTTCAAATCGCAAACTGGGGTAAATATTCACACTGGAAAATGTAAAGGAGACTTTCTAAAGCTACGCCTTTTCCCAGTTTGTGTTCCTAGACTTGTTCATTCTTTGGTATGTTGGACTGGACTTCTGTAGCAGGCATTTTAGTTCAGGAATGATTTATGAGATTACGAAGAGAGAAACTCAGGCTCTTAGTTGGAAAGTAAGATTTTCTTTGCGATGTTAAAACAGATGAATAAACTGGACTCGAAATGTCCAAATTAGATGAGTTGGGCAAAGTACAGTCTTTCCCTCTGCTTGTTTAAATGTATCATAGTTCAGAAGTAAGAGCTCTTTACAGTAAGAAGTGGGGGGGAACCCCTACAGCAGATGTTTGGAGCCTTCGGTGATGCATTTGTGGGGGAAGTGGGGAAGCTCTAGTTCAGCAGGCGAGGCAGTACTGCTTGGTTTTATACAAAAACTTTTTAAATGCCCTTAAAGCTTCTCTCAGCATGAGGCTGCTCTGAGAATATGCTGACTTAGTGAATCCCGGACGACCTTTGGTTGTGAAAAGCGGAAGGAGAGTTTTTGTTAAGGCAAAGTCGAAAGAGCCTGTGTACTTGAAAATTTCATCTTTGACTTAAGACTTTGTTGATACTCATATAATTGAATCTGCTTAATGCAGTAAACTGGATTTAACATCTGTGGTTGCCAGCAGAAGTGGCGAGTAGAGAATGCCTGCTCATATGTTAAAATGCCATGTGGGCTTTCTTCCCCCTGAATTCCCGTGTGCTTAAAAGAGAAGTTCCCACTAAGTCCCCTTCGTAAATCCTGGGCAGACTTCTCTGGTTGAAATGGCCCAAGGTTCAGGACGAGCTGCGGGGAGGAAAAGCAGCGGTTCGGCAGGAGCTTGTGGTGTAGCGTCGCTACAAAACAACCGTGCGTGTGTTCCTAGTTACCTATGAAATACGTGGCTGACGCCCTGCCAGCGGTGGTAGTCATGGAACATCCAGAGCACACCGCATGATTTCCTCTCATTTTTGGCCTAATTTCGGGGGGTGGGAAGCAGGGTAAGTTATTGTTGAGCCGTATTGTTTTTAACTACTGAGCTCTGTCAAGTCAGATGGGAGATTGCACACTTGTTCTTACCCTAAGACACGATAACAGAGCCAGGAAAAAGAAAGGAAGGAGTGTTCAGAAATGGCATGTAATTTCTGCGGTGGTTTTGTTGTTCTGTTACCTGTAAGGAATCTCTAGCCGTTGTGGTTTTGGGAAGAGGACTGCACGTCTCTTGCGCAGTAGATATACAGATTTTACCTTTCTCCCTCATTCAGGATTTCTTACAGAAAGAAGTGTTTCTGTCCCAGATCTATGAAGGAAGCACAGTGGTGTATGTATTATTTGTGTTTAAAATATTTCACTTTATAACGTTTATTAGCACAATGCTTAATATGCCAACGTTAATTCTCAACTGTGAAGAGGCAGAGCTAAATATGTATACTGTAATAGTTTAATGCCCTGAATCTTAAAAGAGAGTTGCCGCCTTCAGTGTAAGGGCAATGCTTTTGTAACTAAGGCAGATTAGGAACTATGAAAATACTAAATTTTATTACAGGAATGATTTAATAATTTTCAAAAAAATCTTTAATGTACAGGCTTGCTGAATTTGTCTCAAGTATCATATGCATTTGTTAGGGGGGTGGGATAATACCTTTTTTCATTATAACAATTTATGTAACATTTAATTATGTTTTCCCCAGGTGTATTTTCTGTATTTTAAGCAAAGTGTATTTCTGTGCCAGTTAAATCTTACATTTATTTTAGAGCACGAGTATATGTAGATTATGTCCAGGTATATGTGTCCGTCAGCATGTTTCAAGGTAGTGTTTTCTTTATGTGCTTTTTCCTTTTTTCTCCTTAAAATTCTAGAATATAGCCTGAAACAGTGATGTAACTTCTGGAGATGTCAGAGGAATTGCTGTGCTGGTACAGGATGATTTTACTTCTGGCTTGTGAAATGCAGTTGGTCTTGAGTACCTCTTCAGCAAGGCTTGGTATGGGGATTGCTGTACAATCTGGCTGCTCACAGGCAAGAAACCTGCTGCTGCAGTGGTGGAGAGATCGAGACAGCTTTTGTTGCCTGGCTGCTCACCCCGTTTAAATGGTCAATCTCTCTCTCAGGCTCATTAATTAGGCTAGTCGTCAGGCTTGCTCAGAAGCCCTGCAGTCTTAACAGTTCATGGTTTTCTGAAGCTTTCCGTCGTCTTGGTATATCATCTGCATATGCACAAGTACTGTCAAGGCACACTCTGAAATTCCCTGATGGAGCGGGTTGGGATCTCCTGCTTGGGGCTTTTGACGGAGGGATCCTGGATCCAAGAGCGAGCGGGCACCGTAGGCAGATCAGGGCACGTCCCAGAGCTCCTGAGAAGTTTTCGCAGGCACCCAGGCGGGATATGGCCTCGGCACAAAACAGATTTTAATTATTAATGTTTTTCCAGGGTCTTAAGGCTGGCTTCTATCACAAATAAATGAATAGCACACTGCTCTTAAAGACTATTGTTTTAACTTTCTGTCTTCACAACTTGTTGGGTTTTTTGTTGTTTTTTTAATTGGTGGTGGTTTTTTTGCTGGTGGTGTTTCTGTATTTTTTTTTTCCCTCCTACTCTGTGCTTTTTTTATTCTCTCATTCTTTTTCTCCAGAGTGACTTCCACTTCTCACTATCTATGGCTATTGCTTCTCTACCATTCTGCCTGCTAATGCAAATATAACCAACAGTCTAGTGGGCATCTAGGAAACAGGCAAATTCATAGTGTCGTCTTATTCCTCCCTGATTTTTCTTCCGGTTCTTAAGCCTAACAAACCTTTGATATTGCTAACATCTTATGTGTTTTGATTTGCTCCCTGAACAAAGTTGTAGGTATAAAGACATTTCTACTGAAGTGCCCCTGAGTTTACATGATGAGGCCTTAAAAAATAGTTAACAAACTATGTTCCTCAGGAATAACATCTTTACAGTGTTTTGAGAAAGCAGAACCAGAAACTGGCTATAGAGGATCATGTTGTATTAAGAATCAAGGTTCAGAGAGTTGAAGAATGTGGTATCTGTCTGTAACGTGTTCGGGAAGCTTTGCCAAGTAATGGATTTTCAATACATCTGAAAACTGACCCCATTATTTTAGGCAGTATTTCTACAAACAGTGTCTCCAAGATGAAAGAACAAGAGTGCGAGTGGTTGCATTTCTCATAGGTCTGTATAAACACATTTAGGACTGTTTGGAAGTGTAAAAAGTGAGTTAATATTGAAATATTTTTTCCAACTTTTACCGTAATTTTTGTACTTTTTTTTTTTTTTTGTAAAAGTTCTTGGTTTCCCCATCCTGTAGAAGATTCACATTCTAGCACTTTTTCTTTTGAATGTCCAGGCTCCACGCTTCAGTAAACACTGACCAGATTTGCGCAGGAGATCTTTCCTGTTTACCGTCTTGGACTGTCAAAGGGAACTTCAGCAGAGAAAGGGCAGGGTGTGCTGAGTGGGCTGGCGTGCCTCGCAGCATCCTTTCCTGTGCCTCTTTGTAGCATCCAGGCTAAAAGACAGGTAGAACCTGTTGTGATCCTTTCTCGTGGACCTTCATATGTCACCTGCAGTCAGGCTTTGGAAGTTTATAAATGGGGCTTCTGAATTTCTGATTTTTGATTTGCCTGGGAAATCACAATTTACACAGCATGGCCAGTGACAGTCCTAGCTCATCTATGCTGGCCTTCTGTAGTTGGATGTATCAATTATAAAAAGCTATTTAAAAATCCTTAGAAACGGGGAAGAACCTGAAGGTTAATGTCTTATTGGTGGAAAATATTAGCTTGAAAAGGATGTAGTGGTCAGTGTTTTCCAGAGCTGAAAGTTTCTGGTTAACCACTTACTTCTGCGAGGGCATTCAGAACCTTGAAGTGCTTTAAAGTCTACTGATGCCAGGAAAAGGGGCAGAGGAGACAAAGCCTGTTTTTTAGCTTAACAGAAAGACTTAATGTACAAGATGCACAATGACGTTCTCGTTACCTGCAAGTTAATTTCAGTCCTGCATTTCCAGTAAACACTGACGTAGAACATGGCTCTTGAGCCAATGTTATAACTAATCAGCTTTTTCTCCAAGAGGTTTTAAAAACACAGTTTTGGCAACAGTAACTAAGATAATATTTTACAGAAGAATCTCCAGTAAATAGAAAGCAAGCTGGTAATCAGTTTTGATTAACGGCTCTGCATTCGCTTGTTTAAATGCTGACATCCCGATTAGCATGTATGCTGCATTTAAATATGCGATTTCACTTTAGCGGAGTTTGAGGCATGGAGAATGGAGGTAACTTTTCAGTTGCTAGAGGCTGGGGGTGTGAGGTGAAAAGGCAGGAGATGCTCCCACCTTCCTCAGCTTTGTAAAGTCATACCTATGTGACCGATACTTTCACTTAGTTGTGGGATTATGGGGTTTCTTAATTACTTACGGGTAAAGGAAAAAGGGGGGGCGTTGGTTTTGTTTTGTTTTGCAAATTCTACTTAGTCTACGACAGACTTAATTTTAAGTTTTAGCTGAAGTATTAAGGCTTTTGTTTGTGAACTAAATGACTCCTCCTCCTCATTTTGTTAAAGACAAAGAAAGTTGAGCATGTATAAAAGTTTGTAAGATTTTTCTGGATTATTTTAAGAATTGCCAATTGCAGATGCCAGTAGCATCTGAGCATTTAAATCTGCATTTCCGTTGTGATATTTGCTTCATATATGTGTGCAGAGTAGTTGCTATTTCTTATGTTGTTTGTAATGTGGTGGGTGGTTTTTTTTTTTCATGTAAAACCATGGATTCTGATAACAGTTGTTAGGTACCAGAATATAGTTGTTTGCTTTGCCGACTCACTTCTGCAAAGTTGAGACTTTTGGCCAAAAGAGCATGTACATCTTTCTGGGTTGCAGATCCTGGCTTTGTGAAAAACTGACTGATTCAACAGGAAGGTTGGCCTGCCACGTAAGCACACCATAAAAAATGAGCATCTGACAGCTCTGTGGCTGAAAGTAGTGGATCTGACACAGGCATATGGAAAATTCATGCAATGGGGATACTGTATCAAAACAATTTCTGTAGAGAGGCAAAACCAAATCCTTTCCCTCCCTTCCTCCCTCCTGTGCTTTCCTGTGACTCTTGGTTTTTTACACTGTTTGCTTCTCACGTTTTGCCTTTCAAATGATTTCTCTTTAAAAATCAACATCTTACACAAGGATTGAACAGTTCCTCAAAGAATTTTTAGGTAGAACAATTGAACTTGGAAGGCGAATATTCACATGGGGGTAACATGAGGAAGGTGGGACGCTTTTGAAAAGCCATGGTTCCTCTTCCACTTAATGTGACTGTCCTAAAGGAGAGACAATGTACTGCGCTCACCAATTGGAAAGAGGATTCCTGCGTGGAATAATTTGATTCTCTTTCTTCCGAAGGAAATTCTATTTTCTTTCTGTGCCCTCTGCCGACACAAGACTTTTCTCCCTTCTACCCAGTATATTTTTGTTGTATTAGTTTTGATAACCTCTGCAAGGTTTTGTATTAGTCTTCTACCTGGGCTTGTAGAACAGAGGCTTCTGTTTACACAGAAGGGCTCCTGCTGGTGTTGCTGAACTGGCAGAGGTTTTCAGAACGGTGAAGGGGTGGAAAGAAAATGTAGGCGATCAACAAATAAAACAATTGCCTTTCATAGCAAGCTAGTCTATAACTGATCTTGCTGACTTACTTTGGTTTGCATTTTCTTTTTTTTCTTCCCTCCTGCTTCAAAAGTTTTTGAAACTGTTAGACATAAGTAGTACCGAACCCAAGCAGTTCACAATACCCAAACTACTTATTGCTCTGTGTTTTTGCTGTTGCGTTGGTGTTGGAACGCTATTCGTGCAGCCTGCTTTCTTCTCTCTCTGATAGAAGAAAAATGAAGAAAATAGCTGGAATTGACTTAGGCATTCATCGTGTCATTTTTCTCTATCCTCCTTGAACTGGTCCAAAGTCAAAACAATTCAATAGTAACATTTTTCAACAACTGTCATTGGGGCATCTGTATTTCTTGTTGCACTTCTTCCAACAGACCTTTCAAAATAAGGTATTGCTGTTAAAACTACCGCAAAGTCAAGAAGCGGAGGCACGAGAGGATTAAGAGACGGCTTGACCAAGGTGTGTAGACACCTACTCTCTACTAAAGCCTGAGGAGCTGTTGAGCCCAAAGCCCTTGCTGGATGTGTACAGTTGTTTAGGGTCATGTTGGGGGGTGAAGCCAGGGCTTTCCTGGCTGCCTTGGGTAGTGGTGGTCACCGCCGACCTGGTGTTTCCCCACGGAACCCTTTCCTAAAATCTTTGAGCCATGTGGCTCTCTTCACAAGACTCCCCCCCGTCATGCGTTCGTGCCTGGAGTTCCAGAGTGTGGGTAAATGAGGTACAGATGTGTTTGTCCAGGGGCCGGTCTCCTTGCTGCGCTGGCAAGGACGTGACTCCACACGGCATCGCCCGTTCCAGGAGCTGCCCAGCCTGCTCTTCCCTCTGACGAGTTTCGGCTGAGGGAGCCTCTCTGTGGTGAATGAATTATTGAAACGAGGTGCCTGAAGATACAGTTAGACTTCTGTTCATCCGAGAAGTAATTAACAGCTGGATGTCTCACCGCTGTAGGAATTAATTCCCTTCAGTAACGGCCAAGGCCTCCTCTGTGTCCCCGCGACTACGTTTGCGTGTCGTCGGTTCAGCTGGGCTGCGGCCGTGGGTGCGGCCGACGCGCCGATCCGCGAGTACGGGGAGCCGGTGCCGCGGGCTCGCGCTCTTTAATTTCCGAAGCGCTAGCCCGGCCGGTTGAGGGGAGCCCGGCCCCTGGGACGGACAGGCTGCGGAGTCCTGCTCTGGCCGCAGCCGCCGTGGGGCAGCTGGCTTCGTGCCCGGGGAGCCGCGCCAGCCTGGGGAGCATGCAGGGTGAATGGCGGGGATCAGGGCCTGGCGGCGTGGTAAAGGGAACAGACTTCTGGCTGTCTAAAGGCCAGAAAAGTTGCTCTTCATCGCCGCTGCCACCTCCGTGCCCAGGAGCACTGAGGAACTTGGTGCTGCGCGGTGGCAGTCGGCGTGGGTTTGTCCTTTGTGCGTGCCCGCGTGAGAAAAGCGCGTTTGGTAAACAAATTTTAAAAGGCCTGGTTTGTTCCTTCTGCTTCGTACGTAAATCCCGCCGCGGGAACTGCGGCTGTGCTCCCCTCCGCGTTTTGAAGGCGGAGAGGGCCAGTGGTGCCGCGGCGCGGGTGCGTGGAGCCGGGCGGTAGCCGTTGGCGTCGTATCACCAGCCGGGTGCGCGCGAACCGTCGGGAGCCTGCGCGTGGCTGTGGGAAGGGGCTGCCGCGCTCCCAGCACGTTCCTCCTTTGCTCCCCCAGCGAAGCTCTGCCCCATTCACACGTTGCTTGTTTCTTACCAGCCGGACTAAATAATCGTTATAATAACGAAGACTTCTAAGTAAAAAGTCCGTTGGAAAAAAAAAAAGCTTGATTTTTTTTTTTTGTTGTCCAGAGATGAATCCAGTCTTCTCCACCCATTTTCTCTCATCAGAAACCAGAGCTCAGAAATTGCTACAGCAACGCTCTTCCAAGTGATGGTGCCTGCTTCATCCCCTTCCTAATAACTGTGCTCCTGTGGTGGTGAGGAGGTACGGCAGTGCTCCCAAGCTTGGTGTATACGAAATCCTTGATGCAGTCACAAAAAAAGCATTAGTTTGCAGTTAGGTGGATATATATATTCCCGAAGGAATACTTTGTCCGTACCTGTCTGTAACCGACACTGAATGTTGGAGGGTGCAGCTGTGAGGGAGAGGGGGGTAAATACTCCGGCTGAGTCGTCTTTGCTTCTTCCTGATTTTTCCCTTTCCATTCACACTTAATGCCCATGGAAATATTTTTTTTCCTTACAAGTAATTTTATTTGCTTTCCTTTTTTTTTTAATCAAGAAAAATTACATACAGAGTATCTTACCTTAAAAACTGGAATAAAAACATATTTGTGCAACCAAGACAAGAGCTGGAAATAAGAAAAGCGGATTTGTGGCTTTTCATTCCGTATGATTCCTTTTACGTGTACTCCTGTCCTGTATTGAGCTGAGGCTTTTACTTTGCAGGAAAAGAGAAGCATCTACTCATGTCAAGAGCATAATTCCTAGTTATTTTCAGCAGGTGCTTAAACACATTTGTAAATTCCAGTGTATAGCTGAGCGATTCAGCCTCTACCCCTGTGCGTAAATTCGTAGCGAAGGACACAATGAGGGGTTTGAGTGTCTAAATGATACCTTTTTTTCAGCGTGGAATTCCCTCTGAGAGGCCAGGCCTAAAAATACCAAATGTTTCCACAAACAATTCCTGTGCGCTGTGTGTTGAGTAAGACAGCTACAACCAAGGAAAGAGCTGCTGCTGACAATTTCCCAAATGAATGCAGGAGTCCAAGCTGAGCTCGTTATATATAGTTTTTATTATTGGTCATACGTTCTTACCAGAAATCCAGATGTGCTTGAGTCATGCAGCAGATTAATGACACAAAATGACTGTGGCTGCAGGATGAAAGTTTAGTTTGTGTACCATAGAGGATACAGTAACTTCCAGTTAATGACTTTAAAATATTTTACAGAATGCAAATGAGCAAGTTAAGGCATGTAAACAAAAGTTGTCAGACTTCTTTTCAAGGTAAGCGTGTGAATTACATCCTATTGAAATGTGTGATTTGATTTAAAGAATAAGTTTGTATCAGTGCTGTCCTTTTCCAATGGAGTGTTACAATAAATAAGCATTTAAAAAAACCCCAAACCTAAAAACATTCTCCGTACATAAGAGGGAAATACAAAAGGGAAAGGCAAAAGCAAGTAGAGAAACTTTACAGGGCAAGCAATGATCATGCTAAAATAGTAGAAAATCTTGCAATTTTGAACCTGAAGTACTTCATTTCAGGAATGTTTCAGCGTAACAGAAATTTGAGTGACTGCTAATTTGAAATACAGAGTTCAGCATGAAAGTTGGTAAGCTTATGAGTTCAGATATTTCTCAGTGCTCGTATCCAGTAGCCATATAGGCATGTTTACGCAGCATCGAAAACCTTAATTTTCCTTTTTCTTGCCGCTGCCGTACTTTCCTTGGGAAAAATCCTGGTCCAGCGATTGTGAAGTTTCATGTCAAAGTATGGTCTCTCCAAATTAAATCCCTGCAGCAGCAGGCGAGTGGCGTAGGGAAACTGTTTGCCGTGGCTGTGTCCACCAGCTACAAGTTTTCTTGTTGTTCGGGGTGGAAGAGGCAGCTCTTTTCACTCACCCGGCTCATTGACTCATTTGTTTGGCAAAGCAACTGATGAGAGTGATGCTGTTACTTGACGACTTTCACCAGTATCTTTCTTTATATCAGAATGGTTTCAAGTACAATATGTAATTCGCAGTCAGCGGCCCTTGTGGAGGTACAGAGTTGTTGTCTCTGTTTTTGACACCATTGAGACCACCCCTAAAAGCGTCTGGGTGACCCTTGTAGACCCATCAGCACTGACCCTTGGCACTCAAGGCAGTAACTGTGGCTCCCAGTCCACTCAGGTCTTCTGATGGGTCCCAACTAACAAATCCAATTTAAAGCTAACATCAGGCACCACTGAACACCAGCAGCTGTTGTAGCCCAACGTGTGCCCGTGAGTAGCTGTATTTTTCACTCTCTCTGAAAATTACAGCCTAAGCTGTAAATAATGCTTGAAGTCTTTCTAAGCTTATGTCCAGCTTTTTTTTGGTTGAATGTTTAGATTATTGTCATGGACTGGGATGGGCTGCGTGTTTCTTCTGTGTTGTGAAGCTTTCACATAGCGACTTTGTGCTCACCTCAACTTCGGTAGAAATCCACTTCTGAGAAAACGGTGGCATTTCCACCAAATTCTCTGCATCCTTTGGCAACACAGAAAGAGGAAAATATTTTCCCTGTTCATGACTGGTCTAACTTGTATTTCTTCTTGCATGAGAATATATCCCAAATTTATAGAGGGGGATTTGTTTCAAGGTCCTGTTAACATGAGAACTCTTGGGTGTTTTTTTTATTCCTGGCAGTAGAATTACATTCACTATTTCTCCTATTTTGAATCTAAGTTCTAAACATTATGGGAACTGTAATGTAATCATCTCCCTGAAATGTCAGGTTGCCATTCAAAAGAGACACATTTGGGTTTTTTGGGGGTTGTTTTTTGAACCAATGGCTCACATAGACTAGGGATGAGTGGGGCTGTTGAGCCAGAGGCACTGGTGGCAATGTTGGGGATGGTCAGGTACCCTGTAGCCTTTGATCATTGTGGTAGTTATTACTATTCTGTTTCATCCTGATGAAACTTATTGAAAGTAGTCAGACATTTGTGCATATTAGCATTATCTTTTTTTTTAAAGGTAATAAGGATGCCAACAGGCATTTCTTTGTTCCTAATGCAAGCATAGTATTGATACAGAAGTGTTTTCTCTTGGGACATCAGAATCAAGTCTGCTTTAAGTTATTTCTGTATACATACCTATCCTTCTAGGCTTGTAATAGTCTCTGGAATTCCCAGAGTTTTCTGAAAACAGCTTTATTATTAGATGTGTGCTTTCTGAAATCTCCACTTAGGTTATCTTCAATATCGTGACGATATTGAGGTCACACCTAGCAGCAAGACAGCCCAGGCCATATACATGTCGGGGGAAAGGGAGAGGCAGGCAGGGAAAACAGGGGCAGAAGAAGGGGTTATGGGGGAATCTGGGCTGTATAATCTGGCCTGTGTGGGACATGTCTACATCTACTTACAAATGAAACTTTCTTAGATCTTTCGCCAGACTTGATTTTTGCATTTGCCTGAAATAAGGATAGTGGAGAGAGAGACAGACACAACATTACCAGAGACTGCGGAGCAGATTCTTATAGGAGTATAGATTATGCTGTTCTGGAGAAGATTATTTTTTAAGTTATCGATATGCTTGAACAGCAGCTCTGAAAATACGTAGGAGAAGAAGTAAGAACAAGGGTAGATGATTGATGCAAAAACCACCCAAAAAAATTGGATCCAGGTGGAGGGAGTGGGATCTACGCTCTGTAGCTATGGAAAGGCTCTCCTGTATTTATCCCCGTTTCCCGTCACTTCCAGCACAATGCGAGGAACTCTATGCTACGTTTATGTGTTGGAACTGAGCGTAAGAAAGTAGTAGTGAGTCGGTTGTCGGCGTGTTGTGCTTTCTTTAATTTACAGCGTCATCACTGTGCTGTGCTGCCATAAAGGACAGAATATAGCCTTTGTCCCCGCTCAGCGTTAGCGGAACCGAGAGCGATGCACGCAGTTGGCAAAGACTTCAACAACAGAGTCCTCATTCATTGCGACAGAGTAGTTTGTTTTAGCTGTGTTACATAAGCCCTTTGTGGTATAACTCGGGACGTTGCACAGAATAATATTGGGCATGGAATCCATCTGTTGTACTAGATACTGAGAAGGGAAAAAAGATACCGTATTGCAGTCAGTTGCTGGGATAGGCCTTCAAAAGCTAGCTGAAGTACTGCGACCCATTCCCTTAGCGACGCCACAGGGCATGTGCTAGAAGCAGTCATGAGCGACTGCTGTAGTTGTTCTACTTGCACAGAAATATACCCTTTATGAACCTAATGCCAACTTACATCTTCAGAGAGTTGTACGCATACTGGACTGGTAAGAGAAAGCTTTCTCCTGAAAATACTACATGAGTTACCAACCCCATGGTGTAACGGTGATGTTTCAGTGGGGCCATAGGCACTGCAAAGCAGGTAAGATTTTTGTCATTGAGCCCTGAAAAGTTACTGCCATTAGGTGTTGTGTTGCCTGAAAGTAAACCCACCTGTCTTTTGTAATTAACATTCTGCGCAAGAGTATGCAAAATTTTATTAAGCAGAATGTTTTTTCATACAATGGGAAGAAGGAAAAAGAGCCACTGAAATATGTCAGAAGTTGGTGTTAATGAAAATATTGCCTTGCCATCCTGACTGTTTCCTGACAAAGCAGTAAAATGCTGCATAAAAATCTCTTCAGTTAAAGTGATGGGTCTCTGCCTTTTGTTTTGGAGGACTTTTAAAAAAAATAAATAAGTGAAAGCAGGCATTTCCCAGAATCTTGGATTGCTTTTGCCTTTGTTTTGTCTGCCTTTTGCCAGGGAGGCACTGGATGTTGCCTGCTTGGCAAAACATCTTGCTTTTTCTTGGCATTTGATACCACTAGTTCTCAGTGTCACCTTGCAAAGTGACTAGAGATGCTGGAGAAACTTCAAGCAAAAACTAGTTTTATTTCAGCCAGGTTGTGGGTTAAGTTCTTGATTACTGAGTTAGCACAAACAAAAAATGTAAAGCGTGACAACAAAGTAAAGGCTCGGAGGCTGTTGTCGTATACTCTGTTCAACCTGTTTCTCTGGGATCTTGTCCAAGGTGTTTTATAGCTACAGAAATCTGAGGATCCAGCTCTGCGTAGGTGCTCTTTGCTTTTATAATGCTCCCTTTCTAAGGGGGAGCCTGTTCCTAGAATTAAGGGAAGAAAATTTCAGATCATGTTTCTGTTGATTTTTTTTTTTTTTTTTTAAAGTTTCTTTTCTCTGTTTTCTTTAGTTATGCGACCAAGATGCTGGTCATATCATATTCTTTAAGCTTACCTGGGAACAAATGTGTCTGCTGAGGAGGAGCCTTACAATTCCTGTATTTTACCTCTCAATAATTGTTACATCATGTACTAGAAGAGTTTTATTGAATCATGTAGCATTTTGTCTTCTAGAGCTATAACACTTTACTGCGATTATCTATGGCATTAACATGCACGGTTAGTTTTAGTTAGAGACCAAACCTGATGTATTAAATCAATGGCAGACTTGGCCTTGGGGGGGTGATATTTCTAAATTGCCTTCAGCTACTAGCCTGTTCTACAGTTTGTCACTTTTGGGGCTCTGGCCATCACAGTGGTGAAATACTGAAAACAGTTTGAGAGTCCATTGTAACGACGGAATTTGGTGTTCATAAATACATATGGGTGGGAAGTGCTGATAAAAATGCTAGGTCATTTTTCATGGTGTTGGGGGCTGCTCTCAGTTGGCTGTAAAATCAAAAATACCCAGCTGAATCAGCTTGCTAGAAGGCAGCGTTCATTCCTTATACGTGTAATCCAAGTCTTCTGCAGTTAGGCCACGCAAAAAAGAAAATGGGGACTTTTTTGCATTTAGAAACTAATTTGAATTTAAAGGAGGTATAAATGTAAAATTCAGGGAATGTTCCAGCTCTGCAGACGTACTTATTGTGGCATAAAAAAAAAAGTGCTCTGTGTCTGTTCAGCTTTACCCGTTTTTAAAATAGAATACTTAATCGAGAATAGCTTAGCTGTGCGTAGCTAGGCTTTGAGTGTAGGAAATTTCTGTGTGTCTTATTTGGGTTCCTAAGGAGGCATTACCCAAGTATTATTCAAGTATCGGATTTCAGGCTGAATATTTTCAGTCTGCTTGTTTTGCAAGCACCTAAAATTACTGTAACTGAGAGAAAGGAAAAAAAATGTAGTTGTGCTTGTGGTCACAATATGTATGTAATCAACACCTCCTGGTTAATGAATTAGTTGGCTGTTTCTTCCATACAGCAATAGGAGGGAAAACTACTGGGATAATCAGCAAGTATTGGCAGAGGGATTCAGCAACGTATATATTGGTTAACATTTCCTTTAAACACTTTTCAGGTAGACTAGATGAAAATTTTGAATACGACCACCTATGTGTCTAACTATTTTCCAGAAGCTAAGGCAAATTAAATATTATAAACTGTACGGTATTTTATTGCTTTCTTGAACCTCGAGGAAGCACACTGAATGGTTTTATTTCTCTTTTACAAGGTAATCACAGTCTGCAGAATAAACTCTCAATTTTGATTTTAAAAAATTGGACATATTTGAAGGCTTTTTTTTGTTTTTCCCCGAAGAATTCTTCTGTAATGTCAATATGAATATATTTTTCTTATGTATTTATAAGAAAACATATATCTTTATCTTATAATATCATTTTCTTAGATCTTTCTACAGATATCTGTTGTGATTGCAACATAGTGAGTACTTTAGGCCCAACCGTGTGTGCAGAAGCTGGGTTGCAATTTAGAGCTCATTGCTTAGAGGCCATACAGAACGCGGGAATTAAGAGGTAGATGCATCAGCAGAGAATAAACTTAACCTTTGGTGATGGCTACTAAACCTGTGCCCTCAACAGTGCGACGTTCCAGCACTTGGACTTGTCTTTGAACGTCGTCTCATCAGCTGGCCTGAAGAACAAGCCAAGGGGGGAGCGGGGCTGTTCCCTGACCAACAAAGAGAGGACAGAGCGTGACTCGCCAAGTGATGGCCACCAAGTGGTGGCCACCCCTTCAACACGGCAAGAGGTGGAGCAATTTTGAGGGGAAAAGCAGCATACAAAAAGCTGTGGCTGAAGGGAGGTTGCTCTGCTGGGCTCCCCAGCCCCACCATGTTCTTCAGCGTGGGTCTGCTTGTGCGTAATACCGTGTTTTCGCTCAGGGAGCTCGTGCTCCCCGAGGCCGGAGAGGGGAGCGCTGGTGAGGAAGGGAACCTTGGGCGGGCTGGACTTCAGCGTTGGGGGAAGCAATCCTCCGGAGGGAACGCGTGCAGGGGATGTTTGCTGCGACCTTCCTCTTGGTATCCCCATTTACATAGATACTCCTGCTGAGGGCAGGGGTTTGGGAGGTTTTGGGCGGGGGGGGGGGTGGTGGTTTGGGTTTGGTATTGGTTGGGGTTTTTTTGTAACAGAACATCTTCGTTTAAAAAAAAGCCACGCCGTAAGCTTAAGCTGTGATTCTTTCATCTTGACTGTAACAAAACCAAAGAGAAAACCAATAAGCCGGTCAGCTACTTTGGAGCGGGTGTGTTTTTCCCGGTTAGGAAGCCTCATCGCTAACGTTAATGACTTTGTGGACTTTATTTGCCATACATGAATGTGAGATACAGGTTCCTTGCTCAGCCGTGGCAGCTGTCACCTGAGGACGCGGCCGCGGGGAGCGGAGGCTCCTGCTGACAGCCGGGCTTGTGCCCGAGCTGGGGTGCCCCATCGGGAAGCCGATGCCTGGCTGAGCGGAAGGCTTTGCCGGCTGTGGCTTTTGGGAGGACCCGAGACTTCTGTGCCGCTCTGATGTGTGAAGGTAATTTAAATCGTTTCAGCATCACCTCGGGGATCTCTGCCCTGCTTTCTGTCGGGTGACAGAGATCAGTTCTAGGTGTGTTCTGGTGATTTGGTGTGACCACTTTTCCCTCTCTGCTTTATTGGAAACCCAATGATAACTCATTTATTATTTTATGTTTACCAACCATACCGTCCTTTCGAAAGAGGTTTGGCAGTGATGTAGTAAATTCCAATGGTATTTTTATCAAATGTCCAGTAAAAACAAGTTTCTGGAAGCACTTGGGATTGTTGGAAGGTGTTTTGCAAACATTGTTTTCTAGTACAATAGTGCTACAGCTAGAGGAAACCATGCTATGTATTTTGTATTCAAAAATAAGGATGTTTTAAGCTACAAATAGCTGTAGAAGTTGGGATCACCGAGACAAAAGAAATGGCCCGCACAAACTACTTAGAATTTTGAGTCTGGCGATGTTTGTATTCTTCTCATGTCTGAAGGCTGCCAAGATGCCGTCTTTCCTGGGAACTAACCAATGCTCTCTGGCACGATTTTTACTTCCCCTTATGTCTATATTTGAGAAAGCATATGTGTAGTCCCTAAATGAATATAGTGGTTAACAAGCTATGGATTACAACCCACAAAACATATTTGCTGAAGTAAGTTTCACAATGCCTAATGGAAAACAAATACCAGAGCTACTAAACCAGGAATATTGGTATACATGCATATATTTCATATATGAGAAAAGCTGAAGGAAAAATCCCTTTCTGAATTTTTCTTGAGCACGCTTCTAATTGTTGGGTTTAAGTTACTGGAACTCTGGGGACAGAACTTGGTTCTTTGGTAGGTATTTATGTTTTCCCTGGTGGGGCAGGACACCGCCATATGGCAGGAACAGCTAGTTGCTGTCATTAGACAAGCAGTACTTTCATCCTTCACGGGTACATCCTGAGGAAGTAAAGCCAGTAGTGCCCCCCTAAAGCAACAGCATTCAGAAGTCATCCTGTAGTCAGCAGCATCCCCGTTGTTCCTAAAATAAAAGTGGCCGCGCAAAATTTTCAAGCCCTCTCGGACGCGCATTGTGCGCAAGCGAGGGGATGCGGTGCTGGAGCAGCTCCGTGAAGGACTGCAGCGTTTGGAGAAAACCCCTGCCTCACGACTCGTCAGCTACCTCCACTGATGGGTGTTCTCGGGGACAGGCGGGCAGCTGGGAAGGGGTGTGCTGGGATGGAGCAAATTTCCTCCCCCCGGGTCTTCAAGGGCAGGTTGCCCCAGGTGCATGCAGCCCTTGCTGCCCAACTCAGGTAGCGCTGAATTCGGGAGCTAAGCCAGCTAGTAACTGCTAGCTTGAACACAGCACAAAATTAGAGGTTTGATTACAAAACACTAATGCTTGGTAGTGTTCTTAACCTCAGGTGCTCAGTCTTGAGCCAGAGCTTGCTGAAGGTGGCTTAAACTATTAGTTTTTTTAAAAAATGAAAAAGGACCTTGAAATGTATTTACTTGCCTTCTTTCGTCTGGTAGTTTCACGTTTGCTTCTTCCACATGATTGCACTGCCGTGAGGGTAAGGAACCTGAGAAGAAAAACTGAGATTTCTGTAACCTTTTGCTTCCTCTATCAAATCCCTGAAGAAATTATCAAACACTGCCAAGGTTTATGATGTAGTTAAAGACTTACTAACGTCTTTTATAACTGCCTAATGCTCCGAGTAGAAAAAGAAACTCAGTTATAGCATGTTGTGTAACCAAGCACACTGGCTTACATCTTCAAAAACAGAATTTAAAATCTGTTTTTTCAAATTAAGGTTTTGATACCTATGCAAGTACGCTCAGTTCTGGTAAGGTCAGGGGAAGTCGTTAGATGGGCAGCACTTCTGATCTGAACTGCACCTTTGTTTTGGCTTTTTCCTTAATTTTGGTCATTAGTTTCTCAATAGTTTGTTGATACTAAATACTTTGTATTTAGGAAACAGGAGGTAATTTCCATCTTAGCTGCCTGGCTTCAGTAAAGCAGCTGTTGCAGAATGTCCACCCTTCTGCCAGAGTTCAGCCCATGAAGTTCTCTATTTCATGTTTAAGGAAACAGCTTTGTACATGCATGTGTATAATTTTTTTTTTCTTTTTTTTTTTTAATTCCCCGAAGAATATTTGTTAGTTACTGCTGTGGGAACTTGCTGTGGTTTTGTGATAACCTTTAGACAAACCAGGAAGAAGTGACCTTTCTCATTTCAAAATGAGTTGAGGTATGGCTGCTAGGTACTTTCCAAATGAGTGCAGCAGGACATCCCCTGTGGCTAGCCCCCACGAGCCTCGCGCTGGCCGGCCGTAGTTACCCTGTCAAGTATGTCTCGTGAAGCCAAAGGCCGTATCTGCCATGCAGTTGCGTAAGTTTTCGGCTGCTTCAGAGGGAATGAGGATTGCTGTGAGCAGTATAAAAAGTATGACCACAGCTTAACTTTCTGTTTATTTTCCTTGGAGTCTGGAGCGTATGTGCATGTGTGTGATATATATATACATATAGAAACTTTCCATCAAACAATCCTAATGCACCTGCATGGAAGAACAAAAGGAAATAAACTTTTCAGTGAAGGCACTCTTAGTCCTGGCGGTACAACAAAAAAACCTGTAATGGTTCTGATAAATTGTTTACCAAAAGCTGCTGTATTTAAAGTCAACAGTTGCTTTGCATGAGATGTGACTCCAAAACGAGTTGCTGAAACTTAGCTATGCATGTGCTGTGGACAAGGCTTTGCTAAGGGAAGCGTACGTAATTACCGAGGTGTTCTGCTCCGACTGAATTACTTTCTTGGAGAGTTTCAGTTCTTGAAACACTGTCACTTCCTGTGTTGCCAGTAAAAGGAAAAGCCAAAGGAACATGTATGTACGGTGGCAGAGATCTTCACTGGGACTGTAGTCTTGTCGATTTTCACAAAAAATTCCAGAATGGTTTTAACAGGAACACTGACATCTCCCTGGCTTGGAGAACGTACTGGACTCCTCTGGCAAGCCGTACTGTGGAAGTCAGGACTGTGTCAGGGGGGTCCAGCCTTTAGGAGACAACGGTTTGTACGCAATGGTCAGCATCATCCAGGCAGGCTACGGACATCGAGGTTGTGTCAAGGCCCCTCCAACCTCGAGAGCGGTCCAGAGACAGGAGAACACAAAATGTTTTTGAGGCCACCTGTGGTGTTCTCCGACCTGTGCTTTGCCCCATAGAGGCACAGTACTTCCTATACCCTTATCGTAAGACATTATTGCAAAGCCTTTGCTCTTTTTAAAGAGTTTTGTTAAGTGTTTTTATTCACCCCTTTTTTTTTTCGCCAGCCCAAGGACCGAAGTTGATGGAGATAAAAATCACAGTAATTTTTGACATCCTTGAAAAGGTGACTGCAATTGTAACATTTCCATGGGTGCTTCTGTGTTACCCACGAGACTAGCCCAAATTGTGTACCTCTCTTCATCTTCAGTAAGTCCTTCAGGTTTTCTTCTTTTTTCCACTCTCTCTAGGTGAAATATTTCTTGATTTAGTCAACCTTGATATGAGAGCAAAATCTGATGTTGCCCTTGGTGTTTCAGTATTAGTCTGTACCGTCTTTGCTGATGGATCAGCAAAGCTTGGAGACCTTTGCTTTTAAATGTTGGGAGGAGAAGGGCACCAGGAGTATCCCCATTTTACTGGAGCTCAATGTGTTTGTCCCACTGCTTTTCTTCCACTGCCTTCCACCCTGTGGTGTGGAGAAATGAGGAGCATCCGTGGAGAAGAGCAGCTAGTAGAGAACAGAAAAGGTTAGAAGGAGGAAAGAGAGAGGAGAAGAAAGGGGGAAAGGACAGATTAAAAAAACACCCTGGAAACTTAAAAGAAAGTTGTGGGAGAACAGGGAAAAAAATCACTTCCTTAGATTGAACCCAAACTTGTAGCTGAAGCTAAATCAGAGTGAGGTGGGAGATGTAACTTCCTTGTTTGGACAGGTGGTAGGTGGTCAGCACTTACGATCAACTGAGACAGATCCCTGTCTTTTGAGGGACAGTACGAAAAGCAAAATTGTTTTACCCCAAACTACTAGTAATCTGTGTAGACAAAATAAACATAGGAGAGGGAAAAGCTGTAGAACTTTATTTAGAAGCACGGTGCAGGGAAGCTGATGTCCACAAATAATATGCATCATCTGCTGGACTGACAGAAGTCAAAAGTGATATTCCAGCAGATTTTTCCCTCTTTCCTATTTGTAGATCTCTTAGTATCTAATTGCAAACCCTTGCTTTTATTTTCTCTGTAGCTGGTTGCGTGGACTTTGTTTTTTTGTGCAGTTCAGGTGACTTGCAGTACTCCACGTGGCTACGTCATCATTTATCATTCTGCCTCAGACTTGCTGTTGAGGGCAGGCTGTACCTGACCTTTGCCCAGGACTACCAGGGACAGCAAGACTAAAGCCTCTTTTCTGTCTGTATTTTAAAAGAAAGGAACTGCACCTCTCATAGACCTCAGCAGGTGCTGGGAAAAGGGCGAGGTGGTTTGCCTGCATGTAGGTTCACAGGGCTGAACTGAGTCCCCAAGAAATTACCTAACCCACTTACCCTGAGGCAGGGTTGGTAAAGCCTTGGCCATTTATGACAGCAATTAGCATCTTCTTCATATATAGATATGTATTTTTCATCCTACTAAAAAAGATTATATATGTGATATATGCTGTATCATATGTATCTTCTATTCAAGTGCTTTTCTTTCTGTCAGAAAGCTTTTCTCCCTGTCTTGGTAAAGGCTTTCTTACTGTAATTTAATTAGTTACTGTTTGCCATGGATAAGGAACATAAATTCCTTTCCACTTTGCATCATCTTTCTGAACAATTGAAGACTATTACCTTGTCTCCCTTCAGTTTCCTTTTGTTTAGATTAGATACATAATCCATCCTTTTTCTACTCTTCTCTGAATATCTTCCAACTTGTCCACGTGTTGCATGGAGTTGCAGCAATGAAACTTGACCAAAATGCTCCTGCTGGCATCCCAGTAATGGTGAGTACAGCAGAAGGCTTTCCTCACGGATCTCTCGTGCTGTCTGTCTGTTCCAGTGCAGTGTTTGCTTTTTTGCAAGAGCGTGACGTCATCGATGCTTATTGTACGCTGTAACCTCTAGCTCTCTTCCGCAGAGCTCCTGCTTAGCCGGGAGACCGCAAGTTGGGCAGTTGGTGAAAGATGGAAAATTGGTCATGAGGCGAGCATGGGATAATGAAATGGAAGAAGGGATAACAGTTACTTGGAGGAAAACTACTAGAGTAAAAAAACTGTAAAAATATTTAAATGGCGGGGGTAAGGGGGAAGACAAAACTTGGAATGTCTTTTCCACTGTTATTAAATCTGATGCCAAAAGGATTTTGGCAATAAATGTGCTGAAGTTTAGTTTGGGTGTCAAGGTTATAACCTGATTCAGGCTAGGAGATAGCCAAAGGAATCCGTTTTTCTTGTGTATACGAGACAGTATTATCAGCAGTATTATTATTAATGCGAATACTTGCTTGCTTGCATTGGTGCATGCCTGAAATCTGTCACTTTGCAGCCCAAGTTGCTTTTCTGTATGACCTTGTCATAGTCTTTCCGGGAAAAAAAAAAAAAAAAAAAAAAAAAAAAAAAAATCAGTTCAAGTGATTTTTGCATAAAGTGTTAGGTAAACTCATTTGCTTTTGTTTGTATGTATTTGCTTGTAACAACAGGAATTTTGTAAGTTTCAAGGAGTGGTACTTCAAAATTTTCTGTTGTCTTTTCACCCCACATTTGGAATGGCAGGGTTACTTGTGCAGTGTCCGGGGTGGGTACCTATGCAGAACAATTCCCATGATGCTTCTGGTTATTTAGGATGTGCCAAACATGCACAGCGAGTTTTTTCCGTTCTGAAAAGAGGGGAAATCCGCACTCATTGAAACAATTTGTCTTCCAGATTGGACAAAAAACTGTGGGTCTTTGTAGTGGGCTAAAATCCTGAAAAATTTCATCACTGTATTTTTTTCCAGTAATCCCAAGATTGTTTGTTCAGCTGCTTTTATTCAGTGTAACACTTAATGTGAGTATGTGAAAAAAAGAGAGGTGGTTAAAGCATGGAACTTTTTTCTTTTTAAGTTCTTTAACATATACTTGTTTCAAACTCCTTTCCGCGTTCACATTGCCGACTTCGCGTGCATGCAAAGGAGTTCGCTGTGTGCGTGAGCGCTCCCGGGGAGTCAGCGGTTTGTGCTCCTGAGTCAGCAGGAGTTGCTGGAAGGGGGAGAGAAGTGGTAACCACTGCGGCGAATGCCGCGGTTCGCCTTGTGTTGTCTGGTCCCGATTACGGGCTGTAAGCCCCTGCTGACAGCCGCAATCCCCTTGTTTACAAATCTGTTCCTAAATGCTTTATTTCGGAGAGTCACACAGCTGTGACTGCACCCTGGTTCGTTTCCACGTTTCCTCATTAGCCTTAAGGGAACTCTCTTCAAACCCGCTACCATCATCAGCGTGAAAGGGGACGGTTTGACCGAGCTCTGCAAGGACTGGTGGCCGGGACGGACTCAGGAGCAGGAGAGAAGGGCGCTCCATGTTGGCTGGAAAACCAAGTCGTCAAATATCGGTTGTATTACTTCGTAATATCTGACCCAACTATTGCTGAGTTGGCCAAGGGCTGGGTTGAAATCATACAGGAGTCTGAGCTTTATTTCTTCTTTGGTCTTTCACTTTGGCCAATTTCAAACCAAAACTTCAAAAATGTAATAGAAATATATTCACAGAACCGCAGAATCATTAAGGTTGGAAAAGATCTTTAAGATCATCAAGTCCAACCATTAACCTAGCACTGCCAAATCGACCACTAAACCATGGTAGGAGATGTTTGTGCCGCGTGAGACACGTTCATTATAGATAGATATTGGTTTTCACGTATTTTTTCTACTTAGGCTATGGTATGGGTTAGGGTTTTGCGGATGTTTTGGTTTTTTGGTGGTTTTTTGTGCATTTTTTTTGTTTTGTTTTGTTTTTTTTAAAAGAAACTAACCAGCTGAATCCACAAAGTAGTGCCCTTGGTAACCCTTATGATGCTTCTATCCTTGAGCATGTGCACTGCTATGAAGGGACAGTCAGCTGTGGAATTGATCTCTGCTTTGTCCTTCAAGGCCTGCATGTGGGTCACTATATTATTTGTTGTTTGGTGTGTTCCTTGATTGGTGCTAAAATTTGAGTTGCACAGTTTGCAGAGATGCTGAGTAACTGCTGTTTCCCTTTTATTTTGTTTTAAACAATTCAAAAAGATGCTTATACAAAGCTGTGGGCACCCTGCTGCATAGCTAATACTACAACAATACCACAGCAGCGTTAAAATAAGTAGTCGAAAAGGAGCTCTGCCTGTCTGCTACCGACAGAGGAAATTCCATCCTACCTTTTTATCGCTCTGGAAATACAGATCCAGGTCTCTCCGCAAACGGTTTAAAATAGATAGCTTTTGCTAAAGTACCCCTATTGAAATTTAAGGAGGGGTAAGAAGAGCAGAGCAAAGAGGTGACATGCCCCCAGAGAGCTCGAAGGAGACCGCTCCGAAAGGACCAGTAGACACGAGGGGAAATCAAGTCTTTGCTCTCAGGAAGATGGGATCTGTGTCCATTGGTTTTAATAAAGGTACAGAAGGATTTGAGCCGCGGATGGGACGCGGTGCAGTAGGCTGGGTGTTGGGATCACTCTGGCGCGGTGCACAGCCACCATCTTTTCCCGAATTGTTTGCAAAAAAATCTGATGTGAGCTCCCGATCGTGCCTGAATTGTGAACTTTTTTGGAGTTGAAAGTTAGCAATGATTCCTTTCTGTAGCAGTCCCTTTTGAAGTAAAGAGCCTTCTATCTTCCGAAAAACATTACGCAGAGGGATAAATTCTGCTTTTAAGTCTGTATTTTATATATAAATGTCTTATGAATCTTTTTAGCACAATATATGTTAACAAATATTTACATATGAAAAAGAAATAGGATTTTAAACTATTTAGTTGAATATGTAAGTATCCCTGTCCTTGTTTGATTTTTTTTTTTTCCCCCCTCACCCCCAAATAATCAGCAGAGAACTTCAAGGCTGTGGCATTTCATTCCCTTCTCACAGTAATTTCAGTCCTCCTTGAGTGCTGATACTTGGTTCTGTCTTAGCTCTTTGATACTGAAGTTTCTCAGGCAGCATTTACATCCATATCCAGTGGTCAGAAACTGCTTGGCTGCTTTTTTTGAAGTTCCCGTCTTAATTTCAATCATGACGTTTCCTAAACCATTTGACATCCTCTGTTTTTGGCTAGAAAGCTGGCGGTGTTCTCAGCGGTGGCTGAAAGCCCGGCTGCCGTAGCCGGCAGCCCTGTGGCGTTGCCGTGACCCGGTGAGAAGCCCCTTTCCATACTGGTCCGAGAAACCAGCAGTGGTGATGGTCACCTCTCCTGAACCCGGTTGGGCACCAAGCACAAGGGAACCACCCAGGCCGTGCAACCGCAGCCGCCGCCGGCCTTTCGCGGGCTGCGTTGTCTCATGTCGTGCAAGGCTGTTGTTGGCTGTTGAAGGCCTCCTCTCATGGTGGCAGCCGACCGACCTATCTTCTTCCAGCTGAGCCTCGAGGGTTATTCCCCAGGAGCTGAAGAGAGGCATGCTTGCCTTAGCTGTATGCTGATGCTGTCAGTCAGACAGGGGCGATGCGGAGTGGCAGGCTGCTCTTTACCAGGTATTGTGTGCCTGACCTAAGGGCACCGGCAGATCCGAGGTCAGGAGAGCAATGTCTACGGCTGCCGCTTGGCGATGTGGTTGAAACCTCAGCCTGGTGACAGTGAGAAGAGGTACTGGCTGCTGGTTGCCCACAGTTGGACCCATGACAGTGATACACCAAGGACTTGTAATGAATGCTGTGAGTCATGCTGTGAGTCATGCCATTACTTTTTGGTCTATCGGTTTCCTTTAACTTTGCGCTCAGAGGGAGCCCAAGCACAGCACCAGAGACCCTTCCCTTCTCCCTCTTCCCATGGAAAACACTTCTCTGTGGTCTGGGCAGGCAGAACACGGTGGTTGGACAAGGGAACCTTGATTTCGACCACCTAAGGAGCAAGCAGCGTCGAGACCCATCCTGGAGAACCAGTATTACTGTAGGGTGAGCAGCTGTTCTGTTGTCATCTTCCATGAAGTAACTGGAAAGTTGTGTCATAAATACTTGCGGCTCTGTGACAGCCAGCCTTGCTTAGGGGTCTGCATCTCAGGGATTGTATTGAGTCATACAGTTAATTATTTAAATGTAAATAATAATTGACACACGTTAAAATTTGAATTTCATTAGGTGGAGGTTTTTAGACATAGGCAAATGACTTTATTTTTTTCTTTTTTTACGTAAGCGCTGTAACATGCTTACTAGCTTTGACAAAGAGTTTTTTCCCTGATACAGAGATGGCAGATAACAACAAGCAAGCAGACAAGGTTATGCAACAAGGGGATATTTTAATCATCTTTGTTTTGGAGAAGACAGGCCAATGTGAGGTACCTCTTAGAAACAGTCTACTTCAGTACCTTGCTTCAACAGATTGACAGCATCTCAGAAAAGAAAATAAATGTTTGCTATTCCTGTCGTAGACTTCTTTCAATCACTGCGACAGATGTTCCAAGCATGTTGTTCCTCTGTTAGGTTTCTTTAGTAGTAAAAATACTGCGGTCTAAATATAGTTTAAATTGGTTGAGATACCTTGTTTGAATATGACTCAAAATTGCGTTATACCTGGTTTAAATCATAGTGTAACAGGACAAAACCATTGGAAAGACTACTTAAGATTATTTCAAACCCAGGTATGAATTTTTATTCAATCATATTTAAAGTGGTTCCAAAGCAGTGCTACCTTTTTCTAACGTATCTTGCAGTCTGACTTAGGATGAACACTAGATAGCACAGTGAACTCCTCTCCCCCCATTCATTATTTGGAATTACCTTCGATAAGAATGAAAAAATACTTAGTTAAATGGTTCGCTTTTCCTGTATCTGCAGTGTTGTCTCTTGTGACAGCGGTATATTACACATCAGGAATACACAGATTTTGTTTTCCTTGTTTTTTCAACTGAAATGGAGTTTAGCATTTAGGAACAGTTGAAGTGGCTGAGACTAGAGAGAGACCCAATATGCATACGCAATGTACCCAGTTTTCCTTTGAGGAATTTGGGTGGTGAGAAGACCGTGGCCCTTAGGACCCCCCTTCCCTCTGCCACTGAATTCCAGTTCCAAGCTCTTCTGTCATCTCTCCCACTCACTCGCTCCTGGAGACCTGTGGGAGAGCTAACAAGACGATGCAGGCCGAGTTCTGCTGAACATGTTGATGGTAAATAGCTCCTCCTTTTTATTCTCCCCGCTCCCCTCCCCTTCATATCTAAATGACTGCCTGCTGTTCATGAGACCCACTTTTGGAGGCCACTGGGTTGGGAGCTGCCTGCCTGGAGTTGGGTCACGGTGGTATGACAGTAACTGCACTGGCATCCCTTACGATTACAAGCACGATTCCGGTCAGTGACATTGACCGGGGGAACACTTGCGTTTGGATATTGGCTGGCTGAAGGCTTTTTGCTCCCTCTTTTTGACATCTGGCATCAGGACGTGTATACAGATGAAGTTGCTAAATTGCAGTCTTTGGGACGAGGTGCTCTTTGTTTCCAAAAATGGTGAGTAGAGCAATGCTAGGACACGGTTCAAGGTTTATTTCATCACTTGGGCTTTCACTCCAGTGGAAGAGATTGGGATTTTGACTTCAGAAAATGGAGGTCGTCAGTTTGTAATCTATTTTTGTTTCATTACTAGTTAATTTTTTAACAGACAGTTAAAATACTCCTCCAAGAAGGAGGAGTAGGGAAACAGAGGTGCTGTGATCTTCAGTCACGAATGACTAAAAACAGCAGCCTTCATTTTGTGCCCTGTTTTGGGGGAGGAGAGAGAAGGTCACGTGGTCATTGCGTGCCGCCAGGTCCTTGCTGTGAATCAGGTGGCAGGAGAAACAGTCTCGTGAAGGTCCCGCTTCTGTGAGAAAAATCACAGGTAGTTGACTTGAGCATCCAATTTTGAGCCTTCACAGGAGAGTGCAGTTCACATATTCTTTGTCTTGAAGCCATTTGGGCCCTGCTATGATCTCATGTAAGAAGACACTTTCTTCTAGTTGTTTTACAAGTTCAGAGTTAGGATTGTTCATACTGATCTTTCTTTTTCTTTGGCTTCAAGTTTCTCTGCACAGCAGTGATGATTGTAGTTATTTACTTACTCATTTCTTCATGTTGCTTGTGTTGATTTAGTGCCCATAGGTCTTTAAGCAGTGGGAACAGTGGGAAAGACTTGAACATCTAATTTCTCCCCCTTTTTGCAGCATTGTTCTTCTGATTAAACAGAAGTCGTATAGCGTTCGCCCTGGGAGGTGCTTTATAAAGTTCACGGGTGATTTTACTATCCATGGACAGCTGAATGCACTTTCTTTTTTTTTTTTTTTTTTTTGCAGCGTGATCATGGCCTTCTCTTAATTGTTTTTATGAATGAGGGGGTTTTGTTTGTTTTACGGAAGATCATTAACCTACTTCTTGGGTTTGCTTTCCTGTTTGAAGAGCTGAGTGGGGCACATCAGGACAGTTGTGGCATTGGGGGGGGTTCAGACTTCATCTGAAGCTATAGGAGCATGGTGAAACCTCTATTTCCTGAAAGGTAAATTGGTCATTTAGGGACAGACATCTGAGATTCTTCTTTATTTCTTTGTCCTTACCCATTTACAACAACAAGGTTTCCAGGAAGATGATGGTGCCTTTAGCTCAGGGTTTAGCAGGGCAAAGTACTGCAAGTGAGGAGAAGAGGTAAAGCGAATATAGTAAAGATGTTCCTGCCCGTAGCATTTGGATATGGCTCATAGGAATGGGAAACACCTTGACCTTAACCTAACCTTATGCCCTGGTGCTTTGCCGTCTGTCTCAAGACCTGCAATAGCAGATTTGACTGCCTCTGACAAGGTCTCTTACCAAGGCTGTCTTGGTCTAAAGGGAGACAGAAGAGTTATGTAAAAATGTTTTCCTTCAAAACTGTATGTTACAGAATTCAACCAAGACCCTAATTCTTTAGCTCCAGTAGAAAGTCTAAAACTGGCACGGACCATTTTCCAGGTTCCGTTTTTTTTTTTTTTTTTGCGCGTACAAAGAGAGTAAATGAACCAATAGCTTAGTATGTGGGGCAGAATATTCCTAAATGACAGCAAGGAGAAAGGTTTTCGGAAGGAGCTGCAACCACTGATTCACTAGCTGGCGAGGTTTCTTCCTCCAACAGGGGATAAAAGTTCTTTGTAAGAAACCACCAGCGGAGAGCTCCGAGAGGTGATGTATGCTGTGAAACAGAAGCTGAAGCAGTTGCAGACATACCTCCCTGTTCAACATTAATGAACTGTAACATTTATATGTAAGGTTTGTGGCTTGCTGTGTGTGCTCAGCTTGCCAAAAGTTTCTCGGGGCATTAAGGGCAGGCAGTGTCGTTTGCGCAATAGGCAAAGCCCTCTCTCTGCCTGTGGATGTAACAGTGACCTTACTTGAACTGATAAATAGCTGTCTTATCCATGACCTTTAATAGCTGAAATATGTTCACCATCTACAGCGGTTTAAGGTTTGCTTCAAAAGAGATCAGTGGATAAAGCGTATGTATGTATGCGTTGCTCTCTGTGATCCTTCCTGGCTTGTAATAGCACATCAAGGGAATTCCAGAGTTTCAGGAGTAGCAGAGCAGTCATTTTTCTGTGCGCTCGCTTTCTTCCTCATGAGAGGAGCTCATTTATAGGGATGCATGGTGTTGTGGCAGCCTGTTGATCTTGAAGAAAAAAACGCAGCGCGACAGAATGTAAAGTTGGGTTTTATCCTCCGGATGTAAAATAAGGCTTACGTTCTGTTTGCATTCTGCGGTTTAATTTGAAAGAAGACAGAGGTGATGTTAAAATCTAATGAGGGCAGTTCATTTGTTGGTTCACAGTGGCTCAGATTTAGAAGGAAAAAACACCTTAATCAGCATAGTACTTAAGGACTCCCATGTAAGAACGTTAAGCTTAACCTTCAGCAAACGCTTATGGGCTGCCCTGAATAGTAATGGGTTTAAGCACAAGCTTAAGTGTTTCCCTGAAGGAAGACTGAAGTATCTTGGCAAGTGTTATATTTCGGCTTCGTTTACCTTTATCATAAATCCCAGCAGTAGAGGCAAACTTCTGCTTTCATCTCTTGGCAGATATCTGGGTGTATGGATTTTTCCACCTACGTTTGGCTTGGCTTTCTATGGCTCTCTTGCTGCAATCTGATCAGCCCAGGCTGACCTTCAACGGCGCTCCACATGGGCTGGGGGTCTGCCCGCGTGGATCCGATCGCACGATCAAAGTCCGCACCTTGCCTTTCATCTGCCCGTTCTCTGCCTCCCCGGGGTTATTAGTTGGAAGAAGTTAAATGCAAGAGTTTTCTGCCGCACCTGTTAGCAGGAAGTAGGAATGGGAATTCATAGAATGGTTTGGGTTGGAAGGGACCTTTTAAGGTCACCTAGTCCAACCTTGCTGCAATGAGCAGGGACATCTTCAGCTAGATCAGGGTGCTTAGAGCCCCGTCTAACCTGACCTGGAATGTTTTCCAGGGATGGGGCAACTACCACCTCGCTGGGCAACCTTTGCTGGTGTTTCACCACCCTCATTGTGAAAAATCCCTTCCTTAGATCTAGTCTAAATCCACCCTCTTTTAGTTTAAAACCATTACCCCTTGTCCTGTCACAACAGGCTCTGCTAAAACGTCTGTCCCCGTCTTTCTTATGAGCCCCCTTTAAGTACTGGCAGGCTGCAGTAAGGTCTCCCCGGAGCCTTCTCTTCTCCAGGCTGAACAACCCCAGCTCTCAGCCTGTCCTCATGGGAGAGGTGCTCCATCCCTCTGACCACCTCAGTGGCCTCCTCTGGACCCGCTCCAACAGGTCCAACAGGAACTGCGTCTCGTTGAACAGCTTTGCTCTAGTCGGTTTTTTTCCGTGGTGGGAGATGGGGTTGGGGTGGGTGAAATCTGTGCCAGCCGGCTGCTGCGCTGGCAGTGGGAAATGCGAAAAAGATTGGGGGGGGGGGGGGGGGACAAAAAAAAAAGGGGGGGAAAAAACAACCAACCAAACGAAAAACAAACAAAATATCCCCCAAACAAACAAGCAAACAAAAAAACCAGCCGGCCGGTAGGCTTCTTCAAACTCTTCTCAGGGCGAGGCGGGGCGGGGGGATCGGCGGGGGCCGTCGGCCTTCGTCACGGCTGGGCGCGCTCCTCTTGCGTAAGAGGCGGGCCGTCTTCCCCCGAGCTGCCGTTGCCATGGCGAGGTAGCGGGGGAGGATTCCTGGGATCCGTAAGCCGGGGAGGAGGGCGGGAGATTACGTCTTAACGCGGCACTCCGCTGCGCCTTGACGTGATGTGTCGGGGTCGCTCGGGTGCCCGGGGGGTGTCCCCGGGGGGTGACCCGCCGGGTAAGGGGAGCGAGCCGGCAGCCCCCACCTGTTGCAAGGCATCGTTTTAAATAAAATAAAGCTGTGCAAGGGCGGGGGGGGGGGCTGTCAGGGTAAGAGGATTAGATGCGGTTGCATGAGGGCTACGTTGGGCGCAATCGCTTGGCAAGACTTCAGGGGAGGTTGGTGGAGGCACGGGGCTGGTGTGGATGGCCGGGGAGGCACACCCGAATATTTCTAGCGTCCGGCGAGAGCTGGCTGTCGCGCGCCAGAATAGAAGGGGATGCTTTTAATTGTCATCTGCATGTTCTGTTATCGCAGTTAGTTGCGAGCGGTTTCAGTTGTAAGCTGTGTGTATGAGCGTACCCCAAAAATCCATAAGCAGTAAGCAAGCAGCGAGTCTAAATATTAGCCCTGTGCTGATACCTAGTCTAGATCAGGTCGTTGACAGATATCTTTAACATGAACGGAAGGAATGACAGAAGAAGACGTCAGCGCCTGCTTTGGTAAGTTTTCTTTCCGTTATCTTTAATTATTAGTGTTCACTCCATCTCTGCTTAGCGTCAGAAGGGGAGTGGCTGCCACTGATGGGGTCTTGTGCTTTTGAGCTTTTTGCTACTCTTTGCCCGCTTGAATTCCTAGAAGCAGGTGAGACTGTTGAGTCCTGTCACTGTGCTCTCTTCTGTTGTCGCTGCAAGGATATCATTAGTGCAGGGAGAAAACTATAAATTCTCGTGTTTGGTTTTGAGTTTGGAGAAGATGTTGTATTGTCTAGAAGAAGGTATGAAAAATACTGTGCTGCAAAATACTACACTGTGAACATGTTTCATAAGAGAACAAACGCTACCAGAGTTGTTAGTAATATTCATCACCAAAAAAGATTGGGGGGGGAGAAGTCTTAAGTAAATGTAACATTCTTAAACTGTTTTACAGCAGTGGGGTAAGAAATGTGCTAGAATGTAAAAAAGTACACTACTGGGAAATGAGCTTGCCTTACACCCACAGAGCATTTACTGTACATTAGTTATAACCCTGTTGTTTTTGTTGTCTGCAATTAATTGAGTAATTTCTTCCATGACTGAAACTGCAGGTTAAGCATGTTTGCTTTGAAAGACGGTCTTCTGAATCAAGACGGCTGTTGCACTTACCATATTAACAAGCTCTCGCAAAGTACATTTTGTGCACTATGGTTATGAATTCCTGAAAGGTATCGGTGGGGGTTAATTCACTGTTACATAAACAGTCAATAACAGCATTTCATTGTACTGGAGTTACTCTAAAATAGTTATTAACTTACAGGCTATTACGAGGGAAAAGGCTCTGTTTGGTCTACGTGAACAAAGACATGTTGCTTTTGCAGATATTTGTGTGAAAAAGACAGGAATGGACCACAAGAACTTTAAAGCCTTAAAGTAAGGATGCGGTTGTACGAGTAGGCAAAGTCTAACCTTGGGCTGTAGTGTAGCTTTAGCGCGGGGGTTTTACAGCTGTGGCAAGGTCTTTATCTCCAAGTTGTATTTGGGGGTCGGGGGGTAACCCAACAAAATCACAACCGAACCAGTTTCCCGGGAGGTGAGCGTTTATTGCATGAAGGCATTTGAGAAGCGCACGGTTGCTTTAATTAGCGAAGGATACCTACTACCTGTGTGTGTGCGCCCAGATATTCTGAAAATGCCAAAGTCGGAGCTGGCAGCGCATAAAGCCGGATGATACAGCCGTAGCAAGCCCAGGGGCAGAAGCTGGGATTTATCGCAGCAGCTCGGCACGCTCCTGGCGATGCAGGAGGGAGCGGAGGAAGAGCTCCTGTGCGGCTGAGCACCCGGGCCGGGAAGCAGAGGTGCCTGCCTGTCGCTGGAGGGTGGCAGGTATACCCGTAGCTCTTTCTGGTGGCTTCTGGTTTTGAAACTTCCCGTCAGGAATTTGCTAGATACTTCTGTTGTTGGAGTGTTTATTTAGCAAAGCAGGCCTGGTACCAGTTGAAGGAGCCTGCAAAACTGGTGCTGTCGTCTTCGGGTATGAGCAACTGCTTTTTGCTCAGAGAACTTGGAAGTGTTTGGATACGAGAACTTCGGTTGTGTGTAGACATCCTCAGTTGCCCCCAGACTAGGTTACAGCTGTTCTTTTCAGGAACTGGAAATACTGCTTTCTGCTGCATTTCTACAAGTAAAGAGTACAGCACAGGTTTTTTGTACACAGGGGTTTTTGTGTGTCATTCACCTGTCTTTTGCCTGTGTCTGTTGTTCGTTAACACTGACAGCTACTTTACAAGAGGTAAAATAACTTGGGCATTGGTTGTTTCAGCTATAGGGACTTGACTCTTGTTTATTTTAAAACGCAGTATTGTTCTGCATCACCAGCAGTTATTTATTTAGGCTTGTAAGGCAAACACATGACTTTGCATTAACCTTTCTCTCCCTCCGGTCTGCCCTGACCCCAAAGTAGTTCAGCCTGAAACTTGATAAGTTAATCGCGGTTACCTTGGCAAAATGAAAAACAAATGAAGATGAATGAAGCTTGACCTTAAAATTATTTTGGATGGGCTTGGGCATATGCAGCTGAAAGCATTAATTGCTGCTGTTTTGGCAGCTCCCCTTGACAGTGTAGGGTTTCAGTAAATGCTTCCTTCCTTGAAGGAAGCTGGACATGCTCTATCGTCTGCTTCGCTTCTGGAGCCTTTCTGAAGCTCGCTGGATTTACGAGTAGTCTTAACCAACGCTGTGTAGATAGGCCTTTCAGATGCTTTCACTTCCCTGACATGGAACTAGTGTCAGCTTATCTCTGTATCTTTATTTTGGTGTATGTATGCTCGTCACAGGGAATTAAGTGTTTGTGCACTGTTTAAAAATGGCAGGCCTTTAGTACAGTCAATATAATTATAATGGAATTAATGACATTTTAAATTAAGAAAAAGAATTGCTCATTTATCCGTTACGTACCATGATTTGATTATAAATCCCAGCAGTGCCGATGACCCTGGAGGTGGTAGATGACAGGACACAGTACATAGCGGAGGATCAGCTATTAATATTGGTTCATCCAGTCTCGGCTTGTTTTGCGAGAAGACACTGAGAAAGCGCCTATAACTCAACGTGGAATGTATTTAGAGGGAGACTCCAGAAGAAAACCCAAGCACAAATCTTGCCATTAATACATTTGGAAATCTTTTCATGATACTAAATCTGATGGTGTAAATTTGTGTAGCATATTTTCCAAACGTGATCCGAAACCTTTAAAAGTTGTCTTCAATCTAGAAAGTGGGTGGTACATGGAGATTAGGCTTTTGAATCTTAAAGAAAATCATTCTGCTAACCCTGAAATGTCAGGTGGGAGGCTGAGCTGGTTTCAAAGTAAGGCCTGTGTTTCTTTTGGTGTGGTCTTAAGTGTCCATTTGAGACACTGTATGGGTGTACCCTACTGTTTGAGTCTTTACTGTTTGGGTTTTGTACCTTATAAAGTGTATGATTGCAAACCAGTTGATGCTGAGCACAGTAAGATTTTATTCTGGTTGAACATCCATGCTTTATTATAGCTCTTTATTGTCGTTGCAAGATAAATATCAGGGTTTTATTACTTATTATTAAGTTTTATCTTGAAAGATCATTTTCCAAAAGATTGAAATGGGTTGTTACCTCACCTAGGAGTTATGAGTGTGATTGTTAGGAGTGGAGCACTTGGAAGTTGAGTTAGATGAATGCTGTTTTAATTGGCAGAAGTTTTGCCATCGGCTTCTGTGGGAAAATTAGTTAAAACCCATCACCGACACCATAGTGCCTTTGAAAAATCCTCAACTATGTTGTGAAGATTTTAGACTTTGGAATTAATTGCTACAAGTTGGAAGAAGAGGCTACTTTCTAACTACTCTGATTTTACATTGTGTGTACCATAATTATTCTATACCGTATTTAGGAGACATGTACAAAAGTCAGGTGTTTTTGCAGAAGGGTTTTAGGCAGCTAGCTTTGTGTGGGCCCAGTCTGAGACAATTTAATAGAGTCTGATTTTCAGAAAGTCTCTTGCTGAAAACAGGCTGGTTTAAGAGCACTGCGGTTGGGCTCTTTGACTCATTACCTGCTTCTGAAGTCGTTGGTCTAACTATTTAGCATAAGCTAAATATGGATATGTAAGAATGTCAGAATGAATATGTAATATGTCAGAATATGTAAGGGCAGGAGGAGTTTGTGCCCCCACCTCAGATGCAATAGTAATATGTGATGAAGCAGCAACAAATCAAGGTGCCTTTAAATTTTTGCGTGCTGTTGGAAAAGGCCCCAGTAAATGAGGAGGGCCTCTAAGGGGTTAATTCAAGAGTATGTTCTATATAAGTAGTTGGCAATAAACTATGTAAGTATCTCTGTAAGACTTCATGTGTGCAGCAACTGTGTTCCTTAGGATCATAAATTATCTTTCCAATAAATCATCGGAGCATAGGAACGTTGTTTTGTGAGCTGGAGCTAAGGCACACAGGAAGGTTATGGTGGACTCGCGTATCCCACGACAAGTTGCTCAACCTTGAGACCTGGCTTCCCCCCCCTCCCCGTAAGTAATGCCCTGTGGCATTTCACCCTCACCTCCCCAGCACTGTCCTGCATAGTCTCTTCTGCCTTCCCATCAGTGAGCCGCGCGGTCAAAAACGAGCATCCCCTTCCCTTTTTCCCGCTCGACGTAGAAGAGGGAATTTTGTGCTGTTGGTAGGCGTCTTGCTACCTGCTTTTGGGTTTGTTTTTTTTTTTATTGCTCTGTGCCTGGAGGCTTGCCGAGGCAGCCAGTCCTCGCTTTCATCTACGCCCTGGGATTCCAGAGGAGCGACGAAGAAGCAAACCTTTGTGTGAGATTTGGCTGGTTTGCAGAGTCGCTTGCCACAGGGGAATGGAAGTCATAACAAGGGAGTTCCCACAGATAGGTGGATGTTGTGGGGCTGTGCCAGGAAGTTTTGGTTTCCTAATAAAACTGTTAAGATGAAATTCTGGTTCTCTTAAAATCCTTGGGAGCTTTATAGTTAGCCAGAGCACGGTCTGAATTTTGGTGAAGTCTGGGATTTTCTGGGTTAACCGTTTTCTGATATTCAGGCTTTCTGCTGCTCTGGGGATGTTTAAATTCAGAGGTTGGGCTCTTTATCGGACGTCCTCCGTAGGTAGCGTATTGGGGGGGCAGCGAACGGTCGTCCGAGTTTGGAGCGTGGGGTTGGGAGAGGCATTGCAGCTTCATCTAATTTGTCCCATGCAACAGAGAGAGATTCGCCTGTGTGTGCCTGTGTACCATTGTAAGGGACAGGTGTATCCATACCAAAGGAAAAACAGCAGCGTTTTGAGATCCTTAATCAAGTTTGGAGCTTTATCATGGATGTAGTGGTGTTTGTGCAAAAAGCAAAACATACCCCTATTGAAATGAAAGTAAAATACTTTCAGCATGAAACCTCTGAACATTAGTAAATTCATTCATTGATTTGAGTGAACTATAGATGTTAAGTCCTCCCTTAATAAGCATATGCCAAGCCGTTCCTTGTGCATATGTCAGATGATCTTCAGAGTAGATTTGTACTCTGTTCAAACATCCATAATCAAAGCTCACGGAAACTAGATTCATATGTCAATGTTGACATTATTTTCGGAAGTGTGCCTTTGTTTTCCTATATAACTTGTATTTAATGTGAAAAAGCAACAAAAAATAAAATGCCAGAAAACTCAAAACTTGTCACATTTCTGTAATTTTTCTGACATTAAGATGTGTATTAAATTAGTTTCATTGTTATAAATTTTAAATAATTTTGAATTTGACTTCTCGAAGTCTGCATGGTTTTTTCTAGTGTAAATTAATCAAAAATTTGAAACAAAGCTTTGGATAAAATGTTTTTTGGTTTGGTGGGTTTTTGTTGTTTTTTGTTTCGATTTGGGTTTTTTTTTGTGTTTTTGAGAAAAGATGAAACTGACCATTCTAGAAAATATTTCATCATGTAAAACTTGCTAAAACTCATCCATCCCGCAAACACCTTAGGTTTTGGTAATGAATTTGCTGACTGAAAAAGGTTTTTGGCAGATTCCCCTTAGCAGCATCCTCCTGTAGGCACAAGAGCCTACAGTTTTCCTGGGGAAGCTAGGCATCAGCCTAACTTAGGTCATTTTAAGCTACAGAAAATTAATCAACTATTGCAGCTGAACAATGCTAGCTGTGCCCTTTGGTACTATTAGAATGGGAGAAATGGCCAGGAGATCATTAAATAGAAACTTATTTAGGGTTTCAAAACACTGGAATATCTTGATGAGAATCCCAGCATTGACTTTGGTGTTAATAAGGCTCTATGTGGCTTATCAGTGCATTTCCCAACCAAAATGTGTTTCAATTTCTTTTTCTCTGGTCTTACGGATACGTGTTACTTGCTTTGGGGATAATTGTGAGGATAATGTGCCATATAATGCGTTTTACTCTCCACTACTAACATTTCTTAAACCCTAGGTTTTATGTACAGAATTTTAAAGGACAGTATATGGCTTGATATGCTTCATCCAGTTCTTGTTACACCGGATTTGCAGTATAATGCTTAAAGCCCCTTTGATAATACAGCACAGAGATTCTTATTGGCCTGGATGAGGTACTCCCAAAACGCATTTACTAGCGCGGTTTACTGCAGCCTTCTGGGTTTTGTTGGCATTATGCCGTAAGGAAGCTTTACTGTTGCTCTGTTTGGTTTCAAGTTTTACTTCTTAAGTGTAGATTAGACCAGATACATTTATAAAGCAAAAACTTGTAAAATTAATGTGGCCGGCCATCTCAAATCTGAACTATAAATTAAATATTACAATTAAAATTTTGGTTTGCTTTGCCTAAGTCTTGTTGAGTTGTATGAGAAGGGAGGTATCATTTACCGTTGAATATCTTCAGCAATCAACAGTGTGTCAACAGTCTGATAGGTTATTTACTTTTTATTTTCTGTCCTGGAGATCTTATGTCGGCAGCATTCAAAAGGAGTGTAGCACGGTTATTTTTAATGTATCTTTCTTGGTTGCATAGATGAAAATGTGAGCAGTTTTACGGAGGTTGTGTTTTTACATGCTGACAACTTCGTATTTGTTCTTGTTCCTATTAAAACGTCTAATTTCCCTCAGACAGCTTAACCTTTTCCTTCCGCTTGAAACCATGACAAGGACAAATAATATTTTTCAACATCTCTTCAACCTGGTGGTTTCACTGCTCCTTCAGGATCTTGTTCTGCCTCTGCCCGCAGAGGAGGGGGTGGCTGGAGGTGGGAATGCCTCCATCTCCTGCAGCAGCCCTGGTAGTGATGTGCGACTGCCGGGGTACCACTACCAGCTGGGAAGGCCACCTCGAGAGCTTGCCTTGCCCACCCTTGCAAAGCCCCAGGCGGCTGGGGGAGCGTGGCCAAGAGCAGGCTGTGGGTCGGTTACGTATTGCGTCTTCCTTTCTCCCAACGTGACACCGTACTGTACCGGACCTGTCAGCCATAACGAGGTGTAACATAGCAATGAAGCGAGGAAATTTTACGGTACCTGAAAACCTACAGTATGGTTGTGAAGTTCCACCGCTTTGCTTTTGGATAAAATGATTAAAAATAGTGTTTCGGGTGAAAGAATGAACAATACCTGAACAGCCACGATGACTTTGTCAGGATGTTAAGGACCTCGAGCAGGGGTACGGACTTTGGGAATCTGTAATACTTGTGAAACAGAGTCAGTATTTTTTAATAGTGTATTTAAGTTAAACTTCTTGGGAGAAGGGGACTAACTTTTTCCCCCATTTTGTATCTGTGTGGCACACTGCTCAGTAAATAGGGTCCTGCTCCTTCACTTAGCAGACTGTGGTATGAACACCAGTGGTTTCCCCATGTCGCCTTCAGACCTGTGAGTTTATAACCCTATGTCAGCATGGGGTGATTGGGACTCCTTCACACTTTTAGGTGCTCAGGTTGCCAGTTTAAAAGTCGCATCTCTAGTTACAGGTGATCAGAGATCTCTGTCACGCTCTGCCTGGCACAGATCTACTGGTGATGGATGTGACTGGTACCTTCAGAGCATGTTCATGCTTGGTCTTTTCCTGAATGTGTGCCCAAAGGGATGGTGGGAAGGTTTCCACAGTTTTTGAATGCCCTTTACCTGAAGACCAGTTCAGGAGGGAAGAACATATTTTAAGGAAACTGGGGCAAGTACAAGTCCTTGTAGTAAGTCTCTTGTGGTCTGTGTATGTGCTGCCTGACAGATCTGTGTTTGACGTCACTGATGGCTATTCAAATGCAGAGTTCACTTTTCTTACTGCAGTTGAGTTCGCCTTGATTGGAGGTATCTCCCCACACAACCATCCCATTGCTTTTTCATGGGCAAATACTCCCTTAATTGTTTGTATCCTGCTCTTTGCCACTGTCTTTCTCTTGTAAAATGAGGTAAAGTGTTTAGTGTTTAGGAAGAATACAGTCAAATATTAGGTGCTGTGAAATGGCAGAAAGGGCATTTGTTTCTTGGTGGTGGAACTTGCTGGCGTAGGTAGCTGTCTTGTACGGCTTTTGGAGGAATGCTCAGCAGAAACTTGATGACCTGCTGTAGGAGGAAAAAGGTGCAAGGGTGCAAATGGAGGAGGTTCTCGTCAATGTCAAGGTCTCTTGCAAGTCTGGAGCTCAGCCTACATTCCCATACATCGAGAGAGACATGTGCTGCCAAGAAATTAATGTCTACTTTATTAGGATATGAGGGTCTCGGTGCACCATAATCAGAGAGTTTCTGTGGCTTTACTTACAGACCTAAGTTTGAAAAAACAAAACAAAACAAAGATGTTCCATCTGGAAAGAAACTAATTTTTCTTTAATAAAAAAAAAAAAAAAAGCCTTGGAGTGCTTTGGGTGTGTTGGGTAATTGTGTACTCAAGAAACGAAGTTACATAAGTGAAGACACTCCTGTAACCCTAGCCTGCCAGGAAGACAGGCGCTGCAGAAAATCCACTCATCGCAGAACTCCAACAGGCGCAGAAAGGGAGAAGCTTTATCCTTTGTGCTGTATTTGTTCACAAAGAGAAGTTGTCTTTGGCACGTCTGTTTGGCACCAGAGGAGTCCCGGTTTTTTATCCTGTGGAGCTGCTTTTTCTTGTTGGTGTGGTGGGTAGAAGTTTCCTTTTCCGACGTGGAAGGGGAGAGGTGGGTATTTTCCACGGCTCATCCCAAGGCTTCGCCGCCGCCGGTCGGAAGAGTTCAGGCAAGCTCCTTCTGGAGGCAGGGTGGGAGTTGAAGCAAAGTCCCGGGGCAGCAGCTCTGGTGGCTTCCATCCCTGCGCTGTCTGGGTGAGGGAGAGGAGGGACGTGGAGGGATCTAGAGGTGGCACGCGGCAGAGCACGGCGTGTAGGATGTCGGTCTGGGTTTCCCAGTTCAGTAAGAAGGACCCACGCAAATCCTGAACGGTGGACAATGGTGTCCTGATCTACTTTCCGTGCCTACCGGTGTGCGTTTGCGGGAGTTTTAAAAAAAGGAAGCTTTCTGGGCCAAACTAGGGAATACCGCATTTACTAAGTACGCACATTTTCGGTTAATGTAGTTTATGTGGTGTATGAACAGGCCTTACTGTTGGCTTGCATTGCTTGGGGTACAAATGTCAAATTTAAATGCATGTGAAACTTCATTTCATTTATTTATTTCAAATGTGATTTGATTTTACTGCTAAAACATTTCATGAGTGAAGTTTGGGATGTGCAGTAGAACAGCAAAGTTATTTAATACTTTGCTTAATTTAGAAAAATGACCTTTCAGAGAAAAACACTGTGCTTGTCAAAAATATACTGATGAATTAATTTCTTATGATGCCACTGCGTTAGTTGACTTCTGAGAGCAACCTTCTAGATAATGAGTTTTATTTTTATCTCAGATCTGTCTGATTGTAGTGCCTCTCGCAAATCAAGTCACTTTACTGGCTTTTATGATTATAAATACATAGCAAAATTTGAAAGGGAAAAAAAAACCCAAGGAAAAAACCAAACCAAAACAACCCAGAGCTGTCTGACCAGCTGGATACCTGGAAGTTTCAACAATATTGCAGTTGTAAGATCAGTAAGACCCCTTTCGCCCCCCACACTCCAACCTTCCCCAAACCACCCTTGCAATACTATCTGGAAATACCATACTTTTTTTCCTGGTTTTAAATGGCTCTAACAGAAGCTATGTAGCATGTGATAGCAGTGCTGCCTTGCATTACAAAAATACTAACTTTGTTTCCGCAGACTAGGTGAATGACTTTCAACTTGTAAAAATCTGCAGGGAGTTTGAAAGCAACTTTAGTGCTTCTTGTAGGCTTCTGACTGCTTAAATTGCTTTATGTTTAGAACCTAATCTTGCTCACTTTGACAAAGCTGGCAACTTCAGTGGGTTTATTTGTGCAGATAGAGTGAGAAAGATTCAGCTTCTGATATAAATACTTTAGCTTTCTGGTTTCTGAGAACTATTTTCTTACAGTTAATTATGCATCCTTAAAAATGTGTACATTCATACACATATGTAGGGGGAGGGACTGCAGTTTAGTTTGCAAACTACTGAGCTTCATTTTGCCTATGAATGTTTTTAATTTTAGTTTGAGTCAGAACAATCTCCAAAATGTTAAGACAGACTCAGATCAAGAGACTTTACAAGTCAGGTCACATACGTTGTCCTGTGTAGCATTGTATACTGTCTATAGGTGGCTGTTACCAGAACATCGGCGTATTGCAATATATTGCTTTAAAAGTTGCTGCTGGGTTCGTTCAAAGCGGTCCTTTGGGTGTTGCTCCCTTGGGCAGGGACAGATGTTCAGCAGAGGAGGTTTGTGTTCCTGCAAGCCCTCGGCGGCCGTCAGGACTCAGGATGGGTAGCGAGGAGAGCGCAGGGGACGTCTCGGCGTGGATGGGCTTTGGGAACGGGCTTGTGGAAGCTAAAACATTGCAAAACAAAAAAATCCCTTTCCGTGCTTGAATTCTAATCATTAAGATGGTTTTCGATGGAGTGGTGCCAGCTTAAAAGCGAGCAGCTTATGAGTTTAAAGGTCTGCGCTGTTTCACAGGCATGCCGGCGGGTCAGCGGTCAGGGGTGCTTGTGACTCGGGCAGGAACATCTGCCTCGGCAAGGAGGAGAATCCGAGCTCGGCAGTCTGAAGGCTTGCGACCTGGGCGGAATGCAACAGTAGAGCTAAAATGCATGTTTTCAAAAAAACCGTGCAGTTTTAGCTTCATCGTTGGATTTCATCAGTATTTGCATGTTCTTGCGTGAGAAGTGTCATCTTAGTGACTTGAGTGTTGCATTTGCTGCAAATAGGGTTAGCTTCGAGTTGCTCTTGAAAATAGAAAAGCTCCTATTGCTCCTATTGCTGTTTTGGTTGATGTGTTTTTGCTGGAGTGGATGGGCAGTGGGTTACTGTCGTATTTCGGTGGTTACAGTCAGGTCAGTCCGAACTAGGCTCAACTGAGCATTTTTGGTAATGCTGCGACGGCAAACTTACTGTAAACCCGCGGTGATGTCTTTTGGGGTGGTAGTTTCTTAGAACAGCTTTAGTTATTGTTGGAATAGTGGCAAGTTTAAAGGGTATTGCATGCCTGCAATGGTATTTCGTCTCAACCAAAACAAAGGATGTCAGTTTCTAAAGCAACCAGAATTATTTTTAACTCTTTCCTCATTTCTTTAAAACAAACCTGGAGTGATTCATCAGTATCCTGTCTCCAGGAGGCCCCTGCAAAATGTTTCAGAGGGAGAATAGCAAGTCGTTCAGTGGGCAATTTTGCAAGAACTGGCTGTGAACCACAGGGTTTTGTTCTGTGGGGTTTTTCTAACCTTTCATGCAGTGCAAGTAGTAGCTGGGTAGTGTTCTGAAAATCACATTTGATCTGCATCAAGAACGTTATCTGTTTGCCCTTAGCAGTGTGTGTTATTAAAAAAAATGTGAGTGTTGAGTTTCCCCGGTACACAGCTTCAGTATTTCATGACAAAAGCCCAAGAGCTAATATCTCATTGTGTTGAAAAGGGTTTCTCTGTAATGTTTTCAGACAGAATTGATCAATGAATTCATTTGCAGTGGGACAGCTAAATCTCAAACACGTATATTTTAAATATCTGCCCGAAAGCAGGGAGGAAATGAGAGCTGAGATAAATTGGTAAAACAGAACTGGTGAGAAGTTCAGCTCCTAAGACCTACATTTTGATATAGAAATAAGAGTTATGAGGTTTCAGTTTAGTCTTTTTTTCCAGTAGTGCTCAGCTTGACCTTCCCTATAACATTTATTATTTTATATACCTGCATTATGTCAAATATTTTCCACATCTCTGTAAATTAAACTGCTGTAATCTTTTAGATGCTTTGCATATGGAATATTCTACAGGCAGTAGTACTTTATTGCCCTTTGAACTTTTTCTGTTTCTGAATTAGTCTTATTATTATTGTGTATATTTTTCCTGAAACAACCCAGCATTTTATTTGCAACTACCACCCCCTCCCACAAAGAATTAAAAAAATAAATCGGCAAAGTGCCCAGGAATGAACCTTGTGCAGTACGTGGTTATTTTCAGAGAATTGTCGAGACCTGCAGGTCAGTTCCTCAGTGCCGCACACCAACAGGTCATAAATTGAATGTATGAGTAGTTTAAACAGATACAGGGATTCGACCTATTTATTTCTTTCTGTTTTTCAGTGCCTTGATCATGGCTTTTTGCCTTAGCATGCTTGCCGTAACACAGCCTTCCAGGTAAAAACACTTTTCCGTGGTCCACAATTTAGGCTGCTACGGTACTGGTTGGGTTGCATTGCTCTAGCTCTCCTATGAGGAGGTGACTCCTAAGGCGTCATATGATAGGCTGTAGTTAAACTGTGAATTAAGCCGGGAGCTTAAACCATTTGCATGCTCAGAACTGTTAATATATCCTGGTAATAATTTAAAAATGGTATCTGTTTTTCCATATTTCAATCCCAATTTTACAAGAGTTTTTTAATGAGCGCCGTTGGGTTTGTCTTTGCTTTTGTGCTAAATTTGGAGTAATAATTTCCAAATCTTTTGTTTACTCTAGCATGTGAGGTAATGACATTGCAGCCACCAAAATCCTAAAAATTATCTACTAGGAGTGTGAATGTGTAAATTTTATCCAGTTGATAGTTCGTAATTAGGGTCAGATTCTCTTACTGAATCCTGGCTTGAGTTGTTAATGAATATTTGTTGAGTATTCAATTTGAATAAAACTTAATTTCTGGAAGGTCTTGAAAATAAAACTGTCACAGTTTAATACAGCTGGAAGTAATTACTAAATGGGATAGAACAAAAGAGAGCTAAGATATTTAAATACCCAAACCATAAGCTTTACATGAATGGGGAGTGTTGTTGGCTTTTGGGGTGGAGTGGCTTTGGGGTTTTGGTTTGGTTTGAATTTTTTTTTTTTTAAGTATTATATGCTTAAAATTTATTCTAAATTACGAAGCCAAAAGACAAATACCTGACTGCCTATTAGCAATTGGTTAAGCCTGCCTCAGGATTAAGCTGAGGTTATTTGGTTTGTAATTATGAATTGTAACTACAGAAAATGAGAAGCTGGACAGAAAGACTGCCAGAGATATGAAGGCATCAGGTCATCTGCTGTATGAGTATATATTTTAGTTAAATTTAGTCACCAGGAAAACATTTTCCAGTGTTTATTTGCAAGGGAAAAAAAATGGGAAATCATATGTTTAGTATTTTCCTACTTGCTGCAATTTCTCTACTCTTTGAGTAGAGTCCTCGAAGTATGAACTGATCTATCATCTTCTCTGGGAGGAGAAAGAAAAAGGAGAAGAAAATCATTTCAGTGCATCATTTCTACACTGTAGACATTTTTTATTGGCTTTGTGTTTTACTTCATAATTTTATCTCCCCCCCCCTTTATCCTGCTTTTGTTCTCCTGTCTGCTTTCCTTCTCCCTCACTCATTTCAACGCAGAGCAAAATATTTGCCTCTATTTTTGAAGAACCACGAAGAAAGAGAGGGAAATGCGCTCTGAGTTCTGTGCAAAATCTGAGGTCTACCCCAAGTTGGAGGCATCAGAAGCCTTTGACCTACTGCGGTTCACACAGGAAATGGCAGATATGTGTATTTGGTTGGTGGATGCCCACCGTGTCCTACCACTCACAGCCTAAAATAATAGCACTGGGTGAATCTGGTGACAGTGGAGGGGAGCAGGAAGGTCTTGCTGACGTGATTCTTGGCACAAGAGGGGTTGGCAAGAGAGGAAACCTGAGAGAGGTTGAGGAGCACTGAGCCCAGCCTTGCTCCTGGTTTTTCTGCGCTGGAAAAATCTAGTCATTCCAGCAGTTTTGCGTGACTATTTCATCACTGGAAGTATTCAAAAAAACGTGTGGATGTGGCACTTCGGGACATGGTTTAGTGGGCATGGTGGTGTTGGGTTGATGGTTGGACTTGACGATCTTAAAGGTCTTTTCCAACCTTAATGATTCTGTGTGATTCTGTGTGATTTATAACAATGAACAAGGTGAATTTGGAGAAGATAGAAGCATTAGGGAGAAGAAAAAGTATTTGGACAAGAGTAAGTATTAGGGAAGCAGCCCTTGTTCCGTGGCAGGTGATCACTAATGATCTGTCAAGAAAGCCCAAGGAAAGACCACCCAAACTGCAGAGGCAGGAGGTGTCCACCGCAAGCTCCGCCGCCGACTGCCTTCCCGCTCCCCAGGCGGGCGCCCTGGTACGTCACTGCGGGCTGGCTCGGCTGTGTGTGTCCGTGAAAAGCGATGCGTCTCTGTCTTCCATCGCAGGATGCCATCAGGAGGAGGCATCAGATTGACAGCGGTGGACTGGTTTTTCCTCTACCCCCAGCACCTTTTCACTTTCCTGGAGTAATGCCTCTTCAGTATATACTAGGTTTGGGTGAAACATTCCTGGTGTTTAGTAGGGCGCTCATAAGCTTTGGTGAGAAGTTGGCAGAGCCTTTTCCTTCAATACAACTCCAGGTGCCTAGGTCAGGGAGACCCAGTGGTCTACTAGCTGGTGTGAACCTCCTCAGAGAAGAGAAATTAAAAAGTGAGAGAGGTTATCCAGTTGGCCTTATTCTCCCCCGCCTTCCCTTCTTTGTGCGTGCAAAGTTTCCAATGTTATTTTTCTTCCTATTAACCATGCACAATTTTTGTCTTGGTTACCCTTTCTCTGGCTGGAAATGTGGAAACTTTGAGCAGGAATTTATTTTAGCTGAGCTGTTGAAAAAAAAAGTTGAGAAAAATACTTCTGTAAATAGGTAAGACACATTTAAAACCGAAATAAACAGATTAGGGTATATATGGGGAAAATGCCATTTAAAAATCTTCACAGTTTTTGAAATTTAGGGCTGATTCTTAAGTCACTAATATTTTAGTGCTACCAAGAAAATGTCCAAACAGGCATGTTAAAAACAAAACCAAAAAGCAGTTCCAGGATGTTATACTGGGTTTGCATTTTCATTGTTTTAGTCAAGTAGCACGTTCTCATAACTTCTTCTCCCACTCACCATATTTTTCCAAAAGTCATTGTTCCAACAAAACAAACAAAAATTTTACTGTAAGTGAGTTACTAAAGTTGGATGCCAGTCTTGTCAGTCTTTGGATGCTCCATTGTGGCATGGGGTCAAGTTGTGTAAAATATTTTTGTTAAAGGCCCTCCCCCCTCCCCCCCCAAAGTCTGTTTGAGGACTTGAAGTCCCTGGATGCTCACTTGGTCACATCGCTACGGAAGCGAGCTCCCTTCAGGCTGAGTTTTTCACTTCCAAATGCAGGAGGAGATGGTGTGTGTGGCACCTTGCTGCGGCTTTCTCCCACACGCTCCTCACCACCCCCTCATCTTCAATCAGACGATGCAAAATTGGGCATGAAGTCTAAATAAAAAAGGAAAAAACACCCGGGTGATCTTCAGATCGCGGAGTGCCATCATTTTGTAGGTGTATAAGAAGCAGCTAGTTAATAATCTTCGTAAGCTTGCAAGTAGATAAAGAAAATTTCACCAGTGAACCTAGCAAAAGGAGGGAAGAGGGCTGGGTTTGCTTTAGGTTTTACTTGATTTTTTTTTTTTAAAAGAAATCGTAATAGTTTGCTGTTCCACAGCAATAGGAACTGTACTTCTTGTGGAATGAGATGAATGTGAGTGGATCTTTATAATTTTTGCTTCGTATTTCTTTATAATATTTGCTTCATATTTTGCTGCATATTAATAATACACTTAAATATCTGTATGCTATCATATTTGTTTCCTATTCTTTGTTTACTAAACAAGACATTCTCAGCTTCTTGTAATAACTAGTTTTTTGTATAAAAATTAATGAACTAAATTTCCAGTGTCAACATTCCAGGATTTTTTTTTTTTTTCAAGAGCTTATTTGTTGTCCAAGGGTATCTTAGAGGTAATCAAAAAAGGCATGCCAGTAAGATAATTCAGCCTACTTTCTCTTATTTATTGCGGAGAAATGTATTGGGGGGGGGGGGCAAGGAGAGAGAGCATTTCAGGTTTTTTTCTTCAGATTTGGTGCTGATTACCATCCAGAGCTCACAGCAAATATTTTAACCACCCCACAAAGAAGGAAAAAGAAACAAATTTTGGTCAGGACTCTGCTTAGGAGGAGTAATTAAAGATTTCACTGTTTTATTCCCTTTCTCTATAAATTCAGCCCCCGAAAAGACCTCCTGGGGCTCTATTGCAGCACATTTTTGTTTGTCGGCGGCGCTCATAAATCAATGCTGGGTTCTTCGTCTCTGCTCCCTTTTACCAGACTTGCATGATCTGAGCAATTTGGACGCCTCGCAGCGGCGGGGGACAGGGCGGTGCTGCCCTCGGAGAGGTGAGCTGGGGCGGGCAGGGAGCCCGCGGCAGCGGCGCCCCCGGGACCAGCCCCCGCTCCAGCCGGCGCGGGCAGGGCGGAGGAGGGAGACAAGGTGCGAGCTGGCTGCGCTGGAGGCAGGTTTTAACAAGCGCCCTGGGACCAGCACGGCCCCGCTCCCAGCGAAAATCCTCCGTTTTACGGGGCTTGGGGGAGAGGAGCAGGGGAGCTTGGAAATGCCTCGTGCGGTTTGCAGGTAACCAGGTAGGTTACCTTAGCAGGCTGGTGTGTGGTGGTGACCAGAAAATAATCACTTTATAATAACGTGGACGTTTGTCACTTGGCCTCCTGTGACGGAAGAGCTCAAGTCCTCTCTTTTTCCTGAAGAAATGGATAGCTGTTCAGATGGGAGGTTACTAGCTGGCAGGACACAGGCTGAATCTGGCCCCCAGGATGTTCCGCCCCCCCCTCCATGCCCTCTCCCTGGGAGAAAAAAGAAAAAAAAAAAACCAAACCCACACAGTTGTTTTGTGCAACCTTGTCTTGTAACCTGCCATTCAGCCCCTGAATAAGCAGCTGAGGGTTATGGTGTAGGATCTGTTGCTGCGTGCTGTGGGGTGCTCTGCAAGGTCAGCTTGCAATTTCTGCTTCGATTAATGGTTAGCAGCTTAGTAACTCATGTCTGACAGTTCTTTAAAAGTAGTAAAGTAAGAAAGCTGCAGCACTGCTTGTAATTTCAGCTCATCCCGATTTGCTGGGAGTGTATTGGTGGATATACGACCCAGTTTTATTCCCTTTTGGTACAGAACATCTCCCTTATGTGTCTGATTTTTCTCTTAAGCGTGCCTGCCAAATGGTCTCCTCTTTCCTAAAGTAGCAGCTTGGGAAGTGTTTGGCAAATTTGGATTATTTAAGGTAATTGTCCCGCAACTTCCTTGCTTTGTTTAGGGTCCGCCTAACCCTGTGTAGGGTGTGCACGGTTTCTGGAGACACGGTTTGTCCTTGCTCCCACCGTCTTTGATGGGAACGGCTCACGGGCTGGAGAGCACCAAGATACTCAACACCTAGTCTTCCCCTCAGGTCTTGGGGGAGTGTGGGAGCAGGGAGAAGAGAACAGTAAAATAAATCACTGGAGTGAGGTATTGGCTTAATGCACGTATTTTCCACCCCCAGTTTGTGTTTGCCCTGAGAAGAGAACACCAACTGCCTAGGGCTGTTTTGTTGGTAAGCCTCTTAGAGTGGCTAAGCCCCTGTTCATGGCTGGAGCACGCCGCTAACAAGAAAATACCATATCTTTGTGCCTTTTCTTAAGTTTTGTATTTCAGGTACACCTAGTCCTACATCAGCTTGTATTGACTAGTTTTTCTGTTGTTTTTTACTTTAAAGCTGCAGCTAGCAATATTTCATTCAGCATGTGAAAGAATGAGGGCAAAAGTAAAGATTGGGAAGAATAGAAGATGGAAAAAATAAACTACAAAGTCCACAGAGCAAGATTTAGCATGACAAGTTAATTGTGGATTTCTAGGAGTTTGGTTTTTTAGCACTGAGACCCACTGATGCTGTTATGACTGTTCACATGTTGGACTGTATTCACACGCTTCGGCTTGTAACATTAAGACCTATTAAGTTCCTGGAAAAACAAGGAAGCAAAAAAATTGTATACAGTAGTTAAATGAATGAAAAGCTTTCAATTTGCATTTAATGTGTAGGTACCCTAAGGAAGGATTTTGAATTTGAAGGTGATTTTGCAGCCCTGTTGGAGTGGATTTACCAAACAGCATAAAAAATGTAAAGTAGAGATACTTTTGAGAGAAACAGATACTGGCATGTTGTGCTCAGAAAGCAATGTAGAAAGCAGGGAGGAAAAGGATGGAGCAGAAGCAGGTTGACCGTTGGTCTGGAAGGAGTCCTAAGCTGTGTTAGTGCCCGTCCAGTTATAAGGAAAATACATGAAGATGCTCCAGCGCTGAGGGGAGCTGGTGGTGATGACCCAGCAGCACGTTCTTCGAGCTGTGTGGTGAAGGACAATGGAGCTTGGAGAGGCTAGGTGTTCAAGACAGACTGGTATTAAGGGCAGGGTTTTAAAGAAGAAAGCGTATTGAGTGAACTCCCCCAACACACCCCATAAAGAAAATCTCTTGCGTGTAAATTTATTGAGAGGCTGATATTTACACATTTTTCAGTCGATACTCATTCCTTAGCAGACAAACACAGCCTTCTGCTTTACAGTTAATGAAAATGTCCCTCTGTTGATGCCTGTTCCTTTGAGCGATCCGGGAAAGAGCACGCACAGTGAAGTGGCAGTGTTGCTGATTTGATGGACTTACCCACGGAGTTGAAGATGAAGATGCAAATGAAAATGCAGAGGCTTTCAAAATAACATTAGATTGCTGTGCAACCGTATTGTAAAATGACAAATGAAATTCAGTGAGGGTAAATGCAAAGTGATGTCCACAGAAAACATACTCTAATTTTGTGTTTAAATTGAGTTGCTTGTTAATGCTTGGGAATGAGATCTGAGGGTCTCATATATTTGTGTGGAGGAGTCAACTGTACACCTACTAGCTGTCAAAAAGCAAATAAAACATTAGGAATGTTTATGGCAATGATAGAGGAAAACGTATCTGTCGCATAGCGTCTGTGGTGTGCCTTCATCTTGAACAGCGGGATCAATTCTGATGTCTTCCTCCTAACTCTCTTTCCCTTCCCCACTTCCACCTCCAAGGATGATAAAATAGTACTGCAGAAGCTGCAGAAGTCACAAGTCTATTGAACAGCTTTGGTATAAGGAGAGACAAAGTACATGAGGCCCTGCAATTTGAAGGAGAGATGTGAAAAGCTCACATGGGTTCAAAGGACACCTGCAGAAACTGATGTAGGAGTAAGTGGTGGGACCCGTGAGGTTCAGATACAGCTCCTGGGGCTTGCTTCAGAGCTGCGTGGTCGTAGAGTCTGGGACTTACTGCGTGTCCTGTTCTGCTTTTCACTTGACTTCTGCTCTTGGCTGCTGCTGGAGGCAAGACATTGGGCTGGACTTTTGGCTTGACTTGCAGGCTTTTGCTTTGCTTCGCTTCGTTTTTCATTAGCATCATCAAATTTTTTTTTTTTCCCCCTAGCCAGCAGTGCTATTTATCATCCATCTTAATATCGGGTAATTGTAAGAACTTCAGTATCTGAAGTCTTGCTAAAGATCCAATAATTTAAATAATTTCTGTCAAGATTTCAGGATCTCAGTAACGAGATGATTTTTAAATATATGTAAGTATATATGCTACACTTAAGAAAATTAATCTGTGTTTAAACAGGGTGGTTGGTGCTATAGGTTCCTCGGTGCTGAACGTACCTACTTACATGCTTTCAGCCTTGCAACCTCGGTAGCGTTTGAGGAACTCCAGAAATAGCAGGAGAAATTACAGAGCAGTTTGACCCCTCGGAGAACTTGAAGAAAGCCTCCGCGCTGTCGTCTCAGGTGATGAAACACCGGCTCTTGACGTTGTTTTACCTGTTGAACCAGTTTTGTGCCTTTCTGTGTTGGGCAAGCCCTCCCTCAGCAGCCTGGCAGCTGAGTGCTTTCGGAGTACCGGAAAGATGGAGGGAAAGCTCTTCCCCTGTTTGGCTGGGAGGCGGCTGGCTTGACTGACTGCTGCTTTGGTATAGGATCTGTATTTGAGAAAATAGAGAAATTAAAGAAATCTTTGGGGCCCCACGTGATTGTTATTCTTACATACGCTTCTGGTGAGTGGAGAAGTTGTTGTTTGGGGTTTGTTTGGTTTTTTTTAAAATGCTTGCAGGGATTTCGCTGGCATTTATTTAATTTCTGTGTCAGGCTTTAAGGAAAAAAAAAAAAAAAAAAAAAGAAAAATGAAAACCACACTTTTTTCTAGTAAACCTACCAGGGGAGGGAACCCGTCTCAGCGCAGAAGGTATGAAGGTGCTCAGAGCAGCAGCTTGGAGAAGGTGATGAACTAGAGCGGCTCGTGGTCAGCTTTAGTATTTTGTTTTAACTTTTAACCCCGATACTGGGTTTGGGAGGGGGAGCAAAATTAAGCCTGGAAGAGTGGATGCCCTAGAGGCTGTTACATAATTATTAAGCAGATTTGAGTGATAGTAATCACCTTGTCCTAGGTACGCAGCCAGAATTTGGGGGTCGGGGGCCGAACAATGCTCTGGTATCAGCATAGCAATGGTGTAATTATTGCGCGAGACGGCTGATTAGGAGCTATGCAAATGGCCCTGCGAGCGGTTCCCGCCTTTGTGCTTTGGTACGGGGCGGGGGGGCGCGGGGGAGAGCCGAGGCGTTAAGTGCCCGGTCCCAGGTGGCGGTGCCGGTGGCTCCCGGCAGTACCCGTGGGACCTCCTGGCCTTCTGGGGCGGGTGGAAAAGGGACCGGGTGTGGAACGTGGGGAAAGAGGCGCCCGGAGGAGAAGCTTCTGGAGATAAAACTGCACCGGCCCTTCCTTGTTTGTGCGCTTGGCAGCTGCCTTACCTGTCCCCCAGGTGCCCCCCTACCCCCCCCCCCCCCCGGTACACCGAGTCCTTCTGTCACCGGCGCTGCGAGGCCCCAGCCACCCGAAAACCCTCGTCCCCCATCACCCTCCTGTGCTCCATTTTTAATGAGTCGGAAAGCCTCATAATAAAAATTCAAATCGTGTAGAGGAAAAAAAAAAAAAAAAAACAAAACCAACCGAGTTGAAAGCTCTCCAGTAGCTGATGACACAGGGACAGAGTTTGAGTTCATATGCAAAGCGCTTACGTAATTTTATGCGCATACACCTTGTCAACCTCATCAGGAGCGGTTGCCGTGTTTAAGCAATACATCTGATGGCGAGGACAAAGCTATTCTGTGTTTAATTTATATACAACCTCTCCATTGACTGTTTTATTGCATATACAGTGTAGCTGTTCATTGCTGGTACTAATGTAATCTGCAGACTACAGATTGTATTTTCAAATATGCAAGCCCCTTTTTTTTCTTAAAATGAGGAATAATAAGAGGAGGATTTTTATCTTCTATTTTCAACGGGGTTATGTAAAGTATCTGTCATGGGTTCTTCATTTTTAAATGCAAATCATTATATATGGCAGGGAGTATGATGAGCATTCAAAGTTGACATTAAAATGAAAATGCATAAAATTCTCCTCGAAAACTGATCAAGCAGGTCATTAGTCAAGGTTATAATGACTAGTAGGACATATTAAGATGTTTTAAGTCTTATTTAAGACGTTTAAAAAAGTAGTTGATAGTTTTTAAAGTGACAGCTGCTTCTGCATCACCCTACTAGTTGCTAAGAGTTTTCAATTCACGTAATTTTTTAAGAGGTCTTTTTTTCCTCCCCTCTCTTACAGCTGTACGAGCAATTTTCAAACTCGGTAGCATCTGACAAACTGAGACTTAATCTGGTTTACTTTGCATTTTTGGTAGTCTGGGGACATCCCTGCTATCAGTTATCAGGCTCAGTGTTTGGCAACCCACTAAGCCGTGTGCTGTGATTCTCCTAAGCCCCAGACTGGAAAGGAGAAACCACAAAACAAACCGTACGCCAAAAAGTGTCAAGTTCCCACACTGTAGAATTACAGAGAAGATGTAGGGACTGTTTTTCTTCATCTGATCTCTTCCTTTTAATCTTGAGCATTCCTCATTAAATTAGAAAAGGGAAATATATGGGGTCAGAAGAGTGGTTTCTAATTAAAAGTGGATTTAAATGTGAGTGAGAAGAGTGCCTCGTCCTATGGGTTTCGTGAAATGTCTTTTTGCAGCCGTTTGCCAACTCTGCAGCAGCGCTCGTTTTGCGGCAGGAAGGCAGCGGTGGGAGCACCGGGCCACCGAAGGCGTCCTGGGGTGGCCCACCCTGCCAGCCCTCGCACCTCCTGGCTGCGGGGTCTCCTCCTCCTGCCACCGTCCCTCCTTCCCGCTGCGGGCCCGGGCCGCGGCTGGGACCCGCTCCCCCGGCTCTGCCGCTTGGGTTTGGGGTTTGGAGGCTCTCCCGCCGCACGGGGAAGCCTGCGTGCAGGGGCCTGCCGAGCCTCCGCTCTTCCCGAGGGGTGGGCAGGAGGCAGCATCCCACCGGCTGCCCCACCGCTGCGCCACGCTCTCAATTAACCTAATGGGCTCCTTGTACAGGCAAGACTTGCCCCCTCCCTCCTTTTTTAAAAAAAAAAAAAAAACTTGCTTTTTTTTTAATTAGCCGTTTAAAGGAAGTCTTGGGATTCATCCCAGTTAACCAAAATGCATTAGGACTACGGCGTTCTTGCTCTAGCAGGTTGGTTGTGAAGAGCCTTTCCTCCTCCTAGGGAAAGGGAAAAGCCAAGGATCGCAGCCCCCTCGCTTCGGCGTCCTCCCAGCCCCTGGCAGGTACCCCCTGCTCCAGGCAGGGTGCCTTGGGACTAAACGCTGCCTCTGGGAACATGCCAGCTGGGGAAGCGCTCCAAGCTTGCATCAGCGTGGCGCGGCGTCAGCGTCACGCGGCTGCCCTTCCCGCCGCGCCGCTGCCTGCGCTGCGTGGGCACGGACGCTTGAAGCGTGAGGCTTCCTTCTGGGGGAGGTGTGCAATGGCTCAAGCGGGGCGTGGGGGTGGGCTCGGGTCTCTCCGTGTCAAATCTGAGCCCTTCGTCGCATGCCGTGCCGCTCTGCACCGCCCGTCTGGCGCTCAGGGTATTTTTATTTATTTGGTTGGTTGGGGTTTTTTAAAATTACTTCTTTAATAACGAAGTGCTTTCAGACACGCTTCTCATCCAGTGAAATGCGAAGCACTTGTTGCTGGCACGTTAGCCTGGTGGGTTTCAATAGCCAGAAGAGGGAGGTTTCCACACAGGGTCTCGGCCCCTTCTGACTTACTCCCTGAATTTAAGTAGCGATGGAAAATGCAGCGTTTTGAACTTTCATCCGTGGTTTTCTCAAGCTGTGCATCACTCCCCTTACCCACCCCCCCAAAAAAAAAAAAAAAAAAAAAAAGAGAAAACCCACTTACAGTTCTGTTTTCAGTAATACTGCCCGGTGCATAAAGACCAATTGCATTAATCCACTTCAGCTGAAGAATATTTTGTCACTGCCGTTCTCTTCTCTGCTAGTCATCTAGATGATCAATGCAAGAAAAAAACAGTTAAAGTGATATCTTTCTTTGTGTCCATTGAAAAAACCTGCAAAGTGATTTTTAAAATTACTTTTCAAATGTCTTCTGATGCAGTTAAGGTAAGAGACAGTCTGTTTTTTGAGAAAGCAAGAAGAAAAACTTGCCATCTGAAGCTGTTTTGCAGGAGGTATTTTTAGGATGACTCAGGCATAAGGCCTGAGAATTGCTCTTGTCTTTAACTGAAGGGAAAAAAATGCTGACATTTTCCTTCCAGCTGTTTTGGTTAAATATTTGAACATATAACCCTAGCCTTTCAGGCAAGATATGAGCTCACATTTTTTAAAGTTTTGGTGGAGTAACCTGTTCTTAGCATCCAATATGCTGTAAATCTGCTAATTTTCCATTTATCGCTAAACAGAGGATGCGAGATTAAAAAAATAAAAACAAAGCCCTTTTTACTGTTTTAGAGCAGGAGTTTTGCATCTTCAACAAGAAGCCAAAAAAAACCCCTTTTGACAGTGATACACATGCAAATATGTGCAATGGAAAATATTTGTGTTTGGGCATTTTGCATAAGCCTCATGAGCACTTCGCACCCACCACCCCCATGTAAGCTTTCCTGGTGGCTTGAAAGTAGTCCTCCTCAGTGGCTGCTTCTTCATGCCTGTGTGTGTCGTCGCTGTACAGGGCAACTTGTTCAGCAGGACAAAGTCATCTCATCCCACTGGCATGGGGGCTCTCCTGAGCAAAAAACAGATGAAAAAAACCAAAACAAACCCCACAAGCAAACCCATAAATGGAAGATATCTTTTGTTCCAGCTTAAGTTGCTGTCAGAAGTTACCGGTTTCGTGTTTTGCAAACCTCACACTTTTCAGTATTTCTGTTTTCCTTGCTGAAATTCCTAAACCTTTCTTTTTTTCCTTAACCATTCGAATAAGGCCTTTACAGTTTTTCTTGAAAATTCCTAATGCATTTCTAAAACACTTTCAGGTTTGTATACTTTGATATGCTGATATCTTTAAAAAAAATCTTTATAAACTACATTTTTTTTGTGGTATAATTAAAATCTGTGAGGTCTCAGTGAAGGTCAAAAATACGAGAATGTAAAGCTGTTGAAAAATCTGGTTTATTTTTTTCACTTAAAAACCTACCAAGCACCACCATATCTAACTCAGACTGCTGCTATCCATTTAATGATCTATCACAGCAGGAGGCATGTAAAACAAGAAGCGTATTTTACTGCATGCCAGTCTCCTTCCTCATGTTCCTAAAAAGCACAGTTATGTTATATATTTAAAACCTCAAGGAGTTTGATGATATTTCCACACAGCAGATACCCGCTGGGAGAGATGTGTTGGACAATAACATGAAAAAGGTTTAATACTGGTGTAAGAAAAGCCATTGCACCCATATTGTTTGATTTTATTTTACACATGTGCATATATATACACACACACACACACACATATATATATGCAAATTTATATATATAGCTGTTACATGATGTTACCTGTGCTTTGCTTTTTTGTGGTATGCACCTGCCTGGGATAACCAAGAGCTGACTCCATTCCTTGTTACATGGCTACCGTATGGAATCTCCTCTCGAGACAGCGGCTCGTATGATAATTTCCTCTTTTATTGCTGCTCCACTTTTTCCCCTCTAGTAAGCACTGGGTGAGAAGTGTCCCATCTTAAAGGAGAGTGTGTCTATCACTGTCGTCGTTCGCTTCTAGATGCACGCTATTCCAGAAGGCTCCCTGCTGAAGGTTGGGGACGTTAGGATAGGTCTTACGGGAAAGTAGTCAGGATACATACTATTCTGTCATTTTCTGGGAAATAAAGAGGGTGCCGTACCTGCCATGTATTAGAAATTTCCATTAGTTAAATTACTTTCTCTTACCCTAGTAGAAGTAAGCAATATTCTAGTGATAAAGAAATGTTTCCTTTGTAAAATTTTCAGATTGGACAGTATCTTCAGTATCACAGGTTTAAATCTGAAATAATACTGAATCAAGTTTTGGATCGGATAATATTATTTGCAATTAATAGTGGACTTCGCCTTTTTCAGTGCCTCCTGACACTGAAATGTGTAATGTATTTTTGCTTGTGAAGAGTTGTCAGAGGCGCGTACCGCTAGAGAGCCTATAATACAATTATGAAATAATATGGTATGCTGCCTGAAACAATTTGCCTTAAAATGTTTCACGTATGGCTACTTTAATGAGGCATGAGAGAAGGCCGGATGATATAAATTCGGTGTTGGTTAGCGGGTTATCGTCGGTGTGCGTGCGCGTTGTCGGAAGAGCCCGGGCGGCTGCCTGTTCGGGTGTCCCTGGGGAGAGTGGTTCAAAGCCCACTCGTCCCGCCTGCTCCGCCACGGTTCGGGGAAACCCAGGTCTTCCTTCCAGCCTGAAATGCCGCGGTTTGCGAGGCTGTAGTAGTGAAAGGCGGCAGGCTGGGAAGCGGCTGCCGTGGATCTCCTACAGCGGCGTTACAACGTGCCTGGGTGTAATAGGAAGAGCCGGTAGCTGTGTGATCCGGCTCGTTAGGAGGACGTAGTCCTCAAGGCAGTGTTCAGCGAGTAGACCCATGATGATACCCGTGCCTCGTTGGCAATGAAAATCGGTGCGCTCGGTTTCCAGAACCAGAATTTTTTTGGCGTTCACAATGTTTGAAACTGTTCTGCACAGAGCTACGTCCATAGGTGTGAAGACACATACGCAACAAAAATACCTCATTGGGGAAAACGTTCCGGGAGATGCAGGAAGTGTGGGAGACTTTCTGTCTGCGTACCAAGCATGTGTTTACCTAGTTATTATTTCTGTTACCTGTGGTTCTTCTTTTGGGATTACAGTCTGACAAAGAAGTGGTTGGGAATTTCTGATAGGAACTCATTTTTCTTTTTAAATAAGAGAGAGAGAATTCAGCGAAGGAGTTCAAAACATTTAACCTTTCTGGCAACCTAACGTAGCACGCTTCCAAAATACTGAAGTAATTTTTCTCTGTAAAATAGGATGGTCATGAATTTAAATGCATACATTTCCTGTAGCATTTATGTAGAATATGCAGGTAATTCCTTCAATAACGAAACTGCAGTTGCCTGTAACCTTAAGTATAAATTTTGGTGACAAGTCTTTTACATCGCGTCAAAAGATGAACGCCGTGTCTTGTCCGTTAGATAACAGAGGCGAAAGGAGTTTGATAGCCAATCTATGGTTTTCACTGCTTGTTGCTTTTTGGTAAATCTTACAGGGTTAATTTGTTGATGTTTATTTTTTTCCTGTGCGTTCATGTATTTTATCAGCTGTCCTGCAACTTGGTAAGTTCCATCACCTTTCTGTAAAACAATGATCTGTGGGAAAACACAGATTATTATGAGATTGTTGGATACATTTTTCTCTAATAGCATTAGCGGCAGATGTATAAAAAAGATGTTTTGTTTAGGTTTCCTCGTATTTTTGTTAGAAGTTGTAATTTACAGCCCTTTCTATACCAAAATGTAGAGACACGTAGAGTATTTCAGCTGTAGCTGAAATCCAGGAAGATGTTCTATGTCAGCTCTTCAGTGTTTAAAGTGTGCCTGCAGAACCGGGTTGGTAAAGAGCTGGTGAAGGGTGGCTTTCCTTTTGAGTTGCCTGTGTTTTGATTCAGCAGCCGGTAAGTCAATGCAAAAGAAACTGTGTCTAAAACTTCCCTTTAAATAGGTACGCGTGTCTCGCTAACCTCAGAGGCAGAAGGAAGAAGTTTGGCTTCTTCCACCACCAAATTGCAGTGGTAGTCTTTCTCGTTAGAAGCTTCATTTGCTCTGGCTCTGGGAGTCTGCCCAGTTTGCATCCTTGTGAGATGTTCCGGTGCATTCTTTGGGACAACGTACAGGGGAGAAGAATTTACTGAGCTTTAGTGAGAAAGGAAACCTGGCACTAGTTTTGAAAGGCAGAAATGCAGAACTGGAGCGAGCTGAACAAAAAACTCAGTCTTAAAACCTGCGAGAAGGGTTTGTTTCTTTCAGTTACGATTTTTTGGTTTTACTGAGAAAATAATTGGAAAACAATTTCAGACTTCAGCTGTGAACAAATGGTTCCAATGTACTTGAGTGGTTCAGCTCATAAATGTTAGAGAAGTCATTTAAACCCACTGATTTAAAAGTCTGTTGACGAAAGGGCCATTTCCTAGAAACTTTGCTTTGTGTAGGAACGGTGAGTAAAAGTCAGACTGAGTAACAGCCTCCACACTCGTGAAAAAAGTGGTGAGGACTTTGCAGAGCTGTCCTCCTCCTCCTGTGTATGGCAGCCATGAAGTTTGGTATTTCTTGAGATGTACCAGTGGAATCGGACAGGTTTAGGATGAATCTGGTTATGTTCTATCCTTTCAATTTAATTTTCTAAAAACTGGCCCCCCGTGGCGGGGGGAGAAAAAGAAAAAGAGAAAGTTTTCACAGGTGTTTTGGAAAGTGGTTGGTTGTATCTGAAAGCCCTGTTCCAAGCTCAGATCTGGTCATTCCGGCCATAGTTCGATGTGGAGCTCAGCCTCTCGCAGTGCTGCTGCCTCTTGCCAGCACAACCTGTTATCCAGAAGGCACTCGGAGGACTGTTTGCTACCAAAAAGAAATGGGTCTCAGGTTTTTGTTCATTCCAGTCACCCCTTTTCTTGCTTCTTGCTCTGCACGTGCAAACGCACGCACGTGCAGAACGAGGCCCCCCTCCCCGCGGGATCCCCTGCGCGACAGCGGCAGAAACGCGGTTCCCTTCCTGGCACCGATTGGGGGGGGGGGCAGCAGGCAATCCGCGAAAAACGGGGCGAGAGTAAAGACTCGAGGCCTCTTCTTGCTCCTGCTGTGTGCGTGGGAATTTTTGGGTAGTTTCGCAGAGGAATAAGCACAGGGCTGCTGCTCTCCCCGTGCTCCTCCTGAGTGAGAGCGTTGGCTCCGTCGCTTCACGTAGCAAATCCTGCTTGCCGTTTCTGTCGCCGCCTTTAATGCCGCATTGTCTTGTTCTGACAGGATTTTTCAAAAACGTGTTAAAATACTCTGTAATGCACCGTGATACCCATTCGGAAGAGTCCCCTGACTGCATGAATTATCGTAGGTGGTACGGGTGGGATTAGCTGTTGACTGCAGACCCCAGCCAATGCTTTTCTTTCTGCAGTTCCGTGTAATTTCACATGTCAGTAGCCTTCCTGGTAAAACATGGTAAAATTTTATATGGCTGTATTACTCATAATATAACTCATATTTACATGTGAATGGTATCACTCCTAAATGTAAACAGATAGTTCAAGACAGTTTTCTGTAAATGTCTTTCTAAAATCTTGCTGGTTTTATATATGTATTTTAATAATGACTTCTCTTTCTTGCAGACAAAATTGAAGAAGTACAAAAACAACTTAATGGAACAGAAGACCAACAGAGAGGTAATAAACAAACCTCAAAAATGAAATAGGAAAAAAACAACCCCAAAAAACGCATTGAGATACTAGAGGCTGATCCAAAGCCTTCCTGCATCAGTGAAAAGACTCCGCTGGGCTGGGCGCTGGATGAGGCCCCGGGCATGTCTATCTGCACATCAGGGGCTGTGGTCTGTAACGCCCCAGTTCTGCTGGGACACAAAGGCTTAACCACTTGAGTCGCTGCCCTGACCTTGATGAGACCGATGAAGCTGTAGCGTTAGGGATGTGCACAGGTTATTGACTACAGCCTGTGCTAACTGTTGGTTTGTTCTATGATTTACCTAATCATTAATAACCATATTTGGTTTATGGCAAGCAATACGTGATGATTTCTAACAGATGCTGAAGCGGGGATTGATCATCACAGGTTATTTTAAGAAACAGGTGACCTGTGACATTATATCTGTGTGCTAGGGCTTAGAAAGCTGGTGGAAAGTCATTGCATTTCAAGGCTGGCTGACTGCAGTGGTGCCTGTTTGGTTGTGGGAGAAAGCTCATCTGCAGACCCAGAGAGATGCCCAGAGGGACTTCACCGGGGGATCCCAAACAGTACTTTGCCAGGCTACTACCGGGCCCGTCACAGGAGACCCGTGTCCATCTCCACAAGCCCAAAGGAGCACAGGGGCAGGCAGAAACCCAAATTAAGGACTCAGAGGAAGGGAGAGCCTGCCCAGTCCCCTCCCAGGGCTGTCCCCACAGAGCCTCAGCCCCAGTGTCCAAGGCGTGAAGCTCATCACCACGAGTGATTGGGACCAGCTCTCCCAGTCACTTTTTGGAGTAACGGCGTTGCTATTTGGGGGTGTGGGACACGTTGGGGGTGCAGGGGAAGAGCTTTTGGGGACTGCATGGGACTTACGGAATGTCTAGGAGATGAACCAAAGGTGGAAAAAGTGAGGGATTTAGGTGATATGGGAAGGAACAAATGTGGGAAGTAGATGAATAAAAGGGTCTGTTTGCATGCCAGCAGGGGCTGGCCATGACACTTGTATGGCCATGTTCTGCTCCTGACCAGCGCAGTCTGTCCTGCCTCCTCATTAAACCACACCGTTGACCCTTTCCCAGTAGGAGGCTCTACTCCCAATATGTATGGGGGGGGTCTGTGGTGCAGCAGCTAGAGCGAGCCTGGGTGTGATGGCTAGCGAAGATCCTGCCAGACGAGCCAGTCAGTAGGTGAAGCGAGCTGGGGGGCCAGGTTGGGTTTGGAGGGCTCTGAGGGCCACCTCTGGGTCTGAGAGGGGCTGCTGGTCTGTAGGGGCAAGAGCACAGGAGGGTGGCTGTAGGGACCAGGGGAGTCCTGGACAGCTTTGGCTGCACATGCCATGGTCTGTACCAGCAACTGGAGTGGGACTGCAGCCTTGGAGGCTCATATGTCCAGGTGCAGCAACTGGGGAGACCAGGATCCAGGGGTGGCTACTGGGCAGACTGGGTTTCTGAGCCCAGCTGCTGGTGGGATGCACCTTGGATGTAGTTATGCACCTGGAGTGTAGTTATATTCCTATTACAGCAGCCTTGCTTCTCTTCAGCTGCCGGAGTTGGCATGAGATGTTTTCCTCTAACGGTAGTACCCTGTGGCAGTGTTTTGTCTTGTAGGGTAGGCATTCACCTTTCACGTGTTTCACGGAAGCAGACACCCATTTCTTTTTGGTAGCAAACAGGTCCTTCTGGCCTGTGACACATCTGGGAACAGTGTTGTAAATTGTTGATGCTCTGTCCTGGAATCAAAGTTCATTATCTTTTGAAACAATTAACTTCAAAACTTTTTGAAGGTTAGAGAACAGAAGAAATACCCAAGTGGATCTCGGCAAGATCCAGCATTTGGCTTCCAATGGAGGCAATAGGACCTACTGTTTAAGGACAGCACGTAAGCCTGGCCACTTTCTTTAGTCCATTCCCCTCATGCTGTCTACAGACATTGGATTAGGGATGTCTGCCTCGTCTCTTTAGTATCTAGACATTTATGGGTCTGTTATCCATGAATCCTTTTGATTAAATGCTGTCTGCATCCAGCATCCTCCGGCAGCAAACTGCAGAAGTTTGCTACCAATCGCGTAAAAAAGTACATTATTTTATCTTTTTTTTTCCTTCAATTTCCAGTTCTTCTTCAATTTTCAACAGGTGTCCCACAGTTCAAGCATTGTGTGATTTGTTAAATAGCTGTTCCTATGTCACTTTATCCACTGCCTTTGTGATTTTATATATCGTGTCCATATCTTGTTCAGTTTTCTTTTCTCCAAACCCATGACTGGTTTAATTTTTCAATGGAAGGTTTGACACAAACTGTCTAGCACAGGCGCCAGGGCTGTGATGTTGCTCTACATATTTGTAGAAAGTGGAAGAGGAAAAAAAAAAATGGCTAGATGGCAATAGCAGTCCTTCAAACATTTACAGAGACTTTTCAACATACTAGGCCTTCTACTAAATAGTTTTGATGTGTATTTGTTTAGCGGATTGTAGATAAGTGGTATTGTCATCCAAACATAAAAAACTTGTCATGTAAAGTATTGCTGTCTGCACTTGTTGCTGTTGGTCTTGCAGAAGTAATATTGCTCTGGATTATTTTTTGTGATGGACATGCTCAAGCTAAAGATGAGGTAACCTCTGCTTTCAGGCATTTGTTCTCACATGTGGCCCAGTAACATCTTTGCACAAAGGAAGATAAATTCTCTAGTGTAAATTTAACGAGGTACTCTGAAAAGGATGGGGTTGCAAAGATTTACGTAGTGGTAGCACTCAGCTTTCAGCATCTCAGAATCCAAGAGATCATTGCTTAATTTTTGGCTTCTAACCTAAATTCATATAGCTGGCAATTGAAAAATAAATGTTTATATAGAAAATTGATACAGCAATAACTAAGATAATATGGTTATTCTTTTCTTTTCAAATGCAAAATGTCCTCTACCTTTTTTTTTTTTTTAGTTTCTTATATGTCTGAATAGATGGATTTCTTGCTAATATGAAGTTAATGAAATTTAAGCTTTAGAGTATGAAGGCCACTGAAAAAAAGAAAGTATCTGTTTTGAGCTAAAAAAGTAAACAAAAATGTGAATGTATTCTCATAAGTTATTTTAAATCACAATCCAGTGTATACAGATTCACATGAAGTATGGTTACATATTTTTCCTCTTTGTTCATTTATTTTGTCTTTCAGTTCATGTAGATCACTTGAGATTTGTTTATTTCCTAGCTGAAATGAAGAGGGGATGTAATTTTGTGGAATTTATCATAAGTTAACTACCTCTCTGTCAGTAGCAGAGCTGTCAGTGGCACAGCATATTTGCAGGGAGGAATTTTTCATAAGTTTAATCATGTTGGGTTTCTGCTGACTAGCATTGTGCAGTGATCAGTCATAACTTTATACATGTGTGGGGTGTAAGTTAAATTTAATTGACTACAAACAGATATGTATTTAACACCTCATTTTGCCACTAGCTGTAGTAATCCAATTAAGTGCAAATTGGAATTTGACTCTATTAAGCATAGAGGAGACAGTAAATGAGCAGACATAGTTTTCAAGTTTGCGAACTTTGGTTATTTAGTATAAAGTTGCAACTGCAAGACCTACTTTTTTATTTTGTGGAGTGATAGTCCACAAATACATTCAGGTTACGGATATTCAAATGGACTGCCACTTGGCACCAGAAACATGTTTGTTAGGGGTCATGCTCACCTTCCCGCTCAGTGAGTATGTAAGGTGGGTAATTCTTACGTCATTTCATTTTCTCTCAACTGCCTAATTGCTGCCATGAATTTTCAGTAGGAGATGTTGTGCTTCTCTAGCTTTGATGATATCTCCCAAGGCTGTTTTACAACCTGGGTGTGCCTGTACTTTGGGGTTAAATTTCATCTCTGGCATATGCCCGGCATTTCGTTAGGGTGATAGAGAAGGTCTTGCTCCCAGCGAGTGCTCCACATGGTGTTCTTTAAGACCTGGAAGGGATGGTGAGCTTGAACTACACAAAATTTCTCCTTGAGAAGGCAGTGAAAGCTTTCTCTGATGTGGGACCCAGTGGGTATCATGGGCTGGAAAACAGTCAGTCATATCTGACCGCTTTATCTTTGATCTACCCTCTATCTTTGATCTACGGTCATCCTCCTAAGAAAGCTATCCCAAGAAAGTCTCTCTGTCTTCTCCCTTCCAGACTGGTAAAGTCAAGTCCTCTCAGATCCTTGTGATTACCACAGAGGCTTCTGATTTGGTCATCCCCAGAACCAGTTCAGCCACTGAAGGCCAATATGAAGCGCTGTAAGCATTTGTTTTCTTCTTTATCCATTGCAGCAGTTCTCTGCCTATCACAGCAGTCTGGGTCCTAGGTACATCAGCTCCACCAACACCGTCATTGCATTCTTTAGGACTAGTGGAACTAACTTGGTTATCTCCATACTTGGCACCAGCGATGCTAAGATTGCCACCTAAATCTCTATCTCTGCTTCTGAAACTGTTCAGGGAACTAAAGTTGGTGACAAACTCCAGCAACACCATGATTTGCCATAAAATGGATGGCACATCCCCAAAAGAACCATCACAGGGCCTGATGTATACTCTGCATTGCCCACCAATCCTGGGCTCTCTCTGGCCGTTACAAATACTATTCTGGACTCAACTACATCATTTCAGATAACTTCTTCTTGCCATGTCACAGCCAAAGGGATCAATGATAAATGGCTAGATCAGATGGACAATGGATTTACTAATTCTACTTCTCAGTCGTGGCAACTGCTATGTCCTCAGAGTATAAGGTGGTTTGGGATGGTCTTGGGACACATGTGTGTTCCTCAGCCTCATTACAGTTTAGACTTGCAGACAGGTTGTTTGTCAGGTGTGAATGCATCCCTTTGAATAAGCTGCTGTTCTTTTTTGATCAAGTTTTTGGCTTTCTGCAGTGTTGTAGTTTAACCCCAGCTGGCAGCTAAGCCCCACGCAGCCACTCACTCACACTCCCACAGTGGGATGGGCAGAGAATCGGAAAGGTAAAAGTATGAAAACTCGTGGGCTGAGGTAAAGACCGTTTAATAGGTAAAGCAAAAGCCGTGTGTGCAAGCAAAGCAAAACAAGGAATTCGTTCACTACTCCCATGGGCAGGCAGGTGTTCAGCCATGTCCAGGCAAGCAGGGCTCCATCACGTGTAACGGTTTCTTGGGAAGACAGATGCCATCACTCCGAACGTCCCCCTTTTCCTTCTTCTTCCCCCAGGTTTTATTGCTGAGCATGATGTCATATGGTCTGGGACGTCCCTTTGGTCAGTTGGGATCAACTGTCCCAGCTGTGTCCCCTCCCAACTTCTTGAGCACCCCCAGCCTTCTCGCTGGTGGGGCGGTGTGAGAAGCAGAAAAGGCTTTGACTCTGTGTAAGCCCTGCTCAGCAGAAACGAAAACATCTCTGTATTATCAACACTGTTCTCTGCACAAATCCAAAACATAGCCCCATGCTAGCTACTGTGAAGAAAATTAACTCTATCCCAGCCAAAACCAGTACATGCAGGAGAGTGGGAGTTGGGTAGACTGTCTGTACCTATTTCTTCAATAGGTAAAATTTTGAACAGTTGACTGTCACTGCAAGCTGTATGCAACATAACAAATCCATCCTGAACTCAGACTTACAGTCCCTCTAATGGCATGCAGGCATCTGCCAGTCTCCTCTTCTGATCTCTTCCCAGGACTGGCAGGTATATATCTGTCTAGCTTCAAGAAGCCTGTTTTCAACCTGTCTTATTAGGGATCAGAGGCTTTGTATTACCTGGTGCCTCAGTAATTGCAGCTGACTTTACTTAGACAACGCATGGGAAGATTTACCTCTTGAACACCACCTTTCCTTCAAGGTCTATGCTTCATAGCATGGACCAGGAGGATCCATGTTCTCGTGGTTCTTTTTATTACAGTACTCCTGGTCTCGCCCCAAGAAGAGACAATGTTGTAAATAGCAGAAGGGAATAAGCTGTCAGTTAAGTTTCAGATCAGTGCATTGTGTTGGTCCCCTCCAGTTTACCAATTCAGATAGAGTGAGTACTCATTTTGGAGCACCCACTTGAGTTGAAGGGATTAGGTCTGTTCTTAAACTGTGTTAAGGTTTATTTAGCACCTGCTTGAGCCTGTCATTTGCCTATCAACCAAGTTGCTATACTTTCTCACTCCGTCATTTTTATATTCCTTAAAGAGCTCTTCCAGTTTCTTGCCTGCGGCTGGAGATGCTGCATGTGGAATTTGAAGACAAAGCTGTGTATTCGCCTGCATCCTCAGTTTCAGATCCTCAACGTAGCTTCTTGGTCTGTGAAGATGGATTTCTAAGTTGCTCTCACTTCTTCCAGAAGTCCAAACAGTTGTTACAGATCTATCTTGACGACAAGAGTTCCCTTCCAGAGGTACCACAAGTTTGTCCCTAAGACAGTATCAGAATTTCACCCAGATTAGTTCTCTTTCCAGAGTCTCATGCTTCAATATTAGTAGTGCCCTCTTCATTTGCATCCTGAGAAGCAGAAACATTGTTGGCAGGTCCAAGAGTTTTTTTTGACTTGATCAGTGGTTGTTTAAATGGCAGCAGGCTCTGTCAGTATTTACTGGGAAACCACCAAGACAGAACTAGTCAAAGCCCTTCCAGCAAGGTCCAAGCAACTTCTAGGGTGCTGTTGAAAAATACCTTTCTTTCCAGCCTCTGTCATGGAGCTACCCAAAGCCTGTCTGCACTTTCAGTGGGTGCTGGTCTCTCCCTGAGGCCTTAAGGGTGACACAGCATTTTGTGGAGTGGCTCTGTAGTCACTACACTCCGTAGTTTGCGTGCAGGGCTGTAAGACTTCCATTCGCTTGCTCAGGTCCACGGATAGCCGTGTGGGACCCCCCATCGTGTGCATGTACATTTCCAGCTGTCGTGGAAAGAAAGAGTAAAGAAAGGAGAGATTACGTTCCAGCAGCAAATACTCTCTGAGATGCACAATCCACATGCACATATGTTCCCCTCCCACACTTGCAATCCCTTCAAAGTCGTGTGTTGGCATGGAGGAGAGGCAACTGAAATGAAGTGCCCTTTACCTTGTTTGCCCATCTGCTGTTTTTTTTAAGTGGAATATTATTTTTCTGGTAAATTGAACGGCACTGAGATTTAAGTGAGGAAGTTTGTCATTATAAATGGAAGCGTGAGACTTCAGAAATGTAGGTTCTGCTGCAGATTCATGGTAGACATATTTTGTATCTTCAGAGTCCTTCCAAACCCTCCCTACCTTACCATCTCTCTTGTTAAATGAATGCACGTTATTAACAAAATTATGGAGGGAGTTTCGAATGCATTATTGTAAATATACCAGCATTCTCCCTAGATAAACAAAACATTGCATACGTCTTACCTTAAAGATTGACGCCCTGTTTAAGTTGCCACGTCCCAGCTTACACACGACTCTCACCGGCCCACCATCTGGCCTCAAAGGAGCAGCCAGGTCCCTTCCCTCCTCTCCCCTCACCGCAGGCGCTCCCGATCCTGCTTCCTGCCGCTGCCTCTCCCTGCCAAAAAGCAGGGTGTACTGGTGATGTACCCTGCTCCCCAGGTCATCAGCTGTGGTCAATACCGTATTCTTTCATTCAAGGGAAATAGGAAATTGAAAGAGAAGGGGAGAGATCAAGCAGAAATCTGGAAATGCGATGCTAAACAATTTAAGCATTTTGATTTACCAGCTTAGAGTGACCTCATCCTTCACAGATGTTTCCCTGAGTTTTTCCTGTAGGTTGCCAAGCATGTGAGCTTTCTGGGCTCCTTGCTGCTGTGGTACCCACGTACTGTCATTAGTCCAAAACATATTCTTTCCATTTTGTATTTGTAGGAAACTGTGCCTTACTTTTTGGGCAAGACATGTAACCAAGACCCAAAGTTTCATTTGATTCTTTTCATCTTTCCATCCTTATCTTCAGCAACTGTATGGGCTAGAAATACATTCGCTCTAAATGGAAGTATATAATCTTCAAAAGTTGCAAGTTGCAGCAGTGTCCTGTTTGCTACTTATCACGGGTGAGAGGATTAGCTTGCATTTTTATTCTTCTGGTGACATACACCAGACGTACTTACCTTTTACTTTCCAAATGTTCAAAACTACAAGCTAGCAAATGCTATTTCATGCAATTCAGTTGTGCATTTTCCCCGATGTCTGATTTCATAAAGTGGTTGTATCTACATTAAAATATGTCAATACATGTGTCTGAGAGGTAATTTATTTAAATTGATCTGTGTACGTCAAACTATAAGGCTTTAAATCAAGACTGAATTATTTTCCTCAAATATTTACAGCAGCTCAGACAGCCATGATTGGCTCGGTGCAGGAGCTATTTGTGTCTGGAGCTCATGTCATACAAGACCTCACATTTTCATAGTCCCATCTATTCTTAAAATCTCTGGTGTTTTCACATTGAGGGAACATTGCCTGCTGCTAATAACAACAATGATGACTTGAAAGGTCCTTTCTGTCTTCAGGCACATTCAATGCAGGGTTTTGTACCCACAAAGGACAGTGAGAAAACTCTTCTGATTTCTGTGGGAGCGGGAATAGTCTCTGATATAATTTAACCTCATTTTTCATTGCTTTTGTCTCCAATAGTTAAGTATATTTTAATGTCCTCATTTTACCAGTGGGGGCAAACTGATAGAAATGGAGATGTTTACATGTTCTTTGCTCTGAGAAACAAAGTTAGAATATGGGCTTAACCCAGGGAAGTTTTCTGGCTCCTGTAAACCTCCTGGGTTGTGAGTCAAAGTCTGTATCTTTTATTTCTATTTTAATTTTCTTTGTTCCGTACATTTAGTTTAGACTACTAGCAGCTGAAATCTGCTCAGTAAATCCATTGCTGGTGCTAGACACAGCAAGAGCTGCTGTTGTTTTGACAAGCAGACAAACAGACTTACAGTTTAAGATTGAACATTTCATCCTTTGGAGCTACGAGAACTTGGTTAAAGCATTAATGGGATGTTAAAGTAATAGTATTTTGACATTTCCTGACAAGTATAACAAATTTTTTGAGTGACAGTTCATCAAAAGAGATTCCAACCTGCAAGTATCTTTTTCAAAGGGACACTATGCAAATTAACTTTGGAAAACAGTTGTCAGAAAAGCATCTTCCTGATAGTGAATGGGAAGTGGCCATTCCAAATCACGGTGCGGTGCGTTGTTAAATCAGTGGCTGTGTTTTCAGACGCAGTAACGTTTTAAGCTTGACCCCGCTTTAGTGAATAGAAGGATTTCTTGCAAGCCTCTCAAACCTGAGGCCAGAACAAGCTCATTTTTGTGCTGGGAGGATGCTGAGCTAACGAACTAGCTAATTTGAGAGGCATACCTACGAGCATGTAGTAAATGCAATAGGTTGCTAATTTTAGCTGATGTGAGCTGGGAGCAAGCCAGTTGTGGAAATTCAAGATTTTTCACTTGTTAGCTTCCTTGCAGTCTGCCTTGCATATGAGTATTGAGTATTTTCTTCATACTTTCCAGCTACTCCTTTAGCTCGGGGAGTTGTTAATTTCCTTTGGCCTCCTTCTAAAGGGAAAATACAACATATAAATGGATGGCGAGTTAGGTACAGTGTACCACTCTCTGGTAGTTATGCTGTAGGCTGACCTGGATGGAGTCTTTCATAGGAATCTTCTGAAAAGGAGCACGTGTGCATGGCGAGGCAGGGGAAGAGGCTGCGGACAACTGTGGAAAAGGGCAGGCGAGGCTGGGGAAAGGCAAGAGCTGTGAGTAGCTCAGTGGGACCTCCTACTGATGCCAAAGCAAACCTGCCCCGGGGAGATCATCCCTCCTACCTCTGGCGCACCAGACCAAGCTTCCATGGTTAGGACGTTCCCGGCATCTATTTTTCCATCAAATCAACTTCTCCGGCGTGTGTCGTGTTCACAGCGCCATTCAGTCCTAGAAGAAAGACCTGCTGTGTAAGACTTTTCCTGCTTGCTTTGCCAGAGCTCTGATTCCTTTCTCTGTTTTTAAATAGTACGGTTGTTAGGTCTGAGCTCTTTGCTGCTCTTCGTTTCTCTTCAGTTGCTGCAGGCAGTATGGAAATTGCTCCATTTGATCCTTGCTTTTCAAATGGCAGATTATATTTAAGAAATGCAGAGAATATGGCTAAGGAGCTTGTTCTGTTTGAACATCATTATGTGCAAAGGGAGTTTATTTTGCATCTTGTTCCTTTCATTTCTGTTTTTTTCCCCTCAGACTCATGTTTGGGGATTTTATATTCAGTATCTCATCTGACCAGATAGCAGTTGCTCTTTGCTGATAACCCTTAAACTGGTGCCTTTTCACGAGCTATTCTATAATTCTGTTTTAATGGCCTTTCTTCTTCTGTGTGTTAGGGATAGAAGTTATTCTAATGATTTGCGAGCCAAACCCTCACTTTCCAGTAACAACTGGTAATCCTTAAATTTCAAACAGATAATTTAATTGTGAAACTGTTCACAACATTGCCCAACATTCGAGGAAGATATCCAGATGTCCCTGAAGTATTTCAGTTAATTTCTGGCAACATACTTTCTCTAAGTGGTTATGTTTAAACAGCTTTACTCTTATATGGGTAACTGAGTAGAACTGGCTTTGACTGAGACCTCATTGTTTTGCCTTTGGGGAGGCATCCTGTCTTTTTTCATGTCTTCGGAGTGCCCAGTGAGGAAGAACGACGAGATTGGGATGGCTGGTGATGTTAGCTGTCACAGTGTTGTCTCTCCGCTTGCTCATAGTCAATGTGCTTTATCTTAACAGCCCTTAAGCAGTTATTAGTTTAGTATTAAGGCCTCTGTGTAGATTAGAAATATTGTGTTGTTAAATGGCTGTAATGCAGAGACAGTAGATAAACTCCATAGAACTACATAATATAGTAAATATTTTTAATTTTTTGAGCATGTTTGAAAAACTGTACTGTACGTCTTTGCTGAATGTTCATATATTGATATTTTGGGTGAGTAGTTAGGCATTAACCACAGGTTGTGTGGTCGGCATTTGCTGTTTGTGTGTTGCCTTTCCTCTGTCTTTCAATAAAATGCTGAAGTCCTGTGAAACTTTACAGTGATTCAGTCTCTGCTCGTTTCTTATACACGTAATAGTGTGAAATATCGATCAGTATCGAATGTCATGTTTCATTTTATACGTTTCATGCTGGTCAGGAAATTAACACTTTTTGGGGCAAAAAAATCCATTTCACTTTGGTCGGAGATTTTCAGATGTGCTGAAATGTTGCATTTGATCCCTGTTCACATATGGATGTTGGCATTCCTTAGCTGAGGCTCTAGTGTTACCTCGGTGGTCAACTGTTTATTGCTGTTTGATCTTCATGGTCTTCCTCATTAAGCATGCTATTTTGATGGCTAACAATCTGCTGATTGTTACTTTCTTCACTCAAGCCAAGAAGCTAAACGCACAAAATGAGATAAAACTCTTACAAAGAAAATCTTTCTTGGCCTCGCTAGTGTAGGGTAGTTAACGTCCTTACAGCCCATCAGAAGTCTCACCATCAAGGTTGCCTTGATGTGAGTAGCGATGACTTGAAAAGAAGCTATCAGAAAGACAGCCCCAGCCTGCAACTTGTCATTTACTCTTTACCTATCCCAAGGCCAAACGGGAGTTGGCAGGCTCTCATGTCTGGGATGGAACTGTATCACAGGGGAGCTTGCTGATAAGTCCAAGCTGTGTGCCTCGGGGCGAGGGTGTCTCGCTTACCTTATGCTAAAATGTTATTGCACAATTTATAAAGCTAATCCACTCTGCCCTCACTAACGGTGCCATGGTGTTTCATCTAGTGCGTGAGGGGTAGCCCAGAGTGCACCCTTCTCTGTGACTGCACGTTTACTTTACTTCACTTACGAGGCTGTAAATTCTCTCTTGATTCTCGGAGAGAATGTGTTTTGAATTAACGAGTGCATTATTTCTGTATCTCTCTACCCTAGCCTCGGTCAGTCCAGAAAGTTATTCTGCCCTTTCAGCTTTACTGTATCTGCAGCTCAAAGACTGGTGAAAGAGGTGCCGAGACTTCGGGTCCGAGTAGCCCCTTGTTCACTCCCACACCAGCTCTTGTCTCTCTCAGGCTAGTTTAAAATATAGGCAGGCTTATTCTTTCAGGAAAATGTTACTCAAAGGCAAGAAATACTTCATCCTTTCCCCAGTGTCACCTTCAAAATGACAATTCACTCCTGTTAATATAGAACTAGTGGAAAAAGTAGGTTGTATAGTTTAAACTTTGCCATTTGTACTAAACATTATTAAGTAATGTTTGCCTGTTCTTAACTACTGCTTACTTTTGGTAGCCAGCAATATGGGTATTTCTTGGAATGCATTTAGTTGGAAACCTATGAATTGCATAGGAATAGACTGAGATACGAAGCAATGCGAGTCACATCTGTAGTGATACTAAAGCACCCTGTGGAACAAACCAAATGTTTTTAGATTGCGTTGTTTTTGTTGAGGCGCCTGTTAGTTTTGCCATCAGTGAGATGAAGTGTGTGCAGAATTTACTAATGTAATTTGTTCGATGGTGGAAGTTGCAAATGGGAAAAGGAATTAAGCAACAAGAAAAATAGAAAAGCGAGATTCCTGGGGGATGCTATTCCCCACGTAGCCAGAGAGTGTATTATTGGTATGTATTCTGATCCAGATGACTTCATAAGATGAAGACCTATAGAAGCGTGCAAACAGTGTATTGGGTATAAACGTGAGCAAAAGTACTTTGCAGACCTTCAGCCTTACGTATTCCAGTCTCATAACAGTGGAAATTGATGAAAACTGTGATAAAATGGCTATGATAAAATGGCTTATGTTAGAAAACTACTAGATTTGGGGACAAGGGGCAAGCAGTGGATGCCGTTTTTACCTTGATTTTACCAAGGCTTTTGACACCGTCTCCCACTATGTTCTTCTATCCAAGTTAAGGTGTTAAGGTCGGGATAGGTGGACAAGCAGAGGAGTGGTAAGTCTGGTTTCAACAGGTACAAATGCAAAGCACTGCACCTGGGCAGGAGGAGCCCCTGCAGGGAGACGGGGAGCTGACTGACCAGGGAGCAGCTCTGTGGGAAGGCGCTGGAGGTGCAGTGGGCCACATGCCTGGCAGCAAGGGAGGCCACATCCTGGCCTGTATGAATGAAAGCACAACCAGGAGATCAAGGGAAGGGATTATCCTCCCCCACTCAGCAGTCCTTGGACCATGTTTAGTTAGCGTGTCCAGTTTTGGGCCCCCCCGGTGCAGGGGAGAACATGAAGAACCTGGAATCACTTCAGCGTTGGGACACAGCAACCATCAGGGCTAGAGCACTTGTCCTGTGAGGAGAGGCTGAGGGACCAGGGCTCATTCAGCCTTGAGAAGAGGTGGTTTTGTGGGCAGTTTTAGTGGAGTCAGGCTCTTCACAGTGGAACACGGTGAGACGATGAGAGGCAATAGGAGTAAGTTGAAATAAGAGTGGCACAGACTGGCTTGTTCCCCATGAGGACAGTCAAGCAGTGGAAGATGTTGCTCACAGAGGCTATGTAGACTCCCTCCTTAGAGATTTCCAAGACCCTACTGGACAAAGCCCTAAGAACCATGGTCTGCTCCCATAACTGGCCCTGATTTGAGCAGGAGGTTGGACGAGAGATCTGCTGAGGTCCCTTCCCACCTGAATTATCTTGTGATGTTATGAAATATGAAAAGCTGGTGTGAAATGACCTTGAGGACTGGGGAACCTCTCTCTTGCTGACAGCCAATACAATACCTTTGATGGGTCACATACTAACCCCTTAGTGTTGTCTGTTAAAAACACTGAGAAAGGAATCACGTGTTTACAGGCAGTATGAAATCATAAAACCATACTTAACCTCATCCACACCTTAGAGTAGTATGGTGCTATGGTCCAGTATTTGCCGATAATGAACATAAGGACAAACATTGGCATAGATGAACACTTGATCCAATCCCTATCAGACTGCTTTAGTCTTTGAATGTCAAAGCTCCTCCCCCTTTTAATTAATTAGTGTCAAACTGTGCTTTACATACAGATCAAGTAGTTTTTAAGGGTCTTCTCTGTATATGTTTGAACTGGTGTCCTCAGCAATAAAAGCTCTTAAGCATAGATTAAGTCTGCTGACAGGTTTTCAAATATCGCTGCTGATTTGGAGTGCACCAAGATTCTTCACTTTCATTCTGACCTCTGAAACAGGGAGTGATCACCCTGTGACCGTCTCAAGAAGTCTGAAGTTAGGCTCCTGAAGTAAGACTGTTAAAATTGTTGGTGATTGACTTTAAAATCACCTCTATTTGTGCTTAAAATTAAACACTGCACATGGGTTAATCTTGTTAAAAACTTTCTGTTGACTGTGAACATTTTCATAGTTGTATGTGTGGTTTATGTAAATGCTATTTTTAAATTTTTATTATACTTTGGAAAAAACTATAATTTTAGGAAAAATATTTGTGGCTGCTCTTAACATGTAGGAGGCAGTATGAAGCTAAAGAGGTAATTGAATAAAAAAATGAAAGTTTAGTTATGCCGTGCTGTGTTTAATGTAAGTTCTGGTGGCCTTACATTTGCCGGCAAGACTTACTTCTTTATGTCATAATCATGTTCTTTACTTATTCATGGAAACAGACCCAGTGGGGTGATTCATGAGTGCTTTCAATAGTGAAATCAAAATTAAATAAGTATCAGATGTCAAGAATAAGAATATTTTGAATATCTAAAGGCACCGGGAAGCTTAGCTTTAATCAGAATAAGATCCATAGTAATGGTCTTTCTCCTTTGAAAACCCTTCCATCTTTGGATTGCTACCATTGTTAGGTGTTGGAGTAACCTCTTAGTTGTATGTTTAAGACATGAATTAGTATTTGAACACTTTCAGAAGAGGCTTGATCTTACTTGTGGTGCCCTGGGAGTGGAAGAACTGATTTAGGAGCTCAAGCTTAGGCACTTGGATTTGAAAATCTGGTCTCTGTATGTAAACCTACAGTGATTTTTTTAAATTCTGCAACATAAAGTGAGGACGTGAGATGAAAATTATGCTGTTCGTTGGGCTGTAGAGGCAGGTAGTGGTTGCTTGTTCCATCTTTCACAGGGTAGCACTGACGGAGAAGGGAGCTTGGTGCCTTGCTTCGGTTCCTTCTTCGGTTCTCTTCCTTTTCTTTAAGTGCAAGCACATAGCTCTGTTAGAAGGGAGAGAAAGAGAGTGGGTGTTATAATGACACATAGGCTTTGAGACAGGCAGTTCTGGAAGTTACTTAAACAAAACCATTGAGATCATTTTGTCAAGACACTGTCTAGTTCACCAGCAAATGCTTCGGAAGAAAAAATCAGATCTCTTACACCTTTCCTTTATTTGCTGCTTGAGTTACTCTGCCAGATTGCTATCTACACCATCACGCTTGTTTTCTTTTGCCCTATTTCCTGTGCACAGAGCAAAGTGCGGCAGAGAAATTACAGGTGAACAAAATCATGTTTAGAAAGAGCAGTTTTTCTTGTCATGTTTTGAGTGTAGAATTTGTACGGAAGCAAAATAATTAAACAGAGAATCTCGATAGTAAAGCTGAACAAAGCCAACCAGGCAAAGTGCGAATGAGATGCTCTAATGTCCATGGGATGTGAAAAGTGAGGTGCTGAGCACAATGGCACCTTTTCTCTTGGGCTGGATAACTTAATCCTATTTGATATAATACATCTTTTATATATACGTTTTGGACAACTGATTGAGGTGACAGCACTTCTCAACAACACCACTTCACCACCTGAGAAAAAAGGGAATTACTGCTGAACGATGAGACGGGCTTTTGTGATTGCAGAGGGAGAGAGCAGAGCACATGGAGTGGCAGGGAGAGAAAGAAAAGCAGATCAAGTTGTGTGGGTTTTTTTTTCCCCCCCCACATGAGGATGTTTTTATGTTCTCTTTGTTCAGGGTCAGCTTGTTGATGTGGGTACATGGCCCTGGCAACTTATCACGCTCCTGAAAGTTTATAGTTCTGAAAGGCAGAGGAGTGTTCAGCATTCTGGGACTGATGCTTTCTGCCAGTTTTGTTGTTGCCTCTGGAAATATTGATGCAGTTGATCTTTGTGCAAGCATGCAGCTATAGATTAACAAAATGTGGAATGGAACATCTTCAGCATAAACTGGGAATACAAAAAGAAGAATGAAAAGCTAAAAATAAGTGAAACAAAGCTGTCAGGGATTCCTTTTTTCCCTGAATAGGCTAGAAATTTGGTTGTTAGCAAACATGAGGTATTTCCATTAGTAATAAGGATTTCTAAATTATCAAGTAGTAAACTAGGCACAGGACTTAAACTACTGTTAAGCCTTGTTATGAAAGTACATTTTACAAGATTTTATGGACAGGTGCACTGAAGCAAACCTGCGACTCCATCTCTGGAATCACAAAAGATGCAGAGTCAGAAATACAAGAAAGAAACTAGTTTTCATTATTTCTGTAAACTGCATTTCATTGGTATAGAAGCAGCACAATTGGTGGTTGTGAAGACTAAAGAAAATTACTATTTCCGTACATAATGCAGTACATAACTTGCCTGTCTTTATTCTTCTTTCTTTGCTTTTAAATTTCTCAAATTTTATGTTTTGGCATGTGTTGAACAACATTTCTAAAAAGTAAAGCATAAGTAGATTATGGAGGATTCTGATCTTGTATTCATAATGAATTCATATTTTTAATTATTTGATTGGTACAGTAGAGATACATTTTTAACTTTCTTTAAGGCTTTCTTAAGCCACATTACACCTTTCATCTGCGTTGGTTTCCAGTTCACTAGCGTGGTGCAGGTTGAGTATGCTTGTTCCTCTGCACTAAATGGTTGAAAGCCAGGAATAGTAGTTATTTAATATTCTGAGGCATCAGGAAGCAGCACATCATTTGATTGTTCAATTACTGCAGTATAAAACACCTTAGTCTTTTTGTGTATGTTTGTCTGCTTGGCTGTTTGCAATTCCTGGCACTCTTCTCTTCCCAGCTGCGTGTAATCTGCCCAGCTCTTCCCGGAGCACTCTGGTACGAACACCGGCAGTGTGATCCGTGTGGAGGCATCGTTGTGATGGGATTTATCCCATTTATTGCAGCTTTTAAGCTGCAATGTGTGCATAAAAGGAACCAAATTACTTATGCTCAATTAACATGGCCATGGTTCAGAGAGATGACCAAACCATGGCTCAAAGCACCCTTTTATAGAATTACCTTGTTATTTTCTCTTTGATTCATGTGAAATTGTTTTTTGTTGTTACTTGTTGTTGTTGTTGTCCCTTTATACATTGTCTTAAGGCTTTTCTTTACCCAGAAGTGCACATTAACCTCTGTTCCCGAGTTACTCTGTGCAGGTAAACATACTACATGGAGTTACTCAGTACTGCTTCCCAAAATGTGTATGCAGCTGAACCTTTTCAGAGGCGTCAGCCCTCTAGTCACATCAGACTCTTCCTTTACTTTGAATATTGGCAATCAGATTAATATGTTTTTGGCTGACAACCTAATGAATGAGTTGTAAAAGCTTAAGAAAATGGATTTGCTTCCATTTAATATTTAGCTTCCTCTGCACTACCAGTGATGGTAGCTGAGGCAATGGCTATGACTGAATAGATGTTAGGAAAGAGGTAAAAAAAAAATAATAAATTAACTAACAGATTAAGTATCACGCTGTTAAGGTAAACAAAGGTGTGTAACATCAAGTACTTATTAAAAAAATAAGCTTGTAAGTGTCAACACTAAAATTCATTCTATGTGTATTTTTTGCTATAGAGGAAATTGGACTCTGTACAAATATAAGTACTTGCTACAAAGTTATTCTGCCCAATAATATTCCAGTTCATTTGCTCTTCACTACAGCCCTGACACTCTGTGTGCATACCTGCTTAAAATCAGCAACAAGTGTAGCTAGTAATTAAATAATTCAAATTTAGTTTATTTTGTTTCATGATGCACAAATAGAAAATCATTTAAGTGTGACTGATTTTATTCATCCACAGTAGTTGCTCATCTGAAATGCTATTGAAGTTCAGTAATTGGAGCTCTGAAATACAGTATTTGACAGATGGTGTAGGTGGTTGTGCCATTTCCATGATAAATCTACTTACAAATATAACCGTGAGGAAGTCGTCTTCATTCCTTGACTACTGCAACATATAGATGGAAAAATGACAAACATGATCTGAAAACAGATTTGTGTCTTGGTTCTTCATTTCCTGCTATAATGATTTGAATTTTTAAGCAAGTGCAAGAGAGAGGTTTCTTTTTACTTTATCTGAAAAGGAGTTGCTATAAACTGTAAAATATTCTTTCAGTAGCTTTTCTTTTCTTTTCTTACATTTCCTTTGAAGCTTTTCCTATAGTGAATTACTTTTGTAATGTCTTACAGCATCACTTAGAAAGTATTCCTCTTTTTAGGTGAAAACAAAATAGATCTCCGCTAAGATACATTTACTGTTAAAAAATATTGGAGACTGGAGAAATGGACAGTCCTGTTGCCCCAGAGCTTACTGTTGAAACTTAGAGATGATAAAATGGTATGAATAAAAAATATACTGCATTATCCAGTTTTAATATTTTTTTTATTCTGTCTGTGTTTTAACAGAAATCACCGATGCTGGTACTAGAGGAACCCAAGATACAATTAAGGGTGTGAAAAGAAAAAAGATTGTGACTGAAAACCATCTAAAAAAGATACCAAAATCACCTTTGAGAAGCCCCGCCGAAGCCAAGGTTAAGCAAAAAGTAGACCCTTCACCGCTAAAAGCTCTTCCAGATGCCTCCGAACACGCCACAGCACAGGATCACCTACCCATGCAAAATGGAAATCAATGTACCAAACAAAATGGGGGAGCGCTTAGTAGTGAGATAAGTGTTGAAACAACCAAGTCTGAGACATCAATGCAGACAAAGCTTTCGTTGACGCATCAGTCCTTAGATTTGGGTAAACAGGCAGTGGAGGATACTGATGCAAACCAACTGAACTCACCAGAGAAGAAGCCTCTCTCAAACTCCTCATCAAGTAATACAAAGACTGACAGTAATGAATGTATTAATTTTGTTGATTGCAGTACCTCATCCCCATGTACACGTACTGCATTCGATGTCTTATTAAAAGCTATGGAGCCTGAACTGAACACCCTAGCACAGGAGTGCCCCCCTTATGGGATGCAGATAGAGAAACTGAGACCAAATAAAACTGTAAGCACCTCTTCTAGTCTCATGTCCAATACAATGAGCGTCCAAAGTCAGTCTGCTTTGTCACAGCATGAGTTTACAGCTGGACCTCACTATTACCCATGTACGTCAAACAATGTGCATGTAGCAACAACAGCCAAGACTGGACAAGCACAAGGCCAATCAGTTTCTCATTCACAAGACCTTATTACTAAAACCAGTCAGCAAAATCACCAGGTTGTTATGTGTCCAAGTTTCACTAGGTCGCTGGTACAACAGCAGAGTCAAGAAAACCCCAAGCTCCAGCAGATATACAGCATAGCAGTAACTACGTCTGTTGTTCACACCTCTTCTTCTACTGTAACTCAGGTCTTTCCTCAAAACCAGTTAGTAGCTAGTTCGTCGTCACCTTTGTCAATTAGCACATCGAGTTCAACACACTTGTCTATAGGTCCCATGTATAATTCAGCCCAGATAGCATCAGTTGTAAACCATGGTGTAGAACAAATATGTAACCTCTTAAAAGACCAGAAGCCTAAAAAGCTAGGGAAGTACGTCTGTGAGTATTGCAATCGGGCCTGTGCCAAGCCCAGTGTTCTCCAAAAGCACATCCGATCCCATACTGGAGAGCGACCGTATCCTTGTGTGACGTGTGGGTTTTCATTTAAAACCAAAAGCAATCTGTACAAGCACAAAAAGTCTCACGCACATGCTATCAAACTTGGACTTGTCCTACAACCAGATTCAGGTGGCCTCTTCTTATCTCATGACTCGGACAAAGCACTTAGCATTCATTCAGATGTGGAAGAAAGTGGTGAAAGTGAAGATGAAGGCACTGCTGATGAAAGACAAGATGATCAAGAACCGGAACCTGCACAAATAGTGAAAGTCATTTCGAGTGCCGAAACATTACGGAAGGGAAGCCCTATTCCATTAAGCAACCCAGATTGTATACCGGGTGACTCTTCATTACATGATACAGAACCTCAAGTAAGGGCAGCTTTACCAAAAGTAGTAGTTCATCCTGTAAATGTTTCTCCATTAAGGGCCGATAGCCCAAAAGTGACAGAACCAGCACCTGAGCTTGCTGCAGCACAGAGAAAAGGAGATTTTAAAGTGACAGCTCTTCAGGCAAATTTGACACATACAGCCTCATTCAAGGAGAATGACGTAAAGCAACACCAGAAAGTAGAAATAGGCCTATTAGAGGAACAGCTGGGATCCGCAGTAGGAGTGGCACATGCTCAGCTCCAGAGACAGCAGGCAACCGAGGGTTCCCAAGATCAGCAAGGAAAATGTCTTTTGAGCCCTAGAAGTTTAGGTAGTACTGATTCTGGTTATTTCTCTCGTTCTGAAAGTGCCGATCAAACGATGAGCCCACCAGCTCCTTTCGTAAGAGGATTGCTGACCTCTGAGAAAGATCCAAATAAAAACCTGCCCTGTGCGCCACGAGCAAGTGGCGTGGTAGCATCAGTGGTACAAACTGTTTGTGCCGAAAAAAATCTGATTCTCTCTGGCCAAATGCGACCTCCCATGGCAACAAAAACTCTTGAGGAGCGTATCTCAAAGCTAATTTCTGATAATGAAGCTGTTGTGGATGACAAACAGTTAGATAGTGTGAAACCAAGAAGAACATCTCTTTCAAGAAGAGGAAGTATAGATTCACCAAAATCCTACATATTTAAGGACTCTTTCCAGTTTGATTTAAAGCCCATGGGAAGAAGAACTAGCTCAAGCTCTGATATACCAAAGTCTCCTTTCACACCCACTGAGAAATCAAAGCAAGTTTTTCTTCTTTCTGTACCTTCCCTTGACTGTTTACCTATAACACGAAGCAATTCCATGCCTACTACCAGTTACTCAGCAGTACCTCCAAATGTAATACCTCCCTCCCATCCCCTTCGAGGAAGTCAGTCGTTTGATGACAAAATTGGCTCTTTATACGATGATGTTTTTGTATCAGGACCTGCTACTCCACTAAATCAAGGTGGACATCCTCGGACCCTTGTTAGACAGGCAGCAATAGAAGATTCTTCTACTGGTGAAAGCCAAGTTCTTGGACCGGTGCGATCTGTAGAAGAGAGTTATCTGGGGTGTAATTTATCAAATGAATCTTTATTGCAAAGGAGCAAGTCCCTGGCACAGGGATCAAATTTAGAAAAAACTAAGAAGTCCCCTCAGGTGCGAGGAACAATGTTTGAGTGTGAAACCTGCAGAAACAGATACAGAAAACTAGAAAATTTTGAAAACCACAAGAAATTTTATTGTTCAGAGTTGCATGGACCTAAAACTAAAGCAGCAATCCGAGAGCCTGAGCATAAAACTGTTCCAAACAGTACACAACCTCAAATCCTACACTACAGAGTCACTACTTCAACTGGTGTCTGGGAGCAGACGCCCCAGATAAGAAAAAGAAGGAAAATGAAAAGTGTTGGCGATGACGATGACCCACAGCAAAATGATACGAGCGTACTATCAAAGAACACAGAAGGCCAAAGCAAGCCAGCAAATTCTTCCAGTCTGTCAAAACACAGTGCAACAACAGTGGTAGGATCACAACAGCCAAGCAGCCTTCTACTTCAAAGTTCCCAAATTCAGCTTGTGGCTCGAGGCACAGATCAGGCTACAGAGCCAAAGATGGCTCCACTGATTGAAAAGCAGGCAAGTTCAGCTGTGCAAGAAAAGGTGGAGTTAAAAAGACAAGGGACTGGTATTTCAGTAATACAGCACACCAATTCACTGAGCAGAAATAGCTCATTTGAGAAATCGGAGTCATTTGAAAGAGTATCGCCAGTTTCTTCTCAAGAGCCCAACAAGTCTGCACAGCACCGCTCTTTGAATACAGCCGTAATCCAAGAGGATAGACACTCTCATCTGAATACTCCCCAGCATCATCAACCCCTGTCGTCAGAAGCACCTAGAGGGGAAGTTCAGGGAAGCCAAATAGTTTCTAATGAGAGAATCACACCGCTTCAGCCGTCGAGACTTGTTCGCCAGCATAACATCCAGGTTCCTGAAATACTGGTCACAGAAGAACCAGACAGGGACCAGGAAAACCAATGCAGCGATCAGGAAAAGACAGAAAGGTTTAATTGGCCACAGCGCAGTGAAACACTATCAAAATTGCCAACAGAAAAGCTTCCACCAAAGAAGAAGAGAATTCGCTTGGCTGAAATGGAGCATTCATCTGCTGAATCAAGTGTTGACTCCACGCTTTCCAGAAGCCTAAGTCGGGAGAGTAGCTTGTCTCATGCCTCCAGTTTCTCGGCTTCACTCGATAAAGATGAAACTTCAAAGGCTGAGAACCCTCCCAAAGCAGAGCCTGTCAGTAAGTCGTCAGAGTTCCTCATGATTCCTGCTGGCTCACATGCACTGCCTGTGCCTGGCCCTCATTACCGGGAAATGAGACGTGCCGCCTCAGAGCAGATCAGCTGCACCCAGCCGTCAATGGAGGTTGTGGACTACAGGAGTAAGTCTTTCGACTGTGGAAGCATGTCTCTGTCAAAACCTGCCTCACTTGTAGAGATAGCTGCTCCAAAAGTGTCATCTGCAAATGGAGTTACTGGACATGTGCCTCTACTAGAAAGGAGGAGGGGGCCATTTGTAAGACAGATATCTTTAAATATTGCTCCAGAAAGTCACCAGCCTCAACTTAAATCGACGACTTCATTTCAGACAGCTCATGCTACGGATGTGCCTACAGTGCCGTTGCACAGGCTGCAGACCTCCAGCAAATCTTCAGTAGAGTTTCCTTCAAGTACTCAGCATTCGCAGGCTCACTCCAGGCCTCACTCAGCAGTTCAAAACTGTAACCCTGTTAGCCTGTCTTCAGTTCAGCAACCTCTAGATCACGCATTGAATAATCAAGGACAGCCATCCTCTATCCATCAGCTTTCCCAGACATCTACTAAAACATCAGCCCAAGGGGAACAAGTGGGCACATATGCTCTTTCTTGTCATCCCGATGAAAAAAAGGATTGTTTTGCTCCAAAGTATCAACTTCAAGTTAAAACGTTACATATAGGTCAGCCATACTCTTCTAAATTACTAAAAAATACTTTATCAACTCAGACAGTTCCAAGTCAAGTTGGGGTGGACCAGAACGTGTCCTCCTTTGAATTGCAGACTAAACTGTCTGACATGTCTAATCCATACTCTGTGCCTCCTCTAAAGCAAATTATCCCTAATAACTGCAGTAGTCAAATACATCAGATGTCTCCTTTTGTGGTTCCTGTCCGTATTCACAGCAGTATGCCGTCCTATGGCTTTGCAACTGTTACACCCCTTCCTCACATTTTAGTAACCCAGGATCAGGTAAACCAATCTGTTTGCAAAACAAATGTTGCAACAGTGCCAATGCTTGAAGGCAAAACTCAGCTGCCAAAATCTCACAAAGATCATCAGAGGACTTTGCCAAATTCATTTGAGTTTGAAAATTCACTACCAGAAAGTGGAACCAGAAATTCACCTTTGTCAAGCTCTTTGAATATTATTCAGAAAGTGCCGGTTAGCGGACTCTTGCCTCAACAAGAAGGTACAGCTTCAAGTAAACGAATGCTTTCCCCAGCCAACAGTTTAGATATTGCCATGGAAAAACAGCAAAAACGTGTTAAAGATGAGAGTGGAGCTGCTTGCGTGACAGATGCTAGACCACTGCATTCACTGAACGTTAGACCTAGTGAGCCTACTAGTAAGCAGAAGAAGCCAGTTTTGGTAAGACAGGTTTGCACCACAGAGCCTCTTGAAAATCACCGCTTAGATCCTGATGGTGTGGCACAGCATGAAAAAAACAGCACAGCTAGTACTTCAGACCTGCTGTTGCCTGACTGTCACTCATCTGACACTGGGGTTTCAGACACCCTAAAGGAGACACCAGAATCTGAAGACCTTAAGTCTTCAGCATCAGCACTGTTTGTAGTTAGAAAACCATCTGAATTGTCTTCAGTGAATAATCAGAGTTCTCTTCTCAAGGCTGTAAGTAGCAGTCAAGAAAGAAGGTCCCCAAGTAACAATAATGAGAGCAAGCAAATCAATAGCCAGGGTCAAGCAAAGCCTATAACTACATTGGCTGCGGTGAACACAGGAGAAATGCAGAGGTTGTCATTTCCAAGCCTCAAGACCTCAACGAGTTTTACCTGGTGTTACCTCCTCAAGAGAAAACCATTGCATCTACTGCAAAACGATCAGAAAATCTCAGCCTATTCTACCTGGACCATTAGTCCCAACAATCCCAATCCACTTGGTTTGTCGACAAAGGTAGCTCTTGCCCTCCTCAACTCAAAACAAAAAGTTGATAAACCGCTGTACACTCAGGCAAGAACTACTCATCCCAGGTCTGATGTATTGGTCTATTCAAGCAAGTGGAAGAGCAGCTTAACCAAGGTACTTAAGCTATGCTTGGCATATACTGATTGTTTACAAAGGATTTTCTTTGGAAATCATGCTTGTTCATATTTTAGAGGATGTACTATGCCTGACATGTATAATGTGTGTGCTTATTTATTTTAGTTATGCTGGATCAAACTGCTAAAAAGATCTTAAGTAATTCCATTAAGGAACCTGTTCATAAGGATTTATCGCTTTTCATGGAAATTAGTTCCTGGACTTAAGTCCATATACAAAGTGTTTATTCCGGCAGGAATGTTTTTGGCTATTTTTTCTAAATGCAAAGGGTAGCACAAAAATAGTTCTGATATAAATATTTGTTAAACACTTCTAATTTAAAACAGGTGAATTTAAGATCATAATTGTGTATGTTACCTTAAAAGTCAGCTGGTATTTTCCGTTATAAAAGAGTGCTCAGCCTGAACAGGTGTCCATGGATACGCCATGAAAATATTTTTCACCATCATCTGACTGTGAGAGGAGCAGTGTACTGCTTCCCTTTCTCCCACCTAGCTTAATCAGTGGTGTGAAATAATCACAAAAATAGCGAAGTTTAAAACAAAATGATGGCTGCCGTAAAAACCGTGACAACTTCTCGGATCACTGTGGCTCCAGAGATGACATTCTACTTTGTGCAGCGGAATATACTCTGGGCAATGTTTGTGGCCCACATAAAACACTACGTCACGCCAGGGTCAGATGTGGCAGAGCAAAGCAGCCTCTTGTTACTTCCTTGGCGTGCTCGGCGCTGCACGCACGTGATCGGGATTTCACTCGCTGGGCAGTTTGGTTATGTACAGGAGCAAAGCTGTGCCGGTTGGCACTGGATTTAGCGTTCCTTAGTAATTGAACTGACGCTGTGAATGGGTAAAGGTGGCAAGAGATGCCTGGGTCTACTTAGTGGCTCCAGGACCGGCTTTTGTTGTCCCATCTCATGAAGCCGTAAAACTCTCCCAAGAGAGCCCTGGTGTACAGCGCGGCTTCACGCTCTTCTTTGCGCTTTGCTGTGTACGCCGTGCCTTTGATGCCGAACCTCTCTCTGGAGCTGGCAAAAACGGGGCGTTAGCCCTGGAGCTCGCTTTCTCCCGAGTCCTTCAGGACATGAAAACCTTTTTGGGGGAGGTAAAAGCAATCGTAACTTGTCCCAATCCTGCAGTCTGCCATCAGCAAAACTCTCCGGGCATCGGGCTGGGAATTGGGATCTGTAGGGCCGGCGGCCGCTCTAGAGGAGACATGCCACAGCCTTGGGAAAAGATGCGTATTTCTGTGGACGTTGAGTGACGGAGACTGTTGCTGTCAGAGGTCACCTTCGGATGTTTCTGTGTTTGCTAAATGTTTTGCTAAGATACAGAGTCGTCAGTGGGGAAAAGAGCAATAGGATCAGAAACTCTGCATAAGAGGAAGAAATAGTTTCAGAATTACAGGGGCAATTGAGAGGATATGCTGAAGCCCCTCAGGCCAAAAGATAACTAGAGTGAAACCTGGTCCTCCTGAAATCAGTGGGATAAATGCCTGCATTTATCTGTATTGTTTCGTGCAGAAAATACATACAGGCTGCTGGCTTTGTGTTAGTGCTGTAGCTGAATGGTTGCCTCCATGTTAGTGTGCCGCCTCTGTTTAAACTTGTATTACCTTTTTCAGCCCGCTCCCTGGTACATTTTGTGAGAAGTTGTACTTAAATAGTGCTAAATTAAAAAAGAAGAAAAAAGGCCTTGAAGGTTTAGCTTTTTTCATTGTACGTAGTTGAGCAATTCTTTCTAAGGCAAGTCTCACATTGGTTCTGTCGTTGACTCACGTTTGTTCTGTTTCCGAAGAACAGTCTATTGGAAGAACTTCTCTGATTACAAAGCTACTGTGTGCCTCTTGAAAAACAAACTTTGTGTACAAACAAATTCTGTTTAGAATATAAATCATGGATAATAATATTTTGAAAAATATTTTGACAGCACCTTTTTAAACACTCTAGGCGTACTTAAATGATGCAATAGGCAGCTCTCAGGTACGTTTGCAGTGCTTCTGCCACAAAAGAACCACAGTTACTAATCTTTCTTCAGTCTTTCTTGCTGACATTTTGAATGAAGTGCATGAGCATGATGAAAATGAAGAGCTCAAGCTCTGCTTACGGCTGATTTACAGGTTTTACTCAGAGCCATTACGAAGGAAGAAAGTGCAGCGAGAAAGCGCCAGTTAAAGATTAATTGGCACCTCAGATTGTACAAGTGAGGTATAGGATGGCAGAAATTAAAAATTTCAAACACCTGACATGTACTATGACCTAACACCTCCAGAGTTTGTCATCTTTCCCTTCTAATGACTAAGGCAGAGGGATTTCAGCCGCTTTCCAGGATGCTGATGCTGCTGTTACAATATACCTCTGTATTACCAGTCTCCAGTTAGACCTGGTAATGGAATAGCTGATGCCAACTTGGAAAGTTCCTCACAGAAGCCATGTTTAAAAAAAGCAAAAATTGAAATTCATCATTCAGTTCAGGCCCTGTAATTCTACTGTTTTTTCTGTTTGAGACTGAGGATGGAAAACGTTGGAGGACCTTTTGGAAATTAATGTTCCATAAAAAAAAAAAAACACAAACACCCCCAAAAAAACCCCAAAACCAAAGCCAACAAACAGATTAGCAAATAATTCTCAAAAAACCCCATGATTGATTTCCTGCTTGAAAGCTTGGCAGGGTCCTGAGTTCCTTCGGGAACCACAGTTTAGATTGCAGGTCTCTGGGGGTTGTGTTCACTCAAGTGGTTTGGGCATTTTAACCCTAACCTGACGGAGAGCTTTAAGTGCTACGATAATCCAATTCGTCAATAATAAAAAAAATGTAGCGCTGCTATGCCTCGCCTCCTCTCTCTCAGTTGCAGCTCTTTCCAGAGGGATTTGGTGTGTTCTGCTCATGGGGCTCTAACTGCTGATCTTCTCACCAAGATAAAGCCACTTGCTGAACTGTTCCTGGGTTTGCCCCCAGAACGAAGTTGTGTTTACAGAGATCTCATGCTGCTGCATAACTGCTACTAATCACTGTCACAAAAAAGGCAGTCTTTCAACAATGGATGCCATGGGAAATGAAGAGACATATGAACAGAATGCAAACAATAAGGAGCCCCAGGACGTTGTTTGCTCTTCACAATCCGCTGCTCAGAGGCAATAGGTGAAGTTGCCACGTTCCAGTGATTCAGAGAACAAACCACAAAATGTTATTGTGAAAGAAGCTCCTGGAATGAGTACGGCATGTTAAAATGTAACAGGAGGCTCACCTGTATGGAAAAGGCTTATTGTATCTCCCTACTCTTTTTATTTTATTGTTCTATTTGTTGTTATTTTTTTGCCAGTTTTCCTCACCTGAAAACCCTGGTGGTGTATCAGGAGCCTTTTCTCAAGCCCCCACACTGATCTCGGCTTCCCTCTCTGAAGTGAATCAGTAATGTGTGTAGTATTCCAGGGTGAAGATTTTTGGGCAAGAATAGGATGAAGAATGGAAAGTTTCTCCTAACTGGAAAACTTTCCTTTCTTGGATGGTGTGCCACAACAGTCCAGCTCACCACTGGGAAGTACTTAAATGCAGAAGATTTTTATGTGTAAACTAGTAAAAGCTTAAAGGTATTAAAAACATTTTCCTCAAGTGGCTATGTGCCAATGGGAAAAATGTTTAATGAATATTCTAATCTGAAATGTATAACTTTGATGATTCAGGTTGCGAGCATTTTTTTTTTCCAAGTGTTGTTGTAAAGTACCAGAAGTATCTATTGAACTCTGGTCTCTGGGCAGCTCTAAGAGCAGGTTTTTTCCCAGTTTTATACCAGTAATTGAAGATGGCAGAGTTAAATTGGAGCAAATGAGTAAAGTAGAAATGAATCATGGTCCTTGTCTCTATGGGAGAAGAGAAAGAAGACTGTGTTAGAAACAGAAGGCATAAATAATGATGGAGAGAAACATTTTACGGCGCTGCCATTTTTCTACTCTTTCCACCAGTTAAGTGTGGGGGTTTTAGGTGAAGTATGTTAAAGGATTTCCACACAAGAAACCTGTGCTCCCTAGAGAGTGGCTGCTCTTAAAGATTTACATAGGACCCAACTCCTTTTCAGCATCAATTTGGAATTTTTCATACACACTAAAAAGGCTACCTTTTTTCATTATCAGTAAGCATTTCTGTGACAGAAACTCAGTGTCTCTATTAGAGCATGTCTGTGATAGCAGCATTTTGCATGTTTGAGACACTGAAACAACTGCTAAAATAGCATATAACCAGGAAATTAAAATACATCAGTGGTAAGTGGATAGTAATTTGACCACCTATGTTAGACTATCTTATCTCTGTACATAAACATTTGTGTTAAAAAAGAGGGGGGCTAGAATCCAGAGATATTTGGACTTGTGTTAGTTTTTGCGCTCTAGGTGCTTTTGTGAATATACAATATACTATAACACTGTTTCACCATAGTTTGGATAACAGTGTGGGCCAAATACGTTTGGGATCTTTCTTTTTCCTTTGTCTTTTCATTCTTGAAAATTAAATCTGGAAAGAATACTTAGTATTAAGGATTGAAAGATCAGGCACTTAAGGATTACATTACTCCAGCAGCTGGGAATATTTATGTGGTATTTGCCTTATTGCATATATTCTGCATTTTCCACTGCTCTTTTCCTTGTTAAATTATAAATGTCACCTTGTTACTCTTTGTTTGCAGTGGAAACAAAAGGAATTCATGTGCCACGTAGTGTACAGGAACTACAACATGGTTGAGTTGCAACTGCTAGAGTAGGCTCCACTTCTGATGCTTCTCATCCAGAACATCATCTCCTTTCACCTTGTGTGAATGCTGTTAAAACATGCAGGGTGAAATTTCTTTCTTCCTACACACAGGCAGAGCTGTCATGTATGCTTTGGTAGAACTGCTCAGATATTTGAAAATCCAGCCCAAATCAGTCAGAGGGCTGCATGAAGGCGTATGGACTGGAGTAGTATTTGCAGCCCGTGCAGAGTCCTAGGGCTTTGAATCAAATAGGAGGATGCTTTTCCTCTGATCTGTGTTAATTCCTCATCAGCCACATGGAGGACTATGGGCAAGGATTGGGTGCCAGAATGATGTCACCCTTCAATATATGTAACGACCAGTGTAATTCATCAGTCATTTTAAGTCAGCCAGTGAAGTCATTCCTCTTGCCAAGAATTCACAAGGCTTACAGCATGAAATTTTATCATGAGTAGAAAACGTAAGGCCAGACTTTTTTTTCCTCTCATCGTTTTATTCACTTATCAATATGAGCAAATGTCGTAAGTGTGCCAGCTACGTGGGTAGAATAGTTTATAAATACAGCAGTAATAATTGCTGGCTGATTGGATCATTCCTTCATTGTTGCCCATTTTATAAATATCCTAGACTTGGAAGAAGTAGATTTTAATTGGCAAATGTTGGGGGAACTCATCCTCCTTTAAAAAAAAAAAAAAAAAAAAAGAGTTCCTTAATTAATAATCAGGGGAAATGGAGAAACATATTTTTGTTCTGCTAGACAACTGGTACGGTTTTTCTTGTAATTTGGTCTGGCAGTGGGAATTAAGTATGGAGTCCTGCTTTGGAAGGGTTCCAGAGCCCCAGTTAATAACCTCAGCAAATCGGCAGCAGCCAATTCCCACACCGAAACAGGTATATTTTTTGCAGAATATTCGCGATCAGAAATGTTACCCGTTAGTATCTCCTCGTGGCATACCCCTCCTTCCCACCCTTCTCCTCCCGGGAACGCAGCTCCTGCCAGCCATGAGGCACTGCTGGTTCGTGGGTCGGGGGGTGAGACCTGCGACATGCAGCCGTGGGATGGAGAGTGGTCAGGGAAGCCCTTCCCTGCCCCTGCCCTGTGGGGGTAGACACCAGGCAGCTGGAGCTGGGGGTGCGCTACTGGAAGGTCAGGACTTGAGGAGCGGGGAGGAAGCACAGATGGCTGCTTGCGCGCTGAAGTTTCCTCCTTTTTGTCAGTTTGGGGACGGCAGCGCATCATGCAGCTGCATCTGTGTGGTCCAGACATGGTGGCAAGGGCAGAGGAGCGAAGCTGTAGCCATCGAGGAAGCAGCTGGGTTTCACTGTAGGCATCTCTTCTCTGTAGAAGGCTACCGGTGAGCTAAGACATGTCACCTTCCCGTGCATCTCCTACTGTAGATTCAAAGTACTGCTGGTTTCTGACAGTGCTGTAATCTCCGTCTCGATTTGCCAGTCCGCAAATAGTCAATGCATAGTAGAGAAGTTTAGCAAGAGGAATTTTTTGGTTTGTGTATCTTAACATTTTTTAAAAACCAATTATTCTAATTGTGGCTTTTATGATGCTTCTATTCATCGTAACTTACAGGTTTGAATGGCATATGAAAGATACTAATTTTAATGATACGCATATCTCGTTTTCTTTCAGCGAGCATTAAATAGAAAAAAAATTACTGCAACTGAATTCAGCAATAAGGAAAACTCTGAATCAAGCACTGAGCACGATAAAGAAAATGCCTTTATCAAAACTGAACCAAGGAGAGTTAAAATATTTGATGGAGGGCAAGTATTATACTTTGTGTATTAGATATCGTTGGGAAGATATTTTTGCCTTGATTCTAGACTTCGCAGAGATTTTGCTTCCTGTTCGATTTATTTTAAACAACAGTTCCCATACTATGGTCTGTGGGTGTTGGTTTATGTTTCCAAGAAAAATGGAAAGTCATCAGAAGCATGGAGCCATGAGAGTTAGGAGGCGGGGGTAATGAAATAAAGAACAGTAGGCAGTGCAATTCTTTTTTTTTTTTTTCCCCAAAGGACAAACATTAATCAGCAGTAAAGGCAGCTAGATACAGCCATAGATGTAAATTTCCTTCCTATATTTCTCTTATGTGATAAATAATACCTATTCTGCAATAAGGTTGTATAACTGTCACCAGAGAGAATGTAGTCCAGAGGGGTAAGCAGCAGAGTGCAGTGCGGTCTCTGTCTGGCAGTTTGCTGTGGTATACTCGGGTTGAAGAACTCCTGATTTGAAAAACACTATGGAAATACTGAGAGTCCTCGTCCAGTCCCTGTAATACTTTAAATTGTTTGCCTGATATGAATAACAGTTGCTTTAGCCACAGTGTTGTGCCATGTACAACATCTTATGAAACAGATTTATTTATTTTTTTTTAGTAGAAAAGTGCCAGGGACACTTCTAAAAATTTTAAGCTCAAATGGTGCATGTTTTATTATTCTAGTAATTGGTGGTAGGCTCTAGGGCTCTCCATTTATGGGTTCCCAGTTTGAATCCAGTCTAGGCCAGCAGTTAAGCCATTACCAGCTGCCCAGGTAAAACACTGCTACATGTCTCTGCTCAGATCCAAATGTTGCAGGGGCCAGGTCACAAAAGCTAAGCCAATCTTTGGCATCCTTGAGCGGAATATGAAGGGTGTAATTGAATCTGAACGACTTTCTCCATCTAGAGAGAGTCCCAGGAGGCTGAATCCAGAGCACACTGATAGGGACTTGTAAAGACTTTCCCATTGTCGTAACTAATATTGTTCCTTTTCTGCATCCAACGCAGAGCCTCAAAGGTGCTCTTTCAAAGCATCCTCATGGTGCCCAAACCCGCTTCCACACTTCTAAGAAGTATGTTCCTCTGTTGCAAAGAGGAAACCTGAAATCTTGAAATGCTTAGTATCAAATAGTACCTTTATTAAAAAAGATATGCCATTATTCCTAAATAAGTCCATGATTTTCACCTAGTGAAAAATCTTAGTATGAGTTGAACAAATAAATGCAGAAGTTGAGCAGAAAAAGAGCATGATTGTTTTTGTCCGTCAGTCATTTTCATCTATTTCATAATTTTTAAAATTCTGGTAGAATATGGTTTTGAACTAGAATCACTTTCCCATTACAACTAATTGCCTTACTCTTTTGGTACTGTTACTAGGTACAAGTCAAATGAAGACTATGTCTATGTTCGGGGGAGAGGGAGAGGGAAGTATATCTGTGAAGAATGTGGAATACGTTGCAAGAAACCCAGCATGCTGAAGAAGCATATTCGCACACATACAGATGTCCGTCCTTACCATTGCAATTACTGCAACTTTTCCTTCAAAACTAAAGGTAGGGGCACCTTTCAATGTACGTTTTCCCCCTTCTTTCTTTCTTTGTACTTTATTTCTTCTCACATTTGGTTGTTCATAAGCTGAAGAAGTTGCCTCTCTGTGGAGTTTTATTGTCTAATACTTCAAGTAGTTGTAGTTTCTTATTTCCTTCTTTTCCTTTGTCTGCTGTATGTTTGTTCAGATTATCACATCTTTATATGAATGAACCGTGTGGCATGCCACGGTAGGTGAGAAATTGGAGTGGAAGAGGAAAATCATGTGGGAATATGATGAAAATTAGCTGAAGGCAAGTGAGCTGGCTAGCTGCTCATCCTAGGTAGGGATTGGAACACAGAACTTTAAGTCCCTGGCGGTGATCTTTTGGAGGCATGACCTTGACATATATTGTACTTCTATTGGCACTCAAATAATTGTTCCGGGAAGGAAATTGGCCTTTATTAAATTACTGGATTAAAATGGTTTTTATACCCTTGGAGGACAAGGTTCACTTTCCATTTGACTTTCTAAGACCCAAAGATGGACTTCTACATTTAAAGCCTGTTTACACCAGATACTTAAATGCATCCTAGTTTAAGCAGGCGATACATTAAACAGTGCTAGATCCAGGACTCAAAATAAGTGAAACAGACAGGAGAGGTTCACAGCCAAAATACTTTCAGCGAAAAAATTCTAAGCAGTAAAATTTTTCTTGGCTTTGAACATCATTTAGGAATAATCCCCCCCAGCTGTAACCTCAGAAACATTTGTGTTTTTAGTGGGTTCGAGACTACTCAGCAGTTGGGTGGAAAACTTCCAAGAAATAACCCAATGCTGCAGAAAGTGGGATGGATAGTCTTTTAGATGTGTCAAAACCTATTGCTGTATCCTGACAGGCGTGGTCATCATGTTGCCTTTAAGATGAAATGCTGGAGTGTGAACCCAGTAAATTCTGATTATGGTTTTTGCAGAGTAGGCGTGCTGGCCAAGTTCAAGTAATTAAGTTGTGCTCATTTGAAATTCTCCCTGGTTTCAGTTATAGCAGATACTTGTATTCACTTCCTCTTCTCCAGTTGCTATGCCCAGCTGTTGCCTTTGCTGGCAGAGTCAGTCACGCAGTTGGGTGCCTGATGTTTGTTAAACCACCCTTCATGAAAGGACAGTGTAGCCAGTAACTTCATTCAGTATGTAAAGCTGGGAAATATGCTATTTGTGAGCCAATATAGTCATATAGCTTCATAACAATTATTTCAAAATTTGGGGTGAATTACTACCTTCATTTCAAAGCAGGAGTACAGTACTGCAAAACCATAGAAGAGTCACCATTTCACCCACTGTAATTTCTCCCACTGAAATACCTCAGAGAAACATTTTTTTGAGAGGCAAAAGGAGGTTTAAGTATAAAGCGAGCAGTTACTTGTAATAATATACATTTCACAGATACCATCATTTACAGATCTCTGATCTACTCTTAACCTTTTCTTGATGATATTTGCCATATTTTCTTTTCAAAGGAGAAGGGGAGAGCAGCCTGTGGGGGGTCTCAGCAGTTATGCATGCACTTTTGAGATTCAGATCGAATATGTTCATGCTCTGATTTTGAATAAAATTAATCCGTTTAGTTTTGTAGTGAAAATTATTACACTAAAAATAGAATCCATTCTATTGAATGGATAGAGCTGCAAGATACAAACTATCAAGAGCTGCAAGATACAAACTTTAGTTTCATGCAGTAGTTTACTGTCAACATTACTCTGAAGTCTGAATCAGCCTTTTTTCTGCTTTGCCACAAATAAATGAGGGATTTTTTTGCACCAGTGCAAAATACATCATCATCTAGGATTTACATCCTATTCTATTTTATCTCAATAAAGAACTTTATGAAATGTAGCCAGAGAGCTACTAGCGGTCAGGATGGTGAATCTGCCGCAGCCCTTGACAGCTAGCACTGAGGGGCAAGGTTCTACCAAGTGTGAAATCAAATATCAAATTATATTAGCTGTTATAAATGTAGCTGAATAAGGTATGTTGAGTGTACGTTTGTACACATTTGTATAGTTACAGAGCAGTTAATTTTTTTTGTTTTTTCTTAAGGAAATTTAACAAAACATATGAAGTCAAAGGCACATAGCAAGAAATGCATGGATTTGGGAGTCTCAGTAGGCTTAATAGATGACCAGGATGGAGAAGAAGAATTTGGTAAGAAATTAAAATCTTCTTTCTTTACTGCATTTTTCAATTTGTTTTGCTATCCCAGTTTCTTATCCTTTCTTTTCCAAAGTTTTTAAATTCTTGTACAGGGAAAAGATACAGAGATAAAAATCTTAGAAGCTAGTCCAAGGGAGCAAGAAATACTGGAAAAACTCTCACCAAAAGAAATGACAAGCATATGCTAAAGATAAATTGCTGCTGAATTTTTCACAAAGTGTTAGCAGTTTAACTTTATCTGTTTCACAGATAAATATGAGAAGACTGAAAATACCAGAAAAACCAGCTGTTTGCCTAGAAAAAAATGTAGTCAAATGTGGTGTCTCTTTGAAAATACTTGTGCATGAAATTATCAAAGTTTTGAGATGCACATTTCATAAAAATTATGAAATCATAAATATGTTGCTGTGCTTTGCAAGGAGGCTAATCATCTTCCAGTGTAGAGTTCTGTTCTCCTTCACAAATAATTGAGCATAAATCAGCAGATAGAGATCATTTAGACATTATGAACGTTTTTCATCTTGACCTGTTCTACTTCTCCATTAGTGATGAGTGTGTTATCAAAATGAGTGTATTTGCTAATAATTGGAATTCTGCACTTGGTGCATCCCGAGACGGCTCTGCTGAAGAGGAGGTGAGATCGAGGACAGTCAAAGTGGGCCAAACCAGCTTTGCACAGGTTTTGCTCAGCATGATAAGACAGACATAGCTGTACCAGACGCGGTGAGATGGAGAACAGGATTGTGCATTAGGACTCTGTTTCAGATCTCGGCATGTCTCAGTGCAGTGGTGGCATTCTCTCCATCCTCCCGTTTCTTAGCAGGGAGATGAGTACCGTTGCCTCGCCGCCTTGTATTTTTCTTCTTTCGGTGGAATAGTTTATTAGATTGCGGATGAGGTTTTGAGAAAAGAAGGCAGTGTGGATCTTTATTTAAACAGTAAAGGGCAAGAAAGATGAATACACTTGCTCCCATATGACAACTGCTAGCAGAGTAAGCAGATCAGCTTGAATCTAATTCTAAATAATTCTGGGAATATGACTCAGCTGGTATGATTCAGTAGTGCACTAGGTACAAAGAAACCTGCATTTTCCCTTTTTTGGCATTCTTCAACATATTTCTTTTCGGTAAGCTAAAAACACGTCCCCCTTTGCAATTTGAGGTACCAAATAAAAAACACAGAAGATAAACAGCAGTACAAACGACTGTCCTTTTCTCATAGAGGAACAGTTTTCATTAACATTTTCAGCCTTCACATGACAAAAAAATTGTCACAACTTCTTAAAGCAATGTTCTGTAGCTTTCAACATTTTATTTAGTTTTATAAACTACAGCTGAAGAGGCACTTCCATTTACTAGGAACTGAAAACATTTTATTGATTGGTAAATCGATATTCCCAATTGCATACATTAAAAACTGCATTGTGGTTATAATGTAATGGGAAATGTTTCAAATGTTAACAGAATTACCATTAATACCCAGTAGAAGTAAGCCATTTCAAACATTTGTTGAAAGATTGCTTTTCTTTGGCTCTAAGACTATTTAATTGAGAGAGAGGGAGAGTGTCTCTCTTTTTACATCACGCACAGGTGTGTGTAACCATGGTGTAAATGTATTATATATTCCCTGAAATGTGTTCTTTGTTTCAGCACAGTAATTACTTAATCAAATAAATATTCTATTTGGAAAAAAGGCAAGACAAGATTTGTCACACAATCCATGAAATTATGCCAGAAATTTAATTTTAAGTCTGCAATGTTTTGGGGTTTTGTGTTTGGATTTCTTTCAAAATAGAACGGGTAACACTTCTTTCTTTAACTAAGAACCCCAGAACAAAAATCAACTTGGTGATAAAACCCCTATCTTCTCTAAATGATCTGGCTCAGGTACCCATAGCAAAACCAGCTGTGCAGCGCAAAGCTCCGCACAGAAGTCCCATCCAAGAAGCAGAGTAATTATGCCCATGACAAACACGCGTTTTCTGCAGACAAACCAGTCCAGCCTCTCTAGCTGCTGCATAACACCGGGAATTTACAGTTACCCAAGTAAATTCAACAAGTAGCTGCACACTTGAAAAATGGGATTTTCTCTCTCAGCTCCCCTAGCCACACATGAAGGTATTTTTCATGATAATTCAGAAACTTGCTTGTTGGCCCACTTTTAAGGCAAAGAGTCAGGAGGGGAAAAAAATAAAATTGTGAGGTATTTGCATACATGCTTTTTCAAATGTAGGTGGTTCTGCTGCCCTCTCCGAAATCCTGCACAGGTTAAGTTTTTGGTTACGTGTGAATGTGATTGAATATATTTTTTTTTTTTTGAGGTGTCTAGGTGTCTTGGTTTAGCAAGCTGCTTCGACCACCTCTTTGGCTGCCCTTTCTCCAGGGCAGCGCAGCAGAGCTCACGTGGGGGCCAGCGCCCCTCGTGCCAGGTCTGGGCTGGAGGGACAGCCCTGCCACCAGTTATGTCACCCACAAGGGAAAACGTGAATGGGCCTTGGGTATCGAGCTGCACTCGTGGCATGACATCTTTGGCCCTTTCACCCCTCTGACCTGCGTTGCTGGCGGGCTTGTGTCACGTATCCGTTTGGCGCTTTCAAAAATGACATCTTCAAACATGTACATTTTTTACTCTGGGAGTTGCATGTTTGTTAAAAATGATCTCTCTCTTAGAGAGTGGTCTGCCCAGTCCCATCTCTTTCCTCAGCTGGATGGCAATGTGAGATGCTGTAGAGGAAGGTGCAGAAAATCTGTAAGAAGTTATTATGACCTCGGAAAAAAAAATCTCTTCTTCCCATAGGCTGTGTGAGGTTGGCCTGTTTCATGACCCAGAGCATGTCTGTCTCTCTGTCTGTCTCTAACTAATTTGTTATCCGAACATTTGGAATATTGATTATTCTTATGGCAATAAAAACATCTGCACCCTTGCTTAAAATAACTAAGCTGTATGTCTTCCACCCGACTTCGAATTAGAGAATTAGCGAGAAATTTAACAAAGCCACCAGCCTTTTACTTACTAAGGAATTTGCTCATTCTATTTTTATGTAGTTTTTTTAAAGCATAGGCAATCACAATTATTTGAATATATATTTTTTAGATTCATGTGAGAAGTCAGCTTTGACCTGATAGCAGTACAGATTAATAGTACATGCAGATTGAATGAGGAGTGCAAAATTATGCACAATGCTGAGCGCAGGCATGCGCACAGGGGCACGCAGAGCCTGTTTTTTCAGTAATCTGAGAAGCTGAAATTTTGTTGTGCTGTAGCATCTAGGGAAAAAGAAAGAGATGCTCTCTAGCTGTCTGAGACTATATGTGATCAGAGCTTTTAACATAGCATTCTTTGTATTTGGACTTGTCATCATTTGGGTATTAGTAAATACTTTCTGGCCTGGCTTTTTGTGTTCAAAACCATTCCCTCATCCATTTATCTTTCATCTTCTGCTCTGTGGAATGTTCTTGTCACCAAAATACAGGGTTACAATGTAAGGAATGTTAATATCTGAATTAAATTGTCAGACGAGGTGAACTGTTTAGTGTGACAGACTGCAACTGGGGATATCCTCTTTGGCCATGTTGACCCAGCATTTTGCTATGCAGTCTTAAAAACAACAATAATTTGTCTTCAAATTAAAACAGTTATGAACTTTAAATCTGTAATATTTCATATGTGTATGACTAGTATGGTACACCTGACTAAACTTGCACAAGATATTTAGTAACAAAATCAGTAGATGGGCAGAACTTATTTAAATGGTCTCTGCAGAGAAATTTTATCCCAAAATAGTCATTACTTTACCAGTGAAAAGACCTAATTTTAAGTTTCAGCTATGTATTTTTATATGTATATGTATACACAGACTTATATTAAAAAATCACTTTCATTTTCTGCAGTACTAAATAAACCCTTCAGAAGATATAATGGTTCTAAGTTAATTAGCTATATATTACTTACAGTAGATCGTAAGTGAGTTTCTATGGTTCTTCATTAGCTTAATCATGACTCAGTCTGTGTTTTCACTGCACCTACATTTAAGGAGTGAAAATAAATTAAAATCCTTGCAGTAATATCCTCCTTTGGCAAATAGAATGGAAGGCTGGTTCTGGATAAATTACACAAAATATTTTTTAATTCTTTTTTTTCTTTCTTCAATATCAGTGTCTGATCTTCAACTACATACACATTAAGCATGCTGGAACCCTACCACCTACAGACTGGGAATAGAGGTGCTAATGTTAGGGTTGATTTACAACGTACAGGTCACCCAGGAAGGCTTAGGTATAAATAGTCTCTTTAAAGAAGCAGAGGTTGCTCTTACTTTTTTTGTTAACTTTATTTTGTTACTTTCTATACTCTTAGGAATGAAAGTCAAAAGCCCACAGCTTTTTTTTTCCCCTCCTTTCTGAGGAGCACTGGCTTATTACCAGTCTGAATTTAACCCAGTAGATGTCACTGTGAGTCCTGTTTGATGATGATGAGCAGTGGACAGTAGCTTAAGCAAGACTGACATCAGTCCAGTACAGCCTATGAACAAATGTAGAAGGGCAAGCAGACAGCAAGTTTGGGTATAGTTGCTAGCATTGTTTCAAAGTACTGTGTTTACTCTTACTTCAAATTTGTTCAAATGGTTCTGGAACGATCTGTTGCAAGACTAATACAACAGGTAAAAAAGGCAAGTCTAAGTTTGTAATTGTTTAGGAAAACAGAGGTTATTACTTTCAAGTTCATAATAACATGATGACATACTAAAAAAATATTTCTGCCTTTATTGCCATAGTATTATTTTTTTCCTAAGGTTGATGGAGAATAAATAATACAGAACAGATGCTGTATTAGTAAATGCTTTTATGTAAATACTAATCCATAACTGAAGATACTTCCACAATTTGAGGGGATAAACAGAGCTTTGAATTACTCAGATGCTAAAAGCCAATAAATTTAGTAAATTTAAATTTCGATGGGAATAGGTAGTGAACAGACCAACAGATACTTAGTCAGTTATGTCTTCAGTCTCTGTAAGTAGAGCTAATAGTGATACCCATAGTTACCTATGTAACTGTCCATTTGCTTAGGAACGTGTAAAGCTCCAGCAGTCTGGACTTCTATTTTCAGGTCTTTCTTACCTGAAAATTAACATTTTTCTCTTTATGTGGAAATCTACCTAAATCTGATTCAGTTATAAGCTGTTGAACTTGATTATTGGATGTGGTGCAGAATTTGGTCATGTGATGGAGTAATTGGTGATAATATCGCAATTAAAAGCTGTAAGTTGAGATTCTGAAGAACCTCTCTTTTTTTACTTTGCAGTATGCTGATAATTAGGTAACCATTGTTAAAACCATGTACGGTAAGGATTCCTGTGGGGAAAAAAAACTTTTAAAATAAAGAACTTTAAAGTACATAGAGAGACCTATTTCAGTTACCTAATTCATAGCATCACAACTGGAAAAAGCAGTTCATGCACTTATCAGCCCCAGGCGCTTCAGTAATGGACATATTAGGATGCTGCTAGGTCCATCTAATGCTATTTTGCTAAAGAACTTGAAGCTTTTTCTTTCCCTGCTTTGGGGTAAAACGTCAATATAACAAAGCCTTAACCGACAAGCTCATCAACACCACAAACACAATACAGAGCTGATTAACTACCTGAGGACTGACCACAAAATAAATGAAGGACTAAGATGATTTTTTTGGCTATGATTTGCATACACTTACTTCAATACATAGGATTAAAAATTCAGTTTTATTAAATACAATTATAGCTGGCATATAAGCAAAATCTGCAATCAAAAGTTGCATCTACGTTTCTATTATACCTTTATTTGCAGCTGTTCCTAATTTTTGCAGAGTTCATGTCTGTAGCCAAAAGTTCCACTTTCTCCTGTAAAGTTCAGGAAGAAGAAGGAGTCTTGCTAAGTGTTTAAAAGAATATTGCAGGAGCCGACAGAGGATGAGAGACTTTCCCTACTCTTCCAAAAACACTCTTTACCAAAAACTGAGGCAGTCTTGAGCAGGCTTTCAGTGAAAATGGTGAGAGTTACCAATTTGAAAGAGAAGTAGCTTTCGTAAAGCAGAACAGGTTTCACTTAATAGTGTGAAGCCTTTTTTTCCTGTTTTCTTTCTTTTTTAAAAAAAACTGTGAGCTTTCATGCCAAAAGCCATTTCCCCATATACTAGTGGCCTTTAAATTTATGACACATCCTTCATTCTAAAATATCCCACACTGCTTTACAACCTCATACAAAGTTAAACACAGAAGTAATTTTGTTCCCTTTGGAATTGAGTCAGTGCTAGTTATATAGATCAGCTACGTAAGCATATGGTTATAATTGTGCATAGTTTTAGATCGGAAGTGAAGAATTAATTTTTCCCCAATTAAAACTGCAAGGGAACTTTAGTAGGCAGCGTACAATTACCAAAATGGATCGGGGCCAATACTACTTGGTGAACAAGACAGTGCTTGGAAAAGAGTCCTCCACCACAAGGAGTGGTCACAGCCTCAGCTCGATGCCTCATTCGGAGAAGACCCCTAATCTGCCTGGGTCTTCTGCCACTTAAAAACTCCAGCATCGGGTCCTCTCGTAACTCCACTGATTCACAGCAGTGCATAAGGGGATCACTAATTAGGAAATCTGGGGCACCTCTTGTTTCAGCGAACATGCAGGTAGAAAAGCCAGAGCAGGGCGTTCCTTTGTGCATTGCCAGAGCAAGCAAGCCAGGAATGGGGTTTTTTGTCATCTGATGTTTCGAAGCGGTGTGGGAGTAAGGGAACCACATTCATCGCCGTCACCTCGCCCACACTGCCGGCTCTGGCTCCAGGTAAGCACACTTAAATAGAAGCTGGCAACACACAAAGGGTGGAGGTAAACAGGGAAACAATAGAGGGAAATGATACCCAACGGAGTCCTGCATGTAAGGAATCTGTCCCCCGCACACGGTTCCCCTTTCCCTGGTTTTATTCTAGAAGGCTGAGATGTATGCAGAAAATCTCTACATAAGCAGCATTTGCTAGTAAATCCTGTAGTGTTTTTAAACCTTGATTTGAGAAAATACAGTTTCTTACTATAAATCAGGGCATTGTTTGAGCATGTGTTTTCCTTGCTTTACAAATGTGACAAGTCAGTCTAATCACTTGAAGTAGTTTCTCTTGCCAGTGGAGACAGTCATTTGTGATTGACATCAACTTCCATAGAAAATGTGATTCATGTGGAGAGAAGGAGAAAAAAAGAAAAAAAGAAGTAGGATTTCCCAGAGAATAGTTATGTGATGTTGGTAAATAGACCAAAATTAAGAGGGAGTCTGGACTGAAACCCAAGACTTTGCGATGCCCTGTGCATTATTTAAAGAGTTGCAGGAAATGCATGGGCCACCCTTTAGATGGAACATATGGAGAAGACGTTGAAATCTGTTAGAGAGGCATTGAGGGAAGTTATATCCATTAAGAACTCTAACATATGTAGAGGTTCTAACATTTTAATTTGTTTGCTTTGCAAATTACTGATGAAGAAACTGTTTGTGTGAAGAAGAGAAATGACAGAAGTATAGAGAAAAAAACAGTTTAATAACTCCATGTTAATAATATTTTTAACAATTCAACTTGCCATATTTTTGGAATGGGCCTTACTGAATTAATTTTTCCACTAAAATGTATTTTTTTTTTTAACAGCTTTGTCCGTAGATGGGAATTATAAATGAAGACTATTTAAAATTCTAAAAAGTATTTTTGTTCGCAGCATTCCAATGGCCTGGAGGATTTAGGGTATATTTAATAACATTTCAGTTTCATGCTTGCTGTAGTCAATGTAGGAAATCTATAGTTTCCATATTTAGCTAATGTACAAATTACTGTGTAGGCAAAGAGGGGCAAAGTCATTATAGAGGGATTTTTTCAAAGCTATTAGTCTCGTTCCTACTTGCACTGCTCATTTGAAACCATAAAGGCTTATAATGGTGGGTAACTCACTGAGAGGTAGCTCAATTAAACCCATTTATTTTACCTGGAGTTCAAGATGCTTATTTTGGTTTTGGTAACATAGCAGCCTAAAGCATTGGTAGTGCATTCAAATTCTTTTAAGGGTCTGATGTTTTTTAGAATACTTTATTTTGATGGTAGGTTGCCATGTAGATTTCCTTAGAACAGGATCTCTGAGATTTTAACTAACCAGCCATCATTGGTTTTGCAGAGCCAAATGATTTTTACGCTGATATTGTTTTTGGAGAGCTCAGCAGAGAGACCTTTAATTGAATATAAAATACTAGTGCATCCAAAGCATTTTGTCTTTTACAAAATATGATCCCAGACAGTCTGGCTTGGAATCAGATACAGCAGATGGGATTTTCTGTCTCTTTACTAAAGCCGATTCTTTATTTCCAAGTTATGATATAAAAGAAGGTGAAAAGCTGCAGTAGAGCTGTATTTTGTAGAGAAGTTTACCACTAGGCAGCAATTTGGCTTTAAGACTTGAAGTCAGGAGGGCTTCGTCATGTGAGCAAAGTTTCATGCATAGGTAAGTTTTGATAGGATAAGGGCTTTCTTGCCTCCTAGGACATCTTGGGTAATATGTTAATAAACCTTTCGAAACATTAGCAAAGTGAAGAAATTTGGTAAGGTCTAATTTTGGTCTCTTTTGCCTGTTAACGAGATAGATTCCTGACTAACAGCCTCCAGTCTTTGCATCCTTCAAAAACTTCTGCAGCAGTGATTCATATTAGGTACGAGGACACCCACTTATGAGTCAGAACCAGCTAGAGAATATCCCACCGCTAAGGTTGGCAGACCAGCTTCGTATATTGTCACGGGGAACTTAATGAACCAGGAATCTGCTCACGTCTCCCCAAGCAAAAGAGTGAAGGGTGACTTTGAGCAAATGCTTGTAAATGGCTGAAAAGAAAACAGCCAAGGTTTAAGTATAGAAGGTTAAAAACAACACAGAAGCAGAAGAGGAAAGATTATGTAGCTGTATAATTAAATATGTACCCTAGAAAATAAAAACAAAAATTAAAATCTCCCCTGTTCTTTTGATGCAGTGGAGTGTGACTGAAAAATGAAAATGACATGGTTTTTTGGTGTTTCTAATTACTTCCTCCCACCTCCTTCCCCATCAGTCCAGGACCTTCATTGGCTTACCTTCTAATTCCCACTTCTGCAGGTGAGAAACAAAGATTTGGCTATGACCGGTCAGGGTATGATGTGGAGGAGTCTGATGGCGCGGATGAAGATGAAAATGACAACGAAGATGATGATGAAGACAGCCAGGCTGAGTCAGTCCTATCCACAACCCCCTCGGTTACAGCCAGCCCCCAGCATCACCCCTCTCGACATGGCCTGCAGGACACCACCAGCGCTGATGAAGACAGCAGACTTCCAGACTGTTTTGCTGGGGTTCACACGGACTCTATGGATGGCCTGCCAAAAGCGCTGCTGACGAAGATGACTGTCCTTAGCGCAGTGCAGTCGGTTAGCAGGACCTCCAGGTCACCGGCAGAATTCACCCATCAGGAAGCACATGAGGATAAAGCCCAGGAGAGAGGAGCAGGTCCCCGCAGTGCTAGTGCAGCACTGGTGGATGTCACTCCTACGTCTCCAGGTCGCCAGATGTCTGTGGATTACCCCGATCCAGAAGCAGCCATGGGCCACTCCTTAATATCAACTGCAGCTCTTACAAAGGTAGGAGTGTCCGACTCCGGGGCAGAGCGCGGGATTTTAAATCTTGCTTTTAAAGATCTTTTTGGAGATTTTTCAAAGATCAAAACACTGGCCCTTCCCTTCATTCTTGGAGTTCTTGGCTGATGAATCTTAAAGAGGGTTGAAAGTAATCAAAGCACAGATGTGTAGGACTGTAGAAACAACGATGTCGTAAGGGCACTGCTTTCCACATTCTTAGTTTTGATTGTATTCTCCCTGAAAGGATTAATTGTAACATGGTCATTTCAGCTGAAGTTTGGAGCTGGAAGATTGTATTTCAAATAAAAAGGGATATGACAGATATGCAGAATGAACATATGGTGGTGGTTATGAAGTTTTCAGAGGAAAGTGATAGAATTCAGAAGTCATTTCATTCCAAAATACGACAATAGAATCATTGGTAATTCCCAAAGGAAATTAATCTAGTCCCAAGGGTTTTTGCCTTATCACTACAAAAAAACTGTGCAATTGCTTAGCTCTCCTCCAAATATGCTTAGTAGTGGAATTAGAAAGAGCACCAGATGTTCAAGGAAACCAGGAGATTGCCCTTGCGCAATAACAAAAGGAGAGACAAGCACAGAACTGAGACCTGAGTTCCCAGTGTTCTCAGTTTTTCTCCAAGCTGAAAGAACATTTTCATCAGAGAAGGAACAATTTTGCCCATGCCTATTTCTAGACACCCAGCTCTTCAGAGCAGTGTGCAGAAAGATGAGGTCAGTCTGCGTGCAAGGCTGCAGGAGCGCTCAGTAATTTTGGCGACTGTTGTCTTTAAAACTCTGCTGAGGAAATCACAGGGGACAACTGGCAGGTGTTAAGCCTTTTAGAGTTCAGCAATATGTTAGTGGGCTGTAATGGGGATGGTAGGAGTCACATACATGATTGACCGTAAGGCAGTCTCTTGAAAGTTTTGAATTCTTACTGCAGACCATGAAGGCATTACAGGTTTCCAGAATAATGCTCAGAAATGTGATGCAAAATGTGGTTTAAATAAAGGAGTAATTACTGCCTTCTGTGTGATAATGCAATATTCACAAACAGTATATGTCTACAGTTACAGAAAAATAAGCAGCAGGAAATTTTCAAAAGCATAAACAGTAAGTAAAAATTTCGTTCTAGTTTAAGTATTTATTGGCTTATTTTTTCTTTGGAAATCTGTACTACTGGATTTATTTTTTACAAAATTTAAGATAGCAAACAAGGAGAAACAGTAAAAACTTGCTGCATTTCGTTGTTTGACACGGATTCATTCCTGCCTGTAAGAACTGTGAGTCCGTGTGGCAAATGTAAACTGGAGCAATTTTGTAGTATGACAGAGAATAAAAGGTAGCGGTCTCTGATCAGTGTATATACGTGCCACAAAAGGGGTAGGATCTTAATATTTGGATTTTGGGTTTCAGTTGTTGCAGATAGATACCAGAAAGACATTTGACTGAGTTTACTCACTCATCAAACAGAACCACTGAAGCCTCAAGACAATATTCACACAATTAAAAATGTTGAAAGGTCTTCATTAATATAGCTCTAATAATTGTCTACATTAATATTTTTTTTTTAAAAGGCATGTAAGTAATACAAGGCAGTAATTCCTTTCCAGGCTACTTCCCTCTTTCCCAGACCAAAAGAAGTGGCTGATGTTTATGTGTCTGATGGTTAACCTACAATCTGTTCCTATTGTGAATGGTTGTGGGTCCCCACTTCTTGCAATCGAGACAAGGGGTCGAGACAGCTCAGGAAGGCTATATGTTCCTTTGAAAGCATCCATACCAGTTTATCAGAATTTCTTGTGACATGTCAGACGGGACTTAATTCTGAGAAAGATGCTGGCTTCCTTCTCATACCGATCTTCCCATTGCTGCACAGTCAGTAAATCTTGTTCTCCTTTAACCAATAGATTTCCTACCAGCAGCTTTCAAAAGCATTTCTGTTCGTGTTTCGGTTTTGTGCCTGCTCTAGAGAATTCTTGAGAGTTTGGTCAAAACCACAGAATTACTGTTTAGGACTATATAAACTAAATAAAGTTGCACCACTCTTTACATGTTATGAATAAGCCTAAAACTAAAAGATGCTGCGAGGTTGCGATTGCAGTTTAAGACTTCTCATTTTAGGAGGTTTTAGGAAAGGAGTTGCCAGCCTTGGTCGGTAACACAGCCCATATGAGAAGAAAAGGGAGTATATAAACACGGTTATCAGTCCAAGTTTGAGCACCAAATCACAGGGAGCTGAGGCAGCAGTGGGATGTGGGTCCCATGTCTCACTCCAGTATCTGCCCGTCACCTCCGCTTCTGTGGGCACTGTAGTCATCCATCTCTTGTCGTTGCTTATTGCCAATCTTCCACATTAGAAGCGCCTACGGACAAATGTGCCGTGATGCTGCCTCTGCCTGCCGGAGGCTTCAGTGGCTGCAGGAGAGGAACCCAGTGCATCAAAAATGCCAGCTTATGCTTATTTAACCTTCTTGCCTGAGGTGATTTCCACAGGAAACAGTTCTCCATAACCTTCTCAGTCCTTAAAAAACACATACAAAGGATATTCAGCAATGTTTTCAAGTACTAGCATTCAAGAGAAATTAGGCAGGGTAATTAGGAGAGGAAAATTCAATTAGTGGGCGAGGAAGGAGTTGGAAAAAGAAAGGAAGGAAATTAGTTCATTGTTCAAGCTGGGCAGTGTATACTGTGAACCAGTTTCTTGTTGTTTTTTCTTAAAAGGGAGTGTGGGAAGCACTCCCAGCTACCTTGCGCTTTCATTTCACTCGAGGATAGTGGTGGCCGCCGCATTAACACGCCTGTGTTGTTCTCTCCCAGAGCACACCCTCCGTCAGCTCTCCCTCCTCGCCGGTGGACCGCAGCATGCAGACGACAGCACCGTTGCCCTATGCCGAAATCCCAGAGGAGAAGCTGGCCGGGTGCCCGCAGCACACCGCCGAGCTGAGGGCACCCCAGACTCACCTCTTCAGCCACCTCCCCCTGCACTCACAGCGGCAAGCCAAGGCGCCCTACGGCACGGTGCCGGTCGGGGGCATTCAGGTGGTCCCCGCCGGCCTGGCCACCTACTCCACCTTCGTTCCCATCCAGGCGGGGCCGGTGCAGCTCACCATCCCTGCCGTTAGCGTGATTCACAGAACTACCAGCGCCCTCGGCGAGACGGGCGGCATGGCCGCCGGCGCCAACGCAAACCCCATGGGAGTCGCTGAGGTGAACAGCGTCGTGCCGTGCATTCCCATAGGCCAGGTGAGCGTGCCGGGCATCCAGGGTCTCGGCACGTCCAGCCTGCAGCCTCTGCCACCGCTGGGCATGGAGACGGTGAACATCTTGGGCCTGGCAAACACAAACATCACCCCGCAGATGCGCCCTTCGGGAATTACCCTGAACGCCGTGGGCCTCCAGGTTTTGACGGCTGGCGCGGCCCCACAGGGCAACCCCAGCCCGCAGGCCCACATTCCCGGCTTGCAGATACTGAACATCGCCCTGCCCACCCTCATCCCATCCGTCAGCCCTGTCGGCACCGACGGGCAAGGAGCCCCCGAGGCGCCCACCTCGAGCGGCAAAGCCTGCGAGGCCCAGCCGGAGCCGGCTCCTGTCGGCTTCCCCGCGGCCGAGGTCAGCCAGGCCGGCAGAGCCGCTTCTCCTCAGGCGGCGGCCGGCGGCCAGCGGTACGGCGGGAAGAACCATCCTGAGCCCACCCCGCTGACCGACTACGAGCGACCCGATGGTCCGGGGAAAGCGGATCCTGAAAAGACTGACGCCGCGAGCCCCGCCAAGCCAAAGCGCGATGTCCCTTCCCTCCAGGTGAAGAGGGCTGCCCCGGCAGAGCCCCGCTCCAAGGCAAATCCCGACGCGGTAACCAAGTCCCCGGTCCACCGAACTGTCTCCCCAGACAGACAGGTACACAGGCCAGCTGCCTTGCCCCGGCGGCAAAACACGGTGCAGTTTAGCGATGGCAGCAGTGACGATGAGGATAGACTTGTAATAGCAACCTAGTTTTTGTTTTTCATTGTTTTTTGTTTTTTGTTTTTTATAACACAGGTTTCTTTGCAAACCTTCCTTTCCTTAAAGCACATTTTTCTGACACAAACCCATTACTAATCTTTGTGCAATCATGAACTCTTGACCAATAATTGTTGTTTCTTGTCAGCTCCAGCCATTTTTGTACATGTTGTATAGACGATTGTGCCTTTTTGGAGTTTTATGTTTAGAAACCTGTACAGATTGTTGAATATATATATATAAAATATATATATATAAAATATGTATATTAAAACCAGGTAGTTGCTTGTGTTTAGTAAGTAAACATCCTATGTCAGATAAATAAAAGATTAAATTATATGTTGCACTGTTAAATGTAAATTTTTATGGCTGTGGGACAAAGTTTCTGTGTACAGATCTAGTATGTAAAACTCCATATTTATTGTATCCATATTAGTCTTGGAAAAGGGTCTGTCCATCTTTCCTGTGTAAGACGGTAGCTTTACACTTAAAAAGAGAAATACAGTATCTGTGTTATGAAATATTACAGTAAAATTTTGTTTACTGACTTTATCATTGCTTATGTTGTGCCTTCTTGATGCAGCCCAGCAGTTGGAGAGGCGCTTGACTCGTTCCTTTTAGCACCCTTCCAGCTGCGTTCAGCTTGAGAGGATCTGGCGGTGGTGTATGCCCCCGTGGTTTCACCTGCCACGAGAGAGAGAGTATGCTCTTCAGGGTTACTTGGAGCAAAACCTTTCAAAACATCCGGCGGTGGCAAAGTGGGGAGGGAGTCCTTCAGCTTCTTGTAGAGCGAGCATCCATCCACCTTGTGTTTTTAACACTTCCTAACTAAAATTTGAAGACCTCTCTGAGGGAAAACAGCAAAAGGGTCAAGATGAGATATTTTTTTATTTGTAATCTTGAACTATAAAACCACTTTTTATTGACATTAAAGTGTTGTTACACAAGAAAGGAATAATTCTTTGTGTGTTCTTAATTGCAAAATCCGCCATACAGTTGGTGAAAATGCCGCTGCTGTAATGAGGATTTGGCATTACCAATTATGATCAACTTCTTATGAGACTGCATTTCAGGTGATCTGTGTTTACATGTAGACAAAGCCAATTTCTCCCTTTGTCTTACTCATGCAGGGGAAGAAAGGGGACTAGAGGTCTTACACATACAATTAATGTGCCCTCATATCAACAGATTTATCATTATGGGCATACAAGACATGGGTGGATCCTAGAGTAGTGAAATTTAATAAAATTCTGTTTGTATATAGTGAAAACAATTTAAAGTTACCAATAAATTTTTAAGGTGTTAACTACTGCAGGAGACAAGTCTCATATGTTAACAGGGCTACACATTCCTGAAAGTTTCAAATTGACCTGGGATTCGTGCTGTAATTTTTAAATAGAGTTGGTTTTCTGCTATGTTCTTATATCACATTCTTACAGAAGTTTATAAAACCATTTTAAGAACCAAATTCCAGTAGAAAACTGGAAGATGTAAATTAAAAGCATGATCACCTTTATGGAAATAACAAGGATGAGTGCATATAAAACAACTGGAAGAAAAGGGTGGGAAGCAAATCTTGACAAAAAGTCAGGAGTGAACCTGAATGTGAGCTGGGCTGCATTGTTCATAGATTAACTGCTGTACCCAGCTCAAAGAAGTAATTCACACCTTGTACTGCTCGTAGAACAGCGCTATCATAGATCCATTTTTAACTTTACATCGGCTTTTGTAGTATACTCACATTGTACTCATTACATTATTCCATTACGGTGTGTTGTAAAACTGTAGGCGATGTTGAGTGAGCTTTATTAACTTTCAGAAAGAGCACTTCAGTACCAGAAAATCGTTTATATTACTGTGATTATCAGCAAATTGTACTAATGCAGCAATTAGAAACGCACATACTGGAAAGGAGAAATTACGCTCGGCTCAGACACGAGTGCTGGTGTAATGCCTTACCGTGCAGAGCCTCACTGAGGGCCCCAGCACCTGAACCACGAAGCGCTCTCAACTCGCATTGAACTTAATGAGAGTTAAGAGTACTCGGCATCCTACGGAGTTGGATTTCAAATTTGTGAGTGTCTTCTGTGTAACCACTGTGTAAAATGTCATTGTGCATTTGTATGTTCTTTTTATAAACATGTAGTGATGTCAATGTGTCTTATCATTTATACCAAATATGTGAAATTACCTGAACCAGCCAACATTTAAAAAAACCAACACTGCTGCATTACATGTGCTTTGAGAGCCTGAAACTTTTGCTGGTAGAATCAGGTGAAAGTCTGTAGTTAACGAACTCAAGAAACAAAAAAATTACTGGATCAAATGGGTTTACAGCAAAATAAAACTACCTCCAAAATTTTGAATGCCATCACAAGTATTACCATTTCTCTGAGTTTTATGAGGAAGCACTAGGTAAGAAATTGCTGTTCCAACATGCCCCAACGTTGTGATTTTTACTAACCATTTAGAAACTCCAGAGATCTACTGTATACACATCTTAAATATTTACTCGACTAGCAGTTTGTGGTGGGCTCATGTTCTAAGGATTAATTCCAGGAAGTCACTAATTTAACAGAAAATTCAGCCTGGTGAATCAGGCGATCTACATGTGTTTCTTTTTTGTTTCAGGTGTTTTGAAGACCTCAAGGTAGAGAGACGGAAGCGGTATCTTCAAGAATAAGAATGACAAGACAACAGATATGTCATAAAGCAGGATGTTAAGACGTGTGTCATTTGGTAAGTTAACAGCAGGACAATAGAGAGAAAGGACCAAGAGTCTGGGTACTGATTGATAGTGAGCAATCATCACACCTGGCCAGGCAAAGCAGATGAGCTGTATTTGAAGCAGGAGCTCCACTGACAATGAAAAGATTAGCAGGTAGTTGCAGATATAGCTAACCTTGTTAAAATGGAGTTGGGAGGAAATCGCACTTTTCTGGAAAATAGTTGTTTGTAGTCCTGAACATTATACTGTTTCCCTCTAACATGTTTCCAAATGGATATTCCTTGAGGTGCCTCTACAACTTGTGCAAAAGGAAGAAAAAAACCCCAAACTAGGAGTATGACCAGACCGTAAACTCCATACCTCTCCTCTGTTAGTGTCTAGCAGTTTAATTATAATCATGGCTGTAACCAGCAACTATACTTATGTCAGCATACATGGGTGTCCTGCATCTGCACAAGCCTGTGGCCACTGTGTTAGCAATTATGTTTTCATTATGAATTAATTCCTTTTATTTGAAATTGTGCTGTATCTTTATTCTCTTGTCCAGAGGCATTAGTGATGGGGAAATTGCACTCCCCTTGCCACAAGGATCCTTCCGTTCAAGTCAGTAGCAAGTAGCTCGCAGATCTGCCAGTGCAGGATTAGGCTGCTCTTTGGATGTTGTAAATTACCGCAGCTGAATTGGAGTAAATAGCATGGGGGCTGTTTACTCAGGGATCAATTTTTAACGACTCTGTCAGACACCCTCTGGCAAACCCAGCACAGCTGTTTAAACATTAAAAGGCCAGGGCAAGTGTTGCTCCTCAGTGCACCCAGGCACAGTCTGGCACCTTCACACAGCCTCATCAAGAGGGTGCCAGCAGGTGCCAGCTAAAGGCTGGGTACAAATACAGCTACAGTGAGGGCATGGCGCGGTCAGCTTCTGAGACCCATGCAGATGCTTCCCTGTTATCTGCCAAAAGCCCTCGCTAGAAGAAGAATCGACCGGTAGCCTGTGGCTCTTCTCTCGACTCGGCCCTCAATTGATTTCCGATGGCAGTGCGTGGTGGTTGCTGGTAACGTGGGTATCTGATTTTGAAGGCAGCACGTTCCCCTGCTGTCCATATAACAGTATTGGGTTTGGAATGTGGACTCTATGAATGTGTCTCCATTCCCCGTTTGGGCTTTAATAAGCTACCTGTCACTTCTTAGGACAAGACCTAAACCAGAGACAGCCATTTCTGCTGTAACTGGCCTCTTGACCTGTAGCATTACATCCCCAGACGCAACTCCCAACTTCTGGGCCATAGCTGGAATAAAACAAACTTAGTAGGTTCCGTGATGCCGTACGCTGCATTGATTACTGATGCTGTTCACACTTTTGCTCCTTTCACTTCTCAAGTAACTCGCTGTAGCTCCGGGTTGCTGTAAATTATACCCCGAGGCTAGAGCAGCCCACAGTTTGTCCCTATCAGCCCGTCCCCTGCCAGAAAGTCTGACAGCAGTGTTCTGCGTACAAGCGAATTCAAATGCACGTCACATACTTTTCATCTCGAGACAACGTACTTAGGCTGAACACAGCCTGACCCATCCCAAAAACAAAGATACACCATAAAACAAAGACATACCGTGCTCTACACTCAGCTAAACGTTCTGTATGGGTTCTTAATAAACAGATTGATCTCGTCTTGAGTTTACTGACACGTATGAAAAACAGAATACAAAATTAATTTGTCACTATACAGCTTATTCCAGAAGTCCTCATTTTTTTCAAGATAATCCTTACTAAGGTTTCATAAACATTTTAGTTTAAACCTGTAAACTGCCTTTCAAGCATATGTTTAGCATGGGGATGGTTTCATCAATAAAAAATGCTCAATTTTAGCTTGAGTGACTCGCTAAAAGCCAGGGAAACCAAACAATCTACAAGTAAGAGTGCTTGCTCAAGATAGCCTTCAGCTGATTTATCTGACAGGCCACTGCTCTTGCTTTTGAACGATCCTCTGAGACCAGTTACATCTCATAGCAGGGAATCTTTACCTTGCTTCCGTGATTTATAATACGAACAATATGTGTCATCCATCTTAGGTGACTGTTGTTGGTCAGTCTCTGCTACTGAATGTTAAATTATGAATGTCTTAAAAGTGGCTAGAATTGTCTTCCCATGTCTTAAGGACATGCTACACAAAATTTTTGCTACACAAAATACCAGAGACTTAACACCACATAGAAACCATTTATGGTTTATATTTTTGAGGATGAGACAACTGTCTTAGGTCTAGGCACTGGATTGCTAACTCTATTGCTGGCTTAGGATAAAAACAGGATATTTTAAAGTACTTCAAATTTATTATTAGGTAATTTTATGTGAAATGTCCATGGGTGGATGTGCAAACAGCAACAAGGATGTAACAGCATGTAATTAACTGATTTGATGTTCATGTTTCATTCCAGAAATGCTGAATCAAAAAAACCCAAAACCTGCCCTTATGGCAAAGATGCTGGTTGTGTTATGTTTGTCCCTCCACTTGTCTCTATACTGGCCAGACTACTCAAAATGTTAGGAAGTGGCTGGTGATTTTCAGATTTTCCATGTGAGATCTAAGGAAACCATGCTGGCTGAAAGATGGCAAGGCTTTACATTCCGAAGGTTCAGCCGTGGAAAGAAAGCTTGTCCTAAGATGAGTCAATTAGCTAGGCATGCTTAGTTTTCTTCAGTAATAGCAGGCTTGTTTTCCCCAGTCAGGTCAAATGTTAAGGCCTGTTTGGTTTTGCGGCTGTACTCTTTAGTGTATTTGAAAGCCATTACCATGCGTGAGGCATTTGTGCTGGCAACGGGCCAGCTGAAGGCTGTTTATAAAATCAAATACCCCTAGCATTTCCTCTCCTTGTGAAGTTACGTGGTTACAACATCCCTCCTGGGCTTCAGAAGTTCCATCGAAACCAGTTGCAGGTCCTTCCCTTCGAAGGTGCTTTGGTGTCAGTACCTAAATCCCTCACAACTGGATTCCGCTTTCTGAGAAACAAAACATTATCTGACACGGGTGGCAGCTGCGTTTCCTGTACAGCAGCTCTCTAATAAAAAGCATTGACTGCCAAGAGTCGTCCCCCACCCCATCAGCTCGCTGCTCCAGAAGCAGCCGTGGAAGGGGGTTCGCAGCCCTCCTGCTTGCACCGGGCCGGTCCCCGTCGCGGCGGCAGCCTGCGTGCACGCGGGGTTTTCCCCGGGACGCCCGCGCGAGGCAGGGGCGATCGCTGAACCTGCGCGTGCGGGGAGGGACCAGCGCGGAGGGAGCATCGCCACGAACATCCGCCCACGTCCCGGGAGCACAGGGCCCCCGACGTGCCAGCAGGGACCTTGCTCAGTGCCGGGCCTCGTGCAGGTGCAGGTTTTGAAAAAGGAGTTAGGCACCGTCAACAGGGCCTGCCCAGACCTGAAACGGCTAAGTGGAAAGCCACCTTCCCATCGCTTATGACCAAGGCATGTCAAGTCAAAACTGAGGTCAAAATGATGAAAAGGCACCTTTTGGCAGAAATTTTTGACACATCTATTTTGAATAGAAAATTCTTACAGCTCTGCCCCTGGTAACACTGAAAAACTCCCCAGCCTGAGCTGCTGCCCTTCTGGCACCCGGCTCCCCCCACCAGGATCTAGCAACAAGGCAGCTTCTTCTGTGAGGCTCTCCATGCAGAGAGATCATGTCCTTTATACAATGCAACGACGAGGGCTTCGTTCGGAAAATGTGAGTGTGAGGAAAAGGAGACGGTGATGTCCATCCACTTCTTGTACGCTCAGCCACTGATGCTGCACTGGCGGCAGCCTCTGTGTCGTGGTTTAGCCCCAGCCGGCAACCAAGCCCCACGCAGCCGCTCGCTCCCTCCCCCACGGTGGGACGGGGGAGAGAATCGGAAGAGTAAAAGAGGAAACTCCTGGTTTGAGGTAAAGACAGTTTAATAGGTAAAGCAAAAGCTGCGCACACAAGCAAAGCAAAACAAGGAATCCATTCACCGCTCCCCACGGGCAGGTGGGTGTTCAGCCATCTCCAGGGAAGCAGGGCTCCGTCACACATAACGGTTACTTGGGAAGACAGACGCCAGAACTCTGATCGTCCCTCCACCCCCTCCTTCTTCTTTGTCCCAGCTTTCTATACTGAGCATGATGTCACATGGTAGGGAATATCGCTTTGGCCAGTTTGGGTCAGCTGTCCTGGCTGTGTCCCCTTCCGGCTCCCCGGGCACCCCCAGCCTCCTCGCTGGCAGGCCAGCACGAGAAGCTGGACTGTCCTTGGCTGCTCAGCAACAGCTCAAAACATCAGCACGTTATCTACATTTTCTCATCCCAAATCTAAAACACAGCCTCACACTAGCTTCTGTGGAGAAAATTAACTCTACCCTGGCTGAAACCAGGACACTCTGCCACTCGGGCCGAGGGGTGCAAGGAAGGGTGCAGTCAACCATCCTCTTGTGGGATGCTGAAGCGCGCGAGTGCTGCACCTCATCGGCCGGGGACTACCTAGGGAGGCGATGCCCCGCAGCTCCCCGGTAAACGGGCACCTTCATTAGTTGGGCTTCTTTCCCGGGAGGCTGCTCCAAGCTGCCATGCTCTAGCCTAGGCCAGTGCAGGCGCTCGCAGAAACGAGAGAAAGGGAGAAACCTGGCTGCAAGATGGAGCGCAGCAGGGAGCGCACACCGCGCTGTAACCAGGCGGTTAGGGTGTTCAGGCAGAGGAAGGCAGCGGGTGTATTTCAGCCCCGTTACCCAGCCTTAGGTGTGTCCCTGGTTTGCAAAAACAGTCTAGGAGCCAGAACAGAAGCAAATGTTGAAACAGTGCCTCTTTGCAAAATACCAAGTAATCAAGTGGGTGGTTCAGAAACCATTTTTGTCACTTACAGGCTTAAACTGTGTTTCTCTCTTTCTTTGCTTATTCCCTTACCTATAATCACCTGTGACTCTTTCTTATTGACAGTGTTTCAGAGCAAGAGCTCAGACACCTAATGCTGATTAATTCTGCTGGACTGGGTAACTGGCTCCCCTGTGGATATCCTGTTTTCCTGTGAATCATCGTTCCTCCTTGAGACATCCACCAACTCAGATCAAAGATCCGGAATGTATTAGATATGAAGATATCAGACAGCTCAAACAGATTAGAAAAGACACACACAAAGAAATGCATCCCAGCTTCTCCCTCCTGTCCTGCTGAAAATTGGCATGGTGAACACAATCCTAAGCACTTGTTATAAAAGAAAGAGTAGAAAGACAAAAAGAAGAAAAAAGGAGAGAGGCTTTGGAAATCTAGTTTACCCAGTCTTCTACAAATCATCCTTTCTAAGTATTTGCACTTTTGTACTTACTTAGTTCTTCCTTGCAGTTGGAAACTCTTCAGGCTAGAGCCTCATCTGATGGAAAATGACATCCGTAAGCTTCAGCAGGAGCTGCACTAACTGCATCAGCGGAGGACTTGGTACTATCCATTTAAGTATTAAGCCTTGCCTACAAACACACAAATTAAAGGAACATGAAAACACATGGTCTGTTTCTTCAAGTTTATGCAGTCTGCTGTGTTCTTGACGGTTTTATTCAATTTTCCATTTAGCTATATGAACAACTGAAAAGATTCTGTACCAGTGAAATTGGTCATGAGGTCAGACTAGATTATCTTAAGAGTCTCTTCTCCCCTTGCCATCTTTGAACACAGGTTTTATCTGATAGAGCAGTTAAAGTCTTTATTTCAGCAGCTTTTCATCTTGAAGATTGCACAAATAATTATTCTTCTAAGATTCTGAACTTTTTTTTTAAATGGAATTTTAAACTCTCCTTTTAATGGATGCCTTTTAATCTTTATGTTTAAGAGTAAGAGCCGTGCTTCGTCTAAGACAAGGGACAACATGTTTGGATAGTCAGAGAGACCATTTTTATGGGAGTGTTTGAACAATATATTGTGTTTTTTCAAGAAGTTATTCCTCCAGTCAGTGGAGCTAGCTGAATGAAGGACCGAAGGACTGTCCTTTTTCTGTCATTGAGCTCATACAAAGGGAAGATATAATGGGCTGCTCTTACATCTTAGAGTGGACTGTATCAGGCTTTTAGCCCTAGCCTTCTAACTCCTCCATCAGCCTTCTGCACTTGGAGGGGAAAAGAAACACATTTTTAACCTTATACACTGTGAACACTCACTGGAAGGCAACGGAGGAAAGAACACCCAGCAGGAATACGCTCTGCAAATACTCAGCAAAAGCATTAGATCTGCATATTCTTAATCAATGAGGTTTTGGCAGAACTAAGGGTGTTTTTTTTATCCAGACTATAGTTTGTCCAAGTCCCTGGGTGGGGTTCAGCTGTTTATGTTTTCTTTGAGGAAAAATGTCAGCGAGGTCTGACGCCAAGTTGTTCTCTGCCTCCAAAACCCCCCTGATGATGGTTGTGAGAGACATATGAACTGAGCCCAGAGGCTGCCCCTTGCTCCAGCTTCCCCGGCTGGGGCAGCCCTCAGGGCCACCACAACCATCCAAGGGAGGTGGGACTGGGTTTGAAGGAACGAAGGCCAAATAACATGAAAAATATTTGCCTTCTGCACAGAGACAAGAAACCTCATGTTTCTTCATGAAACCTGAGGGAGCTGAGGACTGCTGGCGTTCTAACCAGGTGCGAGCTAGTAGCTCGAAAGACTTCAAACTCCTACTTCATCCTATTAAGAGCCCTTTATCGAGCACGTTTCATGTTTTGTGTGTGTCATTTAATGCAATTTTGTCAGCCCCATGCTGGAGTACTGACCAGGCAATAAAGCTGTCTGCATAACGATGGTGCCAAACGGGGGGAAATCAAGCTCAAGCCAGGTTTGCGCATGTCCCTCTAGGAATTATCCTGTGAGTTTCTGGCACCAGCATAAAAAAGGAGCCATCTGAGAAGAGGTTGGACTTTGATGCTTTGGAAGGTGAGGGAGAATACTTTTAAAATAATTGTTTGAGTCAGAAAAGGCAAAAGACATAAGCCCAGCCTCAGTGTTGTCACGAGCAGTCTCCTACTGCCTTCAGGAGGGTCAGGATTTCACTCACTGATTTTTAAGGCTGGAGCATGGAGAGTATCTTACAACAGAGCGTGGGCATTTCTGGCACAATAGGAATTGCTGTTAATGGCACCAGAAAGTGATTTTTTTTTTTTTCTTTTTAACCTGGCGTTGCTCCTTCAAGCAAATTAAAGTCTGATGTATTTGCATTTCTACGTGTCATTAACCCAGACGCCTACTGCAGGGCCTAAAGCTCGTGTCTGCTGGCAAAACTAAATCCTACTAATGCGCTTTTCCTAATGCACTGAGGGAATCTGGAGTCTCTCCTTTTGAAGCTGACTTGCTATTTTGACTAATTGCTTCTGGTAACAGTTAATAGCATTTTGCAAAGGCACTTCATCTGCTGACAGCAGATTGATGTAAGGAAGGGACACAGTTCACATTTCCAAAGGGAGCATCAGGAAACCCATTACCAGCTTCATTAATCTGTTAATAATAAAATTAAAGTACAAATAAAATGTGACAAATTGGGTTCTGTTGTGAAAGTCATTTTAACAGGAGGCACTGAATAAAGGTTAAAACAGACTCTGATTTCTGCTGTGTTTTAATAGTAGAATCAGAGGAGAGCATTGTAGAAACACTGTAATTAATCTGGTGATACTATAATTGTCTCCAAACGATACAGAAAGAGTTTGACAAGTGATTTTTCTTTTTTTTCCTTGAGAGCGTTTACAAAACCTGGAACATAAAGCTTTGTCACACAACATTTAAGTGCTAATCCAGTTTCACAGGAAGGTTTCAACAATGTAGGTACAGTAGATAGATAGGCATACTGTCTCTGCCTGCATACTCGCGGCTGCTACCTCAGTTGAAACTCAAGTTTACCCAGCACAGGGGCAAACGAGAGAAGAGAAGCCCTGCAGGTGTGGATCTTCTAGCAGCAGTCACAGAAATGAGCCTGACATTGGAAACAGGCTTCATCGAAGAGTCAGTAAGCCAGATCAGACATCCTTTTCTGGCAAGGACAGGATCAGCTTGCCAGGAGCCCTTGCTTAAAATGAAAATTGTAGAAAATCAGCTTACCATCCACCCCTTCTTTTAGGGCTATTCCCCAAACCTGTCAGTGCCCCTTGCCTCTCTAACATCAGCCTTGCTAGCCACATCCTAGCTTAGCAGGGTATCTTATTCTAGCTTCTAAACTTAAATAATCCTCCTGCTGGGATCTTGAGCTAACACTGCAGAAACAAAACTGCTAAGAATGAGACCGATTCCAGCCTCTCTGATGCACGGTGTTAATGGGTTCTGTAGCAAAACGTCCAATTTATCTAAGTTCCTGCTTATTACAGTTAAGCAATTGCCCCAAAAGCAATCAGTCACAGAGCGTAATTTGGGGCCGCAGCCGCAACGAAGGGACGGCTTCCTGCAGCCTGGCAGCGGTCTGCTGGGAGCACCTGAACCAAAGGCACACTTGTTAAAGAACCCAGCCCGGCAAACAAATATATAAACATGTTAATGTGAAGTATTTGAAGAGAATGGCTCATTAAGTCAGGCAGGATGACTACATGGAAAACTGATAGCTCTATTTTAAAAATCAGCAGGAGGAAAAGGCGGCTGTCCTTTCGGTTTGTGCAAGCCAAAAGGAGCCTGTAAAGCCTTCCTCTGCTCCAGTCATTTTAGGGATAATCTCAGACCCCTGAAGAGACCAGATTTCCAGTTTGAGAAGCACCATGTGGAGTTAGTTATGCCAGGAAAGAAGCAGGGGGAGGATAAAGAGGAGGGGAAGGAGGACACGCTTGTCACCTGGTCTCTGAGAGCATTTGCAGTTACTCGGAGGAGGTACGACCAGTGTGGCGAGGAACTGCCCCACTGTTTGATGGGCGAGGGGCCTGGGAAAAGCAAGAAGCCTGGAGCAGATGCCTATCAGTGTGAAAATGCTGATAGACTGGAAACTGGCTATAAACTGGGCTTAGAGGCCAGGAACTGTGTGGGTTGTGAGATGAGCTATTAAGCAGAAAAGCAGCATATGGGAGGGAGAGAGAAGAGCAAGAAAGCAGCCTGCTCGGGACGGAGTGACCTTTCATTAGCACGGCGCTCCCTCAGAGGAAGGAGCAGGACAGAGGCTCACACAGATGAGCAGATTTTTTGCCACAACACGTAGCGACAGTCCTTCTTGTGCTCAGACTGACTTTAGCTGCTGGCCTTATGCCCATAAGATCTGTTTGTTATTAACGTCAAGTCAGATCTCTTAATTCTTGTTCTAGCGATTTGAGCTCTGGAAGTGCAGCTAGCAATCCAGTTCCGTCTGGGTTCATGAAGAGCTAAGTTGTCCGTGCCTGGGGGAAGATTTTGGGCAAAGCGATGACAGGCAGGTCCAAGATTGCAGCTGCTTTGGGAGCTGGCGGTTGCCTGGTTTGAGTTTAGTTAGCCGAGGACTCTCTGCTGCCTTTTGTCTGCTCAGCCAGAGCTCACAGAGCACTGCTCCTGCTAACAGGGTGCTATTTCCTACCTCCTTGTTCCTATTTCCTATCACTATCCCTTTTCCTGTCCTTCTGAAATGGGTCTCTCTCATGCAGTGTTTGTACAAGGGGGAAAGGCAAGCTCCGCTTGGTTTCTCTCTTTCCTCCTGCTTGTCTCTCTCCTGTCCAGCAGAAATTTGTGCATACTTCCCCAGCGTGAGCCTGAGGAAGATGGTCAGAACAATTGTAAAAGATCATCCCCAGGGCTGTTTGATACCCACCAGGTTTGCTGAGTCTTCCTCGAAGTCTTTGCTAGCCACATACCTGCTGGGTCACAAGGAGGGGAGCATCGTACTGCTATTGCCTATGTATAGGATCCTGCAGCTTCCTGTTGTAAAGGCAATCATGCCCCAGGCTTTTCTTCTGTTTCTTTCTGTATAGTATATGCCTCTCTCATAATTGCTTTCTCCTTCCCAAAGAGTTCTGCCTTGTAAAATATGAGAGAGAGCAATCCTGTGCAGAGAATTAATATCAAGTAGGGATGACCTCAGGCCTGAACACCCAAACATGGCTCCCATAGTCCAGTCAGTACAGTGTAACTCCGGGATCAGCATTTGCTCTAAGTAATTCCAGCCCTGTATTTTAATTCTTCAAAGGCAGCAATTGTAATAGTAAACCTCTGGCCTTGATTTCTGGGGTGCCTCTACTCTTTTGAACAGATCTGTCAGAATGTCAAGAACACACAGGATGAGTTATAACCAACCTGAGAGAAATCTGGCATCTATTGCTTTAACAGTTTCATTGCCACCTTCATTCTCTTCCTCTTTGGACTGACTAAAGCATTTTTAATCAAGGCTTATGTATCCTGTCACCCTCTAAAATACATTTCTCCATAACGATAAAAGAAGATGCCAGGGAAAAACTCTGCCTTTCTGTTCAAATCCTCGTTGCTCATGGCCAACAGCGGTGAACTTCATTTTTTGTTGTCTCTTCAGACAGTGAATAACAGAGCACATGTACCATTCTGCATGGAGGATTGGGATTAGTATAAACAAAGCAAAGAAACATTAATCTCATGTTGAAAAATTAGGAATCAGGGCCAGTGGGGTCGGGGCTTCACAGATGGACAAGAGGTGTAGTCCCACAGTCCTGAGCACGGAGAACAGGGCAGGCCCAGGGGGGCAGCCCAAATCACTGGACAAGTCCACAGCAGCTAGACAGGTCCAAGTTCAAACCAAGACATCAGCTATGGGTTCGGGTCAGGGTCAAAATGGTCCATGGCCAGGCAGGAACACAGCTGCAACCAATGCAGGTGGGGCTGAGCACCAGAGCCTCAGCTGAAGATCAGTGTCCAAGCTAAGCACCTACATGAGTACCTGTACCAGGCTCATGTACATGTACCAGTACATGTACCAGGCTCATCTATAAGAATGACCATCACAAAAATTCCCATACATTCTAAATGACTGCTGTCTCTCTTTTGAGAGACTCTTTTTCAGCTCTCCAGGGCTTCTCACAGTAAAACAAAATAGTAGGAAATAATAGAAAATAAATAAGCTTTTAGCAACAAAACAGTAGCCTGCTCAAGGAAGAGTAGAAATAAGTATAGCTGTTGGTAGTTTGGAAAACCAAGCTATTAAAGGAAGAGCCCAAATGAGGGACTGGGGGGGTGAGGGGTGGGAGAGGTAGGACAGGAAAGGGCCATTCAGTCAGGCGAAGAACAAAGCAGCAGCAAAGACCAAAAGCTGGGAGCTTAGGTGAGACGTGCATTGTTACAAAGATAGAAGGCAAATGAGGATACATAGCCAATATGAGAACCGTTTAATATGGGATGTTCCCCATTCCTTTCAGTCTTATGTCAATATTTGGATACCTTTCTCCATGGCACAATCAGAACTTCTGAGCTTGATGCAGAATTTGTTGAATGAGACTCTTTGGCCTGTATTAAACAAAAGCTAGAGAGTCCTAATGCTCCCTGTGGCTGTAAAATTTATGAGCATAGGAATTTATGGTACTGGAGTTTACATTCAAGATCTCAGCCTCTGGCTGGTTGCCTGGCAGGCGGGGAAGGACGTATCACCTGAAGGCGCATTGTGTTGGACACTGAGCCATTACGGCGCTCAAGGCACTCAATCTGTCACCAGTATCCTCCGCTGAGAGCTGGACCCAGCTGAGTATTGTCAACACATTTGCCAGGGGAGAGTTTCTATCCTAAACTCCAAGCCTGAAACGTGCCATGATTTATGTGCTTGACACACTACAAGTAATGCCAATGAGAGACTGGAGGAACGATCACCAAGTCAATCACAAACCATAAAAATCAGGTGTATATCAAGTCAAAGGGACAACTCATTGCTGGTAAGACCAAAATTCAGTTACATGAGTGAGTCTCTGAAGTTTCAGGGCCCAGAAGGATCAGAACAAGTATAGATGAGCCCTGTTTTGCAGTTGTGGGCACTGCTGTCTCTAACCAGTTTAAAAACATAGATTAGATTATACCTCAATGCTGGAGGCATAAGGGAAGATCTATTGTGAGAAAAGATATTAATAACTGCTGGATGGGCTCTCCTCTTCACCAGTGGAAGGTAGCATCTCCCAGGCTGGGCAGGAGCCCCAGTCGAGTTCCCTCAGGCAGCAACACAAAGCTATCAGCTGGGGCATGGGGACAGGCCTGCAAGGAGGGGACCACTGGTGGCAGGCAGAGGCCCGAGGTGCCAGCGTCCTTGTGCCTGGAAGAAGGAAGGTGTCATCAGAGCCAGGAGTGTGACCAGAGGATAAGAAGAAAGGTGGGACCGCTTGGGTCAAGAGCTCAGGGATCAGCAAGCCTGGACATTTCCAAGCAAAGGAAATAAAGCCCTTGTGTGTTCAGGGAAGCAGGACTTTATAACCTGTCTCCTATCTGTAAGTAAGGTCACACCAGAGACATATGTGTATTTATATATATGGGTTTCTGCCTCAACTGTCTCTTCCTAAGGAGGAAGAAGACCAGTCAGGCCCCCAGATTAGCAAGTGCTTTGGCAGCCCAACATCTGCAAGAAACATACGACTGGGATCCAACTACTAAGTCTTCATCAGGACTGTGAGACCATCCCTAATGGCATTCTCTTCCCCCTTCTCTCCCCTCTCTTCTTGCAGTTGCCAGTCTTAATTTCATTTTAGCTGTAAGAGTCTCTTTGCTCCTGACATTTCCTCATGTTTTCCCTAAGTAAACCTATGTTTATGACATTAAATACATTCGCTGTGTATTGCTATCAAGCAATTGCTTTTAAAAGATAATCTTCCCCTTTCTGTTATTACCCCTTTATTTCCTCTCCTATTTTTCTTGTTGAATTATATGGGGAAGAAATTACTGCTATTTTGTCTTGAGGTTTCCCTGAGGAACCTTGTCAAAATGAACAGTCCTTTTACTAAGCTTTCCTATACAGACTGAGCAGAAATAAAACAAAATAATTAAATGGCTCCTGAAAGAATTCAGTGCCTAAAGCCCTGGGGAAAAATAATGGTTCCATCTATGCCATTGTGAAAGCCTTTATTGCAGCGCAGCGTTTATGTTCTGCATGGGGTTTTACGGTGTCATCACCATCACCATCAGATCTGAGTGCTTTCCAGGTGTGCAGTTAAGTGACGTGACTAACAAGTATCTGTTCTTGCAGCCTCTCCCCACTGGGAGAAACCTGTGTGGGTGAGAGCCTTGTTTTGGAAGTATATTGCTTTTGTTTGAGGCATATTTTTATTCTTGTTTTTAGTATACTTGTTATCATCTGTTTCCGTTAAAGAAGTTTAGTGGCATGCAGGGAACGAGCATGCGTCCTAGCTGCCCGTTCTCCTGATTGCTTTGTTCTTCAATAGGACATTGAGAAAAAACATGAGTATTTGGAAAGATTTTCTCAAGTTAGAACTAAGAGGCTGAATTTCAAACTAGTGACACACATAATCTGTGCCTACAAACCGGCACAATGAATAATGTCTTGGCTCGCTCTGCTGTGCAAAAATATCCTGCATCCATGCAAAGTGATGGTTACCGCAGCCCGAAGCACAGTTGTGGCACGGAAACCCTGAACTCCCTTTGTCTTTTTTTTCTTACAAACCACGTGAGGGTTCCTTGACTTTGGAATTTGCCCTTCTCGTTGGATCAAACAGTCCGAAGCTGTTTAGTTCTCTGGCTTGTCTGTTCCCCCCTTACTTCTCAGAGAATTAATGGGCTCAGTCCTGCAAGACACTGATCTTTCTGGCACTGGTTCAGCAAACCACTTATGCAAGCGTTTAAATTTTAACCGCGCATTGGAGCTGAGTCGCTGAGGTTAATGGGACTGTAGCGGGGACTGCAGTTGGATCATCTTCCCTGACCCCGCGGCCTGACCTGGCAACATCCCGCTGACTCCAGTGCTGCTGTAACTTAGGGGTGGCCTCAGCACATGTTTGTTTATCCTGGAGTTAAATGAGTATATGGGGACTTTGCTGGACCTGCCTTAAGACTGCCCAGCCCTGAAGTTCAGATCTCTGCACAGCAGTCACCGGGGAAAAGCAGATGGGTGGGATCAACTCCATGATTTTTTCTGATGGCAGCCAACTACCTTGGCCTTGAACCCTTTCAGGGACCTATGACATTGGCAACCTCCTGGGACAGCACCCTGTTTCTCACTGACCCACTACATGTTCTGAGGGTTTTTTGCCTTCCGAAGGGATTGTGTGGTGCAGGGCGGGGAGGCTGGCACTGTGGTCTGGGTACTCAAGTTTATGGGGACCTGGAACTCAGCAGTTTCCTCCAGTACCGTGTTGTAATGGCAAAAGGAGAGGCCACTACCTTAAGCAACGCCTGCGGCATGAACAGGATCTCTCACGAGTTCTTTGTTCTATATAGAAACAACAACAAAATTCATCTTAGGCATGATTAATCACAAAACTTATAAACCTTCCGAGGCAGCCAAAATTGACCCATCCTTTTTCTTGAGGAGGGTGAGGGAAACAAGCTCTTGTGGTCCCAATTACTCTGTTCGCTAGAAAAAATATTTTCATGTAATGACCTCAGTAGGGAGTGAGCGGCTCCTTTTGTGTATTAAATTAAAATCTCTGGGGGAACATTAGGCCTTGTAATTCGCATTTCTCAGATGCAATTTAAGTCTTTCATCAAAAAACTTTATAATAACTGAGCTCTGTGATACCCACTAGATTCATTTTCATGTGAAGGATGAAAACAGCCAGCAACATGTTAACAAATTCCAGGGGGAGACCGACTGTAATGACAAAAATAATCTGATGTGGGCATGAATTTGCAAATACAGTGCTTTATGGATTGCCGAAAAGGAAAAGGCTGTCTTAAACATTTTCTTTATATTAAGACGGAGGTAGGAAAAAACTCCCTAGCCTGCTCATTGAGAATGGAGTACATGAGCAGTTTCTAAAGAACAGAGGCCCAAAATGATGCATCTCTATATCTTATTTAGAAAAAATCCCATGTACCAGGAAGACTGCTTGCATAAGTTGTCATTGCTTCTGCTGCATTAAATTGACTGAGAACAGGAGAGGTCTGCATGACTAACAATTTTCACATACCAGAGAACGTAGCTTCCTGTGCAAATAACTGACGCCGGATCAGACCTCATGTTTTGAGGACCACATGCATAATTTCCAAGGTTTTGGGGCTTTTCCAAGAATTGCCTGTGAGTGTAGGAGACCCTCCCAAGCCTCAAGATGCTTCCTCCACCTGCATCCTGGGAGAGCGCTGGTATGTCAGGAAATCTCAGCAGAAATGGACCTTGGACACAACTTAGCCCCTGAGGTGGGCAGGCGTTTTCTGGTGGGAAAAGCAAGATTCCGCCCTCTCCAGCTGGAAGCCTTATCTAACACCGCTGCTTACGAAAGCACGTTCAGGGATGCACGCCTCTGCAGCGGTTCACCTCCTAAGGCGAAGCGGAGCCTTTGGCAGAACTCTCAGCAATACCACTCAGAGCGGGAGCGTGCTTCTGTGCAGCCGTGGCCTCCATGTAAAGCTACAAGCTGACAGCCCAGGCCGAGGACAGGGAGCATAGGGTTGGACGTAAAGAGGAAGACGGGAGAATAGAAGAAAAAACAACTTATTTATCAAAATAACAGATATAGTCTTCGCACTGCATTGCAGTTCAAGTGACAGTAAAGCATCTGGCAGCCTCAGAGGAGGATAGTGGTTTCGCCAGCATATTAGCAGCTTTCCCTAAAATAATTTTAACTATTATTTTAAGCCTAAAACCTGTTTTAGCAGGATTCGTCATCTGCTGTTGAAACATTTTCCACTGGAACCTCCATATTTTGCAATCCCTAGATATTTACTGCTATTAGAGTAACAAATGAAAAGATGCTTATCAGTCCCATCCAAAACATATTTTGTTGCATAAAAATGCTTTAGTCTATTTTTGTATTTAATAATCTATAAATAAGCAAACTAAGACCCAGTCCCATAGGACACACGCAAGCCATGTGTACATCAGGTACTAATTTTCAGCACACACTTGATTTGTCAAAAAAATTGAGCAGAATAAGCTTCCCAAGCCATGGTTAGTAAGAAATCAGACTGAGGAAAAGTAAAGTTACAGCAGCCTATGAAAAACAGAACAGAAGATCAGGCCTATGTTATATATTTTTCCTGACGGAGTTTTGAAGGACAGAGTTTGCAAGGAGGTATGGCTGGTGAATGATGCAGCTACGCTAGAAAAATTACCTGGAGTAGACAATGGTTGTAGAACATGGGCTACAGCCTACAGGTACAGGTTATTCTGCTGAGATAAGTTATACTGGCAAAAAAATAATTATGCTTCTACTAAGTCTTTTCCAGAGATAGTACAGACTGAGAAAACCTAACAAACACAGACATGACCCAAGTTATGCCGTTAACCCTTTAAAGAGAGACCATGACTCACCATCATTCTCTCCTAAATGCCTTATCTTTTGCAAGGTAGTCAGCGAAATTATTTGTTTTACCAGCTCCTGTCAGATGACTGTATCCCCACAAAGCCACCTGGAAAACCATGGAAGAAGAGTAACAGGCATGCCCACAGGCAGGGGAGAAGCCGCTCGTGTTTGCTCGGGCAGAGCCAGCTCAAGCCACCAGAGAAAGAAGGGACAGATCGTTGTCACACTGCTGGTAGTGCTAAAAAATTCTTATTTTCACCATTCCAAGGGATATTAGCCATTTCCTTCTGTTTTTTTCTTCTCTCTAACTGCAGATACCTTAATGTTGAGTTCATACAACTCAGTTTATGCAGAGCTGATGAACAGGCTATTCCTGCTGTAATTCACCTCCACCAGCTTACAGCGGGAGAGCACCAAGGAACAAGCCCAACGACCAAGAAGGAGGTGAACTGGCAGAGAAAAAGGCCAGCGTGTTATACAGGAATTTCTTTGTAAGCAAGAATATTAAAAGGATGAAAATCGATTCATAATGAATTCAGGAGGCCCTCTCTACATATTTTAACTGCTTGGTATTATCTCATTGAAGAGGCACTCCAGGCTCACTAACGTACCTTGTTACACAAGCAAAGCACTCCAGCATCGATTTTTCTCTTGCAGAGGATTATGAATCAACATGATTTAAGCAACTCTATGGCTGAGAGTAATGACCAGCCCCTGAAAGTTTAGCCAAGCACAGGAACTTTCCAGACAGAAGAGTTTTGTATCAGTGCTTTTAATTACATTTGAAGACATGGATTGTCCATTAATATTTGACCTCTAATGATGTTTTTAAGAGGTGGCTATATTGAAAAACAGTTATATCATGAAGATGTGTGCAGAAGCTTAAACCAAAGCAATTTTTTTTTTTTTTTTCCCTCTGCATCCCTTTCAGGAACCTTTGCTTGAATGAGCAGATCTGCTTTTACCAGAATGCCAGAGGGGCTAACGCATGCACCATCGCTCGGGTCCCGGGGGCTCGTGGACCCGATGGGGATGTTGTAGTTATATGTGCTACAAACTAAAAAGCAAGTGGCTGCTGCCCTCGCTTGCATCTGGAGGCACTGAAAGGATGCAGTTGCGAAGTGTGATGTGCAAGAGCCGCGGCGGGCCCTGCTGCGCCCGCACGCTGCGTCCCCCGGCTTGCCGGTCAGCAGGACTGAGCAGAAGTCGCTCCAAGGCATCCAGCACCTGCCTGTTGCGCAATGCTTCTTACTTAAGCAAGAGGGGGAAGAAACCCTTCCTCCGCAGAGCCCCGAGTGCATAAATACAAACCGTAGCTATGGCGTAAGCGTTCAGTGCTGGAATCACGGACGAATTTGCTTGGCCTTGCACTTCCCACTGCGGCAATTAGCAGCTATTTGCTGTCTGTGATGGCTGCCAAACTCGGTGACCTTTTGGACAGCAGAGAGCCAGGCAGGGCCCTCCTGAGGCTGGCAGAGTTTGTCGTTCTCTCTCCAGGATCCCACTACCTGCCCTAAGCTGAGAAAACCCCAAATTTCTTTTCTGTCCCGGACTCCCCAGTCTCCGAGCTGTCCAGATGTGCTGATATCATCCAGCAGGCCTTGCATAACTTCCCTCTTGAAAAAAAAATGTAAAGTGCTGCAGTAGCAGATCTTATGGAAATTTATTATTTTAATAAGATTCTCTGAAGCACTCAAAACCAAACTAACAGCTGTTCAGAGACCAGTTGTTTCCCCTGAATTCACTGAATTTCTGGGTGAGCGTGGACATTGGGGATACAAAGTTGAACACGTTTAAAACCGAAGCTCAGAAAACATCCAAACAATATCCTGATGAAGTTGAAAACTGAATTTAGCATTCAGGTCCCTGTTTTCTTTCCCCTCTGGACAGGAGAGAAAAGATCACTGGTTTATTGCTCTGTTACTAATGCACCTAATAGCTTGAGGTTTAACGTAAGGCAACCTCGTGTGTTAGATTTAGGGCCAAACAGCAGGGGTAGGCCAGAGCTGGCATTAGGAAGCCGCGCAGCCATGTTCTCTTCTGTGCTTCCTGTACAGCCTCTGTAGACTTCACCGTGTTACTTCTGACTGACTTACACCAGCACAGAAGAAAGGGAAACCGGTCCCAGTGCGGCAGGGATGTCTGCGGGGCTGAGAGGAGTCTATGAAGCCCTCAGTGTCGGGGAAGAGGTGCATAAGGGTCCTCCATGATAGGGACTAGGAGGGGCATAACGCAACAACCAGGCAGCAGATTTGAAATGAACTAAAGGATGTATTTTCTTCACACCAAATACAAGTCAGCCATAGAAATTGGCCGAGATATTGTAAACAGCAAAAGCTCATCTGTTTCCAAAAGTCTAGAAAACTCAGTGGAACAGGGATCCACGGAGGGTGCCTATATTCAAAAGCACCACCTCTGGCTCAGGAAGCCTTCGAGTCCCAGACTGATGAGGGTGTCCCACTCTATCACTTTCCCTGTTCTTATACTCTTTCCTAGGAATCTGCCTTGGGCTGATGTTGGGGGCTTTTGGTCTGACACAGCACAGCTGTCCCTGAATGTAGAAAGAGTGTGGCAGCCTGACACTCTTCCCATAAGAAAAAATCCAGGCCAGGCCAGGATGCATGAGGGGTTTGAAGGGGATGCAGTGTAGCACCTGGACCCTGGGAGAGGGTGAGCAAGGTGAGACCACCCTTTGGGGCAGGAGTCGGCCCACAATCTCATGTGCCTTTTTGGTTTCCCGACTGCTGGTTGACACAAACCCTTTAGGATCCCACTGAGGACCTCTATGGCAGCTCAGCCCTTCTTGGATTTTTACTTCAATGTGTAAGCTTCAAAGACTTGCCAAAAATTCTTTTTTTTTTAAAAAAAAGAGAAACAGTGGTCAGGATGATATTTACCATGCTTAATTTAACTGTAATTGGTGCAGAGACTGTAGAAGATTTTTTTCACACACAGACATCCCTAAGAATGAATCAGGCTATTTCCCCTACTGCCTGGAAAAGGCAAAAAGCATCCTCTCTTAGGACCTTTTGCTGAAGATTTCTCCCTGTTGTAGTTTGTTTTGTTTTTCAATTAGACAAGTCACTGGATGACATGTGGTGAAGAGACAGAGCATGACAGAGGTGAAGAGGCTGTTTCCTTTACATTGTACATTCAGATGCAGCTTTCAGAGTACACTCAGAGTCGAGAACTGGCTACTGCTTTGTTCACATAGAAAGCGACTGTGTGAGAGCGTAATCTGTTCAGAAGCTGTGACCCTGGCAGAGTTTTATTTGTAGAAGGAAAGTGGACAAATTTTCTGGGCTGTGTAGGGAAATATACGGGCCTTTTCAAGTCTGGCATTGGTGTCCTTGTGCAGGGTGTGGGATGAGCTACTCGGATAACTCTCTCTCTCTCCCCTTGAGTGAGTGTCCCTGTTTTGTGATGGATTGGGCATTGCTTTCCTCCTCTTCCGCGCACAGTTCTCGCGCATCATCACACACTGAACACAGAGCTGTGCAGCTGCCATCCCCAGCTTTCCAACTTCTTTTCTGTGCGTTCCCTCTCCAACAAACTTTCCCTAGAGGAGGTGAAAGAAAGCTGATGGTCCCCAAAATGTTGCCAGAGTGCTACCTTTTTCTTATCTAGAGCCGAGGAAACACCTCAGTATATTTTGCCATCTAGTAGTCAGCCTACGACAAAAAGTCACTCGTTTTTGTATACAGCAGTGGTGAGTGATGGGGGAAAAGGGCTCTTCCAATTGACATATGCTTAAACTATCTTTCTTGAGAGAAAAACTTGAGTATATACGTAACTTTAAAGGCAACGTTAATTTCCGAGGACCTCAGATGATAACTATAAGCCTCGCATGAATTTAAGTGAGGCATCAGACAATTTTCTGACTTGTCCCTGCATTTCCTCCACCAAGTTTGAAGATGAAACTGCAGAAGGAAGCATATTGAGCTGTCTGCATAGAGACCTAAGCCCAGAAGAATAAGTATGGACTAATTACTCCTCTCCTGCAACAGTGCGAAATGCTTTTAAAGAGCCACTTATGATCCTCTTATTTCAGTCACCAATGGCAGAGGAAGCCAAGAAGACAGTGGGACTTGGCTGGAGACAGAGCATGTTACCCATCTTTGGGAGAAAGCACAGCATACTCTCATCTGCTGGCTGAAGCCAACTGAATCTCCCTATGGATTTGCCGTTAGCTGGGTTGCTTCCTTCAGGGTCTTAAAATTATGTGAGCTGAATCGGGGCCTATAAAAGGCATCCTCATGCAGCTTTTAGTGACAATACTTGCAGTGGCTTTGGGAGGTTCTGCATCTCCCCTACACTCCAGGTCCTTAAGAGAGTGCATCTCAGTTACGTGACCACCTCTGCAGCCGTCTCCTCCCCAGGGTCCTCTCCAGCTTTATCCTTTTCCTCCCTGTCCTATCCACATCACAGCTATATCTGTCCTCAATTACAAGCTGTAATTTTCTTGTTTTCAGGTTTCTTTTCTTCCTCTTTTAGAACTGCATAACCCTTTGGGTCTGCCAGCTGCAGTGAGGGATGAAGAAGTTAAAATAAGGGAAAAGAAGCCAGAGATATTCCTTATTATTTATCATAGAATCATTTAGGTTGGAAAGGACCCTTAAGATCACTGAGTCCAACGTTAACCTAGCACTGCCAAGTCCACCACTAAACCATGTCCCTAAGCACCACATCTATACGTCTTTGAAATGCCTCCAGGGATAGTGACTCAACCACTTACCTGGGCAGCCTGTTCCAATGGTTGACAATGCTTTCAGTGAAGAAATTTTTCCTAATATCCAGTCAAAACCTCCTCTGGCACAACTTGAGGCCGTTTCCTCTTGTCCTATCACTTGTTACTTGAAAGGAAACCAACACCCACCTCACCACAACCCCCTTTCAGGCAGCTGTAGAGAGCGATAAGGTCTCCCCTCAGCCTCCTCTTCTCCAGACTGAACAACCCCAGTTCCCTCAGCCGTTCCTCATAAGACTTGTGCTCTAGACCCTTCACCAGCTTCGTTGCCCTTCTCTGGACACGCTCCAGCAACTCAATGTCTTTCTTGTAGTGAGGGGCCCAAAACTGAACACAGGATTCAAGCTGCGGCCTCACCAGTGCTGAGTACAGGGGCACGATCACTTCCCTACTGCTGCTGGCCACACTACTTCTGATACAGACCAGGACACTGTTGGCCTGCTTGGCCACCTGGGCACACTGCCGGCTCATATTCAGCCAGCACCCCCAGGTCCTTTTCCACCAGGCAGCTCTCCAGCCACTCCTCTCCAAGCCTGTAGCGTTGCATGGGGTTGCTGTGACCCAAGTGCAGGACCCGGCACTTGGCCTTGTTAAACCTCATACAATCAGCCTCATCCCATTGACCGAGCCTGTCCAGATCCCTCTGTAGAGCCTTCCTGTCCTCGAGCAGATCAACACTCTCACCCAACTTGGTGTCATCTGCACACTTACTGAGGGAGCACCTGATCCCCTCATCCAGATCATTGATATTAAACAGAACTGGCCCCAAAACTGGGCCCTGGGGAACCCCACTTGTGACTGGCTGCCGACTGGATTTAACTCCATTCACCACAATTCTCTGGGCTTGGCCAGCCAGCCAGTTTTTAACCCAGTGAAGAGTATACCCATGAGCAGCCAGAAAAATGCTGGAGAATCATAAAAACCTAAGTTTGGATTTAGCCTTGAAAAACTTTCAAATTACAAGTCTAACACCCTCGTCAGGCAGCACCCTGAAACCACGCATAGCCCCAGGTACAGCCCAGTGGGAGGAAAGAGCCAGACCTGCCAGCTGATTACCCAGCCCACCAGAAAAGCTGCTGCAAGCTCTTAAAACATGTCCAAGGAGAAAAACAACAAAAGGTGATCTGGTGGTATTGGGAGTTAGGGGGAGGAGAAGGAATAGGTTATTTCAAAAGGATTAAAAGGTCAAAGGACTCAATGTGGAAAAGTCAGCCCAAATCCACCCAAAGCTGTTAGCATGGGATCATCTGAAAAACAAATCCAAGGGATAATCCTTTAGTGTGTGTCAGAGATGTTCCCCCTCCTCCCGCTGGGCATGTCCTGCTTCAGGGATGAACTCCTCAGATGTCCCTCCAGCTGGGACACCACCTCCCGCTTTGTCCCAGGTTTGCTTCCTCCTTAGATGTAAGTACCTGGAAACCTGTAGGGGCAAATAGAAAGCCCAAGGGCAAATTCTTCCTCCCCATATCAAACACAGGGCAACGTCGTTCCTCTCAAGAGGAGAGTACAGCAGGAAAGAAGATAGCAAGCCTTCCAAGACAGCTCATGTCTTTCCAAGTAGCAGTCAGGGAGCTGTGTTATTCTACTGTGACGGGGACATATATGAATGCACCATGAGTAGGTGGGAGTTGGGGTGTCTCAGCCATGCCCGGGCTGATTTTGACTTTGCATGGCTATGCGTACCAAATGGTTTGCTTCAAAACAGAGGGTGTGTTCTGCTTCCTAGTTGCATAGTGGAAAAGGAGGAGACATGATGAAGAGTTGTGCTGTGATCATCCCAAGGCTGCGACCTCCCTGGTGGATGTCCCTCACCCCAAATCTGTAAAGAGAAATACCAAGAACCACTTTCTCCACGCATAACAAACTCAGTGTATTTTTCCAAATCCAATCCCTAATATTGCCCCTCCTCACAGTGGAGGATAGGGAACAGCTCTATACCATCTTCCTTTGCTCCACAGGTGTTTCCAGGAGTTGCTCCTGTCCTCACACACAGAATTTTAACACAGGTTAGCAAAACAGGCTTCAAAGCAGGAAAGAAATAGGCACCTGCTCCCACTGATGACCCGGAAGCCTGCCCATTTCATTTTTCTCTTATAACACTTCAGTCTGAAGGGTATAAACTTGGTTACATCTCCCTACAGACACCAGTTCTCTAGATGACAGGGCTTTTAATCAGCCTCAAAGCGAAACAACTGATGGTTTTCTTTGGGATTAGGGGCCTGACCCATAGCAGCTTTAAATGAAGATGCCTCAGCCAGCTCTGGATGAAGTCTGTATGTGGGGTCTGGATGAACTGCAGACATGTCTGTTGCTGTGGGGGATCCCCCTCTAGCTCCAGCTGTGGCTCCTTTGCCTAAAGCAAATATACTTTTCTAGAATACTTCGGTGGAAAGGTCTCAGCAGGACTGCCAGCTTTGCTCCCTCGGCCACCCCGGGAAGGGCACGGTGGGTGATGTGGCTACTGGCACCACTTACTGGGCAAAACCCAGCCTGAGGCTGCCGTTTCCCAGCTCCGTATTAAACTTTAGAGCCAAGCACCACCTAGAGGCATGTGAGCTGTAGTAAGGCTGGAGGGGAGAAGCACCGCCAGGCTCCAGCTCTTTATAACGACGTAGCACTATGCCTATCAGAAATTAAAAGCCTCGTCTTTTAGTTTTCCCGTTTTCCCATTCCATGTTTTATCAAAACAAGTTGATTAGTTTGAACAATAAATGCAACCTGGAGTCCCTCTGGGAGAGCAAGCTGTGGTCACAGGGACCGGGAGGGGAAATTCAGCCAACAGCAAAAAAAAGAGTCCAGTGGGACTCTTTAATTGGGGTATCTCCATAATCCAGGCAAGATGTGCTCAGTTTACTAGCAACTTGTTTTAGGCTCTTTTTTTTTGTGAAAGTCCCAGCCTGAAGTTTTAGCTATTAAACAAATGCAGGTTTTTTGCAATTACTTGTTGTCATCACCCATGACATCACAGCTTTTTAGTCTTCAGTAGCTGAGCGGCCTCTCCAGGCCAGAACGGACCAGGATGACAGCACTGCTGAGGGAAAGAGCTGTTTCTCTCTTCTCCCCATGCAAGTCATTTCCCTTGGGACCTTGATGCTGAACTGAGGTATCGATTCGCTGCTCTGAACCATCTGGGCTCCTCTGCTTGCATTCAGGTCTACTCTCCAGAACCTGGTGAACAAGTTCCTTCAGAAAACAGATCCATATGCCTTAACTTTCTACCCCCTTCTCATTTTCTTCCTTCCAGGTTAGCCTTTTCCTTTTTGCAACCTCTTTTTCCACCTGTCGCTGGTCTCTCCCAAGTGAGAACTTAAAAAATCATTTCTAGGTCTATGAAGGCAGAGTTGGTTTCATTTGTTTTAAACCATAGGGTATGCATCATGGAGTTTATTGCATCACTAAAGTCTGTTATTATAATGAAGTAGCTCTCCATAATAGTAACTGTATTACACCTGCAGACTAGCCCTGGAGCTATCTGTGCCTCCAAGCTGATATTTTCCTATACTTGGTCTCCCTGTCCAGGGAGAAACTTTTGAAGAAAGTTTGATGGCTGCTTTTAAGATCCAGAATAGCGGTCTGTATAATGTTTATAATATCTCCAGACATGTGGAAAACATCACTAAATCCTTGTGGTGAGAGAACCATACCTCTGACAGAGCTGAATGGGGAAAAAAATAGTGTTCCCTGAAGTGTCTTAGACTAAGACTAAACCTCCTAAAAAAAGAGAAATGCCCTTTGCTCTGTGAAGCTCCTGAACTTTGGATTTTATATGCTGGGGCACACTCCACAAGAGGCAGGTGATCATGTCAGGGTATGCACCTGTGAGTCCAGAAACATAAATTGCCTTTCTTCATGTTCACAAGGATGCAATACCTCTAGAGATGTTTGAAATACTTCTGTCACCTGCACTCTGTCATGTACTGGCATCCCACAAAAGGAGACACATCCGACCCTCATTCTGCAAACACTTGATAAAGGGCTTAAAGATATTCTTGAAGTCAGTGGAACTGGTCATACAGTTAACACCACTGAGCACAGGTTATGTGTTCAAATGAGCCCAGCAGCAGGGACCTTGCAGTTTCGGCAGCTGCATGGACCTTCTGTTGGAACCGTCTCTCAAATTGTAGAATCACAGAATCATTAAGGTTGGAAAAGACCTTTAAGATCATGAAGTCCAACCATCAACCCAACACCACCGTGCCCACTAAACCATGTCCCAAAGTGCCACGTCTATACGTTTTTTGAACACCTCCAGTGATGGTGGTTCCACCACCTCCCTGGGCAACCTGTTCCAATGCTTGACCACTCTTCCAGTAACGAAACTTTTCCCAATATCTAGTCTAAGCCTCCCCTGGCGCAACTTGAGGCCATTTCCTCTCTGTCATGGTTTAGCCCCAGCCAGCAACTAAGTACCACGTAGCCACTCACTCCCTCCCCCACAGTGGGACGGGGGAGAGAATCGGAAGAGTAAAAGTGAGGAAACTCATGGTTTGAGGTAAAGACAGTTTAATAGGTAAAGCAAAAGCCGCGCACGCAAGCAGAGCAAAACAAGGAATTCATTCACTACTCCCCATGGGCAGGCGAGTGTTCAGCCATGTCCAGGGAAGCAGGGCTCCGTCACACGTAACGGTTACTTGGGAAGACAGATGCCATAACTCCGAACGTCCCTCCACCCCCTCCTTCTTCTTTGTCCCAGCTTTATATACTGAGCATGATGTCACATGGTAGGGAATATCTCTCTGGCCAACCTGGGTCAGCTGTCCTGGCTGTGTCCCCTCCCAGCTTCCCATGCACCCTCAGCCCTCTTGCTAGCAGGCCAGCACGAGAAGCTGGACTGTCCTTGACTACTTAGCAGCAACTCAAAACGTCAGCATGTTATCAACATTTTCTCATCCCAAATCCAAAACACAGCCTCACTCTAGCTTCTGTGAAGAAAATTAACTCTACCCTGGCTGAAACCAGGATGCTCTTGTTCTGTCGCTAGTTACTTGGGAGAAGAGACCAACACCCACCTCACCACAACCCCCTTTCAGGTAGCTGTAGAGAGCATTGTTCAGCCTCCTCTTTTCTAGACTGAACAACCCCAGTTCCCTCAGCCGCTCCTCGTAAGACTTGTTCTCCAGACCCTTCACCATCTTCGTTGCCCTTCTCTGGACATGCTCGAGCACCTCAATATCTTTCTTGTAGTGAGGGGCCCAAAACTGAACACAGTATTCGAGGTGCGGCCTCACCAGTGCCAAGTACAGGGGTACAATCACTTCCCTACTCCTGCTGGCAATGGCCCCCAACGGTGTATATTTCTTCCTCATGCCCTGCGTTAGGCTTGAACCCCTCAGATTTGAATCCTTCATGCGTCTTTCATGGTTCGCGCTGCTCTGGGACTAAGTTAAATGTCGATGTTACATTGCACAGAGGATGCAGCACCTCATTGCTTAGCTGTATTGCTCATGTGGGCCGACACGTCTGCTTCAGGACTCTGGGCTGGCAAATAACCTTTGAGAAAACCATGCCCTTGGTGATAAGACCAACGAAAAGGGGGGAAAAAAAAAAAAGGCTTTTTATTTTAAGGAGCAAGCAGTTTAGATTGCATGCAACTAATCAGTACCTTCTTTTGCTACAGTGTACTTTGCTAGAAGGACAGGTACGGCAGGTTGCCTATCTATCTCATACAGCAGTTTACCGTAAGCGTTCTGCAGGCGGAGGGCGGGGAGAGGGAGCACTCCCTCGTAGGGCCTCGCTGAACGCCCTGCACCGCTGCCCTCTTTTGGGGAGGCCTCGCACTGCGGCCCTTCGCCGTACCGGGTTCTCTGCCCTCCCAGTAGCAGCTTTGGAGATGGGCAAGGCCGGTCCCGGTTGCTTGTTTCCCAGAATGTCTCGCAGCACGGTGCCATTCGCAAGCTGCGAGAAGCCGGGAGATTTACTCCAGCCGAGCTGCCACCGGTTTGTTTTCCGTACAACACACATGCCGACGGCGGCACGGGCGTAGCAAACAAGCTCACTGCCGAAGATGGTGGTTTCCAGCAAAAATATCTCTTTCCTACCAGTGTTGGAAATCCCACCTTCTCATTGTATGGAATAGTTTACACAATCCCGAACAAACTGAAAGGAAAACAGGATGCTATCTTCATTCAAGTATCATCACAACCGATATTTATTGGGAGAGAAGTGACCGAATGGAAAAGCCATGAATAGTAACTACAGCTAAAGGAAGGTGCCCTTAGGTGCCCTGCCTCCTCCTTTTCTTCTAACAAGGGCAATGAAAGAAAATGAAACAGACATCTGCTAATTAACAGATAGTATCATTCCTCTAGAAAAAGGAAGTGGGGATTTCTACTTTGCCTAATCCTGAACTGGTTTCCTGTGAAGATAAGTGGGTTTTGAGAGGATCACTTTGCCTTTTGACTTCCACTTTTGCCAGGGAAGCTGCAAATAAATAGGCAAAGCTTTAAGCTATGTCATACGGCCCCATTCAAAGAGCAAGTATCAGCAAAGGAAGCAAGGCATTTTCTTTCTTTTTCCCAGTATGCAAAATAAAACATTTTTTAATTTAGTTTCAGCTCTTCTGGGAAAAGCTACAGTTCTGCTCACCGGTGGCTGGAGAAAGGTTAAAAAAATGTGACGTTAGGAGAAAAGCTCCTTGAGAAATGAGGCCTTTGAATCATACCTTTGCTGTTCTTTGTGTTTGGCTTGGACTTTCCCTTAATTAAGTTTCATTGTTCTAGAGAAAGCATGATTTTAAAGCCATTTTAAAAGCTAGGAACAAAACTATATGGATAACTCACTGCTGAAGCGTACTGAAAACACAATGCTAAACTTTGTTTCAGTCAGGTTTGGAACCTGCTTACTATTCTGACCTCCTAAACTAAAATTAAACCGCTTCCGCTCACCTGATGTGAAACTAGGTTAGCTTTTCAGAATCTTTTTCACTGGAAAAATGAAATATATCTGCAAGAATTTAAGGAAAGCTGGTCTGCTCTGTCAGCTGATAGTTAGAACTCTACCGTGTGGTAGAGTTCCTATTATAGGAAATACAGTTCCTATTTTCACAAGACTCATCCTAAACCCAGTGTAAGAAACAGCTGTTCCTGGCTGTGTCTGTTGAAATTGAAACTGATACTACAGTTTTAGAGCATAATCCTGTTAGGAATATGTTTGTCTTTAAATAAGAAAAAGATGACATTAAAAACTGTGAAGAAATGATAAATGTTGGGAAAAAGACACTAGGGAGCAATTCTTAAGCCAATAGCTGCTCACATACAGTTACACCGATGGTAACGGGGTAATTACAACTCAGAGTCAGCTAATCTGAACAGGATTAGTCAAAGGACGATGAGTGGTTTTTCTGCACATACAGTGCTAGTAGTAATGGTGGAAAAAGTCTTCATCATCCACCAACTATTTTTGTCAAAGCACAGCCCTGCATCCACTCCACACTGTGCTATACCAGCCCATCAGAGCAAAGGCCTCATGTAGGACCTTTCCTACCAAGGCTCCACCACTTCAGCCTGGCGCCTGCAACTGTAATGCTGAACAGCTATAGGAAACCGAGGAATCTGCATTGGCTTTTTTTTTTATAGCAAGTAAATCTGCGTGGAATAGCAACACAGAAAGGTCTGGCTGCAGGCACCAAGCAGAGGGGTTCCCAGTGGTACCAGCTTGCGTTCTGTGAGTAGCCAAAATGGAAATAGCTGGTGAAAAATTCCTAATAGAGACATGCCTCAAGAATGCTTAGTGAAAGCAGCCAGAAAAGCTGGCCTCATTCCTGTATGCTATATGTCATATATGGCAAATGTTGACATACAGCCCTGTTAGGCATCCTGGGTTTTTAGCTGCTCACAGGAACCTGGAGTCGTATATAGACCCTTCCCTTCCCGTGGTTTCTCACTCCCTCACATTCCTCAGGCGCTTGATCACGTGCTGGTGGCAGTGCCGATGGGACCAGCTGCATGCACACTTGAGAACAGGCTCGTTCCTGCAACTGAAGGCAAGAGGGTGGTGGACGTAAGGTGATCTTAGCTCAGTGCTGGGACCTTGTCGATTCTCAAGCTGCTGTCCCTGTTTTCCGGGCCCTGACAGGTAACGAAATCTCCTTCTTGACAGTGTCACCACTGAGTAATTGCCATATGGGGTCCATATTTTACCTCAGACACAGAGTACATATTTTACTGTATATATATCCCTTGAAAAACAAGAGGGTATCCCTCTCATTGTCCCTTTAAAAATAAGGAGAGCTTCTGAATCTTATTTCTTTTTTGTTTATTTCTATTTTGTTTACTGTAGTTTATCTACAGCTTCTCTCCTCTGACAGTTTTGGTGTAACTTGTTCAAGCTGAGACTGGGTGCAAGAAACAGCTAGAGCATGTTTAATGCAATGTTTCCTCACAAAGCTGCTTTCCCTTGGGGAAAACAAGGGCAGTTAAAGACTAGGAACTGCAGCTGGAGAGAAGCAGTCAGCATTTCTTTTACAAGTAAAATATGCCCTGGTCAAAAAAAATGACAGACATAGCACCTGTCCAAGTGGACAATGAGTAGATGTTTAATGCTAGGAGCACTGGTTCATACGAGGCTCCTTTCCTATCCATCTTCCAGGCAATGATGCATGGAAGTGTAGTGCTAACGGATTTGGGAGCAAAGCGAGTATCTGGAACGTGTAAGCAAAGAAAAACAAACCCATACCTATAGCTCAGGCTGCATCTGGGGTGTTTCCTAGCACGTGCTCATTTCTCTTGTAAAGAAAACAGCAGAACTGGGAAGCCCACTCACCTAACCCGAGGATGGAAATGGAGGTGGCAAAACAGTCACAGGGGAGCTACATGTGGTAGCAAAAGGGCTGTGCTATAAAGAAAGTTTAGTCCCACTCTTGGAACAATGCATTTGCTAATTACCTTCATTTCAGCAAGGCTTTTATGTGCTCAGGAAAGGGTAGAGCCAGCTAGACCTCAGAAATCTTCTAACTTGAGTCTTTGGAGACAGTCTCATTCAAAGGTGGAGCAAGCTACACGATAGGTGAAAAAAACTAGGCATGTGAAAAGAAACATGAAAAGTCAATTAAATTCATTAATACAAAGAAGTGCCTTTGAGTGAGGTGCATAAAATTAAGATCTTGCAAATGCCTTTTCTGAGCAAAGCACCATAAAATCCAAGAGATGGACAAATCGAAACAGCTAAAAAAGCAGTTTTCATAAGGAAATCTCTGTGTACTGGAGAAGGCTGATAATGTAGCAGGCAGGATACGGGATGCAGGTTTGAGGAACTTGGCTTATTTCTCCGCCCCCCGCACCCTCAGTAATTTCTCATGGGACCCCAGGCAAGTCAGTGACTTGGATTCATCCCCAGCTAACTCTAGATGTTAAGAGGAGGATGGCACCTAAATTTAGGACTGTCAGCACCTCAGGCCCCTTTCCATAGTCTAGAGGGCAATTCAGATACCAGGTGAGCTAAGACCTGTTCATCTAGTTTAGAAAGGGTAGCAGAGCATCTGCTGTTAGACAGGACGAGTACTGGCCTCCTTGCTTCAATTCCCAACTCTGGACACCGGGATGGCATCACTGATTCTTTGCCAAGACTATGGGAAAGTGGCATTTATTAAAGAACATGAAACTCTGAAATGCACTGTTGATAGGAGCAATATGATCAGTCAGAGCTGTGCACTGCTCTTAGTGATTTGCTTCGGAAGATTTTCTAATTGGATGCGTTGGGTTTGACTGCCTCACAAGCCAGACTTGCCAAGAAATAAGTAAACAAACCTGATAAAGCACATTTTCTACTCACTGTTATTTGCAAATAAGTATTCTATCATATGCTGCTGTATTATAGCAGAGGTTGTATACGGAACCAGATCTGGTTTTCTACAAAAGACAGACTTTCTGTTCTGTATTTTCCTTTTCTTCACCCTTCTGTTGCAGTCTTTGCACAAATCTCTTGTATTTATTGACGATAATCTTTATTATAGTTAAACTCTTGCTTACATAACCCATTCTTAAGAGGCTGATTATTGACAGATGTAACCTTTTACCATCTTTTCGCACTTCTAGAATACATAATTCATACTGCTTGTATTTTGAACTTGACTGATGGAATGGAGCTGAAGACCATGCAGAAATACTTTTTTTTTCCCAAGACAATGTTAGAGTCCAAGCACAGCTATGAGAATATATCACAGTCCCATGGCATCAGACTGTTCAGCCCAGCATTTTGTGTCTGACATGGCCAATGGTGGACATGTCTGCAAGAGCACAGGGATAAGACATAAAGCTCCTTCTCCAGAGTATTCCCCCAGACTTCATCAATTTGAGATTTTCTGGGCCAGAAGTGAGGTCTTTGCGTTATTACTTCTACTGATATTGTCAGTGATGTAAGAAAAACTCAGATCAATTAAAAAATGAAATGAAAGTTAAGCGCCACAGTGTGTCCAGTTTATAACGCCAAAGGGCTAGGGATTGAAATCTTTCAGGACCTCTGCGTGTAAGCGCACCAAAAGCGGTGCAGGATCCTGAGGTGCCGCAGCAGAAATAAGGACCTGCCTGAGCCTGCGAGTGAGAATGCTGTCCTGGCACCACACAGGGCACTTCCTTGGCAGTCCGGGTCACCCCTGTCACCCACACAAGGCCTGGGAGAGGGAGCTCTGGTGGCCTGTCCCGTGTTAACGACCACACAGCTTAACCTTTTGCCTTGCTCCTGATATTATGCTTGCTCCTGCTGTGCAAGAGCAAATGCAGAGTAAAAGATGGGAACAGGAGGAGCACCTCCAGCATGCCTGTGGCTCACCTCAATGGGAAGTGGACACTGTCTCCCACAACATCCAGAGATGGGTGGTAAAAGTAGGGGGAAAGTTCCTGTTAACTCTCACCTAAAAGTTATGTGGATTCTTTATTCCCAGATTATTTAAACCTTTTCCCTTTTCCCACTTAATGTTTCCCCTCATCTAAAAATTGGCTTGGCTTCCAGCGAAACATTTCCCTGACGCTTCCAGTTCTTTGTTGTGGAAAGCACAAGCTGGAGGAAGGTTTCACAACTGTACCTCTGAAATCTGAATCTTTGCAAACCATCCTTCTTGTGTTTCTGGTAACAACAATTCTAGCCTTGGGAGAAACTGTGACCTTTGCTCAGTAAAGCTGATTTTCTCCTCTATTTGAGCTCTAAGCTGGGTTTGATTTCTGTGTTTTAAATGGTATCTAGTCACTGCAATCTGGTGCCAGGACACGAATGGTCTGGAAGAGCTTTCTTTCCTCATCTGATGATGGCTCGTCTGCAACAAGCATCACAGAGCTGCCACCTTCCTCCCTAGTTTAAATAGGGGTTTATATATGGAGTGAATTTTGGAAGGAAAATGACCATTGATGGGACTGCAGTGGTGAGAGGATCTGGCCGTGTGCTAGAAAGAGGCAAGGCGGAGGTTGCTGACCTTCCTCCTCTCCTCAGCACTTTAAGAGGTCCATAAGCGTAGTATGAGACAAATGCCTATGTCCTTAGGGAAACCTCACTGACTGGAGATGGGGAGAAATGAAGGAAGTTTGTTTACTAGAAATTATGCTTCTGCCCAAGGACCCTGGTATCTGTACAAGGAATTAAATCCATTGTAGGCTGGGTAGTGGCAGATGAGAATAAGGTCGCTTCCAAGAAGCCTAAATTAGTTACCTCTTGAATTTGTGTATTATGTAAGGGAGGAAGGGGGAATCCCGCTCCTCCTCTTGTGTAAGAAGGAGCACAGGGGGACTGGACAGCCCCTAAGAGTGCAAGTAAGGTGCAAGAGGGGCAGCGAGTGAAGTCAAGGGACAAGTTATGCAACTTTCACTTAATTGAGAATTGTGTTTCAAATCTGCAGAAAACAGCATGTTGCTCCCCTTGTTCCCTAGACAGAAAGGCACAGCTTTACAATCTCCTTTTATTGTTTTGCTGATAAGCAGGCATTTCACATTTCTGACACTATACAAAATGTCCTTCAGAAAACTCAGTCAGTGCCCATGGCCTTTTCCAGCTGGAACATTAAAACCAGAGCCTGGCTGGACAGCTAAGCTTTCACCCCATAGCACAGTGTGTGTCTCAGCTGTGGCTGGCCAAGGTACTCCAACTAGAAAGGGAAAAAGCCTGCTGCAGGAGCAGTCAGCTTCAACTCCTGCTTCCACCCTCACCCAAATGGTTAGCAGTGCAAATACGGCACAAACTTCCCGACCTTTGGGGCAAGCTGGTTTGGCGTGCAGCAGGACAACTCGTTGAGTACATGACTTTGTACAATTGCACCCGACTTTGTATTTCCATTCTGCAAACACTGACTGCTAGCCAAAGTTTAGTCCTGTTCTGCTTATTTTATAAGACCCCTACTGCGACCCATACTGTTACAGACTCCTACTATAAACAGCTACAGAGTGAGCAAATCTTCCTTCTCTGGCAACACTCCCGAAGGGTATTTGTGCATCGTACTGACCTGCCCAGTACCAGCCAGCGTCCAAAGAAGAATCAGGGGGTTACCCCTTTCTGGGCAAACCCACCTATTAGCCTGGCAATCCCGCAGCCTGAAATGACCCACCTGGGCCACTGGCAACGGAACATACATTTGATTTTGCGTTACTCAAATACACAACAGGAATAGCTTGATTCTGGTTAGTCTCAAGACCTGAAAGTAGAGCTATCAGAAATCGCTGAATCAGAGGCTATGGATTTCTGACAACAATAATATTTACGAATCCTTACCAAAAATTGCTGAAGGTGTTTTCCTTTTTTCAAAAAAAGGAAAAAAAAGAATAGCACCTTCAGAAGTCCCTGCAATATGTTTGTGCTTTGTTACTCAAAGGAAACCTGCATGCCATTTTTGCCAGCTAACAAAATACTTTCTAACAAGGCATTTTGACAAAGCTGAAAATATCTTGCACCAATGTGAGCCATTTTGGCTGCAAGTGCGTATCTTAGAAAAAGGAATCTCAGAAAAAAAAATCTCTTTTAAGTAAGTGCTGGCGTGCTGGCATGTCTAAGTGACAGGCCTGGAAAGGCTATGCATGTTTGTATTCTATACAGAAATGATAGCTATCTCTCAACCCACACAACTGCTTTGTGTTTTGTCTTTTTTTTTAAAACACCAAGAAGTAAAAAAAAAAAAAATCTAATTTCTTTCCCAACTTTTGGACACTGACAAAGTTTTATTCCTTTAGTGGGCTACGATTACTTGTTATATGTAGCTAGGTGACCTCTGCTGGTAGATTCTTATCATAACTGCAATAATTCACACACACAGGTACAGATACATTGGTATTCCGGTAAGTGCTGCCCTACATACACAAGAAAACATAATACACAAGAAGACACAATCCCTGCTCTGAAAAATAGACTCTCACACTGGAAAGGTGTTAAAAAAAATGTTGTATAACCCAGCTTCCTCCACTCACAGATGTTTTACATGGCAGTTTTTAGAGAACCTTTTATAGAAAGGTATGAACATCTCAGGATGGTGCCACTGGTGTTTATCCAGCGTAATGGCTTAAATGCTCGCTATTGCTCGGAAAGCCCCTAAACTTCATTCTACTAGAAGCAGGGAGGTTATACCGAGGAAAGGATTAGTCTCCACTTGCATTCCTTTCTTGTACTCTTTCTCATACCATCTGCTAACAACCATTGTGGGAGAAAGGATACCAGCTAAATGGACCTTTACTCTGACTCAGCACAGTTGTAGACAGTCTGTCCACTATGATACAGCAGCACAGTATAATTTGACACTTAAAAAAAGGGCCATTCACCTGAGGGATCACAATGCAACTTGCAGTTAACAGCCTTGGTCTTTGTGATATCCAAGGTCATTTCTATTATTACAGCACAGTGCACGGAAATACCACAAATACCAAGAGAGTCTTATCTATTTATCATAGGTGAAATTGGCACGCTTTGCAGCACGACGGCTCCACATCGGATCACAGGCATTTGAGTTCATTCGAGTTTATGTTCAGAGGCTGGCTTTCTCAGCTAGGAGATCACTGGATTTCGCACATGTATGTATTTACGATGTCATCACCATGGCCATTTCTCAAGTGTCCAGCTGCCACGCTGACAGCTACTGCGCCTCTGCACAAGGCAGCAAATTTGAACATGCCGGTAAAAAACTCGCCCTGACCTTGCCAGAGTTGGGGGCAGGAGCCAAAGGCAAAGCACGGGTCACAGGTCTTCCCCCCCTCCCCACCGCACACCCCCGGCTCTACACGCTTGCTGCGGCTCGCAGGGCCTGGACCCTCAAACGCGCTGTCGCACGGCGCCTTGCCTTGCCGCGGAAGAAAAGGGGGTTCTACCCTAACGTCTCACCGCCGCCGCCAAACACAACGGCTTGAGCGCTCCCCAGAGCCCCCCCGGTTGCGCCTGCGGAGGGCGGGCGGGGACCGCGCCGCGCTCGCCCCCAGGCACCCTCGGCGCCCCGCTGCCGGCTCGCCCTGGCGGCTGGGGGAGAGGAGGGGCCGCTCGCCGGGCCCTTCTCCAAGGGCAGCGGCGGGAGCAGCGGGCCGAGCCCAGAGCCCCGGACGGCGGGGCCGCTCCAACAGCCGTGGCGAGCCTAAGGGGCAGCCACGACACCTCCACCGCGGGCGGCACCGCGCCTGCCGCCGCCCGGCCCGCCCGGCTGTTATAACAACAACAACAACGCTGACAATAATCACGTTAATTACCGTCGTTATGGCGAGGGCGATGCTGCCCCGCCGCCAGGCGGCCGCCTGCCCTCAGGTGAGAGGCGCAGGGCGGCAGGGCGCCCCCTGGCGGCCCGCCCGCGGCGCGGCCCGCGGCGCCCCCCCGCCCGGCCCCTCCCCTCCCAGGCCCCCCCGGCCGCCGCCGCCGCTCTGAAGTTTGCAGGCGATTTCCTTTCCAGCCCGGCCTTATCTCGGCCCGCACGTTGCCGCGCGGTGACTAATAGCAGAATAACATTGTCTCGGGATAAAATAGCGCCGGGGCTGTTTACCCGCTCCATGGGGGTTCGCTATAAAAGTGCGCCGGGGACCGCCGCGCCAGCCAGACGCGCCGGGGCGCACCGAGCCGCTGTCTGCCCCCGCGACGTGCCCCGCAGCGGACGGGACACGGCTCTCCGTCCCGGCGCTGGGAGAGAATTTCCCCCTTTTTTTCTCTTTCTTTAATTCCCCCCCTCCCTTTTTTTTCTTTCTTTTTTTATCCCGCCCGCTCTCCGCTGCCTGATATGGATTATTCCCAGATGATCGTCTCGCTGCTCTTCGTGCTCTGCCCCGGGCTGCTGCCGGCAGGTAGGTGCCGGTCCCCAGCCGCTCGCCGCCGCCTGGGTCCGGCCCGGCGGGGCGCGGGGGTGGGGGGGCGCTGCCGGGTCGCAGCCGGTTTCCGTGCCGGCTGGCGGGGAGCGGCCGCCGAGCACCCCGGGGAGGGCTCTGAAGGGGCTGAGGGATGCCGGGCGGAGATGTGCGGTGTGCGTGGTGACCGCGGGTGCTGAGCTCTACCCGCTCCCTCCCGCAGCCCCCGGAGCCGAGGCGGGCGTCGCGCCGCCGCCCCCCGCTGCCGCCGCGCACCGCCGCGCCCGGCGCTGCTCCTGCTCCTCGCTGCTGGACGAGGAGTGCGTCTACTTCTGCCACCTCGACATCATCTGGATCAACACCCCCGAGTAAGTGGACCGGGGAGGCTGCCGGCTCTGGGTTCGCCTTTGGTTGGAAAAAGGGGGGGGACGACGACGACACAGAAAGGGAGGGCGTCTTACGAAGAACAAATTCCCTGCAGAAATGGGAAGGGGAGGAAGGAATAGTTATTTGCACGGTCTCTCCTATTGCTTCCCCTGCGTCCTGCTTTTCTGCAGATTTCCCCGGGAGGAAGCAAGCAGGATTTGACCACCTAGATTGAGCAGGTAGCACCTAATAGCACCAACACACCTGCGTTCCTAAAATCTGTGGAGGAATATTTCCTTTGGGTGCTGCTCAGCAAAGGCTGCGGGATACTTTTCACTATGAGTCAGAAGCAGACAAAATGCCAAAAGTAGGATTTTGCCAGCCTGAATTTTTCTGACCGTTTTTCTTTCCAACAATTCGGAGACTAGAAGGCTTCCTTTGACGCGGGGTGGCACCTCGCCGCCTCTTACTGCTCTGTGCTGCAAACTAGTGCATCCCACGTGTTAACAGGGACATGTACAACGACCATTTCTATGCTCTCCTCTCCAAAAAGTAGTGAGCCAGAGCCTCCCCTAACTCTGCAAACACTGCTTTGGTGATTTGTTCTGCTGCTGGGTTTCCTTGGAGCGGAGAGGATCTGTTCCTTGCTTTTACTGCTTCTTTCAGTGCTGGCAGTTACCAAAGTTCAAAGATATGCGGTTTTATCGCTTTCCCTTGCACAGGGAGGCACAGCAGCCTGTATGAAATCACAATTAAAAGGCCTTGTCAGTAGCCATGCTAATGAATATGTTGCAGGATCATCAGAAGCATTTTCATGGAAATTATGACCAAGGAGGCATGCCCAATCCCACAACCTTTACTCATGCAATCAATCCCATTGATAAGATTGCCCAAAATACCCTGCTGTTTTGAAGCCACAGAATTATTTGAATGACTTTCATGTTGTCTCTTTGATCATAGGAAGACTGTTCCGTATGGTCTCGGAGGCCCTTCTCGATCCAGAAGATCACTGAAGGACATGGTGCCGGAGATGCTCGCTGAACCTAGCAGCAGATGCCGATGCGCCAACCAGAAGGACAAGAAATGTCTGAACTTCTGCCAGACAGGAAAAGATCTCTGGTGCGTCTATTGTTGCTACTCTTTAAAAGGCAGTGCCTATAAAAGGGATGGATTGTGGTAGACTTACTCATTTTGGCACTTGCCTAGTGAATAATCTCCCTAAAGCCTTTCCTCCTTACCTGAGTGCTCACACTGCTATGATACATACTATGGTTTGGCCCAGAAAGATGGCTTATTACATGCCTTGAGAAGTGGTTGATGAGATGCCTCACCTTGTGGACTGCAGACTTGGTGGTTCGCTTTTTTCTTTTAACAGCAGCACCTTTTGATTTTTAACAGGGCTCAGTCCACAGTGGAGAAAACCTCGCATTATCGCGACAAAGCTGGCAATTGCATCGGACCCAAATGCATGAGCCGACAGCTTGTTGACAGCAGGAAAGTGAAGCGGTGAGTTTCTTCTCATCCTGTTGTAGTTCCCCGAAGTAGCAATAGAGAGCACAGTTCACCTGTGTTCGGGTCAACGTGGGCTTAGCTGGTGATTTCAGCTGGAGAGTTTTGGAGGAATCAGTGAGGATATCTTGCGGACTTTTGTTCATGCAGTGGGTTCTTAGCTTGTGAGGACATGGGTGCTGAGCTCTGTCTGGCATCCTCCATTTGCTTAGAGGAAGCAGGTTTAGTTGCAGGCCTAAAGATACACCAAACTTCAGAAGATCATGAAATCATGAAATATTGGCAGAAATAAATAGAGCCTGTCATTTTAGTGTACTATCTTAACTACTTAAAAATATTATGTCCCAACTATTCTAATACGAAGTTGAATCAGAATGCCTTTTCTTAGATACTTTACTCCATTTTACTGTAGGGGAAATGAAGATCACTGATCTATCCAGATTTTTAATATATTGTTTCTTCTAGCTGGTCTGGCTGGCTTTTTAGGATGCAGGAGGCGGATTTCTACCTGCCTTATCTCTTACGTTGCCCAATAAACCTGTGTAAGATGAGTATAGGATGTTAGTGATGTAAATGACTCCAAAAAGGTTAAGGAAAGGGAAAGTGAAGACTTTAATTAATGTTTGAGCCCAATTTCATATTTGGATTAGAAGTAAATTTCAGAACTGCCCTTTGAGGTCTGTGCGTAGTAAGTTGAGTGGCAGCAGGCAGCCGTATCGGTGCACAGTGCAGTTCGGAGGCACATGCATTGAACTTGGTGCAGCTACAAACCCCGCAGAGGAGAGGTCAGCTTTGAAGATGCGTGTTAGTACAGCTCTATCAGCTCTGGCTTTCAGCATTCGGCCATATGCCCAGTGTAAAAGTATGGCATGCAGGAGTTTGTCCATACAAAAGACGACTCTTCAGTGCTATTTTCAAAAGCAGAGCAGGATTTATGGGAGCAGGCAGCCTGGCGATTTTGAGTGAGACTTAGGCCCTGAAAGTCTTAAATAACTTTTGAAAATGGGCCTTGCTTGCTTACTTGAAAAATGCACCCATTCATTGGAACCGGGATCAGGTTTACCTAAAAGAAACAAAACTGGAACCAAAGAGAGTAACACTGTAAGACCCTTGATTGGATACGTGCTATTTAAGGAAGTCTAGGGCATCTATATTTGAATGAATGTTTTAACTTATTTTAATATTTGCATTTAAATTCTAAATCCAATATTTCAAGTGGCTTAAGTTAGCATAATTCTGACAGAGGTATAGCAATCAGCCATTACTGAGGACCCCCCATGGCAGAAATCTAGACTGAGGCATATTTAATCAAAAACTGAATGTCTACACACTGGAGATGCACCTTCATTATCATAACAAGAAATGTATATTTCTTATTTTTGCAGGTTGGAAGCCATTGGTAACACCATCAAAACTTCCTTCAGTATTGCAAAGCTGAAGGCTGAGCTCCAGAAAGGGCGGAAGCTGAAACATAACAGGGCGAACAAAAGGCAAAGCATCTGGGAAAGCCTGGAAGCATCCTAGTGGGAAAATGACCTGAATCTTTTTCCATCACACTTGCTGACAAAGCGTCACCAAAACTCTCTGTTGACTTCTAACGTTCGACAACAGCAAAGGGCCTCTCTGTCCGAGTGTTCACACAGCAGAGAAAAACACTAAGGAAGTCCCGTATTTGGAGGTATAAAAGCAAAGGATGTCATCATTCTGGAATTCAGATGGACGGGTAGAGGGGGTGAAGGGGAGTAACATGCATGAAAAGCCATCTTTCTGAAGAAACATTTGAATATTGCTTCTGGAATGTTACCCATCAATTGAGCAGCTTTCAGGGTCTACATCAAAAGCATTTCGCAAGGAAGACCTCCCAGATGTGCTTAGAAAGGACAGAAAGCAAGATCTGAGTGGACAAACTTCAAAGCGAAAAACTCTACCTTTTGATTAAAATGCAAAAATGAAAGCCACAGTGCTACTTTAATCAGGACTTACTGCATATATACATGTCTACCTCGCGTACTGTTTGTTGCACTCCTGCTAGAGTATTTTTACACCTTGTTATTGCCTTTACTGATCAGCTGCAACCCTTTGCCTTTTTTTCAGAAGTCTAGTTTACTTGTACAGCCAGAGTTATCTGAATGTGGGTTAGACGCTGTGGTTGTTTGTATAGTCAGAGTCTTTTGGTTTTTGATACCGAAGGACTCTTCAATATAAAATAAAAGCTAGAGGACACTACTAGGTTTCCCATAACAAGGATATTTGGCTAACTGAAGTTCTAAAAATAGAGGTTGTTGTGTCTTACGTGCCACCAAAAATGCACTGAAGTGGGAATGTACCAGAGGCTGTTGTGAGTTTTATTCAGTGCCTTGTTTGGTGTAAATGCGCCGAGACAAAGGGTTGTTTTGAATTATGTCAAAAGGCTAATATTGGGTGAATGTTTATAGCAGTGAATTTGTTCACATTGTTGAATTTGCTGACAGGTTGAATCTTTTGTGCTTATTTTTTTGTGTTTTGTATTTATATTCACACAAGTTCTTCATTATATTTACCATGTTGAATACACATTGAAGTAGGCCATATTGGTCTATGCATGTTTTATGTATTTCTGTATGAAATTGGGAAATGCTTTATGCCTATCAAGGTAAATATCTTCAGAAATAAATATTTTTAATTACTGTATTGGATTGTTTTTCATATGCCCTGTGTTTTCTGTAGGCTGTGGCTCCCTGAACACAGAGGTAGATCACCCCACGTACAAAACTGACTTAGGTGAAGTGTGTGCACATGATTGCCTTTCTGTCAGATTAGCCAGATCACAACATAGAAAGGTTATGCCAGGTGTGAGACAACAAATAATACTTGTTCTAGCTTCAACCTTGCTTATCAAAATTTCATGGTGAAATTTGAAGTGGCCAAATGAACTTACCCTGGAGCAGCACTCTCACGTGGCTGATCCAACAGTAAAAATTCTAAATTTTTTTTTTCTATTGTACCATTAAAATATCACTGGTAAGGGGTTGGATATGCATGAAGTAGAGGAGAAAATGCACACATTGGATGCTTTGTGGGCTATATTGGACTAGGCTGTGTTATGTTACTTATTACCATGCTATCCCAAAAAGTTTCACCCCAGCCCACGGAAGTTAAAGATGGAGACCTCAGTGGAGACTGGCCCAAGCCCAGGAAAGAGCTAGACCAGTAGTCAAACTTTGCATGTCTCCAAACATTTTTGCCTGAAGTGGTTATAGCTGAAAGACGCTTAAAGCAAATAAATGGATTTAATCATCTCTGATCCTACTAGGGGAAAAAAAAGCACCAAGGATAAAACTGAGTGGTTTGGTTTTTTTAAAAAAACAAACTTTTACAAAAAAATACAATACAAGGTGTGTTGGCACTTAACACTGAGAGCAGTCACTGTTAAAAATTTCTGAAATTGTTCTGGATTTCTTGTCAATATTCATTTGCTTGCAGCGTTTTTCACACCCAAACACCGTAAGGCTGAATAAAGCCCATAGCAGGTTTCCTTTACGCTGTTCTGCTATATTTTGGGGCAGTAATTCAGTGGAGAGATGGCAGCACTGGCAGCCCGGGTCTGACAGGAGATAAACAGGATAAATGGTGCCATGGGTGGGCTTTTTAGTAGCCCAAATTCAGGGCCAGCTACTCAAGGGATTCTTGAGAGACCGTGATAAAAAGAAACCTGTTTCTTCTACGGTTTTCTGTGCTCACGCCTGGCTGTCAAAGCTGGCTTTCCCTCCCTTTCCCTCCCTTCCCCTTCCTCTTTCCCTTCCCCTTCCCCTTCCCTTCCCCTTCCCCTTCCCTTCCCTTTCCCCTTCCCCTTCCCTTCCCCTTCCCCTTCCTCTCCCTCTCCCTCTCCCTCTCCCCCATCGCTTGCTCGCGCTGCAGCTTTGCGTACTGAAGGGCACCCACCAGCTTTTCGGGGAAGGCGCAGTCCCCAGAGCCGTGCGAGGTAAAGCAAGAGCCCCGCACAGCACCGACCCCGAGAGGCATCGCGAGGAGCACAAGGAGGGTGAGACGCCCCATGCCAGGGCCTTGCGGGCTGTGGGGAGAGCAGCCGAAGCCATTTTGTGCTGCCCAGCCTGCGCCCCTGCCCCTGCCCTTGTGCTGGTTACCTTCTGGCACAGGAGCGTAAGCGGTGGCTTCCCCTGGTTTGCGTGAATGAGCTGGACCGAACCAGAAGTTAACAGTCTGCCTGTCCGGCTGAATGAGCAAACGGGAACATGGAGCGTTTTGTCGTCAGGCTGGCTCACGTGCCAGCGCCAGGGCCCGTCCCGGAGGTTTGCTCCTTCTCAAAGCGAGCTCCACGGCGGAAAGAGGTTCAGTCACTCAGGTCCGAACCCCCAGTGAAGAAAAGAGAGGCGTGGTATGTGCTGGGGTTTATGGCACTGACCACAGAGCAGTGTAAAAGTACATCCCCTTGTATGTAAAAGTACATTCTCAGCTTCTGATAAACGACATGAGCAAAAAAATATTCTACCTGAAGCCAAGGGAAACATTGTGCTGACTGCAGAGGCAGGGCTGCAGTCAGGGCTCTCATTCTCCTAGCTAGAACTGATCTCACTTTTTCTCTTAAAAAGTAAACCTTTCATGGCCATGATCTATCTCCTTTTTCTGCGAGAGATTTTTCTAATCCAGGATGAAATTTAAGAAGGGGGAAGGGAAGCTTATAGAGAAGAGGGCCACTACTTTCCATAGTGGCCATACTCTAACAGTCCCAAAACACACCCGATGTATGGCTGAAATTCCAGCTTGCACCCAGAGCGAGGAAAGTCCCCATTCCTGAGCTGTCGGCAAATTCTATCTATCTCCCTCCTCTGATTTTTCCGGGGTTTGCCATGGTCATTTCTGAAATTGCAAAAAGTTTCACAGGAAAAGACAACTATTTCTCTCCAAAATTAAACTTGTACTTATTTTTATTCAGTGCTGTGTATAATTCTTTCTTGCTCAGCTGGTTTATTTTTATTTTCTCTGCAAAAAGGCTGTTTTGACTGTATGTCAGAACAAGGTATACAATAAAACAAAGCTTCGACATGTGAGTCAGGCTTCAAGTCAGGAAAATACTACAATGCTACTGAAATTCTTTCCATCTTATCTACATATTTCTGACCTAATTTTTCCAGAAATGGCAGCTCTAATCTGTACCATGTTATCATGAACTGCCCCAAAATAATTCACGCAGGATGTCCTAATGTTGCCTATAGAAGTTACCAAATACCAGCCTCTTTGTTCATGTTTCCTTACATTAGGCTAAATTTAGCCACCAAAACACACTTCTATATTTACAAACACAGAATGAGCTGGACAAACTGCTGTGGGAGTGCTATCTGATGTTTACTTTCTTCACACTCAACTGTTTGCCTCTGTGTATATAAAACCATATCAACTTTGACTTCGTCTGCATCGTGGTGCTATTATTAGGTTCCTTGGGTAGAATTCCAGCTTCCATCCGCAGCCGATATCTTTATTTAATTTACTGTTCTTCCTTCGTGACCTAGGAAACAAAAGGACGGAGTTTTTGATTAATTAGAGGAGAATGCTTGGAAGCTGTGATGGTGAGTGTAAGTTATGCGAAGAGACAGAGCGCCACAGATAAAGTACAAAGATAGCGGCAGGATCGTTTTTCCTGAGGTAAACATCGTGCGAACGACATTTCGGAAACTTAGCCAGAATGGGTGTTCGTGTCTTTCTTTATTTTATATCTCTGATCAAATCTGAGCTAGGTGAAAAATGATAGGGAAGCCTATTTTGCTATTTCTCAGTATGGTTAAACAATCGGCTGGCATGTCTTAGCGGCGTGCCTGGGACAAGTTCCTCTGTTCTGACCAGGTCAAGGAGACCTGAATTCTGCCTGAAGTCCACCGGGTCAGTCGGTCAGCCAACAATTCCCTCAGCTTTAGAGGCATCATTTATGCCAGTGAGACAAGAGCAGAATTCGACCCAGAAAGGCTTCGTTCTTTCTGATATCACCATGATGGGGGCAAACAGACACCAATTTCCTGATGCTAGCACAGGGCTCCCAGTGTCTCTTGCTGCTCTTGGTCTGGGTTTGGTTTTTCTGTTGGGTTTTTGTTCAGTATTTTTTTTCCCCCTGCAAGCATTTGCTAGTAACAAATTAGATAAATATCACTTTGGTAAGCAATGGGGCAGTTTGCCTCTGGCTCAAGAAAGCTGTGTTCAGAAATGGATGAGCCCCGTGGAGTTTGTGGTTTCATTGACCTCTCCAACTATTTTGGGGGCTGCAGAAATTATTTGAGTTCACCAGCTGTAATTCAAGCCCACACTGTTGTTGTTGTGTTTTTCCCCCCCAAGAGGAAATAAAAAAGGAAACAACCCTAAGCCTAACCTTTTTCTTGTGAAAGGAAAAAGTGTATGTTATGTGATGTGCCAGTCATTAGAAACAAAGCCAACCTCTAGTCTGGCAAGAAGAAAGTAGCACTGTATTTTGGTTGTATATATTGCATTTACATTTTCCTCTGCTTTTTTCATCTCTTTTCATAGACCCAATTCAGCCAAGCACTTGGTGAAGTGTCCATCATGAAAAGTTAGCCAGTGCCCTAAGGACTTCTTGTGCCAAGGGACGCACATGCATTGAATATTTTGATAGACCAGAGCTTCTCCTCTTGTCATCTTTTTCATCTTCATTTCAGTCCTATTGTTGCAAGAGATCTGTTTTGCTGCTTATTTTCATCTTCTCTTATTTCTAACAGGAGCATAAAGCAGTGATATTCGCAAACCAGACAGCAAACTAAAGCGGACAGAAAAATTGGGCAAAGGGTGCCTGTTGTATTCTTATCAGAAGTGTGCAGGCCTTTAAGTTGTGTATTTGCCTGTGGAAGGATTTCCAAGTAGCTGGAAAGTGACTTAATCAACAGCAAGGCCAGCCCTGCAAGGAGTTAAACTCTGTGCCCATCAGCTGCTCATGTAAACGCGTTCATGTAAATGTGCACAGACTGCCTGGGAGCTTCAAAGGAGTGGAGGTGCTGGGTACTTTGCGGGACCAAACTCCCTCCTCGAGGAAGTAAGGACTTTTCCTGTACTTCTTTCTACCCTGAACTTGCTCACCGACTTCAGTGAGCATCCCTCAAGTAGCATAAGCGAGCAGAAAACAAGAACCATGATGTTATCTGCAGGAGAGCTGCCTTGAGAGTGCCCTCTGGGTCCTTCCCTCACGACTGTACGTCCCATCTGACCTCAAGAGAGACACCTCTTTCCTCACACATGGGCAGCCCAGCGCATCCATCAGGCCGCTGACTTCATTAGGCGGCAAGGCAAGCAGGGATCAAAGAAGCCGTGCTGCTGAAATGAGTGATCATCGCTGGGCTGCGCAGAGCCTACCTTGCGCGACGCGGCTGCCGGCATGCTCCTCAGGGGACGAGAGAGAGGGTGGCTGCAAGTCACAGGTCACACCAGCAGCCCTGCTCAATCTCCTGGAAACGTAGACCACGCTTCCCACGCATCTGTGGGTTCGCCCCGGGTAGTGCCACCCAGGCAGCAGCTCCCCTTTCATACGTGTGGTCTCAAAATGACCCCACAGGTTTTATCAGCATCTTATAGCAGACTTTTCTGAGAAAGCATCTCAGTCAGGAGAGCTGTCCACTCATCCCAGTTTCCCTCTTGATGGACTAAACTGGTGTCACTCAGGTGAACCACTAATGTCACCAGCCCAGAAGTTTTTCAGGGTATCAGTCATGCAGATGCAGCATACGACTGTGAAATCCACAGATACCTCTACAGAGGCTCCTTTGTCCATGTTTCTTCTATGTATTCATAAGAAGAATATTTTCATAATTAAAAAAAAAATTTACTGCCCTGTCTTTCTAAAACCTTGCGGCTTTTGCTAAGGACTTGGCCTGCAGTTTTTCCTCCTGGGTCTCTGCTAACCATTACATCATTCTGGGTACGCATCCAGCAGGATGCTTTGCAGCGATGTGCTTACCGGCGGCTTCCAAACAACGTGCATTAAGGCTGTTAATTTAATTTTTCTTCACCCTGAGTCTGCTTCATCATAAGCACAAGGACGTCTTTCACCTGGCTGAAAAGCGAAGTGCCTGTGAGTGCCATCCTGTGCCCTGAACTGGCGATGGGTTGGATTGCTTGTTCCGATGTTGACCCTTTAGGCAAGTCAGAAAGTTGGCTGGATATTACTCTACAGTAAAAATTTATTCTTTGAACTAACCACTTTCTGCTGAGTAATTATTTTTCTCCACAAACATTTCTATAAATGTCTATACATGCACAGGGTTCAACTTTTTAAGCAAACTACAGCCTTTCCTTCCCCACCCCTGTATTTTTTCTTCTCTCAAGCATTTCTGTGCTGTTCCTGTGATCAAACAGAGCTTTTGTGAGCTGCTTCTGTGCGAAGCTGTGATCGTAGCTGTTTTTTTAGCCTGTGATCCGTGAACATCTGAAGAGCCCTGAAACGTGATTAAGGGATGCAAGTTCATATGTGCTTTACAACAACCTGCATATGTGAAATTCCTGGAACAGTTTGCACTTCCACTGGAAATTTTTTGGTGGTCCACATTAAAAATAAATTAAACCTGTGTCTTCTTATACATGGAAATTAGGTTTGAAAAAAAGTTCCAAAATGAAGTTGTCAGCATAGGAAAGTGCAGAATTGAGTCCAGCCACACAACAAATAAGAAAGATACTGTTCTGATAAATAAATATCTGGTTGTATAACTACATTATCATGTATCAGAGCCCTGGTCAGGATAGCCAAATTCTGGAGGTGCCTTTGCAAAAGGTGCTTTGCAAAGGGTGCTGCTGTTCACTGTTATGCAGAACAGTTGCTCCTGCCTGGACTTCCAGTCTGTTCAAATAAGCTCATGTTGTTTACGCGGATTTTTTTACTATGAGGTCTACAAGCAGAGAGTATATTTGCCCTCAGTTTTCCCTCTCCAGACAGCACAATTGGAGAGCTCTGAATGGTTTATAGGCTAATTAACAACAGACCACAAGTTTTGGTTTTGTTTTTTTTCTTTCCTTTTTGCTGCATTCCAGTTTGTTTAGCTGCTCGGCAGGGATCTGCCAGGGACATTGTTAAGGAGACAAAGAACCTCTGGCTTGGGTGACATTAGCGTGCTAAGAGGTGCCTCCTTTTCACCCGACAGCCTAACCAAATTGGATCAGGTATCGGAAAGATGGACAAAACATCGGAGGACATGAAATATGCAGCAAATGACTGACTTGCACATCCTACCTGGCTCTGGCTACAGTAACACCTTTGCAGGGGAGCTGATGCAGAACTGCCTTTCTCTCTCCACCTGACAAGCTCAAACAGCTGATAAATTACCAGAACTAATTGTTGCCCTGACACGCCTTTGATCCCTGGAAGAGTCAATTTATAAATGATGAGCTCCTTTTCCATGCCACCGCTGATGGAGTTGTTGAAACAGTTCTAAAATCAATAATCCCTGCAGTCTGGGGATCCTTTAGTTTTCTCCCATTTATTCAGTAGACAGTTCAAAGTGTCTGCAAATGCTCTTTTCCATCTCTTCCCAGCACCCTGCCCAGAAAGAGTCAGGCATTGCCACAGGAGTGAGGCTTGGTAAGGAAAGCGAGCATCTGAAAAGCAGGCTAAATCCAGACAAACACCGAGCAGGAAAGCAGGACGGTCTCCAGATCAAACTCTCAGCCACTTGGGATGGTCTCTCCAGGAAGAGAAAACTGTCAAAAATAAGGGCAGAAAGGCAAGGTGGGAGAATTTTGCATGATAAGCAGCACCATGGGGAATGGTAGCATCTTCAGGGTGGTAGCTGAACAGAAATCCCATTTATGGCTCTCAGAGTCCAGCTTCTACAGGGAGCCCAGCTTGTCTGTTCCCCTGTGGCATGCTGCCTCTCCCAGAGGCAGAGCTCCTGGAGGTCTGCCAGCACACTTCTCCTTCACCTGTGGTTATGGTACAGCAGAGCTCCAAGAGCTGGGATAAAAAAAATCTGCTACAGGCTTCTCTGCATGTGATTTCAAGTGGTCAGAGTCCACCCTACCCAGCAATGATTGCACTTTCTTGTTTTGTTGAGTGCAAACCTGGCTTCACCAACCTGAATGTACAAGCCAATACTGAGCCAAATAGAGTCCCCATGGGTGGGATCTCATGTGCAGAATTTGGCCCTAGACCTGTATTGCAAGAGCGTGTCTTGACCACCACATGATGCAGAACCCGATGAAACCTCATCCTTGGGCTCTTTGAGCAAGTTGCTAGCTCTTTTGCAACAGACCCCTTTACAGAGTGGTCAGGATACTCCAGAGGTTGTGTTTCTCTTACACAGTCATTTGATGGCTTCCTTTTTCTTCTTTTTTTTTTTTTTTTGTGGAAAAATTGCACCTAAGTATAGAAGGATACTTCAATTAAGAGGAGATCTAGGAGAGCTGTGTCCTCAGCTATCACAGGTCAGCATAGCATCTATGACCAGAGCTTGCTGAACCTCTAGCAAGAGGCATCACCAGAGCAGAAACAGTCCTCTCATTCAACAGGAATAGTGGCTGTCACCAGCGGTGGTCATGCAGAGAGAGGAGCAATGTTTCATTTCAAAAGGAAGGAAAATTTAGCTGAATTCTCGTGAGAACCCTCACAGCAATGCCTGTAATTTTTAAACAGGAGAGAGAAAGGGTGATGCTCACTGCTCAGCACCCAGGATTACGAGCACTTGCCTTCCAGCAGCCCAGCTCACAGAGAGTGTAAGCACCACCCCTGGGCTCATCTGGGACCCCATTTTCCTTGGGCCATTAGAAAAAAAGGACAACTTAGAAGAAGAGTGCAGTAACAGTGTTTGAATTTGAAAGAAAGTCCTTGACCTGCTCTTGCTGGTGTTTGCCCATTTTCCAGTTGTGATAACAAAACAGGAGGACTCCAACAGGGCCTGGATTACTCCTGGGAGCAAAGTTTGAATTTTGAGTCTAAAAGTTTTGAGTCTAAAGCCTGGACTCAGCATCATTACCACTCACCAATTTTTGAAAACACGGCCTAGAAGTCTTCTATCTAGAAACCTTATTTGCACGCAATCCTGTCTTTCAGTACAATCACTTTTCCTGTGCCTTGCCATTCTGATGAGAGAGGGCTCATTAGAAAAATGGACCACCACGACCCAAGTGTATGCATGAGACCGGAAGAACAGGAGGTGCTGACCAATGCTTCATTTTCCGTTCTCCCCTGAAAGCTTGTACACAAATGTGATGGTTTTTAATGCAGCTCAATGTGGTTACTCCAAAGCTATCTGGGGCCTGGCCACCAGCGCTTGTCCTCACCACAGGCAGAAGAGCTCCCCAAGAGTGAAATTCCTCTCTGGTGTCCCCTGGACTGAGGAATGCTTGAACCGAATCACAGCATCCATTACAGAAAGAAATAACTGAGATGTTATTAACTCTAACTAACTGTTACTAATAACTGAGTGAAGGAAACGGCACATGCACATGGCTTATACAGGGAGATCCTGCTCTTGTCTGGCCTAGTTCTTCACTGTCTTACCAACCTTGGAAGTTCTCCAGACTTTCTGCCTGGGTAATGTGCAGGTGATGCGTAGGGAGATTATTCTTCAAGCCACAAGAAGGACTTAGGGCTGAGAAATAAACATGAAAAAGTTCCTTGATTATTGTTGAATGGAGTTAGATGCAATGTGCAGTCTTCCACCGGAGGGAGAACTGAAACTTTTTGTGAAGTGAACAAGGGTTTGGGGATGACTTTACACCACGAGCTTGTGTAGTAAACCGATGGGAAGCTTATGTAAGTTGGCAGCTGCAGAGGAAAAGAGAAATCTGTCTCAAAAATACGATTTCTCAGACTAGGTCTGGAGAACAGCCTTAATCACTGTGCGCTCTAGGGAACTACATCTTGAAGAGGCAAGATGAGAGGTAGGAACAATGCAAGAGTGAAATGAGACTGAAGAGACTCAGTCTTGTGCAGCCTCTTGCTGCAAGTTACTTTCTGACCCTAAAGGTCCCATGAAACTCCCAATGAAGAATTGCCTTCCAAACAGGAAGGACAATAAGAATGTGCAGAGATGAGCAGAGCACGGTGATCAACTCAAAGTCCTCAGCCTGGTATTAATTTAGTGGCAATTCAATACTGAGCAATTTATTCTTAGGATGCTATTCACCCTGAAGTACCAGTATGCTTCCCAGCTGAGTAAAGGGTTTAGAAGCAGACATATTTTTCAGATTAGTTATCATCCACTAAGCAAGCAATGAGGATGGAGCAAAGGAGAGGAACAGCTGGCCTAATTTTAGGAGAAACAGTTAAGCACAAAGAGTCTAGGAGTTCTTCAAGGAAATGAGATGATTGCTCCCAAGACATTATGCCATGTGTATATGATAGAAGAGGTGGGTATGGGCCAGGAGGACAGGTTGATATGGACAGGCTGGAAATAGGACAGTGGGGTAAGTGTGCAGGAAGGATCTGCTGGCAATGCAGAGAGACCTAGTTTAATCCTACCTAATTTACATAGTTGACTGATGCACCTGAACTGGGAGGAGTTTTCCTCTGGAGGCATCTTCCTTGACCTTGTGAAGGAGCCTTCGGAGGGATGGCAGTCACAGAGATGAAGTTAGGACCACATCCACCTTATCTTCATGAAGTAGCATTTGAGGGATGCAACCATATTAAACAGATGGAATATTTTGGGGACCACTGTATTCAGTATCTAATTTTCTTATGGGAAATACGAATTTTCCACAGAAGATTAACAGGGCAGCTATTTATCAACTGTTTTCCCATAGATAAATAATAATCTCCCAATATGTTCCAAGAGGTAAGCAAGAGCAAGATGCATTGTATAACAGCTACGCAATAAACTGAAGGTGTGGTGAAGAAAATAGCATAAAGGAAGGTCTTGGCAGGAGAAACTCATCTTCTTAAGCTGGCTTTCTAGGTCAGGTTTAATTACCCTGAATCAACTCTGAGGAGGCAACAAGACAGAGGGAAGAAAGAAGCAAGAGAGAAGCTAGGCTGAAGAGAATTTAATTCCCATGAGATGTTGAACGAGGCTAGCTCCTGCAGCCTGGCCTACCACCCTCACATAGCTGGGCTGAGTCAAGAGGAAGAGATGACTAGCTTTGATTATCATACTGAGAAAAAAAAGAAAGAAAATTTCTACATGCTCTTTTCTGACTTAGTCAGCTATTTGGGGAGCCTGTCACACCCAGGAGGTGTAATTTATGTCACACACTTCCAGGACAATCTTTCATTGGGAAATCTTCTGCCCTGAAAAAAGGGGAAGGGTAAAATACAGGAGGCAGTTCAAAAATAAGATTATTGGGAAGTGGTAATTTCAGTGTGGTTAGAAAGGATGTAGAAACAGCATCGAAGCTGTTGGTCTCAATAGCATCGAGTACATGCCAGGATCTCACTGAAGATCAGTTCTCACAGTACTCACTCCCAGTTTGAAGAAACCTTGTGTCCATGCTGTGTGTGACTACAATGAGAAAGTCAGATCATTTAGACAGCACTGGCATTCCTTGACAGAATTAGTTTAACCCCTATTTAACTCAATGTGAGTTTGGCTGGTGAGAAAGTTGAAGTCAGAATGGGTCAGCTGAAGTTTCCAGAGTGGTATCAAACATGAGGACTGAGCAGGTCCAGGCCCAACTATGCTCTGCCCTGAAATATCTAGGTGATGTCAGTGAACAGTTATGCTAGTTTTGAGTCAGGTGGGTACTCAGTGAAACCCGATGAACTGACTTTCTGTGCTGAAGATAGAGAACAAAGTTGTGAGATGGGGCCACCTTGATTTGAATTGATTTCTCATTAATGTTTGACAGCAGAGGGTACTGCCAGCTGCTGCAAAAAACTATTGTAATGGAAAAAAAGTGTTGTCCTCAGGTATCTAATATCCACAGCCAGTCACAGGTGAGATGTGTGTCTACTATTACTTTGGACAAGCTGAAATGTTGTCTTTCTCTTCACTGGACAAGAGGATCAAGATACAGATAACTTGTAAATTGATCTTGACCTTTCACTGCAGACAAAAATAAGGGAGAGGACAATAGTCTATCTCTTGTGCTCTTATGAACAAGCGCACATAAACTTTTGTTGACTTGTCTCCTACTCCAGAGACCTGTATACAGCTCCAAAGATGGAGCAAGCTTAGTTTATCTCCTTCGTTTAATGAGAAGTTTACCTGGTAGAGATGCTGCCCTCAAGTTCACAGGGACTCATGTTTGTGTTTTGCAGGATTGCAATGACACAAAGAGCTCTGCTGGGATGCAGGGAACTGTGTTACTCATTGTTGGAGGCTCTTGTTGAAAAGGTTGAGGCAATGCCCATAGACTTGAATGAAAAATAACAGTAAGGATGGCACTCGCTAGAAGTGAGTTTTCTGGTCAGACATCGTCCTCTAGCACATCCCAGGTTAGTGGCGGCACTAACACTGAAAGCAACAGAAGGTGATTAGAGGGATAAAAAACATGGTCAGTATTCATGTCCAACCAACCAACCCAATTTCCAAAATTTTTATGACTATGGGAAAGAGCATAAGAGGAAGGTAGACAGGGAGGGCATTGGAGTTACATACTAAGATACCAGAGGTGTTATGAGAAGTTCAAGGTACTAAAGATATATGCTGGCTATAAATAATGGGACTAAAGCATCACATTACACAGAAAATATATCAGTCTGGAAATCTTACAGGAAGCAGATTTCTTCTGAGATTCTGAGTAATGCCTAGTTCTAACCCTCTGGCAGACAATAAAAGATTAGCTGAAATCTGGAGGTGCAAAGACTGCAGCGTCTTAAGCAAGCCCTGCCCCTGTTGTACTCTTCAAGTCACATTGACTTCAGTGGAGCTTCAGCCTGTGCCAAAAAGTATCAGAGATGACTTTTCATAGGGGCTTCAAGAATTCATTGGCCTGGGGTGCAAAGTCATGGAGAAAGCTAGACAGCCCCAGCCCCACTGTTTATAGCTCCCAGCAAAGTGCACAACTGCTGAGAATTTATGTCACCCTTTTCCAGCTGCTGATACCAAGCCTTCCATACTTGCCTGAGTAATGCCACCGTTTCTTCGTTGTTGATATTTCTCTGTTTCCCAGTTTATTGATTTATCTTTCAAGAACTTAATTTTGCTAACACATTCATAACAGTTTGCTATTCAGTGCCAGGTATTAAATCATGACAGGAACAGTCAGTTAAATTGAAAGTGAGACTTGAGTATGCAGCTTGTTCCTTAAATGCTTGCAGTGACACTTTAGATATATTTAACCATTTTCCTGGTAATATTTCAGTTCAAAAGTCTGATTCAGACTAATTTGTTTGGGAAATTCAGTTTCAAACTCATGTTCTTCTTCCAGGGTTTCACTGGGTTGCATCACAAAAATTACATTATGTAATTTTGCATTCAGGCATAGATGAAAGCTGATGTGGAAAGCTGGGTGAACTGAAATGCTTCCGTGTTGCTTCTCCAACACACGACGTGATTATGGGAAAGAGGGAACTGGTGAAAAATGTTCTCTATCATAAAAGAAAGATTTCAGTACCACAGCCCTTAATTTGGAACAAAGTAATGCTGACATAAGACGTAAAAATATTTTCCGCTGTGAATCAGGTGCCTTGGCCAAGTCTAGAAAGATCTGAATTCTTTTTCTCTTTATATTTGAAAATGAAAAAATGTACTGTTATCAGGACTTGTCATAAAAATAGATGCATTTTATTTAACATGTCAGCACTTGCTTCTTTTACAGCTCTGCAGTATTCTGAATGTATTTTTTCTGACCTGTTAACTAAGTTTCCAGTGTAAATGAGTTACAACTCAATAACTTGATATTCCAGGTTGCTAAAATTTTGCAATTTTGTGGTATATGAATACACCATCTGTTCTTCCTAATAAGTAGCTATTTTTAAATTATATTTTACATATTTTCTCTTTGACGAAGAGCCTAGGAAACAGCTTAGTAAACTCTGACACACCAGACAGAAATAACTTCAAAAGGATTTTGATGAATGTTTCCCTCCAAATACAGGAGTATTCCATCACATTGAGTTATTCATAACGTATGTTGTTTAGCAGACACTCAACATATTTACAAGGTACAGAACTTATTTTCAGCAGTTTATTTAACAGAGCTGGTGCATGATTTTCAAACAAAATACTTTTTATTAGGTACCATATTCTTTGGGAAATAAAAAAGATGCTCCAAAGTGTTTCTGGATTTTTTTTGATGAAATGGGAGAAACAGACCTTTTTCTTTCGGGAACTTTGCCCATGCCATTTGTTTCCTCTATATTCTTTTGCTACTACTTTCCTGTTTTTTCAGTTATGAAATGGTTAAATGTGGGGAGAGGGAAAGGAAAGAGGAATAACAGTTGAGAACAGAGAAGGGAGAAAAGTTTCAGTCCTCGTTTATTGTTAAAAATAGGCCGATCTGTCACAATGATCCTCTCCCTTGTTGCTACTGGTGTAGCAACAGCAAGCTTTTAGAGAACTGATAGGGAAAAGTCACTTTATGGCTACTGTGCCTCAAGGACTCTACTCCTATTTTAGGTTGTCTTGATAATTTTGCTTAAGTAGACCAGAGAAGCCTGGGAAGTTTGGTTTGGAATAGCTATGCAAAATTCAGCTTTCTGAAGATTGCCATTTTCTGAGAAAATGAGCCAAAGGGTTCAATCTTGCCTCCCCCTTTTCCCCAGCTAGCTGCGTCTCTCTCCTGCACTTTTTGGGAGGGTACCCTCTCACCCCTACCGAAGTCCTTATCCTGTGCCTTGCCCGTCTGTTTGGCACAGAGGCAGCAAAGGCATGAAAGCTGGATTCCACCTTGAGAAACGCTTTTGGCCGCAGGCTCTCAGGGATGCCCGCAGCTGGCAGGAGCTGCAGGCAGCCCACCACACCAGTGATGGGACCTGCCGAGGTCACTCTTCAGGGACATCAGAGGACTGGGAGGTGTGGGGAGGAATACATCAACAGCGGTCAGAGAACTGGAGAAGTGAGATAGGGATGCAATGTACCCATCTGCAGATGGAGCTGCAGCACTGATGGGAACCGGAGATGAGACACTTGGGAAAATTAGGGCATGGAGCATCTATCACTCTTTCTCCAGCTTGCCTGGAATATGTCATTTCCTACTCAGCCTCCCATTTCACAGCTGTGACTTTTTCATCATGTTCTTTTCAAAAGAAAACAGGTCTGGCTCCTAAAGACGACTTACCACAGTCCAGCCCTGAGTGCCCCCCTCTAGCTGGTCTCTCTCTCTTCCAGCTGTCCGTCTCTTGGTTTTAATGAAGTGAAGCCATAACAAAGTCCGGAGAACACCAGGGCAATTCACTACTGGATTTCTTTCAACGGTGCTAATTCCTCTGGCCTTTACAGGGGCATTGAACCAGAAACACACCTCAAATGGGTAGAGGGTAAAACAACCCAAACAAACAAGCAGGGGAAACAAACTGGAAGGTTAAAGAAAAGATAACCTGTGCCTGTTCTCGGGAAAGTAGTGTTTTCTTCCAGCTCAATTCACCCCATGGCCAGGCAGGTCAGGACTGTTGGTACTGGGTAGCTCACCTATGAAAACAAATATTCCCCTGTTGGATAAAGTGCCACGCTGTTGATATTCAATGCCTTTTCAGGTTTTAAGGCTCTCCAGACCAAGTAAAAATCAGCCAGGCTAATTAGCATGTGCAAGTCTTTTGTCCTGATTGTGTTTTGTGTACCGACGTACATGTAAGAAAACAGGACCTCCAGGAGGGTGCAAGAGCATGCAAGAGAGAAAGAGAGGAGGAGACGAGTGTGTGAATGCACCACAGACAAATGAGTGTGCCTATGTGAGAGACAAAGAGAGACCAAGGAGCCTTTTCTTATCGTCAGAGATATATTAGAAGATTTGTTCTTTTTAAAGAATGACAACAATGACATGTGATAAAGAAATATGGATAACGGGGCATTTCACATATGTAATTCATTCCACTGAGCTATATAAATCTTGTTGCCTGTGCATGACTTCTTAGTCTGGAAATGATGAAGAGAGATAAGTGATAAGAGCACAAATCAGCAGCTTCTGCAAAGTGATATGCCGAGCTGTAGATTTCCTTCCCGGCTGGAAGGCAGGCGTGCCAAGAGACACTGCGTGTGCAGCAGGAGCTGCTGTCTTACCTGGAGGAAAAATGTCACCAAACACAGCACGAGCTGAGATTTAGCAGCAGCAGTTCACTGCCTGCCTGTGTGCAGCAGTTTCGGGCTCCCACCAAATCCAAAGCCGAGCAGAAACGGGGAGCTAAAAGCTGCCGTTTCTCATAGACACTAGCTGCAAAATACGGTGACTCACAGCTGACTGCTGGCCCTTCTGTGTGTTGTTCGAAATCCGGCTGCCCTTTGGCACTCCTTTGGCAGGTTGCCTGCTACTGCAGGGCATTAGCTTTGGGCTACCCGTAATTTTTGGAGAAAAAGTGACTCAGTGTTAAGAGATGTCTCTATCATCTGTAGGAAATAATGTGTGACTTAACGTCCTTGCCTGAGATCATCAACTCGGTCTACATAGTCTGACGAAGAGCTCTTGGGTTAATAGTTTAATTCTTTCTTACTTCAGCTTGGACCCAACGTAGTATCGTGCAAGGAAATTATTTCTGATGCCACTGTTTGGTTTCCATTGTACTCTTTCTTGCCAGGAGAGAACTATTCTGGATATACAGGCGCAGATTATTGTACGTAGATCATCATTTTTTTGGAATACACCACAACTTTTCACTGTTGATAAAAATTTATGAGCTTGCCTACGTACTTTTTAGGTGAGTCACTAAATCTAGGGAGCTTGGGAGCCAGCCTACCTGCAAAACTGGAGAACAAAACCCCAAAATCAGTTTATTATAGTGCAACCCTCCAGCTGAACAAGGACTCTAGATTCACAGGCGGGAGGATTCATTCACACTGCCTACTGCGTTTCCGAAAGGCATGCACTGACCAACAAAAAAACCCTCTAAAAATAAGAAGGAAGCTCTTACTCCAGAATTAAATATACTATTGTCATGCACCTGAAATTGATACAAAAAAAGTCAAACTGAATGCGAAGAATCACTGAGGCAAAAGAGCATCCACGTAGTTACTCAACAAAACAAACCAAGATGCCAGTTAAAATTGCTTTGCTTCTAGTAGTGAGTGTTTTTACGTTGACAAAAACCCTTAAAAGGTGCATATGCTGGAAATGTGACCCCCTTGACATTCCAGTTTTATGCATTGCGTGCTGACGTACGGCTACTTGAGCAGGGTGAAAAATAAAGCTTTTCATATCCAGCCTCAGGTTTCTACACAGCTGGCTCAGACGTACGATACCACAAAATTGGTAAGGGCTGTAGCAGGAGAGACTCAGGTCTGTTTCTCTTCACTGTTTCTCCAGGGTGTGTTTGATGAGCGTGTCCCAGATGAGTTTGGACTGAAACACCAGGGCTGGTTGAAGACCCAGCTGTTTCCTTGCCTCTTGTTGTCTGAAGTGAGGCTGACAAAATTACTTGGTCGTGCCAATCAGTTGAGCTATGAGCCTGCTTACCATAAGGACAGCCAAACACAGATACGAGATCTGCCTGGAAGACAACTACTAACAACTTCCTCCTGTCAGAAACCTCAAACCTGAAAACCTTCTTACTAGGGGCAGTGAGGAGGAGTAGTTTTTGGTTTTATTTCCCTTCCTATGCAATGGTGACCTGACTCTCCATAACAAAATAATTATACTTTGTTGAAATACTGTCCTTAAATGGAAGCCAGTGCTGTTAAGAAGGTGTGCGGAGCGTGTACCTAACCACAACCACATGCTTAAATATGTTTGTATGTATTTACACATACTTATGTGCATATATGTATATTTGTGTGCAAAACCTGTTCGCATTGGACCTGACCATCAATTAACTGAAGGAAGAAGTTCTGTGTCTCAGAATGTTGCTTGCAGCTAGTCTTGAGACTACACCTGGATCAGGATTCAGGCACTTTCCCAGCATAGCATGAGCTTGGGATCTGCTGTTTTGCCAAGGGTTCAACTGTCTTCCCGGGTTGTCCACAGCAACAGTAGGGATTTACACAGGGATGCTTAAATAAACAGACTTCAGATTCATTTAGCTTCTGCAACTGGACAAAATCACAGCCACAGGTGTTTATCAGGAGCACATACAGTTGTTCCCCCTCTTGAAGGCCCTGTTCTGCAGTCCATATGGATTCAGACTTTAGCGGAAATCATGGTGAAATCAATGAATGCTTTCCTGGAACAAGAAATGTAGTAACAAAAGAAAGGGAACAATGCTTAGTTATCTTTTTATTTCTGCTCTGTAGAAAACCTGGCATAATTTGAGCATCAACTAAGCACACTCCTGGCCCACACTGTAAGAGGTCTCTCGTGCCCTGCACCACAAACGGGGTAAGAACGCTTATACTTTCCTGTATCCAAACTGGGTTCATCCGAGCGGAAAGCAAGTACATGAAAAAAGAGGGAAAGAAGAAATAGAAAAGAGTCTGAACAAGGTGCCGACTGTGAGAACTCAGATTTGTGCAGTTTACACCCCTCTGGGGCCTCCCGGCTGCTTTCTCAACTTGTTGCTTTTTTCCCCTGAATTGTTGCTATTTCAGCGTGAAAGCTGGGCCTGGGCCCTGTTGAGGGCATTGAGCAATTTTGGCTCTGCTTAAACTTCAAATTCTTCACCAGAGGAATTTGGTTCATTTGCAGAAATGACGAAATGTCATCCCTGATCAAGGATACAAGTTTCAACAAATGTCGGGGAGAGTGTTACCCCGTGGAAGAGCACGCGCTCCGGTGCCCTGTCGCCGCTCTGGCCTCCCGTGCTGTTTCTGAGGTGTCTGTCAGCTGTCGATACGGAGCTCAGCTACCTTGTTAGTCTCACCTGCATGGTTGAAACAACCGCTGTCTGTGGTCTTCTGCAAGAAAGCAGCACATCCATTTGGGGGTTTTTTTTGGCTACTTTGCCAGAAATTGAGTCTTTTCACCAGCTAGAAGTCCCTCCCGAGAAATTTTGGGACAATTTCTTTGCAGGTAGCTTTTACATAGACTATCAGGGGAGCTACTCAAAGCTTTCTAGTTCTTTGTTTAATCCCCAGCATATTCTCTATCCTGTCCTAAATTATACCAGTTAGCAAAGCCCTCTGCTACTGTGTTTACAGGCAGTTTGACCCTTTCTCCACACCTCGTTTCTCCCCCATGGTACCTAAGAGTCACAACACATACATGTCTTCCGCTTCCTTAGGGCATTCCCTCATTTCAAGAAGGTCCTCAGAAAACTACTGGCTTAGCTGGTGTTGCAAAAAGAGCCTCATGGTACAAAAAGGGAGAAGCAGAGGTGGGGTTCTTCTTCTGTGTCTCTGGTTTTTAATGTAAGAAGACATGGTCAAATGACTCAGATATCATTTTGTATGATCATCTTTTAGCTAGCCTGATGGTAATTTAAAAAACCCAACAATTCTTTGTCCAGCACACCACAGCCTTCCACAAGATTGGGTAATCTGGGAAATATTTGTGACTGTCATGTATGACCTCAGTAAAACGCCTTGAGGAAAGCTACCCAAAGTTATTATGCTGGGGCTTGCACAGGTAAAGAACCAGCTCTTCTCTCTGTGGGAGGTATGAAATGTGTTGACTCAAAGGCCATGATGCAACAGCCTTGAGGAGGAGCAGAAAGCATCCTGCTCACCTCCACCTCCCCGCTCTCACCTGGATCAAGTTCCGCTTGGAGAGCTGGATCCAGAAAGGCACATAAGTACCCTCAGAGCAATTGGGAAAAAAAACATATTAGCTGGGACAATTTGAGTGTGAGCCTTTTGGCATACACCGATCATAATAACTGTCCAATTTCCTGTTTTTTTCTGTGCTGCTTCCAAAATAACATAGATTATGTGTGTGTATAGGGCTGACTGCCTATCATTGCAGTTGGTGGCTTATTCTGAACAGAATGTGGTAGCTAATCTGCTGCAGTAAGTCTGCTTAACAGAGTAGTGTGAAGCACTTTTCCCCATAGAACTTACTAGAGGAAACTTGGTATATACTCAAAAAACACAATGGTTTGAATTGATATTTACCTTAAACCCCAACATGACCAAAGGGCACCCCCGTAAACCGCTGCAGTTCTGTTGGCTTCACACACAGATCCCCCTCAAGGCATGTAAGGAGATACCAGCAATAACAAGCAGCAGTCAGAATCCATTCTGGGTTGTATTTTACCTGGAAGATGGCTATAAAATTAGAACATAAACTTGTCTTGTGCAGTTAGTCCATCCACTCGTGTGGCTAGCAGCAAATGTTCAGGGAAAGAGTGTAGAATTAGGCAAGCATACAGCTATCTGCCTCCCACAGTGGGATGCCTCTACCTTCAATCCATTCAGTTTATGGTTTAATAGCAGGGTGCATCCTCCAAGTCTTTGTTTTTTGTGAACTATTTCATACTTCTGGCTGTCACAAATTCTGGAATTGCAAGGAGCTCTAGAGCTTGAATACGCTTATGTGAGAAAAAAAGTACTTTCTTTTCCTTGTCCTAAAACTTCTGCTTGGTAAATTGATGTAATATCTGATAGTGTGTCAGATACAAGCTCATCAAGGAGTCTCTTATGGTGATTTAAACAACATAGACCATTTTTTCCAGGTTTTGCCCACAGATCTGCAGTGTGGTTCCCGATGGTTTTTTTGCAGTCCACAGAGTGCATGGTGGATGTTAGAAGTCAGTTCGTTAGTGTGCACATGTACCGCTTGTACTACACTGACCCCCAGGTGAAAGTACAACCAAAACCTTTTGTATACTAAACATGGTGTAAAACAGATGTAAACACAGCTGGTCATTTGTCCAACATCAGTCCTTGCTTGAATCCCTACTCCAAGCTGCTGTGTCACTGCGCTTTGGAGCCTGGTTGTGGTGGATGACTTTCATTTCCTGAGAATGGCTGACGATAGGGTAGAGCCCACGCCTGGGAGATTCTGGAAAGGAGAGGTGAGTGCTCTGCTCCAAAGAGGTGTTATTCCTTGTCCTTAGACATCACTATCCCCAAACACACCGGTAGATATCTTGTCAAATACAAGATAGATACACCCAGATAATCATAGTTGGTACAAATATTACAAAATACAAAAGCAACTGAGACATCTCCATTAATCATTATGCGCTAACAAGTCAGGAGAGCTAGTGTAGGTAGGTGAAAGCCAGGAAATACCCACCGCAGGCTGAGGAGGCCCTAGTGCGCAGGCACAGGGACAATGTTGTCATTAAAAACAACGCAGTGGTCCTTATGACTTAGGTGGTGTCTGTCCTCACTTTGCTAACTGCCAGTGCCTCGGGCACCAGGGCTAGGGAAGGAGGGGTGACGGCTGATTCGTCTGTTCCTATCATGCCAGGTATATATACCTGAGTACCTAGACGTGTATCTTTTTATTTGTGCTGCCTATGCAATGATTATCACCCCAGTGAGAGGGAAGGAGTACTTTTTTCAGGGCCCGTGAAGACCAGACATGCACTCAGTAGTTGTCTCACTGGTGTTATCAGGGTCTCTTGTAGTAGAACTTGTCAAACAGTTTTGTGCTGGAGGATAGAGAGCACTGCTTTGAGACTGTGTGCTCTCAGGCTAAGCTGCTCCTCACTACCAGTGAGGAGTGGTGGCGACAGGGCTGCTTTTCTGGCTGCTGAAATGCAGAGATTTGCCAGTTTGCATAGGAAGAGAAGACCAGCCAGGTCCCTGTCATCACAAACCAGACAAGCAGTAAATGTTTAATCTCAACAGGGCCCCAGAGCATCACCTCCACATGCCACTGACTGTTAGAGGCTTCAAAATAGTTTCCTAATATCTTCTGACAAATTAAGACCTATAGTAAAGACTGAGAGCCAGTACAAATAATGTGGCATGTAAAGGGAGAAGAGACCAATGACATAACCATGTCCAAAAACAATGATGCAGTAGAAAAATTGTTACTTAAAAGTCTGAAATAGCCCTAGGAAGCGGGCTGTATCACACACTGCACAAGAAGGCAATCTTCCCTTCCCCGCAGGGTCTTTCTTGGCTTCAAATCAAGTGGTTGGTTTAACCTGGACATCACGAACAAGACACTCTACAAGATTCAATGCTACTAGGATCCGCAATACACGCTGCCATATCAGTATTATACCTAGGGCCTCAACAGTTGCACATGTTTTCCCAGCGCTTCTTTTCAGCACTTCTCTAGTACCCTTCTGACAGCATTTATGATCTGAGAGTAGTGGAGGTGCCGCACGTCTGGAAGGACTCAGACTGCCTGGGCAACAGGGGAGGGAACAACTCAGCCCTTGCAAAGCCACTTCTGTTGGCACTGCATAGGGGAGCTAATCTGGAGTTAATCTGAACAGGTGTTCAGATGAATCTGTGCTAGGTCTCTGTTTCCAGTGCTGGAGGATCATGGCGGGGCAGTATTTAGTGTCCAGTAGTGGCCCAGTGCATTTGTAGGTGGATGTTCTTACAGGTGGACATCCCTCTTTGAAACCTCTGCTGACTATTTGCCAGGTCTTCATAGTTTTCTTCACACGCTTGGAGGTGGCTTAGAAAACAGGTCCAGCAAAAGCAAAAAACCACACAGACGCTTGACTTGGCTGCATGGCAGCATTATACATCCCCTGTCTGTCCCTCTCATTTGGAGCATGGGGTGGTGCCCATGGATCTTGCATTTAGTGGTCATGGCTAAATTTTCTGCAATGGGTGATCAATGCACAGTGCCTATGAGACTGTGAAGGGGAAAACTCAAAGGTGCGCCGTGAAGGCGTACCCATCACAGATACCCCTCAGTTGCCCTGGGTGATCCTGCTGTGGCAGGGGGGTTGGACCAGATGATCTTCAGAGGTCCCTTCCAACACCTACCATTCTGTGATTCTGTAGCCTGGTATGGGTTTAGTCTGCTGCTTCCCATCTACCAAAAGGGTTATTCTGGAAACTAAACCTTGCCATCTGCTTATCCCAGGAGGACCTTGCAGCAAGACACTGACATCTGCAACAGCTTCCTCTCCACAGTCTGTCCACATTGTACCTTCCTTGACTTCAGATGTACCCGCCACTGCAATCCATGTCTTTACACCCAGAAAAATCTAGCACTGAATCAAGAGAAATCAGGTCTCTCACTCTGCCTCATCTATTTTCAGCACTTTTCCTTTTTTATATTGTAAATGAGACCAGAATGAACACAGGCAAAAAATCTGCTGACATCTGGGAGACGTTTGACTGCAGTGTTGGATCTTCATCTCCTACTGGGGTTGCTTCACTGAGCCCAGTGTTTCCATGAAGCTGAAGTCAGGGCCGTTCTGGTAGCTCACACCCGCTCTATATCAGATTTACACAATGACAGCTTACAAGCGGGCAGGTGGCTGACTTCATTGTAGCCGCAAATAAATCTGGAGTTCATTAGTATTCCAAATGATTTTATAGATTTACTTAGGCAATTTCACTCGCCTTTTAAGACAGGTTTTCTTTGCTATCCATGCATTTGAGAACACCTTTTTTACTTAGATGCAGAATCAAAATCCAGATTTTAATTTGAAGTAAGCCTTAATGCATCTCTCAGAGAAAAAAAAATAGCAAACCAGCATATTTTCTCACTTATTGTCTATGGGTTTTTTCCCAGTCACAGAATTTGCTTTCTAGGGTACAATCACTGTGTGGTAGTCTACTGCGTGTTACTTGGTGAGGTTGTTGGCCACTGAGTTTGTCCAGTGTGCATAACCATTATGCAAAGATGTGCAGCATGTGGCAAATACAAGTTAATCACCAGCACAGTCCTCAGAAAGACACTTGGTTCCTGTGGCTGTAGACTCTCCTGACTAAATTTCTCACTTCAGACAGTGATTGAATTAACAAGACTAAATCACCTCAGGCTAGTGTCTTTTGCAGTCATTTGGCTCTGGGAGTTGACCTCTTCTTCATCACAAGCCATTTCTAGCGTACATGCGAGGAAAGAGCCCTCACCTTACTTTGTATGGATACTCAGTTTCAGACTTATGTCTGGACATTTTGATGGAGGAGACAGAGTATATGGGCAAAATGGACCACTACGTCATCTATATGCTGCTCCTTATGACAGAGGAGAATCATGGCTGCAGTGTAACTATATAGAGTATAAATATTAGAGAAACAGTTCAGAGGCCGTTCTAACTTTCCTCAAAAGCATGTTTTGCTACAGCTGCTGCAGAGCATGGGGCTCACCGTGGTGAAATACAAATATTCTTGCTCTGTCCTGAACTGGGAGAAGGACAGAGTAATCCTCACTCAGGGGAATGAAAGCAAAACAGAGGGAAAATATGGCAGAATCAAAATTCTGCATTCATTTACCTTGAGCGGAGCCAGCGTGTCCTCATTAAAAGCTGACATTATTTTGCATGGCACCAAGTACAATAAAATAGACCAAGGCAAGGGAGAAGCAATGTACCATGATATGATGTTTTCTGTGAACCAGCTGCAGATTCCCTCATGCTAAATATTAAAGCTGCTAAATGTCTCCGCATACCAGTGTGGACAAAAACACTGCTTCTTTCAAAACAGCATCTAGCAATTGGTACTTGCAGCAAAGTACTGCCCAAAGGGTCTTCTTGGGTCATGGGTCAGTACCTCTCCACATGTGCTCTGTACCTTGGCTGCAGAACAGCAGCTGAGGACCTGCACGCTGCACAGCAGGAGGCATTTCTCCAGCAGACAGATTCCAGCTTATAAAGCACATCTCCCATGTCGGCTAAAACAGCATTCCCGCAAGGCACCCCTCATCTGCAGGGGCGATTTTGTGTTGGAACAAGCACAGAATGGTCACAGTCTTCCCAGGACTCCTGTGCCATCTGCCATATTTCTCTGCTCCTGCTCTTCCTCAGCCAGGCAGGGCCGATGAGTAAGTTAACCCAGGGAATGGTATGTACTGTATGCCCAACCACAGTCCTCTTCTGTGTCAACACCTTTGACTGATATAATATCTACGAGGAAGAGAGACGCAGTCAGAGAGTTGATACATGTCTTTGTAAGCATACTCAAAAAGGACAGAAATTTTACAGTTTTATCTACAAAATGCCTGAGATGGGAGAAAGTCACAAGTAGTACTTTTCTTTTTTGGGTGTGAACAGGGAGAACAAGTATTCCCTTTTGTGCTGCATTCACAGTCCATCTAGATTATCCTGTAGTCCCTGCCTGTTAACTTCAGCCTTGGCTACAGCACTCCCAGACCACGGTGACAGGCCTGCAAAGGGCTCGAAGACAGAAGGAAGGGGATGGGCATCACCTCCCACAACTGGTGTTAAACCCGTACCTCATTCAGCTCCTACTGAGCCATCTCTGCCTGCCCTTTTGAGGAGGATACTGGGGTCCACGACTACCCTGCGACTGCTCGAGGGTAGACAGTCAGTCATCCCCAGCCCACCGTGTCGGCTCCTCTCCAGAGGACTTAAAAAGCTAGCCAGTTTTAACCCTGCAATGTTGCTGTGGAATAAGTATCTTTATTCCAGTTTAACACAGAGGGAAACCAAGGCACAATGGAAACCATCACACAACATTTCTTTTAATGGAAGGCTGTTTGCCATCTGCCTACTGAGGCATGCCTTAATTTGTTCCATGTTTGACCTGGACCTGCATAAAACTCTTATAATGGTGGATTTTCAAAGTATGCTGGAGCTTAGAGGCCAGATGGAAAAGATGACCAGTAGCAAGGCCTGAATGGGAGCTGGAAATCTTTTAAAGGATGCTTTTTGTCTTTGAAGTAATCTTTGCAGTGAGAAGGATCTTTTTTTTTTTTTGCCCAGACAGTTTAGAGATCTTTCACAATGCTGAGCATTTTTGAAAACGTGTCTCATACTACTTTACAGAAGTGACATTCCCACTTCAGCTGTAAAACAACAGGGAGGATCCTGAGACCACTGGATCCTCTGGGATGTCTTGTCACAGTGCACAGTCTGAGGGTAGGTATCCCTTTGCTCCATATCCATGAGGACACAAGGTTATGTTAAATCACAAGTATGATTTTTTTTTACCTTAGTTGACTGCATTTTCACATTTTAGAGTGACCTCCATTTAAAAAAATAAATCACAAAACCTGGCGTGCGATCAGTTGTAAATAATTCAGAACAAATCTGCACAATTACTTTAGAACCGTTACTTTTAATATAAAAAAAGGAACAAAAAGAGTCTAAACATCTGATCATATACTTTCACAGTGACTATCCGTAACATATTTTGTACTACAAGTTCTCTTGAATGCCTTTTCCAGTGTATTTTATCCTGACCTGTCATTTTTGATAATTTACTGGTTCATGCCAAGAGCTTTATTTCACCTTTTAATATATATGTGAATTTCCTGGATAAAGACAAATCAGTATTAGATCATCGTTTATTTCCACATCATGAAAGTAAATTCCTTGCCAACATTAAGCCAACATTAGTCGTCCACAAGCCATTAATCCAAAAAGCTTTGAAAAGGTCAATTTTTTAAGCTAATAGTCTAAACCCGACCATAATATAACATTCAGACAGAAAGTTTAGGAAGTCTCTTTTGCAACTTAATTTAAATCCCCTGTAGTCCAAAACATCTGGATAAAGCCCACAAAAGATTAAAGACACTGGAGGACCTGATTTTCTAACCCATTGCATTTTCTATCCCTGTGCAAATCCACACAAATCTTTACCTCTTTGAAGTCACTAGCAAATCTCTTGGTCTTTTCAATAGGACTTACAACTTCACTTCTGGTAATTACATCAGCCTGCCACCGTGGAACATTGCTCCTGGGAAATGTTAATAATATAAAGCTGGCCACTGCCAGATCCTCTTTGTAGCAAAGCCATTTAATTTAAGTAGGTTTTTCTTTTCCTAGCTGAAGACACAGGGATGTTACAGGCTTCACAGATGCACAAATCATCTCAGAAAGGGACAGGCTGATCCTTTTAATAAGAGTTTGAATCCTGACAACATGTTTCAGAGAGCAGATCGTGGCTGGGCAGTCAGCGCTCAGCAGATCCTCCTCCTCCAAGGCTTTCCTCCACCTGATACTCCCTCTGCACATGCCTGTCGCAAGACTGTTCTGCAAATTGCTGTTACCAGCTGCCTCTCTCTCCTCATGTCCCCCGGGACCCATGTTTGTGCCCAACGGGCCCAGGGGGGCTCATCAAATCCACCAGCCTCTGCCCCTTCCCCGCCCAGCTCACGTGCTCTCTACATCTGCCATGCTCTCAGGGTCGCTTCACCTCTTTCTGGGCACCCTGATGGCTCAGCAATAAATGGGATACAAATAAGGCTGGGTAAGAAAGTAGGTCAACTTTTACCGGCGGCCCCGGGCACCCTGATAAATCTTTCCTTGGTGAACCTTTCCAAGCTAATATGTTGCAGCAGCAGCTTACGCCGGCTGAGGAGCTAACGCCTGTCCAGGGGCACTTACCATTGCTCCCTACTCTGCGCCCACGTTGTGAAAGACCATCTTCTCACTGCAGCCTGAAGGGCAAGGGAAGGGAAACAGAAGATACAAGATGAGCTGCAAAGAAGTAAGGGGAACACATCGGTGGGTGCCCTTGTTTGCTGATTAAGCTTCCAGCCGAACTATCCCATTAATGGCAGCGTTGTGCTTTGGGTTTTGTGTGTTTGTTTTGTTATAATACAGACACAAATGCACAAATGAAATTCAAGCAAAATCAAACAAAGTGTTTGACTGAAATTCTGGGGCTTCAGGTGAACCTCAAGAAAGTTCGATTGCCAACACCGAACTCTGCAACGTCTATATCACCAAACTGTTGCCTGAGGTGGAATCCACCATAATCTCGTTGCTGAAAATTGCCCAAAGGCTGTTCTTCGGTAACAATGTACCTTCCTATTTAAAATGGCACGTTTTTATGGCCTGACAGCTTGCTAAAGCAAAAAGCTTCTTGTGCGCTTCAGGCTGCTGTTACTATTGCTTTTGCCATTTCTTTTCTCCACGGGAGACTGTTGACAGAGCAGATGATAAGTCAAAGCCTAGATGATGATCTGGGTGTTGACAGATAAGATCAACGGGTTTGTTGTCTCAACCCAGGCGCTGTTTATCCTGTACAATGGTGGGCTAATTTCACTGGCACTGGCTCCATGCTAACGCCCTGCCGTAAAGGAAGAGGGGAGTTATTACGATTCCACCTGAAAGCCCAGGCTGTTCCTCCCTCTCCCCTCTCCCTCCCACTTTTCCTCCCCCTCCCTGCCAGGTAAATGTCAGCTGAAATGCCAGATGCAGAGATTGCAAGCTCCGTGGTTTATTTTGACCTCTGTGGATTCGCTCAGAGTATTAAAATGATGCAAGTCTGCCATTTTATCAGCTACTTGTACTCCTCACCGAACGAGAATCTCTGTCTGCGAGGTTTCAGATGTATCGCTCCCTAGGCATCAGGAAAAGCATACAGTGATAAACTAGTATAATTTGAGGCTGGAATTACTCTCAATTACATATTAAATCCCGTGTTATTCCAACACCTTTGAAGACTTTGCAGTGGATGTTGGCTTGTGCTGCTGAAGGTAAAATCTGGCCTGTTTTCTTCTCTTTAATCACAAACACCATCTTTTGGGAACAGCAAATCATTTGCATGTCTGCGTGACAAAGAATTATTACACAGAAGAGATAATTAAAAGCATCACTTCATAGTTCTCATTTGAGTCACTTAATTAGTTTTGTTCCCAGGTGATAAATGAGGGCTTTGCCAGGAAGGAAACCAGAAAGCATTTGCTAAATTATGTCCAATCTCTTACTACTATCTTCTTTGACAAGTGCTTGTAATTTCTTTACTTCAAATGATATGTCCCTGAAATCTTCAGCAGGAGATAAGGTCTGTTCCTCAAGTGCCTCGCTCACACCTCTCCATTCATCACCTCACTGAGATTTATGCCCTTGGCAATAATCCCGGAAAGATGCTCACCTCTTAATCTCAGCATCAGAAATACGTCTGAAGCGACATCCAATCCTGTCAGCGGTGACATCGATTAGGAAGTAGCTGCTGGAAAGTGATGAATATGTAAAGGTACTTTCTGTAACGATTGCAAATCATAATTAGAGATGAATGGAAAATATAACTAGCTTGCTGAGAGGGTAAATTTGCATTTTCTTAATGAATTCCCCCTGATGGTATCTATGCTTCTTTCTAATGCTTGTGTTGCACAAACACCTGAGTGATAAGGATTTTTTTACCCGCACAAGCCTAGGCTTGGTGAACCAGACTCAACATCGCTCCTAATGTCCAAAGAGGTTGAGGGGTGGGAAAAGCATCTGCCCCTCAGTGATCAACCCGGCTGGAGGGGACTGGGCTTCCAGCCACCGCGGCGGGCAAGTGCCAGCTCCAGAAGGGGTACAGCAGTGCATGACATGTAATCTAGCAGTATTTAGGGCTCTTCTAAAGTGCAGGGGCAATCGTCCAAGTGACTGCCCGAGCAGATGAGGTGCAGCTCTCCCCCATTAGCTGCTGTGTCAGTTTTTGTGAACTTCAGGCGAAAAGCAGAGCACCCTAATTTCACAGCCGTATGTGAATTCTGTCCTTTAACTCTTTTAGATTCTGTGAGGCCTAATTGTTTTAAACTCCTAGGGTAAGAGCTAGTAAGTACTCGTCACTGCACATTTATCATTAATGTTTGTTGGTTTATTTATAGAATTATTTTGCTGCAACTTCTGGTAAACCATTTTCCTTGCTTTTATGAAAAAAACAGAGGTTGAGCCTGCATCGTAACTGTCAGCTGTGTTGGTTTTTTGTTAATAAACATTGCTAACTGGAAACTTAAACTTCTTTCATTTATCAGACTGAGTCAGAACTTTAAAGGAGAAACTAGCTTTGAAGTGTGTCCCAAAGTAAGAAAAAAACCACAACAAAACCTTTAATGTTTTATCTGCAGGTTTGCTGACCAAATCCATCTGCTTTATTTGACAACTGATAAAGACTGGCAGGTGCTCTAATGGGCCGGCTTTGGCTGCACTTGCAGATCATCCTTTTGAAACCTGCAGCAATGCCGTTCTCCAAATAGCTGAAAGACATGATTGACCTCAATGTCAAATGTCTCAGTGGATGTGTGCATGACCATTCTTGCGAGTACGTGTAAAACACCCTCCCGCAGCCCCCTTGCTGCAGCTCCCTGATCCCCGCTCCTGTTTGCCCCCCACACATGTACGCCCTGCCACTGTATTTTGGTTTTTTCCTCTTCCATTTTGGGTCCAACCTTTCCCACAACAGGAATTCATCTGTAACAGTCCCCATCTGACCAAAAACTTGCAGAATGGCTCACGTCACGCCCCGGCCGGTGCTACACGAGGAGAAAAGAGCTGGCCAGTGTCCTGGTCTCTGGGTGCTGTTCTTGTTCAGGCAACAGAGCTTTAGCATTAAAAAAGCAAGATTTATGGGAAGAAGTAGCATAAAATCACAGATCCCCAGGAGTAAATGAGGTTGGAAGGGACCTCTGAAGTCCATCTGGTCTACCCCCTAGTCAAAGCAGGCCCTGTTTCAAAGTTAGCATCTTCAGTATCGGTATCTTCTGAGACCTATTCATGCACCTTCATCGCTCTGCTTTGCAGCTACCAGCTGGGAATAGCTTTTCTCTCTCGTAGTCTAAGTGGGCAGCATAATCAGGTTAAAATTAGAGCAATTGTTCCCAACTTGTATCTAGCTTTTCAGCTTCATCTATTTTTGACTTGAACAAGGACTTCTGTACCCAGACACTTGTTTGCTTTTTCAGCTGTATCAGCTAGTCTGATAAAAATATTACCTCCTCCTGCAAATCCTGCTTATATTCTTAGACTCTCCCACCAAGAACTTTATCTTCAGTGACAGTTTTGACTCAGCATTGACCAGAGAATTTTTGTCCCTGAGATTACATACATTTTATCTCAGACAAGCTGCTGAAGCTGTTATTGGAATAAGCGGACTGATACAAGATTCAGTAACGCTATCTGAAGGATTAAATGGTACAGAAACTAAAAGAAAAACTGAAGTAAAATGTCCAGTGCAAAAATAGTGATTTTTTGTTTTGAATGTATTTGAAATTCATTTGTCTCAGTTGTCCAGCCCTTTCTTTGTTGAGGTAATAGATTTTTACGCTTTTTTTGCCCTTGTTGACAACATGTTTGGTTTGCCATTCCAAGCGAGAGCGGGGAAATATTAGGACAGTAGGTTAGAAGAAACAAGGTTGGGCAGAGGTGTCATTGGTAAGGTGTGCTTTGCCTAAAGTTCACTTATCTTAATTATGCTAAATGATTAAAGAACATTACTTCATTCTAATCCCTATACTGACAGCTTCCTCTTAAAACTAAAAGCTAAACAGCTGACACAAGAGCAATGCAATTATCTTTAAATTAGTCTTCACAACCAAAAATAAAATAGAAAAACACTGTCAGTTTTGTGAATATTATGGAATATTATGGGAATATTATGGGAAGCCCAGAGTAGACATTTTGCAATGTAGTCCTACTGTTCCTGACATGACTAGGCACACACCCCAAATTTTTTACTAGGCTGTAATCTTGTTGTGTTGAATCAAGTCAGAAACTTAAAAAAGCTCCAACATATCACCCTGAGCAATCCTTGACCCTTGCAATTACATTTTCAAATGCTTGGGGAAAGAAAAAAAATTAGGATGAGCTGTTCAGGCTGCCCTGAAAGGAATGCAGATTCTGTCAGTGTCCATTTGCATCAGTCAGTGGAAATGACCCCAAAAAATGTTCTTAGAATTAATTGCTCGAGCTTCACTTACTGGATTAACCACACTTCTTCCTGGTGCGGTGTTACTATTGGTTATGATTTAGACTAGTTGGATCCCTTCATCATGGGCACAGTCCATCCTCCAAGGACTTAATAATCTGACCACAAGACAAATAAAGGACAGGAGAAAGGACTTGTTACCAGCATTTACAAATGGGGACCTGAGGCACAGAGGGAGATTAATATCTCCAGGGGAAGCTTGTGGTGGATTGGAAAAAGCACAGAATTAAACAGGCTTGTGTCAAGAAAGGAGAATCTGAGAGGGCAGAAATCCCAAGCGCCAGAGCTCTGTCCCACACCTTGCACTGGGAGTAGCCGAAGAAGCATCCCTGCTCCTGGAGAGAGTCTGTTGCACTGGGCAAAGTTACTCCTCAGCCACAGACCTTCCTTCAAGACAACACCTCTTGAAATATCCCATCACAAAAGCATGAACACCAGCAGGGAAAATGTTCTAGGGACCACAGCAGGCAACCTGCAAGTTCATGGGAGGATTGTTGAACAGAATATTATAGCTTGTGCCACTGGGTACCCCCTTGCTTCATGGTGATGGCTCCCTGTAGCCTCTCTTCCTTCCTCTTTGTCCTGGTTTCAGCTGGGCTAGAGTTAATTTTCTCTACAGAAGCTAGTGTGAGGCTGTGTTTTGGATTTGGGATGAGAAAATGTTGATAACGTGCTGATGTTTTGAGCTGTTGCTAAGTAGTCAAGGACAGTCCAGCTTCCCGTGCTGGGCTGCCAGCAAGAAGGCTGAGGGTGCATGGGAAGCTGGGAGGGGACACAGCCAGGACAGCTGACCCAAACTGGCCAAAGGGATATTCCATACTGTATGACGTCATGGTCAGTATATAAAGCTGGGACGAAGAAGAAGGAGGGGGTGGAGGGACGTTCGGAGTTATTGGCATCTGTCTTCCCAAGTAACTGTTACACGTGATGGAGCCCTGCTTCCCTGGAGATGGCTGAACACCTGCCTGCCCGTGGGGAGCAGTGAATGGATTCCTTGTTTCGCTCTGCTTGCGTGCATGGCTTTTGCTTTACCTGTTAAACTGTCTTTATCTCAAACCATGAGTTTCCTCACTTTTACTCTTCTGATTCTCTCCCCCGTCCCACCATGGGGGAGTGAGCGAGCGGCTGCGTGAGGCTTAGTTGCTGGCTGGGGCTAAGCCACAACACTCTTCTTTTTGCCCTACCTCCTCCCAACTAATGCTGATAGTGAGGCTTAGACTGAAGAAACAGAAAAGGAATTGTTATTTGCCAGAATAATGCTAGAAAATTTAGTGAGTTGCCTCTTGGACATTGGAGTTCACTATTTGAAATGCTGAGGGGCAAGTAAGAGCAAGCAGGGGAATGGAATTTCTTCCCCTGGTTTCCCCTCCTAAATATTAAATTTAAGTATGCCAAATAAGTGGAAAACTGTAATGCAAGCACAGTTACAATCCTGAAGGGCAGGGAAAACAAAAACCATTGCTCTTCCTGGAAAATGTATGTGTGAAGGCTGGCCAGATGACCCTAGTAACTTCCACCAAGCCATTTGAGCAGTCAAACTCAATGCCTAGAAAATTCATCAGCTGTAAAGAGAAGAGCAGTCCTATCCAGAAATATAATTCATCTCAGGCAAACAAAGCAACTAATGCGGAAATGAGAGGCTGAAATCCCACTGCAATGCAAGTGTGATTATAATGCTATGGCTTTAAGATCTGTGAATTTGGTCATAGATTGTATTTGCTCAAACAACGGTTGTGTTCTTCCCTTCGGGTTATGACTTAAAAACCTGCTGCAGGCCTTTGATGTTTCATGGTTGAGAGACTCCAGCAATAATGGCTTGCTGTGAGCAGGCGGCACAGGCACAAGGCACGGCCACCACACATTTGCAGCAACTTCTTCGAGCAAATGCCGCCTGGTCGGTGGGATCCCAGTGCAGAACCCACTGGCGGTCCTGACCTAGGATTAAAAAGAAGATGCTGTCTGTAGCGGGTTGAGCACTGCACATTTCTCAGCTGCACGCAGGGTACCATAAAAAGCGTTACTACTAGGAGTCACATAAGGTTACTACGTCAGACGTGTGTGGAAACAGCAGCATGCTCATGTCCAAAGTATTCCTCTAACCAAATACTTCCTACAGACTTTCTGATACAGAAACTTACTCACACCAAGGGCATATGGGACGTCCTGCTGAATTCAGAGGGATGGCTCATAAGCCTCATGTGTTGATAAGGCATCTAAGCAAAATCTTTGGAAAACATGAATGAAATAAGAGAAGTACATGCAGGGGCAGAGTGAGGAGGCGGATCCTTTTGTAGATCACAAAAGATCTTGTAACCATATCTTTTGGAATACACGGAGAATCTGAAGGTGCAAGGGTGGTATATTCCAAACTCAGATCGCAGACGAGACCTGAAATACACCCAGAGTTCCCTTATATACCTCGTATTCCACCAGATTTGCAACACCCAGAGGTGTGTATCTCGGTACTTCAGACATTTTGGGTTCTTGCCAAACCTATCCCAAATAGAACTTAAACTCTATAATTACCACACATTTGCTGAAAGTACTGAGATTGTTTTAACCTGAAGTCTTTGGTTTAGGTCTGCATTTCTCCTGCATCTGGTCCTTTGCAATTCAGAGGGAGCAGCAGCTGCAGCCCTGCAGCCTCTTGTAGCCTCCTGGTTTGGTTCTGGAGAATACAGCCTGACATAGAGAAGCAATACTAGAGCACAAAATGCAATAATGGGAGAAGCCCTCACTAAATCACTTTTCTAATATTGGCTTGGCTTTGCTGCTCGTTTGTCTGGTTTTTTTAAATAAAAATGTTTGGTGTTGACAAGCATGCATCATCAGAGAACAGAACATAACATCATGTAAAATGGACCCCTTACATCAGTGGGGACTGAAATGGGCACTTACTGTGAATAATATATATTAATTTTTGAAATTTCAGTTGCTAGAGGTAGCAGAGCTCATCAGAATGCTGCACAGAATGCTGTGCAGGTCTGGGTGGCAGAGCCTGCAAGTTTAGCCACAGGGTTTGTGGATTCCTCAGGCAAAACCATCAGCTCCTGCAGATTTTCCAAACAGAGCAGCTACAAGAGAAAAGGAGCCCACGTTTTCTAGGAGACAGACTCACGACTACTTAGCAGCTCTGGATTTCTTTGGTTTCCACCTCTTCTCCTTGCTTAACTTTTCCTTTAAAAATGAAGAAAGCTGAACATCAGGAAAAATCAGACCTTGTGGCCCATGACTAGGCTTAAAAGGTAAGAGCTGCATGTAAGACGAGGGATTTATCTTCTGTTCTGGTGCGGATCAGCTCGGGAATGCTTTAACAAGCCTGGTCGTGGCAAGCCACTGCCCTTTGGCCCTGTTACAGCATCCAATAGGTCCCTCCTTCATCCAAGTAGAAGTAGTACTGTACCTTCCCACACATGGACCTCAGATCCTCTTCCCCTCTCTTAGAGCGGCGACGTTTGAAAAGAAAGCCTGCAACTACTCAGGCAAATTCAGATCGAGGAGGGAGGGAAAAATCAGGGGAAGGGTGGCTCCGGTGGGGTAGGAAGCAGGCTTGGGGGCTATCCTCAGGCAGGAGACAGACAAATTTAATTACGCGACAGACATAAGCCTGCCACTGAGGTCATGCACAGGGGTTAATGAAATAAATGACGGGGAGGACCTTCGCTGGTAGAGGTCTGTGGGTGAAGCAGCTGCTACCAGCCCTCTCCCGAAGCTGCAGCTCAGGGCACGGCTGCTCCGCTGTCCCGGGGTCACTTGTACAAGGCATGGTGGTGATTCCCAGACTCTGCCTTAGTTTGTCCCCTCACAGGACCCTGGCGTGGGGAGAGAGCCAGCAACGCCTGGTGCTCAGCATGAGTCTGTTCCTCCATCCTCCAAGCCGCCCCACTAATGAAAACCGAGAGCGAAATGCCTACACTTCTAACAGGGCATTTTGATTTGCTTTGGCACTGGTGGTAGTGGTGCACAAGATTTTTCTTAGACCCATGTATTCAGAGTCTCTGCAACCCCTCCTGTCCCATGTGCATTAGTCCTGAGAAATTAATGGGGTAGCAGGAGGATCAGGGGAAGCAGCCTGACTTTTCAAACCTGAGTCTATCCACAGGCAAGGTTTGCGAAGGCTGGGGCCCCACATCCTAACTGCCCGATAAACCAGCCTAGAAGATCCTATCACAGGCTTTGACTGAGGTTTATTTCATAGCTGAGCACTTTTACCCTGACAAGTAAAATGGTCTTGAAGGACGAAAACAATGACTAAGCACAGACTTCCACAGGAAGAGATGCCCAGACCTTTATGCAAAAGTTGCAGATATATTTTTTTTCTTTTTTAAATGTATCTTCAAGTCAGAACAACAAAGTTGTTCCACACGATGATTCACACTTTCAGTGCTCTCCTGGTGATGACTGCATTGCCACAACTAACCCCGTCAAATAAAGGGACTTTTTTTATTTTTTAATGTGGCCCTCAATAAATACTGTACTGTTGTCCTCAAACGACAGAACTGTGTTACCTGCCTCTTGTTAGTTAGCCTCATTTTTCATCTAAAGATGGCAGCATACTAAACTTCACATCTGTTAAGTTGGTGAGATACTGTTCTATTCTATATAAAACCTGTGTTTTAGGAGAATTAGGTTCAACAATGCAACTGCAGCTCATGAGCAAGAAAATTATATATTATGTAAAACTTTATCAGAACAAACAGGCAAACTAAATAAACCTACTTATCTTTAATTGAGTAAGCAAACTGCAGGAAGAAGGGAGCACTGATAATAGGGTAAAGGTAGCAGAAGGAAAGGTGCCTGCTAAATAATACCTTGTCAACCGAGCAAGGAGACCTGTGAGTGACTGTACTGGAGTTACAAGAATTGGATGTACATGTTTGCACACATATATGGAGGAGCAATATGAAAGGTGGTGCCGTCCACTTTCTTTGATGTGTACTGGAACCCTGAGTAAAAAACAAAACAAACGAGAGATGCAAATCTGAATTTTTATACTCCAAAGTAACCTGTTACTATAGGATTTGAGCCTCCTGTGGCGTAATTCTGGCTGTAATTACATACGAACAGTACTTGTGGTAGCGTCAGGACAAATATTACCTGCATTAGGTCTTGAACAAACATGAAACGAGAAGTGTAGGTGTTCTCCAACTTACCATGTCCACATAACGCCAGTTAACTGATTTTATTAGGTGCTATGGGCGCCCAACAGTTTGGAAAAGTTGTGTTTTGCATGCCCTCTAGTGGCTTTTGCCGCTGGAGGTTTCCTCGCTCAGAAGTCAGAAGCCCTCCGTGGTCCCAGGGGCCTGCGGCGCGGGGCTGCGAAGGTGGGGAGGGTTGGCAAGAGGCAGCGCCAAGTGAGCCATCTCGCTGAAGGCCTGGAGAGGGTCTCGGGCTCCATTTTGTTTAAAGAAGTTACAGCTCGCGTATAATGATTTTTAATAATTTGGTTAATGCTTGTAGTCATTAATTTTTTTGGAATGTGATTTGTCATAGGGCAGCGTAAACTCTCCAACTGTCTCCTGGAGGGAGGAGGGGGGAGAGGGGGAAATACCGTGGGCTGCGTTTGAATACGTCCAGCCGCGGTATTTACTCCTACACCCCTTTAAGTCACTTGCCTCGCGGCAATTCTCTTTGGATTTTGTTCAGCTCCAATTTAAAGCTTATGCCAGCAAATTAGCGTTTTGGGGGCAAGAAACATTCTCAGCAAAAATTGCTTCTCTCTGGGTTGCGCTTGCGTGCAAAGGCAGACTCAACTTGGCTTCGTGCTACACGCTGGGCATCTTGACTGCACAGAGAAAACGAGCTGTATCTGGGGGAGCTACGCTCAAAACTCATACACAGGCACCATCCTCGAAGCTTTTCAGAGACGGCCCTATCGGCTCCTTCCAGCAGCAGATGCAAAATTAGTCTATATGTTTTAATAATTAACAGCAGTGATAAAAGTCTACAAGGTATCTCTAAGTTAATGTAAGACCTTGTCTGCCTAAATAAAGTTTGTAAACTAGACCTCTGTTTTTCCATCTGCTTTTTGATCTGATGCCTGTCTTAATATAGTAATCAGCAACAAGCAGGAGGGTGTGTTAACATGTTCCATTTGTTAGTATTGCTACAGGCGAGAAAATAGTTGAACTTTGAGAAAAGAAGCAAAACCAAAACAATAGAGTAAGATCAAAGTGAAATCTCTCATGATTTTTCTTTCGCAGAGAGTTTCCTTCTTTTCCTCCTCATGTTTTCAGAGATGTTTCTGCTCTTGGAGGTCACCCTTAGCTATTTTTTGGAGAAAGATGACACGGAAACATCGATACAAGCATTAAAGCGATCCCAAAAGGGAGTTAATGTAGGACCAGATCTGCGGACAAAATTTCTGCTTCAGACGACATCAACAGTTCCACTCTACCTGTTTCACATGCGGGAGCTCCAGATGTGCAGCCAGTGCAGCAGAAGCAGCTCTGCAGGTAAGGGACATAAGGCATCGCAACACACGCCGAAGAGGGGAGTTTCACTGAGTGTTTAGTTTTTTCTTCTTTCAGATGCCATGTGGCAACACAAATGAATCAAAGTTTGAAGGACAGATAGCTTCCCAGCTGTGCCTGCCCCTTAGCAAAGCGAATTGATCCAGCAAAGCAACAATTTCCGCTAAAGCCGGTTGTTTATGTGTGTCTGGACTGACTGTGTAATCTTCCTGAGGCTGAGTTCGCAGGCAGAGGTGGTCGCCAAATCAGTGGATCCTAAGTGGAGTACCGCACACCGGCCATGAACGGACCATCTTGATTTTGTCGGAAAAATGGAACCAGTAAAGTATATGTTATAGTTTAAGGTAAAAGAAATTGGTGGTACTTTTAGTTGGGATGTTGGATTGGCAATGGGAAATTAGAGTTCTTCTTTTATCTCTACTATCAGCCTGGCACAAAGGCAAGTCATTCTACTTCTGTGCATCAGTCAGGAGTCCCATCCTAAAAATGCATAGAATGAAACTGTCCCCTTCTGGAAAGGGCAAGGAAATCCACTGAGGGGGAAGGCAGTATCTAAATGCTAAAGGATATCATGATCATACGGTAATATGAGGGCAGGACTTAGGGTGATATCTTGGGAAACACAAAACGTGCTATGAGTTCCAGGTTTCTGATCAAAATATTTTGATAGTTAAATATCAAACACTGGAAGTACATACAAGTATTTTCAAATCAGCTGCAGCCCTGGAAGCTACAAAGCAAGTAACTACAGTAAAATTCAAAGAAGAAATATGCTACAAAATCCAGCAATCTGATCAAACTATTCTAGAAGAGAGCAAGGTAAAAATCAATTAAGTAGGCTGTTAATTACCAGGTGCATGTTTAACTGCAGCTGGAAAATAATGACTATGGAGTAGCAAATGTAGTCCATGTGTGGGTCTTGAGCAGCAACCAGCTCAGGTGATTCGCGTCATGATAGACTGCCTTAAGCTCCATATAAGTGTGGCTGCTGCTGCTGTGTAGTTCTGGTTTCAGTTTCTGGTAGGACATCAGCTAGCAGCTCTGCCTGGAAAATGGGGGCTGGACAGCCCTTGGTGGTGTTTGTTGGAAGCAACCGTTGTCCATCAGCTCTCTGATGGGTTGTGCATCTGCAACTTTCAGGTATATGAAAGCCTTGCTATGTTCTCTGAAGGGTCAGAAATTTGGTAGTGCATTTCTGTTAACCAGAGGGTGTTAATTGACTTAGGCTGTGACAGAAGAGGTGGTGTTACTATTCTTGTGCTATGAATGGAAAACTGGGGCTTTGAGGGGATGTACCCAAGAATGGGACCTGCAGAGGTAGGGCTTATCCTGGTGCTCTGCTAATGGAAGTGACTGCTGAAAACCTTGTACAGGGTATGGCTCTCTTTGTGGTTTTGCCTGCATCTCCATAGGCCTGCATCTGTATGTTGGAGCTGATGACTTGTGGTTTAGCCCCAGCTGGCAACCAAGCCCCACGCAGCCGCTTGCTTGGTCCCCCATGCTGGGATAGGGGAGAGAATCAGAAAAGTAGAAGTGAGGAAACTCATGGTTTGAGATAAAGACAGTTTAATAGGTAAAGCAAAAGCTGTGCACACAAGCAGAGCAAAACAAGGAATTCATTCACCGCTCCCCATGGGCAGGCAGGTGTTCAGCCATCTCCAGGGAAGTAGGGCTCCATCATGTGTAACGGTTACTTGGGAAGACAGATGCCATCATTCTGAACGTCCCTCCACCCCCCGCTCCTTCTTCTTTGTCCCAGCTTTATATACTGAACATGATGTCACATGGTAGGGAATATCCCTTTGGCCACTTTGGGTGAGCTGTCCCGGCTGTGTCCCCTCCCGGCTCCCCGAGCACCCTCAGCCTCCTCGCTGGCAGCCCAACACAGCTCAGCAACAGCTCAAAACATCAGCATGTTATCAACATTTTTCCATCCCAAATCCAAAACACAGCCTCACACCAGCTTCTGTGAAGAAAATTAACTCTACCCTGGCTGAAGGACATGACTGCAGTCTGTTTTACAGAGAATTGATACTGTTACTTGGCTCTTGCTAACCTGAAAATGCAAGTTTTTCCAGAGCAAAGCTGCGAGTTCTGTGTGCTTTGGGGACTGCAAGAGACTCCTAAGATACAAGGACTGTGTAGCTTAAACCTATACCTATTCCTACTTTCTTTAGTTATATCTTCTTCATCATATTTAGACTAACATTAGGGTTTTTTCTTTTCTATCTCTATCACTTATGTGTTTGATTAATGTGTGTTGCAAGGCAAAGCTGTTTCACTCAACTATAACTTAAAAATAAATAGATCTCCCCAATATCCATCATGCAGTTAACCTCAAAGTTGTTTTCTAGAATCTGGCTATCTCTGTGCCTATCATGGTGAGATTTTGATTCCCTTGTTAAAATCTAGTTTGCTAGTAACTGCCATCTGTCTAACTTTTACAACTTCTTGTTCAGATATGCTTTATTTCAGTGTTCATTTTAATTGCAGTCTGAGGTTACCTGACAATTGTTGCTTGACTTGTCCTGGCACCTACACAAAGGCCCCACCTAGGGCTGAGGTATGAGAGAAAATAAAGTATAACCTGATTCCATCGCGATGGACTCATGTGAAAATAGTATCACTGCTGTTTTGCAAGCTTTGGCAAAACATAAGCTACGTGAAGGGGAAAGTCAGGTCTTTTGCTCTTTTTTGGAACAATATAGGGGAAAGACTTGAGATGTAGAGATAGGGAGAGCATTATATTGTGTTGCAAGGTCCGTTTCCTTTATCACTCGCAGACAAACCTGTATTCTCATTGAAAATTATTTCAAAATTAAGAATAAACTGATAAATCAACTTGACTTCACATAGTGTTTTGACTGCAAGAGAAGTCTGTGGCAGACAGGCAACCTAGAGGCTCCCTTTTGCAGGGTCTTTTCCTTTATTCCTAGTGAATACCAGTTTTCCCTCGTCCAGGTTCAAAGTGGTGTTGCCTGTTGCCCACAAACTGAGTTAATATCAGAGTAACCCACCCTCCTACAAGGCTGCCTCTCTTTCCTGGGCCCGTGGTAGAGGATTCCCCTAGTTCTCAGAAAATCCAAACTCTCTCTTATCTCATGTACCAAATAACGATAAAGTAGATCTATTGTACTGAAAACACTTGAGGCAAATAGTATTTTGTCTCTTTAATGCACCTTGAGGCGTTACCTGTCTCTTAGTCTCTCGGCTCTTAAAATACCCCTTGGTTGTGTTTTCGGGCTTTGTGACTCACTCAAAGGAAGACATTAAACTCTTTTTAAGTGCAGTTACCGCTTTGAAAATAAGACCTGACTCCAAGTTTTTATGAAAAATAAGTCCAGAAGCACTATATAACTTGAGGACCATTGTAGCCAGTGAGACCGGCTATATGTAACACAGTCAAAACATCTCCAAGTGCAACATAGGCCCTTCAAATCTACCTGCCACGACCCTGTGGGTAGTTTTCATGCTTTTTGCATTGTGTGCTGGGTAGAAGAAAGAGAAAGTTTAGGAAACATTATTGCTTCATGCAATATCTTAATACACATCTACCACCCACTGTGCATATCTAATGCACTATCTACCACCTAGTAGAGCCTGATATTGCACCATAACAAAATTTAGCAGCAGTTTGGAAGAAGAAAAATAACTTCTCATCTCATGAGTAGGCCGAAGTCTCCCTTCTCTCTGTCAGGCAGACCCACTGGAGTTCTACTTGCCCTGCCAGGTCTGAGGTGTTCACTCTTTGTTGATTTATACACGTGATTACTGGACTGATCCATTCTGATATGCTTTGCATCATCTCTGGAAAGCTAAGGCTTTGTTTTCCCCAAGTCATTTGCATTTTCTAGACCTCAACTGATTTCAGCAGAATAGCACCTGTAAGGCTGAAAAGATGCTGTATGAAGCTGGCAAAAATGAAATTAGGCTGTGCAAGCTAATCTTTGTGCTGTTAGGTTTACTGTTTATGCTCTACAGTTATCCTTATAAACCATAGGTGTTAGTTGTTCCAAAAATTAAGCATAATACTTTGCTCCAGGTAGCAACTTGACGTAAAAGGCTTGGCAGGTGATTAGTTAATAATATCACTTAATCTGTTTCAGTAATTTAAATATTGTCAGCAGCTGAAAAAGTGCCTATTGCGAAGTAGCTGCTCTAAGGATGCTTAATCTCTCTGTAAAGTGCTTTTAAGATCTACTGATGAAAGTTAGCTGGTATTAGCTGGTATTACTGTTGTTGTTGTTGTGTCATAAAAACTGGGCGTATACTACAAAATATTTTCTATGAGTGCTCATGTGAATTTGGATTTTAAACAGACTGTTCTAGCCAACTCTTATTTCTTTCAAGGTTGCTTTCACAAATTTTGCTGGCTGGTAAGCTTACAGGGTATACATTTTAAGTCTGAATTCTGCAAGCATTTGCTTTGCAAGTCTGATAGCAGAGATGACTGTTTCATCACCAGAAAACGATGACACCATGCAAAGTGTGACAGAGCAGAGGAATATTGGTCTTTATATAGTGATGTAGTAGCTAACAAACGGGGTGGATAAACCCATCTGTTGAGCTTTCCCATCAGAAACAAACCCAGGTATCTCTCAGGTTAAAGATGGGTAAGCCCTGCTTGCAAGTATCTGTTAGATTGCCCCACCAATGGGCCATGCCTGTTGTCCTTCCTGGAGCAGAGCTCATATGAGATGCCTCAGGTCACCATCGTGCTTTGTGCTTTGCATTGACTGGGAAAGAGGATCCCTGGCTGTTCAGCAAAGCATTTCAAGTCCTGCACATGCCAACAGGGTAAAACATCATAATTAGTCACATATTTCAAGTCTTCTGCTCTTTAGGCAACAAAGTCTGTGTGAAGAAACCACAAGGGCTCGGGCAGATCCAAAAAGCTGTGTTTACAGAATACACACAAACGTAGGAGGCTAGAAACCTGCACCGATGAGCTGGTTGGTTTCTGGCACCTTCAGCAAGAGAGAGCTGCGGATGGCTCGACTGGCTGTTTAAAGGCAGAGTACATGAGTAAGAATGTTATGTACGGGTTTAGTGGTGTTTTTGAAACCCGTAGCAGTAGGACACCAACATAATCTAGTCCCATTTTGAAGCTCCCTTCTTCTTCCAGAATGATACAGATCAGCCACCTTGTGTGCACCTGGAGGGTCTGACTTCTAGTTTTCATTAGAAATGGCTGCTCTGGTCTTGTCCAATAATACAGGTCTACCACAGAGGACCCTTGCTGTGCCCTCTTGCACAAACTGTCTCCTTTCCCCTTGTAATTTTTATTGTTCTGACATGGAGAGCTCTAAATGGGCAAAGGTACTGCAGGAAAGTAAGGGGATGCTCTGTTGTACATGGGTGATTGTGTGCAGATATTCATGGCTGGATCCAGGATTGGGCCTTTCTGAGGCTGCTGAGACAGGACCACACTGATGAGTGAGCCTTCAGCTCTGCTTTTAGTGATATTCTTAAGGTATGAACAACTGATTGATATCCGTGCCAGGTTGAATGATTGAACTGTGCCAGGTACCCTATATTACTGTGCTATCTGGGAAGGTGCTGGAGGTTAAGGAAGCTGCATGTGAGGTGATTGGGAGCAATGACCAAACCTCAGCAGAAGAATCACCTCAGTGGTGCTGCAGGTACAAGGTTGCTTTCTCATCGCTTCATGTTGTCCCATGGCTCCAAGTCATCCTGAAGATGAGTGAGCATTTTCCAGGGGTTTATGATGAATGTGTGAGGAGAGCATGGAAACGCACAGGGTGCAAAACTGAATCTGCGTATGTGTGTGGCTGTTACGTACATCTGTGTTGGCTGCTAAGCTTTGCTGTGGGGATGCGCATGTTGACAGGACTCGGCCCCTTCTCTGCGCAAAGCAGCCCAGTAAAGTAGCTAACACTTTCTGAAGTGGGGACAAGTCGACCTTGGGCTTACCAGGTCCCCTGCCAGCAATCCTGTGCAGTCTGGCTGAAGGGTAGTGCGAGGAAGAGGCTGGGGTTGCACTGAGCAACACTTCCCTGGGTAAGGCTCTGGTTACCCACCATGACGTGTCTTTAATGAGGGCTGGAGGGTGAAAGCATCTGTAGCCCATACCCCACCCTGAGAATTCCCCCTGCCTCCCGGGCTCTTTGCTTGCTTTCCACAGAGGCTTTTGGAGCCTCCTAGTAATAAAATATCAGGGTCTATCAAGTCGAAATGAGAACAACAAAGCAAAGAGGATGCCTCCGTGCTTACTCTCCTCACCTCACTCTCCACCAGCTCTTCTGGGCTGTGGTTGACTGTGTGAAAGAGCCTTGCTCCATTTCGTGGAACCGAGGGCTGTTTATGTGAAGGGAGGAAAAAAAATGTGCTAGCAAAGGATTAAAGTTTTAATAGTCATAAAGGAGAAGATGCTCTGTAATAAGTATCAACACCAATTGACTAGCTTCTGCTGTTTTGACAACCTCCAGGTGTTCTGCAGTAGCATGATCTGCACCTGCCTGTGTTGTGCTCCGAGGTGCTCTCCTCCCCACTGAGCTGTCTCTTGCCTTGCAAATCTCTCCTGAGAAGGGCGGGAGCAGTTCATGTTTGGTATGTTGTCATGGAACCAGAAACCCCTTTGGGCGGATAGTTGTCATATTTGCCTGTTTGGAGACAGGCGGGAGTGCCCCTCGGCGGCGTTCGCTGGCGGCCATACGGGGGCTGCGCGGGGCTCCCCCCTGCCCACGCTGCGCTCCCTGCTGCCAGGGGCTCAGCAGACCTGGAGCTGGGCCAACTCCCCGAAGGCCTGCGCGTGCCCGCTGTACCTTGGCCTGCTCTAGTCTCTCCCGTAGGAAGCAGCGCGTTCCCTCCGAGGCCGGCGCGCGCGCGGGGAGTGGGCGCGCAGATTTTCACTTGTGGGTCAACTGGGCAGGGAGGACGGGTGTAGTGTCTCGCTGCTGGCTGGGCTTGAGGAGTGACCATAGCTCAAGTTGAGGAGCGTGTTTGTCTCTGGATGTCCCTCGTGTTCATAAAATGAATCTTTTAACACAAGTATCCCTTCTTCCTGGCACAGACTTCCGTCTACCAGACCCAAAGCACTTTTGACGCTCTTTCCATAGGGTTTTCCCTCTTCTGTCTCTGGGTCTGTTAAATATCACATCAGCTCTGTTTGCTCCAAGGGGCTGGTCAATGCTGGGACATGGATAAGAGAGAATGAGGAAAGCAGTTGATGCGGAGTCTGGATTTGGTTGTTTGTATAGCTATAATAGTCCTGTCTTCTGGCAAATTTCATGACCCGATTTGTCTTTCCTTGTGCCTGATCTTCTCCTGCCCCAAGCCTGACGCTTTCCTCCAGCACACTACACCTCCTGTATTTCAGTACACTGACACCCGTATGTACTGTACCTACATAAAGCTGGAGGAAGAAGCTGTCATTCCTAATATACTTTAAGTCACTGTTCGTAGAAGCTAAGGGTGAGGTCAGCAGAGCGAGGCCAAAATCGCGCCTTGCTGCCAGTGCAGGGCTGTCTCCCCATCCCTCCCACCCCCAGCTGCGCTCCTTCCCTGCCCCAATTCCGGTGCGCGTCAGCTTGCGCAGACTGATTCAGCCCGCTAGACTGGCCGTGGGTTGTTTCTCCCACCCTCCCTGGGTTAGCTTCCTGCTGGATTGCCGCCTTGAGTTGGTTCATCGGCCGCAGGCCGGTGCCGGCGGGAGGGAGCGGGGTGGGGAGATGGGCTGGGGTGGATCCCCTCTCCCGCGGCGTCTGCGAGCCTCGGAGTGAGCCCAGCCCTACCGTCTCGCCACACCCTCGGGTAGGAAAGCGAGGGACACTTCAGCTATTCCGAAGATAGATGTCCAGATAGGTAATAACAATAGACAATAAGAGCTGTGTACTGCACACAAGCAGTTTTGGCAGATAACAGCAATTCGGATATCGGTGTCTGACGAGCGGTGCTAGGTCTAGTTGTAACTGCAAACCCACTGACACAAAGGCGCACGCAACTAAGTGCTTTTTTTTTTTTTTCCCCTCGCCTTTGCTTTCTGTTGCGCTTTACCCTGGTGGATAGAGACTTGTCTGAATGAATAGCATTCTATTATCATAAAGGTGGCTACTTCGTAACTGCTAGTAATTACACTTCAGAAATATGCCCCTGAAAGATTGGCACATCTGTTACAATCACTGCTTCTCCCATCATTACATTTCAAAAATACATGTTTCAAAATTTGGCTTTGAAATCAGATTTATCTGCTGTGTTCTTGAGTCGTGGCCCTGAATTTAGAAAGGTGCGCATGTTCTCAGAGATGTATAGAATGTAGATGTAGAGGAATAAGAGTTCCTATTAAAAATTCAACTTATCCTTTTGCTCTTTTCCATCCTTGCTGAGTTGGACCAAATCTAGACTTTCAAAGGTGCAGGTTTAAGCAAGCTTCAACCAAACTTCTGTAAGGGAATGCAGCAGTAAATGGGATTATGGTTACCAGAGAGCCTAAGTCTGCCTCCGTTCTTAGAGACAAGAAAATTTCCACAGAAGTGGCCAGTTCCTATGAAGATACGTGAGCTGCAGTCATTCTTTGAGGGTCCTTAAAAACTGAACCCTCTCTAATACATTGTCAAATTGAAGGCTTGGATATACTTTCTTGCTCAGTCCTTAGTTCAGGAAGCATTTAAACAAATGGGCAATCCTATTTCTATTCAGCAGGGCATTTAATTTCAGTAGTGCCAAAGGAAAAAAAGGCTTTACTCCATGTTGGGTCTTAACGTGGCTGAGAACTGGAGGACATTAAGATTTGCGGTTTGAAATCTCTTCTGTTACGAACTGTTTTCATGCTTGACTCTGGACATAAGACCAAATTTGATCCTCATTTAATCTTAATAGTTAACTCTAAGTCCCTAAAACCTAAACATCTGTGGGATGAGCCTTCTTCACAATTTTCACAGATGGTCAAGTTTTCACAAGGGCTGAATGTCTCTGCTCCTGGCAGAACTGAGTGGCACAGGCACCCTGTAAAAGAACAAAAAGAGCTTTATAGCCTATCCCTGGCAACCAGCTGCCAGCTCGGAGAGGCAGTTGGCCACCTCTCCTGCAGTTGTTTCAGTGGGTTATGGGACAATAAAATAAAGCTTGTTAGTAAAGGGCTAAAGTCATGCTCTGATCTTATTGAGAGCCTGCCCGAATTGTTCATAATCTTCTGTTTATCAACTATTACTAAAGTTCATTTATTTATAACCATGACAAATAACCCTTATGAACATTCCTCCAGTGATTTATTGTGCAATTGTTTTGCATTCCTGAAGCATAAAACAAACCATCAAAGTAAGACATGATGCAAGATATTAATTTTTAAGAAACAAATGGAGGAGAATGATTCCTTGAAATGGACAATGCAAAACTTAAACCAGCTGCTCATACACTATGATAAGATTTAACATGGAAAGTTACAGTTCTGATGAGCTCTGCATGAGAAGTGCAAGCTCTTTTATTGTAAAATAGATAATAATTAGGCCACTTCATCACAATGTCACTTAGCTCTCCAATAATTCATCATCCTGCCTTAAAGACTGGGCTGTTGCTGGGCAGCCTTGCTCTAGAGCCTGTGTCCCTCATTGACCTGTAGTTGCAGAAAGTGGCTCATGTAACCTGATCCAGTTTCCATTATGGAAAAAGGGGGCTGGATCAGACATCTTGTGCGTGATGTCAATAATCACATTTATATCTAATCTCCACTTGTCCATCCTTCACTCTTGTAACAATGTGTGCACCAGGAAGCTGAGCTGCAATTAGGATACCACAGGAAAGACATGGAGGTTGTACTCCTCTCTCCCAAGGTCTTGGGAGACACATAAGACTGGGCCTGGCCAAAGAGTGTCTCATGTGCAAAGAGATGGTGTTTACTGGCTCTGCTTATCCTGTCTGTCCCAAACTCATGAGGCAATGAAAAGCCCTCAAATTGCTTAGGACCTTTGTGTACAAACAAGCATGTTGCATTCACCCAGAAACCAATGGGTGCCCAGTGCACTGCACAGAAGGATTCATCTAAGACAATGTTGGGACCTTCTTCACAAGTATTAGTTTTGAGGACCCCTGAATTAGCATGGGTCCATCAGTCAGACCTGTGCTATTTGACCAACATGTCATACGGACATATATCAAATATTAGATGGGCTGTACTGTTGTGTGGTCTTCTGGGTAATCCAGGTAACATCAGGATAAGTGAGCAAGCATGTGATGCTGGTTGTGTTACTGTTGATTGTACCACCATTCAGCTCCATCCCAATCCCACCACCAAACTGCAAGCAGAGCATGGGCGTGCTGTGAAGCCTGCTGGGGTTGTTTGGATCTGCCTGTGAGCTCCTGGGTTTGTGACTGCTCGTCTTGGGCCCTGAATGAAGTTTTTCTTGCTCTGTCATGTGCATTCTCTGGAGAGTTCACCCTGCAGCCTTTCCCTTGAGTGGTCTTTTTCTGAGGTGTCTCTTATATTTGACTGTCTCGTTTGCAGGACCTTAGTTATCCTTTTAACCTATGCCCCCTCATCAGGCTGGCTGAGGTTGATCAGTGGGCTCAAGAACTACTAGAGAAGGACACACCTACATATCTGCCAGCAAATACAGGCACACACCCATACGAAAATACACGTGAACTAGGCACATTATGAATATACACACCTATTTTTCCTAGAAGCCAGATGAAAACCCTACAGACTCTTTGCCCACTCTCGCTGTTGCGAGCAGAGTCAGTCTCTCAAGATCCAGGAAGCCTGTAGTGAAAGTGTCTCAGAGTTAAACAAATTAAATGGCTGGCTAACATTAACATAATCAAGCTTCATCTCAGCAAGAGCTGAAACAATGTACAGAGCCCTAACATTACTGGAAATTTGTGAAATGAGCATGCTGTTTCTTGGTTGTTTTGTTCTGTTTAATACCAATTGTTTAGAAAAGAAAACTTTTCTGAAAAAGGAAATCAAGAGCGTTTCTCCATCCCTACTGTTGCTGCAATAACAGGAAGCAAAATTCACATATACAGAGCTTGGCAGATAAGAGCTGAATGGTAGTTTGTTTTTTACAGACGGTGGCAAGTGATCCGAAAGAAAATCAAATATCTTGCCCTTGTAATTCACAGTGAACCGAGCTCTGAGTACCCTGGGACTTGTGCAGGCACCAGGATGGATCTCCCCAGGGACGAGAGCTGCAGGAGACCTCTCTTTTGAACTGGAAAAGTGGCTCCAAGCCAGCATGGTCACAGGTTGTCAGCTGTAGCACCATCTGTGTAAGGTGACCTGGTCACTTACAGTGGGAAGGCAAGGGTGGCTCTGAGCTGCAGGCCGTGCTTCACCCAGGGGCTTCTCCAACTTACGTTCTGTTGCTTTTCTGATAAAATGTCACAGGACCAGGGGAGGGAAAGTTTCAGCTGACTGGCTGTGTGAAAAGATGAAATCCAGGTAGTCTGTCTGCTCGTTGCCTGGGCAGGAAGATCAGCTGGTGGTCTTCCTTCCTCAGGTGACAAATCTCAGCAGCATCCCACACTCTGCAATGGGCACGGCATGGGTTGCCTTGCAAAGTGCCTCAGCTGCGAGACGAAGGTTTTGCAGCAGCAGTGCAGGGAGCAGCCGAGGGCACTACTACGGTTTGAGATTTTGGGACAAACACAGGAGCTGCACGGTTCTACTATTGCTACCAGCAGCAAAGTAATTAATAGACTTGACCACTTACTTGTCTTTTTTGGGGGGTCAGAGTGGGTTCTCCCTATTAGGAGACTCGCACCTCTCAGGTGTTTTCGGGCTATCTGCAGAGTTAAACAAAGGGGTTCTGTGTATATATTCCAGTTGATATGTATAACTCCTGGAGGAGAAAAAAATGAGCGTTTAAGATGCTAGAGCCACTTTGCTGCAGCACACCAAGGATTGTGCTCCACAGCTCTCCCCGTCAGGGTCCATACAGTACTTGGCAGTTTCCCTTTAGGCTCCTGTGTCTTGTCACTTCCCTTACACTTTCCATCTAGTTTCTTAGGTTAGTATGTAATGTTTTGTTCCACATTCTTGTTTACAGAGCCTGGAATAATATCAGTGGATTTCATTTAATCCTTCCTTTTCACCTAACCTGAGAGTTAATCCGGTTTTCTGACAGCACGTTATTGTCTGCTAAAGCTGGCACCACTAAAGCATACGCTTTCTGAGTCGGGGCTTGCTCACCAGCTGGTACTGTTCGGTGTACGTGTGTGATACCATGTCAGTAAAAGAAATGCCAGATTACATCTTTAGCAGTAAAAACCAAAGCATTTTAAACAACTGAAATTCATTCTGACCATTGTGTCCTCTGTCAAGTGTGGGCCTAAGAGGCAAGCACATACTCATTTCTGGGGTTGTAATAGTGGAGGGAGCCTTGAACGAGGCTTCTGCAAATAAGGACCTGTAGGAACTCGGGATTCCTGCCCCGAAGAATTTACTATTTAAGAAATAATATACTTCCATAATGTATATGTCTCGCCCAAAGGTCCAATCACACAAGGTGTTTTAAGGGCTGAAATTAAGCTTGATGGGGTAGCCTTATTAAACTATTTGCCTATTGTTGCCTTTAGGCTGGGCTGCATTGCAGACGTGTTTGCTGGCTTAAGTACTTTGAACCAGTTTGCCTGTCTTGACACAGCAGAAAAAAACCTATTGGGGTTTTTTTGGGGGGTGGTGGAATACTTTGAATAGCATCTGACAAGCTGGGATTCCTATTCATATGAATTGCACTGCTGCTTAAAACATAGAGATAGAAAACATGTCTGTATTTAGAATGGGCTCTGTGTGTGTGTATGTACATATGTATATATGGGCTGGCAGCTCCCTGTCACTGGCCCTGACTCTCTGTTCTGTCCACTTGCCCCTCATGTTCCCGGTGTCCTCTGTCGTGTTTCCTATCTGGGAATGCATCTTTTACTTACCCTTCACTTGCCACCATGGGATAAAATGTTTTTTTTCTCTCTCATGAATGATAAAAACAAGCTCCATTTAATTGTAATGATAAAGCAATGAGCAGCTTTATTACTAATGTTAACATTGCAGTAAGTCTTTGACCACTTGTGAAATGATGGCTGATGCTCTTCTTGATACCTGGGTCATTTGAATTTTGATCAGGTGGGACGTAACTCAGCGTCTTGCTGCTGTGACACATGGCTGAGCAATTCTCGCCACATCTTACCAGGGAAATACCTACAGCCTGGCCATTTAATTTCTGTTACTTTTTTAAGTTAACTGGGAAATGTGTCATCTTTAAATAATCTGTAGGAAGCGTCTGAGCTGGCAGTATTGTTTGTGGAAGGCAACCACTGCAAATGTTTGGCATCTCCAGTGTTCATGTTTATTGCTTGTATATGGATGGCGAGGCATAAGCGGAAATAGCCGTAGCAAATTGGAGCACAACAATATGTACCCTAGATGGCTTCTGAAAGCATGTGAGTTTGCAGGGATTTTCACACAGTCAAGCCTCTAGATATCCACTCCAAGAAAATAAGAAACAAGCCCAAATCCTCACCCTCATGGGCCTTAGCACACATCTTCAGAGCAATACCTCTCTACTAGAGAATTGTTCTTCTAGAGCAACCAGTTTCTACTCATAACCGGGTGGATGCTCCTTGCTGTCTGGTGGCTAACTGTAAGCTTCAAATGACACCTTCAACCGAGACAAGTGCAATTAAATTGTGTTTTACGGATCTGGGTGGCTAAAACCTGGGTGGAACCGAGTCAGCACTTCTGTGGTGATGCACAAGCTGGGCAAGACCCGTTGCCGCTTACCACAGAGCTGAGAAACCTCAGCCAGAAAAGTCCAGGTGTTGACAAGGCTGGAGAACACTCGCTGCAAGCAACGAGCAGCTCCGGGAAAACAATTCTTGATTAATAAGTCATGGGAAGCTTTCGTAACGCCCAGCTTAATAGAATTTAGAGATGCGAGAGGATTAAGTGAATAACAGGAAGCACCCCGCAAGAATTCCCCCTCCGAGCGCGGCGGGCGAGGGGCTGAAGCGAGAGGGGGAGCGCGCGCGGGCGCTTGCAGTCGAAGGCGCGCTCCCGCGAGCTGCTGCGCGCTCCCGCGGGCTGCTGCGCGCTCCCGCGGGCTGCGTCGCGCGCAAGCGCTGCTGGGGCCGGCCGGGGAGCAGGTGGGCAAATCCCGCCTCGCCTTGGTCCGCGGGATACCGAGACGCGGTTTTCTGTCTCGCGTCGTTCTTTTCCCCTCTCCGTCCCCTGCAAGGAATGCCTCCTCTGCAGCTCTGGAGGTACGGCCCCCTTCGCTGGGTAGCTGCTGCGAGGGGCGGGATCTTCAGGGCAATGCTCGGAAGCGACGTAACCCAGCAACGAAAATGTCTTTTGTAAAATAGAACATTTTCCTGACCTACTTGAAACCAGCTTAGTGACAGCAGGGCTACCCAGGACAAAAAAGGACTGTCTGTCTGCGTGAGCTAAATTAGCGTTTTTATTTGAAGCATAAAACATTGACAAGAAAAACAGCTGTAGATATAAAAGGTAGTTAACCAGAGAAAACAAGCATATTGCTTAAACAGGGACGCTTGACAGAGAATAAGTTATCAAAAGCACAAAGATGCTTGAAAAATGCTGTGAGAACGACAACAATTTTCTGCCACATAAGGGGAAGTATGATTCTCCTGAGCCATAGCATATAATAATCTGGAGTAAATCATTCCCTCCCTTTTCAGACAAGCACTTTTCACTGCCAAAAAGTGACAACTGTACCACAGACAGGGAAAAAGAATTACTCTGCAAAACTCTGAATTGCACTTTGTCTCCAGATACCAACTTTAAATTGCCATATCAAAGAAGAGTCCCACTAACATCTTTTTAAATTAATAGCCATTAATCTTGTGGTCCCACTGATAGTGCCAAAACAAATAAATAAGGTTTTTTTTTTTTTTCATTCCCAAGGCAAGAGTGTTGTTGCAAGAGCAGCGCAACAGCTATGCACGAGGTCCCAAAGGTGCAGGAATGAACAGAACTGCCCTGTAAACTTGGGACTGTAACTGGCATGTTGGTGGGAAAAGGAAGGGGGAAGTGTTTGAGTTATCTTCCCAGCCTCTAAAATGCTGCGAAACAATGTTAATTCTCTGTTATACTAATGTGATAGGAACGTAGAAAAGGCTCAGCTTGCGAACAGCAGTATGGACACATGTCCCAAGACCTGGATAAGGTGCTCCTATACGTTTGCCAAGCAGTAGCGCAGTCCAATTTTTTGTCTGTCCCCTGAGCACCTGTAGCTCCTGTGGCTGTATTAAATTGAGTAATTTTGTGGGTGTTTTTAGCGTTTATCCTTGAAATACCCCTCAAGAATAAGAGTGCTAGCCTTTACAAGTCAACAGGAAAAGCCACAAAGACTAAAGGACTCCTCTGAGATGAAGGAGAGAGGTTGTGGTGGAGCAGGGAACTGAACCCATACCCACTATGTTTCCAGCTACAGTCCCACCTGCTAAATCACCCCTCTCTTTGCCCTGCTTATTGGGGGGCAGCTTTTCTTTCCCTGCAGGGGTGGGAACTGGAAGCTAGCAATGTCAGCAAGCTTTGGGGAGAAAGCAATGGTCATAACGCTGTGAAGTGGGTCTGGGCACACTTGGTATCCAGGACGTGCCCAGTTCCTTCACAAGTACACCCCACGGCAGAACGAGTAACCAGACCATTCACTATGGGAATGTCAGTGAAGGGTAGGAGTAATTCCTCAGATTTACACACACACGCCCCCCCCATTATACTCACACACATTTTAATAGTCACAAGTTAATTTTTCACCAGCTAGTAAAATTCTTATGTTCATTGAAAAGCCAGAAAGGAGCAAAATATTTGGTGAAAAATTGAAAAATCTGAGGTACCGTAGTAAAAAAGCAAAATATCTCTGCACTGACATAATTTAGTGCTGCGAGCTGCAGTGTGCGTGTTTCACTCTCCCAGTCTTTCTTAAGCCTTCTGTGAGGTACCACAGCACAGTGCCTCAGCAGCAGTCGTACGGCATCTTAGACTGTGAAGGGCAACTAAGGAAAGAAACCCAAGGCACCTGATTTAAAATGTCAGTACGGATTTAATACTGTAGCACTTCATTATCAAGATCCCTTTTTTCTGAGTGAGAAAAGAAAGGGATGAAATATTTTGCTTTTCAACCAAAGCTCCTTTGGCAGTTTTCAAGCGTACAGGCTTACAATGAAAAAGAAAAATTTGCTATGAAAAAACCCCACCTATATTTTGTAACCAAAATGACTTTTTTTTTTTCCCATCAGATAATGTTTGTGATCACCTTTAGCTGAAAGGAAACTTCCCGTTCCCAATACCCCAAATCAAAGGCCAGTTGATATCAGTGTGAGGTTTTGTTTATTCAGAGATGTCAGGATCAGGCTTTAAGTCTGTAGAAACAAGAGGCCCTGTTGCTCTTTTACTTGTAGATGTGCAACTGATGGGTGTTCTGCCTCCAGGAGCTTAGATGACTGAGATAAGGTTTCAGATAAACATCCAAATGTTTAGATTTTTATCTAACCCAAAACTCTGAACCTTTAAAGGATTACCCACCTCCAGGGATAATCCTGTAGCGATTTCAACACCTGTACTGAGTCAAAGTGAGTTCAGAGTCTCCTGGCCACAAGAAATGGTTTAAGCCCATCCTATCATTTGTTTTGGATGGTTAAAACAGTCCGTGTCAGATCTGAGCACGATTAGCTGGGCACTCTGATTTTAAGCGACTCCGTCTCAGGATGACTCCAAAGAGTCATCAATAGGGTCACTTATTACCAAGAAAAACAACCTGTGACTCTATGCTTCTGTGGCCTACAGAGCAGTTATGCCCTGCATGTTTTTATGGTGATTCAGAAGGTCTAAATACCTCTCAGTTTTGTAGATATTTAAATAAGCTGCTTTTCTGTCAGCATTTTGCTTCAGAAGCAGAATTCGCTGCCCTGTCTTGCAATTATCACGAAAACGTGTGGCGCCCAGCAAAGATCTGCTGTAGGTTAGCAGGACTGATCCTAAAAATTGCTGTCCCCAGATACAGAGAAAGGTATCTCATGAGTGGCCATTTCCATCTGTTACCACGAGTGTATTAGACATAATTAAAGGGAACTTTTTTGGTCCTGTTCTAGCATCTGCGCAGCTCGGAGCCCACGGCAGGAGAGGCTGTAGGATGTTCTCTTTCCCAGGCAGAAGCTTGTCAAGGTGCCCTGAGGAGCAATTGGACTTTGGGCTTCATTCAGGTTTCTCTTAAATGAAGCAGTAACTCTTATCAGGGTTACTAGAATTCTTCCAGCATATCTGACAAATTATTCTGGGTTTAGTTTCCCTTTTAGATACTATGATCATGCTTCACAAGCAGCCAGGAATTGGGAGGAAGTGAAAAGAATTATGCCTGACATTTTATACGTACCTGTGCACGTGCCCGTATACATTTATATGATGAACATTATTTCACCATGGATCTGAAAGTGCTTTACAAGCCACTGCCACAAAAATCTTCTTTTCCTCATTGAAAAAAAAAATCAATGGGTATTATTCTGACAACAAAATTATAGACGGAACACAATCTTCCTCGAGGCCTTTTGGCAAACCCTTTAGCCTTATTCAGGCAGTCTCCTGTTAGCCTGCAAAGAAGGCAGAGGGGTTTTTTAATAGAAGGATTGCCCAGTAGACTGAACTGTTGTGGGGGTTTTTTTTTGCTTTAAATTGAAGCAAGAAAAAGAGAGTTCACTAGTCTTCATTTAAGAAGTTCATCTGCTGTAAACTAACGTATTCCTGGAAACAGCTACTGGCTTTGATCACTTTCCTGAAGTACGATGGTATTTAGGGAGAAGCTGATCTTATTTTAATCACTGGTTCTTCAGCTCACCTTTGTAATTAGAAGAATGCTTGTCTCAACAGTGCTCAGGTGGAATGCATAGGAAACATATGATGAACTGGTGATTCTAAGTTTAGCATTTCAGGTCCAGAAAGCAAAACAAGTCTTGGGTGCAAAGCGTTTTCCACAAAATCAAGACACATTTGAAAGATAAAGTTAATTAACAATGGCCTACATAATAAGCAAAGACAAAGGATGAAATAATAGTGAATTAAAGCCAGTTGGGATCTTGTTGTTGCATTCAACAGGGCTAGATTTTCAACCCTCCATTTTCACACTGTGTTTTTCTCTACAGGTTTCATTTGACATTCATGGTGAGGTGAGTTGCAGAGAACTCTGTGATATTCTCACCAACATGTTTCACCCTAGAACTTCATGTCAAGTGAAGAAAAATCCAGTGTGTACTATCTGAAGAGCGCAAAGAAGAGTTTCACCACCCTCGTTGTGAAAAATCTCATCCTTAGACCTAGTCTAAATCTGCCCTCTTTCAGTTTAAACCATTACCTTTTGTCCTATTGCAAGAGACCTTGGTAAAAAGCCTGTCCCCATCTTTCTTATGAGCCCCCTTTAAGTACTGAAAGGCCACAATAAGGTTTCTCCGGAGCCTTCTGTTCTCCAGGCTGAACAACCCCAAATCTCTCAGCCTTTCTCAAAGGATCATCAGAAAAAAGGCCATTTGCTAAAGTGGATTTTACTGCCTACGCTACAAAATAGGACACACGTAGAGTCAGAATACACCTTCTGGAATCTGACAGATATTCAAGCCTGCAATATTTTTGTTCGCTACTGAAAGGAACGAAATATGCAGTCTCAGTTTTTACCTGTAGAAAATTGTGGTTAGACCATAATGGTCTCCAATGGCAAAGTGTTGGTAGGAAAGAAAATACTAGATGTTTTCCCAACTCTTTTCAAAAGCAGTTCAGAATAGGAAGTGTTATTAACAGCAAATCAACAATTAATTAGACATTTGATAGATCACTTGACATTTCTAGAGAGATCCAGAGAAAAATGTAAAAGTTTCTTTAACTCGGAGGTTCTGGACTAGATGCAGAAGCTACCTGATTTGAGAGAAGAGATTGAGTACATAGGAGGCAGACCAGATATCTGGGTTTAAAATGTAATGTAGATTAAGTTCAACTTTTTCTGAATAGTTTCTCCTATTTGGCTTCTTGATTTCAAAATTTTATGTTGATGTGACAATTTCTTTTGAAGATGAGAATCTTTATTATAAAGTCCCTTCAATTCCAGTTATTTCCATTTGCAGAAGAGCTAAGTGTGGGTCAAAAGGCACCAGGAGTGCCTGAGTCCTGGCAAAAGGCAGTCAGCCTTTCCTGAGCACAGTAAGCGTAAGATTACAGTTTGGAAAGGTGAGGAAGAAAGAAATTGATGAGACCACAGAAGGAGCAGAAACAACTTTCCTCCTACCACCTCGCTGACTCTTCATTTCGCTGCGCTCATCCCATGCCACCATGACACTCATGAAATCATGAAGTTACGTCAGCCAGCTGCCTCAGTGAAAGGTCTGCAAGGTAAAGTAGTGGGTAGTTACCTGAAAATGCCGTGAAACAACACAGTGAACATACCTACTTCAGACCTTATGAACCAAGCCTCAGGCTGCATGTTGAATAGGTTTGGATGATAAAGTAGCCTGTTGTTGTTACATGGGTGTTTATTACCTGGTGAAACCTCTACAGCTGTTAATTGCATAAGAATGCTTATTTTAAACTTGCTGTTTGTTAGAGACCAACTACCCCAGCAATTGTATTGCTGCAGCGTTTTCTTTATCTGACATTTAATTGTCGTTTGTTCTTTTTTTTTCTAATACTGAGTTTTCTTTCTGTTCCACTCCAGCCATTTACCAGTTATGTTACTGCCTGTTGCTCACAAGGACTGACATAGTAATGTACACACATCTACTCACCCAGTAAGTGATAAGATATACTAATTTTTGCACACCAGTCAGGAAAATCTAAGCTTCCCCATGCAAAATATTAAGAAAGTTGCTTTGATAGCTGCAATTCCTTGGCAACTGTCATTGAAACACTTTGATATATAGAACCTCACATTTCATGGAGTAAAGGGAGTCTCGGAGAGGCCAGATCCGAAGCCAGACAGCCAAAGCAAACACAAATACGACCCTTTTTCAGAACGGGTGTTTGCAGAGCACTCACCTCGCTGACCTGTGTCCCGGGCCATTTGAGTGTACAACAGCCGCTTACATCTGATCAGTTACACATTTTTAGGGTACATGTCGGGCACCAACAAGCAAATAAAATATTGAAAAGGGGAATGTAGCTGCGAGTCCCTCACACCCAACTAGCGAAGTCGGCAGGCCAGCCATCTCTGCGCTGGTACAACAATAATCCCTCTTACAGCTTCTCGTATTATGAATGGAATCTAAGATATGTCCGCCTGAGAGGGGGAAGTAAGAGAGGAAGACGGGGAAATGGACAGGAACGGGAGGGAAAGAAGAACAACAATGCGGTGCTTTGAAAAGGTAGGCTTGACTCCAGCTTAGCGCCAAACAGCGCTGAGCTGCGCGGTGGCTCGGCAGCTGGGAGGTTTTCCTAACGATGTTGTGCGTTGTGCTGGAGTGGCTTCTGCCGCCGCGACACAGCCACGCTGCTGGAGACTCTGGGGAATTACCTTGGTATTTAACTTGTTGTTATGAAAACAGTGAGTTTGACTGCAGCAAGAATAGTTTCTTCCCAAACAGTTACCAGAATCCTATTGTTGGTCTCCTCCTTGTTGACCTTTTTGCTGGTTTTGCGATTATAATAATGATTTTCCCGGCTTTGCTATCTTGAATTTGTTTGATTTATATTGTGCCAGGAATTCAGAAGGGGAAAAAGCAACCCATCTCCGGCAGAAGTTCTGCTAAATGAAAGATTTTAGAGAATTATTTTTTTTGAATGGAATTGTGGTGGGAAGAGCAAAATTTTCCTTGCTTTAAGCATTTCAATTGTATATGGCCATTAGAAACATAGGGCCCATTTTCAGCTCCAGTATTATGCTGCTACCACACAAGCTGTTGAATTGTGTTTTTTTTTTAAAATACATTAAAAGCAAATAATATTTCTTTTACAGTGCAAAGGCTGTGAAAAAGTCTTACAATGATGTTTGAAACTGTAACTTTGCTGAGATCAATTACTTTCTCGCTTAGTTTTGTTCTTTTCTGAGGGTATTTACTGAGCTTTCTACTCTAACTGCCCCCCAAGTAAAATTCTGAAATTAAGAGAAATGCCCTGAAAGAGTGGGTCACAAACCTGCTTTGGATAGCTATAAGTAGGCTTTACTCAGGATCCTGTTTGCAGCATCTCTGTGTGAAACCTCTCATTGACCTCCCATGAAGGTAAGGGTCAGGTAAGTCTGGTTTAGGCCATGCTTTACCCGTTTGTGTTGTGGAGGACAACGGCATGACAAAATCATTTTCAGTTCTACTCTCCTGTGTCTTCAGACCGAGTTTAATCTCTGAGAGTGCCCAAGACAGTGACGATCTTAGGAAGGTGTTGGCTTGTGCAGAAATCAAATTATTTTAAAATTCTCTGACTACGAAATATGGCATGAGGGCAGCTGCATGAGCTCTCCCTTGCCCTCTGCTAATGGCCTGTGACATTGGCACAAGGGAGTGTGTAACTGTGCCTCCGTCTCTGTTCAGCCCATGTCCCCCATTGTATTTTAACAAGTCTTGCATGAAGCCACAAGATAAAAGCCAGTGAAAGTAAGTGTCTGTTAACTTAGACATAGATTTGTGTAAATTCGTGATGCTATTTTGAAAGCAAATTATAAAAATGAAAGAATATAAAATGATTCTTACATTTCCTACCATAAATGCTCTCTATTGTAGATAGTTGACTATTTCTGAGGTGACATTTGCATACAAAATTCTGCACCGCTATGATAAGATAGCATAGTCATTATGATGTTATTTGCTGTGCTTATACAGTATGCTGATTCAGTTCCTGCATGTTTCTTTTCCTTTACAACTTATGGCTGTGTTTTAAAAAAAAAAACAAAAACACAAAAAACCAACAAAATCAAAACACAGAGAAGTCCTACTTTTTTTTTTAATTGTATATGAAACTGTATGTTATCTATGCTCTGCAAAGCTTACATTTTGATTGACTTTTCTTATCTGCAAGGATATACTTTTCTACAATAAGACCAGTATGCCATTAGCTACTTATTAAAGTCCTATTAGGAGACAATTATTTTAATTATTATATATATTAAGATTAGAGTACTGCTGAAAACATGCTATCCACTTCAGGAGTACAAAAGACCTCTCCATCCCACACCCAGCTCTACCAAGAGAGCTTGCAATTCACAGAGACAATGCCAGCAGGGGACAACCGAGGAAGCATTCAGGAGCTGGGAGATCAGCGTAGCTTTGAGAAAACACACACACAGTCTTGAATACATTTTATTAGGACCTAGATAAACAAACTATACAACCATCCTGTCCACAGTATGTATTTTGTTCTTAAACGACAGTAATGTAAGTGAAAGGAGGCAAACATCAATTGCTGGTTTGCTACAACCTCTTCCAGTGATGGTGGTGTTTTGACATATTTCTGTAAACAGTCCTCTTCTTTATACCTTCTTTCTTGAATTTTGCATATAGTAGTCATATATACTGTGCCTGCAGACTCTGTAAAGATGAACATTTTGTACCCCATTACAGACTTTATTAGTTTGTTACCAAAGGTACCATCTCACATTAGCCTCTTTTTTCCACAGGGTTATTTGTATGGCTATGTGCAGTAGTAGATTTTAGCATAAGGCAGGGAAATAGTTGAAGAGGAGCAAGGTGCTGCTGCAGTTTAATGAAAGAGTCCAAGTGCCACATGAAGAGGCTGCAGAATGGTGCTACCTCTCATTTGTTATTTTGCTCCACTTCCCTCGGCAACACCTTCTAATACTCATCATTGCAGTGCAGATGGAAATGACTCAGTAAATCTCCACCTGGGGAATATCAAAACCTAGACAGAGTTCAAATATTGCTGAAACAGAGACACATTTAACATCAAATCAGGAAAATCAGTCCAACACTGGGACAGAGTTAGTACGCCAGTCTTCCTCCTTCTCCCTTGCCCTCCCCTGGATTGCCCGAAACCCATGTCGGGCATGGGTGTTCACTTATTTCACACTCCTAGAATTTAAGTTTGTGCACTGGAAAGTGAGAATGGATTTATGGAGCCATGACTCATCCCGAGGCACAGAAGAAAACACTCTTACCAGCACTCTGGCCTAGCTCAAAGTCCATTTCTCAAGGGTGGTCTTGCAATCAAGGGCTTGGAGAAAGCATCTGGATCCCTGCTGCCAGACACAGGTGGACACTGACCCAACCAAACCTCTTCTGGCAAAAAGCTCCATCCTGCAAGATCACTGAGACCTCAGGCTTCAATGTGGTAAACGGTGAGACTAAACCAAACACTACCCTTCCTAATGGCCTTTTGGATGCTGTCCTCGAGCAGCAAGAAAGGGCCCAAAATATTGTCTGACCAAAAGGCTATTCTGTTGCCAAATAAAATGTTCTCAGGACTCTGGTAAGGTTTCTGGGAAAGGATTTTTCTCTTCACAGAAAGGTGGTCTTAACACTTAGCAGAATGACTGCCAGGTGGGTGACTGCTTTGATTTTCAGGTTTTTCAGCATTTTCTACCTCTATGCCCACCTGTGAGCGGAGAAAGCAGATGCAGATGATCTGCTTAAATGCCAGGTGCCACAAGGAGATAGGAAGCTCTTCTTATCACCTTTTGCTGCCTCTAAGCTGGGCTGTCGTGCAGTGGTGCACAAGTTAAATACGATGGGGGAAAGCCACTCGCTTGAGATTGCACAGGTGGGGAAGGAAAGCAAACCCTGAGCCCTTAGCCCAGTCTCCAGCTGATGTTTTCCTCCTCGTGTGCCAGCACTCAGTTTAGGAGCTGCTTATTTGCACAGTTCAAGGCAAGAGTTATCTTTCAGTTGTGTGTTTGTACAGCGCCTAACACAGTGAAACCCTTCTGCTGGACTGCAGCTTGGAGACGTTATCACAACACAAATAGTAAATAATAATCAGGTTAAAGATAGCACTGAATGAAACCAGAGCAATACATCTATTGGAGGCCAAATGGTACACAGTGCCAGCTCAGGCAACTGGCTCTCAAAACTGAAAGAGAACATTCCTCCACAGTAAAATAAACACTACTCTTTTTCTCTTGAGCTAGATAAAGCATTGTGTATTTCTGATAAATCCATATGGTTTTCTTGCTTGCAGAGGAAAGCATGAAGAACAACAATTCCCCAGATTTCTTCCTCAGAAGTTGCATTATCAATAAATGCCTGCGATATCAGTCGGGTTCTTTAGCCCACACATCCGGCCAGTATCTTAATTGCAATAACTTCACGTCCCAAAAAGCCAATGCAGTGATATACAAGGGACCTGATTCCAACCCCTAACCTCTCAGAGCCCGGAAAGTCTTTCAGCATTCCTGCAAACTTACATAAGAGAGAAGGAGCAGATAACATTGTATGCTTGCAGTTAAACATGCAGGATGCTTGTGCCCTCTTGCAGAAAGGAGTGAAAGAATGGCCTCTTAGGAAGTCGTTCTGAATTAGAAAATGGCCTTATAACTGAAGAATTTGGAGTCCAAAACCAAGGACCCCTGGGATTGTCCAAACTGTTTTTTCAACTCTCAAAAATGACTTCATTGCATTTTTTTTTTTTTACAGTCTATGACAACCCAAAACCTACTGAATAAACAGACAAAATACTGTATGCGGTCTTTATATATACTGAGCTAGGCCTTACTGGCAGCATCATACGAAGTGGAGAGAGGACAGGCCTGACTTATTCTTAAGTGGAGAAGGATATTCTCTTGACTTAAAATTTAATTTACCTTTAGAATTGGGAACTACAGACCAGAACTGGGAAGTCAGACTGGTCTGACTTCCATCCCTGGGAAGGCAACAGACGGCCTCACACATCTCTTGGGAAAGAGTCACCTTTGGGGAAGGGAGTGCCTCTCTCTGGGTCTCTAGGAGGGTGTCAGTAGCACAAGGGTGAAAGGAATCCTATGAGCGTAGTTTTCAAAACACCTGAATTTTCAAAAGCCCTTTATGAGGTGCCACACTAAAGGTTATTGAAGAAACTAACTGGCCAGAGGATTGCAGTCAGCAGTGGAGAGTCCCTGGGGATGGGTGTTGCGTCTTTATTGATAATGAAGAGAAGGGAGTGAACAGTAAAATGTGGAAGTTTGCAGATAATACTCAGAAAATAGGCAAATGCTCTGCTGGGTTCAGAAGGACCAAATCATTGTACAAAAAGGTGATGGATGAGGTCCAGGTAGATAAATGAAAGGTGAGGGAAATCTTTGGAGAAATAAGCTAAACCATCCCTTCGTGATCCTGAACTCGGGTAGCTCCAGTGCGGGAAAGAGACCTCGGCATGGTCAGTGACAGTTCTGAGAGATCATCTGCTCCGTGTGCGCTGGCAGCCGGAAGAGCCAACAAAGCATGGGCCATCACAAGGAGGGGCATGGATAACGAGAGAAAGAGTGCCGTTTTCCTGCCGCTGAAAACTGCTGCAGTGACAATACCTGTTGTGCAGTCCTGCATCTCGAGGAGGGTATAGCGGAGCTAGGCAAGATGCGGTGAAGGGCGAGGAAAACAGCTCAAAGACTGACGATTGCATATCTTATGAAGAGAGACTAAAAAGATTGAATCGCTTCAATTTGGAGAGAAGGCAGGTGGGGATGTGAGGGGGGAGATGGTAAAAACTTAATCACAAAGGTAGTGGATTGGGTGAAGGCAGAAGGGTTATTCACCGAATTCCTTAGTGCTGGAACTAGTGGACGCTTGCTGAAACTATCAAGAAATCAGTTTAAAGAGTATACTTCTCCTCTGTGGCTGGCAATGAAACTCTGGGATTTGTTGCCACAGAAAGATTCAGGCAGATGGTGCCTGCAGGTTCGGAGGGAGAGATCAGACAAGCTCAGTGACAGCAGGTCCACAAGTAAAGGCTAAAGGAAAGTGTCCCCTATCATCCCTAATACATCCATTGTGGGTCTTGAAGGAGAATGAGCAGAAGAGACCGCAGAAATTGGCCAGGTCCTTTTGCTGTCTTTGAATAGTGTGACCTATTTATTGCCTCTGTTTGATGATGCAATACTGGGCTAGGTGGACTGCTGGTCTGATCTGGTATGTCTCTTAAGTAGAGACAAATAGTGATTTTCAAAGCTGTGGAGGGTAGGCAGACCCATCTTTCATTGATGTTTTATCTGAATCTTTTGGGCTGCTTTAAAAAGCTCCACTTCACACACCTGGTAACTTTTCAGCAGTGGATTCATTAGGAGCAGCCAGTGCCATTTACTGCCAGGTGAGAATAGTTTGCTCCTCTTCCTCTTGTTCCTTTGCTTCCACTTGCTATCTGGTTGGCAACAAGAATGGCATAGCACTGTTTCTCTGTCAGCTTGCAGCTAGAATAGCTTCTTTTGGGGTTATGTGAGTATGAAACAATTAAAAATTTTATTTATTGTTTTTCAGGAGTAGGGGAGGTAGAAAGGTATCAATCTACTGATGTGCAGCAGCACCATTATGTATGAGGTATGGTCTTGTATCAAAGACTTTCTTTTTAGGAGCAAAGAAGAAGAGTGCTGCTGCACTCAAATAGGTGTCATTTTGGAGACATTTTCTTCTAAATTACTTCTGTGTGTGTTAATGCCATTGAATTTCATGGATATACTAAAGAGTGAAGAAGTGAGATGGTATTTCTGTACTTCAGTTAGTAATGAAGGCAATTAATTACTATACAATTTAAGGGTAAGCAATTTTTATTTGAGAAATTTTTGGAAGGGGTCAGGGTGAGGATGATCTCCCAGGTTTTGGTGAGCTAAGGGTCAAACGATACTTGAGTTTGGTAAAGGGAAATACTGTCTTCTGGACCTAAAAGTTCACCTGGGATTTTTCCCTAGGGCTGTAGCTTTGCTCTGTTTTGTCATCCTTGAGACCTTTATTAACACCCAAATGTAATTCTGCATTTTGTCGCACTCCTAGGATACTCTTTGGCTGTGTGGGACAGGTGGTAGCTTACAATGTAATTCCTCAATGCTTGCGTGGTCCCTGTGAAAAGGAATCAAGGGCTGGGGTAAAATGCTATTAGAGGCACAGAGGGAGAAAAACTTGAGTGTTATTTCAATGCAACAAAAATGTGTATCCAGTTCTGATCACTGTTTGTCTATTGTTAGTAAATGAAAGTATTGCCAGCTTTAAAAGGCTGATCTAACCTGCATGAGAGGACTGTGGTTCATTTTGTGAAATCTTAGTCAGCAGAAAGTGGTATCAATGCGCTCAGAGGTCAGATCACCTCCTGAAGTCAGAGTTCGATATTCAATTTCCAAACAGAAGAACTTTTCCTATTTGTTGTCTAGACAAAGTGTTTTTTACAATAATGAAATAATGTTGTAGCAGAAGGAAGCAAGTTCTTGAATTTAAATATGCCAGAACTTTGCAGTAATCTTGGTTTGATCTGAAGTTAACGTCAAGAGCTTCTCTCTAGTTATATCAGGTTGAAAATGTGTTAACGATCTCACATTTGACTTGTTACTCCTGTTGTTAAGGGTTAGATCTTGCTACCACTGAGTGATATGCAAGCAGCTTGGAAAAAAAAAAAAAGTTCTTTTTCCTGCCAGAGCAATGTATCTGGACCATATGTATGAATATGAGACAAAATAGAAGATTAAATGTACTGACTACCAAGATAATTCTGAGCACTTGTAGGAAGTACAGGACAGGCAAATTTGTGGGTTGCATTAAGCCTTTAGTTTTTAAACTTCTGAAAATCTAAGCAACACTTCTAGTAGTTAAGAAGGAATTTGCTTCTTCCTGGCAGTTACTCTGATCTACCAGGTGTGTGTGGTCTCTTCCCTTTCTGAGGTTGCCCTTTTGTTCTGACTTCTTTAGCCAAAAAAAAAAAAAAGGCAGCTGGACAGCTTTAGTCTGTTAAATAGTCCACATTACTTACACGGCTACTCTCCTCGCTGACCCTTAACAGTTTAGTAGCTATGAACTTTAAGAGGCTCAGTCTTAATCTTCTGTCTTCAAAGGAGCCGGAGCTGCTGTAGAATGTGGCCTTTTGATTGTGGCTTTCCCTGAATTTTAGAAACTCACCTTTGTCTGCTGGTCACTTCCCTGCTTTTATCTAGATGCCGACAACAGTAAAATTAATGTAAATTACATAGACTTGTCTGAGGACTTTCATTATTCCTTGATGCTTTGCTCTCCTCCTGGCATGAGCTCTCTCAAATAGTGTGTTAAATAGCAGACTGCTACCTAAGGGACAAAATGTTCAGAACCCTTGGATGCACAGCCCGGAGAAAATATGCTGGCCAAGCAGTGCTCTGGCTCAAGAGTACGGCTTCTGTATCTTCGCTGTGATCTGAGAAAAGGTGGCACACAAGTGTGTAACTGTGTCTCAAGGTGTGGTTTCAGGGACTGTCTTTCTGTAATCTGAACAGGTGTCAAGACTGGACCCAAAGGAAACTTGTTATTTGGGGAAAATGGTCATTTTCAGCAAGACAGGGCTGTTGGGCTGGTGCTCCGAGTAGGTTGGGTTTTTTTGGTGGTTCCCTCCCCGCCTCGGGATAGTAGTGTTCTGCCATGGTTTCACATGGGTGCTGTTTCCTGTTTCTTACTCTCCTTGATCTCTTTGGAGCACTATGCTCTGGGCAGTAAGCACAGAGGAGAACTGTGGACATGGTCGTAAACTTGTGCTGATTGAAAGAGCGTGCACAGCACTGATACTTAAGGGTTGTGAATGTGATCCTGTTGCTCCAAGATGCACGTGAGTATCTCTGTAGCATGCAGAGACCCTTATGCCTGCTGTGCATGAGAGCTCAGTACCACAGAGAATATTTTTCTCCCTGGGTACAGATGCATGTAAACTTCCTTCAGGCTTCCCTGGAGGTGGTGGTGCTCTTTCCCACTTCTGCTACAGACTGCAACAGCCATCAGGCATAATGTAGACACAGGAACGTTCACTCTCATCGCTCTCTGGGAGAAGTGGCTAAGATGTCAGATTACAAAAACTGTTTAAAAAGGAAAAAAAAAAAAGGAGGGGGGGAGAGCATCGCATTGTAAAAATAGCTTCTTTGCTGTATCTAGACTCCAGAATTGTAGACTAATGTGTTAACTATCGATAACATACTGTACTGTAATCACCTATGGACACTGCTGTGCTCCTGTCTCCAGGAGCACCAGTGATGCACGTGGGCCTGATGGCTTCCCTCAGATGCTTGGACAAACACCAGTGGCTGCTGTCAGGGAACATTTGCAGGATCAAGCCGCAAGGGTTTCTGTGCGCTCGAAAGCCTTGACTGGGTTGCGCGACATTCCTTCATATCCTGTCCTCTCTTGCTGACCTTTCTTCCTTGTTTTCCATGTGACGGACAGCCCTTTAAAACACAAAGCAACAGGATAGTGTTGGATGGTGGGAGGAAACATTGTCATCGGTTTGGGATATCATTATTGAAACAGCTTCAAGTTATCAACAGCTTCAAGGGGGAAAAATGCTGATATTTGTTTTTTGCCTTGCATACTATTCCACATTCATTAATCGGTTTCTTGACTCTCTGACCCACTTTCCTGCAATAATAGTTCTATGGAAAATCTAATATTTCTTATCCTGATGTCTGTATCCCTGGACTGAAGATTTTCAGTTCTGCTTGCTGGCAAACCATTCTAAGATGCTTCTGACTGTAACTAGACAAGACCTTTCCTTCCTAACAATTTGGAAATCATGTCCTGATATTCCCTTTTTGCTGACTTTGCTTCATAGCTCACCATGGCTGCTAGAAAAACTAAAACATAATTCTGGAGGAATTATTTGACTTTGCTGAACATTTAAGGGCCATAGGGATGATATTGTACCAGATTTCTTGTCTCCGGGATCATCACACTAATGCTCTCTATAAAACATTGCCCAAAGAGGTTTGACTGTAGTAATTAGCGTCCCAAAGCCTTCCATTTATCTAATAATCACAAAGTTTTGCAAACATTCATTAATTACATTCTCAGCAGCTTGGTCTCTTTAATTTTGCTGTTCTAACTTGGTGCCACAATAGCCACTGTTTTTAATAAGGTAATTACTAGCCTCACTTTAGCATTGTATAGACTGATAGACAAAGAGATTGCATTAGGTGGCTGCCTGATTAAGCACTGCATATGTGGTAGAGAAAGAAATTAGGTCTACATCTGACTCCTTCAATTCTATTTTGACAACTAGGGCAATCTTGCTTTTTGATTCTGTAAGTTCATGTAGGGTCTCCCCTAGTGCTTCCAGATGGTACTAGGGAAGAAAATAACAAAAGCTGGGAACAAGTGGTTGGTAGGCAAGTAAGAATTTCCTTTTCCTCCACCCCCCCAAAAAAGCTAAGGCAGAACGCTAACTGATGACAAATTTCTCATTGAAGAGATACTAGGAGTTGAGCTGCCTTAAAATCTTGCCAAGACCATAGGCAGTAAGAAGTATTTGTGAGTAGTCCTGATGTAAAGAGCAACTAGCTTTAGGGGCTCAGAGCAGCAGAGAGAACGGCTCGCCCAGGAGCAGGGATGTGTAACAAATGCAGTGGTGAATATTGGTGTTATAATTGCAACAGCTATGGCCCTCGTCAGCTGGAGAACTATGCAGGTGAGATATTTACAATTAATAAGCCTGGTATACTTTGAAAATCAGAGAACACCCAGCATGACCTGTCATTGATAACATGGGTGATGGATAGTCCTGCCCTGAGGCCAGTAACCCGTGATGTGGTTTCACAGCTGCTGTGGGCCAGTCTGAGCCCACTATGCTCTTGCTCACTCTCCCCTTCCAGCATCTCTCTGCACTTGTGTTCATGTTCCACCCTTTGAGCTAGCTCTAGTGGCTGTGAAGCCAACTTGAATACCAAAAGTGTAGTCTTCAGTCTGCTCCATAACTGCAAAATGTTGAATGAGGTGGGATGACATAATGAGGGGATGAGAAGGCTGCCCTTGGTTTGAGCAGATGAAATTGCCAGACTATAGTCAGGATCATATAAAACATCTCTCGGAGTTTCCACATGGTCCTGAATCAGAAATGCTGATGTTCAGAAACTCCCATTGTTGGCCTTTAATTTATACCTGGGATAAATTAGCAGTTTCAGGAGCATGGTGCTACCTTCAGCTATGTCACTAGAACGTCCTCCTCTTTGACAGAAAAGGGGTTTTTTTTTCCCCACTTGTCATGTTGGAAGTTGAAAACCTTGAAGAAATCTACAACCTGCCCATGAGGTTCCAGTGACTTGATACGAGGAAAGGGGAGAGGGTAGGGTTAAAAAAATAAAATGGCATTTGAATACCTTTTTCTCCTGTGGTATTCAATAAAAGTCATCATCTAACTACCATTTATGACTTTTTAAAACCTTTATCGTGGGGCATCAGTGGTGGCAGCAAGCTTTAAAAACAAGGCTCAAATTCCAGTCACTGATGGGCAATATTCAAATGGCAGGGGCAGGGAATGGAGGGAGGGACATATTTGTTAAGGTGTGATTTTATATATTTGAAGATTAGAGAAAGGAAATAATATGGAAGAAACGATTTAAAACAACAGCCCTTTAGGCAAAAATCACCTATGCATTACTTTTTTTAAAGAAAAAAAACAGTATCCCTACAGGCTAAGGTACAAATTGGGTGAATCCGGCTGATGAGGAACTAGTAGATGGTCAGTTGTAAACCAGTTAGTGAAGAGCAGAGGTAAGCTACAGTAGGATGTACTGGAAAGCTGATGGTGCTTGCAACGATGACTTTTTAACTGTCCCCATGTAAACAGTTTAGTTGGCTACATGTGAAATTGCCTAAATCCTACTGAAACCAGTGAAAAATTGGTTTCTGATTTTTCTGGTATGCCACTGAAAAAACCTTATCTCCTCCAAATATTCTGCTCTATTCCCGTTTTATCCTGTCTTTTACTACCTGATAATCTTCCAGCTGATGACTTCTTTTTTTTAAATGTTGGATCTTGTGCCTTTATTCTGCTACTATTCCCAGCATCTGACATTTCTCTCACTGTGTCAGGGTCTTCAACCCTATGGTGACCACTGCCTATAGATGAGCCCTTGCACTCAGCAAGGCCCTGCCCCTTCTTCAAGCCCTTAGATTTGTGCAGGTATTAGGTATAATCTTGGTCTGTACATTTTGTGATGTTTACAATGAAGATGACAAACAAGATGCTGAGGGCAAAGAATTGCTTTAAAGACCCAAAAAGGCAAACGTAATGCTAACACAGTGTGTAAATTTGCTAGCCTCTAGTATTGACATGCTGGATGGGAGCAGAGAACTTTTCTTCCTAAATGCTGCGTGAAAGCTGACACCCTCATAATTGTAGAAAAGCAAATGGGAAAGCCTTGGAAGACCGGCCGAGAAGAACAAATTATTATGCTGGAACAGAGAATGCATTGGCCAGGAGCTCTTGGAAAAAGTTAGGCTGGGGGGTGATGACATGATGATAGCAATATAAATAAGTGAAAGGAAATTGCATGAAAGAAAGGAAGAGGGTTATCTGGATTATCTAGAAAGTAGCCGAACAGAGTTTGGCCTAAAATTAAAAATGGAAAAATAATCAGGTTAGACACAAGGAAAAAATATTCATAACCTTGAGCATGCCTGGAATAGACTGTTAAACCGTAGCAGAAGCAATGACATGGGTGGGTGAGACTAGATAGGATAAGACAATAGCAAGAATAAAGTAAGGAAATAATCTTTGTGTTGTGGGTGACTGGAGTGGATGACCCAACTTGTGTTTTTCCAGGCCTGGCTGTCTATATATAGTTCAAGGGAGGCAGTAAGTAAAGCTCATGCACTTGTCAGTGGTGTTTGGCTACGATGGCACAACCATGATAAGCTGCTTGTGCCTCTGCCGGGTTTCACAGAGATGCAGCTGTGAGGGAGGATTGCCAGCCCAACACTTCTCAGAGGTCAGGTTGCACAAAGTATCATGAAGTGGAAAAGAGGTGAGCCATCAGCCGCAGCTGCGGCTCTCAAATCTTCCAGGCTTTAGGAGTTTCAAACTGCAACTGGAGCAGTTTTCTTGGATACGTAAGTTGCCTTGAACTGCCCAAGTCTGTTATTTGCAGGACCGCTGTCCTTGCACCAACTTCATAATTCGTATGTCTGCTGCCTTTAAACAATCCTTTCACCTCACTCCATCTCCAGTGTGGTGATGAGGACTGTGTACCCCAGCAGATTATACTAACACAGTGGCTGCAGGCTCACTAGTATCAGTTTTACACAAAAAAAATCACATGTGCACCTATTTTTGTTTTGGTTTATACTCCCTACAGTGGAATGAGAAAGAATAATATGAAACAATGAAGGTTATGAGAAGCATGAATTTGCCATGTTGCTTTTTTTGGTTTACTCATGATGTCAGGGTTTAGGAATTTTTTTTTTCCCGCTGAAATATGTGTTAATGCAACTTCAATCTGCTTCAGAAGAAGGACACCAGAGGAAAATATCTATTAGAAGACCTTTTGGCCCTTTCTGTTTGTTCTGCATGGGAATTTTTTTTGTTTAATTTTGTAGCAATGGGCCCATACTAGGCTGAAATGAACCTTTAAAGGAAGTAACCCTAAATGTGCCTTCAGGTCCATTCTCTCAGCCCAGACAGGAATGGAAGAGAGGTCTTGAAATTCTCCTTCTTGCAAAGAGAAGGGGTCTGCATTTCTAACCTAGCGAGTAATTTTTCCCATACTTGGTGTTCAGTTAGCTCTTCGGAGAGTTGCAGTTACATGCCAGAGACATAGCACAAGGGAAGAAGCAAGATTTTTGAAGTACTGCCAAATACTGCACGTTGTTTCGCACTAAAGCGCTCCCTGCACGCTCATTGGGAGGTGGGTGTTGGTGTGCAAATATTCAGGTGGCAATCATCTTAGATTTATGTGGCTCTTTACACGGGAAATACTGATCTTGTCCTCCAGTAAAGGCCAAGTAGACACTGCAGATTTGGAGGAATTTCTCAGGAGAGCAAAGAAAACTGAGGGCTGTCTGAAAACCCTGAGGAGGGAAGAGGTTGAAAAGGTGGCAAATATTTCCTTAAAACCAGAAAGTAAAAGGACCAAACGTCATGACACTGGGTCAAAAGTTGCTGGGTTTGGGTGGCAAGGGAGGGAGGAAATGCTGCAGTCTTTGGTCAAGGTGGGGAAACATATTTTCCAGACTTCCTGCAAAAGGGGCATTCCACAAAAATTTCAGAACTGAAACATGTTGTTTAGGAAAATTTTGAACCTCCTTTGAGGAGTGAGATGAAGCTTAAAGACATCCAGAGGAGCCAGGGTTCCTGAGGCCTCTGGTCTCTTAGCTGTGGCCAGCCCAGCAATGACCTGCCCTGCAGTAGGGGTCCCTGCAGCCCTTGGCTCCCCAGTGTTTCATCAGGCAACCCAGCAGGAAACACCTCCAGGACCCAGTCCTGTTTGTGCTTTATCAGAAAATTGTCAAATGAACCCATTTCCCAAAGACGTTTCCACTCTGAATTGCCCTTTTCCAAGCTGTTTCACTGGAAAATTCCGAATATGCCCTAGCTGCTGTCCAAAGATGCTGGAAGAAACTAAAAGGTAGCAAGTTCAAAGCTGAGAAAAGGAACTATTTTCCCCTATGTGATATAATTCAACTACGGAACTCATTACTGCAGGCTGTCACTGAGGTCAGGAATTCATCAAGATTCAGAAAGGGCTGGGAATGTATGCTGCTGCTGATGAATATTTTTGTAATTCTATTAGGTAATGCTACGAAAGTAGATTTGGGAAGGGCTGTTTAGGAGGAGACCTTTATTGATATCTCATGGTATAACAGGATGAAGTGTAACTGTCTTACCTATAGGTATATACTGCAAAGGCAATTCCTTGTGGTTCTCCCATATACACATCCAACAAGTTTTGGTGCTGGTCGTTATAAGAGTAACTGTACTGGCTTACTGGGATCTCACCCTGATTTGATGGGAGAGGCTTAAATATTAAGTCTCCGTATCAAATGTTAAGCCTTATCTTTGATGCTTTATCGTTTAACATTAAGGATGTTAAATCACAGAATCACAGAATCACTAGGTTGGAAAGGACCTTTAAGATCATCAAGTCCAACCATTAATCCAGAACCACCATGTCCCCTAAACCATGTCCTGAAGCGCCACATCCACATGTTTTTTGAACACTTCCAGGGATGGCGACTCCACCACCTCCCTGGGCAGCCTGTTCCAATGCCTGACCACCCTCTCAGTGAAGAAATTTTTCCTAATATCCAATCTAAACCTCCCCTGGCGCAACTTGAGGCCATTTCCTCTTGTCCTATCACTAGTTACTTGGGAGAAGAGACCAACACCCTCATCGCCACAACCCCCTTTCAGGTAGTTGTAGAGAGCGATAAAGGTCTCCCCTCAGCCTCCTCTTCTCCAGACTAAACAACCCCAGTTCCCTCAGCCGCTCCTCATAAGACATGTGCTCCAGACCCCTCACCAGCTTCGTTGCCCTTCTCTGGACACGCTCCAGCACCTCAACATCCTTCTTGTAGTGAGGGGCCCAAAACTGAACACAGTATTCAAGGTGCGGCCTCACCAGTGCCGAGTACAGGGGCACAATCACTTCCCTGCTCCTGCTGGCCACACTATTCCTGATACAGGCCAGGACGCTGTTGGCCGCCTTGGCCACCTGGGCACACTGCCGGCTCATATTCAGCCGGCTGTCAACCAGCACCCCCAGGTCCCTTTCCGCCGGGCTGCTCTCCAGCCACTCCTCCCCAAGCCTGTAGCATTGCATGGAGTTGTTGTGGCCAAAGTGCAGGACCCTGCACTTGGCCTTATTAAACCTCATACAGTTGGCCTCTGCCCATCGATCCAGCCTGTCCAGATCCCTCTGCAGAGCCCTCCTACCCTCCAGCAGATCAACACTCCCACTCAGCTTGGTGTCATCTGCAAACTTACTGAGGGAGCACTCGATTCCCTCATCCAGATCATCTATAAAGATATTGAACAAGACTGGTCCCAGAACCGAGCCCTGGGGAACACCACTCGTGACCGGCCGCCAGCCGGATTTAACGCCATTCACCACAACTCTCTGGGCTCGGCCATCCAGCCAGTTCCTCACCCAGCGAAGAGTAAACCCGTCTAAGCCTCGAGCCGCCAGTTTCTCCAGGAGAATGCTGTGGGAGACGCTGTCAAAGGCTTTACTAAAGTCCAGGCAGACAACGTCCACAGCCTTTCCCTCATCCACTAGGCGGGTCACCTGGTCATAGAAGGAGATCAGGTTGGTCAAGCAGGACCTGCCTTTCATGAACCCATGCTGGCTGGGCCTGATCCTTTGGCTGTTCTGCAGATGCCCTGTGAGCACTCTCAAAACCAACCGCTCCATAATCTGAGGGTCTGTTCTCTTGATGTTCTGAGTTGCCTTATCTCCCATTGGAAACGTATAGAAAATGAGGATGTTTCTCTTCATAGGGTTTTGGGTCCATGTTGTTGAGACCAAGGAGATGGGGGATGGGCAGCAAAGGTTTCTGGGGTCTCGAATCCACGCAGGGCAATTGTGGGTACAATAGGTCCCGGAAAGGGAGGGGAGGCTGTAGGAGGAATTGGATGTTTGGCAGATGACGCTTCAAATTCCTGAACTGCAAAGGCATGGGCCAGGTTTACGCTGGCAGACATTGCTGCCTAACTAATTTTGCTAGGTGGGTAATGTCGGTGCTTCTAGCATAGAAAAATCACCTTTGGGCATGATTCAGCTCATCTAATTTTAGCCTCTTAAGACTAAGTCTAGTCATCCAGAGCCCCTATATCTTCAGTAGAGAGAGCGAAGCCTGTCTGTAGGGTGATTCATCCCTCTTGTCTCTGATATCTGTCATAGAGTGTGTTGAATCATCCTCAAGAGCTCACCCCTTTCCACTGACTGCAGTGGGAGCGCAGACACGCCAGGTCATGCCAGATGCCCAATGCTGAAACGGCTCATGTGAGATGAGATAAATCTCCCTCCTTGGGTAGCTGTGCTCATACCAGCAACAACAAAAATCACAAATAAACCTATTTTTAATCAACACAAAGTAAATTGTACACGTACCAGGGCAGAGGACGTTGCCTTCAGAGGTACCCAGAGGTCAGCAAGGTCGCACAGCTATATTCCTCTGCCGTTCAGTTCTCAGGCTTTCATCTGTACCTGTGAAGCCCTCATCTACTTCTTTCTTCAGAGAAGCGAGTAGCATCGGATAGAGCTGAGAAAAATGTAGGAACATAGGAGCGTATTAAACCTGGTGTGCCCCAAAGCTTGCCTTGCTTTGTCTCTCACTGTATCTGTTGGTCTAATGAAAGATATTGACTCTGCCTATAAACTTTGCCTGCCTCCTATCCTCACACCACCAAGGCAGCTACAAAGCCGCCATTACCTTGCCCTCAGCTGATCTTTGGTGAAGAACATGTGCTGAGCCTGTAATGAGATAAACTTGTGCTTTTAACACAGGCACTTGTCTATTGGTACCTCAAGCCAGCAGGATTGCCCACATCTTTTAAAATTAGAACATGCTTAAGCATCTCATAGTGAATCTCATGTTCATCTGAAGATGGCGACTTTTGTGGCTTTTTCACTTAAGAACTTGAAAGGCTACGCATCTGTGAGGGAGGCACTTTGTGTGCAAATCCTTTTCCAGAACTCTGGAAGGTTCTCTGATAAGAAAATCGTAGGAAGCAGCAATGAATGATAACAAAAATGCATGGGACAATATTACTCATACAATGACTCTCTTGCTTAAAGCAAGAAAAAAAATTCCTCACAAAACCTCAGAGGAGAAGCACGCAGGGAATTTCTGTATTTCGCAAAGCCCTTGTTTTGGGTGCATATGTAGCAGCGTTCGCTGTCCGGGAGGCTTCTTGCACTTAGGTAGGCGCTCATTGTCCTTCTATGGAAATATACAGTAAGTTGTGCAAATAGAGGCTGTGAGGAGACATCCGTCTCCCACCGGCGAGGAATGTGGGTGTGGATCGCGCCAGGCTCCAGCCCGGCCCCTCTGGAGCACTGCCCTTGCATGGCCCCGAGAACAATAACCACCGGAACATGCTCAGAGACCTTCGTGGAGGGGAAAAAAAGGAAAGAAAAGGCGGGGGGGGGAAATCCCAGTGCAGACTTTAACATGCCGGTGCGTCGCTCGGTGCTATCTCCGGAGAGAAATAACACGTGGGGATGGTGACACGCACGCGTGGCATTTGCTCACCTGCTCTGGACGCTCGCCGCAGCAGGCGGCTGACGTCACGGCACAGAGAGCGCAGTGGCTTGCGTGCCTCCCGAGGGCGAACCGTCCTCGGAGGAGCAGCCGGAGCCCCCTCTGACCTGTCACTCAGTGGGGCATCCCTGAGCTGTGGGAACGCGGAGGGCTGGAAACGTTGCTGTTCAGGGGGCATGTCGTGGAGAGATGGAGAAATCTGCAGCAGCTGAAGCACAATAATGTCTTAAAATAGCTGGTTATGTATTTACTGCCGTCTGCCTCTGCTTTGCTAGCCCACTTGCCTAGGCTTCATGTGTACCAAAGAGATTAAGTGCTGTGGCTTGTTTCCTTGTGTGTGGCGTGCGTGCGTGCATCCCACACACGTAGAGGTGCGCGCATATTCCCTACGCTGTGTTTTGGAACAAACAGCTCCTGCTATATCTTCTTGCGTAACACCTTCTCCTCGCTGGGAATTTCTAAATCCAGACTGGATGTTTTTGTAAAATATAGGCCTTCCACATTTAAGAAAAATAGGTGTCAGGAAGCCCTTGCAGGGGGACCGCTGATCACACTTTGGCACCTGCAGCGTGTGAATCCGTGCTACATTCCACCCGGCACAGCTGCCGGGCAGAGACGGTCTGCTCCGATGGCCGGGGCTGCCGACTGCAGCTGTGGCAAGAGAAACACCGCCTGGTTTGGTCGGTGGGATCTTATCACAGGCAATAACAAGGAGGGAAATGTAGGTAACCAGAAAGGACCCCTTGGTGTAAGGGTCAGGCAATGATGCTAGTCGATATTTTAAGAATGGGTTGGCTGGCTGTTGGTCCTCGCGTCACTCCTTGGTAATGGACGCAAATAGCGGGTTTGATGCTTTCAGACGTCGGCCACTGCTTGACTGCAGCAACCGTTGCTGATGCTGCAACATTGGAAAAAGCAGGGCAGTCATTTAGTTGTTGTTTTCTGGCAGATAACATTTGCCTGTGGGCACCCATGTCTGAAAATATCTGACTTTTGACAAATGTGTCTCAGCCACTACAAACGAATAGACATTGCTTCCCGCGCATCCACCCCCCCCCGCCACCCCCCCCCCGCAAGCCCCGTTTCCCCAGAAGCAAATGCACTGGAAGTAAGCAAGCAGTAATTTCCAAAAAGTAATGCAGAAGTTTGTTGTAGATGGCAAATCTGAAAAAATATGTTAAAGAAAGAAAAAAATACTGAAAAAATAGATTGGAATACAAAGTCGATGACTTGTTACTTCACGGAATCACAGAATCGTTAAGGTTGGAAAAGACCTTTAAGAACATCAAGTCCAACCACCAAGCCCACTAAAGGGACACGTCTACACGTTTTTTGAACACCTTCAGTGATGGTGACTCCACCACTTCCCTGGGCAGCCTGTTCCAATGATTGACCACTCGCTCCATAAAGAAATTTTTCCTGATATCTAGTCTAAACCTCCCCTGGCATAACTTGAGGCCATTTCCTCTCGTTCTGTCGCTAGTTATTTGGGAGAGGAGACCAACACCCAAAGTAAACCACTTGGTTTACTTACAGCTGTTGTACTGCTGTAACTACAGGGTAGGGAGTGACAGGTTATGGCACTGTGGGATCGGTGCATCCTCCGGCATGCAGAACCCTTGGCTGGTCGATTAGTTTTGGAGGCGGAGAATTATTAGCTATGCCCGAGATTGGTGCATTTCACTCGTCGTATCTTGTGTTATTTAATGTAGGAATGAATAGAAAATATCGCTCTCAGTGCAATGGGTTGAGTTACAAAGTTTGGGAATAGTATGTAGGAGGGATTTCTGGGGCACACCTTAGGTGCCAGTGATTGCTTTTCATACCAGAGACTACCTGAGTCTCCTTGGCAGAAGCAGAGCTCAGCTGTGGCAGTGGTTTGGTTCTTTGGGGTTTTTTTGTTCCCCAGCTGGAGGCATCTCCACAAGGAAATAGATGAGATGGTCTAGTCAGAAAACATGAGGAAATAGGATTCAAATTTTTAACCTTTTAGGAGAAAAGTGATAAGTTTCTTCCAGCTCCATCTAGAAATTAGTTTCTTCATTTCTGATTTCAGCTCACTTATGGAGGTTGAGGGAGCAGGGTCTTAGTGGGGTGCCTCAGCTGTCCCCCAGGGGGGACCTGCTTTGGGATCAGCATGGCTGTACTGCCAGGGGCAGTTTGGCTCTCTGGCTTGCTCCAGGGACTGCACCCTGTCTTCCTTATTTTCCCAGGCTCTCTGGGGTTCGGTGTCTCATCTTAGTCTGCTGGCTTTACCTGATGTCTTTGCCATTACCCCGGGCTCCCTTGATCCTGTTTTCTTTTTCCAAACTCCCCAAACCAGCAACTCAACAACCACAGTGAGAGTTTTGGGAGACAGACTCAGACAGCAAAACATTGCCTCTGGACCTGCATATTTATTTAACGCTTGCTTTTTGAGGCATGCAACCTGCTGACACCCTTCAAAGTGAGTGACTGCCTTTCTCCCATGCTGGCAGCCTGGAATGAAGACGCCACCTTGCCCGGGGGGACACCCGTGGCTCTGAGTGACAGGCCTCTGCACAGCAATTAATCTGCTAACCGGCTTCGTCCGCAGTGCTGGAATTTGGGACAAACACACGCGCACCCGCGCTCGGCAGGGACGGGGAGGCGGGGGTCTCATGCGGCTGGGTTACGGGAGCCGCAAGCAGCGGCGGGGGCTGGCTGCAGAGATCCAGCAGCAGGTTGCCTGGCTTGAAAAACATTCAAAGTCCACCAGATCCCCACTGGTGGCTGGAGCTTAGCGTAGGCATGAAAAGGTAGCCTCCAGCCAAATGCAAGCACAGCGCAGATGTTGTTACACAGCTAGCGCTGTCTGACTTCGCCAATTAAATTGGGCTGTTCTGCTATTTGTTTGCTTGTTTGTTTATTTGTTTTGAAAGGAGAGGGGAACTTCTTTGTTGTATTCTATAGCTGTAATTTGATTTGTCCTAGCTTTTCATGTGCTGTTGAGACAAGCTGAGTGGAAATTCCAGTTACTTGCTTTCATTTGTTCTCCCTCAGCATGCAGGTTACGGGAATAGGGCTAGGGGCCCGTTGGCCTATGTATCATTAATCTTCTGGGAACAATGGAAAGAGAGCATTTGAATGTGTCTTGGCTTTTCCGGCAGGCTTAGTCGGAAGGACTTCTCATTTATATGGTGAGAATAACAAAAAACGAAAAGGAAAAAAAAAAAGAGAAAAACAATAAAAGGAATCCTTGAGAGGAGACCGTGTGTGTCCCTGGGTGTCCATCAACCTCGCTGGATGGGGCTGCATCCCAATACCAGGAATGAAAGCCCATCATCACAGTAAGGGGCTGGGGAGAGGGCTCCCATTCAGGTGTCCAGAACTCAACAAGTTGAATAGATGCAGCTTTTGATGAAGAGTTGTGGATGTAGACAACCACCCCCCTCCCCTAAAAGTTTCCTGAAGGCAAGGCAGAAGGCTGGTATCTGCAAACAGGCACATTGCAGCTTATTGTGGCTCTTGCTGGAGACCAACCATGAACTTTAGTGCATGTGGAAAAGGCTGCAGATGTTGTCTACCTAGACTTTAGTAAAGCCTTTGACACCATTTCCCACAGCATTCTCCTGGAGAAACTGGCTGCTCATGACTTGGATGGGTGTATTCTTTGTTGGCTTAAAAACTGGCTGGATGGCCAAGCCCAAAGAGTGGTGGTGAATGGAGTTAAATCCAGTCGGCAGCCGGTTGCAAGTGGTGTTCCCTGGGGCCCAGTACTGGGGCAAGTTCTGTTTAATATCTTATCAATGATCTGGATGAGGGGTTTGAGTGCTCCCTCAGTAAGTGTGCAGACGACACCAAGTTGGTCAGGAGTGTTGATCTGCTTGGGGCTAGGAAGGTTCTGCAGAGGGATCTAGACAGGCTCGATGGATGGACTGAGGCTGATTGTATGAGGTTCAACAAGGCCAAGTGCTGGTTCCTGCACTTGGGTCACAACAACCCCATGCAAATTTACAGGCTTGGGGAGGAGTGGCTGGAGAACTGTCTGGTGGAAAAGGACCTGGGGGTGCTGGTTGACAGCTGGCTGAACATGAGCCAGCAGTGTGCCAAGGTGGCCAACAGCATTCTGGCCTGTATCAGCGATAGCATGGCCAGCAGGAGTAGGGAAGTGATTGTGCCCCTGTACTTGGCACTGGTGAGGCCGCACCTCGAATCCTGTGTTCAGTTTTGGGCCCCTCACTACAAGAAGGATGCTGAGATGCTGGAGCGTGTCCAGAGAAGGGTGGTGAAACTGGTTAAGTGTCTAGAGCACAAGTTTTATGAGAAGTGGCTGAGGGAACTGGGGTTGTTTAGCCTGGAGAAGAGGAGACTGAGGGGAGACCATAGTGCTCCCTACAACTACCTGAAAGGAGGCTGTAACAAGGTGGCTGTTGGTCTCTTCTCTCAAGTTATAAGCGATAGGAGAAGAGGAAACAGCCTCAAGTTGCGCCAGGGGAGGTTTTGATTGGATATTAGGAAAAATTTCTTCACTGAAAGGGTGGTCAAGAATTGGAACAGGCTGCCCAGGGAAGTAGTTGAGTCACCATCCCTGGAGGTGTTTAAAAGATGTGTAGTTGTGGTGCTTAGGGACATGGTTTCGTGGTGGACTTGGCAGTGTTAGATTAATGGTTGTTTACTTAAACAATTACTGGACTGAATTCATGGGGAGCCGACCAGGATGAGGCCTCTAGGACCAGGGATTCACCGGGGAGTCACAGCTTCCCGGCTTCAAGTGTTGCTTCCCCACAAAACTGGGTTTTAAGGTGGTATGTGCCAACTTTCCTTTGCAGGCATGTGTATTTTAGTTCATCATTTAGCCTAGGAATTTCCAGACTTGCTGGTAAGATAGGTGTCTGAGGAGACCTTGGGGTGTTGACTATAGGGCTGGGCAAACAGCAAGAATTCCATTTTGCAAAATATTTCAAGGTGGTGACGCTTGTGTCAAAGTGCAATGAAACCAAGACTCTCCCAATTGTTTTTGCCAAAAATAAAATAAAAATAATAATATGAGTTAAAAAAGGGGGGGAAAAATACACACTGCACAATAGCCAACAGCTCAGACTTGTGGCTATTCACTTGAAGTTGTCTGTAATCTGGAAGAGGAAAAGCACTCCTTACCACCAGCGCACTCACCATCCTGGGGTGTGCCTCCCTAGGCTAGAGGTCTTTTCTGCACCCAAGAAAAAAAAGTTTTCTGTATTCCTCATCAAAAAGTGAGCAAAAAACAATAGGTCTCTAAGGAAAGTTTCAGTTTTAATCTACTGCCTTTTCCAAGGAAACACCCTCTCCCTTTTTTTTTTTTTTTAATCTTCCCGGACATCTCCAATTATAGCATTCTTTTCGTGTGTTCTCCACTGTGGAAAAGATCACAGTAGATCTGGTGCTCTTGGAATTGCTTGCCTTTTTCCAATAGGAGGGGGGAAAAAAAGTCAGAATTTCAAAAGTATACTTACATTATTTTGTTGTGCCTTTTAATGTTCAATTTCTGCTCCTGCAGTGGATTAGTAATGAGCTCCAAGAAAATGTCCTTACCTTTCTGGAAAACTGATGTTCTCGGGCAAAAAGAGGAAAGAGGGAGCAGAAAGGTGACTTACTGAGAAGAGGGATGTGTGTGAGAGGAATGGCATCATGTTCAGCTGGACTGGCCAGCTAGGAGGGAAGCGGTGGCTGGAAGTGGGAGACCAGGCTCTCGCTGCCCTGCAACTCCTGCCCTGCCTCCACGGGCAAGCACAGAAGGGCTCTCCCTTTGGGAGAAAGTCCCAGTGTTTCCAACAGCTCTCTTCAATGCCCTACCCAAGCATTTTGGTTTATGGGACTGAACCAGCTACCTCAACCTTACCACCTCCTGCCCTCTTGATCCTTAGACATAAAGAAGTGGACTCATAGTGTTGTCCCATATCCCTCTCCGGCTTTGGTCCACTTGTGTCTGCGTTCCAAGCTGCATGGGTCAGGGCAAGCTGAGTCCTGAAAACCATCTGCAGAGCCGTGGCATGCAACCTGTGCCTCTCCATTGATGGGTCTCATAAATGCTGTTCACTGGCACAGTTGAAATCAGCCATGAGCTTGCACTTGGCATCTTGGGGATTTTCTGGCTCCTCGTATTATGAACAAGGAGGATTCATCAGGATGATGATTTTTAGGGTTTTTACCAAGATTGTGGTGGGGTTTTCTGGGAAAAGAAGTTAGTAAGTGGTCTATAAGACAACCTCCAACGAGCTCACATATTGCAGTCTGGGTGCTCCGGCAGTGTATTTACTCTAGAATAAATAGTAAATATTACTGATAAGGAAATAATAACTAATATGTGCCAGAGATTTAATCGCAGGTTATTGGAATTTTCATCAGTGAAACAATTAAAGGATTAGACCTTACAGACTAGAACTGCCTGACTGAACGGTGTGTGAGAATTGTGTTCAGAGGGGAACTGCTGGGAAAATACCAATTTGTGTCAATAGGAAATCTGGAAAACACAAGTATCTTTGAAATAAAAAATGAATGGCTCAACAGAAATCTATGTTTTAAGAAAATAGTAATTCATATGCTCTGTGGTTTTAAAGATTAATAATGGGACTTTCACTTTATCAGTATTAAAGCACTGCAGCTTCACAAAGAGAAATCCCGTGAGTGACGCAGCATATCCATATCTGAAAGTCCATAGTGAAAGGTAACTGCTGAAACAAATAATCTTGTGTTTCAGCATATCTGCAGAAAACCAGGAAAACATAAGTATCTTTTAAATTCAGTTCAAAGTTTTATAGAAAGTGAACTCAAAATCGGTATTTTAGTGTTGCTGTTAAATGTTCTCAAGAAAACTGGTAATTTTTGGTTGTATCAAGGAAAGAAAACGAAGAGTCCCCCACTTATGACCATCAAACCTTGCACAGGAGCCAGCTTGCAGTTGGAAAGGGAACTCTCTTCACCATGAATCTTTCCCTCCCCTTTCACCAATTTCCCAGTGAAAGAGGGAGGACCCAGGAGAGGGCCTAGCCCAGCGAGGGGCTGGTGGCATACACCTTCATCTCCAGCCAAAATAATGAAGGGCAGAAGCCTCTGATCGATCTGGGTCTGGAAGAAGCTTAGCAGCAATGAGTGTGTCTGAACTGAACACCTCCTTGGCCCCAATCCACCATCTCTACCATGTTTGCCGGGTTTTTGTGGGATGTCCAAGACCCAGCTCAACCTTGTGCTTTGTTGTAGCTCTGGGTTCCAGTCCCTTAACCGCCAGCTTTGCAGAGAGGGCTTGAAGCAAAGCTGCTTGCTAGCAACATAAACACCCCATTGCTTGGCTTTCTGGGCATTGGAGCTTCTCTCAGCAATTCCACCCACCCCACCCATCTTAAGACGAAGATGACCATTTCTCATCCCATTCCACAAACATTTCTCAGATAATAGCACAACCTGACTCACTGTTTCCTTTTGTTCCTCCCTGCTTTTCTTTCATCCACCTGTGGTATTTCACCTGGTACTCAGTTTGGCAAGCTTTAGGCAGAGCTCCTTCCTTTGTTGTATGTTTGCACACCTAGCACAGAGTGGGAAGACCTGAATCATGACCGATACTCCTGGACAACACTGTATTACGCAGACACAAAAAAAACCCCCCAGCAACAGAAGGATCAGGATTTGTTGGTACCTGAGTTGTACTCAGCATCTCCAACTTCATGCAGTTACCACCCGTGCGCTGATGGGGTTCAGTCCCACGTGTCAGGGAAGAGGTTATCTAGCTTTGGGAAAATCAATTAAATCTCAGTATGTCTCAGCTCAAAGATGTTTTAGTGCTCACTTATGAACTGTTTTGCTGTTCGTGGTGATGGAGGCTGCACTGGCTGCTTCAGAGACAAGGCACAGTGAGGTTAAACCTAGAGATATAACTAGGAACTAAATGTAATGGTCTTGCTGCTGTAAAACAAGAGGTTTTCCAGCCATTCAAGGCTTAGGGGAATATATTAGTGTGTGTAGTGTCTGTATGTATTATATACGTTTTGGAATTAATTTTAAATGTTCATATGCATACTTTGCACCCCTAGTACTTTATTGATATACGCCTCTTTTTTCAGCGACCTCATGTTTCTTTTGTATCTACAGTGCATGAAGAAATAATTTGGTTCAGTAAAGAAGGTTTCAAACAGAGAATCTTTTATTTCCTTAGTATTATCAGAGGAAGGCAGGATGGTTTGAAAGGAATGCAGCAGCTTGGAAACAGAAGAATACTGCTTTTATTTTTTCACAGGTGTCAGTGTGCAGAGGGGAATAGTTGCTAGCAAGAACTTTTGGAATAAATTAGCACCTATGAGAAATACCTTGGGCCTCAGACCAGCAAAGCAATTAAGCATGTGCTCAACTCGGAACGCTACCTATTTTGCAAGTCACTTATGTGCATAATGTTAAACAGAGGCTTAATTACTCTGCAAGATCGTACAAAAGCAGGGCTGAAAAGAACCTCAAGAGATGACCTAGAGCAACCCTGACAGCTGTTTCCCCAACAGTCCTCCAATGACAGGGTTTATACAACCTCCTCTGGTAGCTTGTTCCAACTATCCTTCAAACGAGAGAGTTTTGCGTGTTGTTTTTTTTTCCAGGCAGCTAGCTCAAATCTTCTTTGTGCAGAATAAACAAAATTTTCCTTAACGCAGAGAACAACTAAGGCTCTGTTCTTCGTGTAACACCCTTTCTGCATGCTGCAAGACTGATAGCATCTCTCCTTCTCTCTTCTTCTCCCCCTTCTCCTGTTTCTGTACCAAACAAAGACAGTTTCTCCAACCTTTGCTTGAATAACATGTTTTTCACATCACATGTCATCCCCATTGCTCTCTTCTGAATTCACTAGCGCATTGACCTCATCTCAAGCGGGGAGCCAAGGTGATGCCCCACCAGTGTTAGACAGAGCAAGCTGATTGCCTCATGTTTCACATCCAGTCCTCTTATTGATACACTTTGGAAATAAGATTCACCCTCTTTTCTATATACACATTGAGTTTCTGGTTCTTTGTAACCCCAAGATCACTTCTTGGTATGATGTCACTTCTCTGCTTATTCAATCTCTTTTACTTGTGCATTCAAAAATGCCTCATCTTTGCTGGATTTCATGCTGCTCCCCACTTGGGTCATTCACTAGCTTTATAGCTAGTGCTGTAAGTGCTGATCTTGCTGTCAGTCTCTGCCTCTAATGAATAAGGTGAATAGAGCAGACACTAAGATAAATGCACAAAGGACTTCCTTAAATGCCATCCTTGCCCTGACAGTGAATGAGTGATAACTGGTCTCCGAGTGCAGTTTTTTTACTCAGTGGCACATTCAAGTGAATGTGACTTCACCAAGATCATATTTGCCTATTGCCTTTCTTAATTACTGAGCTGCTTATCCAGTAAATAGGTCTGACATGCCTTGTTCTTAAAAAACAAAACGAAAAAAGAATAAAAAAAATTCTGCACTGGCTGATATTTGTCAACATATTGTTCTCTTGGGATTATAACTTGGTTATTTAATTATTCATTCTATTATCTTTCCATTTAACAAAGTTAGGCAGATTACTTTTGAATTCCCTGGCTCCTCCTTTTTCCTCTCTATAAAGATAGGTCCTCTCTGCCATTTTCCAGCCCGCTGGGACAGCCTATTTAAACCTTGAATTCTTGCAGATAATCGCTAATAGCTCAGTCTGCTTTGATTAGTTCCTTAATTATGCTAGCATGAGTTTCGGCAGGCCTCATGAACTTGAAAGCATTTATCTTATCTAAAAACTGTTTGCGCAATTCTTTTTCTATCTTGGCCTTTATACTTATCACCTGCTAAATCAACTTCACAGTTAACTTTTTTACAAAGACATGAACAACCTTCTTTGTTTCAGTCATTATTTCTCCCCTTTAACCAATAAGTAATGTGTTTTCCTGTGTTGTGCCATTGCTTCTGGACCTCTGGGAAGCCTTTTATACCCCTTGCTAGTTGCTATTCATTTTGCATTTACATTCTTGTGCTATTCCTCTATGTTCATTCATCAATACAAGTCTGCACTTCCACTTCTACATTAATTTCATTGACATGGCAATCTTCCACAAGCTGCTGGTGCTGTCCTATGGCTCTTCAGCTATGTTTCCTTTTCTCGTCTGCGACTCAGGCTGCTTTGGGGCTGTCCAAATATAGGCTTGCATAGTAACTTTTTCTTCCTCCAGAATTTCTTCCTGTGAGACCTGACTGTTATCATTTCTATGATGTTGTTGAAGTTTGCTTTCCAGAAGTAGGTGTTTGTTTTGTGGCTTTTACTCTTTTCATGAATGCGACAATTTTGTGACCAGCGTCATCCCCCTTGCCTTACATTTTGAAGCTTGGATTCAATTCCTGCCTACTCAGCGGCGCCAGGACTGAAGTATGCACTCCTACCCCAGAAAAACACCCTTCTTTCTTGGGAACACAATCGTTTGCTATAGTATTCTAAGAACATGATGAACTATGTCCTGCCCTATTCAATTAATTACTCGTGTAAAATTTCCCCATCACCAAGCCTTTACTTGCCTTGAGATTTGCAGTAACCTCTGCCTGGTTCACCCTCTGTGGGTGCTGCCTTGTATGCCGAGGTCAGGCTCGGCGCTATTGGTTTCATTATGGGATGCAGGAGTCTGCAAATTAAACCTTTTATGGAGCAATTACACCTACAACATCTCCTTGACCCAGGTACCTTCCAGTATTAAACAGGGTATCGCTGATGCTTTAGTTCTCAAATCTAGTAAAGGCTGCAAAGCATTCGGGTGTCTGACAACGGCCAGATGCCCGATGGTCAGACCATTATATTTTTTGTTTGTTAAATGTGTAATTGTGTGCACTTACTTACACAGACCTCTCCGTAAAAATTTAACGTCCGGAAGGTTTGGCAGTCCTATATACGCCAGGCAGGTACTGCCTCTGTGTTGTCTGAAAACCTCTCAGGGCTCCCACGGGAGACATCATTAAATAACTCAGCCTCATTAATAATCTCATCCAAGGCATGCACCGGTCACAGTGCAGAGGGTCTACCTTTGGTTACATTGTTGGTGTGCAGTAGTATCTCTGTCCAGTGTTTTTTCTCTTCCTACCCGCCGGGAAATGGAGAGGCGACCAAGGCAGAGAGTGGTGGGGAGGGAGGCGTGATCCTCCGCAACCACTGCACATCCGCTCTGGCCTTGCGCGGATGCTGCAGTGAGCCCAGCGCCTCCGGGATCTCGCAAATGTGTGGACCCTCAGGCAGAGGCGCAGGATTTCCCAAAAGATACACAGTGCTCCCACTGAGGGGTGGGTGGCTCACTGTGCTCCTGTCATCTTTACTGGCCTAAACTTGGGTCTGACAGCACTTCTACCCAGTAGCTATTCTTAAAACCCTTCTTTTTTGCATGTGTTACTTGTTTGATCTTTTGAAGCGATGGCTGGCACCTCCGCCTTGCCAAGCCAAAGTCGCTGGCCCCGCGCAAATCCTTGGAGTCCTGGATGGCTTTATCAGAAGTCTCCCCGCTCCCGTTTAACGAGTGCCATGGTTACGAGCGCCACTAGACTGATGATATTCACATGCAGGAAACAATGCAGGGAAAACAGGATTTGCACGGCTCCGGCTGCACTGCCCCAAGAATTGCAGGAAGTGATTGTACTTTATGAAACCGTCTGTGCTCTGCTAGATTGTCTATAGCTTTTAAGGTCAAGCCGTAGCACACCGCGTTTGAAATGCCCTTTGTAATAATGAGGACTGTTTATGAACCAGAGTACAGGCTGTATTGTTTACCCTGGGCTTTGGTTAAAAGGTGCTATATTTCAGCCTGTTTTGCAGGATGGCACAGGGAATCTATCATGGGCCTTTCTGGCATGGGCTTGGGCTGGGTTCAAAGGAGGAATGTCAATCATGTCATCTGAAGTATCCCCCGGCATGTAGAAAGTCACGCAGCAAGCGTGGCCACCCGCCGCCGTGCAAAGCCAACAAAAGAGCTGGGGGGGAAATGGGGACGGCCTGCCGGGGTCCCGGGGCGTTGCTCCAGGCGCTTCCCACAGCAGCTGAGCCACCGCCTCGGCGCGGGGAGAGCTGCGAGCCCTGCAAGGGATGTGCTCGACCCAGAAAGAGGAGCCGAGTGGTGCTGTGGGGGAACCACAGCCCCTGCCAGCTAACTAGGAAAGTTCTGGGAAGCAGCCATAAAATCAAGGTCCCTTCCCTGCTAATTCCCTGACCCTTTAAACCATATGAGCGCTGGCTGGTGCTGATGTGGGTCGGAGCAAACAGCGTGTTCTTGCAAAGCGCGACTGGATTAGAAACGCTCGGGCGCTATTTCTAATGCCTGGCTTGGGTTTAACAATACCAGGGTTAACACGCACCACGCACAAGGCTCCAGCAGTCAAATCTTGCATGGCTCAGACTTGCCTCCCAAAAAAGGGGGGGGCAGTTTTGCAACAGGTCTTTTGCTTTATATTGCATTGAAGGCCGCAACCCAAAAACCTAGCTGCCAGCCCTCTTTGTGCTAAGAACATCATTTTTTGAAAGCAGGTTGCTTGTGCAGCTTGCCAGTCATCCAGAAGAGCTGTGTTTAAAATGAATCGACGCCACTCACATCTTGGAAGCGAAGAGGACCTGCCTGTGTGATCAGTTGTACTCCCGCGGGAAGGAGCCTTAACAGGCTCGTAGCCTTTTGGTGTGGACACGTCGGAAGTATGGCGGCTGGTTAGTGCCTTGCGGAGGCCACGGGGAAGTCTGGAAGGTGAGAAGCGTCCTCCTTCAAACGTGAGCCTTCAGTTAGTGATCACACCAGATGGCAGGTGGGTAAATACAGGACAGCAGCCCGAGGGACGTGCTGCGACCTGTGACAACCACCAGTGTGCCGTGCCTTAAGTGCAGGTTTAACTTGATCAATACAGAAAGGTCCCTCATGGAGGATTTTGCAATCAAGATGCAATGTACTCATGGGAGGGAAGGAGCATCCAGCAGGCACTGGGAGAGGAAGATGGGGAACGTGGCTGAAACCCCTCAAGGGGTTGCTTGGTGATGTTGTTTTGCCAGCTGGAGCCTGGACTCCAGCAGCAGCCCCGGGGTGAGGGGGCATGAAACCAGCCCCTGCAGCAGCTGCAGAAAAGCCTTGGCGTGCCCTTGCTCTGGTTCACCCCCTCATTCCCCATAAGCATCTCAGCAGAAACAATTCACCTCCTCTTCCTGAGATATGGTGGGGCTCTGGAGTAGGTAAATTGCCTGAAATATGTCCTAAACTAAGCAGTCTGCTCTTGGTCCTGTTTGTTTTGCTGTTTCCTCATCATAGGTGAAGATCTCCTGGCCTCAGAAGAAGGGAAATGTTTTGCATGGGTAGGAAAAATCTCTTCCCTGACTGGGACCAAACCATGGAGAGCCAACCAGGCAGGCTGGAGTGCAGCATTGTTTTCTAATAAATAAAACTCAAGAAGAGGATTTAAAGGAACACGTAATTAACATTTGCGGCAGATGCTGAGGGATGAAATGCTTGCTTTTGATAGACATCTTTCACATCCCATCCCATCGCTCCTTTGAGCACTCTTATTCATTTTACCTACATGTTGAATCTTGACATGAATTAAAACTTTGAGTCCAGAGCAGAAACTCGGTTTGGGTGGACTACTTGCACAGGAGTGTGTTTGTTGAGCTGCAGCTGGGCCTCCCTGTTGTCATTGCAAAACCACTAATAGCTCCTGCCGCCGAGGAAGACACAGGCAGGGGAAGGCACCCACCCCAGCCACCACCAGCTCAGATGCCAGTTTGGTAAAATCCTTTGGTGTGGACAGTATTTCCTCAGCAGAGAAAGACATTGGCCTCAGATGCACCCTTTGCCCATGTCTTCCTATCCACCCTCACCAAGTCTTTCTGTATGAGTCCTGATGTCCAGAAAGATTGTTCTGATTCATTCCCCTTTATCCACATTCTAGTACCTCACAGCACTGAAACTTTTAAGCAGCCTCACCTGCAGGCCATATATGTTGAGAAGGGGCAACAGAGCTGGACACCAGTGGACTATGATAACACCCAGGTGCTGGGAGGTGGGCTCTTCTAAGGGAGTTAAGAACAGACACCACAAGGTTTGGGGAAGGGACAGGTTAACAAAAATTAGAAACTGGAGGTTCCTCAAAGTACTAGTCACTTTGAAAAAATTCTTGACATGTATCTATCTAGCGTGAGCAAGCATAAGGATCTGAGCTTATTTGTATTGTTTAGCAGCTAATTGTGGTTAAAGTGTTAGATGCTGTTCGGACACAGTGCACTATACCCTCCAGAGTATGTAAAGCAGAAAAGTGAAGAGGTGGACAAAGGAAATCTTAAAAATAACATTGACTTTTCTGGGTCCACTCATATGTCTAAGATTAGTCATGAGCAAGCTTTGTCAGACAAAGGACAAGTGCTGGTAGAGCACCATTGCTACCAACCCACTGGTCATCTTTCGGCAGGCGTTGAAGAGTTTTGATGCCCCCAGCATTGTTCATTACAGCAGTTCTTGGGTGGTTATTCACAGTTTATCAGATATGATCACTTGCTCTGTTTCCTACTGGTTTTCTTCCTGGAAAACTGGAAGCGTGTACCAAGGAAGATGATGACTGCATTCCTAGAGCGAATACATGAAACTTCTGAAGTTGAGAAATGTTTCCGTGCATGCTGTATGTGTGAGTAATGAGGAGAATGACCTCCAGAAAGCAGCAGAGCAGCTGTCTTTATTTGAGACTCAGTTCTCCGACCTTCTCTCTTTTTTTTCATTTTATTGCTGTTGCGTGTCTGGTAGGACACACAGGCATATAGGACACACATGTGCTAAAACCTGTCATACTCCCACCCTAAGGGCAGTTCCCCCTCACCCACCCTTTTTTTTTTTTTTTACCAGATGAGAAGCTGGTTGTCTGATTCAGACTTTGAATGTGAAGTACCGAGGAGAAAGACCCAAAGCCATGGTCAACCAAAGGAAGAATCTAAACTAATCATACAGAGGTGGCTTCTAAAATAACTGGAGCTTATCAGGGAAAAGACTGCAGTGTCAGACTAGGGGACCTGATTTAAAAGCACAGACATGCAATCCAATAAACTAGGAATTTGCAGCTTAAGGGGGAAATATAGCAGGAGACATTTAAAGACTAGGAATGGGTAAATGAGAAAAGTATCGAAAAGAATGAAGGACTAGAAAACACTTGTTTGAGGAGTACCTCGAAAAATTGGGACTTCCTAACTTAGGGCTAAATTAAACCTCTTTGCAGAGAGAAATACTTTCATCAGTTAGGAGATGGAGGTGATAAAGCTGCCAGGGAAGGGAGAAAAGGAGCAATAGCATGTAGGACAGAGCCTGTACGGAGCACTAAGGAGTAGAGAGTGGGTTGTCAGTGGAGCTCCTACAAGCCTTTCTCAAGCCCCATGGAAAAGGAATAGAATGGGACTAGAGCCAGTAAATGTTATTCTCGAGGTAAAAAGAAAAGCAGTTTGTAAAGTTCATGATAAACTTCTGTTAAACCCTGCAGCCAGGGCTTAAAAATTACTCAGTCCTGTACAGGTGTTTGCAAACTTTGTGACTAGACTAGATGCAGTCACTATTTTATATAATAAATATGAAGTCCCAAATTCAGGGGTATAGTAATGAGCACAGGTTAGGAGCAAACAAGTAACAAAATGATTGCCTACCTGATTGTCTTTTCATACACAGCTCTGTCCTTTTGCTCTCTTTCTCCCCTTGTCCTGTCCACAAGGTGGGAAAATTGTGGGGCATCCCTTTCACCACCCTTCCCCACAAGCATCCCAGGCGCTCAGCATGGGGATATCTGAAGCTGTAGCTGATGAGTAGAACTGCAAGATGATCTGTAGTTCCTACCAACCACCAGAGCACGGCGCTCTGCAGAACATAAAGTGAAAATACCCAAAGCAACCTGACATAAATTACACAGGAAACTTTTGACCAGTTTGGCTCCCTGCTTGTAACAACAGCTTTTAAGAGCTCTGCTTTATTGGTCATCAAGACTAATTCCAAGGTCAGCAGATCGTAACCCTTTATCAAATGATAAATATTTGCCTTCATAACCTCAGCACGGCTTGTGTGACTGGGGCAGGAAGTTAACTTCCACCAAAAGACTTTTGTTTGTTGGTTTGTTTGTTTATAACGAGTAGCTAACGCTGGTACCAGAGTCTATACTGAGACACCTAACTCTGTTTTCCAGTGTAATGCACTTTGTTGCTGTCACGGACAGAGCCAGCTGCCTCTGAAAATCAGCCTATGCTTATGAGTCACTTATCTAGAGTGAAGCTCTTGAATTAGATAATAGTATTTTCAAAGCTTTTGTTTTCTTTTCTTAACTGTATTCAGAGTAATTCACACAATTTTAATTTTAAAAGCCAAAATTCAAAGAGTATTAGGATGTTTACAATTTCAATCCCCTGCCAAATATTTCTTTTCTATTGCTTTTAATTTTTATTATTTCTTACTGTTAATGGTTTTGTTTCTGTCAACACATTAAAACTCTAGGGTGTTAGGCAAACTTGTTTTTACGAACCCTGGCACTTCACAAATATTCAGTGGTGTTACCCTTATTTTAAATATTATAAAGTATTTTAGATTCTTTACTTACATTCTGGCTTTTCAGCCTCTTGGATGTGTTCAGGTGGCGCTTTCAAGCTTTTCCCTAGAGCTGTGCAGGCATCCTTTCTCTAAAGGAAGCTAAATAGCACACAGTCCCAAGAGCCCAGAACTGGGGTTTTAATTAGGCCATGAACTATTTCCCAACTCACAGTTAAAGTTGGCAACATTACAGACAATTCAGTAGAGATCAGACCAAGGTATAATTGAAAGAACAGGCTGTAGAGTTGAGATATATTTGCATTTAGACTGCTCTGCAAAGTGCTCGGGTCCTCAGCATAACGCTTTAAATAAATAAATAACCAAAAGAACAGTATGTTTAAAAGCCAGCAGGAGTGAAAGTGCTTTTCTCTGTCTTTTATGTGAAAAGTTTGCACAGCAGCCAAAAAGCCTCAAGAAAAAAATTTCAAGCAAACAAATGGCTGCTAAAACAGACATTTACCTAAGACTCCTGCAACTTGAAAGAAGCCCAGGGAGAGTTTTTGTGTGCATTTTCAGTCAAAGTGTGTGGACAGCTTTAAATAAACGTGAAAGATTGAAATCCTCTACCACCCCTCTATATCCCCCTAGCTTAACAAGAAAATCCCTAAAGCATGTTTGTTGACAGACTAGTAACAATTGCAGAGTTTATACTGTTATTTACCACCACCTTCCCCCTTTTCTTTTCTTTTCTTCCTCTTTTTCCCCTTGATGGTCTCAGAAGCTTTGCCCATATGTATTTTATTTGCTCATTGGTTCAGCTTGACTCTGGTTTAATCCAGAACAACAAGAGTAAATGAGGCCTGGGTTTTTGGTGGTTTTTTTTTTTATGATGATGACGACTCTTTTTTGCAGGTACTGTTTGTTTGGAGATTAGGGAGGCCTGGGGAAAAGGGGCATTTGAAGCATGTCTCCTAGGATGCCTTATTAAAGGATGGCAGTCTCTTATCACTTCTCATCACACAGCTGTGGCCTCTTAATTCCTGTTGTTTCTCAATATGCATTCTTTAAGCATTTCCATGTTGACAGTGATATAATTTGTGGCATGCCCTCCCCTCTTTCCCTTTCTGTTTTCATCTTATCTGATTTGTTGTTGCATTATTTTTTTGTTTTGGGGTTTTTCTCTGAACTTGCAGGGAGTTATTTTTAAGTTTCGCAAAGTTTTAAAACAGAAGAGAAATAAAAATGAGGTCTGGGTGGAAGAATAAGCAGCAGATTTTGGGAATGCTGGCAGGCAAGAACAGTATGGACTCTGGCAGCTTTTCAGGGAGGATGGCTTGGTCTTAAACGGCCGCTTTTAAGACCGAAACGCGGTGCATGTAGTACAGCAGTGCCAAAGAGTTCTGAAAACTGGAGGTGATGAGGTTGCATTAACTAACATGTGAAGTGGATAAACCAGAGGCTCAGAGGTCAGGCAGCCGCAAGCAGCTCCAGCACGGCAGGGTTCAGAGCTCCGTGGAGGGCAAGGACCCCTGGACAAAGGGTTGGCAAACCATGGCAGGGAACAGGAGAAGCATTGGGAGGGCCAACAGGCTCCCGCTTGACACAAAACACAGAATTTCCTCTGTATGTGGCTAAACCGGAGTTCCGTGCTGGAGCAGTGTGCTCATTTAATGGGAAGGGAAGACTCTGAAGCGGTGGAAGTCATGGCTAATGCACATTGCTCCCCCTGGATTAGAGTGTCCTTTAAGATGCTCCTTCACCTGCACTCAAAATTGCCATTTTGATTTGCACACAAGGCTGAGATGAGCATTGGAGGCTACTGCTTCATGCTCAAGTATGGACTTAACGTCCAGTGTCAAGCGATGATGTCGGTCATGGTGACTTTGGGTTAGAGGAAGGAAGCCACAGGAAGGGACAACAATACTACAAAACCTTTCAGAGCAAGGCAGGAGGGCAGGACAAGGAGCTTTCCTCCCTCTAGTACTCTGGTAGGTGTTCACCCTTGGAGCTGGGTTCACAATGCAGCCTCTGAAGTTCCTCACCAGCACCACAGGAACCCTTTGGAGGACTCTGCAACATCCCTAGAGGGTTATTGGACTTTGAATTTTCCTCGTCTCAGTAGCTGACCATGGATTTAGGAATTAGAAAAGTCTTGCCTTGCCTCTTTTTTTCAGCCCATGTTCTCCCTGCCCAATTATATAGGGCTCACCATGACAGTATGAACACTCGGAATAAGAAAATAAGAGAATGGGGCTTGCTAGGGATATCAACTTACTGACTAGTTACTGTTAGCAAATTAGTGACTATAAAAAATAATAATAAAAAAAAATCCTCTCCCCCTAAAATTACCTGATGTTCCTGCCAGCCAGCTCATACGCTGGATATAAATTAAATAACAATCTGTAATAGAGCCAGTAAAGCTGCTAAAGAAAGCACCCACAGAACATTTCAGACAAAATAAGGAAGAATTTTCAATAGCCAAGACATTACAGCACCATCTGAAATTCTCTAACATGTCTGTCCTTAGAAGGTCAACATGGAGAATTATCTGGACAATAGAAACAAATAGGCATACACAGAAAGGGAGTGACTTGGTGCTTTTGCATTGTGTACCCACGGTGTGCCCATTTTCCTTGGCTTTGCTGCTGTTTTCCTTCCTTCTAGGCATTGCTACTCAAGTTTTCTGCTGACCACTGCGGCAGAAGTAGAGCAGTTGTCCTCTTCGTGGTCTGGGTTTGCTTCTCTCATTGGAACATGGAGTCTTGACTTTTCTTCTTGACTTTTAGTGAGACGTCTTCTGCCCCTTCCTAAAGTTTACTGACTAAATTCTTTGTATTTAACATCCTAGTGTGATTTGGCTATCCCTGTGCTAGGACTATTACAAACAAAGATCCTGATAACCTGTGGGCCAACCTGTGTGTGTTGATGCTCAGGCTGGTTTTACTAACACCCTTTAAGAGTGAAAAAGCAAGCTAAAGATCAGGCTGATGATTACTCTTACCCTAGGCCTTTGGTCTTGCCTTGGCATATTTGCTTGGGTCATTTGTTGAAGTGCCCTGCTGTTAGAGCCTGGGTTTGCACTGTGGAAATGGATCAGAGGCTGTAGTTGGATGACACAGGGGTGGCACTGGAGGGAGGAAGAGGAAATTGCATCCCGTACATTGAGAATCCTGAGAGTGGTAACTCAAATGTCTTTACCGATACTCAGGCTAAAACACAACACACCTTTGTTTTCATTTAGGTTTTTTGTGAGAATTTTTTATCTGAAAATTGCAATACCTGAGAGTCAAGGGATTAGGTCCTTGCTTCTGATTTTCTTGACTGTAAAAAACAGATAGAACTATTAAGCTTTTTTTGCTCAGTGCCTCTTTTATTCTAGACAGACTTTTAAACTTGAGGTTTCACAGAATTATACAGTTACCCTGGAAAGGAGCCTCGAGACATCTTCTACAGCATCCCTCTGAAATGAGGTATTCTTCCACACATTTCACAGAGAATTTTTGGGTCTGTTTTCAGTACTCCTTGGTGTTCATTATTCAAGGCTAACCACACGGCCCCTCGGTTGTTCCTCACAAGCCGTATTTCCCAGCCTTTTGTCATTCTTCTTGCTCAGCTCTGGGTCCAGCCCACCTCGCCTATCTCCTCCCTGAAGCACAGCCTCCAGTACCAGACCCAGTGTCCAAGCTGAGGCCTCAGCAGCACTTGGTGGGGGTTAGATGTGAGGAGACTAATGCGAGCGTCGTGAGAAGCTGGATCCGAGGGCTCCTATGGGAGACTGTTACTGCTGCTTCCCCCCTTGGTATTGATGCTTTGGCAACAAGTCCCCCAGACTTCTTAAACATGCAGAGATTTAGGCATCCTGATGCTCGTCTACAGACATATGGCCAACCACTAGTGCTCATAAAATGCCAACTAACCTCATAAGCATCTAGTTGGTTTGTTGGTTTTATTTAATGTTTGGGTTTCTGTTGGGGAAGTCTGGTTTTTCCTCACATCCACCCAGTCTGATGACATAGGTCATCTCCAAGCAGATCTAGCACTTCAGCATTGCTAAAATTTGCAGAACAAGCACCACCCTTTCTCATTTTACGTGTTTAAAGGTTGTTTTCAGATGTCCCCTCAGTTGTATTTTTTTCTACACTTTTTGTATTTTTCCTCTTATTTTCCAATCATTTTACTGTCAAGACGTGGGAATAGACAGATCCCTCTCTCCCAGAAGTACCTTTTACACAAGAAAGAGGACAGGGCAATTTACCTTGTACTCAAATCTGCTGCCCTAGACACACGTTCAAGTTCCGCCCCTGCACAATGTTGGTTTCCTGATGTGCCAGCCAGTACTTTAACCACCAGGTTGTTTGGTCCCTCACAGGCACCAACCTTTTCAGTCAGGTCGTGCAAGGATCTTGTCTAAAATATGAATTTTTTAGAAAGCTGAAAGCCAGGAGAAAGACTGTTGTTGCCAAGTTTGGTTAAAAAGAGATGTTTATGTCCTTGAGGGAGCAAAGCTGAGGCCACATAGTTTTGGATGATTAAATGGCCTTGTTATCTTGCTGGCTTCAGGAAAGCCTGTTCTTAGGCACTCCATTTTGAGCAGTGTTTTAGAGTAGAGCTGGCTTTTTAGGGCTCAAACTCAAGAAGAGTGCCACTAGGCCAGACCAGCAGCGAGTCCCGAATCGGCTGGGTCAGGCTGGCTAGTGGCATGGCAGAGCTCACTGGCAAGGGGGCATCCTGGTGGCAGCCACAACCCACATCCCACAGTGCTAAACATCAAACCAGCAGGTACCAGGGTACCTGCGTGAGCCAAACAGCAAGCTGCCTGTGCAACACCTCAGTCACGGGGATGGGAGTGTGGGGTGGACTTGCCTGCCGCTTATGAAAAGTGTGAAATTGGCTTTTTTCCCCAGACATCAAGGGAAGCAAACTTCATAAGTTTGAGAAACACTCACACGCAGTATCATTCCAGGTTCAGGCTGGGGATCTGAGCTGCTTCTGTTTGCTTCTAAAGCTCCTTGCAGAACAGAAGTATTTTGTTAACTAATCACTCAGTACTGACTTCACTTTTGCTGATATATCACACTGTGTATATTTAATTATAATTGGATGAGCTTACCTTTTTAAAAAAATATATTTGAGTTTGTTTATTTTATAAACTTCAATTTATTTTGTCAGCAGTGAGAGTTTGCAGTTGAAGTTAGGAAGGTTTCCAGTTTTCTATGTTGAGCACAAACTTAGAAACCTAATCTTTGGCCTGAACTTTTTTCTTTTCACCAGAGAAACTTTGCTTGCTGTTATTATTTACAATTTTTATTTCGTTATATGCTAATCCCTAGCTGTGAACAGGGGCATTTTTTTTGCCACGACCTCTTTGGCTGGTTACAGCAGTTTGGTATGAAGCTGAGGGGTTGGTGCCCTCTAGTGAGCAGTGTCTAATGTCAAGAAGAAATCGCGTGTTTCAGCAGCTGTTTGCTGCTGGGACCATCTTCTGGAGCTTGTACTCTGCTTTTACATTTTTATCAAGTTTGAAACACTAAGAAACAGAAGCCTGCGCCTCTGCAACCCGAAGGACCCCTGTTAGTGAAGCAGAACTAGCAATTCACAGTGCATCGTTTAGGAAACACAGTTAGGAGCGTTTTCTAAGCTCATATCACCTATAAGCAAGTTGCTCTTTTGTCATGCTTGTATTACCTTTATTTGTAGTGTTGACTTGTATTTATAGTGTCACCTTGTGCCTTACACTCGCCTATTGCCCCCCATGTACTCTTCCCTTGCCCCCCCTCTCCTCCCTTGTGTGCAAACTTAGACATCGTGTCTGCACTTCCTCTTCCAGCAGCATTGCCCCTTCCCAGCCAGTCCTCTCTCCTTGTCCACCGAGACTTTTACGTACATTGAGGTCTGAACATGTTTTTAAACATATGTCCATCCAGCCGGGCTTTAATCCTTCACGCTACCCACCATGATGCAGAGAGCAGCAGGAATATCGATACTTATCAATATTTATAACTGGATCTGCTGGTCAGTGGTGAATGGTCAACCAACTCATGGTGTCATGTTCTTCCATTTAGTTGTTAGAAGTATGTCATCTTTATGATTAATACATCACAACTTTAAGCATCTATAAGAAATATCTAGTTGCTAAGAACTGCACATCTGCTTCATTTTCCTGAAGGTCTGGGCTGATCTCCACAAGTTCTTCCTGGAGAAATTAAGGCGCTTACATTTACATTCATTCAAATTAATGGCATGCACACTGCGCATTTAGCTAGGAAAATGTTGACTGATTTTTCTCTAGCTGAAGCTGTGGATGGGATCTGGCAGGACTCTGAGGAATTTGGCCCTCATGCTGCATCATGCCAGGGAAAGCCTAAAACATACCCAAGGACTTTACTGCTCTGCCAAACACAAGCAGGGAAACACGGATGGCAATAGGTTAGAGAAGCAGTTTGCTGCAGCCTTGGCCGAAGAGTGGTGCTGTGGCCACCATGCGCAGCACAGTGAGGTTCTCCAGAGGACTGCTGGCCTGTGTGAATGGGACATGTGCACAGGGGACAGAAGCTGCTTAACCTCAAATTGGCAGAGATGCTACTGAATAAGGTTAACGTTAGACATCTTCTGTATCGTCTGGACAAGTCATGTTTCCAGGTCATTCTGAGACTAAAGAAACCAGTGGCACCCCTCCCAGACCTTAGGAAGTATGGGCTGTGCAAAAAAGTGATGCAGAAATGAGAAGGGCCACGTAGTCCGTGGCACAACTTCCCCCCATCGGCAGTCTGTATCGCATGTAGAAAGTGGCATAAAGAGGCAGAGAAGAGATTTGGTCCAGTGTTTCATGTTCATTTTTAATTGGCACTTTCTAGTGCCTAAACGCTTCAGTCTCAATTTAATGCCAATATATAACTTAGACACCCTGACAAGATTCCTGGGATGACAAGAGTAACCAACATAATGCAAATCTTCCTTCTGAATAAGCGCATGACCTATTTGCCAAGAAAATGGGATTCATACACGATTCCAATTATTCCAGACAATTATAGTTTCTCTGCACTGTAATTACTGCAATGTCAGGTGGATGTCTTTTTCTACAGCATTCAATGCTGAGCTTGGCTGATGGTCACATTTCCATACTTACAGGCACTGTTTAGGTTTGACAGGGATTTCAAACTACAGCAAACCTAAATCAGCCAGAGAGTGCTTGTGCAGTGACTGCTCAAGTGACATCCATGAAAAACAGCTGACAAAGTAAATGTACATAATGCACTTAACTAGCATGTTTTCTAGGATGCATTCAGGTTAACTGTGTGGGTAGGTTAAAAACTGCCATCTCTGAATATGGCTCTCCCCAGCAAATCCAGTCATGATCCTCCCTGTCAAAACACAGGAGAAACCAAGCAGAGTCTGCAAGTGGAGGAGGAGAAATTTGGCAGAGCCTGGGAAAATTTCAAACCCAACATTGGGATCAACACAAAATCTCCAAGTTCAGGAACTACAAAATCACCTTTCATACAGGAGTTGTGATATTTTTGCTAAAGGCAGCACTTGGAGGCTATCTACCGATCTAGGTTCTTTCATAGGGAAAAGGTAGGATTTCAGTTTCCTGTTAATTTGAGGAAAACTGCAGGATATTTGGATGACTCAGTTACATTCAGTTATAGGCATGCCTGTTTATGAGAAGCAAAGAAAGCATTTTAGGTATTTGAGAAAAGCAAGTCTATAAATAGCAGTACAATTCTGCTACAGATGGGCAGAAACTCCAGCCCTTCATCTGAACATTTCATACTTTGGGGTATTTGAAATCTGAGTCTGACGTCTGCATCATTAAAATGTTTAGAGTCCACCTACACAAGATTGTAAAACACGCAATTTTCAGCAGACGTTACTTAAGTCACATCATCTCTCTCCCTGTTCCCCTAGCTCGCTCTCTTTCTTTCTCCTTCTGCTGTTAAATCCTAAAGATTTTCACAGAAACTTCTTTTTATAGACTCTTTTTATTAAAGCACTATCCCTGCTGAACACTTCTATGAAACTCTCTATCAGAGTGTAACCACCTACAGGCCCTGTGGTATCCTGTTAGATTTTCAAAGTTGATTTTATATAGTTTCTCACTGAGCACATTTTAAATGTCAAATTATAACTTTAAGCCTGTGATAGTATATATAGTAATTTCATCCCCTTCCTTCCAGCTTTTGGAGGAAACTTTTTCTTCCCTTTTGCACACACAACCTCCACAAGCTGTCTGATGATTCCCATCCTAGTTCACAGTGAAATTTGTCTTCTGAGGGATGCAAACCATTAAAAAAAAATTGGCAATAAAAGGAGATTTTAGAAAGTTACCATTACGTAAGGGAAGCCGAACAATTATGTAAGGGAAAGAGTGCTATGGAAAGGAAGGAGCACAAAGTGTTCTGCAAACTTAACTCCTCGAAGACCTGACATACAATTATGTCTTTGAGAAGTTGTCTATTTTTCTAATAGTATCAGTTAGGTTGATTAAGAGTATCATCTCTGCCTGGAAACCTTCTTGCTGCAGACCATGGTGAGACACAGTGATGCTGCCACTGAGGCCATAAATTGTGTTATGGCTGGAAGGTGTTACAGCTCTGTGATGGTGAGATCACCGAATCGTTAAGGTTGGAAAAGGCCATTAAGATCATCAAGTCCAGCCGTCAACCCACCACCACCATGCCCACTAAACGACATCCAGAAGTGACACATCTACACTTTTTTGAATACTTCCAGTGATGGTGACTCCACTACCTCCCTGGGCAGCCTGTTCCAATGTTTGACCACTCTCTCAGTAAAGAAATTTTTCCTAATATCTAGTCTAAACCTCCCCTGGCACAACTTGAGGCCATTTCCTCTTGTCCTATCACTAGTTACTTGGGAGAAGAGACCAACACCCACCTCACCACAACCCCCTTTCAGGTAGTTGTAGAGAGCGATAAGGTCTCCCCTCAGCCTCCTCTTCTCCAGACTGAACCACCCCAGTTCCCTCAGCCACTCCTCATAAGACTTGTTCTCCAGACCCCTCTCCAGCTTCGTTGCTCTTCTCTGGACACACTCCAACAACTCAATGTCCTTCTTGTAGTGAGGGGCCCAACACTGAACACAGTATTCAAGGTGTGGCCTCACCAGTGCCAAGTACAGGAGCACGATCACTTCCCGACTCCTGCTGGCCACACTATTTCTCATATAGGCCAGGATGCTGTTGGCCGCCTTGGCCACCTGGGCACACTGCTGGCTCATGTTCAGCCAGCTGTCAACCAGCACCCCCAGGTCTTTTTCCCCTGAGCAGTTCTCCCGATCTCAGATCAACCCGAGCAGACAAGATTATACACCCCTACATTTTTAAATGCCAAGCTGGACCAATACCTACCTCTATTCCTTCCTGCCCATATGATCCTGTCAAGATCATATGTGAGAATAGTAACTTACAGAGCCACTATTAAAATCTGGAAGCAGCACCTAAGGCTCTTTCATCAGGCGTCCTCCAGCTGCTCCATCCACCCCTGCAGATGGATGTTTCACTTAATGAAAACCAGCAGAAGCAAGACTCTTGGCAAACCCAGCTGTTCCTGTTGATACAGCCTTCCTATCTCCTCAGGAGTAAGTAAGAGCACCGTGCTGCAGTTGCCTACCTTAGTCATTACCAGGCTCTGACCCGGCTTTTGCTTGTTGGGCATTTGTCATTTATCCAGAGTATATGCTGGATTTACAGATCGTATGGACAAGATAGGGAGAGTGAAGGGAAACTCCCTGTTCTGTGTTTCCAAGACTCAGGATAGAAAATCTTCCAGAATGTGAACTACTGGAGATTGAATAGGCTGGCTCTGCTCTTGAATAAATTACTCCCCGGTGTATTAACAGAAACATTAATTTAAGGTTCAGTGCTGTTGGTATGACCACAGATGCATTCTTATTACTTCATGCAAAATGCTGAGTTTATACTGCCCTCTTCTGTAATACATTGAAAATGAAAACAGAATTAAGGCCAGGAGCTGTTCTAAGAAAATGAAATCCTATTTACTACTAAGGATCCATCAATGTAAAATTCTCCTTCTGGGTCAGCTTTTCCATCTGTTTTTTATTTGTGAAAATATTGTCCCTAGCCAGAATGTAACCCTTTCGTGTTCACTTTTTCCTTTTATGTTCTCCTTTGCTAATAGCTCTTCTGCAGAGTAGGTGTTACTTCTCAAAATACCACTGTTACGTAAAGCCTAATTGATACGAGCTAAGGTGGGCAGAAAAAGTTATCAAAATCTGACTGTTTAAAAGAGAAGAATATATTTTTGTTTAAAGCAGTGGGAGGGCATAATTACCTGCCTGAGAATAGGAAAGATTTGAGCTCACATTGCCGACGTGAAGGTCTATAGAGAGCAGACCTCCCTCTTCGTGTGCTCTCCTGCACCTAGAGGTATCCACCGTACGGCGCGAGGGGCTTCTGAAATCCCATTACAGCGGTAACACAACGGCCGGAGAACGCCACGCTGCTTACCCAAAGACCATTAGCAGTCAGCGTAACTACACCGTACGTACAAAGGTCTCCGAGTGCCTTAGCGTTGAAGAAGGGTGCAGCATTTACCTAAAGTCCAGTGTGCGCTGCTGCTCTCCCCGCGATGCTGCGGGCCCTGAGCTGGCCCGGCCGAGGATTTTCCTCGCTGACCCTCATATGAAGAGGCAAATAGGGTGAGGAGGTCACGGACGTCTCCCGGCCCTGAAGCTGCTGAAGGGCAGGGTGAAAACAAAAACAGCTACAGTGAAGCCTCAACCCCTAGAATTTCTTTCGTGTTCGAGGCACGCTTCTTGCCAAGGGACCAGAGAGAAGCTGGAAAGCTGTGTTTTAAATAAAGACCAAGTGCAAATATCCAGCTTCTCTCTTTTAGGGGATTTTGTTTGGATCTACCATTGAGATCAAAAGGTAGTTCTTAAAGCCCTCCTTTTAGATGCCTAAACCCACTATTTGCAGCGTTTCATTCCTCTGAAACCCTGGAAATCCTATTTTCTACAGTGTCTCCACCAAGCTGTCATCCCTTCAGCAGGTGTACAGAGGGAGTTTTGACCACAGAGGGCTCTGTTTTAGTCCTGTGATTAGGTCTTTCCATGTAAGTTCATTAAATTCAGTCTATCGAGAAGGTGTTACGCTCACTCAGTAAATTGTAACAGAGAGCAGGAAGGACTTGCACACACGCAGTGTATCGCAGCTCTGAGAAATATTGGAGCTGGTTTTCAGATAAAGAAATCCAATAAAAGGGACTCTTTGCTGAACAAGTTGTTTTAAGACACGTTTTCACTTCTTAATGATCCTTCAATTACCAATTTCCTGACCTATAATGCGAACTGCTGAAGCAAACCAATTTACAGTGGCACTACTTTTTTGTAACTTTGCTTTATAAGCAATATTCTCACACAGAAATAACAGAACGGTGATACTACAACACAGCTGTCATCACAGTTAATCTACACATGTATATAAGTATTTTAAAATAATTTGTCAAAGCATTTAGTTGAAGTAAGGGTATTTTCAAACATTTCTTTAGTCTCTGGTACTCTAATAGCTTTACTACTACTACTATTTGTTCCAGTATTTTATTCCTGAGATGAAAATATGTATAGCAATTGGCCAGCAAACTTTTTTTTTTTCTTAAACGTTAGTATATCTTTTGCTTCTCTCTTTTCTCCTGCAATGAAGATCTTTCAGAAGCATTATGGCAAACTGGCAAATTCCCTTAATGCTTTGCAATACATATTCTTTGGGCCTGCTTATCTCTGCTTTTTAAGAATTTTTTTTTTTTTAATCTGTATTAACAACCTGTTTTTTACAGGGATTCCCTTGCTAATTGCTCATACTCTGTCATCATATTTATCAAGTTGAATTCAGGCTTCTCTACTGTCATTCTGATCATGTTTCCTAGAGAACGCAAATTCCCTTTTGTTCTACTTGGAAGCCCACAAAAATCCATTTAAAAACTAGAAGTGAATTCAAGCAGCAAAATTCAGATCCAGGTGCAAACTTTGTCGAAGTGTGGTCCAGTTAGGGGTGGTGGAGGATTGGTCCTGTAGCTTTGATGGCAGAGATGTTATATTAACCAGATGCTGCCTGGGAACTACAAGGCAGCTGCAATCAGCCAGTTGGGATTTCACCAACATTGAGGTGATGGGGGAGAGTGTGTGGCCCTCGTGGCCTATGGCCACTTTTATCATCCAGCTTCTCCACCCTGAGGGTTGGAGCCCTGCAGGCAATGGGCCCGAAGGGCTGGGAAGGACCTGCTGGTTAAGTTCAGCGGAAGAATGGGGATCTCTTTTCAGCAAAGAGACAACTTGCAAATTAGGGAGCCACCCCCATCTCTCTCTGCAGAGCCAAGCCCCACTAAACCAAGCCCCTGACATGCACAGCACTCCAGCAAAGCAAAGGCAGAAACAAGTTTTCACTGCTGTTGACCAAAGCACAGCGTTTTCCTCCGCCAGGAGCCAAGGCTCATTGAGAGCTCGCGCTCTGTTCGCGGTGAAAGAAGGGCTTTCACAATAGAAAGGCTCAATAGAAGCAGTTGCTACGTGGGAGGATATTGAAAACGGTGACTGGCATCGCACTTTCTTTCTTCTGTCTCCTCTATTGTTTGAACCCTAAGAATTGCAGGAACATGGCTGTTCCTGTGGCAAAGTCTATTCCTATTTCCCCACTCCAGTCATTAGAGTTTGGAGAATAACTTGAAGTAATCGAGCCCGTGGCAGAAGGGTTATATTTCCCAGCCCTTTACACTATCACAAGCGTATGCCTACGTCTCGTGGGTATAAAACCTACAGCTGCGTCTGTCGCATCCAGCGCCGAGGGTTGTGTGCCTGCTGCGCCTCTGGGACAGGGCAGAGGAAGGCGAGCTGCCCACGTGTGCCATGTGGCCACCTGAGCATGGCACCCAGCCCTCGCAAAGTCCCCTGCGGGGCCACCACCAGCCGCCCTGGGCCAGGGGTGTGTCTTTTCCAGCTGATGATATAGATGTACTCAAACCCTGCCAGTCAATGGGGTTGAGCTGGCACAGAGGGGAAACAAAGCGTGCTTGTTATTTGACTGGTACAGGATGTGTCCCCCATTTATTTCTAGAGGAGCCAGGGGCCATGACCCCTCTGTCATGCCACAGTCAAATTTTGGCTGACCTAAAACCTCAGAAGTCCTTACCTGGAGTTTAGAGCAAACCCACAGGTATTGCTCTTAGAGGCTTCCCAGGCTGACATGTGCTCCTGTTTTATTTCACCATTGTGAAAACAGAATTAGAGCCCTCATTACAACCAACTCCTTTTGCTGGCACTTGCTGAAAGATTTGTTTGAAACTTGGCAGTGGTTAAATCTAGTTACAGCAATAACAAGAGGGAGTATGGCTGCAAAGCTGAGTGTCATGCAGTGTCTCTCTCACCTGCCAAAGGGAGACCTGGGAATTTATTTGTAATCAACATCGTGTAGAGAATCACATCTTCTCATGCCCTTGCAAGGGAAATGATTGCTAATGGATCTTGTGCTTCAGCGGCATCTCTCTCCCTGCTATGTTTCCCAAGCGTGTAGGTAGAGCAGCAAGCCTATGGAAACCTTTTGTCCTTTTGTAAATTGAGAGAACAACTCCTGCCTGCTCACAAAGATGAGAACCAGAAAGTTATGAGACAAGTACTATTAACCATTGACTTCTGAAACCTCGAAGAAAGAAATTCGGTAATGAAAGCCACAGTAATCAAGGAGACAATAATACAAAGAGGCTGAAGGTAGGATTTTTCTAAACTAGGAAAATGTACCGGGTAGGGGTACGCTTCTCGATGTCTATCTGCACGTCTGCATGTATTTGCCAAGGTGAGACAGACTTTGAAACATGATCTGGGATTGTGCATTGTTTCTTATTATAATTAAAAGTGCTACAGCAGTGCCTAGCAACTCTAATGAAGTATCAGGGTCTTATTGCAGAAGTTATTGTGTGAAGGAGGAATGAAAAAAGTGACTTACCATCTTAGGCATTTCAGGCAGAAAAGAGTATGAAACAAACACCCAGACTGGCACTGTGTCAGCAGGTTTTAAAATATGAGTCCTGTGAGAAAGAAAATATGTGAAAACCAAAGGTCGCCTTCCATATATTTAACCAATAAAGGGAGTCATGGGGAGGTCCTAAGCAAAGGGGAAAAAATGAGAGGAAGCATTAGAGCAGCAGCAAGGGAAATGTCTGAGGCTGTTTTAAAAGCCTTGAAAACACCTTTCTGAAGAAATAAGGCCAGTTTTACTGGGGGGGAGAAAATTCCAGTATCCAGCTCAAAACATTATTTGCACTTCCATTCCTCATGCTCACATATTTCTAGTAATCTGGTTCTGGTGTTGCCATACTATTCTCCTCCTACTTAATATCTAATTGTCACTGTACTATTGATCTCCTGCCCAGCTATGAGTGGTTTCTAAGTGCAGCACACAAATCATCTAGAGGACTTTGCACTCTCTGCTTAGCAGTTCGGCTTCAGGTATGTGTGATACCTCTTAAATTTCTTTTTTTTTTCCCCCAGTGCTCCCACTGGTTCACCTTCACTCCCTCTCGGACTTATTTTTCCCATCTCACGAAAGAGAAGCTTCTGCTGTGAGCTGAAGCGATGTCACTTTTTTCCTGTGACTCAGGATGTTGCCCAGCCAGGGCCAGTATTTCTGGAGATGGATACTTTTTATTTTCTGTGGTCATATTTTCAGCCTTGTTGCTTTTCAGTGTAGTTCCTTCTCTGTTCAGTGCTTTGCCACAAGACTGATGACCTGATTAATCAATAAGTAATAAGACTGAGTGATTTCCAAAGCTAAAGGGGAAATCCCAAGGGAAATACGCTTTGTGCTTCCTTTTAAAAGTCTGTAAGGCCCCCAGCTTCATAAAAGTTCACAAGGCTAATTAAATGCCTTTATGGAGAGCAAGTATCAGAGGGCTGCATTTTTGATCTTCATCTTGACCAAGAGTAACAAGCGTTACTGAGTTCATAGCCAAACATGAAAATCCATTCCTTACAGACAAGGCTATGAGGTAGATGAGGGTGGTTCTAGCGACCAAATAACTGCACAGGTGAAGCTCAACCTTTGCAGAAATCAAGCTCAGGAAAATGTGAAGATTCAGTTGAGTGGTGCTATGCTCTTTTGGACAAGATATGGTAGAGAGGGAGGAGACCTAGCTGACACCTGGAAACCAGAATTATTCATGGACCCTACTTCTCATACCAGAAGAGACTGAACAGTTATTCAACCCCTATATGTCTGCTCTGCAAGGCTCCTGATTTTGTAGCCCTGTATTTTTATCCTACCAAAGCCATCTACCTCCCAGGCTGCAGAGCTGCCTGTCCCGTAGCTCCAGCCCATTTCCCTTGTGCCCTTGACAGCCTTATTGAATCTTAATGCACAGGTCCCACTGTTTAATACAGATATTGCTGGCTAGATCTACTGTCAGCCTAGTTGGTCTAGGTTGCAGCTCCTAGAAGGAGGGACATTCCAAGGCCATAGATGGCTATAGGTGGTGCTTTCAGTTCACGTGGTTCATTGGCTTTGTCTGCTTCTAGTCCTTGGCAGGGAAGAGCCGTGACTATGAAAAGCTATGCAGTCATGAAGTAATCCAACACCTCATAACTGTTAAAAAGTTCAGCCCTTGCTGAACCCAAGAGATGGGCAAAAGTTTTGCTGAGTGTGTTGCGAAAGTGCTTCTCCTCACCCACTCCCACGTTTGAGACAGAAGAGCTCAGACTGAGCTGACAACGCTGCCGCTCTCTAGCACTATAGAGAGATACCTTGAGTTACTTCACCGTGCCCCATGATGGAGAAGCACACGTACAGAGCTGACATCCAAACACTTACTGCCTCCATATGCAGCGCATTCCCCATAGCTCAATTCTGTACTAAACCTTCACTTTTTAAAAAGTTCATTATGTGGGAGAGGATAAAGCAGGGACAACACAACCTTATTCAACAGCGTAAATGGGTTTCTCTGGCAACCGTCATCAAGCTGCATTACATAGTAACTAAGTGTAGAAGCAGCTATATTTAGGTTCTGGGTCTGCTATTGCCCTATCTCTTTCACTGCAGAAAATTAACGTGTATCTGTGCATCTAGTGTAAGGGGGTGGGGGGAAAATCCACCCATCCACTGCCGGTGAGGTAGGGATGTGTCTTTGAAATTTGGAAAGATCTGCCTGAATAATTTCATGCTCCTTCCCTATTTATGTTTGGGTTTTAGTGCCTTTCCAATTCTTCACAAGTTTCTTAGCCTGCTCCAGACTTACCAATTAGTTCCGTTCAGCTGTGTCTGCACCGGGCAGCAGTCTGTGATACTCCCTTGAATCCTAAATCCCAGGTGAGTTCCCCAGCCACGTCCCAGCTGCACCCTCAGCCAAGAGCTGGCTGGATGACACTCCTCCGTGCACCCTGCACTGGCCTGAAGGAAGGTGCAGGTGGGCAAGCGGGTCTTTCCAAGCTGGGCAGTTTGGGGATGTCCACCATGGGGCACATTGCAGGGCACAGTAAGCCTTAGAAGACCTGGAACTGTTCATCCTACTCATATTGCATAGCGACCAAGCATCGGAAGGCAGGCTCCTGATTCCCATTTAAATCATCCTAAATGTCTCTGAAGTTCAGAACCTGGCTTCTTCAGTGTCCTGCCACACTTCAGCCAAAGAGAAAAGTCAGATGTGTGTTTACTGAACACCTCCAGCACCACTGTAGGTGCTTGAAGCATGGAGACAGGGTAATGCGTCCCGCCCCACCCCCCCCCCCGTTAGCTGGGACTCCCAAAACGAGAAGGGATATGTGACCGCTATTTTCAAAATGCCTGTGGAATCTGGGAGTGCAAATACTTGCTAGAGAGTGATAAGTATCACCTCTTGGTGACCAGCCTCCAGTAATATGTCTCAGTTTGAGCACCCAAAATAGTGGCATCTAAAATCACAAGTCCCTTTTCTGAAAGTGTTGATTCTATACATAATACAGAGACATCAGCAAGAGTAATATCCAAGGGAGTTAAAAATAATTCAGAAATATTCTGCAAGAAATGAGTTATGAGGAACTTTTCTTGAAGGTTTTGTAATTTTTAATTTTTATATCTTTCCTTAGTATTACTTGATTTCAGTGGTCATCCTTTCTCCCAATTTACCTTGGAGAGGTAATTACAGCAGCTACTCTTAGAAAAGGAACAATTAAACTAATTACTACACATCAAATCAAAGGAAAAAGATTTTACGTTTCTAAGAACTAAGAAATAATGCACATATGCTATAGGGAGTTATCTACAAACAGTTACTGAAGACACTAACAATACTGTTTATACATATTTGGCAGGTGTATCTCAAATAATAGTGATAGCTTGACACCCAGGGATTAACTCACGACTCACTATCTTTTGAATTAGGTTAATGTTTTCAAAATTACGAGATCAAGCCTCAGTCTGATATAGCTACTATTGTAAGTTTCCAACAGCCAGCCTATATGAGGTGCTCTCCATCTCCCGATATTCTTGATTTTCTGCTGGTTATCTGGCAGACCTTAGGGCAAACCAGCAGCAATTTCACAATCCACAAAACAAGTTTTTGCATAAGTTGCCACCACAGTTTATGTATTTACTTATTGCTTAAGCCGATAAAAATGTTTTGTTCAGAACCCAAATGTTTATTTTAAGTCCTAACTTATTCCATATCTTCTTCTGGAAATGGAATTTATAAAGAAATTTGTGAGATGTGGACTGAATGAGGGGACAAGAAACTGGGTGGAAAATCATCTGAACTGTCAGGGTCCAAGAGTGGTCATCATGGGTATGAAGTCCAAATGGCAGCAGCTTTACCTGTAGAGTCCCTCAGAGATTCATATTGGGGCAAATATTGTTTAATGTCTTTACTAAGGGACTGGATAAGGTGACTGATTGTGTTCTCTGCAAGTTTTCAGATGACGTCAAAATAGGAAAGCAGTCAACACGCTGGACAATAGGCTGGGGAAGTGGGCCAAGATGAACCTCATGAATTTCAACAAAGTGAAACACCAAGCTCTGCCCTGGTGAGAAATAACCCCATGCATGGCACAGGCTGAGGTCTGACTGGCTGGAAAGCAACTTTGCAGATAAGGCCTGCACGTCCCGGTGGGCACCAAGTTGACCAGGAGCCAGCAATGCACCCTTGCAGCAAGGAAGGCCAACAGCATCCCAGGCTGCATTAGCAAGAACGAAGAAGTGATTATTTCCTTGTACTCTGCAGTTGTGAGACCACAACTAGGGTGCTATAACCACTTTTGGCCTCTGTAGTACAAGAAAGATGTTGACACTCTGGAGCCAGTTTAGCAGAGGGCTAAAACCACCAAGAGGCTGGAGCACATAAAGTATGAGGAGAAGCTAAGGGAGCTAGATATGCTCTGCCAAAAGGAGAGAGGGTGAAGGGGAGACCTGCTGTCTGCAAATACTGAATAAGACTCTTCTTGGACTTTCATGCTGGAAGGGCAAGAGGCAACAGACACAATTTGAAACATGGGAAATTTTGACTTGATATAAGAAAAATATTTTGTGACTGTGCAACCCTTCCCCTTTAAAAGCCAGTTAGACACCAGCTAGTGTTAATAACACCAATTATATATTTTACTTATTAGATATCTGGATTCAGAAAAAACAATGAAACCTCAGCACTGACCAATCATGACAGGGGCAAAATTCATTCCCTGAGCCCAAAGGGCTACCAGTATATTGGACAAAAGGCAGGCATCAAATCTAATCTCTCTCTAATTGCAAATAGGAAGGGCAAGATTTCTTCATCCTATTGCAAAATGGCACCCGAAGACAGGTTAAAATGCCAGGATGCTTTCAGAGGAAGACAGTGGCCCCTTCCAAGCCATGATCCTTCCCTCCCAATGAGCTGGTCCAAAAGGCTTATGATACAGCCGTGTGTCTGACCCCACTGCAGCCACTAAAATCTGAGCTCTCAAAGGAGGCAAGAGAATTGTTTGACAAAAAACAAGATAGTCTTTCCCACACTTTGTCCTGACAAAAAAGAATCCCGATCGATCTTTAGAGTTCTGTAGCCAAAAAGACAAAGTCAAGAGTAGAAAGTAAATTTTTGGTTCCTTTAAAATAGCATTAACTAAATTGGAACTTTCCACCCCGAAAGATGCATGCAAGAAACCAAGGATTTTGTTGGCTGAAAGTTTAAAATGAAACTTAAAATATCATCTGGTTATGTGTTTTCCAGTTTAGGACTAGGCTGCATTACAAGTATTTAGGGATGTGATGATAGTGGGCTAGGGATTGCTGTTACTACTGCTTGCAGCAGTGGGGGTTTGTAGCTCATGAGAGACCAACAACATAACAAGCAGAAGAAATGTGTGGACTGTTGCTTACACAGCACCAACATCTTTATAAAAGAAACATATCTTTTTGGGGCTTTACATCAATTCTGTCACAGACTTCCAAGAATAAATAGTCCCTCCCCTGCCTTGCTAACATATCAGCCCAAGCATCAAGTTGTAGTCTTATCTCACTTAAAAATGCTAATTCCAAAAGTCTTATCAGTCTTATCAGCTTACCAAAACAAATATTAACAAAGAGATTAAATGAAAGGGTATGTTTGCATTCTTTTCGAGAACATATACATCTAATACTTGCTTCCATTTGGAGAGGGAAAAAAAAATCAAGAACACCTGCCCTGATTACTCTCCAAAAGCAGCCAGGTGAGGGCTAGATAACATATATTCTTACTTGGATCAAATCAGCCATCACACCTTTAAAAATAAAGTGCACAATAAATTAAAGTGAAAAGAAAAGACTTATACATGTCATTTTCCATGTCAACCCACAAATATCCTGTGAGAGATTTATATAAGGTGGCTGTTTTTATTTTAATTCTCTGTAACACTGTAGCTTTTTTTTTCCCTTTCTTTTTTCTTTATCTGAGATGGATGGGTGAACCTGGCAGTGGTGCGGGGAAATTAAGTACATGTTTCAAATTATCACTGTCTCTTAATCAAAGTATGGAATTGTAATAGGTTTTTAATTAAGATCTAGTCGAGAAGTAAGGACATAAGAAATGTTAGTGCTAGACCTAGCTCTTTCGGCAGAGAAATGGCTGGAACCACTTCGCTGTTGTATCTTACAGACCACTGGAGCAAGACCATTCAGCAATTAATGCTACAAATGTCGTCGTGAGGGGCTGATGGTGTTAAGCAAGGTGGTTCTCCTTGTGGAGAAATTGCGGCCTAATAGCAGGTAGGTAGGAATCACCCAGAGCTTTGAAGAGAAAGCAGAGAAAAGACGCACGGCGCTTTTCCGGAGCGAGCTGAACCCACCTGAGAGGGACATAACGCATTCCTGAGGAGGACTGCAGAAAGGTTTTGTGCTGTCTTCTTAAGACAGGTGTATAGAAGTGCCGGGGGAGGGGGTAGTGGTGGTGGTTCGAAGCCCGAATAACTCCTCTTATATAGTAAACCGCTGCTTTTGGTAAGTCCCAAGTCCTTGAAAATGGAGCAGGAGCGGTAAAACGCAACCAGCACATGGTGATGGCACCAGCCGCGGCAAGGCCGCGCGCCGGGCCTCCCCGCCTGCTGCTCGCCCAGAGCCGAGGGGGCTCAAGGACGAGCCAGCTTCACTGCTCCTGCAGCCCTGGGGAAACCGGCCCAGTAAAAATCACACCGTACCCACAGTATCCACTGCTTTCCCAGGATAGAAAGGGCGGGAGTCTATGTTTTTAATTTGCCCATTAACAGTAAGAAATTAATCGCCCTTTATGCCTGAACCTGCTCTGCAGCTGGCCTGTCATCCTGCAGGGCTCCCCAGTAGTTTTCCCTCGCTCTTCCCCCCCTCCTCGCTGCCCTGGGGGAAACACCGAGGGGGAGGCAATGCCCTGGCCGCTCCGGAGGCAGGGCGGGTACGCATGCCGCGCTTAATGACTCTTACCAGGACCGAGATTAACTGCAATTAGATTTCACCTCGCTCATAGTTGGACTGTGGAAGGCTTCTTGGGCAGCTGAGAGGAGCTGTTTTCCTCAATTCTTGCCATGTCTTTAAAGAAATGCCAGGTGGGATGAGGACTGCTCAATGGTCTGTACGCAATGTACTAGCAGCCCGTTTGCAAACATGCTTTAAGTGGCTTGATAAAGAAAAAAAGGCTGCTGTCTCTGTGCCCAGCTGCACTTCCTTCTCCCCAGGACATCTCCAGCCTACTGGCTAACGTGGGAGTAGCTACCAGGGACCGGGGATGGGTGCCAGGGGACGGGGATGCAGAGAAGGGCTGAGGGAGAGGGGTCTCGGAGAGGGTGCAAAGGCCTGGGACACCAGGCTGGGCTCTCCCTCCATGGAGCATCATCATGGTAGGGATTGCTTTGGTTGCAGCTGCCTCTAGAGGGCTCATTGACGTGTTGGAGAGGCAGCAGCCTTTGTCCTCGCCTTGCACAGCGTCGTGGCGTGAAAAATACTTCATGTGTTGCTTTGCTTTTCAATCTTCCCTTTATTGGCACCCAAATCACCAGTGGCTTGGCCTCAAAGCCAACAATGCAGGGTGCAAGGGGTCTGTATGCCCTCACTCTGGTGTGAGGGCACAGCACACGCTCCCCGTCGGGGAGGCAATGGGGATTTGCTGCCTGCTCACCTCCTGCACCACCTCACCCCCTTCGCATCCTTCAACCCTCCGAAAGTTTAAGGTCTTAAATGCTGCACTCCATTGCATTTAAATCCTGCCACACATCTGCTTGTACCAGCGCTTCTGCCACAGAGCTGATGTACATGTGTGCCGTGGTTATTCGTCCTGCTCCTCAAGATGGGCTGCCAGAAGTATAGAAAACCACGACCAGTGGCACAAACAGATTTTCCATCTGAACAAAATTTCTAATGAGGAAAAGCGGAAACCCAGACAGAAGTTGTACTTATTAATCTCGTGCTTTCTGATGGCTTCATCAGGTAGATGGACCTACATTTCCAAACACTTGCAAAGCCTTGGAAGATATTCAAGACTGGCTTGCTTCTCCAGGACCAGTTGCTAAGTATGTACAGTATATTTTTAAAGCTCTTTTTTGTGGGCAGTAGTTACACCTGCAATGAAAATTGTGAATATGCAGCTTTAACACTGTTAGCACTGTTTAGTCGTTCTTATGACTTTCCCCATGAACTACACCATATTTGACAGTATTAGGTTTCATCTGCAGTTGCGTTGCCCATTTGTTTAGCTTTATCCTAATGCAGGATAACGAGGCAGGATTGCTTTACAAAGCAAGCAACTTAAAAGCTGAAGCCATTTATTCTGATTAGTGATTCTCCCTTGATTTTATAAGCTTAAAAAACCTCTGGAGTTCATCTGCATTTGGTTTAAACTAGTCAAACAGGATGAGATCATCTCACTTGCACAGCAAGTACACCACCTCCTTACATGGAGAGTTCAGCTTTTACTCTTGCAGCTTTTGCCATCTCCTGCCAAACTCAATAGACAGGTTGAAAAGATTGAAACAAGGACAGACCATCAGTCCCTCAAAAGGCACACGTGATTTAGCAGTGGTGCAGGACACCCCAGCAAGTCTAGGCCATGAGTATCAAAAGCTAAGTCTGATAGCATGAGGTTGCTAGCAAGTTTTCAGGGCAAACTGACCTTCCCCTCCCTTGAGGAGGGATCTCCACCTACGTTCCATTGCAATAGCGTGTATATTCCTCTCCTTCTGGTTGGGTTCATTTCTCTCCCCAGGGAATGGAAAGAGCTTCTGGTAGGGAACAGGCCCTGCAGTAAGGAACGAAGCTGAGACTCCAGCTACTGGAGTTCAAATCCTCTGGCATAAATCAGTGAACACTACACAACGACAGCATAACACGTCTTTATTGAAGCAAGAGTGTGAGTCAAAGCAACAGGCAAAACACAAACACCAAGCATCAGAAAGGGAACAAACATCTGACTCGGCAATGCTGTGTGCCAAATGCCCCAGAGTACGACAGGAAATTGTCGTGTTGTTGATGGTATTCTGTCATAATTATGTGCAATTTGCTTACACATGTTGTTCAGCGCAGATAAAATAATGATCAGCCTCTACTTGGTTTCTCACTGTGGAGTGACTATTTCAGTCCTGAAAAAGTCCTTTTAATCTGCATTCCTTAGTGCCCCCACGGTGAGAGGGTGAATATTTGTACAGATGTAGGCAACTGGACTATGTATTTCACAGGCTGCCAGATTGATTTCATACACTCTTGAAGGACTCAGTGTCTGGGGACTGCTAACAATTGCTTTGATGCCCTTGATTGATAAACTTTGTCTTGTGGCTCCGTGCTTTGGAAAGACAATTTGCATGTATATTGCCAGCGATTATTCACTTATTATTTTTATTAGGGAATCACACAGAGGCCTCTTCTGACAAGCTGTCCTATAGGTGCTATAGGAACATAAAGCTTTATGACAGTTCTGCCACAAAGGTTTTCTAGTGCCTAAGAGGCGAACAAGAGCTTGATCAGTCTCAGCATTTACAGCTGCTGCAGAGCTAAAAGAGAAGGATCCTTCCTGCAAACAGTGTTCTTTGTTTGCACAGAGTTCACAGGCAACCACATCTCTTGAGGGAGTAGAGGGCAACACAATAAAGTCCTCATAAGTTAGAACACGTTCCTCCTTTGGGACCATTTGGGATCGGTCTAGATATTTATCAGATAATCTATTCTCCTCTGCGTCATTTCTTCTCGGCATCTGGAGCCACCATCAATTGTCAGGTATTTGATATTCACTGTGATTTCAGAACAGTGTGTTGGTCTTTGTTACTTAAAAAGCAAGCTCTGTTCAGTCACGCTGAGTTTACTTGTGTAGTCTTTACTGATTTAAAAAAAAAAAATTAAAAAATTGAAAGAACAGATTTGTTTGGAGAAAAAGGGACCATTTTGGCTTCCATAGACACATCACTATGTCCTAGGACTGCTCACAGTAGCTGCCTGGCACAAAAAAGGTGCAAGGCCAGCTGAAGTCCTTCTGCTGAAACTTCTCTGCATGTTTTGTTCTCCATTGCATTCTGCCCACAGGCTACGAGCAGAGATTGGGCCAGAGCATGGCTTTGGCTCTGTGATTTGGGGTCAGCTGGAACTCCACAGAGTTTTTGTACCTTTCCAGTGGTGCATGGAGGACCAGGAGGTGGTCTGCACCCTTCAGCTGCTCCAGGAGTTGCCTTACTCTGTGCTGGCAGCCAAATTCAACGCAAAAGAGGAGGGAGAGCCCTGAACTGAGAAAGTGTGTACAATCCCAGGCTGCCAAACCTGCCCAGCCAGCAGCCCATCAGCATACCTTCACCGAGGTTAAGGCTCACTGGAGCGAGGTGCTGCAGAATCCGTCCCAGTATATGAAACCCCCTACCAGTCTGACTAGCGTTCCCCAAACACGCCGGTGCTTATTCACAGTCATTTCCAATTTGGATTGCTTTAAGATTCAAATACTGTGACCACATCTCACGGACTTCAGTGGATTTGACTGGCCTCAGTCTTCCCACCTGGCTCAGGATGACATTTTTAACAAAGTCTTGGCAGAACTGGCCCATCCTTGAGAACTGGTTTGTTTGCACAACTGGTTATTTCATGCTAAAATGAATTATGCAGCCATGAAGATCATTCATATAAGCATATTAAAATAATCAGATATTTCCTCTCCGTGGTTTTGATTTTACAATTAATTGGGTATTCATCATTCTGTCCCCTTTAAATGATGTAAGATAACTACTGCATAGCTTAAAAGAATTCCAGGCAGCAACAAGACTTGTACTATGTAATGTTCCTAGTTAGTGATACGCTTTGAGACTATAACCATCAACTTCATAACCTGATAACTTAAATTTTTATTGCTGTCTTTCATGATGAAAGACTTATGTATGGGAATTTATATTGTTGCATACCCTTTATCCTAAGAAGAATACATGAATCCTTATAAGGACCAAAGTTGCCTCTGAAGAAATGTGTACTGTCTTACCCCTTACATTTCAGTCTCATGAAAAATAAGGTCTAAAAGCTTATAATCGACTACAGTATGTCACTTCTTTTTATTAGCCTACAAAACCAAGTGGCAGAAGAGTGGTTTTCACAGAAACAGTTCAGTTTACATGCCTTCAGTATAATGTGGACAGCTTCATTAAAATATTACATCAGCGATTGTGTTCCCTCAGGTTCCATAATTCATTGGATCAGATTTTTAAGACAATATTAAAGTCATCACTAAAACAGTGTCCTAGCTATTAAAACAGAAAAAAACCTTGTTTAAAACCCACCTTTGCTAGTGCCTGATTAATAAGTTCAATTTTATAGCCTAACCAGATAAACTTCATAACTGTGAATGTAAACTCAGAAACTAATCTGGTTGCCAAGTGGAATATAAGCCACATTATCAGTACAGTTCATAAAATTAATAGCTTCCAGTAATATACCAAAACATCCTCCCTCCTCCTGGTGACTGAAATGTTAGAGCAGTAACAGTGAGCATTTGAGAGGTTCCCTTCGGGCTCCATGTTCATGGTGGAGCTGAGTTTTCTTTAGTGAGCCCCGTTTCTTGTCCCTGGTGGAGAGGTTGTGCTTGTGTGCAGAGACCCCACTTCCCTCCACTTGCAAAATAGCTTTGGGTAATTTCATCTCAGCAACTCAATGAGATGAAGTTGGGACAAATATAATGCTGTCATCAATTTACTGATTTTTCAACATATTCTATTGGTGCCTAGAGTGACTGTGGCCAGAACTGGTTACATGCAGTTTTAGTGTGTATATGTACACGCTATAGATATAGAAATAAAATACTTACTGACACATTTATGAACTAGATACTCCTCTATCAGATGTTCAGCTGCCACTTCCGTAGGATAAAAATGCTAGTTAATGCTATACAGTAAGGAAACTAATATTCACTTGAAATTCTAGACGTCATCCAAAAGATTATGGATATGCTATATGCAGAATGCAAGGTAGTGTTCTGCTTAGATCTCAGGGAGCAAAGCTTTAATCTTTAATGTTGCAGAAAGGTTCTTAATCACTGTCTTCCATATCTTCAAGCATCTCGGTATTTCACAAGTATTGCTAAAACAGTTGCCAAAGGTGCAGATGAACATCTGGATCACTCTCTTTTTCCATTAGGTTGAGTATCCAGCATGGCACGATTACATGTGCTCATCCCCCAAAATAACTGTTCAGTTTGATGCCAAAGGTGGGGTGAAAGTTTCCTAAATACTTCACACTTTTGCTTTGAATTTGTACAACAGGACAGAATTTCAAATTGCTTCAGCCAGAGAGGCTGCTGCTTCCTCCTAAAAGCTGCTAGGTGGACTGTCTTCAGAGGCCATCCCATTTCTCACTTCCGAAAGAAAGCGTGAGTGCCTAGGATGCAATAAACTTAACTGCTGTAAGTGGGACATTTTTAGAAAAAAGTTTATTACTTTCACTTCAGGCAAGAAGTATTTCATGCAAGCTATCTGCTTAGGACAAGATTTTGTCACTGGTATTGTGTAAATCTTACAGCGAGTCAAAGACCCAAGGATGGGTTAGAAGATCCAGATGACTTAAAGAAATGCATGAAATCACTTACACAAGCCAAAAAAAAAAAGAGGCAATAAGTGGACTGGGCTATGTGTGTCTATTCACACAAGTATACTTACATTAACACCATCATGTATGAAACAGTATGATCAAATGTATTCAACAGCTTCACTCACAGTTTTGCCTTAGCTCTGGATTTGAGAAGATCCTGGCATCTGGCATTTCTTTTCCAAAAAAGGTAGCTTGCCAAAAATATCCTCCCATTTCCCATTTCCCATTTCCCAACCTTAAAAATACAGCCGTGTGTCCAGTGCATATAGAGCTTATAGTTAGCTTTGCATCAAAAAAACATGAAACTCCTTGAAAAGAGTATGAGCAGGGTACAAGCCACTCTCTTCCAAGTGTCAGACCTAAGACATCTCTATTTATGTATACAAAAGCCATCACAGATCACCTGCAAGGTATTTTTTCAGTCTCTGTAAGATTTTTAAATATTATTCAGGACTGACTTGCTAAAATTTCTCTTTTCCACTAATTCGTTTTACAAACAGAAGCCAGCCATGTCAGAGGCAAAGCCTTCTGCATACTGAGAAACTATGTCCACACGTTCTGCATGGCCTGGCCCGCTGGTGGCAGGTGGAGCGGCTCACCCCTCGGAAGAGGACAAAACAGAAGCAATGAAATCCATCAGGCTGAGGTGGCAGCCAAATTTTGCAGATTTCTGGCTTTGTATTTGTTCTCCAGCCTATTCAGTACATCGCCTAACAGTAATAACTCTGCATGTAGAATACCCGTAGGGCAGGAGAACAGGCTTCCTAGCACAGGGAACCTTTTTATAGCGCTTTAATACTTCCATCAGGAATTATTTGACTCAACACATCAAGATGATTAACTCAGTCTTTGTAAATGATTTGACCGACAAATACTGACTTATGAAAAATGCCTTTTTTATCTGCACACTCTCACCCTGACCCCTGACACATATCAACAGGAAATAAACTGTTTTATTCCTGTTTTCACTTCAACAAATGTCCCTTAGAGCATCAATTTAGCTCATTCATAAGAACCACTTGGAGTAGATCTCTGAAAGTAACTTTCTCTATGGCTATAAAAGCTTAATTTAGAAGACTGGATTCATATTAACATTGCAAAACATTTCACTTTCAAATGTTCTTCCAGTCTATCAATTTTTACATCACTCCTAAGGGCTGGCTGCAAGTCAACAGCTTCATTCCCCAAGTCAAGTAGCAGTACACTTACTTATGCTACTGTATGTGCGTGGTTTACCCTGGAAAGCCCTATAATTAAAAGAGTTTAGTCAAGAAACCGTCAATGACCTGTCCCTGAATACCAAACAACAGAGAGACAGAGGAATAAAGCGCTTTACAAATAATAGCATTGAAAGCAATAAACACTCATAGCATTTGTGACCATTTAAATGGACAGATGGAGCTGTTTGGGCCTATCAATCAGGTCAATAATCCACAAACTAAGCAGGATTTATGTGATAGACCACAATGGCTTAAATCCACTTTAAAAAGGAGGGTTACAATAGCTTGGAACAATGCTCAGTGTATTCAGGGGGCTGATGTGGTAAATAATGACAAACCTTTTTGAATTAGCACAGTTATTAAAAAATCAAAGGCACAGGTGAAATAGCAGCATTTTAAAATGACTATTCCACTGATCTTCAAACTACCTAAGCTTTAATACCGAGTGTCACAACAGTGAGTCAGAGGCAGGCTGGCAGAGCAGCCTTCCCCCAGGGAGCGGTGCAGGGCCAAGCCTCCCTTCTCTTCCTGACTTGAGGAAACCAAATGTGCAACCTTGGGATGTAGTGGGAAGGTGCTTACTGGGGGTGCAGCATTGGTTTCCCTTTTTCCTTTAGGTGGCCTCTAAGCAACCCCTAACCTTTCAAAGGCTCTCAGGTGGTGTGAAGCATGGTGAGCCCAGCCTGGATGAGGCTGCCCAGGTGTGGTCAGAGCCTTGTTGACTCCCTGTGGGAAGGGGAACTGGTCTCCACCTCATCAGAGCAGGTTGCCCTTAGCTAGTCTGTTACAGGAACAAGGTAAGTAGAGCTCTTGAATATTTTGTCTCTTCTGTTAGCAAAGCAATATAGCAACTTGATCTTGGGTTAGGCAAACATGTGAGAGAGATTTCATGCGTCCTTTTCTGATGAAGCAGGAGCAAGGTCTCTTGGGTGCATCATGAAGCTGATTTAATGAGGCAAGTGTTTATTTTATTGCTACTTCTGGGAGTGAGTCTACAAATAGTAGCAAATATGAGCTCAAGCTCTCATCTACCTTGCTGGGTAGTAGTCTCTTTCTGTATTGTCTTCTTCTCCAAAGAGCCTTTCCTATTTCCAGATTCTTGGCTCTGGCCTCTTTAGAGCTTCCTACCCCTTCCCTCAAATTTCCTTCCTTCTCCAAACTACTTTTTTTTTTCTTTTAACTGTCTAAAATATTGGAAAGCTTCTATACTGCAGTCTTGGCAACAGTAGCTTCCTTTCTTTTTCTGGCCATGCAATAGCTTGGAAATATTTCATTATAACTGTGTCTGCCAATATTGTTACAAGGCATTAGACCAGCTTTTTGCTGTCTGTAGAAGGTATGGCCTCACAGCAAGTTAACAAGAGACTTGTATTTCATGGTGTTCAGAAGCTAGGATGGTTATGAGGAATACTACTGGTACCTCTTACAGAGAGGCTATTCCCCTCATGCGGAGGGGTGGGCAAACTCTCCAGCATGCCACTGGTCACACCCAACTCACCTCAACTCTCAACCCGGAGAGCAAAGCTCAAGGTATTTCTCTTCCTCCTGCTGATGAGGAAAGTAAACTGAGTGATGGCTGAGGCACTCGGATGCTCTGGATAAAAGTGTCCCATCAAAACCGATAAACAAATACAAAATAAAGAGAGAAGCCCCAGGCAATGCTGTGAGCTGCTCACCAGCATGTCCTTGGATGCGTGCATATTGCTCCTCTTCAAGTCAAGAGCAGTTCTGCCAGCAAGGAAAGCCCAGGAAAAGTGCGTGGTTAAACACATTGATCTACTTTTTTCTCTTTGTTGTTTTCAACTAGTTCAAAAGACTTACACCCACCAGCAGCAGAAATTTGTGGGAGCTGAACAAAGGAAGCGTGCTAGGAGTTTGTTAACTTAACTGCTTGTGTTTGGTTCTATGTGCTTGTTCCCCTGATGTGTGAAATGTATGTGTATGTATAAAATACAAGCAGCTTGAAATGTGTCCTTTTTTTAATTGAAATGTGTTCTTTTTTAATATATGTATATACAAATGGAGCCTAATCTGTTCCAAAACATGTTTGAACTACAGGAAAATGAAGAACTGGACTTCAGTATGAATTTGATGGCTTATTCTATTTGTATAGAGTAAGACAGGAGGGGGAAAGAGGGAATAATGGTAACTTCATTGTTCAGGTGCCTTCTGTAAAAATGTGTCCCTGCTCTTAATTTTCTGTTGTTTTTTACTCAGTCCTTGTTTCTGTGTCTTTAGATCAGTAAACAATATCTGTTTGGGAAGATGGGAGGGGAAGAACCCTTCAGGTGCCCAATAGAACTCACATTATCTCCAAATACAGAAGTTTTGCAGATAGTGCTTTATTTCCTGTCTCTGACGATCAAAAGGTCAGGAACAACATCTTTGAAATGTATGAATCCTCTCATAATTTCTGAAACAGTTATTCTTTTTTTCACTGAGCAATGAAGAAAAATCCCATTTAGAAAATCTGAAGAGGAGAAGAAGGTTGGGGAGGTCTTGCTAAGCTTAGCAGTTCAGCATACCTGGCATTCATAGTTATTAAGTACCTGTTCAGATTCTACACTGAAGCCCCTAATTCTGAGACTAAGTTTAAATATTCTTTTAAATTGTGTCTGGGATTACAGTTGAATGTGAAGAAGGGTTTCACAATTTGCTGACAGTCATAGGAAAATAAAGAAGTAATTTTGGTTTGAGCCGATGAATATTTAAACAATTTTCACAGAATTAAGAACTAAAAAGAATCACTTGTGGTGAAGAATTGTCTTGATTGGTCTGAAACAGAGTGGTGTTTTCAATCTGAGCCTTCTGAATAATTTTTAAATACGTTTTGAAAGTAATTTCAAACGGAAAAGTTGTTTTGTGCTTGAAAAGCAAAATGCATCACTATCAAAAATGTCAGAGTACAACATTTTTACTTTTTCAGGTTGGTTTGTCATGCATCTCCCCCCGCCCCAGCCCAACGACAGCTATTTCTAAGAACACACACTTTGGTAAAATTGATCCAAATTAAAAAAAAGAATTCTGTAACTCTGTATGGAATCTTTCTCACTTAATGTTTCAGACAAAAATTTTGTCCAGCTATGAGCTGGATGTCGCCGGAAACATTAATAACACTTTGCCAGAGAGTAGGTTATAGAGGTACAATCCTTCAAATGTCAGGGTATGTACTGGCTTAGTGAGGTTATCCCCAGCAAATGGATAACTCACGAGTGAGCAGAGCAGCAAGATAGGCAGTGTGTTGGTGTCAGCAGTAAGATATTGGTCTACAATGGCATAGCAAGAAAATGTTTAAATGGAGCTATTTGTCATGTACTAATGCAGCAACGAACACAGAAGTGTGGATAAAGCTGAAGGTTGAACTTCTGATACGCACGAGGGGTAGATGTTCACTGACTGTGGGAGACTGAACATCACTATGCAGACAAAAATATCTCATGATGAGGTCAGCTAGAAGAAGCAATAGCAGAAATATCAAGAGTTCCCAAAGGAAATCCTGACCCCACTGAACTGGCTGGGAACTTTGCTGTATGATGTGTTCCACTGCCTTCCTCTTTGTTATGGGACCCAGGGTGCTTCTGGGTTTGTGAGTCTGAGTGTGCCTCCCAGTTGCGTCCCAAATAGGACTTATCTGGGCACGTATTTAATTTTCTTCTTTGCCTGTGTCCACTCCCCTGCCCCATGCATAGGCTGTTTCACACAGAAGCCCAGCTATGCGGGATGTCAAACCTCATCATGTCCTAACAGGTTCCTGTCTAGGTGGCCAGCTGATCAAAATGGTATGATATGCCATAGTAGAACGTCATCTCACCAGTGGGAAGGAGTATATGCAACCAGAGGAACCACAAGCCCCTCCTTCCTGCCCCCATGCAGGTTTCCCCAGGTGGTCTATAGGCAAGTCTTCTACAAGAACAGATCAACAGCAAGGAAATCAACTCATGTTATTTCATGTTGTATGAATGCATTCAAAGTTTCCATATGTGAGGGATAGATTATTTTAATCATGAAACTTTAAGCTGCTATTTATAACAGCTAGAGCTAGCTACATCTGGTGCCTCTGAGCTCAGCCCCTTCGTGCAAGGGTTAGTATCTTTACTTGCTGCAGAATAGTATGATTTCCATAGCCTCAGAGCAAAGGGCTCTGACACCTCATGAGTCCCTCAAGTTCAGACTGTGAGCACCTACAATTCACCCTGAGCACGCAAAGGTCTTAAAACAATATGAGCAATAGAGAGGAAAACAAGTGGGGAAAATTTAATTTAGGTGTTTTATCTTACCAGAAGACTTTTTCTTTTCAACATGTCATGGGGACAGGGTGATACAAGTTCCCTTCAGCCTTCACCAGTTGAACCTCTGTGACAATTTATCTGGCTTTTTAGCATATTGCTTGTGGACCCTTTGCATAGTTACTGGAGTTATTTTAATCTTAGTCTCAAGATTAATCTCAAACTGACCAAAGACATTCTAGCAGCTTGGCTGGAGCCCAGAAATAGGGTCTCTACAGTTGAGAACTCAGGTTTTATCGCAAACTGACCTGAGGGCGTTTATCAGTGGGTAGCTTGTATTTATGAAGCATTTCAGGCTTTGCTTGTGTCTTCTAATTAAATCAAACCAACATAATCACACAATCAACAACATAAAAACCAGGTCAGCATACACTATTCATAAATTATCACAAAGCATCTGTTGCATGCTTAATCTGCTTTTTTAAAGTGGGGGGCTGCCTTTGCTTAAGCCTCTGTCTTAAGCTACTGCTTTAGCCCCCTGTTGTTTGACAGTGCGTGATTGGAGGGCAGGATTATTTGTGCTTATTGTACAACACCCAGTGTAGAAGCAGGTGACTCATTATCAAAAGTACCTCTAAATAAGTTGTTTAAAGCTTTTAACATTAGTCCTGAAAGGCTAGGATCCATGCTAGCAGCCCTTCGCTTTAAATAATATTTATTCCTAAAATTAAGAGGTTGTAGAATTGTTTACTTGTTTTGAGATAGGGAAAGAAGTTACTTTGAGGTATGTAGAAAATGTTAAATGAAAAAAATTAGGGTTTTAAAGATAAAGCAGAGGTGGGGATTAAGGAATTGCTCACTTTTCGGTCTGCAATTATCATGTAGCATTTTAGGGAATGGAATTCTGTGTGTTACTGGATTCAGCACATCTCCCTCCATCTCTCAAAGCAAATTGTAGAATTTACCTCTTCACTTTGGCCGCTGCAATCACAGTAAAGATGACAGGCAGGGAAAGAAATCATGCTTTATGTTGCATGCACTGTGAAGGGGAGGAAGATGTAGTAAAAACCACGTGTCTGTTGACCTCTTGCCTCTGTACCTGTGTGAGCTACCAAAACCTTGGAGGTAGACAGCTGCAGAAAATAGTACACCAGTTCTTCCTCCTCCTATATCAAGTGAGGGAATGTAATAACAAATAAAGCTTTCACTCCAGCCTCAAACTCACCTGCTAACATGTGTGGCTCCAAGAACAGCTGCAGGAAGGGGATGGTACCCAAGAAGGTCACTGTTGAAAAGAATACCTTCAGCGATGCCTCTTATTCTGAACAGTCTAGCCCAGACTGATCAGACAGACAGTAGAGAGCATTGCATTTCATTTAACAAGCAGCATGATACCTGCCTCAGTCAGGACTATCGTGGTTGGGCCTTCGTCTCAAGCACCTGACCAGTACCGCTAACAAGTAGCCAAGAGAACATCAGTTGACCACACCAATTTGGTTTTTTTGCATGTCTCCATGAGTATAAATGGAGAATTGATTTTAATAAAGGTGTCTTTAAAGGATTCTTCTATGGTGTCCTGAAGGATGTCTATCAATGGAGGATCTGTCCTTTCTGATAAACAGCAATATCACTTTCACTTCATATGACCTTCACTGTCCAGGCCTGGCTCCCTTGAGGACATACCTTAAGGTTCTGCAGTGAAACAGGACTAAAGCAAAATGTTACCAGAATTGGGAATTGCTGTGTTCACTGTAATGCTTCTTGCAGTCAAATAATAATTTGCTTTATCAATGGAAAAAGCAGGCAACCAGCTTCCGTAAGGGCTGTGACAATGGACCTGTCAGTCACCTCAAAATTTTAACTCTGCAAATAGTAAATGGGTCTGTTGAAATCTTCTAGGGACTTCTTTCACTGCAGTTGCATATATTTGCATAGTGATTCACAGATAAGTGCATGCCAATAGCCACTTCTGTGAACAGATGTTGACAAGAAGTATCGACCGAACTGTGAGTTACGTGAACAAGTATATCTTTTTGCATGCACAGAGAAATGCATAATCTAGTAGTATGCTGGAAATTTCAGTTAGTTCTGCCTTCCAACATGTGTATCGAGTCACTGCATGCTAATCAGCCTTTGCTGAAGTATTGATGCTTCTCAGTAATATCAAGCAAAAATTTAGAATAAAAAGGGGAGAATCAGAAGAGTTGTATGCAGTAATATTGGTAACAGAGCCACTGTATGCATATCTTATGACATCTTATTAAAAAAAAGCAACATGCAATTTAAAATGGTGTATTTGTCAAAGTGCAGTGATTGAATATGTTCTTAGTCTTTTTCATAAAAATAATGTAGAAATATTGAAATAAATACCTAAAAATTCAAACATTTGGTATGGGCTGTTTTAATAACAGCTTTGAAGGAATCTACTCTGCTATATATCTCCTTTGCATGTTGATGTTATTGAGATGAATCCTATGAAACAGAGAACAAGTTTTGAATCAAGTCCCAGCATCCTTTATGCAGCAAAAATACTTGTTATCTAAAAAGTAGGGATAATCTACTTTGCTGATGACAAGCAAAAGAGGCTTTTATAAATGGCAATACATTTCCAGACAGTAATTTATTTTTCAGTCCGAAATGAAATCAAGCAGTATGTAGCCCAAACTCAGAGTCAGAGAAGTGAAAATGCATATAATTCTCTCTGGTTCTGCTCCTCCTCTGTTATTCTGAAGCAACTCAACAGTGCTACTCCAGTAATAGATCAGTATCTATAACTAAATACGAAAGTGATTAATGCAGACTCTATCCACTTTTATTTTTACGTTCTCATTGCTGTTTTCTTTCAGATAATACATAGCCAGCATTCTCTGAACTTTGTTTTTGTTCCATCAGACCAGGAGATACTGGAAATCTTTTTTCTCATTTTTAATACTCTTCATCATGCTTCTGCTTTTGATTTGTGCCCAAGAAATCAAATCTTCCATTACTAAAAACAGTCTAGTAACACTTTCTTCTCCTTTTTAAGATGGAATACCATCTGAAGCAGATTTTTACCCACCTGGAGCTCTCCTTTTATTGCAGACAGGAAGCGGATGGCTTGATGAGAGCATGCTAAAAAGGAAGCAGAAGGGCAAAAAGAAAAGGCAGGGGGGAAGATATTAAATTCTTGAAGACTTAAAAAGTCAGGTCTGGAAGTCCTGTCCTGAAGGTTAATTTAACTACTCCAAGCCTATACTGAGAGTTACCAGCAGAGGCAAGCTTATGCTAATGGCTGCTAGGTATATTTTTCTTTTAATACTAAAATGGGTTTCCACGTGTCTCTCTGAATACTTGTCTGAAGTTTTGTCCCAATTTGCCAGCCTTGGTATTTTTTGGGTAGGAAGGAAGGCATACACAGTCACACAAAATTCTCAGGTTTAAAATCCTAGGGGTTTTTGTTTCGGGGTTTTTTTTGTTATTAAAAGTGGTAGGGCTCATTTACAAATACGCTTGCTGCAGATGAACAACAAATTTCCCTACGTGTCATAGCTAAAGCCAAGAAGTACAGTGAACAGCTGCTTCACGGGAGTCCCCCTCTGGGTCTGCCTAAAGAGGGGGATCAGCTCACTTGAAGGAAAATGCTGCCTACATTCACATAGATGATTATGTATCTGCAAGAGCCTTTATCTGAAAGGGCATGTGAAGTCCCTTGCAGTTCTACTAGCTTGGGAGATCTCTTGTGTTTCCTACTTACAGACACAAGACTAGGGCTAAAGGTCTTCCCTCTGGCCCTTTATTAGGGGCAATTTTTTTATGATACAGGTACATTTTGTTTTCTCCAACTCTTACTAGAAGCCATGCTTCACATAAAGTTAATCAGCCTAATTGTTTCACAGTGTCTCTTTCCATTTCAGAAAATTTCAGCAGGAGTAATTTCTGTCACTTTTTAGGCAAGAATTTCTCACAGGTTGAAATTTTTATCTCAGTGTCTTTGACCTCTTTCAGAGATGCAAGCTTCCCTTGATGCTCCTGTTGAAATATAACTACTAACATTAGATTCCAGCCCATGTTTTTTTTCTTAAGTTACTTGATGTTTCAATCTCTTTCCTGTATCTGAAAATAATAAAATTGAAATTAGCCACAGAGATTTTGCAAAATCCTCCTTTCAACTTGATAGTTCATGTTAATGAAGCTATCTTACCACCATTTAGTGCAACACCTGAATCAGCCTTGACTACCCTGATTTTCTTTAGCTGTCTTTGTGGATTGCCCCCCTCAGTAAGATGTTGACAGGCTTAGATACCATTTACATGCTTACAGTTGGCACAGTGACAAAAAAATAATTGAGCTTTGTAATTATATAGGTCCTACCTCGTTATTTTCCTAGGAGTGTTACACTGTGAATTGACTTTTTTTGTGAGATGGTCAGGGCTGACTGTGGCATAGGCTTAAAGCAGAATCCCCAAAATTACATTAGTGACCATCTCTGCTGCTGCTGTTAGATTACTCCACCAGTGATTCTGTTCTATAATACAATGTTTGTTCTACCAGGCTTTACAGGACTGACTATCATACACATCACCAAGCGCAGTGATGGATAGATATGCTAGGTCAATTAGTTAAATCACAGACCAGTGCTCAGCAAAACATATTTGGACTGATGATGAAAGCTTTTATATTTTGAAGTTTACAGAATTGCAATACTTTCCTTTGCCAGGACTCTCATAAATATTCTGTGTTTTAGTATGTTCAAAATGCAGCAGCCTGCATCCTTATAGGCATTCAACTAGCTTTACTTTCTCTATTTCATTTACATGTACGAAGTGCAAATTCAGTTTGTTTAGTCACTTTCCCAGTCTTTATAGTAGAGATTGGGGCAGTAGAATTGTATCTAGAGATAGAAGGCTATTTCTCTGACCCATCCATGAATTAGATGAAGTAAGTTGCATTCAGAGATAGCAAAATAAGAGCCCAAGTCTCCATAATGTAAGAAATAGCTAGAAGGAAAACAAGACAGGCTATAGAGGAAACCTGCTTGAAAGAGAGCTTGGGCTTTCTGCCCTAAACATAATCCTGACTTTATAATGGATTTCTGGGAAGCACAAGGACAATAACTTACCTGTAGATTTCTCATCTCTGTCGTTTCTTATTACCTTCTTCAGCAATTATGTTCTGCTAAGTACAGGACTAAATGGTAAAGTATAGAACAAAAGTCATCTTAAGACTTTTTGAGGATACTAAAATATGAAATGGATAGTTTGGAGTACAGTGAGTCTGAGCTGGCTGATGTCAAGAAGTGATATTTAATAGATTCTACTAAAAATAAGTGTGTATGTAGCTATTCAGTCATTTTAACGGATAAAAATGCAAGTTTTTCAAAAGTCTGTTCTCTGGACCTATTTCACTGATGAACCTCCTTTCCTTTATAATAAGAATAAAATAACTTTTTGGCAGGGTTCTCTATTACCAGTTCACAAGTCTATTTAAGTCTGCTTCCCAAAGTTTTATTTTTGTATCCTATTTATCAGCAGCTAATGAGCAGTGCAAAGTATCAGTTGCTGAAGCATGTGGTTTGAGCAGCACTGGACTTGCTGGGCACTGATTACTAAACCCGAAGTTTGTTGGTAAAGCTCCAAGAAGCAGCTGAAACTTGTTTCTGAAGGTTGCTAGAATCACTTCCATGTGTTAGTCTATGAATCAAATGAGGTATCTTTACTATCTCTTCAGCTGTGTTTTTAAAAAAAAAAAAAAATCCTTGGACCTTTACCAGGTGTTGTGCTTAATGACAGCAAGAAATGAACAAGCTGATTAAAACTCTAATCTTTTATGCTCTATTTATGTTTTTTTAACACAGCATCTAAAAGCTCCAGGTATGTTTATAGGACTGTATGTATATAGGAAAAAAGTGGTCCTGCCACAAAGTTTACAATTAAATATAAGAGGCAAAAGGTGAAAATGAGAAAGCAGGAAGCACTGACAGCATCACATAGGTTTTTTGGTTTGTTAAGGCAACTGCTCAAAAGAAAGCTTTGTAAAGATGAATGAAAAACAGGACAATGAGATAACTGAAGGGGCAGATTGGTGAAAGTGGAAAACTTCTTGCCTGACAATCTTACAGTGCAATAATGGAAGCAGCAATACGTTTGAAGGAAATAAACTAGTCAAGCATCTGTTATTCTAAGTACCTAAGTACAGTCTTAAATTCATCCTTGTTCTGCCGAACAGCGGAGGTAGGTATGACTGAAGCATAGCCTTACACTTGAGTGCTGTACTGAATAAGAGTTCTGATGAAGTTTGTAAAAGTCTGTCATCGAATTGACACTCCATCCTATGCAGTCCTCCTGCTCAAGCCTGGGACTATTAAAGAATCCCCTTTAACTAAAGGGAATAGCATTTTGCCTATTACAATGCAAGTAGTGTTTTAGACTAGGTAAATACTTCCTAGTTCTTAACATGATATTTAAGACTGTAATTCCCATTTCATGCTCTATAATTTAGGTATTAATCTTTGACTCATCCTTGACATTCTACTTTACACCTACAAGTACTTTGGTGCACAGTGTGTTTTGGAATTTAACAAAATTAGATATACTGCACTTTGCCAGAGAATGACTAGAAAAAAAAGAGTACCTTTTTTCCCAAGCTAGCTGAGTAAAAAGCATACTTCTGCAGCTTTAACAAGTCCGTGTGTGTCAGGGCAGCTATTTACTGTTTCATAGGGGGTCTACATCCACTGGAAATGAACAAACTGTGCAGAAAGGAGAAATGGTTTTAACCTATGCCCTAAATTTGTTTTACATACTTTTCTACATGTGTGGGCATTTCTGTGTATGTATGTACTCCCTATAGAAGCTATATATGTATATGCTACAAATATTTCAGATGGGAACAGTTCTGCTTTCTCTATCTATGTCATGGACGGTCTCTCCACCTTAACCAGTTCCTTAGGGGCCACACCTCTCCAGTTATTTACTTGAATCTCTATTTCAGGATCTCTCCCAATATTTCCTAGCCTTATTTAGTGACTTCTAAGACATGGATCAGACAGTGAATGGTCTGGCTTCTACTATTCTTTTCCAAGCTAGATTGCATATGTGCTAGTGGAAACCCACGGAACTTAAATGCTGTGTAGCACATCAGCGGCATCTGGTTTGGGAGCCAGAAGCTGATGATGGCTGCCTCCTAATGATGCCTCTCTCAGTGCCATTGCTCCCTTTGTAGCATCTCTTTAGACACCCTGTCTGGCACCCACGCCATAGCTGCTAACCCCTGCTCTAAAGTAGAGGTTGATGTGTGGCAGAGATCAAGACTGGAAAGACGTTGTCTAGCCTGTAATTAGGGTGCCGCTTTGTGTGCTGGAGCTGGAAGAGCTATGTCCTGGAGGAAATATATCTTTTCTGGGAAATGGTGGTTTTTTTGTTCCTTCTTACCATCAAAAGTTAGTGTCCTGAATCTCATGTGGTTGGGTCTTTCTGTGTGGGCAAGCAATGGAAACTGAAAATTCACAGAAAGGATGAAATGTAAAAAACATTAATCCCAGAAGAGCAGCAGCAATGAAGAAAGCCTTGGGAAGTGGGGAAAATGGCACATGGTCATCTAAGGAAGAAATATGGTGTGGTTATACCTTACTGAAATGTAGGGAGCACTTGTGTATTGTGCCTGTGAGTATTGTGCCACTTGTGTATTGAGCAAAACACAGCAGGCCTGCCCTGGTGTCCCTGTAATGGTCTGTCCTTTCTTCACGTTCTCTTTGTTATTCTCCTTTTCTTTCATGGAGCAAGGAGGCCCTTTTCCCAGCAGTTTTTGTTACTGATTTCTGTGAGAAAATATTTAGATGGTAAATTCTTTCAGGCAGGGATTGTTTCTTCATTGCCTGACACAGTGGGACTTTTGAGCTACGAGTACAGGCATTAGGGACTCAGAAAGGCAAATGATGAAAAAGAATAGTAGTGGAATAGCACAAATTGTAAATGATTTATTTCCTGAAGACTGTTTAAAGCAGACTTACACAGTGCTTGGTTAAATCTCTCAGCAAAATCCAGATCTGCAATGAATTGAGGAACAAAATGCAGCTGGGATGGAGCTGTCCCTTCTAACCCCAGTAGAAGGAATCCATTCAGTTGATTATGTCTTTGACATATGATCTTCTCAACCCCAGGTCATGACTGGGCTCCTTCTCACAGCCAGCTCTAGGTTTAGGGCAAGGCAGGGTTTCATAGCAAAGCAGACTGCAGGGGAGGAGGGCTGCTGAACCTTGGGCTTATCATTGCCCTAGCCAGCTTCAGTTGATGAATATGATTTAAAGGACCAAATCAAAGTGATGGTGATAGGCATCCTCAGAGAGAGAAGATAGCAAGAAGTTTGTGACTAGATGACAGGAATTTATTTATTACAGAAATATGTATGAGTTATAAGAGTAAAGAAGTAACGGATGTGAAAATGGAAGGACATCTTATTGGAATACTAATGACAAATAGGCTTTTTTTTACCAATAACGACAATATCTGGCTTTGTCACAATTCTCCAGATGATCGGGAAGTCCAGTGGATTATTAAATAAATTAACTAAACAGCATTCTTTTCTGAGATGACAAAAGGGAAGTGATTGTGCCCCTGTACTTGGCATTGCTGAGGCCACACCTTGAATACTGTGTTCAGTTTTGGGCCCCTCACTACATGAAAGACATTGAGCTGCTGGAGCGTGTCCAGAGAAAGGCAACGAAGCTGGAGAGGGGTCTGGAGAACAAGTCTTATGAAGAGTGGCTGAGGGAATTGGGGTTGTTCAGTCTGGAGAAGAGGAGGCTGAGAGGAGACCTTATCAGTCTCTACAGCTACCTGAAAGGGGGTTGTGGTGAGGTGGGTGTTGGTCTCTTCTCCCAAGTAACTAGTGATAGGACAAGAGCAAAAGGCCTCAAGTTGCGCCAGGGAAGGTTTAGACTAGATATTAGGAAAAATTTCTTTACTGAGAGAGTGGTCAAACACTGGAACAGGCTGCCCAGGGAGGTGGTGGAGTCACCATCACTGAAAGTGTTCAAAAATCATGTAGATGTGGCACTTTGGGAGATGGGTTTAGTGGGCATGGTGGTGTTGGATTGACGGTTGGACTTGATGAGCTTAAAGTCTTCTCCAACCTTAACGATTCTGTGAAAACTTAGTAAAAAACCTTTGCAGAAGACAGACAGGGCTTGACATGCAGAGTGTTTGAGGGGCTAGACAAATATTTGCTTTAAGCATCTCAAATGCTTTTCTTCATTAAGAAGAAAATAGTCAACTGTGTTCTTCAAAGGTTCTCACATTTCAGAATATCATGGTGGCTTTCTAGTCACCTACAGAGGACTGTAATTCTCCATTCAGCAAAGTAACTGAATACATTATTTCTATGTGAGACATCCTAGTTACACCATCTTGCACAATTATTCATGATATGCACCAGAGGAAAAAAAAGAGTTCAATTTGCAGCAGAAAAATTGGGAGACTTTAAGAAAAGAATTTATAACCCTAAGGGTATTGTAACACTAGAAAGGCCTACCAGAGAGGTTGTGCTGCCTTTCAAGGGAGGTTTTAAAGTGTAGGTTGGAGAAACGTCAATGAAGAATGAGCTTGGTGAGGTTAATTTTTCTTCAGGGCACAGGCATTAGATAATTTCTCGAGGTCCCCTTCTGTCTTGTAGTTTTGGGAATCTGTGCTTTTGTTATTGTTTGCCGTCCTTTTATTGATCTATCCCACTATGCTGTTTGTCATTTAGACTGCAACTCTGCATTAAGTACTGCCTTCAAAGACTTTTTCCTTCTCCAGTAATCCTTCTCCTGGAGAGCATGCTACATCTCTCTCTTATTAAACACACACTATTTGTGTGTTCCATTCCTCATCTCCTCAGGCTTTTACAATTGTTTACAGCAAATTGCGTTTTCTCTTAGGCTCTGGGCATTGAGAGGAAAATTACAGCCTAGTAGTGAAAGTTCACATGACTAAAAAATGTTGATGTCTCCCAATGTGCACTATTCACATGGGGTCAACAGTGGGCTTGCAGAAGGTGGGTGTAAAACACAGATTGATTTCAGTAGTGCCAGCACTTGGCTAAAAGAGCCTGTCATATACAATAGAGAGCTGCTATAGATACTGTCCAACTAGTCCCTTTGGTTAGGACACTTTAATTTAGTCATACACCGTATCTCATTTTCAAGCTAAACCAAGTGCTGCGCATTCTCCCTTATTTCTAGAGCCAGACAAGTCATTCTGATTTGTTATGGGACCCACTGAAGCCTTCCTGTGAGCCATGGATGTGGAGCCACCACAGGAACAAACTGAAGAGCCCTTTTGGGCTTGAAGGGGGAAAAAGAGGATTCTTCCAGAGAGCTTATTTCTGTAGGCTTTTCATAAAAGCAGTGAGGAAGGTGAGGCAGGATTACTCTGAAGTAACCTCTGGGGTAACTGGGTTTTGCTGGCTGCTGAATACATACTGAGCCCAGGGAGAACAGCTTCCCAGCTGAAGTACCTTCTCAGGTGTGAGAACCTGGAGCAGGAGGAGGAGTGCTGGCCCAGTTCAAGCTCCAGTTGTCCCCCTGGTCCAGCCCAGTCCTGATGAGAAATTTGTTGTTGGATGATTTTGTGGGAAGTTGTTCATGGAACTCTGTGACAAAGCATGTTTCTTACATGGCTTGCTGGCAGAAGCCCTTTTTATTCTAATACTAAAACATCTTGAAACTAAATCCTTGCCGCAGCCAGTGAATTTCAGTTTAGGACCTGATTTAAATAGAGACTGGTTTTATCTCTGTGCATTACACAGCTTGGATTGAGCTGCTTATATTCCTGTACCTACACAGGTACAGGAATACAACAAATATGAGCAAAAATACGAGCCAAATAAGAAATATGTGAAATACCCCATATCACAGGGTTACAGCCAGCTGTTTTATAGCATGCTGCAATATTCACTTCATAACAGCAACTATGTTCTTCTTCCTCTAGGCTCTATCCTACTCCTTTTCAGCACAATGGTATTTCCATCTACCCACTGCTGGTAGTTCCAGACAGACACTATTTCAGGGATGGACCTTGCAAAGGCATGGTCAGTTCCTCAACTTTAGTTTTCTATGTGGTTCCTTTGCTGGAAAGGTATCTGGTTAGACCTTCATGCCATTGAACCATGTTAGAAGGCTATAGGTATTTGCCGATGGCCTATGCCTGCTAGAGGACTAGCACAAGGAAGGTGCAAGAAAGATGATTTAGAGGAAGCAGCTGGCACTGTCTGGCTTTAGTCATCATTGTAACGGCACTGTGCCCACTTATCTCCGCTGCAGAAGCTGAGTTTCATTTATACACCTCAAAAGAAATACTGTAAAGAGCATTATTCTAAGTTAGTTGGTACTTCCCTCTTGCCTGTGCTGGGCATCTCTGAGGCACAAAATTCTGCATAACTTTTCACGTTTTCTCTAAAGCTACTCAGCTTACTTTGTAGGTGATACCTGTCCTCGCTGACCAGTGATTGTTACAAGACCTCTTGTTTGTAGGGCAACATATTCTAATAAAGAATTATAAGAATTCAGGCAATGGCAGAGCTACTATATCTCTTGAGTTTAATGAATTGGACCCCTTTCATACTTGAAATCCCTACTTGAGATACCTGGGAGACATTCTGATAATCTGGGAGTTTCTATTATTGTTATAACAATGACAAAAGTGTTGTATTATCACACAACAGCTCTCTTCTTGCTGGTCTCGTTACAAACTTATATATATATATATCTCTATCTATCTCTATATATATATAAAAAAATGTATATGTGGATTTATATGTTTACATACTATAAAAGTATCTTTATATATTTCTTTAAATCTGGCCTACTTGAAGCAGAGATGCTTTTTATGCATGTTTGACCACTTCAGAGGGGGTAACAGAATGAAGAAGTTATTTCCTAGTATGCTTGTATTGAATAATGCTTTTTACTGCACTGTACTCAGCTCTGTTTGAATCAGGTATAGATAAAAGACGTAAGGAACAGAGAACAAGGCAGATGTTCTGGACAGCCAAATAATAACTGTAAGTGTGTTCTCCGTTACAGAAGCTTGATAACACAGAGCAATGAATACTGTATATCTCCCCCTTCTGTAAAGGAAATTAAAAAAAAAAAATCTGTATTACTCTTATCTTTTCATTATTTTTACTTTAATATTTTAAGTCCCGAGTTCAAGCTGACTTTAAGTAACTTCTAAAGTTACAAGGGGCTAGGCAGAGGAAGGGTCTCCAGAGACTGCTTTGTAGCTTTTAAAATTCTTTCTATGACAGAGTCTGCTGATTGCAGCCTGCAAAGATATTAAATACTGTCACTTCTGCTGGTTTGATCATCAGCACCTGATTCCTCCTCTCCCCGCTTCTTTTCTGAATAAACTGTTAGTTTTAATACTGGGCATTCCAAGACTACAAATATGACCGTTCAGACAAGATATTTTTGGTCTTTGCTAATTTCCTCAACTGCTTTTTCAAAATCAATATTTTTTAATTGGTCATTTGAGCTTTTTTCAGTGACGTTGAACCTCTGATGCATGTCACTTCAGAAGCATTTTCCAAACATTGTAGGCGTCATGGAGCAATTTTAGCATAAAAAGAAGAGTATAACTAGAGATGGCGGGGGAGCAAATTACATTTTGTATATATAGTATTAAATGCTTCCATTAGTTGCCATAGGGATGGGCAGAAGTTGGGCTGAAATGACAGCTTTTCTGATGCTTGATGTGTTTAAAAAAACATCGGGGGGAGGGTTTTTTATTGTTATTATTACCCTGGGAGTCTTTTATGGGGGAGGGGGAAATATTAAAGTCATATTTCTCAAAAAAATGCAGTGGGGCTACATTAGCAGACCAGGCGTCACCTTCACCTCTCTGCAGAGACAGTGACCTCTACAAAACACGCACCCTTGTAGCTTCAGGGTTGTAATTCCACAGCTGCTCTGAGCTTCACGTTTCTTTCTGTTCTGCGGCACGGGGAGCTATCACCGCAACCCCTCCTCCTGAGCAGTATCTGTAAATCAGTTGCAGCAGCAACCCAAGAAAAACCATGTCCTGCAATTAATCCTGTGGACACCCCAGTTACGACAGAACTGGTGAGACCTGGTTGTCAGACCAGGCTTTTCTATTCGCTCGCTGTAACGTTCACTTGGCTTGAATATTGGAAATCAGCAGAGGGCAAGCCCTGGATTAATAGTTACCCTACGGGCTCCCACACAATCACCTCAAAAAGCTAAGAGGTGCGAGTCGCGCACCTCAGCATTTGATCTAAGCCTGCAGCCACCTGATGTTAAAGCTATCGCTCGCGCCAAGCGTGACCAGGAGTGGGATGCCAGCTGTACGATTTGCTGGCATTTAGGTCCCTGGAAATTTTGTGTGGATGGTATGTGTGCCACACAAGGGACCCTTGCTGGTTTTGCAAACTAAAAAATGTAAATGGTTCAGAAATGACTACTACACAATATGCAAATGAGAGTTAATCAGGAGGCTTAAAGTTATAACTTTCAGTGTTTTTGAAGGTGGTCCTTAAGAGAAAGATCTCTCCAATAAGGAATGAAACTGAGGCACTGTACTTACTGAGTTTATTCTAACTTCACTGGACTTTCCATTGATTTTTGGTAAGTTTTTAAACAAGCACCTGTGAAATGATTTTTTTTTTTTTTTAAATCTAACTTCTAGGCTGTGCCACAAGTGCTTTTTTTCTTAATTCTCCTGAAGACAATGTTTTATTAAAATTACTTATCAGCCTGGGGGGGCACTGAGCAAACACTGAATGTTATTTTGAGAAGATCACCCATAGACCGTGAAATGTCATTGGTCAGGGCAATTATTTGCAGCCTGCCTGTACACGCTGTTCTGTCAGTTCATGGGGATAGAGCTCACTGATGTGACTGTAGTGTCTCCAATAATTAGTGAAACTTGGGCAACAGAATAAATGCATATAATTTTTCTTCTCAACGGGGTTGACTGAAAATAAGTGCAACCCACGTAAAACACTGGACCTGTCCTCAGCTGATGTTCTTTAGAAACTGCCTCCAGCCTGGTGTTCTGTTAAAAGACCTGATCTTCTGTCAGGCTGAAGAAACTGGAGGAGAGGATCTGCATTAGCTGTTCCATGGTGTAATGCAAATTTGGTGTTAGCCCTACAAATTCCTGCTGAAGGTGTAAGGAGGTTTTGCTCAAAGGCAAGCAGAAATTCTTTGAAATCATGAACAACATGAAGAGTTTGAAGTACTCTCCTGCGGTGTATGGTGAAAGAGGAGGAGGGCGTGGGCAGAAAGCAGGCATGTCTGAGGAGACAGGAGAACTAGTGTAGCTCCCATCATGCTAATGGAACACATAGTTGCAATGCATATTTCTCTTTTAGGCCATACTTTTGCTACCAGGCAGAAGTAACTTGACAGCTCTACAGTCTCACTATCATTAAGAAAGAATTAAGTTCTTCTGACTTGTTATCTTGCTCGTCACTTTCGACATTGCATAGACCTGCATTATGCAGGATCAAATCCTTCAATAAAGTACGGAAAGCACAGCAATATGTAGTTGCATATGCTTACGTATTTGAAATGCACAAAAATATTCAGAATTGCACATAAAAAACCTGGGTCCAAACTAAGTTAAAGGTACATGCAAACTTTGGAATAACTCCAGCAGTGAGGTACAGTAAGCTGTGTCCAGGAATACTCGAGGCATCTCAATGACTTTGTCAATTACATTCACCTGTTTCATTACAAGTCCTAGAAATATTCCCACTGCAAAAGATGAGGCTCCCCTGTAGCTCCAGGCCAAAGGCAGGAAACTTAAGATAGGTGGATGTTTTTTCTGAAGTTCTCATTATTGTCCTCTAAGGGAAGTTAATCATAGAAACCATAGGCCAAACACTTTTGAAAACCATATCAGAAGTTGATGCAGTTGTTGGAGGACAGCGCAATGTAGAAAAAGAAAAGGAGATAGATTTTTATGTAAATTATTCAGAGACTGGAATTCATATGCATTATTTATCTATGTGTGCATGGTGCCCTATGAATATTAAATCTCATCATGTTATTTGAGGACTACACCTTGTAACTTCATTAATAGTCCATAGTTATGTCTTTGCCTTACATAAAGTCAGTTGGTGAGAAGTCATTTGATTTTCTTCTAACCAGATTGCAATTGCTAGACTTTTTATCAAATGTAATCACGTTACTGTATTTATGTCCAGCTGCTCCATTACTTCAGAATTATTTATCCCATTTAAACCAGCAACCAATTGAAACCAGGTTTAGGAATGATTCACTATCAGTGCAATTTCTCAAAGGCCATCAGGAGACTGTAAGCATACATTTGTTTCCAGTTTCCCTGTGCTGGTTTTCCCTTTCTTTTCAATGAAGGTTAAGACTTTGGCCAGTCACACTGTCCTTTGTGTGGGGGATAGCCCAAGCTCTAGTGACTGCTCAGTCCCAGGAAGTCACAAAGGACAGATGATTTTGTTGTCTGCTGTCATTGTTTCCAGCTGCCCCTTTGAATCCCCTTAAAGCTTCTTTGCTAGAACTCCTTGAAAAGTGAGCAGGAATCCAGAAGGGATGCCTCCACCTCCACAACTGCTGCATGCTGGCGGGGCAATGGAGGAAGGTTTACCCAAAACATCTATTTTACTAGTTTCATCCACTTCCCCTGCCACAGATAGCTCTGTGTTTCTCTACTTCCACCAAGTCACTCGTGGGAACAAGTTAGGGAAATTTCCTCTTCCTCCATTTCTGCATATTTTGTTACAGAAAAAAGAATAATCTGGCCATGTAATTGAGGAGGATGACGGTAGTTTATTAATGTAGAAGAGTTTCTGCCTGTATAAGCACTGAAGGATTAGGCTTTAACATAGGTGCTCTCCAAAAGTCTCTCCTCTTTGTTTATCATATAATTATGACTTCAACCTCTCCTCCCTCAAATGAAGGCGTATTGAACTGCTATATATCATCTTAGAATAGACTTTTTCTATTGCAGGGTGGCTAACCTTTGTTCTCCATGACAGCACTTTTAAGATTTTCTCAACTAGCAACTTCTTAAACTTCTTGTTCATGACACAGGATGCTGGAGCTGCCTCTTTTCAAGCTCCTCTCTCCTGCATTGGAATCCATGCAGTTCTTGCTTTTGAGCTAAATAACAAGAATGTGACCCTGATGCTATGAAAGCCCAAACCAAACCTTCCACTGATTTCAAGAGCCAGGGCAACCTTTATGCTCTCTTCAGTGTTTCTGCATACTGATAATTTTTATGGCAAGAGCATTAAAAAGGTATATCTTTGCACTGGCAATGCCTCTTCTTCTGGACAATGCTCTTAATATTCATAAGTCGTTTCAGCCTGAGAACCCCAAAATGGAGTTGTACAAAATTTGTAGCAACTTCTGAAAGCATCAATGTTAGTCTATATCACTGTAAAGCATCTGTGACCCTTATTTGAATATTTTTGTGTTTTATTGTATGTTGTGTGCATCATAATATTTGTCTTGCATTACAAATAAGAAATAGAGAACATATCTATGTCCTAATTTTGCTAGCAATCCTCTCTTTTTAATATATTTAAGCACAAGACTGATAATTATAATTTCAAAAAAACCCGTTCTTCATAGCTTAGGGGCTTAAACTTTTATATTCTTCCTTTATTCTGAATGTACCCCTCAGGAAACAACTCTCTGTAATAATCACCTTGCCTACACTTCTTCAGTCACACATTACATTCTGTCTCCCACTTTCTTTCAGGTTAATATTAGTGTTTGTCAGCAGCAGACTTTTTTTTCCCAGGCTCTGAGTCATTACAGTAACAGTTATGTTCTCAATAGAGAGTTCGGGGTAGGAAAAAAACCTAGCCCTATGCCTATGTGTATCTGACTGTTAGAAAACCAGAAGGCTACTCACTCCTTTTAAATGCCAAGTGTTCAATTACTTTCCTCTTAAGGGCTGGGGTTTTTTTTTTGTTTGGTTTTTCTCTTTTTAATTTGGGAAAAAGTCAAATGTGATGCAGTAGTTTACTTAAGCTCATGATCAGGAATGCCGGCTTCAGATTTTTCCAAAGTGTGACAGTTTTTTTCCAAGTATTTCTTTAGCAGAGGTTGCTTGGTTGGTTTTATGGTCTAGCTCACAGAGAGTTCAGTCTCAGTCTAGTCCTCCCTGAGTATCTGTGTATGTTACAAAACCATTGCACCCATTATCTTGAACAGGGATCTGTGCTGATAATAGGTCCAGTCAATAGCAGAGGTTTTGGAAGTTTGGCTTCAGGGCTTAACAGAGCACAGCGAAGCGTTCAGAGAGATGGAGACTACAGTTCCTGGTTCTGGCTACTGCTGTCCTTTCCTGTCCTGCCTCCTGAGGTGCCCTGCTGTTCATTGGAATCCAAGTCAGAGTACACAACTCAACACACTAGCTAAGAGCTGTGCAAAATTTTCAGAGTGAGCCTCAGGGATATGTGAAGCATATGATCTGGGCATCATACCTAACTCAAAACAGATCTGTTTCACCTGAACAACGTTCTTGACACGTAGGCTTTTCAACTGAACTGGAGGTAATGGATTTCCCTTTCTGAGGGTAGAGATCTCTCTGGACTGTGGGTCAAATCTGAGCCCACACTACCATTCTAAAGACTTTGTAACCAGGCAGGCAAGGATTTCCCTCATGGTGATGTATGCCACAGAAGCATATAAATATAAAGGCACTGTTATCTTTCTTGTTGCTAAGTACCCCCTAGTCAGAGACAGCTCTTAGCAGCTGTCAGAACTGCTGCACTATAATTTAAAGTGAACTGTAAATCCCTGAGATGGATGAAGGTATCAAGATGGATGGTCTTGCGACGGTCAGTAGAGAGGCTGTTGGTGATTTCAATGACTACGCTTGCCAGTCACGGTGGAAGATGACAATGCAGACTGAAAGGGTGATGGAAAAGAGGATCAGAAAGACACACCAAAGGCTAAAGAACAGGTGTTATAAAATATTCTCCAGCATGCAAGGTTGTATTTTTTTTGGCCTCCTTCTGACTGGGAGATCCAGTGCCCCTAGAAAGAAAAAAAGTATTCCATATTGCTTGCAAAGAAGCAGATATGATCCTTGGAGTGAGTGAAGTATAGTGTTCTCCCATCTTCCATTTTTCCTTCTGCATCTCTGTGTTGTCAGCCTTTCTTCTTTCTTCTGGTTTTCCAACAATTATCAGAAGGCAGCTTGGAGGGACCTATCATTCAGTAGACATCATGGCAAATACAAACTCTCCAAAATGCGAAGAGGAAGGTGCTAGCAACTCTCAAAAATGCAAAGATGGCAGCTTGCAGTGTTCTTGCTGTTTGTTTTTGCTTTAAGTTGTATTTAGGAATGAAAATACTTGTCACACCTCTGAAAACAGGAACACAGTTTGCCTAAGATCCACCACTAAGGTGGCACTGTGAGACACCTACTCAATCCAACTGTATTTCGTGGGGTGCCAGTGTAGGAACAGCCATACCAGATTCTAGCTGGAGTTCATATAGTTCACCCTTATCTTTGATACTCTCTGGGTGCTTTTGAAGAAGCATGTAAGAAATCTTAAGAGTGGAAACCCATGGACTAATCTGCCCACAGGGATTCTTACTTTCTAACCTGCACCAGAAAGCCTGTACTCTGGGGGTTTATTTATCTTCTTAAAAGCCAAAAAAATCCTATGTTACTTGATACAGTGTTTTCTGATACTGAAATGAAAATCTAACCTCTCAGAACCCACAGTTTTGAGTACCAGAAACATTTGGTGGCAATGGATTTCAGAGGGCATTTACACCTGATCTTTTGAGCAGAATATCTGCAAATATGGGAAGACTAAGCCTGATTGTCTCCTGACACTTCTTTTAGCCAAAACTTCTGAGTCTAAATTTATCAAAAGATCATTTTATCACTGTCGCCTTCAATTTCTGATCCACTTCCAAAATCAAACTTTGGGCAACTACACTAAGAGCTGTTGGAAGGAGCAGGGTCCTGGCCCTCTTGTGAGGGTTGCCCATGCAACTTAATAGCATGGTCCTTGTTAGCACCTAGTGCCTGGCTTCATAAGGATTCTAAACAATGTGCAGCTCTAGTAATGCTAAACTAGATGAACTGGAAGCCACCAAGAGATAACTGTGCTGTTTTTCAGCTTATTAACCATCCAAGCCCACTTTCAAACTTGGGAAAGGCAAATTATAATTGAAAAGATCTCGGTAGAAACATATTCAGCTTTCACGGTCTATAGATATGCATGTTTAAGCTATCATGCCATGACACTGTGCTATTTGATTTATGTTTTTACTGATGCTTTGACTGAGTAGTTTGTTGCAATGTACTGCTAAATGGAGGAAAAATCAGAAACTGCATCAGACAACCGCTTTATATTTCATTCTAGAAAATAGCTGGCAATTATAATTACTCACCATGTTTCTGGCTCAGAATAAAAGTGGCATTGCACAAAAACCACACTGAACATTCATCATGATTAGAAAATGCTCCATACCTTGGAGTGCAGTGGAGACATAAGAATAATTTTAAATGCAAATTAAATTGTGGGGGTAGCAAAGAGAACAGATAAAAGACAGTAAAACAAAGCCTTTCACTTTCCTCAAATTAGCAGGCTAATGTAGTATAAAAAAAAGCAGTTCTAGTCAGATCTGTGCTAAGAGCTTTCATTTCATCATAATATAAAACAGCAGATCCGTCACCTTTCTCTATTCAGTACTCTTGATTTCGAGGTTGAAGTGAAAATTAGAAGCTGTTCATTCTGGCTCACAGACTGGGTTGCATTTGCTTAGTCTTATTCCATGTCAGTAGGATGGAAAGAGGTCAGTAACACTGGTAAGTACTTATCTCCTGCATCTGATTTTATTTATTTATTTTTAAAATATTTCACAGTGCTTTGGTTTTTTGTCAATGTGTTTTTCCTGAAAAAAGCTCCATCATATATTTTGTAAAAGGCTGTATCTTAAGCAGAATGCAATGATTCCTCGAGAATGCTTGTATCAGATGTTAGAGCACCTTCAAGAATGAATGAATTACTTAAAAGTAGGAATTCTGTAATAGGAAAGGTTTTTGGATAATCTATATATTTCATAGCATCACTGGAACATTTTGTGTATTGCTTTTTCTGTCTTCCTTGTCCAACAAGCAGTACCAGATAAGAAATTAATCTCTTCATGATGTTATTTGCATTATGTTCATAGAAAAACATTTAACAATCTCATTACCCTTGTGGTAAATGATGGAGAAAGTAGGTATTTTACTGAAAGAAAATTACTAGACAAAACACAGTGTTACAGTTAATCATTATGAAACATTTAAAAATATCTCAGAATATGAGATGCAACAAGGAAGATCAGAGTGAAAAACAAATTCTTAAGGAAACTTGATGTAGATTTTTTTTTTTCCTTGGGAAAGTTTTTATCAAATCAAAACCAGGGGCTTAATTTTTCAGTAAGAAGAGTGAGGGGGAGTGGGGGAGATGATCGTAGTGTCACCTCTTGTTGCTAAGTAACAACATCTCCTGGCCATTTTTATCTGATAAAGGAAGTCCAGTTGACGTTATGCATTATTCATCAGAGTTCCAATCAAACAATCAAAATCGTTTGCTTACACTGGGGACATTTAGTAAGATCAAAGAAACCCTCCTTAAAACTACTGGAGCTTACACCACTGCCAGGCAGCTCTTGATACTCTGCAGTAAGTATCGTTTCTGGTTTGGGAGTGCTACAGTAAGTGAATTGCTGAGGAATTTTAAAAGTTTTCTCATCGGGATAGGCTTCTGAATTTTAGAAGACTGCATGTTGATCGATGGAAACTGAATCGGAGGAAAAAGGGAAAGGTTTGGAACCCCGGTTTCCTGATTTTTGCCAATGTAATTAAAGGAATTGCTTGAAGCAAGGGTCAGACTCCCTGCCTCAAACCTTTCTGATAGGTTTGCATGGAAAAAGGCTAGAGGTATTTCTGTCTGTCTGTCTTAAAATATATGTTGTGCAGAGCTGTTTGTATGCTTATGATTATATGCCGTAGCTAAGTGAGATGTGGAGGAGAGGACTGGATCGTGTGTTTTCTGCAAATCCCGTTCTTTTTATGTGAGTTGTTCAGAATAGAATAAAATGCAGAAGGTAGAAAGAAGGCTGGAGAAGGGTCATGATAATGTGTATCATCCCGGGAACTCTGCCCGGTAGAGGCAAACGTGATTCAGTGTACATCTTGGACAGTTGTAATCTAGGATCTAGACAGATCCGAGGTTCGGAAGAATGCCAAAAATATAAACCTTTAGCTAAGAAGCAGTGCTAAGAGTAGCCTACCATTTCTTAATGATTGCTCTTACCACATCTTTTAAAACTGATGGTGCGATGTTCTGTTGCTACTTCTGGACAGTAAGAGGGAAGGAAAGGTTGGGTGCTGGTCATTTAGATGGAACGAAATATCCAGAATACTGTGTCTTCCTTTCTAGTGCAGTGTTTTGGTGTAAGCGGCACGGATGCTATCTTTAATGTAGTGTGTTAGAGTAATGCCTACTCGGAGGCGCTGGCCATGGATCTGGCTAAAGGAGGTCTCTGCCCTAAGCTTTTCCGATCTTCTTTTTAAGAGCAAATGTAACAGGCAGGTGAATCTAAGTATGTATTGTAAGAAATGGAGACTGTGGCTAGAATAAAGGTGATTGTACTAGCAAGGTACTAGGAACCTTGCTAATACTTCAGTAGGGCTTTTCTTTTATGTCTTTAGACAAGGATTTAAATGAAACATCCTAAAATAGAAAAGGATACTTATGAAGTTCTATGAATAGTGATTTGAAAATGCTTTGACCCTAATATGCCAAATGAAGTACTTTAGTGACTGCCTACACAATTCTTTCCACAAAGGAACTCACCAGCTTTTTTCTGTCTGACATCTCTGTAATCTTTCCCAGGAATCTGACTGATCGTCCATACCGGAGTATTGTACACAAACATAAAGTTCCTTCAAAATGGACTACTTTCTGGATGTCGAGTCTGCTCACAGACTGTTTTACAGTCAAGGAGCTCAAGGTAAGAAACTCTGGTACTGACTCAGAAAATGACTGTTTTAACTGTACAGTTAAGATGTACAGGGCCAGGCAAGGGCCATCCCTTGTAACTGACCTACTAGAAGCATACAGAGGCCAAAGGTAAAGGCCTTCCAAATGCATGTGGTGTAAAAGGGATTACAAGAAGAGTAATGATAGGGTTGATCTACCCTCTCAAAGGATAAGGAAAAGCTATGAGAGCTGTAGGGTGCGCAACAGGAGCAAAAGGAACTGCCAAGATCCAGACTCTGGTGTTGCAGAACCCAAACGGACGAGTCAGAGGGGACAGCAATGGCCCGCTGCTTGCTGTGTAAGCCTGTGGTGTCCTTCCCCTCCTCCTTGTTCAGCAGCGCTGTCAGGATCATAACGTGGTGTTACTCAGTGCTGTAGGAATAACTGGTTTGGGAAAGCCCTGAGGCAGTCCAGCACACTGTATGCAAACAGCAGGCTCTCGCTGGTCTGCATCCTTCCCTGTGAAATGTTGGTCCCCACCGAGCAGCAGCAGCGTGAGAGAGGGAAAAAGTAATCCAGCTTCTTTGCTTTAATGTAGTTGAGACTTGTTGACAACATAGATGATATTTTCGGTAAAGTCAGTTCACATTTTTCTCACCAGCTCTATTTTTGGAGAAAACTTGCAATTTCAGAGAGAAGAGGTTTTTTTGTTCCTTAAACTTTAAACACCATATTAAACTGAAGAAAACTGTAAGAACCAAGTAGCTCTATCAGCCTTTTTTGTTTTTACATACTGCCTGTTTTCTGAAAATGTGATCCAGCTTTTTTCCACCATTAATTTCATCAGTTGCTAACCAAATTCAAAGTCCAGACAACAGAGTTCTGCCTTGCCTCTGGAGCCCATTCTCCCAGAGCAAGACCTAATCCACCCAGGGGATGCCACAGTCCCAGGATACACGGGGGGTCAGTACCACCTTTACCCTTCGGCTCAGCTGAGGTGCTGCTGCCTAACACATGCTGCACTGCCCAGCTGCTGCCCCAGTTCTTGTGATACATTTTCATCTGTACAAGTCACAGAAAACCCTTCTTGTCACAACACAGCTTTCTGCATTGAAGAACAGAAGCAAATGCTAAGCACCTCAAAATCAGGGAAAAAATTGGCTGAGGGCAATGACTCATTTTGCTGGCTTTTTCTCCATCTCTAAAATGGACACCTGAGCATTGCTACAGAAGTAATATTAAAGTGAGTTCTTTGATATCCCTATGAGCACACCCCTTTCTATTCCATAGAAACTAAAATTCAGGAACCTACAACTTACTGCTTTACAGGCTATAACAATTTATCAACAGCATCCCTGTGCACTGCAAGGTACGGAGAGGACTACGAAAGAAGGAATATGTATTCATGCGGTGAAAGTCTATTACAGTAATGTGCGCAAGCTGACTAATAAGGGTTGCACAGGCAACCTTCACTGTAAGTATCTCCAAGAAGGCAAGGGAAAAAAACATTATCTTACCCATACTTGGAGAAATTATATTGTTAGCACGTATAGAGATGCTTGTACTGATCAGTTAGATGTGTGACTGAAATTTTAACCTTAGCACCCGGTTGATTCCTTGTTTTAATAAAATTATTTTGCCTTTTTTAAATGCAAAATGAGGAAAAAAATCCCTCGTGCAGAACTGTATTCCTTGATACGGAAGTCATTGGCAGGGGTTGACCTTTAGACCTGTTGCGTGGGCTTCTATCCCTTGGCCAAAACAAGGAGGAACCAGAGCTGAGACTTGGGGATTTTTTGTCCCTCTGCTTGTGAACATTTTATGAAAGACACCAACAACATGCACCACAGAATGGTACAGAGACTCCCAAGCCCCAATCGCCTCCACAACTGGAAACAGTACATTGATATAAGAGCCATGCTGCACTTATGCTCTGTCCCCTTCAACTTTTCACCTTTCTCTTTGCTCCTTTTACTGCATTTTCCCCAGCTCCTGTCCTTCACATCTCTTACCTCACATGCTTGTGAGACCTCTTCCTCAAACTCTAGCACTCACTCCTCTCTTCATCTCTCTGTGTTTGAGGTCAGCTGCTTTCCCACAAGCTGGGTGCCAGCAGGGAAATCGCCCAGAGTGCAGAAGTGACAACGTTTCTGATGGACAACCCCACTAGCAATAGGTGTGAGACGCGAAATGTGGACTGTGCAGAGAGGTTTCAGGAGGCTTTTACTGTTTGAGGTAGCACTGAGCACCTCTGAGGTGACAGAAATGGCTTCAGCAGGCCAAACGACAAACCACTGGAAGAGTTTAATCATCAAGGCTTCCTGTAGAAAATGCCTTTATCACCATCCTTAGCCCCAAACTTCTTGATGGTAGCATCCCCTTCCTCTGAACTATCTTACCCCTTGTACACGACAAGGAACTCAAGCCTATCGAGTGTGCTTAGATACTGCCTGTACAGATCAATCCTGTCATCCTTGTACCTTGTGCCAAATTTTAAGGCTGTCTTCAACAGAACAGGCATTTCTATATGAGATAATTGCATGATTTCTCCAAACATGGGCAAAAATAACATATTTCTTTTCTTACCTGCCTTCTGAGAAACGGTTAAACTGTGTTAGTTATAACTTTCTGGAAAAAAAACCCAAACAAAAAAATACACTGAATGTGTGGAACTCATCCACCATAAATAGCATAGGTCAAGTAACTAGTTTGGAACTGAATAAAAGTCTGCAAGAGACCATTGTCACCAGATCTACCTAATGGGTTTGCAAGTAACTATTTGACGTTACTATAATAACATGATGCTATTAGCAAATCATGCTATCAAACAGCAGGTGTATATGCATTAAAACTGCATTATGACAGAATTGAGTGAAAGAAGACTACAATATTCTGCCATTTAATTAGAAACATCAGAACATGTTATATGTGTTATTACTTTAGTTATTAGTTATTGCATTACAAAATGATCTGTTTACAGACTGTAGAATGAGGGTTTATGACCCACTTACTCTTTCTGAGAGATTTGAAGATTTCTTCTTTTTAATCCTTTGATCCTCCAAATCAAGAAAAAAACTCCTTTCCAATGTTTTCAAATTAATGATATGACAATGTTACAAATGGCAGCTGTAAAGCACTCATTCTCACCTGTACCCACTCCTTGTGGGTGGAAGAGAAGGGAAGGAATAGGACTGCAAAATGTTGGGAAGGAACTCAAAGAGCTATGATGGCATTGCTAGTAGATGATATCAAACCTCAGCTGACCTCAGGTCTTGTGTAGCTGATTGCAGCATGCTCTGACATCCAGCAGACTGAAACAGGGTTTTGGCCCCCAGCAACTAACCGGTCCCTTATCCCTTGCTGCCTGCACAAACGCCCACACCTCATCCCTACTCCTGCAGAAAGCTGCAGGGTAGGAGGGGAGAGGTGTTACCTTATCAGCTGCCTCCTCTCCCATCCTCTCCTTCTGCAGAAGCAGCCATCACCTCACTCCTGTGGGCTGAGCGCAGGAACAGAGGATGTTTGGCCATTTGGGCTGCATCTGCTGTTCAAACAGCTGTTCCCCGTTTCCTCCAAGGAAAGTGAAGCAGGAGGGATGGAAAAGTCACAAAAGCTGGATCTGGCAGTAGGATTATCTAGATTTAGAAAACTTGGTAAATGAAGCCAGCTGGCTGTAGTCTTCAGATACAAGACAGAAATATCCTAAGCCCCACAGCCCTCCCTGACTGTCTCTTCTGTGGCCGTATGTTGGTATCTAGGAGATGGGGGGTGTCCTTGCCAAGTGCGTAATGCCTCGTGATACTTCCGCAAATCAGAAGCAGGGAAGAAAGGACTGTGATCCCCTGGATCCAGCCCCTTGCCTTAGGAAAGTCTGAATCTGAAACCCAAGCATGGAGCTGGACTTTAATTTTCAAAAAAGTCTTTTCCCTTTGAAGTGTGTGGAAGATACTAGTCATTCTTGGATGTGAATGTATTCTAAATACAAATCCACCATGGCTTTCAGCCATGAGGGCTGAAAGTATATAATGAGCCCTAGAATAGGATTCAGCTCACCCCTTGGGTGTCCTCAGTGAAGACCTAAGATTTCTGACTAGCCTGGCATGTATCAGTGGAGATAAACAGTAATTTTAAGAGCAGCGTTCACCTAATCTTAGACATCTTCCCTGGGACAATATAAATCTTGCCTTATTCTCTCTACTGATTATGAAAGCCTGGACAGCTAACTTGAGTGAAAGATACCTGTGCTAATGCCATTTGTTCGCATAGAGGAATCACGTTGTCAGGCAAGATAGGTCCTAATTCAGGAGACAGTAACTTCCCCAAAACAGGTCAAGTTGTAATCCAAAGCTGTAAATGTGCAGCTCCCATCTCAGCGGTAGCGTACTTTGGAGAGACATCAGCTTTGATCTTGACACTCTACTTGAAGTTATGCTTTGGGGCATGCAAAGAAAGACCTCATACTTGACAGAGCTGAGCAGGCTGGTGCTGAGGAGCGGCAGAAGCAGGCTGCTCCATAACGGAAAGTGAGCCAAGAGTCAAGAAGACAGGCAGAGGCAGCGGCCTCACCTACGAGAGGTAAAGCACTGCAACACACGAGCAGGGCAGGTCCGGTGATGGTCACCAGGTTCAGCCAAGAATCCAGATCATCAGACAAGACCATGGCGATGAGGCAGGTATGAGGCCAAGCAGGAGATCAAGTCAGCAGTCTGGATGTGGATCAGTGAGGAATGTAGCCAGCCACGGGCACAGCCACAGCCTCACTGAGCAAGTGGGCAATGGCTTCAATGTAAACGTACCTCCCAAAAGAAGGGAGGCAGCAGCTGTTGAGGCTTCCTACCACTTTCTCAAACAGCTCCAAAGCTGGTCAGGGCTTCTCAAGCTGCTGTCTCCAACAGCTGTGCCATGTCAGAGAGCCTGCCTTGAGCATAGCCAACTAAACTGTGTGGAGGGACTGCACGCAGGGTCCTGGCCACTGGTACCTAGTTCTCACCCAGGCTTAGTCAGGATGAAGAAACGAGAAACCCCTCCCTTCCACTGTATACAAGGGGGTGGAGCCCCTTGGATGAATTCTGAGAGAGAAGAATGACTTCTGCCCACTACATTATAAATGAAGGCTTTAGGTACCATCATAAAAGATGAGCTGTCCATTGCAGACTGCGCTTAGCACTTTTCTGCAACTATGAGTCTGATGGAAGGGGCCCTAAGACTCTGCCCCTTTCTTGGTGCTTCTAGCAACCCCACACCACAACCTGACAGGACAGTCTGGACATCATGCAGTCAGGGTGCCATTCTGGGCTACGTGACTCCACCTTTGTAGACAATCAGACCCTCCAGTCCCTGCTGGGAGTCTGGGTTCTGCTCTCAGGCAACTTCTGACTCAAGGATAAAATCGTTTCTAATTTCCTGGAGACCTGCGCATTCACTTTTCCAGTCTTATCTCCTTTTGCACCAGCAGGGGGCATGAAGCTTAAAATTAAGTGCATTAATTGAGTATTTCCAAGGTGCTCCTACATACCTTGAAGTTGCTTGCCAGTCCATTTAACACTGTGCGTGTTTAAATAACAGAACAAAACCTTCTTGAAGTTTTATCTAAAACTATCTTTTGTATGTATAAATAATTTACAGAGCCACTTACATTAGGTATGCTTTTACTGGTTGCCACCTTCCTGCAATCTACTTGATGAATGTAAGGTGTGAATAAAAAAATGGAAAGTAGAAAAAAATATGGAAATAAAAATATAGTACATCCGTCCAAGGGCTAAGAGATGCATAAGACTGTACAGACACATAAGGGATAATTGCTCAAAAGATTTCAGGAAATCCTTCTTCTTGATCGGTTTTCCAGGTTTAATAAAATACTTCCAGGTATAGTTTTAACTCCATATTTTCCTTCCTATATCTATTTCATTGCACTTCACTTTTCCTCATTTATTTTAATTCATATAGTCCAGACTCATTCTAGATATTTGAATTCAATCACTGCTGACTACTCAGTGCTACCTCCCTTCTGCTTTTGCATATTAAATTATGTCCAGTATTTTACAGAAGCATACTGCTGCAGTATCCCCAGATCCTAATCCAGAATGATTCTATTGCAGATGTTCCTTCTGTAAAGTAACGTTAGGATACTCCATCCACCAAAATTTTATGATTAATCCATCCCATAGAGTAACATCTTTTCAAAGTTATGTTATTTTGCAGGTCTTTTTCTTTTTTTTATTCATGTGATGTCACTAGTTCTTAGACTAATAACGTTAATAAACAGAAAAGTTAGTAACAGCAAATGTGTGCTCCTGCTGTAATTTCCCTCCCTTTAAATCCCAGGAAGTAACTGATCAACATCAGCCTCTTCCTCATCCTTTTTAAACTTTTTTTTTTTCCTTTTCCACTTCTTATTCTAGCATATCCCCATTATTGAGAATTTAGGAACAGGCAACTGAGTGTCATGATTGGAGTCTCTGGCTTGCAAAGCCAGGTAGCCTAGCTTCACCAATTGTATAAAAATAGCTCAAGATTAGTTGCAGTAACTGTGCTTCAGCTACTTTTTTGTTCATTTATTTCAATACCCAGTCAGCCAAATTAAAGTCAGAAGAAATAAGGCTATTCTAATTCTTAGCAGCATACCTGGATAAAACTAGGATGTTGGAGATCCAGTTCTCTATACCCCTAAAAACAGAGAACTTTAGAAAACCTATGCATGGATCACACTTGAAAAAATTTCATTCTGAAACATAAATCTGATTTTTTCTAATAAAATTAATTTTAAATACCTCAGCCTCTACTTGCCCCTATTTCATAATAATTTAGCTGGTTTACTTATTTCTTTATAATAGTCTGCTTCCTGAAGCCTGTGCCTTTGGACACAACAGCAGAGGAACAAGCATGTTTCCTCTAAAATGTACAAAAAATGCTAGTTAGGCATATTGTTCATATGTTTACGCAAATAACACAAACCAGCGTAAAAGTGGATATCCTTTTGCATGTGTACTATTGTCTGCAACCCTCAGGCCTGTGTTTGAATACTATGTATCTAAGTGCTTTCTTTCAGGTTACTGATGTCCACCAAACTGGTGTCAAGGATCTCAACAGCTTTGCTTTAGAGACACAAAGCAATCCATATGCATGTGCTTCTGTGTTTTTTCAGGAGACACAAGCCTATAAATCATTCTTCATAAATGATAAATTATGTCCTCTCCAGTGCTTGCACACTTGTTACACTTTCTTCCTCTCCCGCCAATGATACCCTATTTCCCATCTTTAATCCTTCAAATGTTGTTCTTTATCAGTTGCATTTAAAACAAGACAAAAGTGAAGTGTCTTTAAATCAGACCAAAAGATGTTTTTTCCTGGTAAACACCCATTTGGACCCATTGCTTGGTCTGTCTTTAAAGAAGAATATGCACAATCTTTTTTTTTTTTTTTAGCACATATGGAATATCATGTTTTAGATGCATCAAAATGTACCTGGACTAATGTTTTTAAAGCTTACATTTAGCCAAAAATACATTTCTGTGTGCATTTTCTACATGTTAGGCCATGGTGAGCCCTTTCCACAGAAGCATGAAGTAAGAGAACTGAATAAGAAGCTCATATGTTTCTCTAACAAAAAAAAAAAAAGTAGCGAGAAAGAGTTTTACTCAATCAATCAGCAACAGCAGCACTGCAATTAAAATATTTTCATAGGTATTCTACAAAGTTGTTCAAAATTTGCCCTGAGAAATGAGGTTTTCTTCAAAAAAATCTTAAAGATTTCTGATGTAAAACAGTATTCCCTTACAGCTATTTCCATTGTCATCTGAAGTTGCTTTTGAATATGTGTCAGAAGCACACCCTTTCCAATGCCTCTAGGTCTAGACATCTCTAGCAGAAACATTTTAGTGCTTTGCTTGTACTAAGATTAAAATCATGAGGTCTCAAATGTTTTTGCCATTTCAAGGTAAGAATCTGCTATGCAAATCAGACTTTCTAGATGAAGACCCTATTGAGCCAAAAATGACCAGGGTATTTGTGTCACGAATGGGATACTTCAAAAACATTTCAATAAAAGTCGATTGATAAAAGTGGATGGAAAAATCTAGATGAGCATTTCATGTTTTCTCTGACTCCTTTTTAGGAGGATGGCATCTCACCTCTGGAAGTTTTCCAATTAAAAATGTCCAAAATTCTTCTGAAAAACATAAATCTTTAAAAAATCAATATTATAACTCTTCAAAACATAAAGCTAGTTCTTGGCAAACAAAAAGTAGTACTAATATTTTTATTAAAATATGTGGAAATGTATTTTAATGGCAGAAATGGAAGCTATCAAAAATTCTTTGCAAACCGTCCCCTGTGTTTTCAGTAATTTCAAACAGCATTCAAAAATTGGACCACCTATAGATGTAACTGAATATATTGAAATTATATGTTCAAAATGCCTCTGAACAAGCAATATAATAATTTATGTATTTCACATTCCCTTCTCCCAAAGGTATACTTGTGTCATACTTCAGTAACATACAACATTTTGAGACAACAAATGTGAGTTTATATATAATCAGTACTAAGGTGTCATTATGTACATTAGGGCATTTCTATTTTTAAGGTATTTTTCCTCCATAAGCAACCTTTTCCCTTTCTAACAAATACCAGACAAGATGTTGCTGCAATGTGCCAATCGTGGCATAAACCTATGAGGAACAATGCAAACAGAATGAAAGAATTTAACCAAAATAACTGATTTGCCTTACGTGTGCTGTTAGAGCAGCTGCTTAAAATGAGTTTTCAGACTGGTATCAAATCCATTTGCAGCATAAGCAGGCCCCTTAATGTGTAGCATAATGTCATTCCTTTACTCCAAGACCTTCAAGAGGACACTTTCTGATGTGTCCCAGAGACTGAGCTGGTTTGTGGAGACCAGCTGAATCTAGAGATACTGGTGGGTTATCTGTGATGGACCCAGGGGTCACACTGGGCAAAGGTTGACAGCTTTACTAACAAATATATTGCAAGTAATTCTCGTAACAAGGAATGCTATAGATTACGGTTAGGAAAAGAGTGTGTACAGGCATATTCACGGCATGCATAAATATAAATACAGTGTCACTGTATGGCTATCGGAATGTGATCAGCTATACTTTCCAGTTCCATGGCTGTGTAAGAATTGATCTTGGGTTTTTATTGCAAAATGTTTTAATACTTATTAGCTTCCTCTGAAATTTTTCCGATGTTTACTTAAGATTTTTAGTCATTCTTGAAAACTCCTTCTAGTAATATACACAAAGTGGAGATAATAATGGTTGTCAAAGTAATATATAATGATTACTCCAGGAAACATTTTCCAGCATCCACCTACCTTTAGTCAAAATGAATACAAGCCAGATCCCAATATTTTGACCCAAAAGGTAAAAATTATTTATAAACAATTATACAGAAAATCCCACTCTTACTCTCTGTTTACCATAATTGTATATGCAATTTGGTGGTGTTTTTTTTTTTTAATAGATTCCTGTGCTATGATCCAGCCAGCCCTGAAATGCATGGGTGTCCTTTCACTGACTTTGACTTTAACTACAGCTAGATCATGCCAGTTTTAAGAGACAAATCTTTTCCATGGTTGTTTAATGAGAGGTTCTGACAATGCTGGCTTCATATACAGATAAATCTTCCTTAAGTGTAAATTTGATGATGCAGTACACAAAATTCTCCATAGCAGAAACTTTTCATTCTCTTTTATCTTCATTACTGTACACCTCTATTACAAGAGAGTAATAGTTTACAGTCTAGTCACAGTATTTACTTTAGCTTAATCTAAATAGCTGACCCCATTAAATCATTAAATCAATTTCAACTCTTGCCCTTTGCTTTTACTTCAAATTCAAATGCTATGAGCAAAAACTTGAAAAAAATCTATTTAAAACCAGAAAACAAGTTAGACCAGAAATAACTGCTACGTCCAGCAGCGCAGATTTCCTTGTTTAGTAAACTACATAATGCTTCTGCAAATTGAAAAACAGAGCATGACAGGTTTTGTTAACTCATACTAATTATATGCTATCATACCTAACACCTAAGTCAGGTTTTAGGCATCTGAAGGCTTCTGATTGACAGGTATTATTTGGAACTCTCAAAAACTTTTAAAAGAAAGAATCATAGTTAGCAGGCTGCAGAATATGCTCTTAGTCACTATCAGTCATGCTCTCAGTCCCAGCGGGGAAAGGGTTCATTATTAGTTATTTGAAGTGTGGTGGTTACAAAAGCCCTAAGATAAAGACTGTTATGCCAGGTAATGCCCAAACAGCCAGAAACATCCAGGGTTTAGGCTCCTAGGCTCTTAGAGGGTCCTACATGAAAGTTAATGTTAATAGTCCCACACTAAGGGTAAGGATGGGCTTGCAAGCTGAAATTCTTTCCAGGTATATATGAGGTGGAGGGGAAAGAAACACACTGAGAAGGTACTTGTGCATGGTGCTCATGCTTTCAGTGATCAGCCAGATCCCATCTAGCATCTGCGACAATCTTTACTCAGAGAGAGAACTGAGATGGATATATTTATAGAGGCTCTTCTGTTTGTGATGTGTAATTTATAGGCTCAGCACCCAAAGCATTCAGCAGCCGCTCATTAATTATATAATATAATAATTTCACATAAAACCCACCTACATTAAAGGGACATTACCAAGGCTGTAAGGTCAAGTGCTAAATACTTAGGCAATGCCAGAATGAAGGTTGCCTCTGCAACATTCATTTAGTCTTCTTATACATATCCATTATGGTATGGTTTCTAATTGCATGATGACACAGTAATTTTTTACTATCCTACCATTTGCTTCATCAGTGCATGGAGTGGGCAGTGCTCACTTTATGAGCCAGTGTTAAATATTTTGCTTTCTCTTCCTTGAAGGCATGGCCCCAAGCCATTTAAACCCTGTTCAGAAGATAGCAATCTTAATTTCCTCACGGGACTTTCATCGGTGTTTCACTAAAGTATATGAATACTTTACAAATATCAATGAATTTGTCTTCATGAAATCCCTACTGAAAGAAAATGATTCTCTCTGTTTCACAACTAAGAAACTATGACATAAAATGATCAAGAGCAAAAAATAGCTGTTAATTTTGAGTGCCCAAATCAAGACAACAAGAAACTGAGTTTTGGAATAGTTGCTGTAGGCATCACGTCATGTGTCCCAAGCACAGCTTCCATGGATTTCTGCAAACACTTAAATACTTCCATTACTCAGGCATCACAGCCTCAAAAACAGTATTCAGAAAAAGAGAGACTGTAGCTATTGAGAAGTTGCAAAACGAGTGGTTTAAGCGGCAAAACTATGAACTTTGAACAAGCGATCTGTGGCAGGAACAGAGCTATAACCTGTGTCTTTGGGGCACACAACACAGCCATCTTTTCTCTTCTTGGCATCATTCAGTGCAGCCCTTAAATTCTGCAGCATGTGAGGCAGGGACCTTACAGCAAACAGCCTGTTCTACTACCTGCTAGAGATCCTCTTTTCCATTGAGTGATTTTCTTTCTCTTTTCTTTTTTTTTTTTTTCTTTTTCCCCCTCTTCCTCCCCCTTTCCATTTCTCCTTTCTCCTGCTATTCTCCTCTTCATTTGTTCTTTCTTACCAGCTCGTCGGGCAACTCTTCTCACCGTGCCCACTCTGATGACAGCATCTTCTGAGGATGACATAGACAGGAGACCCATCAGAAGACTCCGGTCCAAGAGTGACACCCCTTACTTAGAAGAAGCTAGGATCTGCTTCAACCTTGATAATGGTGAGACCACCCCCTTCCCCAAAGAGCATATGATGTTAATTAAAGACTTTTTTTGAGATGCAGATGGACCAGATGGTACGTCCTCATTCACAAATGGTATGGTGGTTCACCAGACATCCAAGGATGTCACTGCTGTCTACTACAAGGCACCTGCATATGTATGAACAGGGATCCTTTTCAAAATTCTCCTGCAAGTACTAACTAAAGATTTGCCCCTGTTTTAGCTAGGGTGAGCCATTCGGATCAGAGCAAAAGAGAATGGCTTTGCAAACATGACATAAATATATCTTACCCACTCCAGGCATCCAGAAACATGAAAGTTCTTGTGAACATTTATGAAGGGATTAGAGAGAACAGCAGACTTCAGCTAAACCCAACATTACAACCAAGGAAAAACATCCAGCATGCCTCAAAACCTCTATGTGTTTAATTGGCAAAAGTGTAACAGAAAAATCTTGATTCTGCAGGAATGAGTAAAAGAGCTGTCCCCCCCAAATTCAGACCAGCTAATGTTACTATTGCTGCCTTCAGAATTACTGAACCCCAGCATTCCCTGGTCCTTTTTCTCATTGAGGTTGACCAAAACAAAAGATTTTGGAAGTACTGACAACATAGTGACTTTAAGCAGACTGAGTTTTGTTTAAAAAATCTGAATTAAATGGGATGAACTAGTATAATCCCTGGCACATATTTTAACTGTTTAACTCTCAGGTTATGTAGTACTTTAGTGATAGCGAGATTTTTTTTTTAATTAAAAAGAATTTTTAACTGTTTGCGTTACACTAACGTCTGGAGGTCACAACTGAAATTGGAGCACTAATGTGGCAGGCAGCCTACAAACACGGGGTAAGAAATAACATCTACAGAAAGAACTGATTTCTAAATAGAGAAGACAGCATAGGGGATAAGCAGCAAAACATTGTCCCCAGTTTGCAGCTGGAGAATGGAGTCAATGATTTTTGCCTATGGTTGCATTTTTTCAAAGACCTCCCAAAATGACTTACAAATATGGGTCCCCAGCTTTAAGTGATGGTCAGTTTTAAACATTGGCCTCAGTCCCCTTCGCATTTCAAAGCTCAATGGTGCACCATTCTGCTTTACTTAACTGGTTTGCCCAAGGAAAGAGGAGAAGGAGATGATGGGATGAGCCCTTAGACTTCCCACCAAGTCTTGACCCAGCCATGCTTTGAGTCTTGGGACCCCTAAGCTAGAAGAGTGCGGTTCAGGTGCCCATGACTGGGACGGGAGGTGCCAGGCCTGCTCTGGGGTGGCACCTCGGCCAGCCAGGCCCATGGCGGCCCGTGGCACCTCCACCAGGCCGAGGCGCTTGGCGGGAAGGGCAGGAGTCACCTCAGCCGGGACCCTGCCCTGAGGGCGAGAAACCACCTCAGCTGGGACCCTGCCCTGGCGGGGGGCTGGCACCTCAGCCAGGGCCTGGCCCGGGGGCAGGCAGGGCCAGGGGCGGGAACACCGCTCCGTCCACCCCGGAGCGAAGGTCGCCGCACTGAGGCGAGCGGCCGCGGGCGGGCCTCGGCCGGCGGAGGCGCTGCCGGCGGGCAGGGGCAGCGGGCAGAGCCGCCGCGGCCGCTCCCGTCCGCAGATCCTTGACGGGTTTTCCCTGTCTCTCTCCCTCCCTCCCTCCGCTCCTTTCTCCCTTTCCCTCTCTCCTTCCCCGTCCTCCCCTCCCCCTCCCCTCGCCTCTCCCTCCCTCCCCGACCGCCCCCTCCTCGCCCGGCCGCCCCCCGCCGCCGCTCGCCCTCGCCAGCTCGCCGGGCCACGCTGCTCACCGTGCCCACATTAATGGCGGCATCTTCCGAGGAGGACATCGACCGCAGACCCATCCGCCGCGTCCGCTCCAAGAGCGACACCCCTTACCTCGCTGAGGCCCGCATCTCCTTCAACCTCGGGACAGGTGAGGGACGGCCCGGCACGGCGTGGGGCGGGGTGGGGAGCGGCCCGCCTCGCCCACGGCCGCCCGTGGACCGGCGGCTGCTGCCCGGGCGGCGGGGAAGGCAGGGAGGGAAGGGGCCGCCCCCGGCGCCGCGGCCTCCTCCCCCGCCAACGCCGGCGGGCTCCCCGGGCGCTGCCGCCCGGCCCTGCCCAGGCGCTCGCTTCTTCGCACCTCCCCGGCCCCTTCTGGCCCTGGCTCCCTTACCCCCGCACCTCTCACCCGCCCCGCCGGGTGCCGGCTTCCCTTCCCTGCTCAGCCCTTCTCCCACCGTGCCGTCCTCTCAACCCGCAGAGCGTGGCACCACGCTCCCCACAAGACTTCTGGGCAGTCCCTCCTTGCCAGGTTCTTCTGGCATCCCTCCTGGAGGCGCTGCCGTTGGCGTTTTGCAGGTCTCTCGCCCCTCTCACTTCTTGCCTTCTTTCCCGATGGGTTTGTGCATCAAAAGTGCAAGGAAACTTGCTCCTGCGTTGTCCACTTTTTCTCAGTCTTGTGAGGTCCCCGTTGTCTCAGTGTTGCTTTTTGTGACTCTCGATGGGTGTACAGCCCGATGCTTTCTACCAGCACGCCTCCAGCTCCCCACGCTTACCTCCTCCTGCCCATTATCAGGATGAGCCTCCTGCAACTCTCTACCTGACCTTTCCGCCCGTGTTCTCCACTGCTGCTCCTTTCTCTCGGCCTCCTCTTCCTCACAGCTCCCTTGAGATTTCGGCTGTCCCCTTCAGTTCATCCTGCACATAGTGACTATGCTGTTTCTTTCCTAATAGGCCTGTGGTTTTCCCTCCTTCCCTGACCTTTTCTTTCCTTATGGGCTCTGTCAACAGCAAACTGCACCAGAGGTTACTTGCTCTCAAAAACAAAGGAAGAGAAAGTTCTTTCTGTTGGTTCTCTGCACCAAACCAGACTTCCTCTGTCGGGGAGGGGGGGGGAGGGGGCGTGAGGGAGGACCAGGAAGTTCTACTGCAGCCTCCCTCAAGTCCCAGCAGCAGCGCAGAAAATGACCCAACTGTGTAACAGTCTTTGATGCTGAGTCTGTCAACTCACAGCCAGCTGTAAAGGGAAACGAGCTGCCTTGGAGTTGCTGCTTGCCATGCTGCAGTTTCCCCCATCTCTCCTCCCCCCCTTCAGCTGGCAGAAGGTTGGAGATGGTAGAGATGTGTTTTCTCCTCCATTTGGGGATAGAATGGATTCCCCTCCCCCTCCCATTACCTCTGCTGTCATTACACCCTTGGTAATGGCTAATATGCAGTTTGGTTTTACCATTGACGGAACAGTTGGTTACATCGTACAGTGGGTCATTATTTCTTTCTGATCATGACTTCCTAAAAATTACCAAGCTGTAGGTAAGTTGGGTGGCATTTCAGGGCACAGGCTGGAAGACAGTGCCACATGCCAGGTTTCAGCTCTAAAGAACTGGGAGTGAAAATGGAAAGAACATCGCTGTGCGTAAGGTGTAAATAAAAAGACACTGTGTATGGTTATTTGACTGCTGAAATAACCCTGTGTTGACTTGTGCTGTCACAGGTAATGTTATGTCATGTAGTTATAAATAGATAAACCAGTTAAGAGCAAGGCACCTTCAGGTCACCTGGTGCCTCACATCTCTATGCTGAGCTAGACATGCTGTCTTTGCCACAAGTCCCAGAGGATGTGCAAGTCTCTAGGTACCACTTTCCTGCAATCCACTGAAAAAATTTGATAACTACACTTAGCTTCTTTCTGTTCCTCCCCTCTCCCTGTCTCTCTTTAATTTATGTCCTTGCTTTCAAACCTGGGAATGGAATTCCTTTAAAAGAACTAATTCAAAGCAGCAGTACCAGTGTATCAAGAAATATAAATGAAAAATGTTGTAAGTAGTGCAAGTGTGTGTTTTCATTAATCCAACTGGCAGTGAGTAGTTTTGAGCTTTAAAAAAAAAAAAAAATCGCTTAGCAACCAGTATTGAGTGAGTGAGCCAAAAAGCGAGTGAAACGTGCCACTGGTACCCGCTTCGTTTCTGAGCTGTTAGTTTTACTCTTCTGTTTTCTCAGAAAGCACAAACCAAGCAGCCTAGTTGAGAACTCTCCATTCCAAAGAAACAGCTGTTAGAAAATTTGTTTAGCGACTTTTGCTCGTATTTGATAATGCTGCATGGTGCAGGGTTTGCTTTTGAAACTTGTTATTTATGAGATGCAATGTTCTTGAATTTATTTTTTGGGGAGTATGTGTGAAAGAACCCGCAAAACCACCTGCTTCTAAACATACCTGGTTTTCCTGTGCCGTTTCGTTGCTGGTGACGTTACCGGTGTGCCATGGAGGGCGCGGGGTGGCTCCGGGTGACCCCGGGGCTGCTGTCTGTCCTACGAGCGGCGGGGCCCGGCCTCCTGCCTCGCGGCGGGGCGGGGCGGGGCGCGCGGGAGCCCGCGGGAGCTGTCCGCCGCCCCTAGTGCTGAAGCGCCGGCCGGCGCGGCGGGGGCTGGGCGCCGTAACTGACCGCTTCGCCGGGGGTGGAAAGCGCATGTCCCGCTTTGTCTTGTTCTCCCTCGCTATCCGTGGGTTGGCAGGGCACGTGTGTGCACGAAGGTGTGTGCATTTCTTTGCCTGTGCAGGGGGGAACTGGTAGAAAGGAAGTAAAGCTGGTTCTTCACGCCATTGATGTGATCAAAACAAGAGTTGACGCTTGGGGTACAGAAAGTAACCTCTTCTTTACGTGCTTAATGCTTGCTTTCCATCTAGTGCATTCCATATCTACAGCTGCTGCTCAATCACTGCTTACGGAGCTATTTTCCCTACATCTGCTACAAGTCAAGTGGCATTCCCCAGTCATTGTCTTGTGTCAAGACATGGTCAGGGCTTGGATGCAGCGTGCAGCTGCTTTGCTGTATTGGAACTTAAAATCCACTTTTATTAATGAAACATAAGCAGTTGCAGTGAATACTGCTTTTCTCCTCTCTTAATTACAACCACTAGTTAAGAACTAGCAGGTTTTTATCTACTTCAGCTGTAAGTTATAATTATACCATTACTGCTGTTATCTGTATTGTTGAGCAACTGAGAGATTGCACACACAGTCAATTATACAATTTGGGTATAGCACAGATATGGTCTGGATTGTAAAAAACTTGCAATTTATAAGTGATTAACAGTGCAACTTCTACCTGCCCTTCTCTTTCAATTATATTAACAGTTCTCTTTTGTTTGATTTTCCAAAACATACTTGTTTATTATGTTTGTTTCTAAATATTGATCAATTAACGCACAATTATTACCTAGCATGAGTTAACAAATGCTGTTCAATTAGTTGTCCCTAGTATGGTTTTTTTACTAGTGTTTCCAAACTGATTAAAATACAAAGCTGTTTTCCAAACTCAGGGTTATCCTCCCTACTGTTATACATATGCAAATCCTATTAAACTGAGTTATGTGCTCATATCAAGAGGATAATGTTTCCCAAAGGATTTAAATTACCTCTTCTGCCAAAATTAATGTAGCTACATAACATCATAAAGCTATGGAAAGATATGAATTCCTTTTGCATATTTGATACTGAATCAGTCTGCAGTCAGAAATTAAGTTTTTAATTTTATGAAAGACTTCCTCCAGTGCAACACTGGAGGAATGTGGAATGTGCTTTCACTTTTGGGTGGTGTTCTTTTGTTTTCTATATTATGATTAGCAGTCTGGCATGGTTACATCTCTTAACGTCCATCTTTGGCTTTTCATACACATCTTCTTAAAAGCAGTTTTCAAATTATCTTTCTAACTTTTTGATTCAGGCATCTAAAAGCTAATCGCAAATTACTTCTGAAAACTTGGGCCTCCATCTGTGACAGCTGTCCAATAGCATAATCCCTTTCCTGGTCCTGTGCCAGCTGACAAGTTCAAGTGTTTCTTACAGGTTTTGACCTATTACAGGTTTTGACTTATTTCTTTTCTTCCTGTTGCAAAATATATACTTTTAAAATGGCAATGCATGGTAGTAGCTTTCAAGCTTGATAAATGAGCAGAGGTGATGACTGATAAGGAAATAGACCACTTAAAACTCTCACTAAATGATCTAAAATCTGTGATCTTTTCTTCCGATTCCTCCCTTCATGCAGCTGCTTGGGGAATCCCTGTCAGAATTTTATTGATGTTTGTTAGGGGAAGGTAGGCTACCACACTGAGTTGGTCTGATCAGGTTCTCTTTTAGCCCTTCAAGTGTCAGTCACTATTGAAGGTACTTCTATGTACAGACAGGTACTCTTACTTCTTCCTATCTGAAAAAGAGTAAGCTTTGTAGTGCAATCCTTTGCGAAGTTGATTCTAGCAGGCTGCCTTCTTGTTAAGTGGTGCAAGAAGTCATCTTTATCTCAGCTGCCATGGGACCTTCCTGAGATTGTTCAGGGAGGTCACCAAATGTCAGTCTTTGTTTGAACAAGGCTAATTGTCTACTTAGAATTTAACCTGGGAATGGATATTCGGGGAGAAAGCAAGCCAATGCCTTGGAGAGGACGTGAGGTCAGAATGGCTGCAGTAGCTGTACTAGGGGTCAGCAAAGAGGGAGTGTTCCTTCAGAAAGAATATATTTAGCTTCCTTGCTGTGAAAAGAGGGGAGGAGAGCTTTTAAATGTATATATACCCACCCACCCCAACTTAAAAGTGTGCAGCAGTGGTGCGAGTGAACAGAAACCTGTGGCCAGAGGGGTGCAGGAGCTGGGCTCTGAAAGTGGGGACAGAGAGGTAGTGACAGAGCGGCAGACCTGATAGAGATGGTGCATCCTGTGCTAGCTATGGAGCCCAGCTGGCTCGCTCAGCCCTGAAGAGCAGCACAGATTTTAAGTGTACTGAAGTCACTCAGTAATCTCACTGAAGTGGCTGGATCCTCAAGTGATGTAAGTCATTTGTTGGCTTCAGCCAGGCATCTGAGCCAGACTGTAGAAATATATATCTCTGCTTCCTTTCAGTGATGAAAGATCTGTTTTATCTCTTTGTGGTATGGAGCCACATGTTCTCCTGGAATGTGTTCTGGGAAAGCAAAGCTGAGAGGGAAAGGGATGAGTGGCTCTGCATAATTTCGCCGTGTGTACAGAAGAAAGGTCCTTGTGTCTAGAAAGGCAAGTGAACTCGGTACCATCTACTGTTCTTAAGCAGCGACAAATAACTCACACTGGGGAGAGGGGAAAAAAATGCAGCAGCCTGTGTTAGTGCTGCTGCAAGCAGAATTAATTCACAGGGTGTAAAGGGGGAGGAGGATCCTGGCAGAAACTGCTGAATGGCTGAGACAAATGTTAGCGAGCTGGGAAATGTTCATAGTCGGCTGTTTCTGTGTTGCAGAGCTGGTGGGGGAAAGCCAGGACAACAAAGGGTGACTGTTGGTTTTATATGCGGGAACATTCCCGGTCTGAACCAGGCACAAAGCTGAAATCAAAAGCTTCTTCCATTTTCATTGCCCTGGCACCTTCCATACTCTTTTTGGGCCCTAGTGCTTCTTACAGCCCTCATGGTAGGCTGCCTTACTGTTATTATTTGTATCGCTGTATTCATTCCTTTATATAGCTTTAGAGCTGTGCTGAATACTTTTCAGAGAGTAAAATGGTGTATGATTTTCCTTTCTAATGGAAAGATAAAGTTGTGTATTAGCCTCATACATGTTGATTTGTCTAGAAGGATATGATACATTTTTCTGCAGTGATCAAGGAGGAGGTTGTGCACTTTATTTTGTCACTGTGTAAAGTAAGAAAGAATATTTATAGAGCTCACTAAGGTGGGTAAATTCTAAATAGGTGAAAATAAAGTGAAATGACAGGATTTTCTGCAGGAGATCTTCATCGCATCCATTTTTAATTTTCTCTAAAACCTACCATTTGATTTAAAAACCTGTTTTGAAGTTTCTGAGTTTGCCCCTGGTCATCCTTACATATGATTTAGTACACTAACCCAATTAATCATCTCTGCAGTCATTTGAAATGTTATCACATTTGGAGTTATGTTTTTTCTTTCCTGTTTATCCAGCATATGTTTGCTTATATTCATAATAAAATATTCTGCATGGTTTCATGATTAGAATAAATAATCCCTAAAATGATATAAGAATTTAAACTACTTCGGATTTATGCAGCTCACAGAATAGTAATGATGTTGAAGTGGTGATCTGAAGGGCATATTTTTATTTTTAAAAATACTTTCAAATTACTTTTAATGTTTTGTTTAATGTGGCTTTAAGTTTTCAGGTAGAAAAGATTGGGCTTGGGAGAATGGGGGAGAGAGCAATAGGCAGTAGTAGGCTTTCTAATATGTGTGGGAGGTTTTATTTCTTTCTGGAGAAAGATTAGTAAAAATTCCTCTTTCTCTCTCTGCTCTAATCACTCCCTCAGATTATTGTCATAGAGACTCTCTTGTACTTAGGAAGCCAAATCACCAGTTTTGGCAAAGCTTTTCTTAATACCTTTATAAATGAGCCTGAAGAACTGTCCTCCTTTGCCATGAGGCTTTGTGTTACCAAAACTTGTGCTTGCACTTTAATTGAATGATAACTGTTAGTCTTAACGCTGCTTAATTTGGAGTATAGCTAGAGATCAGTTGTGTGCCCATCACTCATTTCATGTATGTTTTCCAACCCTGGGAACATGAGTGCACATACCAGGAAAAATGAGCCTCCAAACTGAATGCTGCCCACCGTGTGGCAAGAACATGCCATTTGAGATAACTGGCCTTTACCAGGGCTAAGTGGAGTGGCTGAAAGCACCTCTCACTGACATTGTATGTGGCAGGTTAACAGTCTGTTTTGGAGGAAGAGGTCTTAACAGCAACTGAGGTTTTAACTCTTGTACTTGGTTTTGGAGATCTTTGGTTTAAGACTATGACCTTCAGTGAGTGCCAGATGGGAGTCAGTTTACAGGTTCTCCAAGTCCTGTAAAGGGGATAGGTGCCCCTGCTTCACCAGCTGCCATCCAAAAGGGATTGTTGATCCAGACTTTAATGAACAAATGTAGTTGGGGACAATTTGAAGGGAAAGGCATAGTTAGTCAAAATGATGGAACTGGCAAGAATAAAATTATACAAGATACATTTCTCTGAATGCTGAATGTGTTGGTGGAATTGGCTAAAAAAAAGCTTTGATATCTTAACTGTTCTTGTGGCACTGCACATGTGCGTCACCTTTCTGTGTCAGGGGGGCAGCTGATACCTGTGTAGTCAATGGCAGCGAAATTGCTGTGGAATAACAGTGACAGGAGATAGAAGGAAAGAAGGTACTGGGAGCAGAATGTGCAGACCTGATGCCTCTTACAGCTGTCTGCAGTAGTGATTTTAAGGCTGTCATAATGCTTTGTTGCCAACCTGGTTATTCAAGAAAATTGATGTGACAGAATTTGCCTGAGTAAGAAATTATCTCTATATTTGTCTTTTGCTCGATGAGCTTGTTGGGTTAACACAACCAAGTTTATTCCTGCAAGCTGGGACACCGCAAAATCCTTTTATTTCTCTTGTTTCATCAGGAACCACAATTTTCTTCTTGGAACTAGGTCTTTAAGGAAAATACATTTTTCCAAAACTATAGATAAGATTGTCAGAACTGGAAACCCTGCTCAGAATTATTAGCTATAAAATTTAGTAAAAAGAAAGGGCCTAATTCTCAGTAACAGGTATAATTAGCTTTAATGCTTAATTACTCTGAGTCAACTAATTGGTTTCATTGGGACTACTCTCAGTAATACTCACAGCCAGGCATGTAAGTGCCTTCAGAATCAGTCTTAAAGTTTGTAAGTTTTTGCAGTATGACAAAAGTCATTAGGGCAGAAAGAATGTCCTGGGCTGTCTGCTCTCAGATAATATAAAATGTCAATGCTAATGAAATATTGTGTTACTAGCAGTTGTTTCTTGTGCTTAGACTTTAGACCATAGAATCAGTGTGTAATATTATACTTCTGTAGCAAAATAAAACTTGGCTGCGCTCACACTTTCTTGGTGATGAATATTCATGACAATGTATCTTTTGTGGATAAAGTGAAAAATGTGTCAGTTCTAACATTTTAATTATATTAATTTAATGTATTTTACATGGCAATACATGTTGATATAGTCAACTAAAAATGTTTTCTTCATTCAGAATAGTTTTAGAGTAAAATTATTTATAATAATGCAATAACCGTTTATAATCATGCAATTCTGTTGCCTTCATTTAGAATGTATTGGTGGTCTTGTTTTATATTGATATGCTGAGGCGATAGCATGACCCTTGGTACATGGCTGCCTTCCCTAGGTTTTATTGCAGAGGCAATGTTACAGAATATTTGAAAGATAATTATTGCCTTTACTGCAGATTTCATAATAATTTTTGTATCTTGAAATTACAATTCAGTTTATAAGAAACAAAATGAAGGTGATGTCCAAAGAAGAATTTAAATGAGTAGCAAATTCAGCAAGAAAATAGGGAGGCAGAGTGGAAAAATTAAATGCCCGTGTTTCTTCTGCAGTCCAGACTTACTGTGGTTTCATTCTAGTTATGAAGTACGTAAGACAGGGGAAGTCTTTGCATGCTGATATACAGTATGGACACGTGCCATTTTAACTATGGTGCATAACAACTGCAGCGCATTATTTCAGTTAATCAGAAAATCCTAGCTATGCATAATTTATGGTGCAATATCATTTTTATGGTTAATGCTTACAGTACTTGGACAGACAGACATCTGGTTAATAGTTTATAAGCAAATTAAATACTTGATGTATTATTAAAATGGAGAAATTTCATCAAGGCTAAATCTAATTCTTTGCTAGAGTGTTGGAAATAGTTAAAACCTGATGCAAGCTTGATGCCCCAAATTGGGGAGGACCTGTTTTGAGTGTGGCGCTTGTCTGCCTGTGTGTCCTTATTTCTGTTCTGTGGATAAAAGGGTAAGGAGTCTATTGATGGTTGGATTTGAGAACTGACGGGGATGCATGTCCTTGGGAAACATGTTCCTATGTTCCCTCAAACAGTCAAAAAACCTAAGTTGGTCAAGTGTTAGAACAGTGTTAAGCCATCAGAAACAGCCTTAAGCTAGTCCAATTTTGCTACAGCTTTGCACTAAGCCATAGGAATCTCTCTTAGAACAGAAAATATGCCGCTGTTAGGATGAAATGAGAAATTAATAGTTATATTGCAGTATTCCTTGAGAAAGAGATTACTCCCATCTGATATCTGTAATGGTCCTTCATTTTCCTTGCTGAGATTGTGATGGTACGGTTTTCATACATAACTTTTTTCTTTTACTTAATTCTCTGTTTTCTTGAACGAGGGAACTGCTAGAAACAAATGCAGAGACCTTGATGTGGCTATGCTTTGATGCGTGAGGCATCTGTAACGTTTGAGAACGGCTCTTGCCCATGCTCAACCTCAGTTGAGGAACATGTGGATGTAAAGGTCATGCTGTGCAGGCTGCTGCTGAAGAGGTCTGTATGGTCTTGAATATGTCATGCGATGCTTTCAGCTTCTGCCTTCTGTGGAGTTTTGTTGTTGGCATCTCTCTTTTCCTGACGCCTTTTCCATTCTCCTATGTTTATCAGGGCTATGTATGCTGGCAGCAGCAATATGTTGGCCTGCAGTTTCTTGAAGGCTGTCCCTATTGGGTTGGGAGAACTGCCATACTGGCATTTAAAGCTGTAGGTTGGGAACTATGGCTTTAAATGATCATCCTGTATCCTTAGACCTCTGATAAAGAGCTGTATGTAATCTACATGGTGCTTCCGTGAGCCCTGTTAAGGCAATCATTCCCCAGAGCGATGATCGCTCCTGCTTTCTGCTTAGTGAGTGCTCTTCAGGTCGTTGTAGGTAAAGATGATTTATTGAAAATACTGAGGTGGAGAGTTAGGAATAAACTGCATTAAGCTGCTAATGAGTACTCATTGTTTGTTTTTAAAGTAATTTGGCGTGTTCATCCATTCATGAACAATATAATTTTGTCTTATCACCTTCTTTGTTCATCATTCCTTATGACTCGCACTACACATGAAGGCTCTTTTTAGATGTCACTGATGTGATGAACATTTTTCAAAAAAACTTTTAAAAGTTTGTTTCAAAATTATCACAATAACTTACTAGGTTGAAATAGCCAAAAATAAATGGAAAGCAATTGATCATTTTAATTTTCGCTGTGTGGAAGCATGGCAAAATTTTGGAGCATTTCAAAGTTAATAATAAAAAATTAACTGGGGTTAGCTAATAACCTGTAAAATAATAGCCTATAATTATAAGTCAAAAAGAAATCAATAAGGCTCGATTTGTAATTTAGGCTTATCTCGAGGCTAAGAAGAACAAACCATTCTGTGAGATAAATTGGATAAGATTACTTGAAATAATAATTTTCAGGACAAATTAATTTATAGATAATGTTTATTTTTTAAAGAAAACAAGATAGGCATCACTGAATAAATCACTGAATAACCTTGGGGTCTAACCTTGCAAGCTTTCCCCTCTGCAAGCAGTACGTGTAACAGCTCTGTCAGTGCTAAAGGAGATCCAAGGGGAGAGTGGCAAAAATGTTTGGTCAGGAAGCATCATTACACAGATGGAATATAGCTTTTTGTGAACGGGCTTCATGACATTATAATAGGAAACCAGGTGGAAAGAGTCACCAAGATTAAGGCAATGTAGGGTATGTGATGTCATTAAAAAATGGCAGGGCTTACTAACAGTTTAGCTTAGTGAGTGACAGCTTAGTTTAGCTGCTGACAGTTAATGGTGCCCTAGGCAGCAGAAACATGATCCTAGCAGGTACCCACCTAAGTGGCTGTATATATACCTAGAGATATGTGTCAGCAGCCTGAGGAGCGTGCAGGGACCATCTGTTAACCAGCATGACTTTAAAAGGCTTAAAGTGGGCAGCAGAGGGATCGCTCTGGAACAACAAGTGCACATCTTTCAGTACCCAAGTTGGTGGCAGGTAGACAGGTCAGGAGCGGTGATAGGTGTTCCTTCCTTCATCATAGCTGTTTCAAGGTTACATTTCTCTCTGTGGCTTTTGGCAATGCTTACGGATATTTGTAGCCAACTGCAATTTAAGTAGTGCTTAGTGTTGAGAGGGAGGAGAATGTAGGACCTGCTTGCTTATCTTTTTGGAGATACATCCTGCACAATGTGGACCCTTAAATAATATGTCATTCAATGTACACAAGAACATATCTGTTGTCCTTCCTCTGTCTTCAAGCATGCCCTGAAGACTCCAGGATAAGTCACGTCCAACTTCTATGTATGTCCTTTCCATGAGGAGGAAGCTCAGAAGACCTAGAAATCATACAGAAAGAAAGGATTACAGTGGTGGAGAGAGGACCCATATTGTGTCTTTTTCCAATCACAGTGGCCTTAATAAGTGAATTTAATAACTGTATTTTGCTAACAATTTTCCCTCTCGAAATTTTGGGAGGGATCAAGACATTTTCTGGGAAGATCTGGTATGTGTGGAGTGAGGGGGAGAACAGCCAAAGTGAATTCAATCATGAAGATGTATTTCTTTCCCTGGAAAGATGTTCCTCTGTGCTAGAATTGAATGTGCTGTTTGGTCCTTTTTTCTGCTTATTGGGTTTTAGAGGACTGTATTTTTTTAATTTATTATCTCACTCCCCATAGAACATTACCAAACCAGTTTCTATACATTTTTATGCACAGAGTGTTTTATGTGAGCCAAAGATATTTTTTCTTGCTAGATCTTTTGTACCTTGTGGCACAACTGCACAGGTATTTATGTGTATCCTTAAAAGTTTTTATTCTCGCCTGTAAACTAAAACCTTGAGTGCTAACCTCTTTTTTCTAACAAAAAAGTCCTCTGGTGCTTTTGCATTAGGAATCCCCTTCCTTAATTCTGTGCCATTCTGTGTGGTAAGGTGAATGTTCTCTGAAGGACTTGTTCTCCCTTCTGAAGTCTGCATCGCAGTCATCTTTCTTTTGAGATTGGAGAACTAGCAGTTATTTATAACAGAGCTTCTCTGTATTGTTCTTCATGTTGGCTAAAGAAGTGACTATAAAAACCAATAAAGGTTCTTTTTCAAGCCTTTATCTACTGACTTAACAGTACTCTGAAACCACATTGGCCTCAGAGCAAAGGATTAAGCACACATCTCGTGGAGAGAAGCTTCTTGTGTCATTGCAGTGTCTTGTCACAGCACTTGCATTATTTGCCCTGTAAGGATTATGACAATGTGTTTATTATAATGCACACCTCACCTTAGGAACCTTTTCTGGTAGTTTCATAACCAAGTAAAAGCAATGCTTTTGTAATTTTTTTCAGGCTTCTTTCTCCTCCTTCCCCCCTCAGGAGAAGGATACAAAATATGAGCAAATTAAGTTTCCTTTTAATGCAATTTTGGAGTAGTTCAGAGTGGCTTGAAAACAAATCAAAAACATTCAGAAAAATAGGTCTGATGGATTTCCTGTTCATTTAAATCATGCGTCTATCCAAAGGCCCTCTTATATAATAGGATTTTTAGTCCCCAGTGGGTAGGAAATAGTTATCTGAAACTCTGCTTACTTTTTACACTGTGTTAGAATGAGTCTCCAAAAACAACCTTTAAAGGGTTGTAGGGTAATTAAGGTTCACTGTTACAACAGTAACTGGATGGGTATATTTAATTAGTCTCTCTGTAAGGTAGAATTGCTGCATCATATTTGAAATGGCCTTTGAGGAAGATAATGAAATATGTCTTACAGGACCTTTAGTGTGATGATCAGTGTGGTTAGTATTTAAATTTGCTGCAAAGTGAGCTTCTATTACACAGATAACAGAGCTTTTGATAGATCACCATTACAACATACTTCTTCAAATAAATAAATACATATTCTATTACAGTTCTGTAATTAGTTGTGAAAAAGAAAGAACTGCTGTCTCACAATGATACTGACTTCTCTAACCATGACCTGCTTTGGCTTATTGTGACTGTGGAAGGACCCAGTCCAGGAAAACACTGATGCACGTAGGTTCATCATTAGCAAACATCAGAAGTGTGTTCATGAATTTGTCTCCAAGTTGCAAATGAAAATCTGCTCTGTGGAGATCATCATCTCTGCAACTTCTGTTTTTTTGCGTGTTTGTTTCAGAAAGGAGATAGTAAACCAGCCCCAGTCCCAAATAAAAGTGTTGGCGGGAGGTGGGGCAGATGAGGTTCTTCTCATATACTCCCATTAGGACATTACATTGTCCCAGGAGGTACAGCACAGACCCTGAGGTGCTGGCACACCTCTTCAGAACTGTTTGCAATTCTGCAAAGTATCATGTTTAGAACCATGCTGTGCCCATGCACAGAAGAGTGCAGGGAGTAGACATTGGAGAGGAAGAAGACGACTTCACCACATCAACTCAAACAGTGATTCCTGCTGCTCTCACTCATAACTGTTCTTTAGAGCCTTGTTCCTTACCTACTTGCATATTCAGTTTCAACTGGGCCAAACTGGGTTTGCTAGACCAACCTTTTGGAAATTAGGGCCACAGATGCCTGTGGCTGATGTGCACCCTAATACACAGCTGGGATGTACCTGGGGCACAGACCCAGTTTTGGGACAACCAAGGCATCAGGCCCAGCCAGCACAGTTTCATGAAAGGCAGGTCCTGCTTGACCAACCTGATCTCCTTCTATGACCAGGTGACCTGCCTAGTGGATGAGGGAAAGGCTGTGGATTTCGTCAGCCTGGACTTAGTAAAGCCTTTGACAGCATCTCCCGCAGCATTCTCCTGGAGAAACTGGCAGCTCATGGCTTAGACAGGTTTACACTTCGCTGGGTAAAGAACTGGCTGGATGGCTGAGCCCAGAGAATGGCGTTAAATCCGGCTGGTGGCTGGTCACAAGCGGTGTTCCCCAGGGCTCGGTTCTGGGGCCCGTCTTATTCAATATCTTTATTGATGATCTGGATGGGGGGGATCGAGTGCTCCCTCAGTAAGTTTGCAGATGACACCAAGTTGGGTGGAAGTGTTCATCTGCTGGAGAGTAGGAGGGCTCTGCAGAGGGATCTGGACAGGCTGGATCGATGGGGGGAGGTCAGCTGTATGAGGTTTAATAAGGCCAAGTGCCAGGTCCTGCACTTGGGTCACAACAACCCCATGCAACGCTACAGGCTTGAGGAGGAGTGGCTGGAGAGCTGCCTGGTGGAAAAGGACCTGTGGGTGCTGGTTGACAGCCGGCTGATCATGAACCAGCAGTGCGCCCAGGTGGCCAAGGTGACCAGTAGCGTCCTTGCCTGTATCAGAAATAGTGTGGCCAGCAGGAGCAGGGAAGTGATTGTACCCCTGTACTTGGCATTGCTGAGGCTGCACCTCAAATACTGTGTTCAGTATGTTGGGCCCCTCACTACAAGAAGGATGTTGATGTGCTGGAGCGTGTCCAGAGAAGGGCAATGAAGCTGGAGAGGGGTCTGGAGAACAAGTCTTATGAGGAGCGGTTGAGGAAACTGGGGTGGTTCAGTCTGGAGAAGAGGAGGCTGAGGGGAGACCTTATCACTCTCTACAACTACCTGAAAGGGGGTTGTGGTGAGGTGGGTGTTGGTCTCTTCTCCCAAGTAACTAGTGATAGGACAAGAGGAAATGGCCTCAAGTCGCGCCAGGGGAGGTTTAGACTAGGTATTAGGAAAAATTTCTTTACTGAGAGAGTGGTCAAGCACTGGAACAGGCTGCCCAGGGAGGTGGTGGAGTCACAATCACTGGAAGTGTTCAAAAAACGTGTGGATGTGGCGCTTCAGGACATGGTTTAGTGGGCATGGTGGTGCTGGGTTAACGGTTGGACTTGATGATCTTGAAGGACTCTTCCAACTTTAATGATTCTGTGATTCTGTGAATGCAGGAGTGCTCCCCAGGTCCCTAATCACAGTATACCATTAATTTTTGCATAGCCTCTTCCACCCTGCTTGGGCTGCTGGCCCACGCAACCTCATAACATCTCTTGAGCTGGGCAGGTTTATGGTTGCCAGATGTGCTGGGCTGCTTGTGGTTTCTGCACAAACACAGTTTCTCTGTGGGGAGGAAATCCAAGTCTGCCAAACATTTGCCAGGGTTTTCCAGATCTGGAGCAACCCAGTCAGATCAGTAGCATAAGCCTGTCTCTTGATACTTGTAAGTCTGTGTACTTTTCTCTACATTCAAAGAGCATCTCCACAGAGCATGCATGGCCAGTCTGACACATCCTAGAAATGTATATATTTCTATCTAGGAAAACCTATGTCCCAGGAAAGCTACCCACCCCATCCTGTCCTTAGGATGCCCTCTAGAAAGTAATTTGCAGTTGACCTCATGGTGCCTGCACTAGAAGGAGACTTTTCTGGCCTGATAAGGACACTGATATGCTATATACTTAATTGTATTAGTACACTAGTGTACCAGTGAGGTGAAAAAAAAACACTTTCCAGTGTTTCTCATCCTACAGGTGCTAGCAGATAAGTATTAATTTACTGCATTGAAATGTTAGTAGACACTGCTGAGTTAGATGGATGCTCTGTTAATACAGAGGAACTGATGCAGTGAATCACTTCTGAGGTCTTGTTCTGAGGCCTTGAGCTTTTATCCTCTGTAGTGTCTAAAGGACAGACAATTCAGGGGGTTGCGACTCTTGCAGTTCTTTAATGTTGCAGAAAACATTGGTTATGCTCATCAGAAGGTCAGAGAAATAATAGATTAACCTAATGTCTGCTTATGGAAGTCATGGAAACAGTTTCATTTGGTCATTTGGAGTGCAGGGTGATTATTTCATTGCTGATTCACATCTTTAAAACATTGCATCTTCTGCAGTTGTGGAGGGGAGCAAGAGAAATGGATGCTAGCAGGTGGGTCCATTTCTTTGGGCAAATCAAGAGCCTGGAATCTTAAACCTGTACAGCTGTGTGAACAGGGTTTGGATTCTCCTAGACCAGGCTTACCAGGCAGTGGTGGTAGTGATGGATACAGTTTTCACTGCTTCTGTATTTTTTAGAATAATTTGACCCATGTGATGTCAAAAAATCAGTAAGCTCCTAGCAAGAAGCTTACTTGAAATACATGCAAAGATAGTGAATTGTTTTCCCGATAGATAGTTGGTTGCTTCAATTTGGGCTTGCTACCCAAACTCAGTTCTAACCTTAGTGTGGCAGAGAACTGACTTTGGTGTATGGCCTTTGAAAATCCTATGAAAGAGCCCATCCAGATAAAAGGTAAACTGGAGGGCCAAGCTTTGCCTTCCTACTCAGGAACTCCTTTTTCACACGCATGGAGACTAGAACTAGTGGTGGGATGTGAAGGGCTAAGGTGATATTCCATCTGAAGAAGTATGACAAGTTCTAAACAAGTAATTATCATTAATTAATACGTTACAAGCTTGTTTTTATTCTTTGTTTCTTTTTGTCTACCTTTTAAAGTTTTACTGTGCTCCTGCTGTGGTGTTCATACAACAACTTAGCTTCTGAAGACTCAATACAATAACAAAAAGAAGAAAAAAAATCACCTTGTTAAGATTGGATTTGTAATTTACAGTTACCTTGGTTTAATGCAATGTGAACATTAAAAAAAAAAAGCAACAAAAAAAGTTTGAGGGAAGAAAAGGAGTGAAAAAAGCTCTCACCTAGAGCTGAGAGAATATACTGAGGGCTTTTTGCTTGCTTCACTGCTGCATTCCTAAAAAAAAAAAAAAAGAAAAAGGACAAATTTTTGTATCACTACTGCACAGACTGGTTTGTTACATGAATCACCATAAAACTAGTAATCTTCAAAATCTGAAGCTTTATGCTGAGTCCAAAGGTGACAAGTTCTGAGGAGCAGCTACTTGCATGAGCAGCCCTGTTTATTGTATTGGGACTACACAGGTGAGAAGGGGCTGCAGAACTGAACTCCTCCCTGAAACTGAACTCTGATGGACTGCTGACCGGGGCTTCGGGAAGGAGGGATGGAAAGGCACTTAGCAACGCGCTGCCCAGGGTAGAAGGCCACTGGTTTGTCTCTCTGCTTCATGGTCTGGGAAGACCTGTTTTCCCTGTGTGGTCATTCTGGAACCTGCTGAGCAGTTGTCCTCCTGCTGGGATGCGTGTCCAGCCAGGGTAGCCCAAGGAGTGTTAAGGTCATTTATGTGTCTTAGTGCCAGCCGTGCTCTGCTCATACGTCAGGGAAAATGCCCTTCAGGGCTTCCCTGCTGTGATGCCATTCTGTGCTGCTGACAATGTGGAGTTATCCCTTGAAGACACAAGCATATTTGTCCCTCAATATTTGTCTGTTTGAAAAGCACCAATACTTCCTTTCTTGTTTAGATCTGTGTCAACAAAAAAGAATGCCTATGAGCTAAGCTATTGTAAACTCAGTGAGAATAATGTAAATAATGTAAGCCCTCTTGTTAAAATAATCAGCTTTTTTCCACCCTCTGCCTTGCTATCTCTAGGTAAGATTTGCTAGTGGGTGAGATGGTCGATAGATCTGATTGGGCTTTTTTACTGAGTAATTCAGTATGGGGGATAGCAATCCATCAGTTGTACTTGAAGCTGAAAGAAGAAGAAGGTCATGCGTTTTGCAGTCTGGAGTAAATATTGTCCAATGCATATCAGTGGCCCTTCTCAGCCACAGACATTTTGGCATCAGCAGGATCCTTCTCTGGTGCTCTCCTAAGTGCAGTTCTTAAGTAGTCTCCAGGGAATTGTTCTTCCTCTCAGCGAGTAGAGTGACTGAAAATCTGGTAAGTGATCTTTATGAACATCATTTAAATTCTCTGTATTGCATTTGAATACTAATCCCTGGCTAGCCCTTTGCTGTTTTTTCTGTTTGCTAGTTCTCAGCTAGTGCATATGTAGTTTCATGTTGCTCTGCCACCTTTCCTCTCCTTTGCTTGGAGGCTAAGGCATGAAAGCTGCAGTGTTGAAGACCCCAGTCACAGCCACTCAGGTGCTGTTCTGCTGGAAGAGGTCAGTGTAACAACAGGCTTGGAACAACATGTTGATTTTTCTTACTGCAAAAATCGGTGACCTTCTAGGACAGCCCAATGTGCATGCATAGATCTAGATTCTGATGATTTGATCAAGGATAATCTGAAGCGAGGAGTGAAAACTGGAGGTTCAAATCACTCATAGTTCACCATTTCTCAGAGCAGTAGGGTTGCCAATTAAGAGTGCTACCTTTATCTATATTTCAGCAGCCTTGTGAATGAAATGTGAGCATTTACCTTAAGGAGCAGCTTTAAAAAACTCAAAGGGTGAGGTGTCTGCATTTGTAGGAAAGGGGATATTGGGTTGTGGGGTTTCTTTTGATTTTGGTGGTGTATGGTTCAACTAAAACAAAAACATTGTGCTGTTTCCTATGTGTCTTTACTACTTGATAAAGTAACACCCAACCATCCTTGTACTTCATTAATTTCACGCTTTTCTTTTGATGCTGTTTCATAAGATAGCAAATGTTGGATTCCACTCTATTGCCATGGGGAAGTAGTATTCAATCAGGCAAAAGAAACACAGAAAGAATCTCTTAAAACCGGGGGTTAATCTGCTGTTTTGCTGTACAAATGTATCCTGAGTAAGTGAAAAAACATGCCCTCATTCACGCCTTCGTATCCGCTAATCTATGACCCTAATCTTGAAATGCCTTTTCTGGCTTTAATTGTAGTTTCTATGAGTGACAGAGTCATTGAGACATTGCTCCAGCTGGCCAGGGTTTCTTTCGAAGGGCCCTTGCTAGACAGGTTTCACTTCAGCTTACTGCAGTGTTTCAGCCTTGCATCACAGCAGGAGCTCAAGTTACCTGTGTGGAGTGTGGAGGGGTTTCCTCCCTTTTTGTTATTGTGGGGTTTGGTTTGGTGTACTCAGACATGAGCTTTCAGGAAATTCTTTTTCCTTCTGCGGGCTGGATTCCAGAAATCAGTACTAAATCCGGGTGCCCTCTATTTCATGATGTTGATTATGTAGAATTAATCAGACCTGAATGTGTCTGCAATGAAAGAAAGCATCATTTTTGGAGAACTGTTGCAGAGATCCAAAGGGGAAACTTACTTCCTTTGCAAAACCTCTGTTTATAAAAGAAGTACTTTTCTAAGTTAACAAATGCAAAGAATTTAGGTACCACCCTCTGTTGTAGGTGTAGCAAATCCGGTATGAAGGAATGCCTATGTGCCCATTCAATCAAATAAGTAATTAGTCATATATTTAGTGTAATTGAACGTTTGTGGTAATGTGTATTGCTCATAATTTGTACTGACAATAAACTCTGAAAATATCAACCTGAATATTTTCTGACAAAACTTTCCATGTGGTAAAACATAGTAGTTGCCTGTAGTCGTTTAAAAATTGATGTGATGTCCTCATGTGGCTTTCTGAAGCGTAGTGCTATTTTATGAGACAGTCATCTAAAGAAAAAACAGATACATCTCTTGTGAAATTAGTGTTGAGTGCCTTAGATATACATATATTTCTTTATATTTATTTTATAATGCTTGTTGGACCTCCAAGGATATCTTTGAATCCCTCTCTTTATTTTTTTCTTAATCTAAAACAACACACAATACAGCTGGCTTCAATGCATCCCTCATTTTTCTCCTTTCAATTGGTTTTTAGAGTTCAGTTTTCAAGGTAATTCAGTCTATAGGTAAACCTGAGGTAGACTACAGGTTGAGAGAGGGAAAGGAGATGATAGAGTGAATGTTCCTCAGGTATCCTGTGTCCCTCCTGCCAAAACCATACTATGCTAAGTCACCAGTGGTGCTGCATCTAGCTTTAGTTCATCTATGGTGGATGTCAACTGTGATGCTGTTTCCTGACAATACATGAGTGCGAGTTTATTGTTGTCCTGTTTTTAAGATATATTTCAGCGTTATTTTATGTGGGCCATCTGTATCACGTTCACTCTCATTGGTTCAGTTCTCACTGAAGGTTGAGCTACCATGCTTTTTTATCTGAGTAACTTTGCTGCTCTTTCCCCATTGTCCTTTAACTTATCTAGTTGCTGGGTAGTGATGAATGTAGTTGTGTGTTTTATACCTTTTCAATAAAACAACTTCTTAAATTTCCTAGAGCTTTCCTTGTTTGGTTACTGGAAATTTCAAACCAAACAAAACCCCCCAAACTACATAAAATCAAAAAAACCCACCACCACCACAAAAAAATCCCCCCAAAATACACACCACCCTTTCGATTCTAATTCTTTCCATGTGCAAGCTCAAATAAAAAAAAAAAGTAAAACTGGTGCATTAAGAAGACAGACTTAAATAAAAGTCGTACGTTTAACTAATCTTATGGGTAGTAATATGGTGCAGTAGATGAAAAGAAAAGATTTCTGATGACAATGGTAAGCCACAGAGCCGTGCTGTATAACTTGCACTACTAAATGTAGCCTTTGTCAATTATTGCTGATCTATGTCTTGTGTCTAATAGTAGAAACAGTACTGATTTCAAATACTTGCTATATTTTGTGGGTTTTACTCAATGAGTCTCCATCTTACAGTCTGCAAAAAAGATCACAAACTTACTCGAGGGCCTTCTGTTTAGTTAAGCCCCTGCTTAAGGTTATGAACTTCACAAGTTGAGTCAAGGACACAGTAAGCAGTTGTTGGAGTACGGAAGCAGAAGAGGGATTGTTCTTATTGCTTTCTTAATGTAGTTCCTTGAAGAATGACACAACATCTTTTACTTTCCTAGAATAGGTTATTGCCTTCTCCCCTTACTTGTCTGTGATTTCTTGGTTATGATGATTTGTTTATTGTTAAAGAGATGAGGGAAGAAGGCAAATGCCCTTGCACACTCTCCCTTCCTACCATTCAGGAAGGAGGATTAACAACATGAGGATGGCTGAACATCTTATTTAAAACAGTTGTCAACATCAACAAAGTTCATGCTTGTGTGCATCAACCAATAATCATTAAGCAGGGCTAGGAAGAGCTTTGAAGAGATCATTGTGTCCAAATCTGCGCTCATGTAGCTTGTCTGAGGGTTGACCTGTGCATTCTCTGCCTGGCTGAAAAGCTTTGAGCTCTTCTATACTTCAGAAGTGCTACTAGCAGCATTACATTGGATAAAGGTGTATGTTTTTCTTTGTTTGTATGCATTTGTTCAGCAAAACATATGTAAAAGCATGAATCATATGGTGGGACACTGTTATTGCTGTAAAAACATTGGTTCCCAAAACCGAAACAAGCTGTACTTGCAGCTTTTACACTAGTACAGCCATATCCTCACTCAGAGAATTGCAGTCCTTTTAACCATTGACTCTGTCCTAGTTAAAGCAACAAAAGTCTTAAATGTGAACTTAAAAGCTTGACTGTACTTAAGTATTTAGTGAACTGAGACCCCAGGAGTGCTCTTGCAACAGTCCTCACTTCAGTTAATTGTGGGTATTCTGGCCTGTAGCAGCAACTTGGTTATGGATTTCACCAGCAAGATTTCAACCATCATAACAATTTATCCTGGGCAAGTACAAGTTAAAACAATAAGCAAGCAATGGAAATCCTGAAAATCAGCTCTTAGGCATTCATCATTTAATTTGCTCGCTAAACTGTCACTTCCATATGTTTTACAGTATCCACCCAACCATAATTTTGGCTTCTGTGTATTCTTTATTGTAGCAATGTGCTGTTGAATGTATACTATTACTTTCTTTATATTTCTTAAGGGATGGGTTTTCAAATTTATGGTTTTCAATGGTAGGCATGAGCCTGCCATACAAAACTTCTGTTGACTTCAGTAGTGTCAGCTAGGTCAATGATTAGTAAATCACTTTAGAAAATCCTGAAAAGAAGGTGTAATAGGAATTATTCCTCAATATGTCAGAGTCGTAAGGTTAGAGGATTTAAAAAAAATTCAAATTGGCATTTTATATAAGTAGTCTATGGTGTAGGTAAATCAGATTTTTATTCATATGCATTTGGACTTGTATAATCGGCAAAATTGACTTGATGTTGTTTAGAAAATGTGCTGCAGACATGCTGTCCAGAATAGGAGTAACTGATCAACCTAGCTCCTCTTCAATGCCACAGTAAGGTGGGACATGTGCCCCCAGTGCTTTTGAAAACTGTCTCTGTGAGCATTGTTCTTTAGCTCCAGCCAATGTGCCTCCTGAAGGCAGGTCACTTGCTTGAGTGAACTTCAAGGTTGTTCTGGTCTGTATACATTCTCTGGCCTGCAAAGTGATTTAAGTCGAAAACCTGTAGACAATAGTATAGTACAAGCCTTTTTAACACATTTTCAACAGTTATTAGCAAGCCAGATATTACTCAGCTTTTTTCCTCCCAGGCTTCAGGAAGCTGAAGAAAAAGGGTGTTTGCTATTCTGTCTTCCCAGGTGACTCAGCATAGTGAATTTAACTGGTGGTAAAGCTTCAGTACCTAAAAGATGGTTGTGGGGATTTTGTGGCTATCATGGTGTGGAGACTGAGCAGAAGACCAAAGCTTGTGCTTGTGTGTGCAGAGGAGGCCTTCTACAATGCTTCCTCCTCTCTGTTGAGGGCAAGAAAGGAAAGCATAAGAAACATCCATTCCTTTTGCCATTGGCAGAGGTCCCTAAACTCAGTTTGCCCAGATATTGCCAGTGATGAGAGGAATGGCCTCTGGCTACACACACGAGGCAGTATTCCGCAGTTTTAGAGCCATTGAAGTAGTCCTGTGAAGTAAATAGTACTCTACTAATGATATGGGAACTGCCATTTGGAAAACTGCAGCTATAAACTATGCTTCTCTCCTCCTTCCTCACCTCTTTTTCTTTCTCTGGGCACGTCTCGTCCTTCTTACACCTGCATACAGATATGTTCTGACCTAGCCTTGCCAACATTTGAAAGTGATAATCTCCCTCCAAGTCTGTTTTTAGGTCATAAAGCCAAGGAAATGTCTGACAGTGTGTTTTTCATTGCTTGTACATGAAATTGTTAGTCTTGCACCATTGCCCATGTTGCACTTTGTTAAATTTGGCTTTAACACTATAGTGCAAACAACCGTGAGAGGATTATGGGAAACTTTTGGAAGTTCTCACTGGGTGATAGGGTTAATGACTTAAAAATAGGAACCATTAGCTCCCCAGTCCCCAAATATCACCATTACTATTTAGATTTGAGCAGCAAGAGAAAGGAAAGACTTAGGGTTACTGTGTTCTTATGACAATCTTAAGCTAAGGAAAAAATCCCTGGAAAGGATAAACTGTCCATTGAAATCAGTGATTGTTCATTTTTGCCTAGGAGAAGGACCACAGGACTAAAGGCAGACACATCCTCCATCTACTGAAAGTCTCATCTTGCCAGGCTGTTTTGAAATATATTACAAAATATGCCCAATAGTATTCAAATACAGTCTGCAGTGCCAGCTAATGACCAAAACCAAATGACTGCTCAATGTTTCATTTAAATATTTATGTGTTTAGTTTGGGAATTCAAGAAATCCTGAGTCAAGCCATAAGATTGTAAAAGCTGAAAATTATGATTTAGCAGGGGCTGCCCAACTGGGGAGTGACATTGGCTATTTGTCAGTAGCTGGAAGACTCCTGCTGAGTAGCTGACAGTGGTTACTGATATCTTTGACAGGTAAGTACCACTTCTAAAGACTGTGTAATGCGCTTGTATGACATACTCTCCAGGCATTGGTACTCAGGGGACAATGATCTAATTCTGTGCACTAAAGCTATTCACAGAGAGTATAGTTGAGGTGAGAAGGGCCTCTGGAGATAATCTAGCCTTGTTCAAAGGAGGGTCAACTACAACAGGTTGCTCAGGGCTGTATCCACTTGGGTTTTGAATATCCCAAGTGGATATTCAAAATGGATGGACACTCCATAACCTCTCTGGGCAACTTGTTCCAGTGTTGGACTGCTCTCACTGTAAAAGAGTTTTTTCTTATGTTTAAGTGGAATTTATTTATTTCGGTTTATTCCCATTCCCTTTTGTCTGTTCACTGAATACTACTGAGAAGACCCTGGCTCTGCCTTCCCTACACCCTGCCATCAGATATTTATATCTATTGATGAGATTCCCCTGAGCCTTCTCTTCTCCAGGCTGAATGGTCCCAGCTATTTCAACCTCTCTTCAAATTAATGATGTTAAAAGCCCTTTGTTTTGCTGGTCTCACTCCAGTATGTCTATGTCTGTCTTTGGGAGCCCACAACTTGAAAATGCTAGAACTGGACACAGCGCTTCAGGTATGGTCTCTTACCTTTTCCATCTGTGTGCTGAAACTCAAGGTCTTTGGTTTGAGTGCTGTGTTAATACATAGGGAGCAGGTCACTGCCACATCAGTACTGGGTCAAGCATGGAACATTCCCTCATAATTATCTCTTCCTATTGCAAGCATGAGGGATCCCAGTCTATCATGTTTCCCTTCCCCTTAAATGTAACTCCTGCCATCTTCTAGAACCCCATAAGCCGACAATCTTCATCCGCCCCTGTCCAGTTTCTCTTCCCAGGAGTCTTGTACCAGGAGCCAAAATTATCTTCAGAGAGAAACCAACACTAGGCCATAAATCTCTCTGCTGGAATACAGCAAGGAATAAAATGGAGTTACGATAGAGCATATGTGGGGTTGTCAAGTGCAAGAATATTGGCCAGTGGCTACAAAGATGCATGGAAGTAGGTTTGAGGGTACTAAAAGCACATGCGTCTCCCGTATGTACATAGCTGCCCCTCTGCCTAGTTCACTCACTGCTTGTTTCTGGGTGGCTGCCTTGAGCCTGGCAGCTGGCTCCCCAAGCCAGCCCATCTGGCTTGATCTACACACCCACTCCTGCCGTTAAACCGGGCATGTGTAAGAGCTGTGATGGCTTGAGCTTGTGCCTTCCTTGTACAGAGGTGGATGTAGGCAGAAGGTTGCCTGGCTCCACCTCTCAGCTACTTTGATGTGTCTTTCAGCCTCTGCTGATTAAAGAACCTCTCTGCCATCAGGGGAAGGAGTACTTAATGTGCTTATCTTGGTCCCAGATAGGAGAAATGACATGGTATCACCAAAGACAAACCTTTGGTACATGCTGAAAGTTGGGAAGGGGCTACCCTCTCCCTGATGTGGAAGCAAAGTAGCTTAGATGTCAGTTCCACATATTTACTTCTTTCCCCATTTTGCCCTGAAGATATCAAACAAGGAGGCAGTAGGACTTGTCGTAAATGGACAGCTTACAGTGCTCCTCTGCAGTACTTTAAAGTGCTCCTGCAGGTTGTTGTTGGTCTGAAAACTGATCTCAAGCATCATCTTTAGATCCTCATGATGACAATGAGACCTTTTCGTGAGCGTTTATGCAGTGCTTTGATACCATCAGGTGGAAAGGGGTTTTTTTCTGTATGCACATAATGTTAATAGAAATTACTTTTTGCAATTACATTTTTCTCATTGTGAACACATATGAGCACTAAGAAGTGCTAAGAAGAGTGACGTAATGATGTAGAAGCCAGAAAATCATAGGGCTGCTGCTGGCTGTCACTCAGATTATTTTGTGTGACTTAAAATCCAAGAGATGTATATCAAGTGGCAGGAGTGAGTCACCAGAATGGGGATGACTCAAGTTGTTGCTATGAATTCTGTGAGGAATGTTAAATGATGGGCTCCCACAGTGGCAGTGCTGCAAGTCTCTAGGTGACAAGAAAGGAGCTTATTAAATATTAGCAGTAACATGAATTGAAATTTAAGATTACATGGGGATATACTGGGAACAAAACTTTTGCCACTTGTCCAGTTTCACAGCCTTGGAACAGCGTGTAGGAATATGTTCCTAAATCTTCTCATGTAACTCTGTCAGTAAGGATAAGAGTAAGGAGAGTGATGTTTAATAGAGTACTTCTGATTGTACTCAGTTGTTTATGTAATGATTTAACTCTCTTTAAACATGGAACCAGGTATCAGCCTTGCTACGATGAAGACTTTAATGCATATACTTGAGAACTAGCCTGGAAGCCAGGGTATGCCTGGCATGAAATGAGAGCTGCTTAGTGGAGTGTCATGGTTCCTGCACCCAAAAGCCATTTAATCTTTTGGGAGCAGGTCTGAGTAATATCAGTGATGCCATCATGCTTCCAAGCAACAATAGTTCAGAGCAAAAGTACAGGTGGAAAGTCTACAGGCCTATTGAGTTCTTACAATATTTTGTTTCTTGTGGACAGGGGAATCAGTTGTTTAAATGAAGGAAAGATGAGGGCATGAAAGGGAAAGAAAACAGCCCTTGTGACTGGGCATTCTCAATAGAGTACCAGAAACTAATTTGGACTGGTACATGAATGGAAGGCTGTGGAAATCTGTAAACTAGTGACCCAGACACAATGAAAAGAAAGTGAAATCCCTGCCTACTCCAGCTTTTGTTGATGTTACCAATCTAAAGTAATAATCCCCACAAAATTACCTTTCTTGTGTTCTGTTGAAATCCCTGAACAGGTGAACAGGCTCTGTTCAGCAGTCAGCTGTATGGCATGCAGAGTCTGGGTCCCTCAATGTGATTTTTTTATTCCTGGATTGTGTGAAACAGGATAATGTAGAAAAGGCACTCGCTTGCCTTCAGGGAGGACGGATGTTGCTGTGTGACAATCCTAAAGTGATGAAGCTTCACAAAGGTCTTCAAACGGTAGCCATAATATAACTTATTTAGCTTCAAGTGCAAATTTCAGCCCCAGAAAAGGACGTAAGAGGAGGTTATCTATTCCAGATGGAAAGTTGCTGGTGTTTAGAGCTAGGGTACTAGTTTTGAAATAAAACAATTGTACGACTTCTCTAATGTTATTGACTATCAAACGATTACTCCCACTGACCTAAGAGCTATTCAAAACCACAGTCTTAATACGGCTATGTAAACTGCCCTTGCAAACTTATTTTTGCAGCCATTGTACATACAAATGCCTATTTCTTACAAAGAACAAGTGATTCCTTAGTATTCTTACTTATGCAATTGCCATGGTTTTTATATCAAGTCCGTTTGTTTGTTTGTTCCCCCTCCAATCTCCTGTCACCATGGAATCCCACCTTCCTTCAAAACACCCAAAAACAAGTCTTATGCACAGGTCAGGTAAAAATGTGCCTTCTCAAAAGAGGGTGAGGCACTAGACTTTAGATAGTGTGAGAATCCAGGTGCACATAGTCCCAGAGATGGCTTGTCTTTAAAAATGCCAAGAGTATGAAGCTATGATGTAGTTCTTTCTGTGCTACATAAATTCTTAGGGCCAATTCTGAGATTTGCTTGTCCAGTGTTTCAAGAACAAGTTTATTGGTGACTTTCTCATGTCAAAGATTTAGCTGACTATGCTAATTCAGTTCCTGGAATAACATGTGTATTCTTCTGGAGAACAGAGAATCAGGTTGAGCTGTGCCAGAAGAGACTTTGACTCTTCCCAGCCATCCTTTTTTCCCCTGCCTGGTGAAGATTGAAGTTTTTTGCTTTTGTTTCGTTTTTTATTCCTTCTGTTATACACCTCTCTAACTGTGCATTGCTACGCACAGGGACAGAAACACTTCGCAGGTGTCTTTTGGCTTTGGCACTAGCATGTCACTATGTTCTTCTGTTAACTTAGTTGCTCTAGCCAGAGCAATTCTCTGTTGACAACTCTAAGACAAATACTGTTCTTGCTGATGTTTTGGCTACTCCATTGAATGGTGTGCAAAACAAGAATAGACGTTTCCAAATTACCTTTCAAGGCACTGAAGCTCCACTAAATATTTAACTTTCTTACATGACAGGTAGCCTGAATAAGAGCTTCTATGAAGAAATTGGCAATCAAAGCACTTCAGAAACTTTTCAGCCTTGACTACTCCTACTCATTTGCTATTCTTAGTGCAGTCGCTATTGCCGTCAAGAATCTAGCTCAAAGCTCTGAGATTCTTCTCACTTCATCAATATCATAAGATTCCTTTTTTGCGTCTTTATTTTTAGGCATACAGTTTCTGGCAATTAATGCGCAACCTCCTTTCCCGGGGAAAAAGTGTGATTGTTAAGTACTGTAAAAACAGGCTGTGTTTCGCAAATGTTTCCTATTCATGAACTTTTTCCTACTTCATTCTTACTCTGCATTGGGGACAGCTGTCGCTAATGCAGCTGATTCTGCTTCAGTTCTTTCAGTAAGGTTATCCACACTACTAAAATTGTGTCCTGTGCTTGCTTAAATGTTTTACTGGCCTGGAGCTTAGTCTGAAACAATGACTAGGAAGCCTGTTCCAAAGTAATGAAATATGCATCAATGAACAAGTGAATAAACACAGCAGATTGCAGAGTAAGAAACACCCTGTTTAAGGAAATGAACTTTATGCATTAATAAATGCTGTTTGGTTGGGTTTTTTTAATAACTTGTGATTATATTCATGTAAGATCCTAGCACAGTGTGATCCTGTGTAGGACAAAAAAAGGGCTGCGTATATGAGCAGAAGACGGAGGAAGTAGCAAGTTGGACAAGGGAACCCCAGGGAATTTGATCCTGCCTGAATGAAAGCAGTGCTGCTGGCTGCCAAGTTCCCTTTCCTTAGCATCCAGAGCAGGACTGAGGAGCATACAATGACATTTATTATTGGCTAGTGTACGGTTGTTACTCAACAAGATACAAAGAGCTTGTGATTTGAATAGTAGTCTCAGAATACCACAGACCCTGAGGAAGGAATCACTTAATATGCTTGTATATAACTTTTTGCAGGAGCAGAATATGTTTGAACTCTTGAGAAGAAGTAATGGCTACTCAGGAAGGAAAATCAGAGGGGATTTTTTGCATGGGGACAGAAGTGGTGGTAGTTCAATGCATCATGTATGGCAAGGAGCTGACTATTTCCAGAAGACATACAGTCTCCCCCTGTCTCTCTTTTTTTTTTTCTTCCTCCTTCCTGCTAGAAAATAGTGCTATAACTATTATATATTGAAGGATCGGTTTATAAATATGTGCTGGCCTCTATGCCACTGGGACAGTGCAGAGAAACAGCAATCTTTGCTTTGATTGCAATTGCTCAGTTAAAGCTTTCATCTACAGAAAACATAGTTTTGGTGTGCCAAGTCCCAGTTAATGCACATTTTGAAGGCATTTGTGCTGATTCCCTCCCTGCAGGAGCAGAGCAGAGCTTGCTAAAATGACTTCCAGATGGAGAGTGCATCCCTGATCATATATGACCACATACAGACCAAGTCAGGGTAGTCCTGAGGCTGCTTTTGCATGACCAGAGTGAGGAACCATCATCTTGGAACTCAAAGTGGCTTGGAACTCAAAGTGGAGGGGAATCAGTGTCCAGTTGTCAAGGAGAAAATTAAGTGAGAGTCACCTACTTTAACTGAAAAACAATTAGGCAAGAACACCAGCAGATTGTGGTAATAATTAAGAAGCCATAGAACAAATTGTTGACGTGAATTTTGACTTTTTGCAAAGTGTTACACAGAACACTCCAGGTACAAGAATAACATCTGCTGTTCTTCTGACAGTCTGTTTCGTCCTGGATTACTGTTTTACCTTGAAGTGGCAGTAAATATGATTAAAAATAGGAATGAGGAAATGTGGGTGTCATCCATCTGATGCTATAGAGTAAACACAGTCTGTGAAAATGAGCCGACTGGTGGGACAGTACCCCAGTTGATGATAAAAAACTTCAGTCATGTAAGGAGCAGAGGCCTTTGGAATGGATAACCATAATCTGAGACTGTGAATAGGAAATGAGGGAAATGCAGTGATGGTAAGAGAGTAGATTTATTCAACATAATGCTTTAGTTTGGAGGGATTACTGAAAGTTTGGGATAAAACTCCCTTCTTTTTAAAGTGGTCAAAAGCTTAACTGAGGAGTGCTGTCAAGAGCCACAGACTGTATTCTGCATATAGAACAGCCTGTTTGAAAAGCATCTTTTTATCTGTCTTTAACTGAGGTGCTGGGAAGCCATGCAGAAAAGCATAGACTGATTAGAAAAACTCTAGAAATAAGCTGAGCAGAGAAAAGCCAGACCTAACTTGCTGGAGTTCTTTGAAGATCTTGCTACAAAGATACAGTTGTGTTAGTGTGTTTAGCAATTTCTCTCCAGCTGCTAAAATCAAAGCACTTAGTGCTTCAGTATAGAAACCAAATGATCACATCTACTGCACAAATATTTAGCATATCACTCACTAGACCCTTCAGAGCTCAAGCCTCTATGACAACAGGCAGGCATAAAAACCTATGGGTGGGCCCATCTTCTTTTTGTTATTATTGCTGCTATTATTATTATTATCATACTTTCAGTCCTTCTCACAGGGCATATGACAGTGATAGTTTACTTAAAAACACATCTGACAGCCTTCCCCCTCCATGTATGACTCAACAAACAGATGCTGTTGAGAGAATCAGGAATGCTTTTGTTGTCTGCTCCTGCAGTCTCCTCTGCTAGAAAATGTGCATATAATTGTTACTTAAAATGAATATTCCAGTCATAGTCTTCCCAGAAGATTTTAACATACTTAAAATTACTGCATCTGATCCCATGGGACTGCTTTTATGCCTGGAAGAAATCAGGAAATAAAGCACAGTATGTGCTTTATTTAAAAGAAAAAAACACCCCAAAACAAGACTGATTGTTCAAAAACACAGACCTAGAAAAGAAGACTTTCTTTCTCAGCAGACCAGGAAAGTGGTGGTGTAATTCCTTGCTGGGATGCCTCAGTTCTGACCTGAAGAAATTGCCTGTAGGGTTGTGTCATTCCTTTGCTTGTTCGGTTTGTGGCACCTCTCTTGTAATTGGTATGAATTTCATGATGCCGTCCCTCAGGCTTGCGGGTAGACTGTGGCCTCCAACCCCTTTCATACAGGCTACTGATGAGCAGTTGCAAAGTATTGCCTTTTAGTTACCACGACCAAACTGGCCTGTAAGACACCCAGAGCTCAAAGGCTCCATACAGTGTTTCCAGGCCGCGGAACAAGCTGTTTGTCTCTTCACACAACCTTGCCATGAAGAACCCAACAAAACAATACAGCTAGATTATCACTTTTAAAACAGTGAACAACATCCTGGCTCTTTGGTCTGGGCTGGTCAGGCAGTGAGAAAACACTGCACTGAGAAAGCAGGAGGAGCTTTAGTAGTCTGGCCACGTGTGTCTTGGGTTGCATTTTGCCTGTGTATGTACACACACATCATATATTTCTGTGTAAAATGGCACCTTTCTTTGAAATGACATCTATTGGAGACATCAAGCGTGTGCAGGCACCTTAATGTCAGAGACATGCTAAATAGAAATATTTGCCTTGCTTTGCTTGATGACAGGTAAAATAACAGCATGGAATAATTCGACTCCCACCAGAAAGTGTAGAGCTGCCCCAGTGGCGTTATTTTTGGGTTGGTGATAGCTGTGTCATTGCTGGTTTTCCAGTTGCCACAGCAGCTACTGACCTACCTGTGCTCCAGCCCTGCCTGAGCCACAAGAGCTATTTCATGCAAAATTACTCTCTAATTAAGTTGCACAGTGGTAGAGCTAGCACAAGCTGTACTGAAAAGGGGATGCCCCTTTCCAGTAGGTACCAGAAGCTCAGCATGATGTTAAGTAAATGGAATAAATGCCTCTTCACAGCCCAGTACTCTGTATTTGACCTTGCACTGCCAGCTATGGCATATTGGCTAACAATACTAATAATAGTACCCTGGCTATAGTATAAACACAGGACTCTAATAGTGACCCCAGTTACGGTAGATTTATGTCCCAGCCATATTACAAAGTGAGTTTTGATTTGAAAGGTAGATCAGGATGTACAATTATGTTTCTTAACCTGGTGCTGCTCTGTCAAGGTATTGTTACCTGAAGAACCTGAGGAGTTAGAAAGAAATATCAAGAAGTAAGAAGTCCATAGATATATATATGTTCTGTTGCCTCCACTGTTACTAGCAGGTGTTATGTGAGTAATTTCCATAAGGAAAATGTACTCTTCTGCTGCTGTTCTTGACATTCTGAAATGCAGACTATTTTATGTAAATTGAAAGAACATTTTATAATCAGATGTAGATGGGGAATGTATTAAATCTTGCGTTAAATGAAGGAAAAATTATACTAGGGAGACAGATCATCCAACTACAGAAACTAGTCACCTTGAAGTGCAAAGAGATGGGAAAGTGAAAGCCATTAATCTGCTAGCATTAGAAGACTACATGAATTCTCTGGGCTGGTTACAAACCAAAATGTAATTAGGTATGGGTTGTTGCTTGAGGTTACTTTAGACATCAAAGGTGGGGGAAACAGGGAGGACAGTGGTTACTGAAGTCGGGGTAGGGAACAGCTTTATCCGAGCTAGCGTGTACATGACCATTGCCTTGGCATTCTGTGACCTGTGCTGCCAGCTGCTCTGTTACATACATACAAAGTCAATCCCAGCTGTTTTCTGTGCACCTGGGAGCCATTTTCTCTAATGCAAACTAAAAACCTTTGGGGTCTTTCACTTTAAAAAAAAATAGTGAGACACAGAAGATGTGCAAGTAGATCTGAAAGGATTCATGCAAGTACAGAATATGTACTTGTGGACAGTAATGGATAGATTGGCATTTTTCTGTGGGAGGAGCTGTAGTGTTCATGAAGTTGCTGTACAACCACCCCTGGAGAATAATATCCTCTTTGCTTATACAGCTTGATGCAACCAAAAAATGAGCATCCCAGGAAAACTCTTGCTTATTTTTTACAGCTTGTTTCTTAGTGGAACGTTACTTGCTTGCACTGCTTCCATTGATACACCATTGCTGCTTAGTCTCTACACAGATGACTCTTTCTGGCACGGTAACCCTTTTGCTGTGGCCTTAGGTAGTCCTCTCTTTTGTGTTTGCTTTTTTCATTGTAAGCCCCTTGCTGAAGCAAAATAAGTCATTAGGAAGGCTTCACCTGCTGTAATATTTGTTCCTTATTTTAACAGTTTCGGAAACTCAGTCTCCCTTAAGTAATAAAGTAGCAAATATGACTGGTGACACTAGTCTGGTCTCTGAAAGTTAAGTGGGATTGCAAATTCTCACACTGTTTGAACCAAGGACAGCACCCTACTGTGATACATCAGGAGCAGAATAAACTCCTCCAACCATTGTTTCACATCCTCTGCCATTTGTTCAAGGGTGGGATTAAATGATTTTTGTCACATTTCATGCGGCTGGCACACAGGGTGTTACTTTACTCAGCCAACATGGACATGGAGTGGGGACATTGCAGTCTTCTCTTCCATGTTCCTTCTCACCTGTTTACCCATCCCGGGGGAGATAAAAGGCGGGCAATGAATGTTCACTGTTTTCCCATTCCTCTCTCATCCTATTGCCAGAGTCAGAATGTGAGAAGGGACGGAGAAGCAAGCTCCTTCATAGGATTGCCCATTTTTATACGGGAAATGATCTGTGCTAACACAGTCCCAACTTTACTATGAAGACTGACCTCTTTCTTTAAAGGCCATAAATCACAGCCTAATAGCCATCATAGCCTAATAGCCATCATAGCTTTCTTGTAGGGAAGGAGAGGGATTGATGTTCTTGGTGTTCTTGCCCAGCAAAATCTTTAGGGCTTGCTCAGTCTCAAGGTTTCTTCTTTTTTTCCCCTTCAAACTTGAAAAGAAGCGGGAGAAAGTGAGAGGCAATGTACCTGCAGCAGGTGCTCAGAGATCGGATCAAGATATTGTCTATTGTCATTGTGTGTAGACTGCCAAATAAAATAATGATTGAAAATGAAGATTAAAATTGGAAATCTTCTTTCATATCTAATGAAAATCAGTAATCTTGGCATAACATATGGCGCTGCATTCAACTCAGTGCTGTAGGAGTAGTTTGCAGCTGACAGCACATATGTCTGTACAGTGTGCTTCAGAATCCCCAAATTTAGATATTCCATTGAATCAGTAATTTTTAAGCTTGAAGCGTAAGCATATTCCTCTTCCCCTTTGTTCTGCTCTGCCCCCCCATACCTCCAAAAAGCAAACCTTGACAAGTTAAGCATTTCCTAGTGCTTTGGAATTATTTCCTGTGCTAATTCGGAGTGATCCTTTCTTTCATGCTTCCAGTATTCCTTTGGGGGAAAAAAAAAACCAACCAAAAACCAAAAAACAACAAAAAACCCCCAGTATTTGCATTTCTGTGCAGGGGAACAAAGTACCCCAAAGAACCTCAGGTGTCATCTCAGAGCTCGTATAATACCTGCCAGCAAAGCCTACTGAGTTGCTAATTTCAATTCTAGAAAAATTTTGCTGCAACTGCCAATATGGGTTTGAGCAAAAAGGGTGTGAATTATATGTACAGTGTGATACTGTGTTTCCTCCCTGACTGACATGGTAAAACTTTGAGGATGTCTGAGTTTTCCCTTTGCAGAAGATTATTAATCCAGTTTCCAAATTCATCTCCATACCTTCACAATGCATAAACTCTCACTAATTCATCAAAGTATGCTGAGAATTGTATTCTCCAAGAAGAAATAATACAGAGTTCTCTCATTAGGGTCTTGCTTTGTTTGGATCCCTTCGGAATAAAATGTTAGACATTTTTTTCTTATGGCATTAGATTTTGTTTGTGTTTCATTACCAGTAGCACTTGTACCAAAATTTTGATCCAATTTATATTCTGGCAGTTGGATTCTAAAGCAGAAGACCATGTATATATTAATTAAAATTTAAAAAAATAATAAAAAAATGTGGTTTAATGAACAAAGAAGTAACACCTCCTTAGACTGAATCAGAAGTTGAGGGTAGCACGCCTTTGCAAAGTCATGTATATTAGCCCGCTCTCCTGAAGGCAAAAATCCAGTGAGTAATGGAGAAAAGATAACTGTTCAGCATGATTCAAGCTTAGGGATAAGCTTTCATGACTGCTAAGGTGAATTAGATATGGGGAAATAGTGGAAGAAGAAACATTTGGCTGCAAAGGTCCGCATGTTAAAAGAGTCTGTATCAAGATATCTGAGTGCAAATTTGAATATATTGCAAAGGCACAGCACTAGGTGCACTTTCCAACTTACTTATTTTGATACTTTAAAATTGAGTTTTTCTCTTTGAATATGCAATAAGACTGCAGGAGGTTGGGATTCATATGCTGTATTCATTTGCCTGCATCCATCCTTTGCAGAGCTGTGGCAGACAGGCTGTGTGCAGTTGTGTACTGGCATGTGAGATGGCCCTCTTTCAGCCTCTTTCATGCCCTCCTTCCTGAGGGCTCTCTTGCTTCCATCACCCTGCCCTGTGCACTTAACTCCCCTTTAGCTCCATTCTCTCACTGAACTGCAAGCTGTTTTCACTGTCCCCACATGTACCTTGTTTAAAATCCTCTGCACCAGCTTGACAAGCCTTTTGGAAAGATGCTTTTACCCTGCTTTGTCAATTGGAGCCCATCTCTCAGCTCTTCTTCGTCAAAGAGGGATCCTTGGCCATGAAAGCCAAAGCACTGCTTGCAACATCAGCTGCAGGGCCAGTTGTTAATTCTCGACATGCCTCCACTCCTATCCAGGCCTTCCCCTTCACCTGAAAGGGTCAAGGAGGTCATCGCTTCGGCTCTCATGTCCTCTACCTCTGCTCTTCAAGCTCTGTAGTCATTCTTGAAGTGGTATCTGTCCATCTTGTTCCAATTATTCACGCTAGTGCCCCTCCCCCCAAAAAGAGACACAAAATTATTTCAGAAACTGTGTTTCCTTGATATTTGACAATTTCACAATGTCTGTTCTGTGACTCTTCAAAAAAGACCAAACAGAATACCAATAGTTCTACTTATGTCAAGTAAATAACGTGAACAGTGTTATTGCATAAAATGTGGAGAATTGATTATCGCCTTGAATAATCCAGACTTTCTGGAAATGTAAGATTTGCTTCCCAGCAGAGTTGGCTCTATACATAATCAGTCTTTTGCGAAAAAAATATATGTAGAACTGTATGGACATCTACCAGTCAGAAGAGATTTCGGGAAACAGGGTTGAATCTAGAATGAAACACGTACAAAATCATCTTGAAAACAAGAGCCCGAACACTCTGCTGGTATTCATGAACCCTTTCATTAATTTTTCATGAGCAGTGACAGAAGTGACGTTTTGTCTGAAAAAATGTCTGCAGAACTCCACCTCACCGGCAATTCTTCAGTAGTCTTTCCAATACAATAGTAAGTTCTAATACAAATAAACCTTTATTTTCCTGCTGATTTTATAAAAAGTTTCAGCAAGGGAGCTTAGAAGCACTAGAAAAAAATAAGTCACATAGCTAAGCATCTCTCATACAGTTAGTATGCTCAAAGTTGTTTGCTTTGGGAAACTTAACCAAATTAGGAAAAATCAAAGTGTTTTGTAAAGCAAAAAAGAAGCTAGATACTTCTTGGCAATATCTCTTTGGTTTATTTCATGCTGGGTTTATTTTTGGAACTTAATATTTTCATCTGCTGTTCCCCTACCCCTGAGAGCTAATGCTTTTGCTACCTGTGACAAAAGTTGCTTGCTCTTCATAATGTCATGTTCTGAGATAGCTGGCTGCTATAATCTCTTTTACTTTCAGTGCTCATCTGCTCATCTTGGATTCTCATGCGGTATCCACCATATCAGGATCTTAGTACAGTCCAGCAACATATAGCATATTAATGAAGAAACAGTTTATATTTCTGGTGCAGTCTCCAGAAAAGGTGATTAAAAACCAAATAAAGCTCAGATGATTTTTAATAACCAAGTTTCACCTTTTCCATGGCATTTTCTTGCCAGCTTTTAGGCGTATGTGTATGTGCTGCCCTCTAGCAGGATATCCTATAGCATAGCTATTGTTTCTAATTGCTTAGCTGCGCAGGCACAGTGCTTTTTGGTAGACAGAAATTGCCCCAAACAGATGGACTTATATTTTGGAGCCCAATTGCAAAGAGGAAGTATCACTCAGAGTTTCTCTACCTGTCCCCACTATTACTTTTAGAAGTACTGGTGGTCTCCACCTCCTCATTAGCGTGGTGTTTTTAGATGGGTGTTGCATAGAGAGGAGTAGTTGAGAGGGAATTTCCATGCACTCCTTGTCCATCAGCTGGGCAATTTTCTCTGGATGCCATGACAAATATTTGTTCTGCCTTTTCTGAATAGCTCAAGAGCAGCCCCAAGGGCTGTCCTCCTACTAAGTTGAGCTCTTAAAAACCAAACCAACCACATTTGGACACCAATATATCTCTGCTAGGAACAGTCCTTTACTAGTTTGAGATCTGCTACAAGTGTGGAAGGAATCATCTACAAAATAAGAATTATCGAAAGGTAAATAATCATTTGAGCCAAAATACTGGAGCAGAAACACCAGCCTGGATCTCCTCAGAGACTGAAGGATTCTCTGTATGTCTTACATAATATGGGAGAAGTAAAAACATATGTGAATGACATTTAAAGTGCAGGGAAATACATGATTGTCTAGATTTAAAGATGATGTAATACAGCTTTCATTAGGGAAAACTTGGGGGCTCACACACTGTCATATTTTTTTTCCCATGGAAATTTGTAATTTCATGCCAAATTTTAATTTATTTCTCTCTGGCATATGAAAAAAATGCTGTTTAATTACATCTAGATTTGATAGAGTAATCTTGTAAAGTGAACCTTGACTTATGAAAATTTGTAATTTATGCTATTTATAATTATACAGATTGAAAACTTCGTTTAAAGTCTCACAGAGAGGAACCAATCACTGAGGTTTTTTTTCTTTTTCTGAATTGGTATTTGATTTTTTAAGAGTGCTTTCAAGTGAAAGTAAAAAATCAGCCTCAAGCTGTTAGCATGAGTAACCCTCCTGCCAAATTAACATTCTTTTCAAATTTTCATAAAGATATGATAACTTTTCACAAGGAAATATTTCTCTCCTGTGATTTTTTTGTACAGTGAGACCATCTCTTATTTTCTTTGTTTTGTTTAACACCATGTAGTTGATACAGATGTTGGGAGCAAAGAGGTGAAGAGACTAGGATTATTCAGCTGAGAGAGGCCAAGTGACAGATCACTCAGTTTTGTAGGCAGGTGTAGGAAGGCAGAAAAAAACCTTCTCTTAACTGCATCTGCTGAGGAAGCAACCATCATCAGGTATGGGTGCTAATATAGCTAATGCTAATAACGCTACCAGCCATCAAGGGAGTGGGGGACTCTAAATACCCTCTGTCCTAGTAGTATTTCTCTCTAGTGTGCACCAACTGGGCTTGTTGCTGTGGATTTGGGCTTATCCCTGTATGATATTTATGGAGGGGGAAAGAGTGAGCTTCAATCTGCAGTTGCTGCTCTGGCACTTCTGAGTATCTACAGAGGGATAATGATCCACTGAGCTTTCAGAGGTACTGTAAAGCTATTGTAAAGCATAACTGCAGTCTTTTGACAGACTCTTTCTATTACTGGCAGTTGTCTTTATTTATTCCTATTACTGTGTCAGCTTTTTTGTTTTAGGGTTTTTTTTTTTTCCTTGTCTTGAAGTGTTGTGGGTTTTGTTCCCTGCCCCCCAACTTTTCTTGTCTGCAGCCTGACTTTCTGCATGAAAGGGAGGGTAAGGTGCCTGTTTACCAGGTGATGCTTTTAGGATGTGATACTGGGGGGTCCTACCCAGGAGGGGTAGTGTATTCCCAGTGTCATTACCCTGCATGCATTTAGCAAGATTTGGGGGGCCAAATGATACAAGTGCTAACTCCTTATAAAACAAGCAAAACAAAGTGCGAGTGTTGAATGCTGTGAAGGTTTGATTCATCCTCACTTGTTGAGAGATAGAGGTTTAAGGGTGTATTTAGGGTGAACTTTCAGGTAAATTGCCCTGTGGCAGGACTTGGTAATGTTCTCCCAAGTGTCCTTCAACATACACTCACATTAGCAATATAACTCTTATTTCTGAGTATCCTGCATCAGCAAGAGTCAACAGATTCATTTTGATCCTTCTTTCTCCTATTCATCCTAAGTATCTTGCCACTGCTGTGGAGCATAGGGCAGGAGGAACAACTAGCTCAACTCCTGAAGCAGTTCACAAGTTTTAAGTCCCATGATAACCACATATAGAGATTTAATGCAGAGCAAAATGGAGAGCACCTTGCTCAGTTCTACCAAGAGTTACAACATGCTACCAGATAAACTTTGGGGCCTTTAGTACAGAAGGTAAAAAGTTTCAGAGGTTTCAATAACATATTGGGGGAAGTTCATAGAAGTAAAAGTAAAAATATGTATTAATAAAGCTATTTAGTACTGCATAGGTATTGGAGCTCTTGCTGATACTTTTGCAAATGGACATTCTATGCAATCTGATTTCAACAGGAGTCCTAATACCTGAATCTTGATGCATGGACTCATTTTATAGCTGAGTGCCCAAGAACAGGATTCACCCGCAGCCACAAACTGGTCTGCAGGCGGTGCCGAGGAAGGGGTTGGGGCCTCATAGTTAAATGGTTTTCTCTGCTGTTGTAGTTGACAATTTCTCCTCTGCTGAAACTGTTTTAAAAAAAAAGAAAAAAGGCAATCCCACTGGGAACTATAAGAATGTGCATGAAATGGTAATCAGAATAATAATTTGAATATTTTTGAGCATTAATTTGATTACAGTAGCATCTGAATTCAGTGTAGATCTTCTTAGTTCCAGATTTCAGCAGTTTTATCCAAGTATGAATTTTCATGGGCAGCTGTACTTAAACCCTACTTTAAATGTTACATAGTTCTTCCACTAATTCTAGAAAAGCTGTAAGTGTCCTTATAATAAAAATCCATTCTTGAACAATTTGAGGAACTGTCTGTTTCTCGGTAGCAATGGCGTGATCTTTGCTGGTGACCGAGACGTGTGATTGTCAGTTGCATAATAGGGCTTTTGTGTGCCATTGCTGCTGTTGTGCACAGACCTGACTGAACTAAAGCCGAGATCAGTGATCTCAGTTGAAATAACTGATTCTATGAATTTGGCACAAAATGTTTTCCTGAAACACAGTACATAACTTACTTTAAGATTTTTAATGTGCCTATGTACCTTTTCCAAGATTATATTGTGAATTTACCACACTCCCTATGGGTAGGGCAATGGGAGGTGATTTTACACTAGAGTTTATTTCAGTGCTAATGCCTGAGGTGATGCACAGCAAGGAGCAAATTATCTTGCACTCAAGGTCGTATGTTAGAAGCATCCTTAGGTGTGCCGCAGTGCAAGAGGAGATGCAATTCCTCTGTCTCTAACAATGTACCTTCTGGTAGGAAGACCCACCACGGGGGTGCTTTTGTTTCTTTTGCTGAAGGACCCCCTATGCCACATGTAGTCAAAGTGGGAGAAAACTGAAAAGATGCAGTGTGAATGTGTGGTATATAGCCAAAAAAAGGCCGCATGGAAGAAGTATCACACTGAGCATAGGATATACTTTTTCAAGTATTTTCAACTTTTTCAACCCCTGTTCTGTCTGGTATGTTAAAGAAGAAACAGTCTTCTGAGCTTGTCCCTGTGCTCTTGCCCAGGTAGCCAGTAAGGTGTGCTGGCTGCCTCATTTTCCAGTCAAAATAAGAAAACAGGGCATCATTTAGCTGTGTAGCTCCATTTTGCAGCAATCAAATTACTATGGCTAAAAAGGAATAATGTGTATATTAGTAGTTTCTTCTCTCTCCTAGGGATCTTCTAAGAATGTCTTCTAGCTCAGCCTAGCAATGTCACCTGCCTGTGGTCATCAGGTAGGCACGTTCAGAAGGTACAGTTTGGTATCTGATAGCTGCTTTCTCCTTGTCAATGCAATAGGCTTTTTTCCTTTATTTTTTGGGAGGGGAGAAGGGATTAACATTTTAGTTCAAGGCAGATTTTGTGTGTTTTCTGATGTTTGGGTGCGTCCAGCATTTTTGTGAGCAGCAACTGCTTGGGATTCATTCTCAGCCTGCCCAAGTGAGCTGTAGTGAACACTATATTTAAATAAAAAAAGCTTGTCTCCCTACTTACTCCTTCTTTGGGAACATGTACTTTATATTCAGTTGTGGTTTGGTTGGGGTTTTTTTGCCAGTATGGATAACCAAAAAATTGCTAAACTTAATTTGCAGTGATGGAAAACTCTGCTCTCTAAGTCACCCACCTAACTGGGGAGGACTGGAGGGATTAGGTGCAGGATATGGCATGGAATGGTGTTGGGCTTGTATTACGTATGTGCAAAGGTTGAGTCCTCTGCACTTTCACTTCTGAAAGCCTGGTTTTGCTCAATGGAAGTAGCTTTTTGTTTGTTTGTTTTTAATGAGTAATTAACATTCTTGTGCTTTAATTCCACCCCCCACAACTCTCCAACTCATGAGTAACCTTAAATGTGCAAAACCTGAGCACACAGATTTACAAGCCTGTTTTCCAGTGTTCAGTTACAGATGCTTTTAGATTAACACAACACCATTGCAAAAATACATGTTGCAGTCCTCTCCCAGTGAGTGTGGCCTGGGGACAGGGGCTTGGGAGGCAAGAGCGTAACACTTGTTCTGTAGTTCAAAAAAATTGCCATTAGCTGTAAAAGAGCTGTTACCATTTTGAGCAAATAAACTTAAAATACCATACCAGCTTCTCTGACGTTGTTTTTCACTGCTACTTGATACTCCATAGATGAAACTGAAGCCCAAGAGCTCTATACTGGGGAGCTAAGCGTTGGTAACTGTGTTTCTGTGCACTGAGACCTGGATGTGCTGGCCCATGTTTCAGAGAGCTGTTGATTCTCTGCCTGGCTGCTCTTCTGCAGAAATGAGATGTAGTAGAGGATACAACTGAAATTTGAGTGGAGTAAAGGGGACGTCCAGATCAGGCTGTACATTCTGACCAGAAGCAAGCAGGCTGTGTTTAGATTTTGTGATAAGCTGCACCTGCTTTGCCCCTTACATGTTTGTGTTAATATCAGGAATTGAATCGGATGCATTTCCCAGAGTGTTACTAATTCAAACATGCACATATGTTTTACTAAATAAGGAGAAAGTATGGCAAAATTAAGCACGAAAAGAAAAAGGAAAAAAGCTGCCTGATTCTTGGATGCCATTGTAAAAGATGCCGTAGAAATTAGATATAGATACTGAATTTAATGTAATACGATCCTTTTAATCTAATTACATATGCATTGCTATGGTTTGTTTTGTAAATGGAACTATGGGGGGGACTTTAAAAAAAGACAAAGTGTTTAAGTCAGCATAAGATAGAAAAGCAATTTCCTTTGAACTGGAAAAACAAGAAATTGCAGCACTGCCTTCAGTCCACATAATAAATCATATCATATTGAATGCTTAAGATCTGAGAGGTGACATTGAGCACTGGAGATTTTCCAGGAACTGCAGTAGCTAAGTGGTGCAAATGGGCAAGATATCAGTCTTTTGTTTCTTGCCCAGCTTAAGGGTAGTCCCTTGGAAATTAGAAAATAACAGGATTTCCCTGGCCTGTGTTGGATCTCCAGTACTCATCTAAACCCAAAGGAAACAGAGATGTTTTTTCAGTTAACTCCCACAAAAAGGAAAGAAAAATAGTTTCTGAAGACTGTATTGCTCAAATTCTGCCAATTTTAATTGTAGAAGAATCTGTTTTGAAGTGGGACCTTGTGAAGCAAAGGAATGAGCTCAGTGAATATGAGGGCATTGAGTCTGCAGTCTGAAGCATACGGCCCTTACTGTTGTGTTTCACCTTCTAACTGGTGCTGCCTGTCGGGTTTGAATTTTGCACCTTTTATAAATTGATTGGTGTTTCCTATTAATTTCTCTAGTGCATGAGTATGGTCCATGTGAAACAAATGACTGTTGCTTCTTGGAGACCCACTGGAGCAAGCTCTCACCTAGATTTCCACTGATGACTGTGTCCTTGCAAGCACAGGAGAGGGTTTCATGGCACTCTGCCAGCCTCAGATGGGAGGTGTACGGAGCCAGCCATGTGTGCTGGTGTATCCATGACCCTCCTGTGCTGGTGATGTTTTAGGTCTGAAGAGCCGCACTTCTAGCCACCAGCGCTACTTCGGTAGTGCTTGCAGTCTCCTCCCTTGGCAATGCATCTATGGGTTTGCAAGCCTGTCTTCTAAGTATTGGCTGTGCTGGCAAGTGGCAATGCTTTTGGAAGTGCTGGCATAGCAGAGCAAGCCATCGTATTTTAACCACTATGCCATTTAGGCCTGGTACAGAGGGACTTAAACACTAGTTGAAGTGTCAGCTAGTGCCTGAAACCTTGTCTGTACTAACTCACACCAAGAGTTGCCCTGCTGGCAGCAATGTTGGGGAAGAAGTGTTCAACATGAATTCACTTGTGATCTTATTTGTGCCTTCCACAATGTTCAGAACAATATACTTTGTAAAAAGTATGTTCGTTTACTGGGAAAACTAGTGCAAAAAATGATGCATACTAGAACAGAAGAGTTGGTATTTATAGCATGAAGAATATTTAATACTTGGATCAAAGCAAAAATGTGGTGGTAGGGTTGTTTGTTGTGGGTGGCTTTTTCTTTTTTTCCCTCAAAGCACAACCTCTTTTTTTCTGGAGTACTCTTTAGGTCACACAAAAGTGGCAATATTTAAACCTGTTTAAAGCTTCCTGCATGAACATATCATCTCATTTTAAAACAAACTGTGTCCTGTAAACTAGCAAGCATAGGCTAGTCTGAAGAATATATATCTGAACTTATCTGGGTATCCTTGCAGGATTTTGAACTAGTTTAATTCTACTGGTGTAAAATTATACCATTTAGTTCCTGCAGTATAATGTCTATCCAGGTGTAAAATAGCACCGATAATTAGGCCGTAATTAGCAGGTGTATCAATGCTGATGTTGACCAGGAAGGCAGTTTTGAAACAGGTCTCCTCCTGATCCCTGCTTCCCATTAGTTGGCTGGTGTTATGTGGCAGCCTTGAAGGGCCAGATGTCCCATGCCTGAGGGGAGGTTACTGAGAAAGCAGAGCCAGGCTCTGTGTGGAGGGGCACAGAGGCAGGACGAGAGACAGCAGTCATGAACTGAAACAGGGGAGGGCCCCATTTGCCAAAGGGAAGAAAAATTTTTTAAAAAATAAATCTGTCACTGTGACTGCAGTCAAGGCCTGGACCAGGTTGCCCAGAAAAGCTGTGCAGTCTCTGTTGTTGGAGGCTTTCAAGACCCATCTGGATAAAACTCTGAGTACTCTGGTCTGATCCTGGGTGCTTGTCTCACCTTAGATTAAACTAAACTGAAGGGTGCACTCTAAGAGTATCTAAGATGCTCCACCCGTCAGGGACTGTTCTTACTGGGGTCTTCAGAGAAGATTTGAAAGATGCCAGAGGAGAATGGATGGAGTACAGAGGCATAGAACGTATTCCTGGGTATGAAGAGCAGAACAGGTGAAATTGCTGACTTCTTTTTGATAGACAGACATTGAGATCACTTCAGTATCTTTCATTGTGTTATATACTTTACATCTCATGCCTGTGACTCCCCAGGGCACAGAGCTTTGCTAAACCGAGCAACTGTTTTCAAACACAGATTAATAAAACTCTTTAAATTGTTCCTTTATCACCTTCCTTCCCATACACACTTATTTATGTTGGGCACCTGTCTCCAAAATAAGAAAAATCATCTTACATGATCTGCCTTACTTAAAGGGAAACACTTAGGTATGCAGATTACTTCCTCAGCAAGCAGTTCTTCACAAATGTAAGCACATTTACTGATGATTTAGCTGACCTTTCCCTTCTGGGCTCTGATAGTCACATAACTTCTCTTTGCTTTCAGGAGCACATGCTGCATCTGTCATGCTCCTGTCCTACAACCATTCAGACTAAACCCATAAAGAACTAGTCCACATATTTCTGTGGTACAGACTTCTGTGGTGCTTATTTCAGAGTTTCTATATTGGTATCATTCATAGTCACATTGTGAAGACTCAGAGTGCAGAGCAGATCTACAAAGCATGACGACTCTTGCATCTGAGTGACATTTAACACAAGTCACAGGAATAAACTTCCAGTATCCTTGGTATCTCATCTGGTATTGTCAAGCTTGTTCCCAGAATCAGAGATATCTGCATTTCCAGTGATGTGCTTTTTTCCATTTTAACTGACGAATAGTGTTCTTTGGTGGGGTTTTTCCCTATAGTGTATCCATGCTTCGGCATTCTCTGGAGCAGGTAAATATTGAAGGCTAAATAAAATAATTACTATTGTTGGTCAGGAGCAGAATTAGTTTTTGTAATTCAATTGCAAAAATATTTTGAGAGGAACATGGTGGGAGCTTTCCTTTTCTCAAAATGGCTGCTCTATATACAAGATTTCTAGTCCAAGAGACAGTTAACAAATCTAGCTTTTCAGGTTCCCAAATTAGATTTAACATGTACACATCATTACTTCCATGAAATGCTTTCAAATAGCCCTGATTACAAAATACTACTTGTAATCAGATCAAGTTGAACAGGAAATCCCAAGTAAGTGCAGTATCTCGTGAGTAATTGCTGTACAAATACTTCAAACAAATTGTGAGCAATTTCTTCTGCAGTGCCTTTAGCTAATGTTATTAGGATGCTTAATTGACTTTTCTGTGTGTTGGATTTGGCCACAATGCTGAAATGTGTCTGTACTGAAATTGAGGCACAGAACTCCATTTGCATTGAGGCATGAGTGACAATTTTCTTTCATAGATCTGTAAGCATTGATTAAAAATGGAAAAGAAGGTTGGAGGAAAAAAAGCTGGAATCAGAAAGTTGAGGACTTTTTGGAAATACCTGTTTGGATATGTGGAGAGAAAGATTTAGGGGTGGGCTGAGGAGCATGTGAAGAGGAGGGGAGTTATCTGTAGACATGGAATTTTTTTTCACTTGTGTGGGGACACCCCAGTAGTAAAAACAGACCTGAGGTACAGAGATGAGCATTCAAGCCAGTCCTGAGTGAGCAGATACAAATTCTTGAACCATGGTCTCTATCCTGGTGGGAAGTATGTCATTGTATGGTGAGGAGAGTGTAATTATTTTTCTTTTCCTTCGATAAAGTCTTTAAAAGTTTTGAATTTGTCTCCATGTGGCATGAGGAAATTTCACAGGTGGCTTCCACCTTCCCTCCAAGCGTTTGTGGAACACAAGCTTGTCTCCTTCCTGGTTCCACTGAAGTGGCTCAAAGATTTCTGTTGAGTTGGGTTTGTGTTGTGGGGGTAGAGGGATGGGGGTTTTTGTGGGTGTTTTACTACATTTTAAGTTGAGTTCACTGTGAGAATGGTGGGTTGATAGGGAAAGTCATCTTTTTTTGGTTTGTGTTTGAGTTCTTATACATCTTCGATGACATTGTCAGCACCTGGAGACAATGTTGCTCACTAAGAAGTTGATGCAATGTCATCAGGTTTTCTTTTGTCGTTTTGGTTTAGTTGTTGAATTTACATCTAACTCATCACTTGAATGCTTAGTCATATAGACCGGTTTATATCAGTTATGTATTTTGTTAACAAACTAGATTGCTTTGATCTGGTATGATACGGAGTATTTGTCCAAAGATGAGGACAAAGACACAAGCCAGTACACATATGCTACAGCTATGCACAGATGACATAATTCTATAAAACGAAAGTGAAATCAGTAATGTCATTCTAGATAACTTTGTAGTCTTCTAATGTCAGCATTAATGTATGTCCAAAGACTATCTTAATTTAAAACACTACAATATCCATATAAAAGGGAGCCCCTTTGATTCAACTGTTGATGTTTAAGGCAGAAGAGAGAAGAAAGCCTATAGAATTTTGCAAGCTTTTCATTGAATCAAGTCAGTTTAAAATAAACTTCAAAGTATGCATTCTATTTCAATATCATTGCAATGTGAATCTTTCACATAACATTAACTGGCACTGCAACTTGTTCTACAAGATAGCACAACAGTTATTTACATAAAACATGAAGATAAAACCAAGGGACTTCTCTTACATTTGCTGTCCTGTTTTAAATTATTTCCACTTTTAAAATAAAAGCAAAATATATGTTGAGAATGGCTGTAACTGAGCCGGGGGGGGAACCTCTTTTAATACCCCTCTAGTGCCTACTCTGTTAAGACTATTGATGAGAAACTATTTGGAATACGCGTAAGTATTACTGAGGAACTGCAGCAGAGACAGAGTTAATAATTAATGCATGGGAATTATTTATTTCCCTAATATATTGTAAAGCTTCACCATTTCAGTAATGAAAAACAAGTCTTGATGGTGCTGGAGAATTGAAACCATAAAGGAAGATGAAAACAGTCACTGAGACTTGTTTATCACTTGAATATGTGGTTTTAATATTTTTAAAATAAATGTTAAAGCTTTTCTTATATATTCAATACCTACATATTGTTTATTTGTGGATGTTTGTTAGAGTTCAGTGGGACCTTACGGAAATATTGATCAAAGTGAGACTTTTTTTTTTCATCAAGAGATGGTTCCTTTCAAAAAAGTATGTTAGAAAATACTGTCCCTGATTTGGTATGTATGCACTATTGTCTAGCTTGTGCTTGCACATATATTGTTCCAATATAAATATAATATCAAATGTCTATTAGGTATTTATTTTTCACAATTTAGCCAGTTACTCCAATGTTCACATCTGCTTTTGGTTTTCTCCTTCTGCAGTGTAGTACTTTTGCTTGTATTTTTGTGTTATTGATATTAGGCTGTTTCATAAATTTGTCAAGCTCACTTCTAATTCTAATCTTGTTCTCTAAAGTGCTTGCTGCTCCTCCAGTCCAAAGCCATCCACAAATTTTAGATGCTTTCTACAATTCTATCGGAGTAACTGCTGAAATTGTTAAATGCACCCAAGTAGAGGAAAGACTCCTCCACAGGGATCCTACTTAAAATACGTTCTTGGTTTGTGCTGCATAATTAATAGCAACTTTTTTAGACAGATGTTCTCAACCAACTCATCAATCCAACAGTGATTTAAGGGAACAATGTCAACAGGCTTAATAAAAGAACACTTGACATCACCTCTTCTGCTCCCATCCTCCTTTCTTTCTGCCGTTCCCTCCAACCCAAGGTCAAGAAGGAAATTAAATTGATTAGACGTAACCTTGTTCTTGACAAGTCTGTGACATTTTGGGGTTGGGCTGGAGGAAAAGTGGCATACAGCTGTTTGTTTAATAATTTAATATCATTCCAGACAATCATCTCTTTCTCCCCCCTTTTTAAAGACTAGACACTACTTGGTTTTTCCTCAGAAATAAAATTTGCTGGTTTTTGCATGATTTTTCCAGCTTGTTTCTAAATGATGCTGGGGTAAATATTGTCATCCTGTTGACATGAATAAAACTAACTTAACTAAATATTTCTTGACCTGTTCTTTCTGTATTTTGACCTGTATTCCTCACCCATTGTTAAAGCTAATTTAAGTACTTAGTTATAACTAACTTTTTTATCATGAGGAGGTTTTGAATACTTTAGTCTCTTTGTAGGCTCCCCTTCCCCCTTGATTAATGGACCTGTTAATTAACTGAGATAATGGTCTTCCTCTTGGTCCTGGTGTACTTGGAGAATCCTCACTAGCTGAAAGTTGTTTTGCCTCTTTACCTTTCTGTCTCTCTCTACCTGTGTTTTCCCCTCATACGACTCGTGAGCTATGTGGTTTTGCCGCCATGTTTTCTATGATTTCCTTCTGGTTTTTAAGTCTTCAAAGTGTTTCATTGCTTCTTATTTGTAGTTGTTTGCTCTGCTTTTATTATACTCCTTTCCAATAACTGCAGCTCTCCTGAATATCTTTATCCCCGGGACTGTCTAAGAAGCTTCTAACAGTTTGCTACTGCTTTTCTAAAAACAAAATATAATTATTCCTATTTTGTATTTATTTTCTTATTGATAAATCCCAGACCACCTGCTCAGGCTTTCTTTTAGGATGATACTTAGTTTCTAGCTTTACATTTTTCCTACTGGACAATGCATTAAAGGCATATGGTGGTATCTGACTACAAAAGAAATATGGATATACTGGAGAGAGTCCAACAAAGGGCCTTGAAATTATTAAGGGACTAGAACATCTCTCCTATGCGGAAAAGCTGAGAGAGCTGGGACTTCAGCCTGAAGAAGAGAGGGCTTAGGGGAGATCTCATCAATGTATATAAATACCTCAATGGAGGGCATAAAGACAATGGAGCCTGGCTGTTCACAGTGGTGCCTAGTGACGGAACCAGAGGCAACAGGTACAAACTGCTATACAGGAGGTTGCCTCTGAACATCAGGAAACACTTTTTCACAGTGAGGGTGACCAGAAAGGTTGCGGAGTCTCTATCTTGGAGACATTTCAAGACGGAACTGGACATGGGCCTAGGCAACTGGTTCTAGGTGGCCCTGCTTGAGATGGGGGTTGGACCAGCTGACCTCCAGAGGTCCCTTCTAACCTCAACCCTTCTGCAGTTCTGTGATGGCTTGACACTTCAAGATTGTGGCATGTTCTTGTGCTCTTAAGGCTGTGGTTGTCACACTCTGCAAACACTTCTGAAATACTTTGTTTTAGTATAATAGTTCAGAGACTAATATATGATGGAACTACAGCAGTTTTGGAGATTAACAGGCATGTTTGGGGTAGAGATAATATGGCAGGGAGCACTGATACTGTCATCTGAATGGTTAGTCTAGGTTTTCTTTCTTTAGACAATTTTGTTGTTGGGTTTTTGGTCTTTTGTTTGGAGTTAGGGTTTTTTTTTTTTTTAACTGTCACAAAAATATCTGCATGGTTTGAGTCTGAGCTCAGAGGACCTGGCCAGACTTCTTTCAGGAAGACAGGTTTGAGAGGATGCTTTTGGTCATCAAGTCCAACCACTATCCTAGACATCGAAGTTCTCTCCTCATAAGCAGTCATCTTCGCTCCATACCCCTTCAGTTGGAGAGAGAAGCAGGTAACTGTTTCATTGACAACTGTTAGTGACAAAGACAGTGTTCCTGTCTTACCCTAACTTCAGTTATTTATAGAAAATCAGAATTAGTCATCAGAGTGGCATCAAATGCAACTGTCATTAGCGTGAGTTTTTGTGTAGCACCATTGCAGGACCTATTTTCTGTCCTCTTCTGCTTGCTATATGTGACATCTCAATACGTAATGATACTTTGTGCTGATATTGCTTCCAGATGTAGCATGTTGTCAAGTAAGTATCCATCTCTTATTTCAGGAATCCTGGGATTCATTTGGTTTATCTTTTTTGGTCCATCCAATTGGCAGTTAATCAAAGCAACTTCAGTCTCAGTCCCAGAAAGCTCTTACTTGTCAGGACTTCAGGCTAGCATTGCGCAGGGAACAGTTTTTTCTGTCTTCTGGCAACAAATTCACTTGGAAGCGTGATATGAGACCAGCAGTTTCCTTCTTTGTAATTCCATTTCAGTTGAGCCAATTTTTAAGACTGATAATACACACTCTAGACATGGGTTTTTCTATTTAGTGTAGATGGCCTGTTGTGGTTTTCAGAGCACCACTCTTAACTGGTTTATGGTTCACATGTTTGTAGAAATGAAGCTCATCTAGTCTTCAAACCACTTGTATTTAATTTTTTCTTTAAAACTATGAATGTTCTCTCAGGCAGTCCATGATGTCCTTAAAAATGTAAGATGTCATCATAATGATGGAAGCTATGGCCTATGGCACTACAAGAATCCCAGTGGTATTTACCACTAGCTTTAGCTTGTTTTGGATGAAGCAGTACAATTGCTTACTGGAACAGCTGTAATCATATTAGACCTATGCTGCTTATAACCTGGCAGATTGCCTTTGAACTGACACTGCTTTTAAAGCATTTACTACTGTAGGTAGCAAGCCCTGACTTTGAGACCTCCTCAGGCAATGTCCTGAAGGATATGCATGCTCACATGCCATCTGTCGTTTTGTGATTGTACTGTAGTGCCTTGGGTCAGAAAGTGAGAAGGTTTTTGCTGTCATGGCCTCAGTACATGTGTGCTTGTCTTCACTCTCTTTCAACTTCAAGATTCTCTTTGCTGTGAACACCAAAGCCTACACTTGCTGCCCTTTTTATTCTATCATCAGCTGTTGTCTTTCTGTATCCAGACTTTAAATTTTTATTTTTTTTGTTCAAGGTGTGAAGAAGTTGTAAGGAGAGGGTGAGAAATATCTCCTTAATATGATGTTAAGGTAACCTGTCATAAAACACAAGTTAGGAAATGTGCTTCCCATTATAAAGTTGTTATGGCAACACTGGATGTGAGATATGACCACTCGAAGTGGGTTAACTTTTCTTAATGAATTTTTAACGTTTGCCATTTTTGTAGGTAAAAATCACTCAATCCTTAGGGCACAATGTCCCTCATACACACAATAGAAATATCTCAACATTTTTTGCAGTATGGAAACTTAACACTGTTCTCTTACAGCATTTTTTTTAAATAAAGGCAGTAACACACCTGCTGGGGGGACAGGGAACCTACATATGTCAGGCATTTCAATGATCTCAGAATAGACCTGGAAGACTACATTTGGTTTAGAGGAGGACACTGAGGAGACTCTGTCTTGCTACTGTTTATTGCTCAACAGTAGCATAGTAGAAAGATTTAAAAATGGGTAGAAAGAGGACAGGCTTGCACAGACTTTACTCAACTTAATAGCTTGAACAGTGCAAGTGTTTTGTGCTCAACATTACCTGTATGCATGTGCTGCCGTTGTATTATTTGCCCAAGATGTTCAAATACCAGTAGCTATGGTTGGAGGACCACACTGCAAGACCCATCTTACCACCGTTCCAGGATGGGCAGTTTCCACTTATGCCCTGAAGCAGCAACTTCCTTCTCTCTTTCTTTTTCCATCGATGCGTTGGCTGCTGAAAGGGCTTCTTGCAGTCTAACAGAGCTGGGCAGACCCTGCTGGCTCTGGAGAGGGGCAGACATCTCATCTACTGCAGCTTGGGACAAGATCCAGGTTTCTGCAAGAGAGGGATGAGGAATAAACTCCTTTCCTAGCATAGAGATGGGAACATTTTCAGCTCAGCTGCACATGCTCAAAGCCCACTCAGAAAGGAGGAGGCATTTGGCTGTTTGGGTTGTGTTTCCTCCTCAGACATGGTTGCCTACTTCTGGGGCAAAGGCAATGGACTGGATGGAAGCAAGCTGCCTGCCAGATCTGGCTCTAGGGCTGCCCGCTGGACTGCACTAATATACAAGCTTGTCAGCTTATTTTAGAAGTAGATTTGCACATTTTTTCATGCATTGTATGCATTGAGTGCTTTCATTTCCACTGTAGGATATTTGTTGAGTCACTTCTGCAGGCAGTCCCAAGCATGTAGAACATATTTGCTTGGCTACGGACTTCAGGCATTATATTGCAATAACTTCTTAGGTCATCATTTGAAATAGCTTATTTTGGTTTTTAATCTGTGTTTAAAGATTTTTCTTGCTTTCAAAGTTTAACTAACAAGGTCTACTCCTCTAGTTGTTGTTGCATGGATGAACAGCCCACATCACTTGCCACAGTAGGCGTTCTGGACCAACAGCATATCACGTTAGCCTAAGCTGCATGGTACTACTTCTTCAAGAATTTATATGCAACAGATTGTCATTAGTGTATTCTCTTGCCTTGCGTAGTGGCCAAATGATATTGTTTCCACTGTAAAGGGACACTGAAACGATGTGCTTTTAAATGAGTGAAACCTCTATCGATGCTAATAGGAGAGATCCTTACTTTAAGAAAAGGATTGGCTTTTTATCCAAGTATTTAATGATAAAAAGTATCGCTCTCCTAGCTTCAGTGGTGAGATAACTAAGGTCTAGAGAAGCAACATGGCTTGCTCATATGATACAGTGGGTTAATAGCAGAGCAAGAAGTAAAATCAAGTCTCTGACTCACATCCTGGTTATTTGATACTTTGAACCTTATTGTCTTGAGTGACTTCTTGGAGGCCATTGAGGAAGTATTTTGCAGAGCAAGAAATAGCTCCCATTTATGCTTATTCCTAAGATCACTTCCTTAGGAGTGTTCTCTTTATCCTCTCTTATTCTATAGTATAATTTGTTTTCCACTGGCTCTAATAAGCTTAATATTTTCCTTAAATCATGTGCTTGACTACAGTCCTGGCCAGCTAAGGCTCCTGACAACAGATTCCCATTTTCTTTTTTTCCTTCTTTACCTGAAAAAGTCATTGGAGTAAAAGTTGCCTTATTTTTCTGGCTTATTAAAACTGCAAAACTGGTGAGACTGCCAGTTACTCTCCTAGATCTATTAGCAAGTTACAAATAGTGTAATGGAAGAGGGCTTCTTCAGGTTTAATGAAAGGTTTCTTAAGCCTGATACAGAGAACAGAATGTGTTTTCATCAACCCAAAGGGAAATGTGTATGTCTGTATCTTCTGTGGTGGAGGTGTAGCTTTTAGAAGAAAAGGGCAGGGGGGGCGCAAAAAATACCCCCCAAACAACTCCAAATGGAGGTTGGTTTTCTAAATCTTTGTGGGTTTTCTCTTATAACAGGAAAATACTCTTATTTCCTGCAGCTTCATTTTTGAAAACTGGTATAGATCCAGTTCTGTAAGTCCTTAATTACAAAATGCCTTGTTAACCTCGAGGAGAGGAATGCACTGGTTCAGTCTCTCTGAAACATCAAAACTAATGCTCTGTTTTTACTTGGCTCCTTGACAGTGTTCAGATTCTTATCTGTGATTGATATAAGCAGAATTGACTCTTCTGGGGTTCCTCAGGTTTATAGTATGAGTAAAAATCATTTTTCATATGTAAAGTTTACTGGTGTAAATATTAATATCCCAAATCATTCACGTTATCTAAGTAATGTGATGTTAAAAAGGTTACTTTTATGTAAAATACATATATTTACACCCTCCTTGGCTCCATAACAGAGAAAGTGTTATCCTGTCTCTGTGTGAGGCTATTCATATTTAGTCTGTGATGAAAAGGAGTTTGACAACCACTAAGGTTTTCTTGACAAGTGTGTGCTTCATATAAAGGTATGAAAAAGTGCTTCATTGCTATCTGAATTCTTAGTATTCCTGATGCTTTATTATCAGTGTCTTTGTAATTTTCTGCTTTTAATTTTTTTAATAAAGTGGAAAAACTGAAATGCTCCAATGTCCTCATAAACAGCCAGAGTTTATAACACATCCCATGTAATCTGGGGGGCTCAAGAACTTGCTTCTGTGTAAGGTTGTCCTGCACCCTGTGGCTGTACAAGGGTTAGCACTGTCTGCATAGTGTAGTAGATAAGGCACCGTTTTGTTTTATGTTTGTAACAGCTGGATCGGAATTACAGGTTAATTGAAGTGTTTAAGCCTCTTCGGGAAAGTTTCAGGCCAAAGCACAAACAGTGAACCTCGCTCTTTCCCTTTGAAATGTGAAACACAGGTGGCCACTTTGAGTTTTGTCTGTGTTTCTATCCATGTCTATCACTGTTTTAGGAAATCTTGGAAGGGGCAGAAGGGAATCTTTTGTATACAAAATGAACGCTTTCAAGTGAGTCTTATCTTCTATGGAGGACAACCTAGACTTTTACTTTTTCAGGCAGTAAACAGAACTTGCAAAGCTCTGACATTTGTCCAGTGGCAGTGTGTTATTTAATCTGATAAATGATTAATACAGTCACAAAAAGAAGAAAGCTTTTGCTATTTGAAGTTTCAAGAAAGGAAATGATACAGCCGCAGGGAAGACACCCAATTAAAACTATCTGCTAGCTGTTCCTTTTTTCTAACTTAAAAATAGCTGCATTTAAAATGTAGCAAGAAGAAATTTTGAATCTGAGTACATACAGTCCAACTGATTATTGGCCATCAGATTTTAGTATCTTGTATAACAGTGGGTGGGAACTGCTTAACAGTTCCTTAATGGGCTAATATCTTGTTCTCATTTATTTCTACAGTTGTTATGTACTTTCTATATTTTATTATGGGTCTCTGCAACTGGCTTTCCCAGGTCTGAGAGAGACATAAAACACTGAGACTAGGTATATTCCCAAACAGAAGAACGAGGAATCAAGGAGCTTCTCTTTTAATTTGTACTTAGACCAAAATTCTTTCTTCAGGAAAGTGATGAGCAGGACATGATTTTTGCAGTGCAAATTGTGAAATGGAGAATGCAAGTGCCAAACTTTGGTTTCGAAGTTCCATTTTCAGAACATTGAAATGATTTGTTTGATCAGAAATGCAGAGGAGGGAGAAAATGCAAACAGAATTTCATAGGGTGTCTATGGATTTACCACGTAACACTGCATACATGTGTACATATAACATATAAATAAGTATTAGCATTTTTTGTTAGTTCAGAAGTAATTTAAAAGTTCCAGTGATTAGCAGTATATAGAGAAGCTCCCTGGAGCCTTTCTCAGCATGTTATTGCAGTAAGAGCTATTCAATGCCAGCAAAAGATGCACAGTGCGTACACCCACAAAACATTTGTATTCTGGCCAAGTAGTTAATCACAAATAATTATGTGAACAATCTCAATGCATAAGCTTGTTATCCACATTCATATTTTCATCTTCTGATGGTCCTTCAGCACTGTTTATTGCAACCTATTTTGAAAGAAGCTGAAGATCCCTTTGGGAAAGGAAGAACACAATGATTCTACAGGAGAGTGTCTCAACTGGTAGCGTATGGGCTCCTCCATAAAGGAAAAAGCCATAGAGGTGATCAGTGAAAACATCGTTTGAGCTTGCAATGCCAGTGACCTCAAGGCATGTTTTCAGTGTACCCCACACTATATTACAATCTTGGAAAAAGCAGAGCTGTGCTGCTATTGGGATGTAGTTGGAATAAGTGCTGCCTGTGATGGTGTAAGAGGTGTTATCATGTTGGCTTCCTAAAACTGCAGTCAGGGGTCAAAGGAATCCTAGCTTGTATATGGATTCAAAGAAGCAACCACGCAAGTCTTAGGAGTTTATAAAATGTCACCTGATGATGTTTCTAGTGGACTCAGTAGTCATTTCATAACAAGATATTCTACAACTTTTGGTTGCTGCTTTTGTCATATGCCACAAACAAGTGTTCCTTCCTTCTCTACAGGAGCCAAATTAAAGCAGAGAACAACAGAAACATAACCAACTTGTGGTCTATCTCTAGTAAATTTAGCCTGTTCATCTGGTTTCCTTACTCGTAGCTTAATCATGTCATGTAGGCTTGTTTCAGTGTCTTTTTGCCCACCTGTTGAGGAATGACAGTAGTGTAACTATAACAGCTTACAGATACAATACCTAACTGTAGTCTCAACAACATTTTACAGACACTAATTTTCTTACATCTCCAATCCTACCTTATTGCAAAGAATCAAATAGAATGTATTCCTTTAAATAGATGGCACTTCTGAAATTTAAAAAAAAATTTAAAAAAAAAAAAATATACTGGAGACTAAGGTCAGTGGAAATTAACCTGTCTCTGTAAGCGTGATAGAATAGAGGAGACATACCTGAGCAAGCATCACCCTGCAGAGAACCAAGGTGAACCAAACTGGATCGAGCCCTAGATTACCCAAGTTCATTGGCTTGCTTGCTCATTGGCAAGCTCATCACTGCCTTGTTTTAGAGGTAACACTAGTATTGCTGCAATGTTCTGTGTGTACTTGGGATAAAGATACCCCAAGGATCTGTGCTGCTAGAGCATAACACTGCATTTCCCCACTATATTTATGTCACTTACTCTAATCAGTTCCTTTTTGGCATCTTTTACCTTCATCTTACTCTGTATTAGTTACTGTGGGGGGAAAAAATGTGTATTTGAGTGCAGAGAGATCTGATATCTTCCTCTTAGTCTGGCACAGCAGAAACAGGTAAGGCTTTTGCATGCCACACTGTACCCTCTCTTCTGTCACTTTTCCTTCTACTACAAAAATGGCATCTCTTTCTCATTCCACTCCTTTCAGAACTAATAGCCTGTCTCCTTAGTTACAGAAATCTTTTAAGTAAATTACTATGCTGTCATAGGCTTAAAACTATTGTACAAACCCTTTTCAGATATTTGCTCTTTCTCGGATGTCACTCAGTTGTGCTGCTGTGGCTGTGCTGAACTCCAGCTATTGAACTTAGCAGGACTGGATGAGCACAACATGGGCAGCTATTACAGCCTCCTGCAGGACTCTCAGGCTGTCATTGAGCACCAGTCAAGGGGAAACAGAAAGAATAGGACAGGGCAGCCCCAGAGATCCCTGGAAATACTGCTGCTGTTAACATATGTAGTAATAACCTAGGAAAAAATAATTTAACACCAAGGTCAAAACTTGAAGATTTCTATTTGCTTCTAGGCTTGTTAGGAGTAGCCTGGACCTTGGAAAACATCATTAGGACAAAACTAAACTTGATGAATTGGTGGCAAAACTGTGTATAAAGTACAAGCTGAAGTATCTTTACAGTTGACAGCTAGGTTTAAACGTAGCTGTGTCCACTCAGGAAAGACAGCAGATGCACTGGAGAGCTAGTGACAAGCAACTTTTACTTGGTTAAACAATCTGTTTTACTGTGGCTTACTAGGTTTACCCACCTTACTGTCACCAACCAGCCCTAGGAGATGTTTCTGCTGCTATGATAAAGTCAAGCTCAGAAACAACCAATTTTGTGGAAGACCCTGCAGGGACACCAAGAATTGGGGCTGGTTTCAGCAGGAACCCTGTAATCCATCTGAAACGCTGATGCTTGAGAGGATCTCCCTGCCACGGAGGGAGCTTCCTCTTGCTCATTCCTCCTCCCTTCTGTGAGTGGTGTCAAGCTGACCCTTTGTGTGGCCTCTCTGAAGGGTGAAAATCACTTAAGGAGGAAGGAACATGTTGAATGATTGCATTTTTAGTACCCTTTTTCTTTTCCAAACTAAAAATTAGTTATGTCTTTAAAAGGCAATATTAATAACCCTAAGTTATGAAGAAAAACATTGGCCATGGCATTAACCAGGACCACTTGTCTCTTACCACTTCTGCTAGCAAATTCAAAGGCCTGTGGAAGTGTGTCCTATTACTCCAGAGGCAGTAGTGCTTATCTCCCCAGTGATGTTAGAGACCTCCAACCTTCTCTGACTTTGACCTTGGTCTGTAATGGATCCTGAGACTGCCTTTCTTAATTTCACTAATTATCATTAAGAAAACAATATTTTAACCTAATGGTGGTTAACAAACATTGCTGCCCCATCACCTTTTATTTTCAGAACACTCCCTCTGCTTTTCTACCCCTGTTACAGTTATGACCTTGAAATTTGTTTTGTTGCCCCTATAGACTCCAAACTTGCATCCTAGACTTACAGTTGAAGTTCTTAAATAAAATATGACAGAATTAGCAGCGTAATGTAAATCCTGCACTCTATCCTGATGGATCCCAGACTATATCCTGGTCATATTAGTCAGTCCTATTGCTAACTATATTGCCTACCTGACTACTCTTCACATAAATATTAAACAGTCTCTTTCCCTTTTAAAAAAGGGATGTAACTTCTGCTTACTCCGTATTGCCACATTCTCACTCAAATAAGTCTCCCTTCTGTAGGTGATAGAAGATAAATTTATCTTGATGCTTTTTTCCTTTTTTTTTTCTACTTCTGTCTTCTCAGCTCAAACTTCTTCATACTCAAGCCACACTAAGTCCCATAATACCAAAAAATCATTATCTGCATTTTAACTAACCTGAAGATTGGTGTTTGGGTTTGGTCTATAAATAGGTTTGCTCAAGCAAGATATATATGTATAGAATTGTTCCTTTTAGGAAAAAAATGCAAATAGTAGAACAAAAGGAAATTATTGTCTTATGTAACATTTGTGTCAATGTCCTAGAATTGTCATTAATCTAAATAAATTTAATGATGGTGCTGAACTACCCTGAAAAAAAGAAAGCAACTGCTATGGAGAATATTGAAGAGGTGGGAGGTGGTGGTGATAAAAATTGCTCCAGTTGCTGTGTGGATAGCTAATAACTTGTCTATTGGGTTCTCAGTACAGGAGTGTTTCCTTGGTTTAATACTACTGTTGGAAAAGAGTGAATATTAAGGTTTCTGCATTTTTTTTTTCAAAATCGGATGTCACTTTGTATAATACAACTTTTGTGACAGACACATTTCTTAACAACGTGTTTTTAGGTAACCACAATGAAACTGATACCTCTCCAAGTGCTATGTAATTTGAAGTTGTGTAATAAAAGCAATACATTTTAGAATTAGATCCAGGAATCTAAACACTACAAGGCTATCTTTCCCTTTTTAATTCCCAACCATGTCTAGAATGAATGTGTTTTTATATCTCATGAGCATTTAAATGGTACGTTGCTATTTCCCCAAACACTACCAGTTTCTTTTTAAGAGCTATTTAGCACTAGCATACCTCTAAGGATAAAAAGATAACACAATATATAGATTGTTCTGACTGTTTATCCAAGGCTTCTAAGCTTAAGAGCAGGATTTCCCAGTTCAGTTATGTGGTGCGGTAGCCACTTGAGGACATAAAATACGGTACTGGAAAGCTGCAGTGGGTTGCCTGGGTCAGGCCACGTGTCAGTGGAAGGGGAAGTCTTTCCCTCCTGGATGGGCTGTTTCAACGCACCTAATCCCCCATGTGGAAGCTGCAAATGCAAATCCAGCTCTAGACTTAAGGACATTAAATTGAGAATTAATATCAGAGAAGAAAGACTGTAAGGGATTTTTTTTTCATTCATGTGAAATAAATCTGCCATGCAGTGGCTGATCCGGCTTGATACCCTTAGCAGTAGAGCTGCTGAACAAGCGTGCTCACTGCCGAGACATTTCTAAAGCTGTTTAATTTTGTCACCAGGCCCATGGAATTAGAGGCCAGGAGACCACTGTCAGCTGCTGCTTGTCTGAGTGCAAGCATTGTCAAGAATTATGTCCCACTGCATCCTGTCTGAGCTCAGAAAAGATATGTCAGCTTACAGGTGAAAATAATTTTAGCTTGAAGTGTGCATATGTGATGGTGTGGTGTTTGGGGATTTATTATTCTTTTCGTAAGAAAAGGACTGGGAAGGGAAGAAGGGCTGCTTCTTGATGGCATCAGGGCATTGACAAGCCATCACCAGCAGGAACAATAGTTAGTACCTTTGCAATGCTTTTCAGCGTGCGAGTGCTTTACACACATCAGTTAATGTTATTCACCCTTCTTGATTCAGCAACTGCTAATTTTCCTCTCCCTAAGCAAGGGGAACAATTGGTTGGTGTGATTGACAGTTTATTCAGAGCTAGAATTATCTGTACAAAGAGGGAGCTGTAGGTTGGGGTTACTTAACCAAACCTCGCCAATCGCGGGGGGCTGAGTGGGCTGGCAGTGCCAGGGCGGCTCTCTGACAACGGCAACTAGACATGACAGTACTGCAGCAAAGGCACAGCCAGAAGTTCATTTGGTGGAGAGAGATTTTTAGTGCCTTACCTGACTTGCAAAGTTCAAATAGAAATTGTCAGGTTTTGTTTTGGTTTGTTTGTTGTTTTTTGTGGGGTTTTTTGTTGTGTTTTTTTTTTTTTAAATTAACTAATGCAATTATATTCCAAGCAGGTAATATGGACCTGCCACATGTCTTTACATACTGAGTTCAACTCTGGGTATGAATTTATTTTGGATGCGCCACTCCTGAAGATAATTGTGAGCTTTAATGGGATTAAACTGCTGTCTGGAGGCCAAGTGTGCATACGCCAATCTGTATGGGCAGTGAAAGGGGAGACTGCATGAGAGTGGAAATGTCTCATGTTTTTTGTTAGTAGAAGTCTTGGAAAATTCAGGAGAGTGAGGACATTCCAGAGAGTCGTGCTGTTCTGGCTTTGGTGTTTAAACCATCCAATACAGCCCAGTGCAAAATAGTAGTCCTGCTAACAAATGTGGGAAGTTCAGAACTGAATGAGTCTTTTGTGTTAAATTGTATGAGTAGATATCTGGTTGTTTTGTTGGGTTTGTAGTGGGGGCCTTTTTTGTTTGGTTTTTTTTTTTTTTTTGAAGTGTAAGCTGAATTTATAATTAGCTAGACTGTTAGACCATCTCTTACCATTCAAACCAGTGAATTTTTAGCATTTCTGATGATTTCCCTATAGTAACTTCTTTCACTTCTCCCCTGTGGATCTTATCTATAAAGGTACCTGCAAGACAAATGATCAACAGCGTGGCTAAAATGTTTCTTGGCAGCATTCTTCCCTCCTAGTTTCGCAAGAGGCAGTATTTTTCTACCACATCATGAAAATTCAGGTCACCTGATTGATTATATCTCTTCAAGAACTTGAATTCTGCTTGATCAGCATGAGGAAGAGAAGATGGTATGGCAGAGTGTTTACTTGTGCATCTTCAAAGCTCCTAACAGAAATAGAAGTTAACTTGATTTGACATAGTTCTTTGCTCTAGGGAAGGTTTTCCTGCCTGAAGGTTTGGCTTGGCACAAAGATGGGGCTTGACTCTTGACTTTTATGGGGCCAGAGAGAAGGAAATTCTTGCAGTATAAGGAAATATGTGTAGCAGCTTTGTAACCATGCAAAATCCATTTTGTCCTCGATATTTAATACATAATTGGAAAGAAGTCTGCCTCAGATTCTGGTTCCCAAGTGGGTAAGCTGAAACAATGAAGACTAATCAGTTTATTCCAATAGGAAAATCAAGGTACTCTGGTAAGCCAGATGGAAGATGCTTTTTGATATAGTGATAATTAATTAATATTTTATATTTCACTTTCCCTTCTCTTAAATTTATCACTTGGTTCCATTCATTAAAAAGACTAGATATCTATCTGAACCATGTAACTCACCCAGTGGGATTACTGACTTAATTTTGCAATGAGAAAATTGAGGTTCCTGGGAACAGTTCTCTAGTCAATGGCTAGCCAAAATCACAGCAACAACTCTGGTCACCCAAATGGCAATACTGTTATTTTCCCATTTCACTTCTTTCTCAGCTTGCTTGAACCTGATCAATAATGTCCTGAAAAGCAAGCAGGTGCAAGTGGACTTCACTCTTTCAAGAGTGTGCTGAACCTGTGAGTTTATTTCCTTTCTAAAAATTTTGCATTTAAACCTACCCACCAGAAGGCTTTTTATCAAAAGACAAAATGCCCTGCATTCCACCACTTCCATTTCTTTCTGTTTTGATACTGGCTTATAAAATTGTGGACTGCTTTCCTCTGTTAAACTGAATTAAGTGTACTGCTGTTATCTTTGTGCCTCATCATGGAGCATCTCAGAATAATGCCAGTAAATAGTGTGCCAATAGATTAGCCATGATGCCTGTGATTTTCAAACCTTTTATTGGCAGAGTCCCTTGAAATTCAGGGAGAGAGGGAGGAACTTTCTCCTTTCTGCTAGATGTTTTTTTCCCAACAAGATTTAACTGTTCTAGGCTGAGGTTTCTCCTCCCTGTGACCTCTGAAGTCTGAGGCAAGTCCCACTTAACTCCAGCTGATGTCCTATGTCACTCCTCCATCAGAACATCTGCTGACTTAGTGTTGCTTGCTCTGGCTTGTTTCCAATCTCCTTCAGCATGCCTTCTTCTCCTGGGAGCTGTCAGTCTGTGCCTGGCATCTGTCCCCTTTTCACTTCTGGAGTGGCACAGCAAAATATTTTTTTTTTTTTTTATTATTTTATCAGTGTCTGCCTTTTGTCAATAAATGGTCCTTACTGAGTTTTAAAAGCATTGCAGCCTTGAAATTGCACAGTCCCCTTCCCCTAACAAAGGGAACATTTGCTTTACAGGTCCTAATACCGTTCAGTAAAATTCACCCTGCTCTGCAGCAATTGTACCTCTGGGCAGGAGTGATTTTTCTCGTGTGCTGTCGCTTTCAGCAGTTCTTCTTTATTGCTGTATCTGGCTGCGGTTCCTCTGTGAGCTAGATGGGAATCTTAGCTTACAACCACAAACCAAAAGTGGCACTACTTGGCTAATACTTTTAAAGACAGCAGTGTCTGGCTTTGCCAAAAAAGTAACCTTGTGATCGGTCTAGGCTTAGATTAAATAGAAAAAGCCTAGCAGAGAGGCCTCTCATGTTTCTTTTCATTACTACTTTGAAGTCTTTGCTTAACTGGTTTTGACCTTGCAACCATAACGCATGGGTTCCTCTCACAATGCTTTAAATTTGTCTTTCTGTTTTACTCCATGTTTTCTACACTCCTCATCATTTGAAGGTTGTTCATAACACAGTGACATAGTTGCTTGCTGTCTGGAACTTTCAGGTTCTGGCACTGTACTGTTGTTCCGTTAAGAGGCAGAGCAATTTGGCAGAAACTAAACCCCCTTACTTTCCAGTCAATCCTCAGATATCAGAGGGACTGGGGCGGTTGAGCTTAGGTTCTGAATGATGCCCAAAGTTAGCATTATTAGTCCGGTCACGCCCAACACCTTCGTTGGACTATCACGGGTCCAGATGCACTACTAACATCACACTACCTGCTCAGCCGGACACCTCCTGAACTAACACGGCTGCACTCAGAGGTACGGTTGCGTTCAGGGACAACACACACACGGCTGAGTCAATCAATAGCGTGATTTATTGAAGCAACAGGTACACAGGTTCTTTGGATTGCCAGTCATAAATTCACTGCCTACAAAGCACGTGCAAATACCAAAAATATGAATGACACTACTTGGCTATAAATGCGTTAAAAGACCTAACGTGACTCTATAGAGATTTCTAAGTTTCCCAGGGAGGCGCTTTGTATGACCAAGTGTTCGAATTTTACCCAAAGGTGTCCTGATGGGGGGGAAGAGAGGCTCAGCCCGTTGACTGATCCCAGAAGTTAGAATAGTACACGATGATGGTATCTTCCCTAACGTCCAGCTCGTAAAACACTATTTTATAGTATTTTACTTTGCAGGTGGAGCTTGAGTGACTCTAGTCATACCTACCTTTATCAGGATTGGCTCAGAATTCTCTCGCTTCGCGTTTAAAGGTACAGACTAGGAAAAATTCAGTGCGCACGCTCATTAAGGAGGGGTTGCACCTTGGGAAGGTGGTAACTTTTGAGAGGAGTGTGCGTTTTAATATTGTAATATAATTAGCAAAGTTCACTCCAAGTACAGCACTTCATCAAAGTTGACAGGTCCTTGGCCCAGGACATCGCAAGCGCAGCTTATCAATGTACATACTGTGCATCCTTAAACTCCCTTGTTCACAGAGTGTGGCCACGATGTCTCCTCTCCACCCTCCATGTAATCTCTCCCAGAGTCAGCACACCAGGTGCCCCTGATGTTGCAAACATCCCGGGCCGTGCAGGGAGTCTCCATGGCACAGACCCGTTGTACATGAGTGGTAAGTTCCACCTGGTTTCAAGGCTGTTCTTAGAGGGTAAATTTCCAAAGTACCCCTCAGCGATTACTCCACAACTGTTCCTCTCCTCCTCCCTGAGTCTTGCCCTGAAGACTTTCTGCAGTCAAGACTTTCCATCATTTTATAGTTGCTGAGAACATTGGTGTGCCGCTGATGCATGTGGCACTTTAAGGTGCCTTATGAATGCTCTTTGTGGTTCTGGTTGGCCTGTATCAAAAGTAGTATAATAGAATGGAAATGGCACAGGGGTGGTGAGGATGATCAGAGGTAGGGAAGTAATTTTATAGAAAGAACTGCTTGGGCTAGGAGTGTTCAGCCTGAAAAAGATACTGCTGAGAGGAAGTATGATATGAGCGTATAAAAAGTTGGGTGGAAAGGGGAAGTAGAGATCAGCTGTTCAGCACCCATTCCAGTACAAGAGCTAGGGACTATCAAGTGAAGCTCAAGTGGTGCAGGTTTAAAGCAAACAAAGGGAGATGGTTCTTCACACATTGTGCTGTTAAACTGTGAAATTCCTCAACACAGGATGTTGATGCTAAGAATGTATGTGTTTTCAAGGGAAGACTGGAGATGTTTATGGAAAAGAGATCTATCAAAGCCTATAACCACTAAAACACTTCCTTTTGCATGAGGTAGCCCCTGAACCTTCATGTCTTCAAGCCTGGAAGAATAGTTTAGGAAAGGATCACTTCTTGCTTGCTCTATTCTTGAGCTGTCCTGTAGTTTTTTTTAAAACTATTGTCAAAGCCAGGATAGTGGGCAAGACTGCTCTTTGTTCTGTCCTGGTGTTGGTTTTATGTTCTTAAGTGTCTCATCAATGACTCTCAGCAATATAAAACAGAGAAAAAGAGAAATGTGTGGCATCTTTTTACAGGATTGTCGCAAATGATCAGACAGTGTAGTTAAGTTTATAGTATTATAAACCAGAGGCTGTTTTGGTATTTCAAATAAGTCCACAGGGTCGAATGTTGTCCTGACAGACAGGAGCTATGATGCTGAAATCCTTCAGGCTGACAAGGGGACTAAGCCCAAATCTCTCAATGCTCTTCCCACTTCTGTACTATGTGAAAGGTGGGCAACACCACCCCCTTTTCTTGAAGGGGTCAAAAATTACAGTATTTGACTAGCTTGTTCAGCAGGAGCCTGCCAGATGAGAGACTTTGGTGGGAAGATGCTTATAATCAAGTGTCAGGTCAGTAAGAGCGGAGAACTGCTGTATGCCTGGGTGTGCACTTCTAACACGCCAAAAAGTTAAGGTTCAAAACCAAATATAAGGTCTTGTACATTTTAGGTGGCAGCTGAATCTACTCTCACTTTTTATTTTCTTCATACCTTTCTATTTACAGACTTAGTCTCTAGCTGTACTTAACTTTCAGCATTTAGTTTTATTTTATCTAGCTGTTAATTTCTCCTAAGCCCGTTTTACCTGTACTTTCATACATATTTCATGCAGTCATTTTATCATTAGAGCAGTTTTGCAATGTTTGTAAAACTGCTTTGAAATCTGATGGAAATGATAGAAGTTTTCTACTTACGTTCAGACTATAATAGTTGTATATGTTGTGGTGTTATCTTTTGAACATCAGCTATTGTCCTGCAAGCCTACGGGGTCAATATGAAAAAACATGGAGGAAAAAAACCCAGCAAAAAGTTTCCCCATAAGATAAACCTGAAACCATTGACCATTAAAAATACTTTGGTGTAGATAGTATCCACTTAAAATCAATTTCCACCTGGTCATGGAAATAATATTAGCATATGACTTCTCATTTTACAGTGTTCCTTATGACAAGTTAGAGAAACCATTAGTTGTCTCAAATTATTATTTTATTGCTCGCTATTCTACTGTTCATTAATAATCTGGAACTTCCTGCCATGAAGAAATACTTTAATTTTAGAAAATGTCAAAGGAGTGAAATTTGAAGCAATTCTTTTACAAGAGTTGGTTTTCTACATGGCAGTTGACAAACGATACTGCGGCATAATTTTTTTTATATACATGGAAGTTAAAATCATTCATGAATATCTTGGGAGATCCTTCTCATTTAGGGCATTTAATTTCTTGAGTCATATTCACAGCACTCTTTAAAAATGACAACTTGCTCCATAATACAGCTGAGGTTTTAAATATAGCATATGTATTTATGCACTTTATATGAATAGGCTCTTCTGTGCCTTGGCATTTAAAAACTGCAGGCGCAGAATAGGATTGCAAAGGTCATTTATGTATAATCTTGTCATAGTACACCTTGCAACATGGTGTCAGTCTGGAATCCTGCCTTCACAATTTCAGCTGGCACAGTTATGAGGAGTCGTTTGCCTGTGTTGTAGATGCTAAACTAAATTGCAGCATGATTGTGTTTGCTTCCAGTTAAGCCTAGATAATAAGAAATGAGCTCTACCTAAAAAAAAAAAAAAAAATATTCTAACTATTGTTATCATCTAAATGACTTAAGAAGCTTGTGGCTATACTAGGATTAAAACCAAGACATCTTTTACTCTCTCCTTTTCTCTCCAAGGCCTGTAAAGCTACCTGGTTTCGCAGGATCTCTGTTGCTGCACTGATACTGCCCTTTGTCTGCTAAACAGGATTATAGGCTAGTCTGCAGTTTCTGGAGTCAGCTACTTTCCAACAGCAATCAGTATATTTTTAAACAGATGAAGAGGACATTTAATTAAGATGGAAAATTCGTTGACTTAAAACATAGCCTGACTTTATCAATTGAAAGGGTGAAAATTGCTTCTTTTGATGCTAATGATACAGCTGATACTGATTTAAGTAGAGACTTCACCACAGATGGTTGGGGGGGGGGGGGTTGGAGGTGTTTCGGGGTTTCTTTTGACTACTTTTAAATGTAGCAGATCAGAAGACAGCAATTCTGTTCTATGGCTATTGTAAGGCTTAAGAATTTTACTTTTTTTCCTGCAATGAGAAATCCATTTGAAGCATTCCTGCCTGTTTCGAAAATGTCAGTCACTTCCCCTTTCTAGAAGATGTAGCTGGAGAACTTCAATTGTCCAATTCTAATGATGCTGTTTCTTCATTGTATAATCCAGTGGCAGAATCACTTCATCTAAAGTTTCTGATGGTCTCTAGTCTATAATTCTAAAATACTTGCATATGAAGAAAAGGAAATCCATATCAAAAGCAATGGAAAGAGATGCAGTTTTGCTACCTGATTTTAGTATGACGCTGCTAAAGCGGGCACCTTTTCCTTCTTTCAATGTGTATTTCATTATATAACTCATTGACTTCAATCACTGTAATCCATTGCTGATGGCACTGGGAGGTCTGAATGTAGGCCTTTTTTTCCTAAAGCATTCTTAAGATGAGTGCATAATTGCTCTGGAAAATAAAGATACGCATCTACAGAAAAGATGCAGAGATGCAGTGACTCAGCTGTAGTTCCATACTAAAATCTTGTAGATGTGGAATTGCACTAAGATGAAAAATACTTCCAAATCTATTGCAGAGAATTCTAGTAATTTAGATGATTTCTTAAGACTTCTATTAATATGTGCTGGTCATACTAAAGCTGAAAGCACATATGTGTTTGTTATACAAGTAGGGGATTTTTATTGTTTATGATGACTCTTGAATTCCAGAATAGACATATCTCTCATCGCTGGAATCTATCCTAAGAGTGTCACTGCAAATTGTAGTTTAGGTATTTTGAAACATTAGTTGCAGCTATAATTCTAAGATAATTGACCTCTTTACTCTCTTATAACAAAATTTACTGATATCCTCCTTCCTTTCTGCCTTATATTGTGCAAATAAAAGCTGGAAGAGCAGAGGATAAAAATTAATATGTGCATGTGTGTTGCTCAGTAAAAGACTTCTATGTCTAAAGCCAAATTTCAGTTGGAAAAATTTAGAAATCCATGCACTGTCTCCTTATAGTTGAACTAATTCCAAATTGTATATTTGCAAAATGCCCATAACACATTTTCCGAGTTCAAGTTCAAAACCAAACCAAGATGTGGCAGAAGAAATCAGATAGCATGTTGGTAAGCATAGCAAACATGTACCATACCTACTCAACTAGCCAGTTCTTGATTTATCATTCTGTTGGAAATTTCTCCAAGAATACTCATGCATATAGCCATACAACATGAGTAGATTATTTGTGACAGGTACAGCCAGAATTTCTACCAAACTGTTTCACATTTATTCTACACCTCTATCCCATATTGATGATAACAGCTAGAACATGAGTTGAGTTTTCACTGGAGGAAGTAGTTACATACTCATACAGTAGAACAGAGTTAATGCATCAACTTTGCGGTGAATTTCATTGACAGTCATCGAGCAATTTCATCGCATCAGTACAATGAAAACAATTTACCAATCTGGTGGATAGCCCATAAAAATTCAAAGGATCAAACAAGATGTTTCATGTGTTGCATTTTTGTCTTTGCTTTTATAGATCAAAACTTTGCTCAGATTTAAATTATGACATGAGAATGAGAGAAGATGCATATTCTGCATAGAGATGAAGATTAATGGGGTTTCAGTTAAGCACTGGAGAAAGTAGTCTAGTCCCAAGAACATCACATAAGACTAATGGTTGCCTTGCATCACTGAAGACAGCTTTGTCTGAAACAGGGGAGGAGTTGCAATAGCTGCAGTATTTTCAAACCAAGGCAGACTTCTATTTTAGCCACTACTTGCCATGAGCAAAAATGAGTATCATGCTTTCTCTTTGTTTGAGGTGCCTGTTGAGCAATAAGCTGGGTTACAAGCAAGACAGTCAACACACTGCTTTAGTTCCCTTGTTTGTTGACTGACACTGCAAAGAAATATCACAGCCATGCTGTCATGTCCTCTTGAGTTGTGTACAATGAAGGCAGGTAATTTTTTTTTTTTAAATATTGAGAAGAAAAACAATGTTTCCTTTGCACTTAGATTTCTCCTAATAATGGCATTTGAAAATACTACTCTTCTAGTTTTAAGATGCTTTTTGTTTTAAATCTGACCAGTCTTAAAGTATGACAGTCTCAAACAGAATATATTGCTACTGTTCATCTGGTCCAATGTACCAGATCATAATCTATCCATTCTTCATGTATTTTTGAGGAGATTTCTTCACCCACACAATTCTTGTATGCTACGCATGGAGAAAGTTGCTAGGAGATCTTAAGTTTCATTTTCAAGTCTGAACAAGCTAATAAATCCATGCTCACATCTGGATATTATGTGGGACTGGGAAGTGAAATCTGGTAATACTAAACAATAACTACTAGAATGAATACTAAGAATTTTAAATTTCTCTAATTTTGAAAACTTAGAAATGCTACAACTTCCCACATATCCCAGTGTTTAAAAACAGCTTTACATATCCCTGGGAGTTGAAGTCCTTGGCAGCTAGGAAAATAAATCCTCCTCAACAGGCTGGAAGGAAGCCATCAAGTGATGTGGCATGTGTTTCTAACGTGGGGATTTCTGCATGGAGCCTCTCCATGGGTTGCTCCTGCCCTGGCTGAGAGCTGTGTCAGAGCAGGTACTCTCAGCCTCTTGTTTGACAAGAGGGAGGAAAAATCTAGCACCTTGTTTGACAAGAAGGAGGAAAAATCTAGCACCCATGACTGGGAAGAGTAAACGAGCAAAGTTCTCTGTAGCATTTAATATAATTACAACAACAACAAAACCAACCAACCAAAAAAAAACCCCAGAACAACAAAAAAATCCAACCCACCAAAAAAACAACCCACCCCAAACAGTGCCTTCTGTCTCTGCCTACTTTAACTTTTTATTTGTGAAATATAAAATAGCAAGCGACAGGGAAACATAATAAAATATGAATGACAAACTAACTCAAGAAGAATAAAGCATTTATATACCATCGAAATAGCCTCAAGCATGAAGTCTGTCTCTATAAATAAATCAGTGGTGTATTTCTTAAACCTAAATTTTAAAACACAGGATGGTGGGGAATCCTGCCAAAAATTTCCATTTACATGGCCTGAAGTTAGGTATTTAAAAGCTATATCTAGTGGGCTGCTTTCTGGAAGTTTTGAGCTGTGCAAATCTCATCAGATTGGTCAGATGTACAATTTCAGCATTGGGTGCCATCCAAAACTTAATTTACTCAGAACTTGATTTGAAGAAACACTAGAATGTAGCTTGCAGATGCTAGTTATTGAGTAGGAAAAATAGTTTAAGGATCTGCTAGACAGTATTTAGAAATGACTGGCTCTGTTTCTCATACATCTGTTCTAATTATTATGAGGGGACCTCCAGAAACAATGGTTGCATATATGTTCCCCCTGAAAACTTAAGAATATTTGAATGTCTTTCTAAATAGACCCATGATTGAACAAACAATGACATGCCAAATGAAGCAAATATTATTATATAGACTTTGCTCAGTCATAGATTTACCTAGAAAGGTACCTAATTTCTTCATTTTACTTCCCTTTTCATTACCCTGTACAGCTTTATGGAAAATTTCCTGTATTAATCAGAGCTCAGCAAAATAAAATACTTAATCAAAAGATATGGTTCATTTCTTAGTGAGTTATGCTGATTCCACTTGAACATTTCTAACCTAAGTTAAGGCTTAGAGATGCAAAGTATCTGAGAATAATTTAATATTGGAGCAGCAAGGGCTGTGTTTTAAATTAGTTCTGGATAATGCTGCATTCACTAACTATTTCCATCAACTTTCAGTCCCTCAGGGAAAGGATTTACACCAAGTATAGTGCAGAGCCCAAAAGCATTGCATCAATTTGTAACGCTCCCACCTGAAGTGGGTACAGAGACAAAGCCTAAAAACTGAAGGGAATTCAGATTCTGCACCTGTCTGCATAATTAGAACAAATTTTACATTCATATATGCCTCATCTCATGAGCGTGGTGTGTGGTCTTCCAAGCCTTGGTCCTGCCTCCTTTATTGCTTGCATGTCTTCTGTACAGATCCACATTATTGTAGGCAAGGGTTTGGATTTGTTTGTATGGTCCTTGTAAAACCTGGCCCAGAAAAGCATGAGATTAAAGAAGAGGCTTCTGCTTTTTGTTTCAAATGTGTAATACCTACTCTTATTATTTGTTTACGCTTACTTATGTGTTGCTGAACTCTGTGGTCTCAAACCAGGGCTTGTTTGTGCTTGCTACTGCGTAGATACAGAGCAATGTAATGAGCATAGCTGTCTTCTGCAAAAGCTGTTTCCATTTAAACAACCCTTCTGCTGAGTTTAGCTCCAGGTTGTTCCTCACCACTTAAGCCCAACAGATGGGGCGCACTCCAAAACTGCAAGGAAACTGTTTATGCAGAGGTAATGCAGTGATTCAACTAACTCACTTTTACATAAGTTAATACAACTTTGCTGAGGCTTTGGTCTCCCACGTAAAAAAAAAAAAAAAAAAGCTACTTTGACATACTGGATTCCTTTGGGATTTTGATACCCAGGGCAGTAGAGTCATTGAATGCTACCTCGGGGTGGGAGGGAAACAAATTTACCTGGAATGTATCCAAATGTAAAGAGAAACATCTCTGGTTTGCATTTATGTTTTGTTTGATAAGTGATATGCCTTATCTCCTCAATCTTCTATTAGTAGGAAATTATTATCTCATGCAAATGTGTTCTTCTGCTGACATTATGGCTTAAGTAAGCTGGAGTTAATTTCAGATGACTTTGGCGTTTCTTGCCTTTTTTTTTTTCCAAACATGAAAGAACTCTCTTACAATCAGTTGGTTTCCTGAGATGTACTTGAAGTCTCAGCCTCTGCAAAGAAATTGTGACTTAAACTACTCCTGAAGCATTTATTCTAGATTTTCTTTTTCCTCGTGTGACTTTAGGAATCCTTCATATTTTTAAATGGGGTAACTGCTGGACTTGCTTCAGACCTGAGGTCATTCTCATCCAGTGTCCTGCCTGGCAATGGCTGTATCAGATTCCTCATGAAGCTTTTCTAGAGTTATCCTTCCCTAGCATGTACCAAAATCATGTCCTGGGGAGGGACAAATCTCTGAAGAGGGATAAGCATAGATCTGTTCTTTTAAACAGGACTTTTTACTGAGAAAATGTATTTGTTTTTCAGACTGAAGGAAATAGCGTAATCTTACTAGAAGCACTGGTCTCAGTGCGACATTTAGTAAGGGACTGTCACATAATATTAATATTAATCAAATGTACTGCACAGAGTTCATTTCCTGCATTATCGCAATAATACAAGCCTTGGTGGTCGCCTAGTGGTGTTTTCTTCATGTCATTTCATAGTTTATGGTGTGTTCACTGACTTTTCTCTAAACCAATTACAAGTTAATCATACATATTAAAGAATTTCCCAAGTCTGTATTGTAATGTGAACCTGCTCTGCTGGGTTCATTACTCATTTCTGAGTCTCAACATGAAATAATTTTGTAATATTCCTATTTATAAGAAGGACATGAAATTTGTTTTTATTTTCTGTATAGGCTTTTCTATGTTTACTCATTTATATTTTTGTTTGGCAAAGTGAGAGTTCTTCATTCCGTGTGACAGCAAGAAATGCATTTGTTCAAGAAACATTGTTAGTTCTTATCTGTAGATATGATGTGAAGAAGCACCATGCTGTACTAGTTGGATGTAAAATAGTTTTAGCACCATAGACCCCAAAGCAGAGATTTCTCACCCTGGATAAGACAAGTACAAGGCAAAATTCCAGCCCTTCCTGCTTTTAGGGAAAACTGTAGTGCCTTTGCACAGCCTTAAATAATGACGATGCAAAAAACCAATACAAATACTTGCATAATTTTAACATACACCCATGGAGACAAGCTTTCTACTCAGCCTGGCCAGCTGTAGATATGCTTAGCTTGGCTGAGCACAAGGGAACAGTCTACAGTAAAATTAATAAAAATTAATTCTGCTTGATCATGCCATGTTGATTCCAGAACTGCCAAAGCTTTGAAAAGTGGCCTTCATTAACACAAAAGGCTTCTGTTGGTTCGTAGAGGAATCCCCAGGTGAGGCTATGAGGGCTCTTACGCATTCTTCCCCTGCAATGGGTTGTCTCTGAAAGGTTGAGGAGAAGCTCAGTGATAGTTTACCTTTTGAAAGGGGGGAGAAAAAGTATCTGCCTGGGGGGGGGAATAAGGGAGGTGGGGCTGTGTTTTCTGATCATAACATTTAGTACTGCTATAAACTACAGGTCAGATTAGAACATTAAAAAAAAACACTGCAAAACAAACAAAAAAGGCAAATTAAAAAAAAAAAAAACCCAGTCATACCTGGAGAAATGGCTTAAACCATACTTCTTGCTTTTCTTTACTGCATTTTAGCCTTTGTGTCAGTATGTAAGCCCCTAGCATGCTCACGGGTGGAGTTTTAGACCTTGGGCTTTGCCACCTGGGAATGCTGATGCGGTCCAGGCCAGAGTCCTGGTGCTCCTTCCTATACTCTGGAGCAGTAAATAGCTGCCAGGTCCTGAGTGGGCATCACTCCTTGCAGGTGTGAAGTCAAATTTGGAAGGCAAGTGATACAAAGAAACTAGTCCACTGGCCACCCACCCTATTCTGCTCCTCTTTGTAAACAACCCAAGTCCCTGGCAGGGCTTCTGCTGTTTCACGGTTCTGGTAATTGTTCTTAGCCTTTTTTTCCATCCCCACTGTTGCATTTACTGACAGCTATTTCACCCCAATCTGGCTGCTCAGAATACAGCCCAAACATGCAAAGGATATTAAATTTAAAAACCTTCTTCCTATCAGCAGGCCCATGAGGTCTTAAGTGAGCAGATTACTGTTCTTTCTGAGTACTGTCATCTAAATTCACTGCATGTGATGAAGGAAAATGGCAGTGTACCTTCCACTCTCTTAAAGTATACAGATCCCCAGCGTGCTGGCTCCATCTCCATAAAAGAGTAATGTAATGACTGTCACAAGTAATAAAAGGCAAGGATTTTTTTTGTGCTTTTAGTTTAAAACAAAAAAATGTTTTTAGAACATTATTAGAAATTACTTGAGGGTTGGGGGAAAATGGCAGGGAACAGTAATTGTGGAGGAAAAAAAATAATCCCACTGTAATGCAGAAGTAAGGTTGGCAGGTGGACCCTAGAGCAGCACTGCCCGTACCAACTGGCTACATAGATTTTGAGGGAGAATGGGATGGACGTAAAGCACCTAAAAGTTTTCTAAGCATGTGTGGTAAGCATGCTGTCTGCATGTCAGTGGTTCTGCAGAAACTCATCTTAAATAGTAAAAAATAAAAAGCAATAAAAACCAGGACATATCAGTCACAAAAGAAGAAAACAGCATGACAGATTGGCTTAAGTTTAATGAGTTATTGAGAAACTCCTGTGGTAGTTATCGCAGAGCTTCAAAATTGCTGAAATATAAATCCTATACTGTTATTAATATTTCAGTCATTCTCACAGGGAACAGGTCTTATTTTTTCAGCAGTGCGCCAGTGAAATAGCAAAATCTATTAAACCCTCACTTTTGTCAAATCCTGCCAAAGAAAACCCAAAACACTTTGGAGAAATTGGCCTCTTAAATTTATAGCAAAAACCAATCACAGGAAATTGGCCTCTCTAGTGCCATACACATTAAATGTGTTATGAATCAAAGTCACTAGTAGTTTCTTTTTGAACTGTGAAAAATGCTGCTATAACATTGTGCTTAGAGGAAAAAAAAACAAGTTGTAAAAATTCCTCCCTATGGGAAAGTGGTATTGGGGTGAATGTTTTGCTGATACAGGTTTTACAAATTCTCACCAGGGCAGTAATGGCTTGGAACTAAATCTTGAGGACTCCTGGGAGATCCTCATAAAATGCCATCAATTTTTAAACTAAATATTGGGAGCACTTCTTTCCCTGAGGTGGGTGGACTTCACTTTCCCAGCTGGAGACTGCTGCAGCATCCCTGGCACAGGTTACGTCCCTGGGCTTCAGTCTTTGCAGAGCGTCTGTTTGCCTTCAGGACTTGTGCTCAGATACCGTGAATTGCAGTGCAAGAATAGTCCAGGCAATAAATACTCCAGGCTTGTGTCTGTTGAGAACATTGCAGAGAAAGCATGACATGACGTGTCCACCATCTTTGGGTGGAGTTTTCTGTGTGTTTTTCTGTGTGTGGACATTTTGACTGCATAAACTAGGGAGGGAGAGAAGAGGGTTGCAGCACAGGGAGGCAGAGATCAGGGGAAGTTCTCTCATTTCTGCTTCTATTATGAATAAGGTAGTGTATTTTTGAGACAGCCCATTGGCACTCAGGATACCTGGTTGTCTTTCTGCTGCAGGTATTAGGCAAAGAAAGTTAACAGGAAATATTTGTTTCCTGCTCTGAAAATATTTGGCGGTTACTGCAGTCTCTCTCACTGATGCAAACCCCACAGTTCTTTAAAATTTCTTTCTCTTTTTAGTGATGAGAACCTTTTCCAACTCGTGTTTCCCTACATTGTTGTATCCCTGCATAATTTGTGCCAAACCAGAAATCCACAAGTTAAGTAGATTACTACCTCAATGGTGACAGATGAAGGGTCTTCTGTATGCTGGGGAGGAATGGGCAGGTTCTCCCCCTCAGGCCACCATGTACTGTGGGTGGAGAACCCTGCTGCAACAACTGAAACAAAACAAGCTCGTGGGGGCTAATCATAAGGGCCAAGCATTCATGCCTCCCAAAGTACCCAAGAAAAATGTAGGGAGGCTTTCTCTTTGAGAACAACTTGAAAAGGCTCCTCTTCCCCTCAAACCAACAGCCAGAAAAGTCAAGATGACATAAGCCAGTGTTGTTTTAGCTCGAATTGTTTTTCCTTTACAGCCTGAATATTTTTTCCCCTTTCTGTCTTTAACACATTGTGTTTGCAACCCTGGGAGTTACTCCTGGTTTAATATTTCCGTAACAAGGGATAGGGTGAAATCCTCAGGATCAAATATTTCCGTTGAATAGCCTAGAAGAGATGCAGAGCTGTTGGTTCTGTTTATTAGCATTTGCATTTGTCTTGCAGCAGCTCATGGGATAATATGGGAAGGCCCAGCAGAGCTGGATGCATAACAAAAGGACAGTTTGGATAGGATTCATGTCCACTAACAAGGGATATGTTCAAGGGAGGTATCTAAATCTGAACTAATCCTCTTAAGTCCCATTTACATACAAAAGAACTTAAGAGTCACTTCAAGTCACTGTAAAGGAGCAATTCATTTTCCATATTGATGATTACTTTAGGAGGAGATGAGCTGCTGTCATCTTTTTTCCCCACTGACTTTAAAGGCAACTTAGAGCGACTACTTCAGATGTAAATGTTTATACTACAGTGTGTTCATGTAGTGATATGAATACATACAAAATACTGTTTTATCTTGGTAACTCTACTTTACAACTGCTACTGTGTTGTTTGGGTTTCATAGCACATCAAGTGAGAGTATAATGTGATTTTCTAGCTAAATTCTTAGTTTAAGAATGCTCTGTCCTTACTGCACATACCAAACCTATTCCTAACCTGTGACTTGAGCCCCTTGCTCATTCAGGGGTCTAACAGTGATAGCAAAAAACCTCCCAAAAATCTGACTGTGGCAAATGGTTACACTGAACTAGTTTTGTATAAAATATCTTCAATATTTATTTTCTTTTACGAAACGAGCAAAACAGTAAGTGTTTTTTTAATTATACTTAAAATAGGAGACTACAGAATTAGATGGCTTTCTTGCCTTTTAAGTTCAAACTAGCTACTTGCAAGGAATTCCCTCTTGGATTTTCTTAGCTGTTTTATTTTAGAAGTAATAAAATAAAAAGGAAAAAGTGTGGCTGTCAAGAGTTCAGGCTGCTAATGCAGACCTTGATTAAAGTACCATGTTTTCTTCAGTCTGACACCCACACAGCTGCACGTGTCCTTGTGGTGAAAAAAGAGACTATCAGCCCTCAGCTGGATTGCATAGGGTGCTTCTCCACCCCAGAACCTTCGAAATCAGAAAACAGAGAACAAAAGAGACATTTTCTCATGGCTTTGTTTTCCTTCTGCACTTTGGACTGGGTCTTCAGTGAGTGTAATGATGAAAGAATTACTAGACACTGTGTTTTTCTTCTCTTCTTTGGTGAATGCTGCCTATGTTGCAGGCTTTATTTAACTAAAAAGTGTGTATGTTTATTTGAGATCATGTTTTAGAACAATTGGTGGTTTCAAGGTGGGAAATAATATGCTGTTTCATTGCATTCTCTAAAATGCCTTTCCAGAATGAGAGGTCGTTTTGCTTTGACACTCAAAGACCCACATTTCAGACCCTCCAGGATAGGAGCCTCTGAAACACTACTGCAATTCTGTTAAGTCAAAGCTTTCCTGAGTAAATAGGCAAAGTTTTAAGATCTCTAATGGTTGCTGCAGGAGTGGAGGAAGATCCAGGTTCTGAGTGGCTAAACATACTATGTGGCAACATCTTTTATTCCACTAGTTGAAGAATGCTGTAGTTCACAACCTAGAGCAACAAGAAGGTAAAAGTCATTTTTGGTCTCTCTGAATACCTGAAGGCATTCTTCTTGTTTCAGTACTTCACTAAAATTTGAGCAAATACATAGAAGCACCAGATGCTAGAGCACAGCCCTGCAGCTATATATGAAGAGGTGATTTTCTTGCTGTAAATGCAGAGTGAGAATTAAATGTATGCCCAACCGTGTGTGTTAGAGACAAAGATGTACATCAAAGGTCAGCTTTATTAGTTAGAGATTGGTGTACCTGTTGTTTCCAGCAGAATTTTATTTAATTTGCTTGTAGATTATGCTGGGTAAGGATTTATTTTGGGGTGTTATATACACATGTTTAGCCCAATGTCTTAGTGAAGTGAGCGGGTGACGATACTTGTAGGTAAATGAATATTGTTCCAATGTATAATCATCTTTAAGCTATCTGGGTTGCCATAGAAGAGGTGCTGGTAATTGGTGGATTCAGTTACGCATAGGTAGGTCCTTGCAGCCGTGTGTGTTGCGTATGTGCACAATGGTTTCAGGAGAGCCTCTACAAGCTACCTTAGCACTTAAGATGTGTATTTATTCACATTACTGTGGTAATTATGCCTCCCATGCATGTCCTCCTCGTGCTCTATTTTCCACTTCATCAATACACTCCAGTAATGATATCTCAAGTAATCATTTCTTCAGCATCTCTGCCTGTTCAGCATGTCTAGGTTCAATGTCCTGCATACAAAAATCTGGTGAAAGAATCTATCGCATTTTCATCTAAAGTGTTTCATCTGCCTTATTAAATGACAAGGTGCCTGCAAACCATAATTCACTGTAAAGAAACTTCAGTTAAGTACTATTCTTATAAGCAAACTACTGTCTTGGAGGACTTTTTTTAATCTATCTCTCTTTATTCCTGTGAAAATCTGCTTGACCTTTACTTGTAGACATCCCTTACCACATGACTTCCCCCACCTGCATAGGGTCCTGCGAGAAGTCACACTCCTCAGAGTGTGCATCTGTGGTGATCAAATAATTCACACCCTTTTCTCAGCAACAAATCAGTTGATGTAGAATGTGCCAGACATATCCAGAGATTTTGGGTGAATTCCTAGACTTATTGAAATCAAGGGCGAAGCTACTTCCACTAACTTCTGTAGGACCAGATTTTTATCCTTGGATGTTCTTGACAGAACACTTTTTTTAGGTATGTGACAACAGTGACATTTAAACACCCGATCTTAAGATTCCCTTGTGAGTTCTGTAGCTCAACCAACTCCCTTCCCCAGCCAAAAACCTTGTCCTAGAAGTTAATAAAATATTTAAAGAATAAATGACTAGAGCAACTTGTGGTGAAGTTAAGTTTTAGAGACATCATGAATCCTAGTTCATAATCTGGGATGCTGCTGTTAATTCTGATTTTTAAATGGAAGACAGTTAGCTTTTGTGGTTCTTAAGAACACTGAGAAATCCTGAACTGTCTGAATAAATGATGGAGAATAGTGCAATATTATACTGTGTTCATTACTTAGCTGTAACTCAAGAGGAACTTGATTATTTTCCTACTTTCCTCACGGAGGGGAGAATATGAAATTATTGCTTATATCTTTGGAAGGTACAAGTGAGTGAGTGATCTTGTCTGAGCAGAAGACTTCTGAGATTCAGCTGTGTCATTTACAGCAGGCAAAATTTCTTGCTTCTCCTAAAATGTCAATAGAAAGGAAGTGGCAAGAGGCTCTATTAGCTGGGGGTTGGGATAGTGTTGATGGCCAGTATTATGATATATTGGTTTTCTAATGTACCATGTCATTCAGAATTTTCCCCTGACAATGAAAAGGCTTTTGTTTTTCCTCATGATAACTATTCTTAATTTAAAATAATTAACAAGATCAATGATTGCAACATATTCCACTATTTTTTTTCTCCTGAAACTTATATGAAAGAATATGCAGTTGACTAAAAGGCATACTGAACTGCAATTTTAAAGCAGTAGTAAAATTATTACTCTTCTTTGTGTACTTAAGCTGACATCAAACCCAGGATAATCAGAAAAATTCCAATTATAAAGTAACCTTTGACTATTCAGCTCAGTGAGAAATCTTACGCCAGTTTAAGGCACAGTCTTTCAGCAGAATTGTTTCTTTTGTTGGACTCTCTCTAAAAGAAGTTTATTGCTACTAATCAAGGAAGGTAATTTGGGATTTTTTTTTTGGTGACACATTGCTGTTTAAATATACATTATCTAATGATTTCTCTTGTCCAACAAGAGTGTTGCTGCTGTCTAATGAGAACGTGTTTGCACTGTGATCTGCTGAAGATAAAAGGCTGAGTTCATTGCTAGTTCAGATCAGCTCAGCTGTATTTGGCCCAATCTACACAAGCTGAAGGTACAACTGAAGCATTTATTTGCTAAGTGACAATTCTTTCATCAAAACACATACAAATAAGTTCCTTTAAAATACCTTTCAGTTATGAATACACGGAATAAAATAAACATTACATGTTCTTCTGTGTTGTATCTTAACCAACAATAAAAGTGAGTGACTAGAATGGCCCTAAACTGTAAATCCAAACAACAATAATGACCAAGGTGAAGACAAGTAGGCATTACTCATTAGCTAATCCTCTCCTGAGGAGGTGTAGTCATGGGATGCCTTGACCTGGAGTCCTTCCACGTGCCAGGGGTAAATAGCTTGTCCTGCAGGAACTTCCGTGGCAGGCACAAATTATGCCAGTCCAACAGCTTGCTTTATATATTCATTAAATATGCGGTTACTGATATACTAATAAGGCTCAATTTCTTCCTCCTTGCCCCAAGCACCCTCCTTCCATAAGCTTTGTAGATCACACCAGACATCGTTATTTGATGGCACAGTGGAGAGACGGCATGGACAGATATAAACTCAGGAAACTTGGATCATGCTAATTCGGGATTTTTGACATTCTTACGGCATTTCAATGGGAAATCTAGGGATGGAGGTGCTGAAGGTCTGTTTATTGCCACAAGTGGTGCTCACTCAACTTGGTGAGTGGCAGGATTCTCATCTTCCAACTTTTAACTGACTCACATAGCAGCAAATTTCAGTGGTTTTAAACAGCTCAAATAGACTTGCTTAGTGTGTTGTATTGACTGGATTTTGAAAGGTTGATTGTCACCCTACGGAGAATAAAAGCCAGCATAAGTGATGTGAGTCTGTGATGTAGCCAGCTGAAATAGGGTTTCAGAGCCCTGTGGATAAACTATCCTTCTGTTGCTCGAGCAAAGAAGTTGCCAAAGGAGAGCCCAGCGTTGTCCCTATTGATACAGGGGCACTGGGCAGCCTGTGGTGGGAGGAAAAGGAGAAGAGCAGTTTGAGGAAACAAGCTCCATACTGGTGCAAAGTGGTGTGTTTGCCCTGAAGCAGTCGGGCCGTAGTGATATCCTGTCAACATAAGAGGGCAAGCGTGCCAAAACCCATCAGGTGCTTTTTACAGTGGCTTACTAGAAAATGCGTTTCCTGGTCTGTCCAATACACGCTGGTAGGTCTCCTTGATGGCATAGAGGAGTTTCCTTCCTTAAAATATAGTCTTCTGCAGAGCAGCTGAGAATAGATATGCTGTTGGAGAGCTCTTGTTTCCTAGGCTGCTTTTGATCAAATGTTTCATTTGGTTCTCTCTTTCACTTTCTGAAAAAAAGCAACCATTCATCTCTATTTTCATGTTTTGTCTGGATACTTTGTCACTTAATGTTGAAGAAAAGAGACATGTAAGCACAATGAGCTATTTCTCCTTTCCACATCATATTACTTAACACCTGGCTAACACCACTCAGAACCTTCTTTCTCACATCTCCCTCTGTTTGGAAAAACTCCTACAGTGGAAGAAGAGTAATTTTTTTTTTTTCTTATTTTTTGAATTAGGGATTTTTGCAACTGTATTTATGCTTGCTTAGCTGGGCTCCCACTTTGTGCAAGTGTTGCTGCCTGCAAGTACCTAGGCCACTGGCTGCCTCCCTGTTTGTGCCCAGTGATTAGAGCAGTCCCAAAATAGGTTTCTTCATGCTGGTGGAGCCATGTGTGCACAGAATGCTAGTTGGAAAAATTGGAGTTAACAGCACGCATGGGAAAAGATGGCAGCACACTTGACACTGCTTTTGTGATCATGTGCAGATGCTCTTCTAAATAATGGTGATAATGAGGTAGGAGAAAAAATAATGACTGGAAATATAAGGCCAGTCTCTCGTGTGCTCCCCAGAGTAATACTCTTAGAGTGTTAGTCTCATTTCTATACTGTCCCTTCAGAGAGGCAGCCTCATACCCCTTTGCCACAAGGAAACACCAGTGGTTTGTCATTGACTCTCCATCTAGCAAGCACACCAGCTATGTTTGCCTATTTTCTTCAACAAAGGTTCTCCAGAGAGGAGTTTGCTACTCTCTGTGTTGGGGCTTGGTAGCTAATGGCTGGGTCACAGTCTCAAGTGAAATTTAGGTTTTCAGCTCTTACTGAGAATCAGAGGCTGAGTACCCCGCTGCCTCTTTTGTCCTTGCAAATATTCCCTCTTGATAAATGATGTCTCTATCCTTTTCTGTTGATTATAATTTTTACTGGATTTTGCTGCACGTGATAGCAATTTAGCAGGGCAGGGGATAGAGGCAGAATGGATCCAAAGTTAATCATCACATGTGGTCCCCAGCAGAAAAAGAGCAAAGGCAGATTTTCTGTAGACGTGCTCCCTGTCACTGAAGTCTTAGCTGCTGAAGGAGGGCCCTGCAGCTCTCCCTCTCCTTGCGCTCTTTCTGTCTGTATCCATACCAGTAAGTTAAATGGGACATGTTTTGAGCACTTGACCCCAACAATACTTGGAGGGATTCCCTTGTATGTTTTTGACCGTGGACAACAAAAGCTCTTCCAGACAACCTCTGGACCTTGTTCAGGAGTCAATGCAGGACAGGGATCATTCCCACTAGGCAGTTTGCTTGTGGGCACCCCTTTATAAGGGTAAGGGAGCTGAATAGTGCAAATGGAGGCTGTCCCATGCCCGCTGTCTGCTGTGTCAGAGAAGAGACCCAGGCATGTCTTGTCAGGGGTGCCTGTGGAGGGTTGGCTGCTGTCTTGTTCTGGGGAGCCCGTTCATGATGTCTCTGTACCAGAGCCAAAGCCTTGCTAGCTTCACTGACATTGCAGGATGGAGTCTGGATGGGTTAGATGAACCTCAGACACTTGGGTCCATGTTGTCCAGTAGTACAGGCTTGACAGCTGCTCATGGTGATACCTTCAAGGCCCATCAAAAGCTGAGGCCAAAAAAACATGCAGGTATTTTTCCTTCTCTGTAGAAGCACTAACACTACTAAGATTGCTACCCAGTGACAGCTTTGGCTACCAGATTTTTAAGTTATTGGGAAGGAAAAGGAGAAGGAAACACACATCGAGTGTGTCAGGTAAACTTCATCTCCTTAGGCCACTGATGAAACCAGCAGAGCTGATACTGCTGATTTATGTATGCTTTAAAAACTCCAATAACAGTTGCTGGAGAAAATGTGCTGACAACTCACAGGGTTTTTTGTCTATAATTAATTAGTGCCTAAGAACACTGTATTATTTTTGACAGTCCACTGAAGTTCTTGAATTGATATTTCTTGCAAATAGCTTCTAAACAGAAGGAATGTATTTACAGTCAGAGTTGATGGATTTGAAATTGTGATTAAAATAGATTATTTAATCAGCCAGCAGAAATCTTTTACGTAAATCATTCATTTTTGTTTTGTTTCATTTGTACTTGCTAGTTATTTTCCAGAAGAAGCATGTATTCTTAGGGAACATGTGACCATTCAAAACATGTTGATTTACAACTCAATAAAGCTTTTGACCTAAAAGCTAGGGTAACTTTGCTAAACTGGCAAATGCGCATTATATAATTGTCTTGTCCTGGTTTCATCTGGGATAGTTAATTTTCTTCACAGATGCTAGTATGAAGCTGTGTGTTGGATTTGGGATGAGAAAATGTTGATAACTTACTGATGTTTTGAGCTGTTGCTAAGCAGTCAAGGGCTGTTTTTTCATGCTGGCCCACCAGTGAGAAGGCTGGGGATGCATGGGAAGCTGGGAGGGAACACAGCCAGGACAGCTGGATAGTCCATACCATACTATGTCATGGTCAGTATATAAAACTGGGAGGAAGGAGAAAGAGGGAAAGGAGGAGACATTTGGAGTGATGGCATCTGTCTTCCCAAGTAACCGTTACGCGTGATGGAGCCCTGCTTCCCTGGAGATGGCTGAACACCCACCTGCCCATGGGGAGCAGTGAATGGGTTCCTTGTTTTGCTCTGCTTGCGTGCGCGGCTTTTGCTTTACCTATTAAACTGTCTTTATCTCAAACCATGAGTTTCCTCACTTTTACTCTTCCGATTCTCTCCCCTGCCTTACCATGGGAGAAGTGAGCAAGTGGCTGTGTGGTGCTTAGTTGCTGGCTGGGGCTAAACCACGACAGTCTACATACTTTCATTCGAAATGAATGCATACTAAGTATACTTAATTTTTAGTATTTTTTTAACTGGTGAGATTTACTGGATGATTTTTTGTTTTTAACATCTGTGTCATGTCATACAATCTATGAATGGGTACTAATGAAAGTTCAATTGAGATTCATGTCAGCATTTTGAATTGTTCTTATTTTATAAATTTAATAACATGCATTCTGCCACAGACATAAAGTCCATTTAGCCTAGTCTTTTTAATACCACCTAATAGCTGATGCCTAGGAAAGAATATAATAACGAGGTAAGCATACTTCCCTAGTGCAGTATACTGGTCTCTGGAGATTTGTAGCTTATGGACTATATGAGCCAAATGAGCTTTTCTATGTTTAATAGCCTCTGATGAATATATTTTTTTTTTCCCTTCCATTTATTTGTCTGAATGCTTTATGAAGTTGGTGAGATTTTTAGCATCTATTCCCATAGCAAGTAGTTCCACTGCTGAACTGTGCATTGCATGAAAAAAGCCTCCCTTTGCTGATTTTTCCTGCCACATCCTGTTCTTACTAATTTAATGTGATTTCTGTTAGAAGAAACAGTGAACAGTCACTTCCTATTCACTTTCTGCAAGCTAATCAGGATTTTATGGATGCTTGTCATCTCTCCCTCACTCATCTCTCTAGATCCTGACGAGTCTTGGTCTGTTTAATTGTTCTTTATGTGGAATCTGTTTTATGTCTCTGATTGTCCTTTTCTCTTTTTCTGTACCTTTTCTGATGTTCTATTTGTTATCATGTAGACGGAACCAGGTTGGCCACTGTTCAAGATGTGAGCGTACCATCCATTTATACCAAAAGCATTTTCTCTAGATCTCTACGATTCCTTAAAGATAGCTCTATTTAATATTAGAGTGCTAGGAATTATTAGTGTTTTACAGAGGGGGGGGGGGAAAATAAGTTTGCCAAAAACATATTTTGTGTTCAAAACCAATTGATCCATTCAAGAAGTATATAACTATAGTTAGTGAATTGATCTAGCAGTTTCTGGCCATGCACTGCTCATATTTTTAGAACTAAAAGTTCTGGAAAAGAAACTTCTGTGTTGTTTTTCTATGGGATTTTTTATTTCCTCAAATCCTGGTTGATTTTGTTCAAAGCAGAATGAGTTAGCTTGACACCAGTAAAGACGCATATGATTTTATTATGGGGATTTGTGTCAGGATTAACTTTTTTCACCTGATCTTTCTGGGAAAGAAATGATGCCAAGTACCCTTGTAGAGAAGATGCCAGAGTAGTGAGAATCATACTATAAAACAAAACTACAGTTTTCTTACTCCTAATTTCTTACACGTCTGTTCGCACACATTTTTCAGGTTAGTGGTACAAGAATTTATTCTAGCGCAACCCCATGGGTGTCTATAGTCTTACTTAACAGTGTTAATATATCTTTATTAACTTTGTTCTTTTTAATTTATTCTTCATGCCATTAAAATTTAATACACATGTCAGTATTTGTGAAATGTTACATGTAATTATTTTCAACTTTTAACTATTAGAAAGGTTGTCATTGTCTGGACACAGTTTAAATATATTATAACAGTAGACACATTAAATCTTTTGCTTTAATATTCAGTCTTACTAAAAAGAAAGAGAAATAGTGACATAATCTGATGTTCCCCTTGGCGATGAAGTTTGATTCACTCATGAGGTTCAGCAAGGCCAAATGCAGGGTCCCGCACCTGGGCTGGGGCAAGCCCCGATATCAATACAGGTTGGGGGATGAAGGGATGGAGAGCAGCCCTGCCGACAAGGGCTTGGGCATACTGGTGGATGAAAAGCTGGATGTGAGCCGGCAATGTGCGCTCACAGCCCAGAAGGCCAACTGTATCCTGGGCTGCATCCAAACCAGTGTGGCCAGCAGGTCGAGGGAGGGGATTCTGCCCCTCTGCTCTGCTCTGGTGAGACCCCAGCTGGAGTCCTGCATCCAGCTCTGGAGCCCTCAGCACAGGAAAGACATGGACCTGTTGGAGCGGGTCCAGAGGAGGGCCACAAAAATGGTCAGAGGGATGGAACACATCTCCTGTGAGGACAGGCTGAGAGAGCTGGGGTGGTTCACCCTGGAGAAGAGAAGGGAAACCTTGTAGCAGCCTTTCAATCCCTAAAGGGGGCTTATAAGAAAGATGGGGACAGGCTTTTTAGCAGGGCCTGTTGCGATAGGACAAAGGGTAATGGTTTTAAACTAAGAGGGTGGATTTAGACTAGATACAAGGAAGAGATTTTTCACAATGAGGGTGGTGAAACACCAGCACAGGTTGCCCAGCGAGGTGGTAGATGCCCCATCCCTGGAAATATTCAAGATTGGTTGGGGCTCTGAGTGATCTGATCTTGTTGAAGATGTCCCTGCTCATTGCAGGGAGGTTGGACTAGATGACCTTTAAAGGTCCCTTTCGACCTAAACTACTCTATTATTCTATGACAATATATTCTGCAAAGATTCACGATGGATTCAGCTGTCTTATTAACTTTTTTGACAATCAGTGAAGCCTTAGCAATGCCATTAGTTTTGATAGGACCTTGGATTGACAGAGCTGTGGTCAATGTATGATCCTGATCTCATGCATGCTGAGAGGTCCAGTTCTTACAGTTCTGATTACCTTGTCTTTTGGTTCCTTAAGGCACGCTTTGCTCAAAGTGATGCAATCAGTTATAGTGTGATTGCCTCTACATCTAATGCAAGGAGAGTGCCAACTGTATTTTTTTTGTTATTGTTGTGGTTAAGTAGTGATAGCCATGACAAAGCCACCATAACATTTCAATGATGGTTTTGTGCCATTGATAGATGTCAGCTAAACCTTAGGCAGCTAAGTCCTAGCTGTAATAATTTATTTCAGTGGAACTGTGTAATTTAAATCATGTTTCTGGATTTCTTGCATTGTGCAGCGTTCCGTCATACGCAGCAAACAATCTTGGGACTACAGTTGTTCTGCTAAACACAACGGTGCCAAATATGAATTTGCTACAATCAGACAGTAAAAAGCATAAAATCAACACTCAATTTTGTTTGACTATAAGCAAGGGAAGATTTGCATGGGGAGAAAATATTTTTATTAGATGAACAGAAATAGTTGGAAGAAACAGGAAAGCTATCAGGCCCACAAGACTTCTCTTCTTTAGCAGTATAAGAATCCATTGCTCCAAAAATGTCATCCAGAAAGACATATTACAAGCTATGTTACCAATAGGCATGTATAAAATTAAAAACAAGCAGACATTTTTATGTTTTATTGAAGAAAAATCTAGTGATGCATTTCCTTTCCAAGGCAAAAACTTTGTGACATCTGACCGTGATTTTTTTATCCCTGGGGCAAACCTGCGCTGTACTGTATTTAACTAATACTTTCTCTTTGAATGCTTGCCTTTCTTCCTGTTTAGGCTGTGTTGTGCGTGTTAGCCTCAGCTGGGGATTCAAGCTTCGATTCTAACTGTGGAGTGAACTGGGATCTACATTTCATCAGCTCTAGGTCACCCTGTGTAATGAGGGCATTTAGCTGGAGGGTGAATAGACAAGGGAAACAATGGAAAGCAACTTCACTAACCTATTGAATCAGACAACAAATAAATATCAAATGTTTTGTGATTGTTTTCTTAAGAACTGTGATTATAAGAACATGCAATGTTTTATACCCTGATGAAAAGGTTTTAAAGACAAAGGCTGCTGCTACATGATGTAACAGATGAAATATATGATATTGTTTCAGTCCTTTCCTGTTGCTGGTCTTTGTAATTAGGTCCCTGAACATTGTGTAGAGAAGCTGCCCATTTTGAAAACAAGCTGATGCATCTTTTTAAGCATATTAGAGAAGCTTGGTATGGCATGAGAGCTAGGTATTAATAATAATATGAGAGCTAGATATTATTAGTAGTAGTATGACTGTTTACAGTTGTCAAAAATGACTGTTGGGCAATGGTAAGTGAAGAAAGCCATAACCACTCATGTCTGAAATCTGTAGACACCTGCTTTGAAGTACCTTGCAGGAGCATCTCAGATTTGTCAGGCTTGCTCTCTAAGTAATGAGCCACACTTCAAGAAGACTCTGTTGAAATAAGGGTCTGATCAATGAGGAGAGTAACATTAATCCTAGTGGCGTGAATAAATTTGGCTTGTGGTATTGCCCAGAACTGCCTGAAATACAAATCTCTCCCTTCTCTAAATCTGTCCTTCCTCCTTAGGTTTTTCCACTACTTCTGCTCTAGCCTTGGGATCATGAGCATGGTAAAGAGTTTGGCTATGTCTTTAAGATCCAAGTTTCACTGTACCGGTGCTGCCCCTTCCCACTCACACGTTGAACGCTGTTTCCCAAGCAGAGTGGCCAGTCCTGGCTACCTTGGGATACTGCCCCACAATCAGGGTGTTGCTTTTGCCCAAGAGGTTAACCCACGTGTTACACAGAATGGGAAACAGGCAGTGACGTGCTCCAAGCTACTCAGTGGGACAGATTTATCCCTGCTATTCCTCTGGGTTTGGAGGGAATGAATTCAGCCCTTTCCTTGCATGTAATGCCCTGATAATCATCGGGGGCTGCCAATGTCCCTACTCCAAGCCATTTTAGTGGTATTTTCTTCCCATTACCTCAGCCAAAGAATCATTGGCAAGTGCTAAAGAGACTCCTCTTGCCCATACAAAGGATGTCAATAATTAACAAGCATGTGCATTGAAAGTGAAGAGAGAAATGAGGGGGGAGGAACACATTAATTAACTATCTGAACGATCAATGTTATTAGAAAGCTGGATACTAAGGATTTATAATTTTGGCTGGCACCTTCAAGACTTTCAAAACATGATGATGATAAATGAGAGAGACTGTCATGGGGTACAATTATAAAGGGATGTAGCTGCACCTTCAAGACTTTCAAAACATGATGATGATAAATGAGAGAGACTGTCATGGGGTACAATTAAAGGGATGTAGAAGAATTGTGGTAAGTTTGTAAGTGCAGAATATAAATTACAGTTGTGACGCTGTAACAGGTCTCAGTGCGGACGTGAGTCTTTGCAGACCGAGTTCTGTCTCGGTCAAGCTCTAAAGGAAAAACCTGTAATAGAAGTCCAGACTTGCTGCCGCAGCTTGCACGTGTGATGCTGCCAGGAAGAAATCGCAGCTCTGACTTAGGTGTCTCTTTTCCATCTGCTCTGCCCAAGGAGCTTTGGCACCTGAAAATGAGATGCACCAGAGTTCTTGTGTTACTAAATCTTTCACATAAAATCCTTAAAGGTTAGTTGCCTAAGTGAGCACTATGGTTGCTGGGTGACATGCTTATTCTTTCGTTTTCACAACAGGTATCTAATGAGGCCGTTGAAGTGGAACAGTTTCAACTGCAGTTCAGTAACACTATTGCAGAATACCCTATAGCATACTCTTTCTCCAAGACAGATCAGGCATTGTTATTTCCTGCTCATGTTCCTATCTGCTATAGGTTCATTTGAACCATTTATCTTCATTGCCATCTTCAAAAAATTTCCATTTAGTACTCTACACAATTTAATTGATAGATGCTTTCACTCTGTTTTCCAGATCATTATGAAAGTGATAGCATGCTCCAGGTGACTTCATGCAAAGCATATCAATAGGTTAGGAAAACTGTTAACTTTGTTCATCTCAACGCAGATATGTTAAATTTGGTATATAAAAACCAGTATTTCCTGTTGCACAAGGTACCTTACTTAAGTCTAAATTTTGCCTTTTTTGTCCGGTTGGGCAGTATTAATCTACGTCAGGCAGTAAGTAATGCCAGGTTGCAGGGACCCCCTGCAAATGGACTTCAATTAAATTGTGTTTTTGTACATCCCATTCACAAGGGTATGTGAAGAAAAAGAGCCACCACAGGCCTGAATCTAAGGATACAGGTTAACAGATAACAGCCTGTTGCCTGCAAGAGGGAGGATTATTGAAATAATTGTGAGGTTACATATACACATTTACTTATTTCAGTTTCTACACAGCCTTTCCGGACCTTTCATATAGTCTTGAAAAAGTAATACCACAAAGATGCGATAAACTTGCAGACTAAAGCCAAAAGATACGTACAACTTCCCACATCCTGAGGAAAAGCTACAAAGCTTAACATTCATGGGTTTGTGTGGGTTTTTTCCCTTGAGGCATGCATTTCTCATACAGCCAAGGAGGAAAATTAGGCCACTGTAAAACTTGAGAATCAGTGTAGCAAAACCAGACAAGTCAAACAAATTGCAGAGATAAAGAATTCACCTAAGAAACCCCATCACCAGCAAATGGTGCTGTAGCTTAAGGCTCTCTCTCCCCTGACTCTAACAAACATGAGTTACGAGGACAGTAGTAGTTGCCATCTGATGATCTGTCAGAAGTCTGTGCTCAAAGTTAATTTACGGTCACATTCAAGAAACCTGTGTTGTCTCCTTGCAGTTTTGCATTTGAATTGTTGCTCTTGCTGGAAGTTTTACCAGAGAAGCCAAAAACAAAGTGAACATGGAGAGCAACTCTCCTTCTGGGAACATTCACTTGTGTTTTGGACATAGGACAGCTTTAAATTTTGGGTTACGATGTGCGCACAAGCTGAATGGACATTCACTTATGAAGGATATGGTGCATGTAACACAAGCTGTACTTGTGCATAGGCGATGCATGTTTTACCACAACTCCTTAGGCTGTTAGCTACACCAGCTGTTGCATCAGTTGCGTTTCACTTGCCGTCTCTGCATTCTGCATGGCCTCTGTGTTGTAGCTGTAGTGCAAAGTCGCTTTCCTGTTGACCATACGATGGGAAGTCTAGGCTCTCAACCAACCACTGTTTGGCAAAGTTCTCCAAAGTACTTAATTTCTTCCCTTTCCTTTCAAGTTACTAAGCTAAAGTGCAAATGCGTGAATGTGTCATGAGGGGAAAAAAACCCCTATTTTTACATTACTTCACACCCAAGTAAAACTAGGAAGAACCAGCAAATCTTTCTCACATGCACACACCCACATCCACACTTTTCCCTCTAATCCCTGTGCGCACACTCCTCCTTCGTTCTTGCATAATGCTCTTGCACTAAGAAGAGTGGGTGGGCTGAAATAAACTGCTTGACACTCATCTGGCCTAAAGAGCTAAATCTTTCAAGATTTCCAGTCCCCACCACTTAATCATTCCACTGTTGTCTGTACCTCAGTTGATAATCATGTATGCATCTGTCCTTTCCAGACTGCCCAATTCTGAATGGTTACATCAAATAACCAAGCTTTATCTGTTAAAGAATGGCAATAATCTCTCTATTGATCTGTTTTCTTTATTACGAAGCCTTTCAAATTCTTCTTAAAACTGCTGAGGTGTGGACATTTTCTATCTCTGGTTAATATGTTTGCTCTCAGGCAATGCAGGCTTAGCAGCTATTTTAGATTTGGTAATACAGCAAGATAAAGAGTTAGAAAGTTATCAGAACTTTTCAGCACTCAATAACAAGGGCTTATTTAAGACCATCAGCATAGGGCATGACCTTAAGACTTTGCTAGTACTGCTGTCTGTTTAGTGCTGTCATGAGGAACTAGAGCAACTATGAAACAGCAAAACTAGTATTCTACAGAAGAGCTGCTTTTGTACAACTTGGATAACTTATCCCTCCATGATAGATCCCCAGATGCATGTTCAAAAAGCCCTCATTCATCCCTAACGGTCCCTTATTCTCCATTTAATCCAGTGCTGGGCTGTGGCCAACACTGACGAGTTTTAAGGAGGTGCACAGAGCACTTCAGGGTGTGTAATCAGAGATTTATTCTTCTAACAATCTGTCTTTTGAGCAATAGGAAGAAACACCACCTCGCTGTGGTCTCCTAACAGAGAAGCTGCCGTGTCCTTCCACTGTGTGCCAGTATCCATCATACTGATTGTCACAGCAGGAACTTGCTGCTTACCCTCAGCATGTTTGCCTGGTAATCTCAGGCGCTTCTGTAAGTGTATAGAGGTATCCAGTTGCTGGAGAATGAAATCAGCTCAACATATATTTGTCTGTCAAGGTTTGTGCTGACCAAAGGAAAATATGAATGAGCAGTCTGCACATACATAAACAGCTTAGAAGGTAATATTTTCACAGAAAACATACTTGTCAATAATTGTGACACTTCTGTGGCCTCCTAGCTCTAAAAAACACTGGTAGTGTTTCTGGTTTCTCTTTTTTCTTCCTACTCACTCCTATTTTTCAATTGGAAGTCTAATTTGTACGATACCTGTAACATCTCAGGGCTCACTTAATCTTCCTTATTACACCCACTCTTCATCATTCATGGGGGCTTCAATTATTTTGTTCTGTAACTTGCTACCAAATACAGTGCAAATTTAAAGATCCCTGATTAAATAAAAATAGGAAATGTAGTGGTCTGGCACTGAGCCTTGACCAGCAAAACAGATGTGTTTCTTTCTAATGAAAAAATACATATAGCCTGTAGAGCATCTTCAAAATGTATTGAGGGCTGTCGAACTTTCTCCTGCATTAACAGGGGAAAATGTTTTTATCAAATGCATTAACCATTGTTGAGTGAATGTAGCATATGGAAAAGCTAATGGCATCCCAACCCTGGAAATCAAAAGCCTCTCTGGGAAACGGCAACATCCATTTTGTTGGCTGTTTTCTGAGGTGCTCAAATAAAGGATTTCCTAAAGTTAAAGGTTTATTCTTCCTGCTTGTTCTGAGTTTTAACTTCCCTACTGAAACTGCTACCAAAATGTGATAAAAATGCTACCAAAATGTGTTGTGATGGTGGTTTGGGATTTTTGACCCTTATGAAAAGAGAGGTAGGAGAGACTTTCTGGCACTTCTACAGCAGGTACACAAGTGATTTAGGTAAGTGTATATTTGTATTTATAAACACAGATGTTGCAACCCAGAACTGAAATACTAGTGGGGAGCACATAGGGAGTTCAAGATTACAGGTAATAGACATAAAAAGGCATAGTTAAAACTGATAGTGAAACCCATAATTACACATTGTCCATGCTCCTATAGTTTAGAGTTTTATCACCTTGCAAGACGATAGTATCGTATAAACTTTCCTGTTAAAATAACATCTTTTCAATGGTGGTTTTTCACAATTTTACATCTAACAGGATTATCAGGTGTTTTGTGTGTCTGAAAAATTTGATCACATAGTTGAAAAATACAGTGATTGGATCTTGTTTGTTTTCTTAGGAAGTCTGTATGGCAGAATGACTGCTCATGAGAGCTGGAAGTACATAAAAATTAGTCGTATCTTAAAGTGTGAAAGGCTGCTATTTTTACCTCCCATGCCTGGCATTCGAAGCCTGTTTGGTTTTCTTCCCTGCCATGCCAGCAGCGTCATCGGCCTCAGGGGAGGGCTGGAACATTCTAGGTACAGGCATAAGCTTTTTGGGCTTATGCAGAGAGTTGTTGGGGGGGGATTCCCTCTTTAAACATTACAGGGTTTTAGGAATGCCAGTTGATGGAAGAAGTTGAAGCACAGTGTCTGGTTTAAAGCCAGGGAAAATTGTAGAAGTCTGTCTTAATTTTTCTTTTTTTTTTTTTTTTTTTTTTTTTTTACATCACCACTCACTTGACCGTCCTGCTGTTGCTCCATAGTGCAATAATCATGGCTTAAAAGATAGAGTAACTGCTGCTTTTTCCGGTTAATTGAATCAGATGTTTTCCCCCAGTTGTGTTGTTGTTTTGTTTTAAAGTATGTTTAATTCACTAGACCTCCCAGAGCATGTTTAGTAGAGGTAGATCCAGCTCAGACCAAACTGAGATAATCTTACAGAAATTCTGCAATGTCACAGAAAAATCCCATCTTAAAAGAAGTATTTTAAAGGATTAAGTTGGCTCATGCCAGGTATAATAGTCTCTCGTGGGCCTGGACAGCCTGCCAAGCAGTCACCGCAACAAATACCCTGACAGATCATCACAGTTCTATGCCGCAAGTTTAGAATGACTCAGAGTTGTCTGTTTGCACTCAAGTCTCTGATTTATTCTTTTCCTTCTATTTTCTCCCTAATCTGGGAGAAAATACAAAAATTCCTCTACTAAAAAAAAAAAAAACACCAACATCCCGGAGAATCTTTCTTTTTTTTTTTTTTTCCCAAAAAGATGCACAGAAAGAATTTAATTATAAATTTCTTTGTCTACATCATGATGAATTTGACCCAACAGTATTACTCTGTGGGGCTTTTCATTTTTGCACCAATAAAATTCTGTCCTGTCTTCTCTCATACCTTGACTACTGCACTTCCACCTTTTAAAATGCAGTCTTGACTATCCGCCATGTGTGTCTCATAACAAACAAAGCTCCTTTCCTAACTAAAGTTTCCAACACTGCCACTTCAGTCTTTGGATTCTTTCTGCTCAGCAAGTGATTTATCTCATTTTGGAGCTACTTTTCATGTTCTACCAAGCCATTGATTTTTTTTTTTTATCTTTTACTAGCCATGCTTATAACATGTGCCCAAGAGCCTTGAAAAAGGAGTCTTCTCTATGGTCAGTACTTGCAAAACAGAATAACCCAAAAAAGTATCATGGGTAAATGGGAAGATGGATGCAGAGGAGGAATGTGCAAGCACAGTGAACGACACGATAGCACTAATGGGGATGGTTTTGATGTATTTTGTGTTAAATAAGGCTGCTTAGGTTTAGCAGTCAGCTCCCCTGCTTTGGAGGAGTCAGGAAAGGGTTAACGTTTGGACTTGATGATCTCGAAGGTTCTTTCCAACCTTAATGATTCTTTGATTCTGTGTATGCAAGGGGAGGAAGTGAAATGGAGAGGGACGAGGAGATAGGAGGGAAGGAGCCAGCACCAGACAGAGACACGCGGGCAGACCCGGGGAAGCACTCTGAATTTCCACCCTCCCTGCCTGGCTGCTTTTGCAACTGCTCTTCCCATAGCTGCCATCTGCAGCCAGAAATTCTCTCTCATCTGTCCCATCTCCTACCAAATGCCCTGTGCTTTTTCCTCTGCTCACTGTTATGCATGGGAAGGCTTTCCACAAAGCTTTGCAAAACTCCTAGCGCTGTCCTCCCTCAGATTTTTCTCTCAAACTCACCTTTTTCTTGGGGTCCACAAAATTCTTGCTGATTATCAGGGTGTTGGGGGTGCACGTGTGTGCACACACATGTCCATTGGGGGAACAGGGTCTCTTCTTGGCATGAAATGCATGGTGTTTATTTTGGGCATGTTATCTGCAATTGCTTTCTGTATCTGCGTGTTGTATCTCAGCTTTACAGTTGAACTGTGAACCCTTGTGTGCACAGTGTTATAACGCACCTCTGCAGCACTCATCACAGAGTCTCTGTAGGCACTAACATACTGTTGTACCTCTGAGGGCTAAAGATTATTACATTTTTTGCCCCCAGTAAAACAACTGGGAAAGATCTCTAGTGCTCTCATAGTCCTGTTGTATTACACAGTGTAGCTAATCCCTGTGTGCTGTGGGTTGAGCTCCTTATTTATTGTGAGAGGCAAATAATTCCTCATTTTCCTATTTTTACTACACAGCTTTTTCTTTCTTTCCTTCTCCTTATTTTCTCTCTTATTTCTCCCACTTCATGCTTTGACCCTCTTTTCCTTCGCTGCAGCCTTCTGGGTTTGAGCGAGTGATTTTCTTAGAGTAGTTGGGAAGCTCTTCTGAGATAAATCTGTTTTGTTTATCTTCACTTTAACTCTTCTGTTTACACCGGCCTCCTACCTGCAGGTTCACAAGTCTCCATCACTGCTTTGAGGCCCGTTTTGGTGGTCCCTCCATCTCATTGATGCAACAATATCAGAGAGACTATCAGTGTGCTGCTCACATCTGCCTGCACTCATTAAAGTTCTAACTGTGCTCATCCCTGCCATCTCTCACATCCAGAGACGAAGGATAACTGATAAATCTGTTCATCCCTCAGTAGCAAGGCCTTTCAGATGTATGTGTGTTGGGTTTTAAAGGCTTTATGTGAGAATTCCCCTATGTTTTTTTCCTGTCTGTGAAAATCTCTTTCAAATCCCTCAGTTGCTAATGAATGTATTTGCTTAGGCCATCATTCCATGTTGTTTTTATTTTAACTAGATGTCTTCCTCAGAGTTAGTCCATATATGTCCTTATGATGAAAGAACCTGCATGATATGAAATCTTGCTATTAAATCACACTTCTTGCATTTGAAACTTGTTTCTACGAATCTGTCTTCTCTGTGTGACATCTCATCTTACAAAGATTAAGTAAACAAGTCCTCCCTACTTCTGGCAAGAAGCAAGGAAAATCGGTGATTAGTCACAAATTCTCTTGGTTCAGGGTCTCCCTTAATTTCATCCCCGTGGAATGGTGGCATCATCCATGATTGCAGAGCTCTGCAGGCTTCGCAGCGTTTGTTGTGCTGCTCAGCCTCACCTGGTCCATAAGGTCTTGTAGTTTGCCTCTGCAATTGCAGTGCAAGAATTGCAGCCTTTTTCTATAACGGTAGCATGCAATGCTAGTGTCCGTTATCTTGCGCACAGGATACTCTCATGAAGTCGTTCAGAAACATCAATAGCATGAAGGACTAGATGTCAATCTTATTAACAGAAAGTGTTTTTGTTTAAATCTTGACATGCAAATTACCACCAACAAGCATATTAGGCCAAACAAGAAGCGGCAAAATACAAATATTTTGGGGGAAAACCATGCAATCCAGGAGAGCTTGCTTCAGGTCACACACATGTTTATATGGCTTGACAGTGGAAGTTCACAAAATATGTGGACAGTAGGTATTGCAAGCCTTTGTGTGTGATTGAGTTCTCCATTCTTCATGAGTCTGTAGAAAAGCAATCGGTTCTTAAAGTAGATGAAATTTTTGGGGTTTGGGCTTCTGTCTCAAATACTACACAAAGTCAGATTTTCCCCCTCATGCAATTTTATACCACCATAATTCTGATGCTTTCACAGGATGTGACCTATCTCAATGGAGAAGGGGATAAATAATAACTACATCAATGACAATGTGTTCTTAAGCAAGTAAAACAAACCATGAATTTCAGGTGATCAAGTTAGTCTTGGTGCTTAAATCCTCCTTAGCTTGTTAATATTTAATATTAGTGTTGAGGACAGCTTTATTTTTATTTTGAATGCAGCGTACGGAAATTCCTAGCGTTGTTTTTTACTAGGTAATAAACCAGGTAAAACAGGTAAAAGAGTCTGTCAGAAATTGATAGATTCAGGGTTGAATCTTCCCTATACAAATTCTCTCTCTCTACCTTCAGATATTCTCACAAAAGAGAAATATCAACCCTTCCTAACACAAGGTCTTATACCAAGACTGAAACTGCAGCTTCAAGGGTAGGCAACCTATCAGCAAATAGACCCAGCGCACTAAGCTTGAATATAATGAGCTATGACATCTGTATCTAATAAGCGCTCTATTTTTGTTATATATTGGAAGAAATGGAAAGCAAGAGTCAAGTCTAAATAATCAAGACTTGTTTTAGATGCATTTCATTAGTACTTGTATGCAGTCACTGAGAGGTCACATCAAGCCACACTGTTCATTCTGTTATTGAATTACATTAAATAATTCTGAGAGTATTACAATAAGTAAAAGGAGCATTAATTTACACTACATAAGGCTTTGATTTGCATATTTAAAAGTATACAGTACATCTTGATGAGATTAACTTTGCATTAAGTATTTTTCCATTAAGTGGGTTTTTTTCTTGCAATGATCTATTCTGTGAAATTAAAACTGTATTTCTAAGAATCAAAGTGAGAAACCAGGTTTGAAAATCCTTGAAATACGAAGACATTCATAGCTAAATGGGAACTTTCTAGCTCAGGCCTCTTACCCACCAAATTAGATCTCATGTTAATTTTGCAAATGTACAATACTTTTTAGCACAGAGGAATTTCTATACTTTTTTTTTGTAAAACCTGGGCCACTGTATTCACAGTATCTGGCGTCCTGCTGTGACTTGTAAAAATAAATAAATAAAATCCACAAAAGTCTTGATGCTAACATAATTTTATAAATCGGACATATGCATGGCTTGCCTGAATGATGGCTGTTGCTGATGTGCTTTTTTCCTTAGTCTCCAGTTCCATAACGGCTCAATTCCCCATCCCTTTCATTCATAACAGAATCTCCATTTGCCTGTTGCGTGAGTGCGAGCTGGCCTCATCGCTCATAGAGAAACATAACTTCCATGAAAAACAAGAGCTGTTCCCTGGCAAGGGAATAAGCTGAATGCATCATACTTCTAATGATTTTGATTCTCCATAAAATCTGTAGATCAAATCCAGCATGATTTTTATAGTCATGGTTTTCAGACTTAACCTTTTGGTTAAAAAAGGTTAAATTTCTCTGCTTTCCTTCGCTTCTCTGCCCCCATCTCACCCCCTTGCCTTTTGTCTGTCTTCGCACCTGGCTCTTAAATGTAGTACATCAAACATCTTTTGAAGGGTTCAGAGATTAAAGACTGTAAGTTACAATTAGAACAGCTATAATGAAGATCAACTCTTAGTTCCTGCATAATGAATGGAAAAATGAATTATAGAAGACTCAAAGCTTTTAGCCAAGATTTGAACAGAATCTTTTGAGTCACTTTTTTTGTTGTGGTTTTGTTTAAAAAGAAGAAAAAAAAAGTAGCCTGTGCTCCTTCTTTTTGCATGCTGGAGGTTCAGGTCGTTCAGGGAGTAGGCTCAGGCTTTCGGGTGCTTGCTCAACATGGAGCATTTTAGAGTTTTGCACTCTTACCTGAGACACCTTCAAACTTAAATCCTTCTGTCAAGGCATAGTTAGGTTTTCAAGTGACTGAAATACATTAATTAGACATTAGATTGGGGCGGGGGGGAAAGACGTACATTTATTTCCCTCACGGTGAGTGATGGCTGACTCAGGCATGTCAAGTAAGGTGGTTATTGTAAGTATGATTGATGTGTCTCGGTCTGTGTTATTATCTGCACCTATATGCAAAAACATGTATTTTGCTTTAAATAGCAAAGGAGAGCCTGCATTGTCAGAGTAAACACGATTTTAATAGGATGATACAGCTGTGTGAGCCTTTAAAGGCATCTTTCTGAAAAAAGGAGTATGCATTAGTGTTTTAGGTGGTTTCATGTAGCAGCCAACAGACTGCTTCAGCAAGAACTTCAGCCGGTGGCAGTGCTATGGTGTACCTCTCCTCATAAGGAAGGTCATAAGACAAATAAGCTTGCAAACAATTTGAGTGTAGCTCTGCATGTGGCCGGCAGTAGGGTTGTGCTTGCCAAAGGCTTGCAGAAGAGTCAGCATCGCTGGCTGGAGGTGAGGCAGCACAGAGTGCTGAGGGAGGGTACCAGGGCCAGTTGATGTGAGTTCAAAATTCATCCTCAAAACTGAGCCAAGACACATCTGTAATGGAAGTAACCAGGGAGCTGTTATCATCTCTCACCAGCAAAAATAAGCACCCTTTGTTCTCTGAGGTATCATAATGTGTATGTGTGTAAGCCACCTGAGGGTTTGGTATCTGGTTTTCAATTTTGTGAGCGCCGTTTCTTTTCTAGAACAATTCAGGGCTTGCATACTTGAGCAGTGGTGCCATGAAATGACACCCCCTCTCTGCTCCCAGAACTAAAACTCTTTCAGAGCATTTGGGATATGCTGTGTTTCTTGTGCTGGTGGCTATCTCAGCCCATGTTTATTGGGGGAAAAAATGCTGACTAAGTATTTAATATGAGAAAGAATTGTCATCCTTTATGATTTGCCAGCTATTTGTTCTTTATGTTTATTTCCAGCTATAGCAAGAATGAAATTATATGAGGAAATTATTTAACGGCTTTCTGCTAGCATCTATATCATCTGCCAGCTTAGAGAAATATTTAGAATTACAACTCAACTGTCCCAAGAGGAAAAACTATGCACATCTAAAAGCAACTTCATCTGATTGTTGTGCCACTCAGCTTCAACTACAATGAGGAAGATGGTCCTCTGCCCAGTTTCGAAAGCATACTGCAATTTTTGGCTGAGTTTTGATAACTGTAACCAGGTTAATCACGTATAGAGATTTTTAAAGTGCGAGCAGCATGTTTCTTATGGGTCCCTCCCCTGCTTTGTGTCCAGCCTTCTATATTTATACATGGTGAACCAGAATAATCTTGGACTTAAAAGGTGATTGTAAATGCGTACCAGTGAAAGACATTCTTTATGTATTCTGCAGGGGGAGTTTCTGCTGTGTTTCCTGCATCTCTATACTAGAAAAGGACTTTCTCTGTCTTTATGAAATTCCATGAAATTTCCCTGTCCTCAGGAAATTCCCTAGGGAACCAACCACTTGATTTCAGACTGTTCTTCATTACTGAGTCCATGTTTTCACTCTACTACCCTAGTCCTTGTACATCTGAATGACAGTTAGCAGGAAGGTAAACACATCAACAAATGGTATATATAGAAAGATACCTCTAAAAAGTAGTTTGGGCTCACCTGTCAGGCACACAATGGCTTGGTATGTGGTCCTCCATCTGCAAAAACTTGCGACTTGATTGTTGCTCTGTCTGAACATCCAGTAAATAACTTAGGGCCATTTAATACTTCTCATCTTTCTCCCCATTTATTCCCCCGTGTGATCTGGTACAATTTTGTCCTGTGTACCTTCAGTCTTCACTGCATATAATACATGATTCATCCTGACCTCTAGGATGAAAATAAAGGGGTACTATAGTAAAAAATAACGAGTTTTTCAGATTCAAGGTACCACATTAGTACTTGTAATCACCAAGTGCTCAAACAGTAGGTCAACGCCTAGGAAGGGCCTTGAAATCATTGCTTCTGTGTTCTGTACCTTTGCAGCTGGCACTAAACTGCGTGGTAGGTCCCCATCATGCCCTGCATGTGCCAGACTCCTGGTTCTTCCATGCAGGATGTGGCTGAATATTACCAGAGCCTGCGTGCCTGGATTTCCCTCTCATGGAAATACAGGGAACCAAGGGATGTCTTATCCCACCATGGTATTAGGATATGTGCAGATGCAAACCTGACACCAAAGAAGCACTCGCCGGTTGTGTGGTTTTAGACATAGCCTGTACGTGCTTCGGACATTACCCCAAGGCGTTAGAGGACCTGGGTCTTAATCTTTCTACATCTCCGTTTCCCCACCTGTTGAGTACGTGCACTAGCACCTCCTTCCTATGTGTGAGAGAAACTCACTATTTAGATTGTGGAGTCCTTGGATCTCCATCTAAGAAGAAAATCTTGCAAAGTTTGTGAAAGAACTACCTACAGCACTGTGGGCTGTTCCTGCTCTAACATTAAGTTTTTCATTGTACACAAAAAAGGGGAAACCTCTCCCTCCTGCAGACCCTTTCTGTTTGTTAAAGGTGCATCAGTATCCACAGCTCTGCAGAGTTGTGCACATTAATAATCTTCATTGTGTTCAACTCTAATTCTGTGCAGGGCAACTTGTTGACTAATTACTCCTGAACTAGTTTGACATTTCTAGTGCACAGATTTAAAACATTTGGGAATTAAGAGATCTTTCCTTGTCTGCCAATTAATTGTTTTAAGAATAATCATCCCCCAGAGCCAGGAAGGAAGGAACATAACTGATCGCAGCTTGTTGTGCTATATCGGTCCAGAATCCACAGCGAGAATCAAAGGCCGCTCCTGACAGAGCGTTGTAGTTCTTTATTCCACCCCAAATTAAATTCCACTGCGACACGTCAATACAACATTTACATTGTACTGATTGCATCCTAGGCTGCCGAGCAGAGAGCAAGGAGCTAAGAAATGCTGATGATAACCCTCGCTTGTCAATCAGATGGCATTAGCAATGACTGCTTATTGGTACAAATCCACTCTGGTCAGATTTTAGTTTACTTTTTAAACTTCACCTCCATCTTGCGGTCAGGCAAGACATTGCATGCGAGATGGATTGCTCGCTGTCTTGGACAGTTCTTAAGCCCCAATTTTTCATGCCTGTTCACCATGCAGCTTTATTATGGTGTAACTATCTATTATAAGTGGGTGTTGTTTGATCTGGGGTTTTTTCCTTCTTTTTTGAGGGGTGGCTGTGTGGGGTTTTTAGCCAAAAGCTTGTGCTGGTGTGATTCAGTGTCTTGTTAGCAAAGCTGTTCTTTTTTTGCAGATATTTTTGACTATTTGTAAGCCAATGCGGATATGTGGATTTCTGTTATTGTAGCACTAATTTTTTACAGATTAATGAGCCACGTAAGGGAAGCAGCAGGAGTGAGCTGCCCGCAGGCAGGAGGAGGAGGGAGATGGATGCCTTTTGGCAGCAAAAAGCCATTGTATTAGTTCAGCTGTTAAATGAGATCTCCATTATCATCTCTCCTTGGGTCGCCACTGTCCAGTGTTTGTCTTCCTCCAGCACAGCTCTCCACTTCCTTAGAAGCCAGTGAGCCCTCTGAGGGTTTCTGAAGGCAGAGGGAAACTCACTTTCTCTCACATGAGAACATCTAGCCCTGTTGTTCAATATTGCATGACTGATGTATGGGTTAGGAAATTGCTTTTCAATAATGCAGAGAGAAAAAAGTTTAAAATTAAACATATCTTGTGACTAGGGAGCCTTCATTTTAAAGATTTACCTACATGGCAGCCATGAAAAGCTACAAAGAGGTATATTTTTTTTCCATCAGCAGATGAGCTAGCATTAATGGGAATCTAATTTCTGTTACCATTCTGTTTGGATAAAAGACAAGTGTGCTTCTCCCTGTAGTAAGATGATGTAGTCAGTAATTTGTGAGTCAGGTTTAAAAAAATATTTTTTTTTTCTATCAGAAGGCTTGATAATGTAGGAAAAGAAAGGATCAATTAGTCTCCTGATGCTTTAATGATCCAGAAAATAAGACTTAATCAGGTCAATTTATCTTGTCCATGGGCTCTGATCCTGCACCAGGCAGTTTTGTTATTGACTTCAAAGACGTGCAAGTTAAAACGTAAATGTGAAAAGATGCCGTATAAAAGGATATTAAAATTGTGAACAACTCACTGAATTACTTATACCAAGTCTCATTAATCAAGTCACAACTGTTAAACCTTTCTATTATGACTGTTTTCTTTCCTGGAATATTGCAAGTCATAGCCCAGTAACTCAATTTATATCCTAGAAAATTAATGCTGTTAAAGAAACAATCAGTGTGAAGATGCCTATGAGGAGGGGTTTTACTGAACTTGGGTTTATCTCCTCATAGTAATTTGTGAATTTATCCTTCTAGTACCATCTGCACATGCCTTCTGCAGTACCTGTTCTGTTCTTTCACTTGTCATGGTTTTAAGTACCTTTAATCATATCTTATTTTATCGCAAATTTGAGGTAATTGTCTCCCTTGTAAGAGGCAGCTGTATTTCTGAGAAAGACAACAGAGTATTTGGTTCATTCTTTAGATCTTTATTACTGCAAACCTGGCCTTTCTCTGTCAGTTTGGTAAAATGGACAAAATAAGAGGAAAGAATCTGAAATGGATTTCTGAAAATTATGACGTGTAGTGCAGATGCCTCCAGTAGCCACTTTTATCAGTGCTGTTCTGCACATCATTTTGTCACAGTATTTTTAACCATCCTTAAGGAAGAAACAATTTTCAACTGTTCAACTTCACACGCTCAGCTTTTGAATTTGGTAGGGCTCCTTCACCATAACTTACAAAAAGATCGTTCTAAAAGTGAGCTCTAGTGCCCACATTATCGTTTAATTATGCTGAAATAACAGTTTTGTTACTAATTACATAATAGTACCATCCACCCTTTACTGCAATTAAATTTGCAGTGCCTGACTATTAGAAACTGTGTTGCCATAATCAGGGTAGTTTCCTTTATTTGCTTATGCTGAGTTGCAGAATCTATAATTATATGCACGGATCATCAGTTTTAGACTTGTTTGTATAATTATAAGTAATTGAACATGAAAGCAATTTTGGAGTATCAGACTATAAAGTACTCTGTCTATTGTGGAGTTGGAATAATTAGTAGATTAGAGGGATGATTATCAGTTAAGAAAGAGCTTCATAATTTTGTAGCAATTTAAACATAAACAAAAAACCTACTTCATAAGTTCAATAGTAGCTTGCCTTGCTTACAATCAGGGATACTCAGATTTTCAAAGTTATTCAGCTATGTGCACATCCAGAATGATTTTGGGTTGGTCTAGTGTGGTGACAAATTAGCACAGTAATTTCTCCTAGTTAATACTATATTATGTACTGTATTCATCCGTGTGAATACAGGCATTATTAATAGCATAATTAAACTTATTAACAATACATTTCATTCCTAAAAATTCAGAGGCCTATAAAATGCAAAATAAATATATATAATGTGTCAGTATTCATTGTTCATAGAAAAGAGCTTCACCATGGAAGCAAACACTGAATTTGGAAGGAATTGCTGAAAAGCTCAGTACAGAGGAAAAGCAGACATTCTTCCATGCAAAAATACAGGTGTGTAAAAGTACATACAAGATGGTCTCAGATCAGACCCATAGGCTAGATTTTTCCTCTGCTGAGCTGCGAAATGCAGGCAGCAACTCTGCCGGTGTCACCCCAGGCAAGTTGTTTAAGTGTTCAGATGTTTTTATGCATTTACTCGCAAGGATGCTGCCGTTCCGAGGCCCTCAAGCGTTAGAGCGGTGGTCAGCTCATTCCTCCTGACGGGGAACAGGAAAGAGGCCTGTCTGGATGCTCTGGGCGCAGGACAAAAAGTAAGATCAGCATTCAGGGATTGGTCATCTTTTTTACTTTTTATAGTAGCCACAGATAGTTCTGTTAGTTGGGTCTTCAGAGTGCTTCCCCGCCAACGGGCAGCACTTGGAGCGCGCTGGTACCTCTCCCCCTCATATTCAGTCAAGTCAGATGGTTATTTTGGGGATCTCACAAATGGCTCTGATCACAGGAGACAGGTATTTGGGACCAGATTACAAAACTGTTTGAAGAAAGGATGCTTTCTGTAATTCTCACTTCCGGGGTAGTGGCTAGAAACAAGGCACGCACTTAGAATTTCTTTTCTTTTTCTCCCCCCAAAGGGAACAGTCTTCTATAAGCTTTCATCACCTTTATTTTGCTTACGTTTTATTTCTCTCACATGAAATATGTAAAAGCAGTAAGTGTTAAAAAGATAAGCAAATTTCCTTGGATTAATACCATTTTATACCAACCCTGAGCTGAAAATTCAAAGGAGCAAGTGAGCTAATCTCGGCAAAGCCCATGGGCAACCATAGCACCGTCTCGACAATAAATGAAAGGATATTTGCTTGCAGTGTGATCCATGGCTATTTTTTGTGTTGATGGTGAGATTTCAAGCCTAGATCATTTATTGCCCAGCTCCTTTTGTTTTTGAAGTGCTACTATGTGCTGGTGTGCCATATAGTTTATGTAGCACTGACATCTGGTGGCAAGAGGCAATACAAACTCCAAGTTGCAGTCCAGCAAACAAGGCTGTAACAATCTGCACGCTCTTCTCATTCATAGTGTGTTCCTGTATTTTCCAATAAATGCAGCATAGTGGAAAACTAAACAATCATGGAAGATTTTGGGCTTATTAATGCTGCTGCAGTATAAATATTAAGTAATAATTAAAAGCTGATGATAATAAAAACCAAGTAGCAGCTGTTAAGTGGTAATTAAAGTTGAGGGAGGGAAAAACAAAAATAAAGATGAAGCAAACTTAAGGCAATGTATTCCTTTCAGCTCTGTCATCTTTCCAAAGTCATTTTCAAGAAAAAAAACTGTTAAGTATGTCCTAATAAAATTATTAAACACTCACCAATACAACTTCTGGAAATGCTGCAAGGGAGAATTCTCTTCTGCTCCCTCCCTCTTCTAGTTAGGATTCACAAAGGGGTTCATCATCTTTCTTTCCGATCCTTGTTTTTCCCACTCCCCTCTTCTGCCACATTGCCTCCAGTGAAAGTCTCAAGCTTGCAGCTGGCTGTCATCAGAGCACTCAGTTAATTCCAATAGCACTGCCAAACCCAAGAGCTTAAAATCATGGGACATTCCCCAAAAGACAGTAAAACTTCCTGAGGTATTTTTAAATTAAATTTGCAGTGCTTTCTGTTTGCATCCTGGTGTTTGAGGTGTGAGGGGTCACATTTTCAGACTATCCGTACAGTTCCAAGGGTTAAGGGTTTGTGTTCTTTACTTTCCTTATTTTTCTTGGTAAAATGTGGTCTCAATGCACTCACCTGGTTCCACAAGCTGGGACCCCCAGAGTGCTGCCAGCTCCTGGGAGTCACCGGAGAGCTGCGGCTTGGCTGCACCCAGTACCTGAGCTACACAAGTCTCCATCCAGCCAAAACCTCTCCGTGTCTGTAACTCGTGTTCAACCAGAACCTTGGATTCTAACAGATGGTCACATCACGTATAGCCCTCGCCTGAAATGTTAGTGACTCTTAATAGCATCTCCCTTTTCCTGAGCGTATGCATTAAGATATTTGGAGATACTATACACAGGATAATGTTTGTTATTATTAGTCTCAATAAGCCATAGCTTAAACTCTCTGTGAACTTGCCAGATTTTTGTAAGTCAAAAGCTATTTCCTGACAGGCAGAGCTGGTAATTCTTTGATACCATCTGCTGGGGGCAACATCTGTTAAATAATATCATACTTTGCTGTGTGACTAATGCTACGGTCTGTAACAGCAATGCAGTCAGGACGAAGCACGTAATAATTACATACAGAATCTCTGTGCTTGTAGGGGGTAAATTATAAATAACCCTGTGATGGTAGAAAACAAAACAGCAATGGCCAGAGATCCTGATTGTGTTTAGGTGAGATGATGCTAGTTTATAGCTTCACATAGACGAGTATTCATCTGGTAGATACACGTACAGACAAATGGTTAACTTCATACAGAGTGCAAATGGACCATGCAGGTCAGTCAAATTTTGCACAAACATAGTTTCTGTGCCACAGGTGTTGCGGTAAATGCTGCTCTGCTGCTGCTCGGTAAAGTCTGGTGACTAAATAGCTAAGTCACTTGCAGAAATTTAGTCTCTTTGCACTGGGTATTGCAGTCTCTTGAAGGCGTAAAATAATTCATTGTAAATGGTTCTAATGATTAAAGTAGGACACCAGAAAACACCTGCTCTGCGCAAATTGTTTCATGTTTATTGACCAAGCCATAGAGAAAAGAGGATTTGTACCCAGGTTTAACACAAGTATAGGTCTGATCACAACTTCAAGATGAAAGAAACAAGAAAGACTGCAAGTCTCTTCACAATTTATCAACTTTATACACAGTAGGGTGCAACAAATGCATGTTTGGTAATGTACTTTATTTTCTCTCTTTATTATATTAACCTTTGTTGTGGTTTAAATCCAGGCAGCAGCTAAGCCCCACGCAGCCTCTTGCTCATTCTCCCCATGGTGGGATGAGGGAGAGAATCAAAAGAGTAAAAGTGAGAAAGCTCGTGGGTTGAGATAAAAACAATTTAATAGTTAAAGCAAAAGCTGCACATGCAAGCAGAGCAAAACAAGGAATTCATTCACCACTTCCCATCGGCAGGCAGGTGTTCTGCCATCTATAGGGAAGCAGGGCTCCATCACGTGTAACGGTTACTTGGGAAGACAAATGCCCTAACTCTGATTGTCCCTCTCTTCCTCCTTCTTCTCCCACCTTTATATGCTGACCGTGACATCGTCTGGTCTGGAATATCCCTTTGGTCAGTTGGGATCAGCTGTCCCAGCTGTGTCCACTCCCAACTACTTGGGCACCCCCAGCCTCCTCGCTGGTGGGGTGGTTGAGAAGCAGAAAAGGCTGTGGCTGTGTGTAAGCACTGCTCAGCAGAAACGAAAACATCTCTATATTATCAACACTCTTCTCAGCACAAATCCAAAACATAGCCCCATGCTAGCTACTATGTAGAACATTATCCCAGCCAAAACCAGCACAGCATCTTTGACTGTTATCTTATGTCAAGCCTATTCTTATGTTTGGGTGATTGTAGCAGCTACAGTATGTTGTATTACCTTCCTACTTATTTTGAACTCCGGTGCATTTCACTTAGGAGAAACTCATAGATGAGAAACTTGTTTGAAGTTGTTAGATAGCATTGCTTTTATAATATTTGATCATTTATGAAATTCGGGAACACAGATTCACGTATTTGTTCTAGGACATGCTCACATGCTGGCAGATGTTTAGTGTACCCACCGGGAACATATATTTTATGAGCACTAAACTGGATTTGCAAGAAAGAAAGAAATTCACCATGGAAATAATTCAAGAGGGAAATGGTAGAAATAATTCCGTTTCTTTTATTAAAAAACATCTATCACCACCATATCCTTTTAAAAAAAAATATACAAGTGTGGGTACATTTAGCGGAGCAGGAATTTTATAAAAGGCAAAATAGGCACAGACATAAGCAAGTGAGTTCCTTTACTTAACCAACTAGTCCAATTGAATTCTTTACAGGATATGGGCCCTGGGGATTGTGATGAGTGGTTTAATTAATTTTAAACCATCACATTTAATCAAGCACTGTGCATTTTTAAACTGCTACATTCATCCCACTTCTAGGAAGGCTGTTTCAGATCTTTTTATCATTAGTAGTTTATGAGATTTTGGAGCTCTAGGTTCAGTGTGAAGCAAATCTCTTTAATTGACATCACCACGCTCTAAAACTAAATGATTATTCTCAAAGTCAAACCTTAGACTTAAACTCAGTTTACAAGAAGAAAGAAACATTAGATATTTCTGAGCTAAAGTTTTAATGGTGATATGATTCATCTGCAAAGCAGCCAGAGTCCATTCCATTTATCTCTATGATGAGAAGCTCCAAAAGGTGTACATGACAGGACAGTGGGCAGAAAAAAAAAGAAAACATACCTATAACAATTAGTTTCATTTTGATGAACAAATTTTTGAATCAGACAACTGAAATGTTTGGCTTACATTTTTGTAACTTTATTCACTGAGTAATTACCAAAGCAAAATAACGACATCTTAACCTCTTACAGTTGTACTAGATAAGCTTTGATAAATTTAAAGGTAAGATAAAAGAAAGATAAAGGCTCTCGCTATGTTCTGATTTTTTTTATTAGATGCAAAAGAAAATACATAAATTGCAGCTTTTGACCTTCTATGTGGAAGCAACATGCTTGCAACCAAAGAAGCTGGTTTGGGCTGTATTCTTTGCTGTTAAGCACATTTGAGCTTTGCTGATGCTATAAACCCAGTCTGATTCTTATCTGGACGCAGGGACTCTGCTCGAGGTTTTCCACAACACACCCCACAAGAGGCTAAGAGGATCTGGAGCAGGTTCTGTATCCAGGATTAGCCTGCAAGTGTGGGGACAAGTTGCACAGAGCTTCTGCAGACCTGCTAGCTTCCTTCCTTCGGTGTGCACCTGTGCTTCAGCCCTCCTGTGTGGCATCCCTTGGGGCAGCTCTGGAGTCCTGGAAACAACCTCTTAGTGAAGCGATCTGGACATGTCATGCCTCTTAGTGCCATTATTGCACTGTTCATAGATTCAAGAAAACTTACTGGACATTTAAGGTCAGTTTTGATAATTCTCTTCTGAAACTACATGGGCAAAATGCATACTTTTTTAACAAGCACTGAGTTAATCTTAAAATTAATCTGTGCTTTTTCACAGAAGGTTTGTGTAGTGGATTTCAGGCAAAGTCTTTTGGGGAAATCTCTCCTTGTTAAACATAGACTGCCATGAAATTTTGAAGCATGAGATCTTACAGTTTTAAAGAGTGTTTTTTTCCTTCATAACTTAATTCTAAATAGCAAGTTAGTTTTGGAGAGTTTGCACTGGCTGTAAGAGAAGACGAGACAAATTTTTTCTTTACCTGGTGGGTGGGATCACTATGCCTAAGTACTTTGGAATGAGGTATGGTTATCAGCCTTCAGTCTTTATTAATTGCAGTGGTAATACTACAATAAAACACAGAATTTCTGGCAAACTGGAGCCTCTTTAAGTAATCCTAGTGCAAGCTCAATCTTTGCCTTAAAAAGTTTACACTCTAAATTGGCAAAATGGCCAAGGAGTTGAAGGGAAGTGCTTGCTCAGGGGAAGGTAAAGTAACTTGCTCAAAGTCATCCAACTCATTCATAACAGAACTAAAAATGTATTTCTCGGTGCTCTCAGAACTAGATGAAGGTATTCTAGCCAGTGACAGATTTAAGGTTTGCTATCTCACAGTCCTTCTGATCAAAGTCTCAGGATTCACAAGCAGTAAAATTTATAGTGATTGCTTCTACGCCTGGAAGGACTTGAGGTATCAGATCTGAAAACTGCAGGAGTCTTATATAAGGGACAGCTGTACTGGGTCACTTTTAGGTGCTTCTAAAATTGTATCAGACAATTCTCTACCTAGAATGTAAAATAGGATGAGTAATTTCTGCCTCCCCTCAACTCTTAAGCCATTTTGGGTTTTCTGTAGGCTAAATGTTTCACTGTCTTTTGTTAAAAGAAATACAAAGTGAAAACATCCCAGGTTCATGACTTCATGATAGAATACTAAGAAGCTCTCCAGCAAAATGGTTTCTTTTTTGCTACCTGCAAACGCTGATCCATCAGAATTACAATGTTCTTTGGAAAGAATTATAAAAAGAAAGCAGGTGAACTTTTGCTGGAAATCTCTCTGGTTTCCTTTGCCTGGTTTCTCGGCATCCTGTGGTTTGCCTTTTAAAGGAGCTGAGATTGTGGAGAGAGCTGGCAGTGCTGGTTCCCCAGCTCCCAGGCAGGCACCTCATCTGCTGGTGCTGCCTGCTCAGGCAGTGGCTTATCCCCTCAGCTTAGGGCAGGGATGAAAAGCATGCAGAAAAGGACCGGACCTCCTGGCCCGCCTGACTAAGGAAAGAAGGGTGTCACTTGCCTATGAACCTGTCTCTAGAAAAGGAGAGAACCTGCACAAAATTCTGGCCCATGATCCTTTAAGCATTGTTTAATGCTTCCTTTTCATGGAGAACTGGTGTTTGGGAGAATGAAATACTGGTTTTTGTCTTCCGTGGCACAACAAAAGCATACATAAGAAACCTCCACAAGTTGAAATTAGCTTTTTTTTTTCGCCCCACTGCCCCCCTGAGGCTCTGTGCATTAATATATTTACATGTTAGAAAGAGGAAGGAGATGATACTTCAATATTCTTCACTTGGATGCAATTCTTGGTAAGTGTTGGTTGGGGGGAAGACTTTCAGTGTGAAAGATGCTCAGCACTAGGAATGTCTGGGATTTGCTGTCAGCCGCAGAACAGTGCAGACTTCCAAAGGACCCAAGTCTCCAGGGTAAGGCCCAGATGTTTCATGTTAGCTGTGGAGGGAGGCTTTCCTGAAATACAGGCACTCTGGAGCACAGCTATACAGCATTATGTCCTAATGAGCCTGTCTGAAATCCTGACCAAAAGACCACAAAGGCTTGCTGAGACCAAGGCTGCAGCGTAGATTTCAAGATAAAAGAGATCAGGTTTCTGCTGCTGTGAGCTCTCTATCCCCTGCTATGGAGGTACTTTAACCTCTTTTCTTTCTTAACTGGACAATCTACTCTATGCCTTTTTGAGACATGGTATAGAACCTGAAATCTTTTTGATGTGGTTTTCTTTGTAGTCCCTTAACTTTATTTCTCTCTGAATGAAAAGGTGGAGGTATTTTTTGTTCTTTATGTATTTTTCCTCCCCCAGGTACTGTGGTATGATAATCTATTTCACAGTTTTGGCAACCACCTTGGAATATCTGCCACTTCTGCTGTTTAAAAAAAAATACATCTGTTTTATTAGGAACAAAGTGATTTTGTGGCAATAAGATGAGAACAGGAACTCATAAGGCTGAAGTTTTGCTGTGAGGGGAGGGAGGTGACTCTTTGGGTTGACATGGCCGCACAAGTGACCTCATCCAGTACAGAGCTCCAGGTTCTCAGTAGTGAATGTATAGAAGAGAATGGAGGTTGGGAGCTGGGGCCATAAACTGGTTCACGTTGTGCCAAAAGAACAAGTAACGCACTATTCTTCTTCGACTTCTAAGTGTCCCTCAGGGGCCTCTCTAAAGGATTTGAGAGTCCATTTTCCTGTTGTGACTGGGTGTGTGAATGTGTGTCAAGGTTGTCAGGCAAGATCCTTCTCTAAGACAAAACCTCAAACAACAAAGTCCTTACCTTCACGGTCAGAGATGTTACTGTTTTTTTAAAACAGGAATTTTGTACATCTCAATTTCTTGTTTTGTTTGATTTGTCTGATTGGTTGGCTGGTTTGCTTTGACTTCCCTCTTGCCCTTAATTTTGGTTTCTTTCTTAGGACACAGATTGGTATTTAACCTGGGAGGGTTTGTGTACAAGAAGCTTTGATCTGTTCTATAGCAGCTACTGGTGCATCACACAGCTCTGCACCATGTGAAAACCCCGTGCGGAATAGAATCAAATCCTACAGAGATCCCTGAAGGGAGGTTCCTACAGCGTCTTCTTGCACCTCCTGTGGAAGTGTGACCTTTTTCATTGACAATTTGGGAATGTCATATGTGTTGTCATTGATTTGTGGCATATTAGACATTAGCTCTGCAGCTGAATTAAGCTGAGTGGCTTTTTTTGTGTGAATTCAGCTTAGGTTTGGGTTTTTTTGTTTGATTTCTTTGAATAAATTTAAGAAACCAAAAATCTTTGTGGTACCAATATGAGAACACTTTTTTTTTTGGAGTGGAAAAATTATTTCTTTAAATTTGAGATTAGAGAAGCAAAAAGGCTGCTAATTGCTAGGATGTAAAAGACAAGATGGTCTCATTGCATTGCAAAGGTATCTTTATGGGCAAATTGGTGAAATCTGACTATTGGTCAAGTTAGTCAGCTTTGACATCTTCCCAAGTGTTGTGCTAATTGTGAGGGTGATCCTTGATGTCATGAGCACAGGCCCACTCATGCCGGAGCAGTAAATGCTTTTTGACACAGCATTTCACAAGAGTCACAGCAGTAGGTTGTGCATTGTGCTCAATCTGATTGCACATAGCAAATAAGGGAAGTTGGGTGGTTTCCAACACCTGAACACTTAAGCATGCAACTTAAGCGTGTGGCTGCACATCTCAAAGGGCTACAGCCCAAAGGAGAACATGTTAGAGCAGGAGAAAAGAGGCACGTCATCTCACGGTAGTTCAATGGGATTCCCAAAACCAGTACTCCTCTGTGTCCTCAAGGTGGTCCACAAATACAAGGGAGAAAGACATTTCTTTCTAAAGTTGGTACCTCCAGCATGGATTGCATCATTTACGTTGCATTAATCTTAAGTGAGCTCTTGATATTGTGTCAGGGTTTTGTAGTTTCTGGTGGAGAATTTGTGTGGGTTCTTTTGAACGTTACTCTTGAAGTGTGCAAACGTTTGGTTTTTTTTCATTCACTGTAAGTACTGCAGTCTGTGCTCTCTCAAACATTAAATAAGAGAACAGAAGCATTTTCTGAAAAGTTAGAAAGCAGAGAGGTATTAAAAATACTGTAGTAGGAATTAGTGTATGAGTCAAATCCACACCTCCCGAAATTAGAGTTCGGATCCAGCCCTTCAGGTTTGTTGTGACAACAAACAGCCAGTGCAGCACACAATTGCATTTCCATTGGTTACATCTAGTCCAAAGGCAGGACAATCCCACAGACTGGCTTTCCAAAATCTCTCTTTTGTAGTGCTCAGATGCCTATTTCTCTCCAGTTAATGGTTGCCAGCTTTTGGTACTGGAAAAAAAGGAGCTTTTGTTCATTACTTTGCTAGAAGGAAGAAAAAAATTATTTGCACAAATATTTCCAGCCAACCATCTGGATGTCCCTGGGTACTTCCCTTGTTTAAGAAGCCCAGAGTGGTTAGAGTGAGGCGTCTTCTGCACATGTCTTCTGATAATCTTCTTAAATGGGGGGTCAGAAAAGATTATTCCTTTTCAGTCCTTAAAAAAAACAAAGGAATAATAATTTTTAGGGCATTTTGCTGCTGTACCTGTCTGATTCCAGCTCTGTGAAACGCTGACTTTCTCAATGCTCACAGATCTTTGTCAGGTCATTCAGGCCACAATTCTCCCCAGGGCATGAGATGAATGCAGGCACTGAATATTAAGGTTTTGCCCGAGTGCCATGCTAAGCACAGAACTTAAAACCTGGATTTGGAGATTTATTTGTCTCTGCAGCTTCCTGAGCCCTCAGGAACAAGCTCTTTCTCTAATACACAAGGCTCTGTGTTTCACAGACGTGTTTTGTGCAGCTCTTCTCCCTGATCTTACCTGGTATAGAATTTGACCTATTTGATCTCAGGTGAGCTGTATTAGGCAAAATGTGGGCCCTGCATGATATTTTCTTTACTCTGCAATGGCAACTTCATTTTCCATTCTCACCTGTTCCCAGAAGTATTTGGGAATCCCAATGGATTTTTTTCAGTATTGCGTTCTGAAGTAGACCATTTTCCCCTGGGTTGTATTGCCACTATCCAAGAGTGTCAGCAGCTCTCTTCAGCTGCTTCGTTTTACCCTTGATTTTGTTTAAAACCTCCCTTGTTTAAAATGCAGCAATTTCTAAAAATAAACATATCTTGAAAGAATGTGAGAGATACGGCTGTTGTGAAAACCACCAGTACTGGCATATGAGATGTTTCAGATGACCCCTGCATCCACCTCCATGTCAAAGCCAGGTAATAGCTTTGTCATGGAAATCCTGCTTTGCCATTCTCTCTGTCACTTACTAACTTGACAGCCCAAAATTCAGTGGAACTACTTGCAAGCTAAGGTGAGAGAATTTAACCCAGTTTTTTGCATAGGCAGTTCCAGACCTTCAATGAGACAAGAAATTAGCCTGGTCTATATTTATATTCACTGTTAGGGCAATGTGGATTTTCTTGAACTTCTCATTAAAGAGCTTCAGGTAAGCATTCCAGAGCTTTTAAAGAAATTTATTCAGTAAAGATACCACGCAAGTCGGTAGATCTATGGAAGGTTAAATTCTGTTCCCAGGTGCTGGCCAGAATTCCTAGCCAAGGTATAGAGACACCCAATAAATTCTCCCTGTGACTTGAACTGCTTTTCTACAATTGCTTTTAGATTTGACCTTGAAGCCAAGTCTCATCATGTTTGCTTCTTCCTCCTGTTCTTTCCAAATGCGACTTGCCCAGCCCTCATGAGTCTACAGCCTATCTTTTTATTAGCAGTCAACAGAGCTATTGGTCACATTTGATGCCCCTCTCAAAGGATACCGAGGACCAGCAATTTTCATTCTACTGCTTTTGTTACGTCTCTGGCTACAGCATCCAGATTGATTGGAAGTGGGAAACTCACACATCATCAAACCAAGCAATTCTGCCTGTACTTTTGCCCTAGTATAGCTGTCTATGTATTAAAAAGGATGTCATGTGCAGTTATGGTGGAACTATGTACTTATTCCTCACACAGGTGCACAGTTACTTCTCTTCATGTGGGCCTTCAAGATAGAGCTACTGCCCTTCTCATTGGGAAGGACTTGGAGCAAGCTTGCATTTTAAGAACTACTGGAATATGTGATAATGAAAGTAACTGTTCTGAAAACAAGACTGCTTGTGTAATGGGTGCATCCCATGCAGAATTTACACTTTGCGTCATCTGATGCGGCATGGCATCCAAATGCCTTCTGTACAGTATCATGGCTCTGGATAGCTGAAATCGTGTATGGTGCAAGACTGTGGAAGGTTTCTTTTGTATACACTTATACTACCCATAGCATGAAGGTCTTTGCTAACTTAGTTGTGCTAAGGTCCTGTCGAACAGCCAGGTGGGAGTGGGGCTGCAGTGTGGTAGGTGCTGCACAGGGAACCAGCAAGAAGGGAACTCCGCCAAAACCCGTTCTAGTCACTAGACCTGTAACAGGACTTCATTCTGCATTTTTTTTTAAACAGTGGGTTATTCATTAAGAATTGCTTAAGATGTGGGTCTAGAAACATGTTAGGTGTCAATACTCCATTGATTTTTAGCCTTAGCTTTCCCTATGGCTTTAGCCAAATAATTTTACTATCCTATCTCCGTGGGCCTATATGTAATCTATGAATTTCAAAGCAGTGTTGTAAGGATTAATTGGTTACTTTTTCTGTTGAATGTTGTGGAAAATGAAAGACGGTGTATAAGCATTACTATTGTTTCCAAATAATTTTTGTTTTGTGAATTTTCTCTGAAATACAGCATGCTAGAAATATTTATATTATGGACTTCTCTTTTTTTTTTAACATGCATTCAAATTGCTTGTGTCAAACTCTATGTAATATGAACTATATTAGTAAATTACTCAAAATATTACAGACAAACGACTGAATTCAGAAACTCCCTCTCTATCTTATAGTCCCCTGAAATGCCTCCTTATTTAGCGATACTTAATCAAATTTAATCTGCAGTAAATCTCTCTGTGTCATCAAAACTCTGTGAGGCACTACTTGTACATTGTTTCTAGTGAGTTTGAAGTAGACAAGGTTTTGGATTTTTTGGTTTTTTGTTAAAGGTGCTAAACTGAGGAAAGGAAAAATAATTTGATGGACTTGCTTCACAGAGATACAGCATTAAAAATAAGTGTCTAGCAAAACTAGGATAAAGTATTGCAGTCTCTGTTTCACATATATGTTCTGTTTGACACCAGATTGTTTTGCCCATTTTCCACTTTCATATGTCTTAAAGGTTGGGGTTTTTTGGGCGGTTTTTTTTTTTTTTTTTTTTTTACAATTTTGAAATGGGTTTTAATGGGTTTTATTTTGTCATGTTTATCTCTATCATGCAGAAACAAAAGACAGTTGGTTTGGACACACTGTACTGAGTTCAGTGAATCCAGTGGAGCTGCACCAAGGATGATGGCTGCCCAAAATGTTCAGCCTTCTGTGTGGTGCACAGCACGTGACTTCAGTCCATGCTGCGGTTTCTCACGGAACCCCAGCACCCCGAGTCATGTGAACATGCCAGAATCACAGCTGTTTAGGGTTTATTTTTAAAGCACAGAAAGAAAAAAAAAATAGACCAACCACACATAGTGAATCAAAGTGCAGCTGCGCAGAATGCTCTTCTATATTTATTACTGTTTTTAAAATACTAAGGTTTAAGATCTGGGGTTTTTTTAGACCGCACATGATGAAACTGGCAAGAGGAAAACATCTGATTCTTCAGTAAATGTTGATCCCCTTCATGAGAGGAGTCCTTGAGTTTCTAAGCAGTTGTTATAAGCAACTAACCTGAGTCACAACGTAGATGAGGCTGGAGACTGAAAAATTGTGTTGAGGGGACAACTTCCCTTTCCTGGAGCAGACAAGCACAGGCCTCTCAAGATGAAACTGGGCAATGCTGCGTGTCAGGACACCAAAGATGTTCATGAGATGACTGTCAGACATTGCTTTCCTAACTGTTCAGAAAGTACTTAGTAGCGCTAGTTGACTTGCTGCTTCTTGTTCAGCTAGTGATTTACAGGGAACAACAGCGGTACACGCTGCTGTCTTTCTCACAAGACAGGCAACAGATTTTGATTCAGATCCCCATTGTACAGACTTTACTCTGGTTTTAAGCTCCCCTTTTCTCTTTATTGTAAAGGTTTTTCTGCCAAAGCAAGATACAAAGTTTAACAAGTGCTATGTGTGCCTTCCAGGGGTCGATAATTTTAGAAAAGTAAAATCACAGAAATCAGTATATTCCGTCAGCTTTCTCCTTTAAGCCTTTTCATGAATGCTAGTTTTCCTTTAGATTAGAGTCCAACACCAAATCTACCCCATCACTGAGTCCCCCTTAAGTCTGGGGACTCCCACTTCCACACCCACATTTCCAGCAACCTGAGTGGACTTAGATGGCTTTTTTTTTCCCAGTTTTTGAAGTTTCATTGATGTCATACCCAAAGCAGAAAGGTTTTTGGAGAGGAAGAAGATGCAGGAATCCTGAGACAAATCCAGGCTCTGGGTTCAAGTGCTGTCTGCTGGGAGATCAGCCCACATTTGTATCACTCTGACCACCAACATCACCAACTCAGAATGACAGGCTGGATCGATGGGCGGAGGTCAACTGTATGAGTTTTAACAAGGCCAAGTGCCGGGTCCTGCACTTGGGTCACAACAACCCCATGCAACACTACAGGCTTGGGGAGGAGTTGCTGGAGAGCTGCCCGGCAGAAAAGGACCTGGGGGGTGCTGGTTGACAGCCGGCTGAACATGAGCCGGCAGTGTGCCCAGGTGGCCAAGAAGGCCAACAGCATCCTGGCCTGTATGAGAAGTAGTGTGGCCAGCAGGAGTAGGGAAGTGATTGTGCCCCTGTACTTAGCACTGGTGAGGCCGCACCTTGAATACCGTGTTCAGTGTTGGGCCCCTCACTACAAGAAGGATGTTGAGGTGCTGGAGTGTGTCCAGAGAAGAGCAACGAAGCTGGTGAGGGGTCTGGAGCACAAGTCTGATGAGGAGCGGCTGAGGGAACTGGGGTGGTTCAGTCTGGAGAAGAGGAGACTGAGGGGAGACCTTATCGCTCTCTACAACTACCTGAAAGGGGGTTGTGGCGACATCGGTGTTGGTCTCTTCTGCCAAGTAACTAGTGATAGAACAAGAGGAAATGGCATGCAGTTGTGCCAGGGGAGATTTAGGCTAGATATTAGGAAAAATTTCTTTACTGAGAGAGCGGTTAAACATTGGAACAGGCTGCCCAGGGAGGTGGTAGAGTCACCATCACTGGAAGTATTCAAAAAAATGTGTAGAGGTGGCACTTTGGGACATGGTTTCGTGGGCATGGTGGTGTTGGGTTGATGGTTGGACCTGATGGTCTTAAAGGTCTTTTCCAACCTTAATGATTCTGTGAGTGAAAAGGTCACATAAATGGCAGAGTTAGGTATGCACCTTTCCCTCCAGTGACTCCTCTTTTTCTGTGCTCATTTTCTGGACCACTGACTTCTGTGGCCACAACTGTCAGCTGCCCCTCTGCTCCCTCCTCAGTGGAGGATGGCAGCACATAGTGATCGGGGCACTTTGGAAAGGCTGAAAGATTTCTATTTGAAAGTGCTCCGGGCTGGAGCAGATCAGAAGGAAAGTTTCAGAGAGATAGACATCACAGACCACAGGAGGGGCAAGGAGACACCCATTCCTGCTGTGGGTCTATGTACCTCCGTTAATGCCTCCTCCAGCAAGATTCTGGTCTTTGGCTGGCTCTTGGATGCATTTTGGCAGCATTGGTAATATCCCTGACCATAGGAAGAATTATAAACAATGGCTGTTTTGTGTGGGGACTTGAATGCAGAGACAAGACTGGTAGCAATACGTGTTTCGTGTGGGGAATGTGGGAAGGGACATCCTGGGAAAAGAGAATGAACAATTACATGACGTAATTTGTAAAATCAGTGTATCGGTAAAAATAAAACTGGCTACCTCATTACACAACTTAAATAGAAAGAAAACAACAAGCAAAACTGATCAGGGAAGAAATATTACAAGCAATTTGTGAAAGAAGTTGAAAGTCAGCTAGAAGCAGTCTATCGACTAAAGCAAACAAAATGTTGCATGGTCCTGGGAGGTGAGGGGTACCTAAGGAGTATGCCTAACCACATGTGGATGGTGGGACATGACAGCATCCACCAGAGCCAGGGATCTTTTTACTGGGGCTGACATCCTAACACTGCGCCTGGCCATGATGATGTCCAACCCATAGCTGCAGGAGTCTGTCATTAGTCAGATGTGCCACAGCAATGAATCCAAATGCTCCTTAAGTTTGGGCAGGGAGGAGGAGGAAAGGGCTTGGACTAGGTTTTAAATCAGACACAAACTCCATGGTTGATCCCACCATAACAAAGGCCAAGAGATCCCTGTGCTGCACTTGCATTTATGCACAACTCCCTGGTAATTTTTTCATGTTCTGCACAGTAAAGACTTTCCAGAGTATTATAGAGCTGGTCTAACCCAAAATCTCAGATCCAAATATTTTTAGCAGATCACTTTAGACTTCATGAAACACTGAAATGCTCTCCTAATTGTGAGCAACTTTGAACTTTGGAGAAGGCTTGTGTGGGACTTGAATTTGAATTTAAAAGTTTCAACTAATTGTATGCTATTGAAACCTCTGACCCCCCAAATCTGATAAACTCATTCATACATATCCTCTTCTCCTCAGTAGCCATTCCCTTATTGAGAGTGTGTTACAGCCTGATTGCCTGCTTATTTTCAACTTCATGTATGCATGGATTCTTTCCAACTCAGGTGAGGTTTCCATGTTTACACTACTATGTAACTTAAGAGTTTTTCTGTGACAGCAAGCCCTGGGTGAGTGCAGGCTAGTAGAGTTACAAGGTGCTAACTGCATAAAGATAGTGGTTCCTTGTCATTATTTGATTTTATTTAGCACTCTCGCCCCAGATCAAGAGCCTGAAGAGCCTTAGCATGGTTTGAATCCTCTAATTGTGCGGCTGCAGCCATGTGACTGCCTGGCTGAGCAATTCCCTGCAGAAGGAGACAAGCTGCATGTTAAAGAGCTCAACAAATAGTGTTTAAATCATGAACGAGTGGCAGTAGTATCTGATACCTATGCCACTTTGCCTGAAATCTACTACTACTGCTGCAGCTGCGTGGAGGCTTGATTTGTGGTAGCAAGCTTAGTGATCAGAGGGGAAGAGCATGGGTGGGAGGGAAGGCTAGCTGGACCTTTGGCTTGTTTCCTTTCCCTTTTGACATCCCTCTGTCTCTGAAACCGGTTTCATCTATTATTTATCAGAACGAATGGTTCCTCGGAGGTCTCAGTGAGGAGGCAGGAATCGCTGCCTCGTGCAGGTAAGGAGCCATCACCTTCCCCACTGCCCAGGAGCCAAAGTCCCTTCTGGCTGTTCTGCAGTGGTATAAGACAGAAAGAGAAAGGGAGAGCAGCTGGCAGAAAACATGGAGGGATCTGCTAAAGACTTTCTTCATTTATAGGTGATATATGGGAGGGGGAGAAGGGGCAGATAAACCCCGATTGTTCCCTTTTTACAGAGAGCCTCGCACTGTTTTCAGGACAGTTAATTGCATTGATTGTTCCAACCTCTGTATCTTCCTTTCATACGGGAGCTGGTCATTGAATTGCAACTTGTTTTTTGGCTGGCTGACGGCGGAGGAGAAGGGGCTGTCTGGCACGGCAAGGCTGGATGGGTGTGTGTCGAGCGTGTGTGTTTTCAGAGCACAACACTTAGAAAGGCTGTTGCTCAGTTGCCGAAAGCACAGCTGTTGCAGAGCGAGGGAGGGAGCCTGGCAGCAGCCTTGTGATCTCTATCAGGTAGGCAAACGCGCAAACCACATGCTTATTCCTGCCTAATTTTATTTCTCAAAGTGGCGGTAATATTAGCGGGTAGGATTTGGGTTCACAAAGTCCTCTTTTTCTGCTCGTGGCAGTCAAGATGGGGTTGATGAGAGCAGCTGGGCATGTTTGCCCAGAAGCCAGTATGTATGAATGAGGAGATCAATAGCTGTGCTAAAAATCACTGAGCCATCTGGGATTTACAGATAGAGGATTGACTTGCAAATCCTACTGAAATTGAGATCTACAGTAACTGCTGAATAACAGCACAGGCGCAGAGGTGGTGTAGAAAGTTATCTAGAAGACCTGAAATGGCCTAGTGGTACTTTTCTCAGCCCTCGGTTGCAAAGAAGCTTAGGAAAGGGTGAGAAAATGCTGAGTTAGGGGGAAATGATGTTCTGCTGCTGATTTTTTTTTTTTTTTAACCCGGTCGATGACATGTGATTTTGAACGTACTGCAAGATGGTAGAAAATGCAGCTCTCTTTTTTTACCAGTACCTGGTAGCTACTGAAACCAGTCTCTTTCCATCTGCACGCAAACTGGGCAAGCCTGTAACCAGGGAGGAAAGGGGGAGAACACAAGTGGAGGGAGGAGAAAAGGCTTGCTCCGGAAGATGGCAGAGGATGCACTTGGAAATGGAGCTTAGATTTCGAGTCAGTTTTATGCTTATTCTGTGCTCTGTGATTATGCAGAACTACAGCAGCTGTCAGGCTGCAAAGATGAGCTAGGGACAAACCAAGATGTGAGACTAGAAAGAAAAAGTGCAGGAACAATCTGCTGTAGGTGAAGAAGGCAATGCATTCGTAACAAATGCCAGCCATCTCTCTAGTACCTTTCAGCATGGATTTTAAGTATGGAATTAGTCTTCCATTGATTAGCAGTAATATTTGCCTGGTTTACTTCACACAAAGAAACTAAGGTAGAGGAAAGTGTCCTGTGGGTTTCTGGTCAAGCTGTTCTAAAACACGGCTGGGAATGGAGAGGTTGGTTGCTGGCACAGGCTGCAATAATTATAGACCTGCATAACAGTCAGGTAAATAGATACGTGTTCATGGTATGGAGCAAAATGGGTATTCTGCTCTGTGTACTTCTCTGCTGTCTTTCATCTGGACAGAAGCAGATGTCGGAACTTGGCCAACCATAACCGTGCTAGACATCTAAGTAGAAAAATAGTAACATTTGGAGCCTAGTAAGACTGAACAACTTAGCCAATGTCGAAGAAGTTGTTTGGAAAAGAACTGGAAGTGCAAACCAAATCCCCTAGTGTTTTATCCACCAACCCATCCCAGTAAAGCAAAATAGCAGCTTTTCTCTTTTAATTGTTTCTTTTTTTCTTGGCAGGGCATGACCTGACCTTACGTTAGGTTGCATGGTTGCACTGCACTTCTGTGCTATTCTTACTTCTAGTTTTAAGAGGTGGCTCTAGTATGTATTTTGTTGAGTTGTTGTGTGTAAACCTACATCAGAGAGAAAAAGATTTTGGTGATGGGTGATGTTATCTCTGAACTACATATAAGCTAGTTTGTAAATAAATGGGGGAACACAAAAAAAAACCATGGTACACAATTGTTAGTCCTCCCTAATAGTGGCATTGCTAACTGTGCTGTGTGTTTGGAGGTTTGTCAATGTTAACAATATTTGCGAACTCTTTTCCCTGGATTTATTTCTCAGTGGAGATATTCATAGTAAAAAGTAAAGCTTCGGGTAAAACTTTTTGATGCATAGAAGGCATCCTTCATAACTGTAGCTGTCACTGCATCACACAACAGATATAGTGGTGATGAGACCTAACTCCGCTGCCCTTGCTGATGTGTTAGTAGAGCTACCCTTACTGCACTGGCCTTCCTAAGAAGCAGAGTTAGGCCTTTGTAAAGTGCATCGCTTTTATTGAGACTGCAACACTGGTTCTTCTGCTCCCAAAACATAGATAGTAGTGAGTTGAAATAGCAAAGCAGTTGGTCTTGTCTTTTGTTTTGTCGTCTTGGGGTGCAGCTACTGGAGAACGTCTCTTTTCCTCTGACCTAGACCACTGAATGGCATCACTCTAGAGGAGAATCTCCTCAGATAGACACTTAAGGATATATTCATCACTTGTGTAATGCTATTGTTCAGTGAAGTTACAAGGGGCATCTGTGTAGTCAAATATGTTCACAGCTATAAAGGAAGCTCTTTAACTAGTGCTATAGGTAGCCAACAGCATATCACTACAGTATCTTTTGAAGAAGAAAAAAAAATAATTTGACTGTCTCCTTAAAAATCTCCCTCTCCATGCTCCCCACTCCCATGAGATCAGGAGTTGAATGATCTGATACTACTTTCAGCATGGTCACACTTATTTCCATGTATTGCCTCCGTTCTGTGCAGTAAGACTTTGAATGAAATAGCTAGGAAAGCACAGACCTGTTGATTTTCGTAAGTGGTAGTCAGTCTAACTGAAGATTAGACCCGTCTTGCTTTAGTGGATAAACAAAGAGAATAATCGAACACAATCTTTCATATGCTGATTAGAAGAAAAATTCTGGCTCAACAGAGAAGCTAGGATCTGATAAATCAGACTGGGACAAAAAACTACAATTTACTAATTTTTGCCGTGATTTTCAAGCAATAGATTGCAATAAGTGTACGAGTAAAGTCCAGAATCCTCAAACTTTCTAAACCTGCCACTATCAGATAGTGGAACAGAACGTGTCTTCAGTGTTTTTAACAGCTGGTAAAGGAGCAAATGTGCCTGTTACAAAGTTTGTGGTTTAGTATTAACCTAGAGAGGGTACTCCCCACTCCCCAAAAAAACCCAAAACAAACAGAAAAATCATTGCAGGGTTGTATTTATGAAGTAGAATGAGTAGAGGAATCACAGAATGCACTTACAGGTGAAGCCCAGAGCAAATCATAGCTGTAGCTGTGACTCTTGACTAGCACTCCAGTATTTCTGCCTCTGATTAATCTTTGTTTCACCCAGTCTTGGTCTGATAGAGCTATGTAAAATGTCTGTAAGAAGTGGCAAAATGTATCTGGTTTTCTAGTTCTCTTAACCAGTTGTCAGATCCCCACAGATTCACAATGTTGTTGACAATTTAAGAGAATGCTAGAAACTTTTTTGAGTGCAGCTTTAGTGAAGACAAAACTCTGCAGGAAAAGACAGCATTTTTTGAGAGATGAGTGTTGTTTAAGAGTTGTTTCCCCTCCCTCATGACAGATGCAAAGAACAAGAAAAGTAAGTGAGAGCCCAGACTATGCAATAAGTAATATTCTTGCTTGAAAATCATTTTTGTCACACTTTGAGTTGTTTCAGAACAGTGAAATAGGAAAAAAGTCCCATGTGATTGCCTAGACTTTAGTCAGTACCAAAATAAATTGGAGCATTACTCTCAATTTTTCATGCTGTTTTTCTAATCTAGCATTTTAGGGATCTTAAATTGGAGTTAGACAACTTTTCCCATAATTCTTTTCCAACATATCAAAATTGAGTTTTGAGTAAACCAACACTACTTCGCATCAGAGAATAATTTAGGTCAGAGGAACTTCAGGATGTCAGGTCACTCAGGTTAATGGTTTAATGTTAAAACACTGCTCCATTCTGTACAGTTCAGTGTAAAAGTAGGCAAGACTTAACTCTTTGGAAAATTTATTAAAGCTGTAGAAGAGATTTGGCAGATTCCCTATGAAGAAGGACTTTATGCAAAAACTTTGGGGTTTTTTTGGGAGGGGGAGGGTGTTGTTTTTTTGGTTTTTAACTTATGCAGTGGGAAGCTCAGTTTTACTGGGCACTGCACGGCCAGGCATTCCTAGAGAAAGGATGTACTTTCCAAAATACTCCACCTTTTCCATATGTAATGGCAGGCTGGGCTGCAAGCTCTACTTTCCATGGTGTGTTTTGCCCTCAGGCAGTGAAGTCTGACTGCTCAAGTGTGAATCCAACCCAAAATATTTTGAAGCATGGAGCATTTGTCTTTTTTGTTTTGACAGTTTATGCACACTTAAAATGTATTGGGAAAATACTTAAAAACCAAAAAGCAAAAACCTTTCAATATCCTGGTGGAAAATGATGACCAGGAGAAGTCCTCAGAGTCTGCATGGATTTGACATCAAGTCAGAGCCTTTCCAGGAGTGAAAGAGATCTGCTTTTGGAGTCAGTGCAATTACACAGGGGATGAATCTGTCTCCCCTTGTACCTTTCCCATATTTTGCTTAATGTGGTGCAATGAACTAAAGCTTGAAACTTGTAGAGCACCATTCCCACTAATAGAAATATCTGCAGATTAATCAGGCTGTGGTACTTAACATTAAATCTTGCTTATTATAATTGACTGTTATGTCATGCTAATCAGATTTTTTTTCAGTTTTACTGCCTGCATGCTGCTGATCCAGACAGTCAAGAGTTTTGGTATTATTTTATGCTTAACTGTGCCTTACTGGCTTTTGGGGGGGGGGGGTGGGGAGTGGATAGGGAACAGTAGATGCCTTCTCTGTTGAATGTTTTATCTGAATCTGAAACAAGTAAATAGGAAAGAGAGGTGTGTGTTTAAGCATATGAGGCTTCTGAGGCATCTTAGTTTTACTGAACAAAAAACAAACAGAACCTGAAAGTAATGTTGTATCTTTGTTAAATATCCAAAATAAAAAATGGCTGACAATAATGATGGGGAGTGGAGGGGGGAAGGATCACATTTTTAGGGAAGGAAGAAAATAAAGAAGCGATGGCTTTTCTCCTTTCATTTCTGCTACCGTAAGCAGTTACACAAAGCAGAGTAAAAGATCCAAATGATGTAAGTAGCCAAATATACTTTCTCTATTTCCCAAAGGCCAAGCTAATCTACTCACTGGAGACCTGACCCAGATAAGAGTTACACCTCCCAGGGAAAACTTCAGGTCTTGAAAGGAGCATTGAAGGAAGGTTGGTGGGATCATTAGCATTGAAAGGCCAGTCCACTTTCTGCCTCTGGCCCAAGCCATGACCACCCATACTTTAAATGTACCTGTTTTTCTCTAGTTTTTCATGGACATAATATAACTGCTCACCCCACAGCAAGAAAATGACCCAGGGAGTATTCATCTATACAGATAGGTTTGTTCTTAGGATGTGAGGTGAGCATAGTTCTTTGAGGTCTTAGCGTTCAGGTTACTATTATTTATTACTCCTATTTTTAAGACAGATCTCAAGTGAGGGTAAATGATTTAGCCATGTTGAACTCGATAGACTTATGCTATCTTACACTAGCAGTGTATCAAGCTAATTAGTATGGTGTTCTGCAGATTTATCTCAGTGTGAAAGAAGCTTTGTCCCATTCACAAACCATGTAGATGCGGTAGCTCCAAGGCCTAAGCGCATAGTTGTAAGCAGCAGGAGCAATTAACCGCCACTTAAGAAACCTCCTTTAGGCCTGAGGTTGTGGTTTCCCCCTTCTGCCAAAACAATAAGCCATCTGCAGAGATAAATAAGCGTTGGCATCCTTATCAGTTATTTACTGATGCCTTAAATAGCAGAAGCGATGAGAGGCGTTCAATCCGGATGCCATTGTGTTGAAGGGTGATTTGTTGGGGTTTTTACTTTAAAAAAAAGAAATTAAGAAAATGAACACACCACCACCAGAGTGGGCCCTAAGACATCTGGCCTTGGAGAACTGGCAGGCTAAGGAGGGCGAGGAGAAACCACCTGACAAAAGTCAAACCAGCAGTGCCAGCAGTTAGAGGGGCTGAGGAGAGACGTTTCTTGCAGGGACCAAACCACTTTGAAGGAGCTATGGTTGAGTCTGTGCTAGCGTTCTTCATGGACACTGAAACTAGTTACCGAGTCCACAGACTGAACCAGAGTGCCCTAAGGGATGTGGACTGCAAACTGAGGGCAGCAAATTCACACTCGGATGGGTCAGAGGCTGTGCCATATGCCAAACTCTTTCCTAGTTAGATCAGGATTGTGTCTGTCCCTCCTGTAGGTTGCCCAGGAACTTGTTTTGTAGGAGATGTGATTAAGTGGCAATCATGGCTGCATGTGTTCATCTTTTCATTTCTGACGCATAACTTTTCAGGAGAACAGCGTTGGGGTTTTTTTACAGCCATTAAAATTGACCTGTTGTTTTCAAGTCTTGGAGTCCTCTGAGTCGTTTTGGAGTGGTTTTGACCTGTTTTGTATCTGAGCTTTCTTGCTTACAAGCAGCTTTTCCCTGAAGAAATGTTGTTATAATTGCTGCATTTGCAACCCTGCTTCTGTCACTTATGTGACTCTGTCTCCAGGAGTCACACTCTGCTGAAACAGAGCTGTTTCTCTGCTGTCTGGTTGTAAAGTCCATAGTGTCATTTCAGAAACGGTATTTAAAGATGGGATTCAAATTGGTGGGATTTAGGCTTACTTTTTCCAATTGCTGGTTGGTTGGTTTGTTTACCAATGCGGCCAGCTGAATACATCTAAAGGAGGCTGCCTTTTAGAAAATTCCCACCCCTTGCTTTTGAAAATCTTTAGTGCACTTCAAGCTAGGCCCCCATAGTCGCTAGTCGTATTTGAAAATTTGGACCTTTGGATTGGCCTTTTTGTTTGTTTTCGCTCTTAAATCATCCTTCTTTGAGACCTAAAGGGAGAGGCAAATTAATCATAATCTGGTGACATCCCGTTAGGGAAACAAAATTCTTTTTGAAGTCTCTATGCAGTTTTTACAGGGAAACTTTCATTAGTGAAAGGTCAAAAACCTCAGCAATTAAATGTGATAAGGTGGTGAAAAAGAAGATTTTTTTTAAGAACGCAACAAAATATTAAGTTTGTGCTGTGCAGTTTGCGATATACTTTCTTCTCCGTAAAACAAATGTAAATTATCTAGAATGGGGTATTGCGTCAGTAGACAAAAGGCGTGTGTCTGTTTCTCAGACCAACTTTCTGCATTTCTGTAACTGGGAAAGCACTGGACAAGGTAACTTTACAACTGCTGTTGGAAACTGAAACTAGCTCAGGGGAGTGGGATATGGAGTTCTGCACCAAGTTTGGTACTAACAGATGGCAGGGATGTAGTGAGCATGGCTGGTGCTGAGAGTGTTTGAAGGGAGGGGACATGTTGCTGCTGGCTTGCTTTCATCTTATTCCCCCAAGCAGGTAGTAGTACAGCTGACAGCCATATCCAAAGGAGAGTGAAAGCATGACTTAGCCTTATTTACAGCCAGGGAGAGAAGAATCATAGAACACTTTGGGTTGGAAGGGACCTTTTAAGGTCATCTAATCCAAGCCCCCTGCAATGAGCAGGGACATCCTCAATTAAATCAGGGTGCTCAGAGCCCCGTCCAACCTGACCTGGAATGTTTCCAGGGATGGGGCACCTACCACCTCGCTGGGCAACCTGTGCCAGTGTTTCACCACCCTCATTGTGAAAAATCTCTTCCTTGTATCTAGTCTGAATGTACCCTCTTTTAGTGTAAAACCATTACACTTTGTCCTACTGCAACAGACCCTGCTAAAAAGTCTGTCCCCATCTTTCTTATGAGCCCCCTTTAAGTACTGGAAGACCGCAATAAGGTCTCCGCGGAGCTTTCTCTTCTCTAGGCTGAACAACCCCAGCTCTCTCAGCCTGTCCTTATAGGAGAGGGGTTCCATCCCTCTGAGCATTTTTGTGGCCCTCCTCTGGACCTGTTGGAGCTGTCTTTCCTGTGCTGAGGGCTCCAGGACTGCAGGTGGGGTCTCACCAGGGCGGAGTAGAGGGGCAGAATCCCCTTCCTTGACCTGCTGGCCATGCTGCTTTGGATGCAGCCCAGGATACAGTTGGCCTTCTGGGCTGCGAGCGCACATTGCCGGCTCACGTCCAGCTTTTCATCCACCAGTACCCCCAAGTCCTTCTCGGCAGGGCTGCTCTCAGTCCCTTCATCCCCCAGCCTGTATTGATACAGGTTGCCTGACCCAGGTGTGGGACCCTGCACTTGGCCTTGTTGCACCTCATGAGGTTCATACGAGCCAATTTATAACTTTCCTAATAGATGTCTGTTTTTTGATATGCTAGCTTATCTTTTTTTGAGAGACTGAGAGAATACATGTTCCCTGAGCAACACACCTGCCATCGGGGGTGCTGAAATGGAGCGCATTCCCTTGCATCTGAATGGAGTGGCTGTTCTGTTGCTGAAAGTCTTTGCTCCAACCAGCCTAGAAAAGGAGAGTCCAGAAAGCATGTACGCTGCTGAATTTTTATCAAATCAGCAGTGGTTTTCTGACAGCTGGAGGGTGACCTTCTGCGTGCGCCCCAGCCTCTTAGAATGAAATGCCCAGTTGCCAGAGGAAGAAGGAACTGGGTGCCAGTTGAAACTCCACAGCAATATTTTTGTTGGCTTTACTGGGCAGGATCTAGAAGTCTGCAATCATTACTTGAAACTGAAATTGCGTTCTGGCAACATATAATTGAATGCAGACCTGAGCACTCTTGAGATGATAACCACAAAAGCTCAAGGTAGTAGATTATGATGGTAGGCATCAATTTGTCAATTGTCTTGATATAAATGAGTATCTCGTTTGTAAGAGAGATTGCTAAATTGTGCTTTTCCAGCAAATCAAAGTTAAACAGTAGGATTCATGTATAGATACATAAATCGTAACTATGTTTAGCAATGCTCCCCCCTTTTCCCCGTTTCACAGGAACAGTGAAGTCATTAATCTTTGCTAGTAAGAAACTTTAGAAAAAGAGACAAGAAAGCTAAGGAAAGTATCAACAATCCAGTGTTCAAAGTGAAAAGTGGTTACTGACAGGAGTCTTGTCTTATTTGAGCCACTTCAAAATGTGTTACTCGACCTAAGAGAGCGGTGGATGGCAGTTGCGTTGCTAGATTGCATCTGGTGTACTGCACGCAGAGCATGCTTTTTGGCTGGTTAGGTGAGATTCTGCCTGAAAGAAGAGATGCATTTTGAGCCTGACCGGGGCTTCAGGTCTCTTTTTGCAAGCAAAACGTGTACCCGCAGAAGGGGAAGAGGCACTCTGCAGTGCCGAGCCTGCTCCGGAGGGGCTCAGCAGCCACTGGCACTGCGAGGAGTGACACTGGGAAGTCGCGCAGGACTCGGGCATACGCTGCCTACCCTGGTATTGTTTCTGCTTGTCTTTTAAGTGAAAGTACTGCTTCACAGTTTCTAACATCCCCCACCACATAATACATTCCCTGTGGAATGTAATGGAAAGTTACTGCTGTAATTAACTCATTGATTGTTTAAAACAATTGCTAATTGTACCTGGCCGGAAAGCTGGGAGGATCTCACTGTCACTAATGTGACTGGATAATTATAGATTTTTCTTTTCGTATTTCTTCTGTAAAACATGTTTTCTTTGCAGGAGCTTTTATTTTTAGGTATCTAACTTTCAGTTCCCGTGAGTGGCAGATGCAGGCTAGCAATCAGCCCTGGGGCAGTAAATGGGATGAAGGTATTTCAGACCTCAATAACTCTGCTCCTTTAGGGACACTCTAGGCAAACAAAAAAATGTATTCATTTCTATATGTAATGCATGGAGGCTACTACAAAGCTGTGAAAAACAAAGGTCTGTGTAACAGCAAAAAAGTCTGTACACCACTGGAAACATCATCTTTGGGAGACTTCTTCTAAGTGCCGGAACATGGTTCAGTTGTTCTTTTTTAGAACAGGAAAGAAAGAAAGAAAACCAATATCCTGGAGAGCCACCTCTGAGATGCTGCTCCTGCATCTTGGCGTAAGAGCCTGTACAACCCACATGCATTCCGTATTTCTTTTCAATAGGCAGCACAGTTGCTATTACCAGAAATCCTGGGGAAGCTGGCAAATGTCAGCTCTTTCATCTTCTGCCACTCACAGCCTGTTAGTGGTACGTCTGCTTGGCACAACGTGTTAGCACAGTACTTCTTCCAGATAATACGTTATGCGCCATCCATCCCTGTGCCGCAATGCATTGCTTGCTGTGGATATGTCTCTTTTAAAGCAAATGCAGGTCCTAGGCCTCGGAGTAGTAGCAACTTTTGCAGCCACTTCTTCCAAAGATATTGGTAGGCTTTTTAAGTGAACGTGTCTACAAGGACTGATTGGAGCCACCATAAAAAGTATGATGTCTGATTTCTGTCTTGCGGCTCTCTCTCAGACATCCCGTCAATTTGTGCAAACCATTCCTCTATCTAGTGTCTGTCTGTAATGGGACAGAGACTCTTTCTGAGTGTTTACTATAGTGACTAGCCCTTGTACCTTTTCTGAGGCTGCCAGGACATACTGTGGTACAATTACAAATGGTAGTATTTTCTTTGGGAGCTCCGTGTTTATTTATGCAGGTATTGCTGTATCTTGAGAGATTTTGCCATTTCAGTGGTGCCCTAATAGTCACCACTGTAACGGGCTCATGCTACTTGAGGACTGAATTCAGCTATCCTTGCTAGAACTGAGTAGTGTGTTTTGCTGACTGTGTATCCATAAAATAATATTAATAGGAGGCCTTATTTACATGATATAAACGTCAATGAAATTAAACATTCTGTTTGAATTGAACTGTCCATAGTATGGCCAGAGAGGTTGTAAGTGTGGTTTTTTTTTTGTTGACAATTACATCTGCAGTCATGGGATAACTTGCCTCATACTGAGCAATGCAAAAGACATTATACAGCTATATTTGCATGTATTTTCATCCAGCTTAACATGGCAGGGGAGTTTAATTCCACATTAATCTGGGCATTAACTTTATAATAGTTATTTCATAGCTTTATGGGGGAAGGCAAAGCTGCTGAAGAGTTGACACAGATTCAATAGGATGTTCTTCCCATAAGATACGGCCAAAGTGAAATTTCAGTGTATAAAAGAGGAGAGTTATCAAACAGAAACAAGTTTGGGACATCTGTTTTAGGAAAGGCCTTAAAGTATTCTGGTAAAGGAACACGTTTTTGAGGAATGAAATGTGCCTGGCTTGTTTGTTTGCTTTGCAGGGTGAGTAGACTTACAGAGGAGCCTCAGAGCCATTGACATTCTCAAACCTTAAGGCTGAGAACGCAGCAGCAGACGGGGCCTATTCAGCACAGGAGAAATGTTCTTTGGTTGTATTTTTTCCATGAGAGGTGGCAGAAGGAGTGTTGCTTGTATAATAACTTATGGCCAGAATTTGGTAGTATTAGTTTTTTGCCAAGAAAGTATATTCTCCAAAGATGACCAGTTTGACTTAGTTGAATGCATCTGAAAGACAAAATTTCTCAAATGCTTATTTAAATAATTCTTTACCATCTTAGTGGGTTGGAAGTACTCCTCCCATTTCCATTTCAATTCTGATATCAATGGCTCCCTTGAAAAAGCCTAAGAAGCAATGAAAATTCATTTCCTTAGCCTAGATCTGAATCTAGCCTTAAATACTGTGCTTGTTTCAATCCAGCTCCGAGAAGAAAAAAGCAGAGGAAGTTATGAATAAACTCTAAAACTTTCTGACCATATACCAACATCAAAATTCTGTATTTGGATCAAAAATCAGTGCTAGTGACCAGAAATAAAGGTTTTAATGCTCTGCTCTGAGAAACTACCTTGAGTAGAATGACAGGGAAAAAAAAATAATTCTAACTGTTAATGGGGAAAGTAGTGCAGGAGATGGTTTTGCAAAATGGCATTGATCAGGACTGTAATTAAATGGCATCTTAAAGAAATTAAAAGAAGCTTAACATAGATTTAGTTTTTAAAGAAAGCTGGATTTACAGTGCTCCAGATGTTTTGCTTAGAATAAGCTTCACTGACCTGGAATATGAAAGTGTGCCAGCGTACTCACTGGAGCATTGTTAATGCCTCTGGTTGGGTTTGTTTCATGATTTTTGGTTTGAATGTCAATGTATTTCATTTTGTGAGAACAGTGATGTACAGTGAACATTTTAATCTACAGAGATTAAAATTATAAAGGTATACCAAGCATTCAAACACAAAGCTTTGCATTGTGACTTTTCCCTATTCTGCTTTGGTTTTAACTAAGTCATCCTAAGTGTGTAGATCCATTGTTTCATGAAAACTTATTTTTGCAAGCCTTGCATTATCAGAAATCTTTATTAGGACAACTGTGTTTGAAGAATGTTTTCACATTTTTTAAAGGCCTGAGTTTTATCTGACCTGTAATCAAGGCACCTTTTGTAGCCAAAGTTATCAGAAGGCGATGCCTGAAACAATTGAAAAATTACCAAAACCCCTCTGTAATCATCATTTAAAAGAAGGTTAAAAATATTTTGTTTGTGTTCACCCCACATACCTTTTTTTACTGTGCATCCTCCCAACCAGTAGGCAATTGGAAGTTACTCATTTACAGAATGTTGGCAAACAGTTTTAGACCCTTAGGACTAAAAGATATTGTTATTACAGTGTCTCTCATCTCAAACAGTGCCCTGCTGTTTGTCCAGAGGCAAATGAGCTAGGCTTGCAGCACCTCCTGTGTCTACTGACGCATGGAAGAACCACCCTAAACTTTCCAAGTGCCTATTAAGCACCGGCAAAGCGTATTTTCTGAGTTGCTTCTATAAAGCAGTTGAGCTCCATGTTCTGTATCTGATTAACCACACTAAATTTCAAAATATGTGAACAAAAACAAAGGTCATGGACATTGTCCTTCATGCCTCAGGATCCTCAGGACCGTGAGTCTTCCTTGCCATTTTCCCAAAAGCTAACGTTCTCTTGGTAATTGCTTGTCCCTGGATGATAGGTCATCTTGTCAAACCTAGCATCACTAGCTCAGAAACTGGACAGCTGTAAGCCTTTGCATATCCTGGGGCAATGTGCTAGAAATCTTGCCGTTTGTAGAAGGCTCCCAATGTTGTCATTACTGTTCAGCAAAAATGCTTTGTTACATGCTCAGAGTCAAATGTGTGGGGAGACAGAATGTAAAGATAATAGATTTATTCAATCCATGGGCTTTTAACAATGGAACAAAACGTCAGAAAGATAAGGTAACAATGCAGTGGTATATGTGAGAGTAAAGTTCCTTGATTGCTCTAGCATCCCAGCTAGCTCCTAATTTTTCCTCCTGAATCAAGCTGCAATCCTCCCCCTTCCTTTTTTGTCCAAAGTGGCTGCTTCTCTCTGTTCTCCTCAGAGGATGGGGAGAAGATGCAGAAAGAAATGAAGGAGAAGAGATCACCTTCTCCTGTGCCATCCAAAGCTAGACTCCCTTTGCTTCTTACAAAACTGTGCTGCTTTATAACCATGGGGATATTTCCTTCCATCTCCTCCCTCAGATGCTTTGATTAGTATCACTTGGTTGTACCTGAATTAGCCCATTCCTGCCTTGGAGACATTCACAAGTCCTGAAGACCTACTCCTAAACTCCATGTTTCAAACTTCTTATAATCGTAACTATTTTAGCTTTGAGAGAATTGTCAAAATACACAATCTGATTGTATGGACAGCACAGCCTAGAATGGGGAACTGAAGACAGGCTCACCTCTCCCCCGCTCCCCTCCACACCATTGGTTTTGTGGTGGTCATTCTAGGGACCCAGGGAAACCCATGTTTAAAAGTTCATAAAGTCCAGTTGTTCAACAGGATTATACTGCTGCAAATGTCTAACATGGTCCCATTGCACAGACCCAAAGTAGACTAATGTTGCTTAGTAGTGTGCTAGATGAAGCACAATGGTGTGTGGTATTTTAAATCTGCTCTAGGTCGGTGGCAGTGACATTGGACTGCATCAGCATAACCCCACTGATGAGTCAGGTCACTATCTCTTGTCCTTGTTCTATTTTTTTCCCACACTCAACTTAGTATCCTAGTTTCCTTCTCTCTTCCAGCTTTTGTACCTCTTTTTGGCCCCCTAACTAAGTCGCTGTTCTCCACCACCTCTAACCCCTTCTCTTCTCATGTACTTCATTTACTATTCCCAAAATGTAAAAAAATGGAGAATTCGTAATTCTGAGTTGCTGAAATTTCTGGTGAGGAGCTGAACTACAAGTTGTGACTTGCAAATCCCAGTGCTTCTCTGAAAGTAACCCAGTAGAAGAGGCAGTCGTCCATTGTGTGAAGATAATGTTAATAGCTGTTGCTAGTGAGCCAGAAGCGGACGCTGTTCCTTGGTACTAACACGCCTTCTCTTTCTCACTGGGGTATTTGTGAGAGCAGAAGATGACTCTTGAAAGAGGCTGATGAACATGGTGGCTAATAAAGGGCACCTTCTGTTCTTTGCTTTTTTAGATAGACTGCAGTTGTGTCCAACATCCACTGTGCAATTTCTAAATGCCCAGACAGGAAGAACTAGCTTGTAGTTGCACATAGATTCAAATAAAGCTCTGGCACATATTTTCTCTAAGACATTGGACAAGCTATGCTGTCTTTCTCTTTGTCATATTTAAATAATAATTTTACAGTTGTATCTAGTTGAATCCTAACCTTTTCAAAGCTGGGCTGTGTGAACAGTACCCTGTATAAAGCACCTCTTCATGCAAGTTGAGGTGCTTATTACAGATAATTACTTATGAATAAGCCTTTGTCCAAAAGAGCTTTCAAGAGACCAAGCTCATTCCATACAGCCTGATGAAATAAATCAGATGGCATTCACATTCAGTTGGTACTGACTTGACCTGAATTCAACCTGTCTGATAGAAAGATGAAAGTCTTTCCATATTGTTATAAAACCCCTTCAACCATTCATCATCTCTAATTGCTAACTTCGTTATCCCCTAGCTAAGCAGTAAGCCAGCTATTCATAATATCTTTGTAATAAGCTGTTTCGTTCTCTACAATCCATGTTCTTTGTTTTGTCACCTTCTTTGCTTTTAAGTTCTGCTTTGGTCAGAAGAACAAGAGAAAGAGCAAAGCAAGCATTTGTTCCCCATTACTGGTCCCTGCGCTTCTACTCAGAGGCCAAATTGGACTCAGAAAATTCCTGCTCCTCTCCTGCAGGCAACCACACCTAGTGCCCTATATTGTCAGGGCCTGGAAGCCTATGCCCCTCTGTTTCTGTGCAGACATTAAGAGAGTGGTGCCTCAGGCAGCCGGAGTAGCTCTTTGTTGTGTGGTACTTGTTGTGTTTCCCAGGATATTTGTCCTCTGGTAGCTAGAGTGTGGAGGTGACATTCTTTCAGATGGAGATGGTTAGGAAGTGATGGAGGAACCCTTATCAGGAAAGGTTACAAGGCATATTTGCAAAATGTGCATAGTTCAGGATTTCTCAAAGTGGATAGAAAAATGGTGAAATATGGCCAGAAAAAAAAATCAGTGCCTTGATATGAAAAGCTTATTTGAAGCTTATAGTGCATGAAATCTCTTGAGAAGCTGCAGGTCCCAACAGGAAGAAAGCCAAAAGGCTTCCCTGGAGAAAACTGAAAAGCTGTGTATATTCCCATGACTGCAACTCACCATCTTCTTACTGAAGGGCTGTAGCATGGTCACATCCCACTTAAATATCTCATCTGAATGGCTGAAAGCTGCTACCCTGACAATCAAAATTGGTCACTTTGCAGTTGCAGAGTGCAGAATTACACTCACACACCCCTGTGAGCTAGTCTTTGGCCCTAGACTACCGTTGGTTGTTTAGCACAAAGGTGTACAAGTCAGAGGAAGGTATTATTGATTGAATGTCTTAGAATCATAGAATAATTTAGGTTGGATGGGACCTCCGGAGCTCAAAGCAGGTCTAGTTAGATCAGATTGCTTGGGGGCTTATCCCTTCCAGCCTTGAAAACCAACAGAGATGGAGATTTTATAACTTCTCTGGGCATCTTGGTCTTATGCTTCGTTATAAGTAATTAGTAGTTTCACCTTTAAGCCTTAACCTGCTGTGGGGAGGGGAAAATATCTTTTTATGCAGAAGCATCTGCTTTAGTGCAAATATCACAAGAGAATGCAAACTATGTTCTCTTCTGAATCTTTTCTCAGTGTGGTCTTTAAATACTGCTTATGAACAATAAGTTCTTAGTTGTTCATGGTGATGTAAGAAACATAGATATGTTGGGCCTCTTAGTATACATTTTGTTGATAGATTTCCAGTCATAATCCATAAAGTGATTGAAAGCTTTCATCTGCTATTTGCCTCATGATGCACTTAGAGCCTTACCAAAGTCTTGAAGCAACAAAGTCTTGAAGCTGGGATGCACTTGAGAAAACTTGAAGATCATTAGGACAAAAAGTCTGTTGAAATGTCAGAGTGCATTGTACATTGCAGTCTTGAGCTCTGCAGGAGCCCCTTGGAATTTCTATAATACAAAGTAATAAAAAAAGATCTGCAGTGGGTTTTACCACAGTTTTGCTGCATTTCCTCCACTGTGAATGAAATGCATATTGTACTGCAGACTTTCTATTTCATCCTGCAGTCGCATGTTCTTCTCCGGTTCAAACCTTTCGTAAAAGCAAAATCTTGCTTTTTGTGCTACCTTTGTCCCCTGGAGACTTAGGTTTTGGCAGATGGGTATTATGGATCATGCAGGTGGATCGGTAAAACCTCAAAAAATAACACGTTAGGAGTAAGTTCTTATTTCTTATGATGGCTAAGGTTTCAAAGAGTAGTATAGGTATGTAGTTATACATTATAACAATGCATCATTGAGAAAGCTGAATTACATTTTAGCCATTAATATTTCATCCTTTTATAAAAGGCCCTGAAAAATTACTAACATCTAGTCTGGATCTTGAGGCTTTATAATTATCCAATGGGTAGATGTTAAAGAGCTCGGCAAATTTCACATTAAAATATGTTCCAGGATTTCAGCAAAAACTGATTATATAGCTATTTCTTCAGATCCTTTAGCACACTGCAGTTTCTTTGTTGACTGCTGTTCAAGTTTTAGAGGTAAACAATGCTTAATATGGCCTTTTGTCAGATCTGTTGATGGCACGTGTATTGTCTGCTGGTGTTGTGGAGACTAGCCTGGTTGTGTTAAACTCTGGGGATGGTAGGGGAATGATGACATAGGACTGATGCAAAGCCAAACTTTTGCCTCTGTGCTTTGTGCTTCATACCTGTCCACAGTGAAAGTACAAGCAGTGACTAAGAGAGAGGAGTCTGATGATGAAAAATGACTGGGCTGCAGTGAAGATAGTAGAGGCCAAAAGGAGGAGAAGGAAGAATCCTTTTTGGCTGCTTTTCTTTGCAGAAAGTGAAAGGCTCCTCATGCAGATTTCTATGTTCTTCAGAGGAGCCTGTGTTTGTGCTGAAGGAAGAAAAGACTGAAAAAGATGCTCGTTATATTGTCAGAAGCCAGTACTGCGAGCTGCTAGCTCACGGGGAAATAGGTATAGAAACTGCATGCTATTCCTAGGGATTTGTGTTGTCTTTTTTTTCTAATTTGAGAAAAATGGGAGTGCTTATTGAAGGGAGGAGACTGACAATGTGTGCTGCTGTCAGGCCCAGTGGAGGCAGGTGGTTATGAAAGTTTCCCCTTACAGCTTTGCCAGTGTACATACCTTACTCATCCTTTACGTCTGCCCCGGTGCTCCTGGTTCCTGCACTGTTTTTGCGTAATTACAAAGTGCTTTTCAGTGGTGGGGAAGCCTCTGTAGATTGGGAGGGTCTGTCAGTTCAAAGGCACCCTGAAAGTCTGAATGTCTATTCACAGCTTTCCTAATCTCCTCTCTTCTCCTCCTCCTTCCCTTTATCTGCTTTCTTTTCCTATAGAATGTTACTTCCCTTCACCTGATGTTCCCTCTTGAATCTCTGCCTGCCTGCCTGCCTACTCATTTGTACCTCTATTAGACCCTGTGAACATTTAGCTTGCTCCTTCAGCTCAGCCTCTCATCCTCTGTCTAAGCTTGGTCAGGGTTTGACTTTACGGGACTTGCCGTCTGGCTTTCCCCACACGTCCATCTTCCAAAGCTTTTACATTTTATGACTTGTGCAGATTGCTTCAAACCCAACGGCACTGGAAACCACAGGAACTGTAGTGAGCCGTTAAACTGAAATGAAAACTCATTAGTCCTGTGTGGCTGACCCGGTGACCCACAAGAGGCATGGCAAGTTCCAGGCCATTGGCCTGGAAAGTTTGGGCAAGAGTGTAAAACCATGTTACAGCAAATGAGCTCTTGGGGCTAAGTCTGCAAAAGTTACTCTTCTTTGTTTGCCTTTTCTTTTTTTTGTGTGACAGTGTTCCCTAAATGACTGTGCGTCATGCACAGTCATATCCCTGACCTTCAAGTAAACTGTTCTGAACTAAAAGCAACAGACTTAATATGAGTCATTTATAAAGGGAGAAAATCCAGTCCATCCCTATTATGTGCTGATCATAACTTTGTCTGCTGTAGGCTGGTCATCTCAGTAGCCAGTAGAGAGTTTCTGAGGAAATAACTATCCATTTAATTGCTTTGAAATGAATCTTTTGGTCTGTCTAGCAATTTCAAGACATGCTGTTACTTATTTTGGATGTATTACTTCACCAAAGATTCCTACAGTCTGATCCTTCTCCATAATTTTGGCGTGAGAAGCAACAGTGAAAGTAAGGATTATCAGCAGGAAATGTTAGTCTGTATATTCTCAGGGAAGCCATGCTACTTGATATCATCAGGAATTAATTTGATTAGTCATGTAGACAGAAGTGTGGGGGCAATTTGTGCTGAGAGCAATGCTTGTGCAAGCTGATTGATTTCATTGCAATTGCCTGTGATGGAAAGTTCAGTTTGACCTATTTTCTTAAATTTTCCTTAAAGCCAGATGACTCAGACCTTTCTGGAGGCAGGGCAGACAGAGGACTGTGTATGGCTCAGTCCTTGAGTGCCTGTGACAAGGAATGGAAAGTCTTAGACCTCTGGGATTTTATTATATTCATGTCTATCCCACACACTGTAAAAGGGATATCCCAACTGGCAGATCTAGAAAGACTGAGTTTTTCTCAGGTGTCTCAAGTTGATCACCCAAGATTTTTAGGCACTAACAATTACAAGTAGATTTTTTTTCTCATCAGTGTTTCTTTTATTCCTATCTTGAGACAGGTGCAATTCTTGAGAACACAGTGAGAAAACCATTGTGGCATCCAGTAAGGTGATGGCCATGACCTGCTTTACTGAGGTTTCTTTGCATGCAAGAGTCTCTAGAAAAGGTTGTTCTAAGCCATCAGTTTGTCACACACAGAAAACTTGATCGGTTCCACAAAGTTTCAAGTTTCTCTGTTGCATGTTGCAAATTCAGGGCTTCTGCTATATTTTCTGTGTTATTTTAAGTCAAACATTTGATTTTGTTGAAATTAATGTTCTTGTTATGAAACAGTTGTAATGCACATCTCGGGAACCCTCCCATTGCCTTCTTTGCTTTGCTTTTGAGACATTCAGTTTTACTTGGAGCGAACAAAAACACAAGCACCTAGTTTCTGTATCTGTAGGAAGAGGTATAAAACTAACTATGCTCTGGGAGCGGTTCTGCCTGTTTTGCACCCAGAGGTGGCCAGTACTTGACTTTATTTACTCCAAGGTCCTGGACTGCTCCTGTGGAGCTTCTCCCTCCCTTTTTCATGGCTAGGAGCATTTCTGACAAGAGTAAGTCATACTCAGTTTTTCCCCAGGGGCTCACTAGACACACAGACGTGCACACAGCCATGCTCTGCCTTCTCCCCTCACTGAGCTTTTTTTTAGTGTGCTGTGGGGGAACATAACCTAGTGAGGAATTACAGATGCAGCCAGATACCTGACTGTGGGTTTAGCTTTGTGTTGGGTTTTTTTTTTTAATGTTTTTCTGCACCTATATATAAGACATCTCTGATTTTGGTGGGAGGAAAGCAGAAGGTGCAGAGCTGTTTCTTTGTTTATGAGCAGAAGGAAAAGGTATTTTGGGGCTGGGAGAGGCAAAAATCCAGTGTGTATTGGACTTTATTGTCTCGGTCTCAAGCAGGGAGTAACTGGCAAGGAAGCTGCTGCATGTTATGTGTCTCCAAGTCACCAGTGCTATTGTGTTTTGGTATGTTATGATGAATTGCTAAATTGGCCAGGCAGAACTTGATTCAGATTCCTTCTTTGTTACAGTCTTGTAATTGCACTGAGGTTTTTGGAACTACTTTTTGTTAACTTCAAGATTGCAGCTGTATCTAAACTGAGGGTGCAGGAGTGCTACTGAATCCCAGTTCATGCCTATTCTTTATCCTGTGTCTATTATCAAGGTAAAAACAGTGTAGGCTTCCATTCCTCTGGAAAGTGAGTTATGCAGGGTCTGCAAAGTTGCTCCAAAGAGATCACTAAAATCCCAAGCTATGCCATATCTAAATGCGATCCCAAAATTCAGAGTGGATTTTTCCACTCTGAATTTTTCTTAGATAAGAGCTAATGACCTTGTTAGGACTGTAGTGACTAATGGCTCTGATGCTAGGACTTGCAGAGACTTTGCTTCAGCTAGAACTTCACCTATAATTTTAGCATGAAGATTGTCTCTTCCTTTGAGTATCATCTAATGCTGGTTGCTTGCTCAGCTGTTTTACAAATCCAGGCTCCACATAGGTTCATTGCTGGTGTTTCCCCTTAGCTTCATCAGGCCTTTGTGCATTAATTACACATACATGTTTGGGCATTCAAATGGCAGCTCAGCAACTTTCCGTCTGTCCTGCTTGGTAGGATGACATCTTCCTTTTATCCTTAGAAGCCCTTTACCATCAGCAGTTCTTCTGGAGCAGAAGAACTTGGAGCAAACAGGTGTTTCTAAGCTTATCTCTTTTTTGTGTGTAACCTTTTCTGTTCATTTTTATCACACCATATGGTATCACATTGAAATCAGGGCTTCTCCTAAATAAGGAGAGAAATCCATCATGGCAAACCATGTGCATAGGATGTGGAGAGCCCTGCAAGTAGAGCAAGAATGAGCTGTGTGATGCTTCAGCAGCATTGCTGAATGTAGGAAGGCCAAGAAAGGGCATTTTCTTTCATTTCTTCTCCCCTCAGTTTGCTTTTGTTTGTGCAGCACTCATCACCTGGCTCTCTTGGGCTCGTGACTGTATGGAGTAGCTGGGATTGTTGCTTAAGAATGTGTTTATAGCTGCAGAACTAAAAAGGTCATCTTCTATTTTGGCCTGCAGGAGTCTCAGGCTGATTCTCCCTTCTCCTTGCCCTCCCAGTTTTGCTGATGTACCATGTAGTAAGCAGAAATACACAGAAATCCTGTCAGCTTAGCACACTGGAGCCCCTGCCATGGACCAGAGTCCTGCTGCACTAACTGCCTGGCAACCAAAAAATATGTGGGTATCTGGGTTTGAGTTGTGGCTTGCAAATAGGATTTCCCACCTGGCAACAAACTCGTTGGCAAACGTCAGCTGTCCTGAGGTGGCTTTGGGGGCATTTTTTGGCAGTGAATAGAAAATGCTACCAAAGGGGGCTAATGGCCGATTCCTCTGTTGTAGTCAGGGGATCAAATTGTACGTATTTTCTCTTCACTCCAAGCTGATCAGTTTGTTTCAGTGTATGTAATACAACATCGATGTATGCGTTAATCACCAGAGCAGCTGGTAATTAGTTAATTTATCTTTTATCTCTTTTTTTTATTCTCACTGGGATTCATAGTACGGTGGGCAGAGGAGATAGGAAGGAAAGGAAAATATTTAGAAAAAATTGCTAAATACAGGGGCATCCCTGCAAAAACATCACTGCCTAAGTAGACTGTAAAACAAGTGAATCACGGTGCTTTGGTTAGGAGGACTAAACTGCTGAGAAGTGGTGATGCTGCCTTGTTAGACTTTCATTTGTCTAGCGTTTTCACCTGGTGGACAGTGCCATTCGGCTAGCCACAGCTTCTTCACACTGCAGCTCTCTGAGACAACCTTCGTATCGCCTTGGTGGCGCAAGGGGAACATGGCTGAGAGGCTTCCACACACTTTTTGATGTCCACCTGTTTGTGCTGGAAGCAGGATGGAGCCTGTCCTGCCCGCACAGAAACCTCCACGTTGTTCAGCTGAGAGGCTTAACGCAGACTTCGACGTGTGTCCTGACTGGCGTTGGGCATTTGCACAGTGACAGGGCTTGGAGAAAGAAGTAAGAGGAAATCTCTTTTTGTGGTGTGGAGAATGCAGTCAAAAGCCTGCCTGCTTTCGGCTGCCTGGTTCCAGCATCACTTTTTGCTTTCATAGATATTGTTTGAGGGTACAGTGACCCAAAAAAGACTCAGCCAGGTGGGGACAGGGGGAGACATGGTCCAGGGGAAAAAATGGAAAGATGGGGGGAGCCTCAAAGATTTTTGATGCAGAAATGAGTCCATAGCACAGCAGTCACCTTTTTAAAGGGAATGCTGCTTTCAACTCTTCTTTATGGACAATGGAAGTGGCACTGCCCTTAATGACAAAGGCTGCAGTGGGAGGAACTGAAGGTACAAATTATTTCCCAAGCTTATTCAAGAAGCAAATGTGGGCTGGGAATAGGATGCAAGTTTGTTGATTCACTGTCAAATAACCAACTGCCTGACATCTTCTTCATTGATTTTGTTGTCCGCTGTGCAATAAAATTATGCCAGGGATTGCAGGCACACAGGCAGTGAAAGAGTTATACTTTTTTTGACTTATCTTTAAAACCAAGGCAAAGCAAGCAATTTTCTGCAGGAATACTGTAGTACGTTCATTTTACATTATTTGTCCTGGAACTGATTAGCAGCGGCAGCTTTCACCATAATTACACAGATCATAATTAAACATATTTTTGTTTTATGAGCTGTGGCAAATTCAGATTCTCTATAAGGCGGCTCTTAGGAATGAAGGCAATTTGCATGTTATAGTGAAGTGCATGTTACAAGGAACATACTAGCAGATGGCTTCAGGGCTTGTTTGCATTCAAAATACATAGCACCTGCAGGCAAAAATGCGCTGGGATTTATCCATGATAATTTGGGGTTCTTATCTTCATGGAGTCAGTGTTACTCACTGCACCAGTTATTTAATTCCCAAATGTCCCCTGACGTGTCAGAGCAGCTGTTCTTCTCCAGTCTCTTGGGATCTGCTTGCAAAAACTGACCATTCCCGTAATGTTTGGTGCTTCTTTCATAGTACACAGTACATGTGAAGCTTTATGGAGTCACTGAAGAGCTTTACATCTGACCTGTAGGAATAGTTACACAGATAGTCTCCTTCCAGTCTCTGCCCCAGAAGGGTGTTGCTCCTGTCCCTCTCTAAAAGTTGTTTGGGGTTAGGAGGTAACAACAGAGTCACTAAAAAATGCAGAGTTCTGGATACCAAGTCTATTTTCAGATCTGAGTTGAATTTCATGGCTTCAGAATAAAAAGAGTTGGAAGAGGAGGGATAAACACTGTTGAAACAAAATCCGATGAATGAAAAAAGCCTAAGTTTGCACTGAGTCTGATGGAACGTGTTTTTCCTGTTTCCCCTCTCATTTTGCTATAAATAGTAGATCTCTGTATTTGAACAGTCTGTGTAGGTGTTCCCTCTCTGTCATATACAAACACTTTTCAGAGCACCTTGAAATATGATTTCATAATATTTGTCTGAAAAACAGAAACATCAACATCACTGTTCTTTAGCCAAGGAGCTGAGCTATCAAGACATTGTAATTTGTCCAAGGTCACAGAGGGAGACTGCAAAAGACTGATGACCTGACCCAGTTTTTCATGTCCTAAGTCCTACCTGATGCCTGAACTACAAGACCCGTTGCCTTACAAGACCGGCTCTGCCGGTCTTCAGCTCTGCTGAAGTTCCCTTTCGCTCTTGTTTCCTTTCCTAAAACAGGTGAGGCACAACACCTCTATACTGCCCTGAGACAGCAGATATGGCATTCCAGTTTTTAGTTCACCTCGCATTTCATTAACACTCATATTTCCCAAATTCGTGTAAGTTCACATTTGAATGTGCCTTCCTTTCCTGCCCCATTTATATAATTCAGCAGTACCGGGTACCAGTGACAGACAGCCGTGAACTCTTAAGCAAGTTCAGAAGGTGAATTATGGTCATGGCTTCCGCTTACCTAATTATTTTCTGAATCACAACCGAACTGAAGGTGTTCTCTAAGGCAATGAATAAGTTAGAGGGCAATCCACTGTGAGCGTCTGAGCTGCTGTGTTGACTGGTGGGAGATCAAACTCTTCTCAGCTTTCACTTTCCGAATGTGTAAGGTAGGAAATGGTGTCGCAGCATCAGTCATTTGAAGGTATGGCTTTTCAGTGTATTAACTCATAAATATATGATATGCACATTTGGGGAATTCACCTGCTTCTTGCTGAATAATTCTGCATTCCCCATTCTCCTAACGCTTATATGAAACAGGTGGGAATTTTAGATGAGCAACACATGCAAAATCAAGTCCTTTGGGGCAATACTTAACCTGAGGTGACCGACTCTATTCAACATAAAGCTATATACATAGCTCAGCATGCAGGATGCTTTGCGTGGCTCAGTGAACGGCATGATTCTGCTGAGAGCTTGCTTCAGCCCATATTTCCGTGAGATTTGATAGCACCTAGTCTGATTTGTGAACGCCGCTGAGAAAAGTAAAGCCTTGCAATTTTTCTCTGTATGTGACATCTCAAGGTTTCAACTCCTGAGAGCGCCAGGTGAGAAGTCAGTCCTGCATCAGAATGACGCAGAACAAGTAGGTCAGCAGTTTCATTGCATGCATCTCGTGTGTGTCTGCGCGCACGTGTGCGTGCATTTGAGAAAATGGAAAACCGTGGCACTGAATCCTTAAGTTTCTGCTTCATCTTTCTTCAGGCAAAAGTCTCGCTGCTTCATGTGCAGTTGAAGAGAATTGGGGCTGCTGTGGCCTCTCGTTGCAGTAGAACATGTGGCAACAATATCCGGAAATGGTAAAGAATTGCAGAATAAGTGGATTTCTTGTAACAGCGAGCAAGGGCTTTGGCTAAAAATAAGGAGAATGGTGTTATTCTTTGCCATGTTTCGTCTGCCCCAGTTGCTCACTCTCTCTGCTTAGTGCCTGCCAAACCGATAGCTTGCTGAAGATTTAAAGGAGCAACACGCACATTTGTGTGAGAGCTACCAGAATAGCTGAGGTTATCATCTCTTCTTCAGGCTTTCCTTCCAAAAGCCTGCAAGAAGCAAGCATCCTCGCTGCTGCTCCCCGCTCTCGCTGTGTCACAGGCACTGTCCTCAGCTGCTGCTTCGGCAGGTCGGGCAGCTTGGGCTGTTTACTGTGCCGTGAAAACAGACGGCATGTTTTTGGGGGCAGCTGGGCAGCAAGGGATTGACAAGGGCGTCTGGCCAGAGATTATAATCCCCTTCAGGCTGGGGGAGTGTTGGAAGCATGCCGCCCAGGTCTGCAGGCACCCGGGGATGGTAGGGCTGCTCTCCAGAGCAGCTGCAATTTGGGCAGAAGGCAAGGGAGACAAAGAAGGGAACAGTCATCTCTCAGATAAGCAGTCCAAATTAATACAAACTTGTCTGCACTTCTCCGGGAGCCTCTGGTCAGCCTTAGCCCAGGAGAGGCACCCCGCTGCAGGAGTGCTTGGGCTGAAGTCACCAGGCGGTGCCAGCCGCTGTTAATGGCTGTCCTTGTGAGCCCAGCGCAGAACAGGCACCTCCTCTGTCTTTTAAAAGAAGGAAAAGGGGAGAAAAAGCAAGAATCTAGAGTGGGAAGGGTTCACAGGAGGGGAGTTGGTTTTCTTGGGGTACCCGAAGCAGAAGGGCCCTGCGCCCCCAGAGCAGAGGCCGCCTGTGGAGGTGCGGGGGGGAGCAGCCCGCTGTCAGCCTGCCGGCGGGCTGTGCTTCGCGTGTGAAACACGAATTACGGCGGGACAGGCTGCCGTGCCGCCCGGGCGTGAAGGCGAGGTTGCCGCCTTCGCCGGGCTAGAGGTTCACGGTGTGTCCCGCCAGGACAGCTGTGCCCGCCATCCCGTGGGTTTGGGGGCTTGTCAGAACAGGGGGAGGCATGGGAGAAGAGGAAGGGGCGCGGGCGGGGGGCTAACGGAGCGAGGCTCTGCGCTCCTGGGATGCGTGCAGCCGGCAAGGTGGCCGAAACTGTAGCAGGCTCCGCTTTGCCGCCATACACGCCTAGGGCCCGTGGCTGGGGGTGAGGCGCGTGGCGGGCATGGCCGGAGCGAGGTCAGGCTGAGCACGGACACAGCCTGGACACAGCCAAGCCCAAGCGGGCTGGTTAAGGAGCAGGGTCGCGGGGGGCAGCCAGGCTCAGGCAGCGCTTCTGCCTGCTCTGCCTCCCGCCTCCCCCCCTTCTCTCTCCCCGGCCCTCCCCTTCTTCATCCCTGGTGTGTGTGTGTGGCAGCTAAACGCTGAGGCGAGAGGGAGCGGATGGCGGATTGCACACGCGGCAGGCAGCCTGGGATGCTTGCCTTTTCTCCTTCTGACTGCCGGCTGGGCTCGGTTTCAGAGATGAGCGGAGAGAAACCTAAAAAGAAAGCTTTCTATCTAGTGAGGATGAAGCCACTAATGGAGCCCACCACCACTAACAACAATGTCTCTTTTGTGATACACTGTCACATAGGCAAGGAGATCAAACACATTTGCAGCAACTGCAGTCGCGGGGAGGGAGCCCGTGACGGTGAGTGCCGAGACCCCGTGGGTGTAGGAGAGAGGCAGGGGAGCGCGTCTGCTTGGGGGGGGGGGGTGTACATGTGTGCGCTCCCCTCGGAGGCTGGGATGCTCGGCTTGCCCCTCCACAGATCCCAGGGAAGGAGGAAGGGGAGCGCGGGAGGAATTCACTGGGCATCGATTCAGCGTGTCGATCAGAGAGATGCCAAGAGGGACAGGTCCCCTCGTTTGCCACAGCAGCTTTGTGCTAACAGTTAAGGAGCTAACTCTTTTATTTATTTATTTTTTCCCTTTTTTCCCCCAGTTGCTATAGAAATTGCTGTGTGTATTGATTGTGTTTTGTTGCCATTCCCGTGAATTTTAGATCAGGCTTTTCTGCCTTGATAGATCAACTTTTTCCTCATCGTGCTGCAGTAAAGTTTGCTTGACTCAGCCCACTATTTGGAAGGGCTGGTTTACCTGGAATCCAGCTAATGTGATTTTCACCATGCTGTCAAATGCATGGGGGAAATTGTATTTTTATTGGAATTAATATAGTGCTCCTCATCAGACTACTGTTCTCATCCCTTCCCCCTCCCCTTTTGGGACTGAGCAAAACCTCCAGAGGGTATTCAGAGAGTGACGGTGTAATCAATCACAGGTGTTGCTACAGGTAAGTATATGCTCTTTATGTTTCTGGGAATGCAAATACTTGAAGGCAACAATGACAAATTATTTGGATTTTGCCAAAGTCAGCAATTAGGAGAAGCTGAGAACTAAAAGGAGCATAAAAGCATTCAGGCAAAAAACAGCCTCACAGATGTTACCCTGCATTCCTGTTCAATGTTGTATTACTTCATTTTGCTGTGTGGTTTTACATGTTATTTAGGACTGAAGGCACTCAACTTATGACTCCGTATTAACTGATGTGGTAGGCAAATCTCATTTGCTGAAGGTCAGGGAAAGGCTTTTTTTGTGATAAATGTGAATATGAAATTGTTATCATTTTCTGAGCTGAGGTTCCCAGTAGTTGTTGGCTCTTCATTTTTCAGCTTTTGTCACTGAGGGTTATTGTTTTTGCTATTATTATTATTACTACTACTACTACTACTATTACTACTACTACTATTATTAACCAAAGCTGCTTTCATTTGCTCTATGCAAAAGAAAAAAATATTATTTGGGATCTGATGGTTCTTTGTCAACCACAGGTCTGCAGATTAATGAAGTAATTGTGGTTTTGCTAGTGTCTTTTCAGAATTGGCATCATGCTCATGTGATTATAGTTTCCTTTGATTAATCTGCAGCTAAAGCTGAACGGAATTGCTTTCAGTGGAAAGGGAGAAGATAGCCTGAGAAGCTGGGAAACCCATAATGGGTTAAGCACTCTTACTGCTTATACCACTACAGCAGAGGGAAGAATCTGATGAATGCTATGCAAAATGTTGAGTGTTTTCTTTCCTCTTATGTGCTGCTGGTGACTGCAAGCTGCACAGATATTAAATGAAGGGCTAAGTGCAGCAGCAGCAGGTACTTTACACTGTTAGCATGGTTTATTTATCCTTAAAAGCAAGTGAAGACATTTGTTAAAAACGTGCTTTCCTAGATTAATTGAATTGACCTAAAACTCAGTCCCATCAAAATTTTTTGCTGGATTTTGGGTTTTTTTTGTTTGGGTTATTTTTTTTTTTGCAACCTTGTACTTGAAGTGTTAGCACAGTAAGAAAAGAACATTGCTTTCCTCCCTTTTGATACACACATGTGTATGCATGGATTATTATGAATGTATAACTCCAGTTATTTGTACCTCTTAACAGACAAATAGGTATGTATTTAAGGACTTCTTTTTTTTTTTAATGTTTGATTATTTAGTTTCAAATCATTAGATACTCCGAGGGTAGGGTATACCTCTTGACAGGAGATATCTAGTAACCCTAGAGAGGCAAAGAGTAGAGCAGAGAAGCTTCTAGCCAGCAGGCTTCCAGAGCATCTCATCGGTCCATTTTCACCCCCTCCTTCTGTGGGGTAGGATTTCATTCCACTCTCTGCAAATAACTTTTATGCTCATCATTTAAGAAGTATGTAATACTGGTACAGCCTTAATCCTTTCTTTCCCACCAGCATGCACAGCTATGAGTTTCATTCAGAAAGTAAAGAAACTCTAGTCCCAGCTATGCTAGCTGAGCATGCTCGCTAGCTTGACTCTGATACATTTTCAGGACTAAAAAATGCCAGTATTTCCCTGGTTAATATTTGTTCTAGACCTTTCGGGGTTTGGAGGGAAAGGATGATATAATGAACTGAAATTATAATGTGATCATAGTATCGGCAGGACAGATCAGTGACCAGCCCAGGTACAGAGAAATCTGTAGGGATCTCGAGACGTCTGTGCATCCTAACAGTTGCACAGCCTAAAAAGCAGCCAGAAAGGAGACCATGTAGTACTTTTTATAAGGGAAATACACATAACTTTGCAATGTGGACATTAGAGAGCAGAATATATAACACTCCCACCCTGCTACTGAAACGTATATATAGTTTATACCTGGTCTTGCAGGCCTGAAACTGCATTAGTGGACCCAAAAGTATTGTGTGGGTCCTGTGACCCAAGCAACTATTATATGTGTTGGAACTGTGTACAAAGACCAGGATTCAGTCCTTATAGCACAGGCAAGCCAGTAGGGTACATTGATTGAATGCTGAAATACCCTCCAAATCCAGTTATGAGTCCTGGATTGTAGCCATCATCTTACTCTGCATTCTGATTGTACTACTGCACTGGCAGAACTGGAGAAGGGAAATTCATGCTGAAACTGAGGGAAATCCCTCAAAGACCACTAACTAACCTAGCAAAAGTCATGACTAGGAAAATAGCAGAAGAGATAGCTGTGAAACCGAAGGAAAAGATGAAGGCAGGTGCTGAGTTGTATGATATCTTGGAAGAGAGGTCATGCCATTCGGAGAGAAGTCGGTGAAGGAATTTGGACATGCAGATGGGCTCACAGAAGTAAGGATAACGGGAGTTGATGTGGATGCAGCATTTTGAGGTAAAAAATAAGAAGTGAGAAGCTCAGATAGAAGCAGGAGGTTATAGTAATGCAGATGGAAGTGGGAGATGCTTTAGCCGTTGGACTGAAAGAAATGGATGTATTTAACGCTAATTTAGTTAGAAAACAGAAAACAGAGGAAGAGGTGTATAAAGCACCAATACTGAGAGTTTGGGTGGCAGAATAGCAGAAATGGTCTTGGAAATGGAGAAGCAGTGAAACTGGATATGAGGGAAGAATGAGGTTTGTGGTTTCATCCTGTGAAGTTTGAGTGGCCACAGGACATCCAGGACAGGATGCCAGAGAGGCAATCAGATATGGTAGACTGAAAGTCAAATGTAAAAAAATATGAGTCACCCCCAGGAATAAAAGAGCAATCAGGGCTGAGCTCTGAATACTGACAGAGGAGGGCTGTGGGGAAGATGGTGGGAGAAGCAGGATGGTGAAGAGTTACAGAAGTCCCAAGAAAAGACAGACAAGAAGTAAGGAGGGCAATACAAGTGGAGGGATTTTGAAAGTGCCAGAAGCATGAAGGGGAATGAAAATATTTTCTGAACTTAAATGTGGGAAAGTGACTGATAAGCTTTAAAGCAGAAGGAGCTAGAACTACAAGAGATCCAGGTGCACTGGGACTGTGTGATGCTAAACATCTCCTGGTATGTACAGAGCACTTCTCAATGTACTGATTTCAGTGGCCTCTGGGAGGATTGTGGCGGTGCTGGGTTGTAGCAGATGACATGATTGATGGGCAAGGGAACAGCAGCTAAAGGAACAAACACAGGGAGAAGTTTGGCTGGGTTTTATTTAATGTGTTCATTCATAAAGACTGCAAATCTCAGTCTTCTGCAGAAGTCTGAGCCTGGATCTGGAAGACGGTTTAGACGCATCTCTACTTTAGTGTGGCTAGAAAGAACTGTAGAGGTTTCAGAGGTACCCAGAAATGACCTAAGAGAAAGAGCAAGTGGAGCAACTGAAGTGGGATACCTTTGATTTTTATGCAGAGGTTCTGACAAGAAAACTTCAGTGGAAAGCAGTTACCTAACAGTGCATTGGAAGAGAGGGACTGCACAGAGAAAAGCTGTTTTTATCAGACTGATAGATGAGGCTTCCCAGCTCAATTCCCACCTCTGCAGAGGATCTCTGTATGGCTTCAGACATGTCTGTCCATGTGTTGCTCTGTACCAAAGTTCCCTGTCTGTAAAATGGAGGTAATGGGGTTTCCTTTCACCTGCCTGCTGGTCTGTAACTCGACTGAATCTTTTGTGGGGGCAAAGGGCTGCCTCTTGCCCTTTGCATTCCTGGTGCTAAGGACTGTAAGGCTCTGGGTTTTTGGGATCTCTAGGTACCAGTGTAGTGGAAATATAAATAATTTTAAGAATAAACATACCGTAAAGGTTTCATTCAGAGCCCAAATCCAGTCTGCTTATTGTATGCTGCTTCAGTGTTTTGCTGTTTAAGCAGAAATGATTCATTACCTTATCTATGCATGAAAATCAGCATGGACTGAGATACTGTTGCTGTAGGAATTCCAACGCTTTTTTTTTCTTCTTCTTCTGTTGTCCTTTTTCTAGAGCTTCCAGATAAATATCTTTTCCAAATGGAAAGGGGGATCTGGGGAGGGAGTGGGGGGTGGCTGCGTGTGTGTGCATGTGTGTGTGATTCCCACCTGGAATTGAAGAATCTATTTTTTTCAACCAGGAACTTTGTGAACATTTACTTCATCATCACTTAAGAGGTTGTCTCCAAGGTGATTATTTTGCTTCCCACAAAAATAATTATTAAATGAAATAGTTATCTTCTAGACAAGCCATAAGCCCTGCAAGACCTGTGTATAAAAATAAGTTTTCCTCCACCAATTCTCACATTACTTCCAACGGTAGCTGCTCGTCCATTACCATCTCTAGCATGAGCACAGTATGCAGCTACGAAGCATTGCAGTCATTAACAGTACCTGTTAAAAATCCTAAAATATTTTGGAGGAAAAAAAATTAGACTATACAGAATGGAAAAGTAGGCAAAAAACCAGCATACCTGTTCCTGCTGTGAAGTGTGGGAAGCTGAAAAACATGTTTGAGGTTTCAACAGCTGATAAAATTATTCAAAGTGTGTCTTTAGTCTCTGAGGAATAGTTACCTTAAAGAAAGAGCAGAGGGGGAGGAGGCATGGGCTTACATTGCAGAGTGAAATATGTCTCCTTAAAAGCACAGATCATAAAATAAAACTGGTTTATTTTTCTTGGTTGAACTCTGTACTGTGTGATTTGGGTGAATACGGTGCTATGCCAGAGACAGCTGATGAGGTTGAGCACTGATACTCCACATCCCAACAGGCTGCCGGGGGCCAGGCGGAACACTTTGCTCCCACCAGCGTTGCTTTCTGCTCGGGAAGACAAGAGCCCGGGCTGAGAATAAATGTGCCTTTCTGGGAAGAAGGTGTGATTCCTACTCATGGTAACTTCCAGATGGCAAAATCCCAAGGTGGGCAGGACACGATGGTCTACCTTTGCTTTACTGGAGAGCAGGGAGGGCAGAGTGCTCTGCCCTGGTCAGTGTGTCTTGCCCATTAAGGACTGACAGAAACTCATCAGTTACCTGTGTTTTGTCCAGAGATCAGAGACTAACAGGGCTGCAGTGTGCTGGTGTGGCAGGGCACGGCCTGCAGGCAGGGAAGAGAGTGGGGAGGAAAAGAGGAAGGAAAAGGTCAGTTTGGGCTATAAGAGAGCAGACCTCTGGTTTACGTGCTAAGACTAGCAAATGCGAACAGCTGACTGGAGATATGTGAGGCTTTCCTTAAACACTAGCAGTTATTTTAGTTGGTTAATCTGCAGTAAAAGGAAAGAAAAGGGATAGGGGAAGACAGGGAGGGATTACATTTTCTACCTTTATGTCCCAAAATAAAGTTGAAGAAACACCACTAAGCCTGGAGCATGTCATTAACTGCTCATGTGCATCTCTGTAGTGACTAGCTCGTATCTGCCTGTAAAACTGCCTGTAGCAAAACTGCTGGCCACAAAATAAACCAGTTGTGTACCATTCCAAGCAAGGATGTACAGGCAATGGAAAGTTCACGGCCAGACTTGCACGGGCTGTCACCTAGCAGAGCTCTGGGCTTACTTTAAAGAGCCCTGAAGATGCCTTGTCCAACATTGCAATATAATTTACATTATTGACTGAAACTGTAGGAAAAATGTAGGTAGTAAGCAAGGACTTCACTTTGGTAAATTAGATAGTATGGGGAGAAAAAGCTGTACGCAAGACCAGGTCAAGGTTATGCAAGCAGATGTCATCTTGTTTTCCAGTGAAAATTCCGGTGTCCCTACCCGAGAAATGTTAGCCACCTTTTCCAGGAATTCTGTATATCTGTGTCATTGATTTGAGGAGTTTTAGGAAAAATAAACCAACAAAAAATTACGGAACTAGTCGCAATGGCTCAGCTCCCCTCTCATTTTTATTACATAGTGTTGACATAAGGACAGTGATAAGAGGACACCTCAGTTCTTCGGGTTTTTAGAGAACACACGGACAGCCTGTTTCAGTCCTGCCTCTCTTCTTGATTTCTCTCCTTTTCAATGCTGTAACTCAGTTGTCATCTTTTGATTGCATCTTTACCATCCTGCTCTCTGTTCTAAGAACCAAGTTTTAAGTCTTGGGATATGTAAATCCCTCTTGAATACAAAGGTTGGGGCAACACTGAACACACAATGAAAAATCAGTTCCTTGTGGGGAGTTCAAAAACGCAGACAAAATGCCGTCAAGTATGATGAAAGAAATACGGTGTATTTCCTGTATTTAACAATAATAATGCTCTGCTCTAAGTGTTTGTTGTCATCTTGAGTAGCATGCCTAGTTTTGATTCTTATGTATCAAGCTAGATATGTCAGATACGCAATACAGAACTATTCGATAAACCATGAAAAACCACAAATTTCCATGTGTAAAGGGGGGAGGCAGAGGATAAAAAAGGGGCAAGATGAGGATGATGGTATAGATCAAGCAAGAGCAGGTTCTCTTCTCACTCTGCTATTACCAGAGCACTTCAAATTGTCTGATACTGACCTGGCTGAACATGCTTGCCTTTCTGTGCCTGTTTGCATCATCCCTATGTCCTATTTTAAGCTTTGATCCCTGCCCAGGTGGGCAGTTAGTTTCCACTTCTGTGTTTTGTCTTTTCTGAGTACTTCCCTTACTTGCTTAGAGATGTTTCTCTTAGAGGATGGTTGGCCTGTTTCTTTCTTAAAACTTAAGGTTGTTTAGAAGAAAATGAGTACTTCACTTTACATCAATTATTGGAATTTCATTCATTAATATGATCACTGCCAGTCAGAGCTAAGTAGCACAGAAATACATACTGGATATTCAGGGAAGAGATTAGAAGAAATAATCTGATTCAGTATTCTGCCCTGTGACATCTCTTCTTTTTGTGTCTTTTTGTTTTGCTTTTTCTTTCTTTTAGTTTGTAACCAGTACTACTTATATGCATTTGTGCTATTAGAATACCTTCTGCCTCTGTTTAGAAACAGGAGTTAATATCGTATCTATCGTTAAAAGCATCAGGGTTCATTTATGGGCTTCTTGACCAATGAGCAAAACCTATCATTTTGAGAATACTGTTATATATGTAACATTATCATTCATTGCTGCTACCTCAGCAAGAGAGGCAGATATTGTGTTTTAATTTTTGTATTGTAAGAATTTCTTTCTTGATCCATTTCACTGGCTGATAGTAAATGTATAGCTATTCCTTTGTATTTCCTAAGATTGTCTTGTAATCAGGCAACACCAAATTTGGCTTCCTGTTGTTGTCACCTTATTCAGCCCCAATTAGTCAGAATGTAATTTCAGGAGCACAGTATAAGTGTTTGTGGTACCACCTTGCTAACGGTCTGCCGAGATGTCTAAGATAAATTGGATATGTTTGTAGTCTGTTCACTCCATCATGCCAGGTCTCGCACGTCTTCCCAAATCCATTAGCCAAAACCCAGCATCAGGGCACTGGGGCAACTGAAGGGCAGCACCAGAGTGTACATGGGCTAAGCCCGCCCTGGCTGGATGTTCCAGTCGCTTTCTTAAGAAAATGGAGGGTACTGTGTTGTTTGCCATTATTTAGATGGATGCAGCGAAGCTGCAAATGGTGTGAAGTTGGGACATACTTGGAAGCCCCATTTTCCCTTTGTGACTTTGACTTGCACACTTACCAGAAAATAATTATGTTCTTGCTATCCCTATAGGCTGGAAAACTGTCCTCTTCTGTTTTTTGGCTCTTGTGAAGTGACATGAATCTTCACAGGTCTGTTGCTTTTAGTCTCCTTGTCTCAGGAAGGATTGGGAAGAGAGGACTAAGGTAATGTCTGATCTTGTCACTGTCACCTCTCCCTGACTTTCCTGGCTTTGGGTCTAACGTACTGAAGATGAGACAGATCTAGCAGAGCCTTTGCCTTTGGATGACACTCTTAGATTCAAAAAAAGATTAATTATTACTGTTGCTCTGAAAAACAATGAACACAGTATAAATCAAAGATAAAATCAGTAATTTCAAAACCACCTGCTGTAGCTTCTTTGGAACCACTAGACGTATCATTCTGGCTTGGCTATGCCCAGGCCACCCTGTCTAAAAGGTACCCCCAGAATTGTAGTGCCCATCAGCCACCATGAAGATGTGCTGTTGAGAGAGATCTCATGGACAAGCACTGTTCTTCCCTGAGAGAAAGCTCCTTATCCCAAGTAGGAAAAAAACATAAATAAGAGATGACCAAACCTGACTGACAACCTCTGCTGTAGATAGTGGAAATTTTGAAGGTTTGAAAATATGACTCAGGAGTAAAAGTCAAACATCTCCCCAGCTCCTTCCCCCTCCTCCCCTCCCCCAAAGTAAAATTGTGTCCAAAATCTCCAAAGAGGAGGGCAGGTTTCTGCATATGTCTGCTTTATAGTGTGCTAGTCAGGCCATGGACCAGGGCTGAGACATGAGGCATGCAGGCTCCAAGACCTTGGTTTGTGTAACTGAGATTACTGTCATACCCATTTCTTTGCCCATAACTAGGAGAGGTGTTCAATCTCAGCTACTTAATGGATCTCTGAAGCCTAAGGGTTGCAATTTAAAATGTACATCCTTTTGTGCAGGGGAGGGCCCAGTATATCCATTACTTGGGACATTTTTGAAAGGATGTAAGGTGTATTCGTCTTCTCTTTCCTTCCTCCTGCCCTCAGCTGTGCAGCCCAAGAGTAGGATGACAGGCTTAGTGCTGCAGTTCAGCAAATGGCCTCCCCTATCACCACTTAAGAGAAGAATCTTGCCCTCTGTCATCTTTCGTATGATATTTTTCAGGCCATTAGTCTAATGGCTTTGTTCAATAGGAGTGCAGGGAATAAAATTAAAATGGATCCAACTATTTGATTTATCTTGGGAGATTTTGGTAGCAGAGAATGATTTTTATTTCACCTTGCCTCCTAAGACAAGTTGATTATCTGTTTGAAAAAGCAGAAAGCAATGGTATTTTAGATCTTCCCTTGTAAAAGTCTGGAAGCACAGAAGTGTAATGATGGTAACACTGGGAATATCATGTCATTTCAAGAAACATGTGTCTAGGTTTTGTTAGAAATAGTTGATAACAATATTCATTATCTTCAGCAGTGGGCTGAGGGATGTACAGTTGCAATACAAATATGGTTATGCTGAATGTTGGTTATCCTTTTAAGACAAATTCAAGAATCAACAGATGGAAATGTTGGTAAGCAGACTTGAATGTATTTGGGATCTTAAGATGAATAGTTAGAATAATCATTAACTACATCCTGACAAATGAGCCAGTCTTGGAAATGCCACTGTGGTCTACTGCATCCACAGTCTATGTATTAGCAAGCTGCTCTGAAGTATTGGTGATCCATATATTCCCATCTACATGGACCGTATCCACAGTCCCTCATGTCAGCAGTCCATGTCGTAAGGATTATGGCACTAGCGTTATCTCTCTTTACACATCCATTGGGTGCAGTTGCTTTGACATTTCCAATATTCAGATACTATTTGATGCAGCATGTGTGCAGCTCCAGTGGGGTTTTTTTACATGAAGACTTTGTCAACCTTGCTTTTGGTAAAGTCAATAAATAAAATCAGTAGAAACGTTATTTCTTTTACATCAGCTGAAATTGAACTGATATAAAGAGTATGGATGTCATGCTGCTATAGGGCTTCATAGCATCTTATCTTTCTCATTTTATTTTCCAATCTGCTCAAATGTCAACACTGCTAAAAATTCAGATGCTCAGACTGAACAGTCAGCAGTGCAAATGCACAGACATGTGGATGGATGGATGGACAAACAGTGGAAACTATTTGAACCAGAAGTTGAACCAGTATTGAAAGGCCTCTTCCCTCTCCTCCTCCCATGCACCAGCAAAACACGATGCTCTCCTTACACTAGCACAGTGGTTTATTGGATGAATAGCTTTGAAATTTGGGTGCAACCTGAATGAAAAGCCAGGAGCAGAGACTTGTGTGGAACTTAGGCTGTTTGGATCTGAATTGTACTCTGTTGAGAAACAGAAGAGTGAGATGAGTAAAGCTTTAGTTAATATTTACAGCCCTGAAGTAATTGTCTGCTGGTTTATACCGTAAGGGTGAGGGGTTGTCTTCTAGTGGTCTGCTGTGGCACATAAGATGGGATTTGCTGCCTGCTCCAGCATCTGAATTGAGAGCAATTTCTGACTCTCTGCTCTCTAGAGCTGCTCGTCTTTGGCTCCTCTGGCAGCTGTTGGAGAGAGTTACACCTGGTACCTAAATGGGAAAGTAAGGAGGGACGTTGTGAGGCTCGGTTATGTAGCTCCCCTTCCATCAAAGTCCCCCTGCCAAATGGCACATACAAACAAGCTAGAATTCAGGAGGTATTTCATTTTCTCTTTCTTGTGTGTCTCGTTAATATAAAGCCAGCATTTTGTCTGCATTGTTTGACTCTGGTAAAGTACTCAAGTTACTGATGTGGGTTTGGCTTTCTGTGCATTTCTGTCATCTGAGTCAAACGCCGTTTTCCTTGTGAACTAAATATGCTTGTGCTGTGCATGGAAACCCATGAGCCTAGAAGAAAATAGAGAGGTCCTGTAGTTCCGGTGAACTGATCCTTCTTTCTCCTATTCATCTCAAGCTGGCAGAACAGCCAGTTCACTAAGCAACAAGAGAAGCGTCAGTTCACTAATACATTTTCTGGCGTTGCATGGAGGCTCAAGAAAGACACTTTATGGTGATATTTTTCTTTGGGGTGGTTTTTACTTGTTTTTCTTTCCCTCAGCCTTCTTTGGACGTTGGGCCCTGCATGATAAATAGCAAACAAAAATTGCAGGCCTGTATGAAGGCACGTAGTAATTTTAGGAATCAGCTGCTCTGAGCTAATACAGCTATTCCCTGTGTTTAGCAGACAGGTGAAGGTGTTGTTCTTTACCTGCTATGATTGTTTATTTGTTTCACATTTTTGTGTTACTACTGCAGTTGTTGCATACCAGGCTCCATTTGAATATGTTTGTGCGTAAGTACCTGCAAACATTTCTGTTTTGTCTTGTTTCCTCCTTTGTACAAAATGCTTGGGAGATTTGTCATTCTGAGCACCATCACAAACCTTGTAAAGCTTGAGGTACTCAGCCAGGTGTCGTGGTTCAGGCCAGTCTTTGACTGCAAATTCAAACCAAATGCTGTTTAAGTAAAGAGATTTTTGAAAATAAGGTTTGCATGGCAAAGACGCCAGTTCAGTTGGACGAGTGGATGTGCGAGTTTGATGAGCTGTCACGGCGACCTGACATTTGACTTGACAGAAGGGGATCTGTGACACTGGTAGGATGTTGTATGGATGCTCTGCCCAAAAGAGATTGGAACGCTGTTCCCCATATGTTATATGGAAAGAGGCAATTTAAACTGTCAGAAATGCCCAGAAAGGCTTATGTTGTAGTGGTTGTGTTTTGGGTTTTTTAATCTGCTTGGTAGCAGACTCTTGATAACTTTGCGAGGAAACTTTCAGCATTTAGGGGAGTCAGATTTCATCTGTTTGCTGCTTTGTCCAGTGCCAGCAGTGAAGGGGTGAAAAACAATTACTTTGTTTTAACTGCCAGAAATTTTTGTCAGGTTTTGATTGGGTTTTATCCTGCTTCTGTACTGAAATGAAATCTCATGCAGATGCCTATCACAGATACCTTCATAACGCTGTGAACTGAACTTTACTGCCATTTTCATGGTCAAGTAGGTCCACATAGGCACGCCCTATTGTGCTGCTGGGGTGCACCGCTCTCATTCGCAGTTCACAATGTGCCACTGGTTCCTCTCAAAAACCACAGAAAGTGGTCATTCTCATCAATACAGAGGAGAGCACTCATTGAGACCACTTGCTGTAAGTCTTCTCTGCCAACTTCTTTTTCTATAGGTAAATTTTGACATGCTGGAAAGGTCCCTTTACAGCTTTGGCCAATAAAGTCCTCTGACATCAATAGAGAGGCACGTTTTAGTATGCAACCAGCATGCCTCAACCCCATGTGAGAAGGACCACACATAATGCAGTTCAGCTTCCCTTGCTTCTCCTGTTCATCTCATTAGTCATGAGTAAAGCACGAGTAAAAGCTATATTTTACCTTCATTTGCAAAGTTTTGATAGCCCCGAGGACAAAATATATCCCCAATTCCCAAAGTTGCTACATGGCTTGGGAAGGTAATCTTACTCCTTGTGACCTTTGCTGCTCACTTTGGTATGGTCAGGATTTCATTCATTTCTCTCTGCTAACGTTATTTCCTTGCATAAAGCTGGGGGAACTGTTTCAGTGGCTTTTTCAATGATCCTGTTCTCTTGACGCCCTGTAGGATTTATTTTTTCCCTTAGCTCTGATCTAAACTCTTTCTCGTTTTCTGTGCTATTTCTGGTTGCTGGACTTGGAATTATTCATGAACTTGAAGCTATGTGCATAGATCCTTCCTTCAGCTGTAACATTTCTTAGGTAGATATAGCAATTTGATTACCTTATAGGCTCCATCTTTTTTTAAAGGCAGCAGTTTTTAAAATCAGAGGCTTTCCTCTAAATCTACTGAGCAAGAGCAATAGCCTGCAGAGCTCGGCAACCATGAGACACCCTAGAACTTAATGCTAAAAAAAAGAGGGTGAAAAAAAGTGAAATCACCACTATGAAAACTACACAGAAATACTCTGTGTATTTTAGCCAGCAACCTGACATGCTTTATTCATGAATTTAAAGGAGTTATGGCTATCTTTCTCCCCTCTGAGTATTCATCTCTGAAACTCAAGCCTCTACCATAAGGGCCTAAACAGATATTTCACTATGGCCAAAGGTCTAAACCAACAATCATGTGAATCAAGAAAATAAGTCCCATTATAATGACAATCAGCAAAGACCATATGTAGCTGCACTTAGGTACTCAAAGCAGAAGTATTTAGTTGTTATTTTAAATTCCTGAGCATAGATACAGACAGTCTCTTCTCAGAGTCCAGTAAAGCTTTTTTTTTTGCTCAACTGTTACTGATTTTTTTTTTTAAACTCATATTTATGCTCCTTATAAATGTGCCATTTGGTATAATTACCCTTTTCCTCTTGGCCAGCTTCCTATCACGTTCTTTAAAGAACAGAAATAGACGTTTCTTTTTCCCAAGAGAAGCAATATAGACTTTCCAAGGGAATGGTTTGAACTTTCTAGCTCTTAAATGAGGTACTTTGTTCCTTTTCTCCGAGACATTAAAGTAATTAAAAACTTAATTTTTTATCTTTATGATGATAGTGGTGAGATGGTACCATTGTGTTTAGAAAGTTTAATGTTTGTAATGCCATTTCCTGAATGGGATTACTTTTAATAAGAGGACATGTCCCTCTCAAGTTTCTGAATAGTCTAAAGATTTGCCTTCTACAGTGCACATTTTTAGTAAAATAAAGCAAAAATATTGGATATTCCTACTTACAAGAACTTCAGAAGATAAAGGTCAGAAATTGCTCAGTCCATCAAAAGTCCCCTAAGAAATTAAAGATTTTAAAATTTTAGAATATTTTTTAAAGCATTTAAAATATTATTTTCTGGGCTTTCTCAAAATAAACAGCCAGCCTGTAGCATAGTGGTTTGTTTTTAGGAAGGCGGAGAACTTCCCCGATGGCCAGTAGAGCAAGGTGCTCTTTGGTGTGAGCAACTGTGTCTGCCTCTGTCCATATGGCAATTAGGAAAATTATCACCTGGTAGTGTTGTCCCAAAAGTGGGATCGTATACCCGGTGTGCAACATGCCAATGTACACACAGAGTAGAGGTATCTTATTTATAGCATATTTGCACAGATATGGGTGCTAGGTGGTATTCCACAAAGCTTGCCCACCACACAGGGGCATTACCGCATATTTAATCCTGTTACATGATTAGCGAAAACAGTAAAGAATCCACCCAAGTTTACATTCATTGGCTAGGCATTACCACATTGCTTATTATTGGTTACAGGTACTCAAATTGTTGCGCATGCTCCTAGAAAAAGTGCGTGGGGGGGATCATTTGCATCATCCCTCAATTGAGTCGGTGGTCGCAATCTACCCCCTGCCACCTTTGCTGTTACTGTGGATTCTGCTGACCTCATGACAGTTACATTTTTCAAGAGTGCAAGAACAACTGAGTCTTCATGGTTTACTGCTTAGTACAAATACTTCTTCATCTTCTTGATCACCAGATCTGGTTTCATTAATCTTTTTTAATTGTGTTAACTCCTACTGACCTACCCCCTAGAATCTTCCATTCATCTCAGACATCAGTAGCAGAGGCCTAGCAAAATGTGAATAACAAGCCCATGGGCTTCCATGGACTGGAACCTTTTCTTGGATTACTTTTGTATTTTGCAGCTGAGTGGAATTTGCAGTTCAGGCCAGTGTAAGAAATAAATCCAACCATGAAAATGTAGTCATTACCAGTCCTTCACTGAAACGAAACATAGGAAAAAATGTTACGAGCTATTTCTTCATTGGGTTAAATTTAGGGGTTGAATGTATATGGGTTTCAGTTCTGTTTTTTCTTGCTGAATGTGTTGAAGACTCGTCTGGAGGAAGACTCCAGGATGACTTCTCTGTCATCCATAGCTTTGGCTTTCAGAACGAACTTGAGCTGTGACTGATGAAACTTAACTCTAGACTTGATAACTCTGCGGGTGACTCAAAGACAGTTAGGATTGCTTAACAACCAAAGTGTTTGCGCTCATACAGTCAGGACCCCTGAGCCACGGTGCTTAGTCCTATCCATGTGTTTTGGATCTGTTAGTGGTGTTGCCAGTGGGTGCCCGCTTCTAAGGCAATGGTCACAAGCACCACTGCTACTGTTTTGCCTGGTAGCATTTCGTTTGTTGCACATGATGTTAGAGCCTTGAACTGCAAATAGTCCTGGGGGTATGACCTGTGCTCAGCTTTCTCTTCTGTATTTTTTGGTGTTATGAGATTTAATCTCCTTCTTGCAGGCTCTGCAAAATACCTCTTAAGGAGGTTTAAAATGTTATATTTTTCTAATGCTGTGTGCTAGGGGACACAACTAGGTGTGAGTATGCAGGTCAGTTCCATCTTCTTGACAGTTTGCTTTCAGTCTCAGCAGTTGAGTGGGTTGAATGTGGGGTCATCCAACTCCCAACATGTTTGCGCTTAGACACTGCTCTGCTCTGGGTCATGCGCAATGGACTGGGACTTTCCAAGAGCCTATTTCTGCCATGGTTACTTAGAAAGGGCCAGGTTTGTTCAGTAGATGAGTTTTTAATATGGCAGTATGATGTCAGTATGAGGAGGATGCCTTGGAGGCAATGCCCTAGGTAGGAAATTCTGCTTGTAGCTGCTGTTTACACCAGAACAAGAGGGTTTTTTACAGCAGTTCTTCACTGCCTGAAACACGAATCCCGCTCGCTGGGTACCCATCAGCTCTGGTAATGGGGATCCATCTACCCGTCCATTCTTTCCTGCTTTCTGGGGAGAGGATCTAGGAGACAGCACTTCTCTCTCCCCACATGCCACAGATTGAGGATCCCCTACCAGAAGTGACAGGGACAGTGAGAGGCAGTATCTTCACTTCCCTTTATTCTCCTTTGTGCATAGCTGTATAGGATCAGGCTCTCAACAAATCACAGCTGTGACCAGCCATTTCTTTCAATCCATGAGTGAAGCAGAAGGAGGTTTGTGTTATTTAATCCAGGGTAAAACCCAACCATAACCTTGGAAAATGGTCTTTGAGTGCCCTAAGTATCAGGAGCCTTGCTTCCACTCGTGTTTTCTTTAAGATCCACCTAGGTCTTGAATTCTTCTTTATAACAACAGTGTTAGTAGGAGAGATGGGGAGTGCTCTCCCATCCATCATAGCATGAAGTGTGGTAGTATTCTCCCAAGGAAAATGGGAGATGTGGGCTTGAAATTTTTCAAGAGGAGGATGAAAGTGACCCTGTAATTCTCCTGTCTCCCAAACAAGTGCTTTAGCTGCTCTAACAGAAAAGTCCTTGTATCTCATCCTACTTCCTCTGCTTTCTTAAAAGCACAAACTGTGCATCTCCTCCCTGCTTGCATTTAGGAAGGGTAAAATTTGCCTTCCTTTCAAGCTGCAGTTTCTTACTGGAGCAATTCCTGGTACTTGCAGAATTGTCTTCCTGTAGCCCCAAGAAAAGCAGGATATCTGGTTTGCTTCTGCTGGCTCTGTTTGTCTCATGGTTTGCTTTTGGCTGTGCTCCACTCATAGTGGCTTCTCTGAGTCCTGTTTTGGAGCTGCTGAGTCTTCACATAGTGTGTGTGATGCCCAGGACAGAACTGTGCGTTCTGCTCCAGTGTATGGGCACATAAAAGTGAAAGCTGCTGTTTATTGGATTTAGCCCAAAATCTATATGTAATAAACACTTAAGAGATGGCAAACACAATGAGTAATAAGAGCAATAAGGGATAGAGAAATAGCTAATATCAGTGAAATCTACCAGTTCTGATTTTCTATAATTGCAAGGTTTATAGGAAGCAACTATGTAGCTATTGATGGCATAACCTGATAAAGTGCTTTTGTTGCAAGTTAAAATCCTGTGTACTGTGTTAATATACAGAAAATACTTGGTATTTTGAGAGAGATTTCATGTCAATAAAGACATGTTTAGAGTGATGCATGTAGTGCAGTATATTTTGCAGAGGTTAAAAAATGGCTTTCAGTTTGCAATCAGCATGAATAATTAAAGTTTTACGTCAAAATGTGGGGAAGTTGAAAGCAGGGTCCTAAAGGGATTTGACTTCCAAAGCTGTTCTTTGTACTTCTCTTCCAGCAAGAGAAATAAATACATTGAGAAAGAGACATCGCAGCAGAGAGCAGAGCTAGCTGTGCTGAAACAGGCAAGTGTAAAGGGCGAGAGATTCAGTTTACCAGTACCATGCAAAGCGCTACACACCTGGGGAGTGGGAATAATTGTCAGGGGGTTGGAAAATGCGAGGGTTGGAAAATGCCAGTGCTGCTTAGCATGCAAAGGAAAGCTACTGACAGCCTCTTCATGGCTCATAAACCCACTACAGCAACTCGGCAGTGGGAGCTGCTGTCAACCGAAGAGGTAATCATCCCCGTTTGGCAAGGCTGCGTTTAGACTGCTGTGTGCCATGCTCTGTCTTTCATTGGAAAACAGACCTTTGAGAAGTTAGGAAAAGTTTAAGTGGGCAATTCAAATAGTGGAGGGAGGGCTGATGAAAATTAATTCCAGGTGCAAAGGGAAATTAAAGGGAAATAACAGAACAGATGATAATAGAAGAGCAGAAAATGAACCATTTTCCTGAAAGAAAAACAAAGTACTTTTTTAATTGAAAGTGTTCCCATTCAGGTAAAGAGAAAACATAAGTGCTCAGCAATTAGAGTAGTTGTTCAGGTTTCCTGTCATTTCAAAAAGACACATGATGCCTCCACATCTTGTATTAAACAAAGCTGCTAGACTAAGGTCTGTGCAGTCTGAAATGAAGGATATTTGGGGTACAGAGTTCAAAAGAAACCTTGCAACAGGAGTTTGTTGGAAGCTAATCTGCAGAACAAAGACGGGTGGGATGTGGATTGGGAATATGGAGTATTATGTTGTTAATTTTTTTTACTTATACAAAGTTATTGTCATTAAATAAAATGGCACATGTATTCAATTGCATCTTTAGGGCCAAGATAATTTTCAGCCTGTTGCTACAGATTTGCAGAGATATTATAACAGACAGCACAAGTAGCCATTGGTGTTTCCTGGGAAGGCTTAAAATCTAACTTTGAAGTAAACTGCCTGTTAAGATAATAATGTGTCTGATTATGAATGATGAGTGTTAAGAAATGATCTGAGAGAAAACCTAGTGTGGTTACTGGTGAGGAAGGTAATATTAAAAATCATGGATGGGATAGGTGGGCTTCAGCCTTCAGCTATGAAATGGCTTGGTGTAACCAAATGCAGTAGGAGTGGGGCTTTTTTCTAAAGTGGAAGTTAGGTATATTATATATATGTCAGCAGCATTACTAGATGCTGTGATTCCCAGACAGACATGGGAATGACAAAACTGGTTGTCATTCTCCAGGAAAAGTGAGTAAGTTATGTTGTCTTTGGGAGGGCCTTTGATCTGCCTGCTACAATTCTCAAATCCAAAAAAGTAAGCGACCCCTATGTTGTTTCTTACTGGACCTTCTGGAAATCGACACCCCACTTGAAAGATGAGAGAAAACTCCTAAGAACATACAGAACAGGTCTGAGGTGGCCTGGCCTCTCTTTTCTTGGACTGGTAAATTGGCTGTTTTGAAGAATTGCTTTTTGAACTGCTCTTTCTCAGAGAACTTGCTGATTTTGTCCATGTGTGGTGTCCATGCAGTACATTACAGCCCACAAACCTCAAAGGTGACTTTAACCAAAAAAAGGGTTAGCTTCAAAATGAAAGAAGGAAAGGGGTAAGCAAAGAAATAAGCTTTCAGACCCTCTAGTGTTTTAAGTCTTTGTAGTATATTTCAATCATGTTTGTAAAATTTCTTTTACATCACTTGGATGCAAAACATTTTGATTTGTGGTGCTTTCTCTCATTAAAACCACAAGTCTTGCTTAAGCGCTTTAGTCTATATGAACTTCAAATGTCTCAAGGACTACAGTAAAATCTTGAGAGCTGTCTCACAGCCAGCTAGCCTGTAAAAAGCTCTCGGGTTTAATTTCCCCATTGCAATCCCAGGATGACAGCTCAGACAGAAGAAAATTCTTGCCGTAAATGCAGGTCCCAGTGTCTCTGTCTTGGCAAGATCTTTCAGATCCTGGAAAAAAATCAGGACAAGTTCCCAAAAGCACCAAGTGTCAGCAGCAACCGTGACCCCTAAACATCACATTTGTGGCACCAGCCGCAAGATGAGACCTCAGCGCTGTGACTACAGGCACTAATGCACATGGCAGTTCATTCTCCCAGTTCAGCAGACTGATCAAGCTGGGACTGCTTTCCTCTCTTGAAGGCAAAAAAAAAAAAACCCTGTGCAGGGCCTGGGTTGGTTTCCATTTGTGCAAGTACCACCTTTTTTGGGAAAAGCAAGGGTGTGAAACCAGCCTACGGAGCCTGCTGTCAGCAGTGGGTGTCGCAGCCCACAGCCAGTCAATTGTCATTAGGAGCCAAAAAGGCAGAGAAACCCGGCCAACGTGAGCGCAAGATGCAGCAGCAGAGTGCAGAAATCTGGCGTTTACTTCCCACATCGTGGTCTGCTTTTATTCTTGCTGTATTAAAACTGTCATGGCTTTATGCTAATGGAGTTCATTCCTAGCCAGTGATTATTATGCTTTGAATTAGCAGTGCTCCTGAGAATATTTTTCATGGGGGTGGGGGGGAAGAGGTAGTCCTTCTGAGAAACAGGAGCGAGGGGAAAAAGAGCTGTTACTTGCATTAGCTCAGAGCTGTGTGTGTTTGGAGAGGATGAAGGAGAAGGGCCACGTTCATGGCTGATGGAGAGTACAGCAGGACTCCTGGAGCACAGATCTGTCCGAGAGATGATACTGAAATTCAGAGAAGAGCAGTCAAAATATGGAAATGGTTTTGACACTGTGTTTAGCTTCTAACGAACCCGCCCTTTGGGTAAATTCCTTTTGACTCCAGTGTTAGTTTTGCCTGACTGTGACTCCATACTCGTTTAGCCTGAATGGGAAAAGCTTCCTCGGAGCAGTGAGAGCGCAGCTGGTGTGGGATGGAGGGGGTGTGCGTTTCGAAAGGAGAGGATTTTTAAGGTATGTCAGTTTTCCAGGGAATGGCCTCGGCAGTACCAGTTAGAACCAGCTGTCAAAGAGAAGTTGTTGCAACTCTGAGATTTAATAACTAAGGCACCTAGGTAGCAAAAATGGTGGCTCAGTGGTGGGGAAAAGGAGAGAGAGTGAGCAACAAGAGGAATTTCATTACGTTTCAGCTGTGGGTTTAGTGGAAGGATGCCTAATTCGGCAGCAGCAGTGTGTCATTCCCAGTTTGCTCAATGGGCCACTTCTATACCCTGTTATCCCCCCATTAAGGCAGCAAAGACAATACCAGCCTATTACTTTTAGCAGCATCTCTAAAATATCACAGCAGTGGAACACAGTGTGATCATGCGTGCTTTAACTAGAGGCGTCTTAAAAATGGAGGAGTGGGAAAAGGCATGGTCCCTACGGATCTGCATAAAGAGTGAGGTGCTCTGTACCCCGTGCTGGTCTTGAAAGCCCACCAGGTTCCAGTGAAATCAGAAAGTGTAAGGAAATTTCTGATTTCCTCTTCTTTTTGCGCTCATGGTTTGTTCAGCAAAACCAGGCAATTTCCAGCCTTGATGCAGCATGTCCCAGCCCCTGTACAGGACAGAGCCTTGTAATGGATTCTTTGTGTAAAAAAAGTATTTCTCTAGGCGGTTGGGCACAAAGAGAACGGAACGAAAGGCTTTGACTGGACCACCTTTTTTTCCTCTGCTTTAAAGGGAAAGATGATGTTCTCAGAAATGTCTGTCTGTCTCACCATTACCCCAAAGAATAGTTGTTTTTAACCATTTCCACTGAAGTTGTTGGGCTCTCTGTATCTTGCTGGCTAGATTTTTTTTTTCTCCAGAAATTTCCAGGCAGCTGTATCTGGCAGTCATATTTTTATAGGAAATAGGATTGTGTTGCCAATGTTAAAAACAAACGAAAGAGCAGTAACAAAATCACCAATCTTCTTGCAAAAACCTGAGGGGCTCAAATAGTATTTCAGTTTGAAGTTCTGATAATGGAACTTCCTTTCTGTTAGAGATGCATTTCTGACTATTCCCATGAAAACCCACCTAAATTTGGCACACTTAAAGCCTCGTAAAAATTTCTATTGAGACACATAAGAATTTGCCAGCCAAAAATCTCTGGTGATTCTGTCACCATGGAGTAGGTGTGCTCATCCCTTCTGAGCGATGTTCTTGCTGAGGTTCATACTTAATATACCACAGGTGAAATAGAAACACTAGGCTGCTGCTTTCAGAGTGGGAGAGGTGACGATCTCTGTCCTGTCTTTACGAATCCAGACTGTGCGTGTGCAAACCACTCAGCTTAGTTTCACTGGCAGTGTCGCATTACAACACAAGCCTGGGAAATTATATCCCTTAAAAAACCCACCAAAAACCCAACAGTAACAACTTTAAAAAAAAAAAAAAAACCCAAAACCAAAAACAAACAAACAAAAAAAACCCAAACACAAAACCCCCTCCTGTATGCTGAGTGAATTGTGCAGATGCTTTTTTTAGGGAGAAAGAGAATGCGTGCTTCAGCCCAGGGCTGGGAGAGCTTATTGCAGCCCTGGCAGCTCTGGCATGGAGAGACCCTCTCTCCTGGGCTCCTGGCACCTTCCCCCTGCTGGTGTTTTCTTTTGTGGTCCTGGCTTACCTCTCTCTGTGCCTCTAATCACAGGGACATTATTGCTTAAAACCAATAATGTATTTTCCCTGCAGTTGTGAGGGGGGACCATGCAATGTAACTGCACCAAGTGACCACTCCCAGACTTCTCTTTCTCTCATCGGGGAGGAAGGGTAATTTGAATTCTTCAGATTTTTTTTTTTTTTTTTAAGTACTGAGACCATCATGATGTATTACAGTGTAAAGGTTGCAGAAAGCTGTATTTTATAAAACAGATGCTCAGTGAAAACCTGTTAACCGCCCCCCCCCCCCCGAATTCAGCCCTAATTGTGGACTCTAATAAAATTCTCCAAGTCCCTGTGTTAAAAGATAAGTATAAGAATTGGAGGGGAATGAGTGGGCAGAAAAATGGGACTGGAAGGAGCCTTCTGAATTTTAGCATCCTTTCTTGTCACTAGGAAATTCCTAATGCAGCCCCTTCTGTAACCCAGGTAGTTTATTAATAGACACGGTAATGATACCAGAAGGTCGTTATTTATCAGGGTCCTTGCTCCTGATACATATTAGTTCATGGAAATGTCTCTTTCCATTGCAAAAAAAGACTTGCAATATCTCTTTTAAGCAGTATTGCATCATTTTTTGGAGCTTTCTCTTCCCCAATCTCTGTCACGCTTCCCCAGGAATGGCTGGCGGATGGTCTGCCAGCTGTCTAGAGCGATGCAGAACAATTTGTTAAAGATTATAACTTTGCTATTGTAATAATCCATATTCCTCTTTAATCTGTTTGTTAATACCGATCTTTACAGTAGATTGAGGATTCCACTGAAAAGAAAGAAAACCATGTTAAAATAATAAAGGCTACAGTTTTTTCCCTTTTTTTGTTGTCTGTAACCATGGAAAATTTTGACCATCTGTGTGGTTCTCTGATAATTTATTAAAGCATTTATTTCACTCCCCCCCCCCCTTTTTTTTCCCCTTCATTTTCTTGCTGAAACTACAGCTGAGGAAGTGGAAAGACTGGCTGCGATGCGTTCAGATTCTCTAGTACCTGGGACTCACACACCTCCGATCAGAAGGAGAAGCAAATTTGCCACTCTTGGAAGGCTTTTTAAGCCATGGAAGTGGAGGAAGAAGAAGAGTGAAAAATTTAAGCACACCTCAGCAGGTAATAGTCGCAGTCGGGTTAGTTTGTTAATCTGGAATTGTTTGCTCAACAAGGCTAAAAATTTGTAGTCCAGCTGCAATTTGTATATGTTTTTAAGGTTGTTGAAGCTTGGCTTTGAGAGATAGATTCAGGTTCTACTACTAGAGCTACAGGATAACCCAGAAGAAATCTTGTTACATTGATTTAGCTGATTATGGGTAAAGGAAATGGCAGTATGAAAAGACAACACTAGTGGAAGACTTAGCCAGATTCAAACTCCTGTAAGTGCTAATTAGAGGAGCGAGAAAAATACATGACAAAGGAGTTGACATTGTGTGGAGTAACTTGCGTAACTGTAAATTAGTTGTTCCATTGGGCAGAAAAGATGTGTCACTTGTTTTCTGAGGAAAAAAAAAATCGCTCTTCCTGCCACAACCCTCCTTCTGCCATTGCTTTCTAACAGTCCTGGTTTAAGACCCTCTTTAATTAAAAAATAAGTATGGAAAATTGCAAAAAGTTGTTTTTATATTGTAAATTGGTCTCAGCAAGAAACCCAGATCCAGGCAGTGATGCACGTGGTGAAAAGTTTGTACCTAGCATCTTTGTTTTCAAGCTTTGTGGTCTGCTTAGGTTTCTTTTCTTTGTTTTTCCATGATGACTAATAATTACTACATGTGGTTTTGCAAGTCTTAAGCCTGGATTGTCTGTGAGAAAACATTAATTTTCTTCTGATTTCTTATTGTTCTCACTAGAACTAGAAAGAAAGCATTGAGGATCTTTCTCCTTTAAGTGCCAGAGAGGCTTGAGTTACAGCCCAGTTGCTCTCTGACCTGTTTATTGCACAGTGGCAGCTTTCAGGCAGGACTTGACTGTACCTTTTGGCACCTCGAAGCCTGTACTACTGAAAATGGACCAGAATTCCACAAGAAGTCTTGTGTAGCCAAGTACAAATTCTTGCATGAGGTTACACGCAGAATAAGAGTTTTCAGGGTTTGTACCTGAAGGTTCTCTTTACTGCGTGCTGTTTAAGCTGGTCTCTGATTTGTCAGGCAGAGACTAATGAACTGGAATAGATGGCTATATTACTCGGAATGATGATTGTCTTTTTTGAGTTGACAAGCTTTTGACTTGAGAAGCTATTGTCACCACAAATGACATGATTCTGCAAAACTAAAGACTTGTCTTTCATGTTCTGTATCAGCCATAACCATAGTGCAGCGTAGCAGGATTTCCATGAAAACCCTATAGGTCTTAAGGATACGTGGAGGGTGTGGCGAGAACTGCTTTGAAGCTAGTTCCAGAATGGTGGGTTAGTTGGTTACAACTGGGAGGCTAACCATGGCAGTTCAGGACGTACCATGGGTTGCAAAAGCCTGCCTAGTATTCATTTGTATGGTCTATTCAGCTCCAGGAGCTGGGGCTGAGCTGCATACTGCCATGGTTAGACTGATTAGTTTGAAGCTGCCTTGAATAACGCCTGCATAGTCTGCTCTTGACACCACAAGAAGTGTTATGTAGATTTTCCCCAATTACCAAAACATTTGTAAAGTACACAGTGATTACAACCAGAGTAAAAACATGTATTTCCTTTTCTCAGAGGAGAAGGAAGCTTTACCAGACATGCCAGCAGACCTCCCCTTCTAAGAGGGACTTTGGAGCCTGAAGAACTGATTTAAAAGCTAGGTCTCCAGGTTGCAGGGAATGTTTGTCGATTGCAGTACTGGGTTTGATCTCAGCTGAATCCAAAACCTTTTTTTTTTTTTTTTTTTTTTAATTTTAATTTCTAGTAAGCTAACAGTATCCTGCAGCTGCTCTGCAAAATTGGTATTCCTGTCAGGTCCCCTGCTACTTACTGCAGCAAAATTGACAAGGATGTCAAATTTGCTGAGCACCCTGCAGGAGACACTGGGAGAGATTTACTTCTGGACTGTACCAGAGCTGGGGACCCCACAGTTTCCATCAACCCCGACCTTGGGGAACAGGAATCTACCAGGATCCTACCAGACTCCCCTGGCAATTCAGAAGCATTGGTTGAACCTAGTATGTGTAATACAAAAGATGCTGCAGCGGAAAACTAGCATTTTTCTCCCAGCATTTCCATGACCTCTCATCTAATACCTCTGATTTCACTGAGAAAATATATTTAATTTTTATAATAAATCAAAGGACTGGCTTATGAGATGGCATAATGAGAACCAGCATGAAACTTCCTAATACAGGCTTATTTTCTTCCAGTGCACTGATAAATGTGACACTTGGAAAAAAAATTTCCAATTAGTGTCCTATAGGCATGCAACCAAGCTTTCCCACCTGCATAGAACATCAGTAATTATCAAAAAATAAATACAAGTATTTTATTAGGTTCTTATTTTCTGCAACAATAGATTCAATTATTTTAAATGCTGAAAGTGGCAAGGGTCAAAACACATGACCTTATCTGTTGAAACTTCTTTTGAAATTAATGGGAGTTTTTTTCTGGGAGAGGACTGGAAGAAAGAGAGAGTCAGGTTGAAAGGTTGCCTTTTTCTTGAGATTTCTAAATGTTAATATTTTGTATCCATATCTTTATCAGACTAAAAGCACTGTTTATTTATTCAGAGATGAATGCTTTAGTTCAGTGGTCAGTAGGCAAAAAACCCTTTTAGGTAGCAGGAAAAGTTATTTTCTGACACCTGATAATTGCATAAGATGAGATAGAAAATCTGTAACTGACTGATGGAGGACCTTAACATTATGTGTATTATAAATGGTTCCTTTCAGCACATCAATACTCATATTGTGATGTTTGAGCATAACAAGTCCCCCTTTCTCTGTCTTCATTATTGTAATGTCACTGACAAGCAGAAGGTTTAAAATGATGCATGTGTTTCATATACTTTATATGTTTATAGGTTATGTTGGTTTTGATATCCCTGTAGCAACTATGCAGAAAGGTTCCAAATCTGACATTGCCGTGGTGCTGACTTAATCACGAAGGTGAAAGTCATGGGTTTTGATGCAGACATCTAAGGCCCTTGCCTTGGAGTTGGTCTGTCTGTGAGCACCATCATCAGGTATTTTGTACGGTGACCAGAGCAGGTAGAAAAGAACACGCGATGGCGTGGTCTGTTGTTGCAGATGGTGAGCACCAAATGAGCCTGCATCTGGGGGTTGATTTGAGTGACCTTTTCTTCTGGAAGGTGGACTATTAAGGAGATTGTTCAGGACATGCGCCGTGAGTGACAGATGGACTGCATCTGTGGGACAGGCTCGCTCTCAGGGCAAACAGGAAGGGAGGTTATATTGGGTGAGGGGCACCAGTGTACCGCAGCAGGGCAAGAAACAAATTAATTCTCACAGTAATCCTCCTCCTGGACACAAGTGAAGCTCCTCCCAGCACAGTGCATTTTTCAGTGTCGGGATTGCAAATCATTTTACCACAGAAGGTCCTAATGAAAGTTCTTTGATGGACGCTGAAATTCCCACAGTAAAACTTAAATGCTCCTGACAGTGAAGTTATATATACAGAGAGTTAGACAAAGAAATTAAACACAGCCACAGTGTTGTTCATGCTATAGTCAAAAGTGTGGTGTGTTTTTTTTTTTTTTTAACTCGCCTAAAATTTCATCTTGCACAGAAAGCAGGGAAACCTTTATTACTGTGGAGGGCTGAGGGCCCCTCATGGCAATGAACAGTATGATAAAGCTGACAACTCTAGCTTTGGGAGCACGGGCAAGCTTCTAAATGACAAGATTATATCAGTTGATGGGATGGTTTCTTTTAACAGATAAGGAGCAGCCTCACTTATGGCAGATGAAGCCAGGAAGAAACAGTGAATTTTCTTTGCCCGAGCACGTTTCCTTGGCTGGATGCAGCTCCAGCAGGCTGCACAAGGTTTTTAAAGCCACACTGGGCGCTCTGGGAATCAGCAAAGCGGACAGCAAAAGGGAAAGCTGACTGTCTCCTCAGCCAGACCTTTGTCATTGTTTTTAATACCTTGATCTTGTTCTGCTTGCCTTGATGTGAATTTGAAAACAGTTCCTGGGTGTGCTTTTGTTTTATTGAAGTGCCATACACGTGCTGGTGAAATGTCATTTCCTGGTGATGTTTTGGAGAAGGAGGTGCTTCTAAAATAAAGAAGCCTGAGGGAAGATAGGTTCTGGGCTTACTTGAAATATTACTGAAATTTTTTATAACTGTATTCATCAAGAGCAAACTGCTTGCAATCCTTCAGAAAAAAAGTATTTCAGCTGCTTGCAGGAGTCTGAATAGGGGAAAAAATGTCTTGTTTTGCCATTTCACATTTCCGGTGACCTTCATTTCACAGAGCTGGTGCATCCATCTTCCCCCATCCTTGCTCCCTGAGTTGAGGTGCTCAGGCAGAGGAGAGGAGGAAGCATGTCACTTGTACTTGGAGGAAACTGGTTGAACTGAGAAGAGGAAAGGGGGAGACAGTGAGATATTAAGGGATGTGGAGAAAACTCAGTTGTTAAGTAGGAGAGGCAAGGATTCAGCAATGTTTGGGTTAGGTACATAGGCCCCCTGTACAATCAGCAGAGAAAGTCCAGTGTCAGAAGAAAGCTCCACAGCACAAAGTAGAGGGTTGTCTGAGACAGTCAGTAATACTAAAGAAAGAAAAGGAAATCTGTTAAACTCAGGGTTTCCATGCCTCCTAGGTGCTTTGAAACCTCCCTTCATTCGTGTACCAGATCCCCCTCCTAGAAATACGTACAACTTCCACAGAGCCGGGAGGATGGATGAGTCCTCTGGTGCCACAGCTCCCATTCCCAAAAGCTATAGTTGAGCTAGCAAGCCATGTCCTGTTCTGTAGCTGAAGAAAGGCATGACAGTGCCTTCCTAGCGTCGTGCTGGGGGTGCCCTCCTGAGAAGAGGGAGTTCCTGCTCCTACTTCATTTAAAGCTTAATTTTCTTACTATACAGTTGTAGAAGTTAGTGTTCAGGAACCTATCTCAAGGTGTAGGGCTGGGGAGTTTGTAGGGATAAAAACTGGGGCTGAACAAAGTAGACCTGGATATTCAGAAGAGCCAAGAGGCAAATCAGTGTGAGCCAAGCATCATGAGTTGGATTGGGGAAGGTTAAGTTGGGGGACTGGGACTTTCAGGGCAGGTTTGTGGGTTGATTTGCTGCCCAAGGACCTTAGGACTTTCTTAACAGTTGTCTGTACGGAGGATGACAATCTTCTTTTGCTGGCAGTTACTCTGTTAAACTGGAAAGGCTGAGGTCTGCACTGTCTAGTGTAGACAGTGCCACAAAGTGGAGCATCTGGATTTTTTTCAGTTTGCTTTTTAGGGAGGGCATGCATGCTCTTCCATTTACTTTGATTCACACTCCAACTGTGTGGTGAAACACACAAAAAATTAAGTGTGCCAAACCTAAATCCATTCATGCAACCCTTAGCAGCCCCACTCCCAGAATCTGCACTAAAACAGCCATTCATTTTATGCTCAAATGCTATTTTTTTCACTTGCTGAGCCTCGGTGCTTTGGTTTTTTCCAACCAGAGTTTTTTAAGAAGTGCTCTATAAAAAATTCGGATGTGTTTATATAAGGTAAGTCTCCCAGTCAGAAGAGGGATTGTTTAAATTTGGCAACGCTTGCAGCCAAGGACTTTCAGCGTTTCTGATGAATACCAAGAAGAAAACAAAATGTGGTAAATCTGTGCAATTAGAGGAACTGCTATTCATAAACCATCCCCAGTTCATTTTATTCCTACTGCTGATTATTTCTAACTACAATAGGTAAATATTTTAAACTTTGCTTTCCGGAATATTCCAATCAGTAGAAATTCAATTATGTATTGCCACGGCTGCTCTTAAGCCTTCCTACTCCCTTCTGCTTTGCCCAATGATTGCCTCTTGTATTTTCTCATGTAAAACTCTTGGGCTGTTAAGCTAGTCGTGCTGTTTGGGTGAGACCTTTACCTGGGGAAGTGAAGAAGCGCAGCCTGCAGACATGCCTGCCCTTGCCTCTGCCTGTATTTTTGGGGAGGCGGTCTAGGGGGAAGAGATTTTGGGTGGTTTGGGGAGGTGGTCTAGGGGGAGAGATTTTGGATGGTTTTTCCAAGTGCTTACCAGGTTATTGAAATCTATCCACAAAGGTCCTATTTTCAGCCGGTACTTTGAAAGCAGTGGTTTTTTTGGATTCTTGGTTAACAAGGGTAACTGTGTTTTAAAATACTTTATGGTCCCATTCTGTTCTCCTGAATTTTATTTAATAACTACTGTGATCCCATGTGAAAGATACTATTAATATTTCAGTTACAATTCCTCTTATACTTTCAGGCCAGACTATCTCTAGGTTTAGGTACGGAGTACTGACGTAATTACAGTTTTGCTTCCTTCATCCTTTTATTCTGATGACTTGGAAATGTAATTCTGAATCGGCCTTGAGAAAGAGAATGGAGTCTCCCCTGCAATGTAGCTGGGTCTGAAGTTGCCCTGAAGCCTGAAAGACCTCAAAGTCCTGTTCCGATCCTTGATGAAGTCCATCACTGAGACTGTGTAAAACCTCCAGTAGCCCTTTTGATGTGAGACAGTGAGCAGGCGATACAGACACTGGTCCCAGCCAGGTATTTTTGCTGTGCTGGCACAGCTTATGGAGCTCTAATGCTATGATGAAAATCACTGATCGTTCCCAAGACTGTGGGAGAAGAGAAAGAAATGGCACCGATGTAAAACTTAGTCCAGTCTTCCAAAAAGGAACTCTGGTTTTGTAAAAACCCAGCAATACGACTACTTTTCAAGAGTTACTCAGTGCTGCTTTGTTCCCTGTTTTGTGGAGTTTTTTGAGAGCGGTGCAAATTGTCATTCTCTGAAGAAAAACACCATTTTGCAGAAACTTGGGCTGTCCAGGAATGTACATTGACTTAAGCAAATACTTTTATCTGAAGAAAATTCCAGAAAATAGGCATATTATACATCTAGATTAATTTTAGAAGAGTTTTTATTCAAATATATGTTTCCATTTCAAATTTGAATTAGATATTAACAAGGATAGCTAAAAATTTGAATTACAAATATAAAATTACCTGACAGGAAAACGTGTATTTTAAGTCTGCTGAAATATTACACTGCTTGAGCTCAAGGACTGAATAAAAAATTAAAATCCACTTTCAGTTTTATTTTTTGCATTGATCCAAAATTGCACCCTTGGTGTGTTTTTAATTTTGGAGGAGAAAAAATTTGCATTCTAGGTCTAAATGCAGGTTGCCCATAGCTTCGTTTTGCATGCACTAACATTTTCTTAATGTCTTTTAAGAAGCTGGCCAGAAGTTGCACAAGAATTCATGCAAAACTACAGGCAACTTTTAAAAAATTTAACCTTTTGCCTTTCTATAGAGGCAGCAAAACTAGCCTGTGTATCTGCTTACTGCTGTGGAATGGAAGATCCACAGAGATTTTTAAACTCAGTGGTCATTTGCAACCATGCAATTAGATATACAGCCCAAAGCTTATGGCAGCAGAAGGCACTTTATAGCCAGGCAAAGCAGTGGGTGATGTTTGCTTCTTTATTGCTGCAATTATAAATTATCAGTGGTTTTAGATTTGTCATTTTAAGCAGATTAAAAGAATTCAACTGCATTCGGAAGCTGCAGATCTAATTTGTACACAGGAGGCAGTTAAAGCAGTTGTCTATTTTTATACTTGAACTGCCAAATGGAAGCTCCTGGTTCAAAAATGGGGGGGGGTGTGGGGGGGGGGTGTGTGTGTATAATCACTCCCTTGGGAGCATGTACTCCACTACAGAGCAGTATCGTTGTGTCTTCCTGAGATCTGCCGCAGAACATTTCCAGGGTTTAAAAAGTGAACTTTGCTTAGCTGGACTGAAAAATGCATTTTGGGATCGTTCTAGCCCTGTGCCAGTTCTAATGGAACATGTGAGATGAGGCCCTTGAATGTGTCCCTTCTTACAGGAAGGGGATGTTTAATGAGGCTGTTTGGGTTTTATGCTAATTATATTTCCAGCTGCTGTGAAGATTATACGAGGCTGCCCAAACTATAACACTGCGACATAATTCTACAACAATGCATTCCTGTTAATATAATAATACAATTAATCAATTAGAGAATCTACAGCAAATTTTGAGGATTGAAGAATAGATGCTGTTAATAGCGTAAGCTTCTGCACGGTATATGGATTAGAGAACAACATTCATTGAAGGTGTTTTAAGTGTTTTACCAACAAATCAGCAATTGTAGAATATCTGGTTGGGGGGTAGAGAGAATGAGCGTGTTTGGAAGAAACTCATTCTTGTGTAAAAAATTGTTGAATATCCTCAGCTGCTATTGCTGTGACTCATGAACGTACAGTCCTCATCAGACGGCGTCCTTACAGATTATTTTAGAATGCTTTCATTTAACAACAAAATGCATTGAAGCTGCTCTTTATTTTTAGATTGCATTTTAAGCATAGAAATTAATTAGTATTTCTCAGACTGTTGGCTTTCGTTCTTCAGGTTTTTACTACCCTTTTTAAAGATGCCGGTGAAAAAATCAACATTTCACAGTGACATGGAACCATGAGGCATCTGGTCTCTGATGAGATCAAAGACGGAGTGAATCTAAGTTGTGCAGGTGTGCGTCTTGAGACTCGGCGGAGTCCGTTGGTGACACCACAGAGGCTGGGTGCCTCAGCTGGGGAAATGTGCTCAGTGACTCGACCGGTTCCCCCGCGCTTTGGTCGGAGGTGAACAATGGAGAGGAAAACCTCCCATGCCTTTCAGAGACTGCTGCCAGGTAGTTTCGGAAAGCGAAATTTGTTAGATGCCTTCACTCGAAGTCCTGTTGAGGAAGTTTTGTTCCTAGAATACTGTTTTGCTCTCGCTTGGTGTTTCCCACGGGGGTGAAATGAAGCAGAAATCCCTGAGGCCAGCGTGGCGGTACCTCGATTGAGCCCTACCGTATCAGTGACCCAATTGACATCTGACCTATGTTGTGACTAGGAAATGGGTTGGTACAGTAATGTGAACGTACAGCCCAATGACTCTGATGTGATGGCATTTTTTAATCACAGTAGCTGCCTTTTATTTCCGTGTCTGTGAACTGCGTTAAAAAGGCACATACAGCTAGATGTATAGGGTATTGGCAGCAGGGATGAAAATCCCAGGTCCATGGGGATCTGAAACACGGATGGCAGTAACTCAGACAAAACCACTAGCTTCATGAGCCCTTTCCAGGGCTGCTGGGGCTAATATGTTGGGGAATAGTAAATAGTTGTTAGAAGGAAAAACTGAATTGCCCTGCATACAGAGGTTTAATAGGAAAAATCAGATTATGAATTGGGAATCAAAGATAGCTTGATGAAGAACAGTTTCTTAGAAGTCTTTGTCTAAGTCTTGTTTATAGTAGGGCTTGTTTATACATTGTAACTTGAATTATTTAAACCGTAAATATGAAACAGATTACTTATATCACCATAAACCCTTGGGTGAATGCTTACTCAGTTCATAAACTCATTCATTTTATTTTCATTCATTAAGGCCAATTCAGATCTGAAGTAAAAAGTCTACGCAAGTGTTTAATGTGTCATTGGTGATCCTCCTTGAATTACTTAATTCAGATTGCTTTTCCTGAGTGCCCACATAAGGAGCCACGGGAGCTAGTGCGCAGGAAAGAGTTGATCGGATAACTACCTTAGCTGCCACAAGAGGTGGGATCTAGAGGCTCTGTTCGATGAGAGCTACACCTGGCTACTTGGGCTGACCCAAGGGCACAAGGCAGAAGGCGGCCGAGGTAGTGATTAGAGTATTTAATGAGGAGAGGAAGCTGTTGTTGCTCTCCTCCAAATTCTGCTGCTAACCCATCCCAGTCTTTTTGTGAATGATGCCTCTAGAATATTATACTCCAAGTATTGCAGGACTTAATTGCAATTTCACCAGGCTTCCTCTTTTTTTTGGTCAATCTGTCCAGGTGTAAGATTTCTTCAGAACGGCAGCTCACTAAATCAAGTCACTCAGAGGGAATCTTGGATTCCAGTAATAAAAATTATTAAAAACCACATGTGACTGTAGAAGAAAGTCTTGGAAACCAAGCATGGGGAAAAGATCTCAAATTCTTATTGGAGATTAAGCTCACTGTTTTGAAGAAACCTACCAATTTTCTGAATATTTCTAATTTGTTTTATCAATACCAATTACATTTTCAGAGGAATGTTTCAGTTCCATAGTATGGTGTCTGTATAAAGAAGACTTGAGTAGTTAAAAATAAGACTTACTTTGGTTTCCATTTGTTTGTATAGGCCGAACGTACAATACTATCTGTTATTAACTGCATCTGACTTGTTTATTGTCTACAGGATGTCCCACACTTCTAGATAAAAGTAATGGTAGGATAGATCCATGATGCTGAACATCACTCGTTATTCCTTTTGTTCTTGCTGGAGTAGCAGGTGTATGTTTCTAGACTGAAAAACAAAATACCTAGGTCTCTTATTTTGTAGCTGAATATGTGCATGGAGATTTTTGGAGGAACAGTTCCTCTTAAAAAGGTTTTAATTTGATAATTAACAATCTTGGTCCTTTATATCTTCAGAGTTCTATATATACATCTCTCCAAGTTGAACAGGCAATCACAAACAATTCTGTTTATCAAGAGACAGAAAAATCATACTTTTGCTGTGGTGAATGATACTTTTTCAACTTAACCAATAGCATTATTTGCCTATTTTAAAAGAGACGTTCTTGGGGAATTTCTATTTGCTACTAGCTACTTGCTTGAGCCTGAAAACACCAATCCCTCACCTCCCTATTTTGTGCAGGAAACTCAAGGTCTCCATGTGCTCTTCATTAACTCCTTAGTTAAAAATAGCATGGGACTGACAGCTGAACATGCCTAGGTAAGCAGTATTCTGAGGAGGGTCCAAAGAGTATCCAGAAATGCTGCTGCCTGAAGGCGATGACGCATGTTTGTGCTGAAAACGGTTGACAATGGGTTTGATTTTCTTCCTGATGAAGCTGGTGGATTCCCCCTCCCTGTCTCCACAGGACGCAGAGTGCCTGGCAGGCAGTTGCTGAATACCAAAAGCCTTTGCTCATACGGACAGGCCATGAAGGCTTCTGCCAGCTATACAATCTCCCTTCTGAGGTGTTTTGTTCCCAAAAAAAGACCATGGCACTGGGTGGATACTTAGCTGTTTGCAGCAGTAAGGTTTGTGTCTGCAGGCTAGAACGCTTCCAGGATGTACATGTATTCAGAACACACCTTTGCAGCACTTTTATATTCAAGTTCTGCCTCAAGACACTTTGAAGCCCGTGAATTTTCTATCACCATCATCAAGAATCAATACTGCATTTACACTTCTATGCTGGCACTTAAATTTTCAAACTGTACACATACCTCTAATAGCCTGCGTGCTTTATAGACTTGATCGAAAGCCCTGTAAAAATGATCGTTAGATTCTCTTTGGTTTTTATGGGCATAGGATCAAGCCTGTATTAAGTAGTCATAGTAGCATTCCTCCCAATTTCATATCTAATGAGAAAATATGCTATAGGCAGATTAAACATCAGTTAAAAAAAGATGTAATTGACTGTGAGTGAAATATGCAGAAGGCGTTTGGACTAAAATTTAGATATGCCTGAGTAGTGATGTTTTTTCACATCAGCTAGTAGCTTCTTGTACATCATCTCCTGTGGAGGATTTTAGTTTATAGTCATGGGGAAAAACAACTCGATAATTCCATAAGCAATAGAACTTATAAAACCCAATTTTGTATGAGTTGCTCCTTCATGGATCTTTTGCTGTTTAATCATGAGGCTAGGAATGGCGGTTTGGATCATTTTTCTCTAACCAGCCTCCCAGTTTCTCTGAATTTTAGGAGAATAATAAATTTATGTTCTTCTGTCCTGCAGCCAAAGTTGGCCAAAGTTGGAAACAGGTAGTCAACTGATAGTTGTCAACTAGGGCACAGAAAGACAGGAAAGCCACTACTGCTGCTAGAAATACACAGGAATGGATGGGAGAAAACAGGCATTGGCTGGCTTGTACAGAAAAGGATACCTTGTCTGAGTTTGGGCAAGTGGCAGCACACCAGGTATCCATTTTACAAATTAATTCTTAACTCCAAAATATGTGGAACACTTCTCCATCAAATGTACTTCTGTAAGGAAGAGACGGATCAGGACAGGGAACTTCTGAGAAATTGTCTATGGAAATAATTTGGGCTTTTATGATCAGTGGAAAAGCCTTCCACTTTCTTTGAAAAGGAGGTAGGAAGGAGAAGGTATTATTGACCAGGCATTATTTGGCGGACAGGAGTTAGATACTAGTAAAATTTAATAAAGGTTATTTTTGCCTGTAACTAACTGTATCATAGTTACAGTCTTTTCATCAGAACAGCTGAGGATGCAAGAAACATTTTCTCCCTTTTTTTAAAATTTAAAACCTTCTTCAGCTGTGTTCCAAAGAGAACCCCATGCTACAGTGGGTGTAAGGGAGGGCAATAAGTCAAAACAAGAAGGGAAAAGAAAAGGCAGAGTCATGGCAGCCCCTTCTGGAGGTGCAGTGGCAATCCTGGGTGCATTGGCACTGTCCTGTTGAGCGCTTCAGTTCTCGTTGCAGCATGATAAAGCTCTGTGCCACCTCACAACTCGGGTTGGAAGCCAGTTGGGACCTAGTTTCCGAAGCACCTTGATGTTAACCAGGGCATGAATGGCACTCTGCAGGCTTTTCTGGGATTTGGATCAGAAATTAGATTCTCTCAGAGAGAGAGAGAAGGAGGTTTCTCTGCAGACAAATGAAGGCAGAACTGTTGTGGGAGTTTTGTGTGTTCCCCGTGGAGCATGCCGAGAGGGCAGGTGTCTGTCAGGGTGGAACAGAGGCAAGACAATTTACTCATTTCTTCTGTTATTCCAGTTGATCTTGAGATTTGTACAGAGGCTGTGCAACAGCATCTGGAACTGTTTGTGTGATACCCCTTGCTTACTGATAAGTGACAATGTGTTTCCTCAGTCTTCCAGTAGCTTTCATAAGGGGTCGGGCTTTGGCCATCCTCATCGTGGTTACCTGGCACAATATCTTGGGAAATGGTTATATTTTTATGCTTCTGTGGTTTATTTTCAAGAATTTACAGCCTGTCCTGTTGGCTACGAAGAGCACAAAATCATTCAAGATCTAAAATTCTGAATTCTACAAATAGATCACATTTTGCATTTGTAAATTTGATCCTAGTAGGGCACAAACCTCAGTAATTGTTCTTTGGATCATGTCTCATTCCGCCCATGAATTAGTAGTATTGAAAATTTCACATAGGTGCCTTAATTAGCTTGGAATGAACAACATCAAAGGCAAGGGGTACCTTGATTGTAGAGTAAGTAACTGGTCTCCTTGTTTTTCACAAGATGAGTGGATGCCCACCATAACCACTGCCAGTTGTAAACCCCCTACTACTGCATAGATGTTGTATTCTCTGATGATGATCTGATAATTGAAAAGCTCTGTAAATCTTTTCTGGCTTTTATTTACTTATTAACTAGAGGATAACTATAATTCTTTATCTCTTTAATCTCATTGACCTTTTGCTACAGCTGCTTTTTTTTGTCTGACTGGGAATCATTCATGTATGAAGAGTTCTTAGACCACCACCATTGCACCAGGAATGGGTGTACTGTAATGGCCTCAGTCTATCCTAGAAGGGGAGCTCAGTGATGGTTTTCTTCCATCATAACAGGATAATTCACGGCAGGATGCACTGGCCTCTGCCAGGACCTGGTCCTTGTTGCGTCTGTCTCTCTGCAGAGGTGTAGGAGGGGAAGGTAGAATCGGAGTCCCTACTACATGTGCTTACGCTATTTCTTAGTGCATGTATGCACCAGTATACAGCATATGTCTTGATAGTTCACAGGACTCAGTTCAGGACAAAAATGAAGATCATTACAGAAAATGAACATATAGTGGTTTATAAAATAAAAGAATGCAATCAGCAACAGCTACTCTTAATTAGCAATGGCTCTAGACTGGCCCTACAGTCAGTCAGGCATCCATCACTGATCTCCATAACACAGGAGTCTATCATGTTGGCAGCATTGATGCAGGAGCTCTAGCACATCTTCTTATCCCTTGTAGTAATTAAGGCCATACACTATCTTTTATTTAGATGCAATGTTTACACCCCAGCAGGCTTGTAGTTTGGAATGGCTACCTCTAAATATTGATGATGACTTTTTGCATCTAAATCTGTAAAGGCATTGTGCTGAAATGAGAGGCCAGTGACGCTGTGATATTTCTGGCATTAATGTGCAGACAACATTCCTGCAGGCTAAAATGCACTGCAAGTAGCTGACAAAACCAATCAAAATCCCCCTATTTGTTAGTCTAGCAGATTAGTCCATTTTCTGATTTCCCTGCAAAGGTTGTGAGACTGACTTAACTGCCTTCTATAAGATGAAGGCCAGTCTCAGCTGTGTCAGTGTCACACCTTCTGAACTCACACAGGTGAACTGGTGCCATTGAATTAACAAATTTAAAGCTAATTCACATTTTGGTCAAGATGTTTTAGTTAGGGTTCTTGCATCTGTTGCGAAGATTTAGCTGAGCTCCTCTCGGAGAAGGTCATGAGCCAGCCTCCCACCTGTTGGGAATCATTGATGGCACCCCATGGGCTATCCCACGTGCTGGGACCTGTACCTGGATTTCCAGAAGACCTGAGCCCCTGCTGCCATTGAAGATGTAGCAATTTTACAGTTTCTACCTTGTCTTCTGGCACTGGTTCATTTGCTGAATTGAGCTGGCTCTGAGCTCTTCAGGGTAGTTGTGACATCTTCCTCCTGGGATCCTGATCATCAAAATGACCACTAAGAAAAAGAAGTTGTATTTGACCAGGATCTTCAGGATTTATCTCTGGAATTATGTGCCCTGAGGGAGAGAGTGGCTTTTTTGTGTGGTATCTGTTGTCTTAGTAACATGGTTTAATCCAAGAAATACCACGTGTATTTGAGCACCCTTGATACCCCACACTGCAATATGAGTTATATTGGTCTGTCTTCTTTCCTTGCATCCCTAGAAGGGGGAACTGTAAAAGTGAATGCTGCAAATACACAGGATATTCGACCGACATGGGAAGACAGCTGAGACGCTCCCCTTCTGTGCTAATTGAAAATATGCCAAATCATAGTTCACTGCACAGATAAACGGGAGAAACAGAAGACGGGCTTTGAGGATTGCGCTATCTAATAAAACCCAGCAGTATCTCCAGAAGAGCAGAGCTCTCTCTTAGGCAGTGTTAGAGCAAACATGGTACCAGTATGCATTTTATGAATAAATTGGTGTGCATCCTTGATCTGAAACTCCCTGTGGATTAAGATGAACAAAGCGATAGCTATTACAAGCACATGTGGCAAGGTATGGGCTAAGTGAAGTTTTGCTGCTGCTGGTCTAATGATGTCTCTTGTGCTGCAGAGAAGCTGGATAAAGAGGGCTAATATTCAGGAGCCCTAGATCCATATTATAGTTGATTTGTAGCAAGTAGAGTCGAGTCTCCCTATTCATGTAACACCTGCTAGTTCTGTACAACCTTTATGTATGTACGCCCTACTTTTTTCCCCTAGAATCTATACACGTGTTTGAGTGCTGTCCCTCACTTCGTTGCCTCTTTGCAGCAGATGATGTGGAGCACTTTTTTTGTCTGTTAAAACTCAGTGGTAAAACCTCATCTCTTTCAGTGACAACAAGCCTGACCCTATGTAAAAATGTGGTGAAGGCAGGAGGCTTTCTGCTGCATATCTAAGGTACTCCAGTTAGTGAGAAAACCATTTTAAGTAATGCTTTCAAGGAAAGAAGAACACAAAAAATGCATGAACATTTATTAGAGGAGATAACTGTGGAACAAGATTATGTTGTTGAATAACAAAGTGGAAATTGTTTACAAAATGCTGATTTCTAGGTCACCATTTGCTTAATTTTTCTTCTCTTGCTTTGCTTGAATAATGAAAATGCATTGGTCCTATTAGTCTCCAGAAGATCTTTAGTCATTTCCATTTGTTAGTTGCTCATGAGAGTGTTTCCCAAAGTCTTTTGAAGTGGAACTACCTCTGTATAGGAAGAGAGTCTCAAGAGCCACCCCTCATCCTGTTCCTGACTCCGTGGCATCCCCATGGTAATCGAACCAACTGCTTGTGTGGAAAAGGAATATGAGGAAACCACTGAGGCAATTTTAGCTGTCTCTTAATGAAATGTAACAGCTGGAAATCAGGAAGAGCATGAGCATCATGGGACCAATCAGGCCTCTCTGGAGAAGCAGCAAGCGCTGTGTAAACCACAATCAGTATGTCTGTGACGAGAGCAGCGCTGTACTGAGTGGCTAGCTAAGACTATGGCGGAGTGCTTAAATCTGAACACCACTTTAATTAAATTTCACTAAGTATTAGGCTAGGAAATATAAACTAAGTAGTTGAAAACATTTTAAAAAATTGGAACAAATTCTGGGCTGAAGGGAGCACACTGACCTGTGTCTTCTCGCCATCTGCCTGAGATCATTTTCATGCCTTAGGATATCCTCTCCAGCCAGTGGTTCATTGTATTTTACTAAAACCTGGGCTGTTTTCCATTCTTTCAATACTGTCTGCTTTGAGATTGCTCAAAGCGTACCTCTGGAGGATTTTGTTTCATTTTTCCATACTCTATATGATGGGAAAATCTTTAGGTCAGACATCAGCTTCCTCAGCACAATGCAAGTTGGGTCTCTAGTTCTTCCTGCCAGAGATGTCCCAGACAGATGTTGATGGTGTCGTGTTCACTGCAGGAATTGATAGCAGAAGATGACCTTACCCATGGCAGGAACAGAGCATGCACAAGAGATGTGGGATAGTTCATCACTCACATTTCAGCCCTTTTGCATCAGGTAAAATGCCTACAGAAGTCCTGGATCTGCCCAGAGAATAACTCCCACAGTGAAGAAACTGCAAGAGACAACCAGAAGGACCTCATCTACAGCTGTCTTGCAAGCACTTCCTTTGGGTATCTCAGCCAAGCACCTAGGCCAGGCCCATGGCTCACAGCATTTTCTCAGCTTGTCTTCTGTCCCGCAGCCCAGCCGGCAGACTAGGAGAGGATAAAGAAAGCACAGATTGCCTTGAAGTCATACTAGCCACAGAGCAGTGCTAGGCTAAGTTTTCACTTCATTTTATTTTGCAGTGTCCTTTATGAGACCTCTGTGTGATCTTTCCCATTTTTTTAAACAGTTAGCACCAATGCCATCTGGATAACACAAAGCAGCAAATAACAATTGACTTTTGCTTACATAAGATCAAGTTGTACTTCACTTTACACCTTTATTCCAAATACCTCAGGTCAAATTTTGCTTGCAGTTATGTCTAGGTATTTCCTGTTAGATCTATCAGGTTGGGTAACAGTGGCATTGTAAATGAAAGCATAAGTTTTGCCCCAAACTGCATTGTTCTTCCAGTCCGTCTTAGTCTGTTCAGTTACTTGTCTTTTAATAGTCAAGCTAACTCCTAAATTGAAGTGAACCTGTGCTCAGTGCTTGAAGATAAGAAGCATGGGGCAGACAGTATACTACTTATAAATGAGGAACAAAGGTAGAGGCTGAATCAAGACAGCAGGAAGACAAGGCACGAGTAGGTATCTAATGTATATTTGTGTGGTTATTGTATATGCACGCATGCTCACATGCACTTATTCTTCTATTCCTCTTTCTAGTTTTAAAAACCTAGTCAAAATCCATATACTGAAGATTTGTAGTACATAAATTATGTTTTGGCAGCACATGCTAGGTGTGGATTGATGTGAGCGATTACTCTGTGAGGTTAAGTGTATTAAGAAACATGTAATTACTCAATTTAGGGAGTGAACCATCCAGAGCACCTTATTCAAGGGCAATATATACATATAAAAAAAATATATCTCTCTCAAAAAGATACTGTATAGCTCAGTAACCTGGAACAAGTTGGACAGGCATAAAATGGTATATGTTCTAGTTCTTATTATCCATGTTTTATTTTAATTCATTATTTTGGCTGTATAATTTAAAAGCCATTCCCATTCTTGGACATTTGTAGAACATTTTTAGCCTTGGTTATTTAAACATATGCATATTTTATATTACTTTTAAATTGAATTTATGGATTGGATGACCCTGAGTAGAAGTAAAGCCAATGGAGCACATAATAGTAGTAGGTTTCTGGTTTCAGTTTCTAGTTTTGCAATGAGACGTGAGTAATTTAGGGTCTTTTTTCTTATTTGATTATTGCTCCCCAAAAATACAGACAATGAGAAGTCTCTAACAAGTAAAATGTTTTGCTAGATTTGCAGGGCTCCTAGTGATATAGAAATAGCTGTGATAATAACAACGAGATGTAAAGTGATTGTGTAGTATCTGGGCCCTTATAAGAAAGCGCCTAATTTTTCCAATCTCCTCATATTTCAGTATGTGATTCAGCTGGGATACCCCGTTTCCTCCAGCTGTATATTAATGTGCACAGCCCTATACTCTTTCCTCCTCTCTAGGATTGCCAAAGCCCATCAAGAGTTTCAGATAGACAATTCCTATTGGAATTAGTTGCAACTGAAATGCTTGGTGGCTGGGAAGCTAAGGAGGAGCGAAAATTTTCACCACAATTCCTAGTATTTTGCGTTTCTGGATGTTGCTTCACACCAAAGTGTTCAGAGATGCTCGGGACACTCGCAGGCATTTTCAAGCGTTACCGAGTGAAGTGCCAGAGCGATGCAGATGAATTGGGTTGTGAATGACTTCGGATCGTCACGGGAACATTCAGGCAAGCGAAACCACACAAACTGGATCTGACAGAATAACTTGTCAGACTTGCACGCTGCTTTAAGCTCAAGGAAGCTTCATAATGTGGAGCGGCATAGTGGAAATGGGGGAAATCTGTGGAAAAGAGTCAGTATGAAAAAGCAGGCGGGCACCATTTTCAGTGCTGCCAGCACCAATCTGTTAGAGACAGAAAAGAAACTCTCATGCTGGCTTCCTGGGAAATGGAAATCCTGGTAAACCTGTTTTAGAGCGTCTCGGATGTTTCAATGATGTGTGCGTGTTTATACGTCTCGCTTCTGCTGGCTGCTGCATGTGCTGCTTACAGCAGCGGGCCGGTTTGAAGCGATTCTGTTTGTAGTGAAGTTGTGGCTGCCTAAGCCTGTTCCTGATGACTCCAAGGGCGAGTAATAAATTAACGGTCTGCCGTTGCCTCAGGGTGCACAAAGGTAGACGGGATTTCAGGAGCTGCCAACCCTTTGGCAGTTTTAACATTCGGACTGCCTTCCTGTTTGAGAATAGCAGACTTTTAAAAATACACCCCTAAGTGTGGTTCTGAGGCATCGGTGTTCAGAGGTATATAATGTAGGTATAATTAGGCCACTTTGGTGTTAATGAGGTGCTTTTGAAATTCTCGGAGAGCTTCACCTATCACAGTTCTGGTCAAAGTTATGTGTGTACCAGACACACCTGAACTTCAGTCAAAAGACAAGAATCGGTAAATTCGATGCTCCATCAAAAATTCATCATGAGTTTTCTGAGTTGGGTTTATCACAATGCGAGGGTTCCAAACACTTTAACGGTGATCTTATATTCGTCACGTCCTTTCCCTACTCTGTTCCACTTGATTACAGGAAAGTGGAAATACTGTCTTTGTTTACATCTCGGTAAATACATCTCTGTATTCTCTGCTTGAGAATGAAAGTGTTGCTTTGGTGTACTGAGAGCAGTATCTGACCAGCAATAGCTGTAATAACATCTGCTAATTAGAGGATTTGGCAAAATAATTGCAATTTTCTACTTAAATTAGAAAAGTACTCTTAGTAGAATCTGTGATTCTTCTTCAGGTTGGGGGATATACAGAAGGCTTGCATCAGGACAGGAAAATAACCTCTTGTTAACAAAACAGGGTGGCATCAGAAAGACAAAAGCCACAGTTCTTTTTAAGGAAAAATACCCAACACTCTTCTCAGCTGGGACACACGGTTCTCTCCACCTCTCTCTCTACCCATCTGTGTATACGTGCCCCTCACAAGTCTTGCCTGTTAACTATGTGTCAATAGTATTCCATAGCACAGCAGCAGTAGGGTTGTTTGAGAAAAGGACAAAATATATTATTGCAGCATTTTCTGAAGAACAGCAGGAGATCACAAACCACTTAAGTTTCCATGCCACAGAAATATGATTATGTATTTATAAAGATTAATTTTTAATAATGCTGTTAGCTACAAATGTGCCTAGATCACATGTTTGGGTACAAATGTTCCTTGAACTCCGATGAAGTTCACATCTAAATTCAGAACAGTGAAATATGTACAATATTTCAACTAGGTCTGGGATGTACAAAAATGGTGGCTACTCAGTTACCATGAAGTTTTCATACCTGACTGAATATTACTGGAACGTTTGGTGCTTGTGTTTACAGCTATGCCCATCAATTGATTTCTTTTGATGTACAGTCAGGATAATGCTAATATTGCAAAGAAATTTGTAGGCCTGTTGTTTTCTTTAGTATGTAACTCATGACAGTGCAGAAGTGGTATTGAACAAACAATGAAAAACAAATATTCATAAATTCATATACTGAGCATTATCCATCTAAGCATATTTTCAGATAAAAACATTACAATCTGGGGACTGAAAACCTAGCAGCAGTACCAGGATTGGACTTTGTAATATCTTCACCTAAGCTTCTGGAAGCTGATATGCATTTGCATATCAAAACTGCTCTGAATCTTGTGTGGAGAAACCTCCATGAAATTCAGAGCCAGGAGCACCAGCCTTGCAGAACTTGCCTTTCTCAAAGAATAAATTAACTGGGAAAACGCTTACAATCAGTGGACGCTGCTCCCTCTTGCTGTTCATTTTTAAGTGCACAAAAGTCCTCTGTGAGGACTTTTCATTAATGAAGTCTCTTTTCTCCATGTAAGTTGTTGGCTTGGAATGAGCAGCCTGGCTCAAGTCACTGTTTTTTTCAGAGACAAAAGGGTGAGAGCTTGGACAAGCCATGTTCAGTAGCAGCTGCTATAGTTGAAGCCATAAAAATGGGTGTTAATGTTCTCTCTTTGTACATGGGTTAATCCTTTCCATATAATATTTTCATAGGTACAAAGTATATACTGCGTAATATTAGACATTTCTCAACCCAGATACTTCAGAGCAAAGCTGTTGGGAGAGCTCAGAGACATAAATGGAGCAAAGTTGGAGGGTGAGGGGAGAGGCGTTTCTGCACTGAGGAAAAACTTTTGATCCAATCTTATCAATGGGTTTTGATATTATTTTAGTGATACAAATGGCATAGGAACTTACTTGACACGCGTAGTCTGTAAACTTGGAAGAGTTTTGCGCCGAGCATGCTGTCAGTTGGCTGCCATTTCCAAGACTCGTTGCACAATGTTCTTGCAACCTGGAGGAAAAAACCCAAGGTGATGTTTATGTTGTAAGTTGTACTCTGTAAGGTAGGCAGGACTAACTCCAATACGGGTATGAAGAGGCTTCAGAGGTTCTGATGTAAGATCCTCACAGGTTTTGCCAAGTTTGTTACCCCTCGTCTCTACAGCAGGTGCCTCAGTATTGTGCCTGAGTTGAGCAAACAATGTTAGCTTCTATGTTATGAAGAGGCAACTGCTTTTAGTGTTTTATTTTAGCTTTAATAATTGTATTGTTATTTGTCAGAAGGAACATGGCTGGCTGTATCAGAATCTGTAATCACCTATATATTCTTCGAATAAATTTTGTATCTGCAGTTATTTTGCTGGACACAGTAAATCCCATAGTGGTAAGGTGAATTTAAAGTAAAGCAAGTACTTCAGAAAATGTTTTCTGCTGTTTAGTATTGTTTCCAAAACTTCTGCCTCTGCTCTGCTACTTCCTCAGCACAGCTGGCTGGGCTCCCCAACTCTGCCCATCTGTATCATTATATTCTGCTGTATAAAAGCACTGGAAAACTCAAGTTCAGATGCCCCCATTTGGATTCCTCTAAGGAGGCTGGAGCATTGGACTGCTTGTTGCAAATACCAGCTAAGCCTACTTGTTCAACTCCCCTGTATCTTTAAGTAATTTATAATGAGCAGAGTATAAAGAGCATGTTGTGTCATAGACTGCCCAGCCTTTAGCGTATTTTCCTACTAGCATATTTTCCCAAAGCAGAAGCATAAGCATAGATACGTTACCTTAAAGTTTAGGATACCTAACTTTCATAAATATTAGTCTGGAAAAACATCTCTGATTTTAATTTTGAATTTATTTCAGTCATGCATATCTGCCTACTGGCATTTTCTTTTCATAAATATTTGCACAGTCAAGTTTTGCTTATATGATTACCCATAAAAAGCGCAGTTAGATTGCTGGAATAATGATGTTCCATACTTTTATATGGGAAGAGATGTGTGTAGTAACATAAATGGACAAGGTTTACCAAATCATGTCACCAGAGCCTTAGCCTGGTTGAACAAAGATCTGATCCTCATCTAATGCAGGACATTTGAAACAAAATTAAGTCTTAACTGTATATTACCAACATAATTCATACCTCAGCCTCATTTTTCGAATGGCCCCTTTGCTAATGATTGTGTGACTCAACAGCATTTGGCTGGTGGTCCCAACCACAGCTGACTACACCAGCACAGACTGTCCAGCATGTGTATGCACTGCTCTGGGTCGACTCCTCCATGATTTACCTGAATAGAGAATGAAGACAGTGGTGGAAGGGGGAGGGTTGATTGAGCTCAAATCACACCAGCTCAAGGATGTTAGGCTGCTTCTGTAATTTTTTTTTTTTTAATAAATGTGCATCTTTTGTTTGCTATGCTTGAATATATAGGAAATATATGCAAGCTGTAGAAATAACTTAATAGTGACAAGCAAGACTTCCTAAATCACTATTTTAATTGCCATTTTCCAGATACATTTTCTTCTGCAGGTTTTAGCTAGGCTGTACATGATAAGTGTATAGCTTTCTGTATTTAAGAAGTGCTCAGCACAGAATATAGCCCTTGAAAAAACATTCATCTTAACCAGATTTATTTCATGTAGATGAAATTCAGCAAGGAAATCTCCCTCAGGTGGCTACGCTTGTCATTAATATTGCTAGTTCATAAGGGAGCCCAGAAGAGCAGCAGATGAGAAGAGCAGACAAAGCCAGATTTGGGACCCTGCCAGTGGCAAACGGAGGGTGGTCAGGACACTGCACACCTCCTCCTGTGCTGTCTGAAAGCTCTCCTTCCTCTTAAGCTGAGCTCAGTTATTCTCATGCATAAGGAAAGGTGGCGGTCTGAAGTGTTTTTGTTTGCTCACAGGCTGGGCTCTGGTCAGCAGATGCCACACACACCCACAAAGCAGTAAGAGGGCTCTTTCCCCTGTCATTTCCCTCATTCTTCAAGAAGGAAATCTTAAAAGTGCAAGAGCAGGCAGTCCCCATGTGCCGTAGGACAAGCTGTCAGGGAAGACGAGCAGCCTGGCTGAACGGGGAGCTTTTGCTGGGTCTCAGGAAGAAAAGGAGAGTTTATGAACCTGTGGAAGAAGGGGCAGGCAACTCAAGAAGAGTACAAGGATCTTGTTAGGTCAAGCAGAGACAAAATTAGAAAGGCAAAAGCCCAGCTAGAACTCAAGGTGGCCACAGCCATAAGGGACAACAAAAAATGTTTTTACAAACACATTAACAACAAAAAGAGAGCCAAGGAGAATCTCCATCCCTTATTGGATGGGGGGGGGGAACATTGACACCAAAGATGAGGAAAAGGCTGAGGTACTTCATGTCATCTTTGCCACAGTCTTTAATAGTCAGGCTAAGTATCCTCAAGGTATTCAGCTCCCTGAGCTGGAAGACAAGGATGGAGAGCAGAATAAACTCCCCATAACCCAGGAGGAAGCAGTTAAGGACCTGCTACACCACCTGGACACCCACAAGTCTGTGGGACCTGATGGGATCCACCCAAGAGTACTGAGGGAGCTGGCGGAGGAGCTTGCCAAGCCACCCTCCATCATTTATCAGCAGTCCTGGTTAACAGGGGAGGTCCCAGATGACTGGAGGCTTGCCAATGTGATGCCCATCTACAAGAAGGGCCAGAAGGAGGATCCCAGGAACTACAGGCTTGTCAGCCTGACCTCAGTACTAGGAAAGATTATGGAGAGGTTCATCGTGAGGGTGCTCACAGGGCATGTGCAGGACAACCAAGGGATCAGGCCCAGCCAGCATGGGTTTCATGAAAGGCAGGTCCTGCTTGACCAACCTGATCTCCTTCAGGTGACCCGCCTAGTGGATGAGGGAAAGGCTGTGGATGTTGTCAGCCTGGACTTTAGTAAAGCCTTTGACAGCGTCTCCCACAGCATTCTCCTGGAGAAACTGGTGGCTCGTGGCTTAGACAGGTGCACTCTTTGCTGCGTGAGGAACTGACTGGATGGCCGAGCCCAGGGAGTTGTGGTGAACGGCGTTAAATCCGACTGGTGGCCGGTCACAAGCGGTGTTCCCCAGGGCTCGGTTCTGGGGCCGGTCTTGTTCAGTATCTTTATAGATGATCTAGATGAGGGAATCGAGTGCTTCCTCAGTAAGTTTGCAGATGACACCAAGTTGGGTGGGAGTGTTGACCTGCTGGAGGGTAGGAGGGCTCTGCAGAGGGATCTGGACTCGCTGGATCGATGGGCAGAGGTCAACTGTATGAGGTTTAATAGGCCAAGGGTCCTGCACTTGGGTCACAGCAACCCCATGCAACGCTACAGGCTTGGGGAGGAATGGCTGGAGAGCTGCCCGGCAGAAAAGGACCTGGGGGTGCTGGTTGACAGCCGGCTGAACATGAGCCGGCAGTGTGCCCAGGTGGCCAAGAAGGCCAACAGCATCCTGGCCTGTATGAGAAATAGTGTGGCCAGCAGGAGCAGGGAAGTGATTGTGCCCCTGTACTCGGCACTGGTGAGGCCGCACCTTGAACACTGTGTTCAGTTTTGGGCCCCTCACTACAAGAAGGACGTTGAGGTGCTGGAGTGTGTCCAGAGAAGGGCGACAAAGCTGGTGAGGGGTCTGGAGCACAAGTCTTATGAGGAGCGGCTGAGGGAACTGGGGTTGTTCAGTCTGGAGAAGAGGAGGCTGAGGGGAGACCTTATCGCTCTCTACAGCTGCCTGAAAGGGGGTTGTGGTGAGGTGGGTGTTGGTCTCTTCTGCCAAGTAACTAGCAATAGAACAAGAGGAAATGGCCTCCAGTTGTGCCAGGGGAGATTTAGGCTAGATATTAGGAAAAATTTCTTTACTGAGAGAGCGGTCAAACATTGGAACAGGCTGCCCAGGGAGGTGGTGGAGTCACCATCACTGGAAGTGTTCAAAAAAATGTGTAGACTTGGCACTTGAGGGCATGGTTTAGTGGGCATGGTGGTCTTGGGTTGATGATTGGACTTGATGATCTTAAAGGTCTTTTCCAACCTTAATGATTCTGTGATTCTTTCTGCAGGGTTTTCACTGTCTACCCTAAAGACTTTTTCTCACAAAACTACTTCGATTTGTAGCTGAAGTTCAGTTCTGGCAGAAATTGCAGCAAGGGGTGGGACTTATTTCTGAATTTTGTTCACCATTGTAGTTTGAAGTTGATTAAAGTTGGATTGATGACTAAGCAGCTGGGCTGGGAACCAGAAAACGCTGTTATGCTCTGAGTTCTGCTGCCAATCTGCTGTGCAATGCAGAGGGCCTCTTCATTTCTGCAGGTCTTCGTGCTCATGTCCTGCCTGGTGTAGGCAGCGGCTTTGCCGTATTGGTTATCAGTGGGGTATCGTTCCGGGACTGCACACTGGCTGCATGTCGTGTGCCATATCTGGTTGGAGGTCACCGTGCCTCTCTGCAAAGCACGTTCCTCATCCCCAGCCTTCACCTTATCCTTTCTGATCTTTCAGGACTTGTTAAGTAAACCTTGCTCCTCAGCCTTGCTGCCCTGAACGTTAACCTAAGTCTTCACCCAGTGATTTCAACCTGCCCTGCAACTGAAAACAGCCAGGTAACCTCCTTGTCAAAACTGCAAAACCTGGTCAGGCTCTGTTGAAGCTGCTTAAGCTCTGGTTAAGTTGCTCAGTCACTCAGCAGCTCTTTGAAGGCCCAAGGGTTTCTCTGTGCTGGAATTTCTATTTGCAAAGGAAGTAGCTATAGGTAGCTGGCTATAAAAAACGTGAAGAACATCCCCGTTAAATCAAAAGTTATTTCTATTTGATGCCTTTCATAACTAATTCAAACAAATTTTCAGCTCAAAAAAATCTCTATGTCAAAATGTGAGTATGAAATGAGTTAAGACTAAACTATTTGGCATGACGATACTCGGTGCTTCAGCCCCAGACAGAAAGAGAGGAGAAGCATGCAGGCTCTGGGAGCCTTGTCAGTAAAAACCTCAGTTAACTTCCCCCTGCCCAGTTTTATTAGTAAGGCATATGAAAGGTCAAGCAGATTTCTTGTAACAGCCTAGTTATGCTATTAATTCTAAGGAGACTATTCTCTATCATTAAAGTAGCTTTAAGGCAATTAAATGCAGACAGTTATCTACAACCCACCTCTATCTTTCCATATGCCTGCTAAGTCTTACAAAGAGAGGACTTCTATTTGCTGTGATGCCATAACAGCAAAATAAACTGACAGAGCATTCTCAGATAGTCACAATAGATAAATTAACACCTGTGATGAAATAAAGCCCACTGTTCAATATGTTTATCACATAAAATAGACTTGACTTTCAAATTCAGATCTTCAGACTCTGTTCTTGTCTAGCATCTGACAAGAATCAGCCTCCAATTTTATTTTGACTTCAAATTCAAGCCAGGCAATTGCCTCCCCCATCTTGAGGTTGACAAGAGATAGTCATAAAGAAAATGACTAGGTGAAAGAGTAAAAGCACAAAAAGGAATTGGAACTTTTTTTTTTTCCAGTTATTGATCTTAAATAGAGAAGTTGTGTTTACTATAGCTTGAGGCTTTCCTTTCTCTAAAAATAACGTTAATATTATAAGCATTGGTTGTGACAGCCGGGACCAGAACACCTACAAGAATGTGACTTGTAGAAATACGTAGTAAAAAAATAATGTTTTGAAATGCCTTATTTCTTCCACTATGGTTGGCTCAGATTCCTTAGCTGCCTGACTGGAGAACCAGGAAGGCACGTAAGTGATTTTCTTTAGGCACCTCACCAATTTCCGTTGCTTTATTCATCACTTCTTCAGGAAATCCGCAGCATGGCAGCGCTTTGTGCTCTTCCTTAATGTGAAATGCAGGCATATTAGGTTTAGAGATTTGCACACAAAAAACCCTCTTCTTGTTACTGAAACTAACCCGAGAAAGCCTTTTCTTCATTTCATACTTAACCTACCTGGGCTTAAAAAAATTACATTAAAAGCCTGTGCAAGCTTAGAAGTTTCCCATGGAGCCTTTGTCTAAGCTTAGAGCAGAATAGCTCTAAGTGTTGGATGGTGTCTTGTGCCAGTGGGTGAGTTAACTGCATGTTGCCTCACCGTTTCAAACGGGGCCATGAATTTCCCTTTGGCTCTTGCTCTTGCTTGCTTTCTCCTCTCCGTTTCCTCCTGTGCAGGCTTCCTCAAGCAGTTTCTCCCTTTCCTCCTCCATCCACAAAAATGCCCGCAACCCTCCCCACTCCTACGCCGCAGAGGGCATTAAACCAGCGGCAGCAGCAGGGGACTGCTGGCCCGGATCAGGGCGTGCAGCTGGACCATCCCTCTCTGCCCGTGCCTCGGAGGCACGTCCCAAATTGGTGAGTCTCACAGCTGACCCCCAAATACCCAGAAGTGTCGATTAATAAGACTATGATAACCTCCATGTGAGTTAAGTTCGGAGAGTGGGAAAGTTGGCTGCTTTAGACTTGCTCTTAACAGGATTTTTTTGCCCTCTGTCTATAGAAGGGCAAAGTGAATTCAAGATGACAGTTTTGTGCTCGTACAGCGCTTTTCCCCCTTACAGGCAGTAACTCTTACGTGTTGAATTCAAAGGGCTGGATGCAGCCCCCGCAGCTACTTTTCCAGGCAGTAATGCACTCACTGCAACGGACAATAAAAATAGGCAAATATCCCCCCCTTTCCTCCCCTCTGCAGCCATCCTGAACCTCTTTTGGTAGATCAGTATCTCCATCTGTGACTATCATTCACAGAATAATACCATCCTGTTCAAGTTTCCTCTATACTTTTTTTTTAACTCATGTTTAGTTTATAATTAAAAACTGGTATACCCAAAGAGAAATGATACATCTGCTTTTGGTCTCTTCTCCCAAGTAACTAGTGATAGGACAAGAGGAAATGGCCTCAAGTTGTGCCAGGGGAGGTTTAGATTGGATATTAGGAAAAATTTCTTCACTGAGAAGGTGGTCAGGCATTGGAACAGGCTGCCCAGGGAGGTGGTGGAGTCGCCATCTCTGGAAGTGTTCAAAAAACGTGTGGATGTGGCGCTTCAGGACATGGTTTAGGGGGCATGGTGGCGCTGGATTAATGGTTGGACTTGATGATCTTGAAGGTCCTTTCCAACCTAGTGATTCTGTGATTCTGTGATTCATTCTCACTGGTTCTGTTCTGTCCTTGGTCTTAGACCACACCGTCGCAGCGAGAAGGGGTAGGTCTTCCTGAGGGCCCTGAGGAACATCAGGGCACTGACATTCCCTTCTTCAGTCACCTGTAGGGGACTGAAGTGTTTCCCTGACAGTTATAATAATTCTGTCTCTCTTCCCAAAATTACTGGTTCTGCAGCACCCCACAGGGAGATTGTGGTGCTGAGAGTTGGCTTTGGATGTAATTCCATGACATTTTTCTTCACTTCCTAAAAATAAAAGTGAAATGTGTTTTCTCTGGCCTGTTGTGGTTTAGGTTTTTTAAAATAGTGATTTTGAGCACTAATATTTTGTGCTAATCAGAGACCTTTATAAGACTCTGTGTAGGTATTTACTACTTTTCTGAATGTGGAGACCTTTTAAGTTGAACACAAGAACCAAGAAGCACAGTATACTTGTTACATCGCTATAGTTTAATGTACTGAACAGCAGTGAAGTGAGTCTGGATTTTAGGTGGTAGAATTCCAAGCGCAACCATGCAGTGACAGTACTACAATAGCAAATACTAAAATGAGAGGTTTCTCTGAGGGAATGCTTAGTTGTAGCTTATATATGGAAAACTATTAGCTAAAATTAAACCTTAAAAAATAATTCTTAAATAGACCCACAAGGACATTGTGTATATTTTTCTCTCATTCAGATGAAACCTTTCCTGTTGTCTAAAATTATCTTTAATTAGGATTGCATAACCTAACAATCCTGCTGAGGATTAGAACCAGCAGACACATTCAGCTCATGGCTTTAATTAGATTAAGCTCTTCATTGCCAGAAGAAAGAGATGGAGCATTAGACCTCTTTAACATTTAATCTGGCGCATGCTTTGTAATTGTATTTAATATCGTGAGGCAAAAGTTTGCAGGGGGAGAGTGGGAAGCAAGCTGCCAACATCTTTTTATGTAATGCTTGCTTAGCTGTTTGTTACATTTTAAAGACAGGTTGTTTCAGAAGGCATACCAAGATTGGGGGGCAGGGGGTGTCTCACGTGTGTGCACAGGCTCATGAAAGTCCAGATTGCCTCTACAGTAGCTTTGTCAGTAGCTACCTCCCTTTCATCCCTATTTAATCCTGTTTTCCTCAAGACCCATGGAAGGCATTTGAAAAAGGGTAAGTCTAGCAGTGTTTCTAGTAAATCATCAAATCCGTGATCAGTCAACCCAAGGGGTGGGATCACCAGTGCAGCGTGCTTTATGCTGAAACGCATTCCTACTCAGTATATGATGTGAGGTTGCTAATAAGCAAATTCATTAGCCTTTGCAGGGCTGCAGACCGCAAATTCCCACTGCAAGCATTGGAGACTCCAAATTACAGCTCCCCTGTCTGTACCAGGTACCAGGCCATCATCATCCAGTAGTGGAGTCAAGAGTATTTTACTGACTTTGTTGTGATCGGCACTGTTCACCTTCCAGCTACTTCTCTGAGACTCTCCAGAGTACGGGACAGAGCTCATCTCCACTTTTTCAGCAGCAGATTCCTGATGTGGGCTGCAGAGGAGATTATTAGGGTTTACTTCCTTCATCAGTGCAACTGTGCAAGATGTAGACACTTCTTTCCCTTCTGAATCTGTACCACAGCAAAGCCCTAGAGAGAAATCCGGTCTGTGACCTCCCTCCTGCAGGCAGTGCACACTTCTTTCCTTTCTTTCCTCCTCACCCGTAAAGCATGTATGTCTAGAGAAGAGGACACAGAAGGACAGATGTGCTCTAGCTGTCACCAGCTAGCAGGGAAAAGGCAAAAGGAGCATCTTTGTATAAAGGTAGTCTTCAAACTTTGCTACTTAGGACAGGCTTAGCCTAGCTGACAAAGTTTCAAGTTCTTCTTGCTCTTTTCAGTGTTTCCCATTTTCCAAAATTTAGTTCTGACCTAGATGGTTCAGTGCAGGAGATAAACGCTGCAGTGTTTAAGCAAAAGATGCCATTTATAATTAAAATGCAAAACCAAGCTCCTGAGCCCTTGAATGCCTCTGTTGCAGAAATGCTGTGGTAAGATTTTGGGAAATGTTCTCTCCAGAATTTCAAAACATTCTGTTTTCCTGGATTCCTTTATTTCAACAGAATAGAGGGATTGCAACAGTTGTGTTGATGTGAACTGTGTGACTCCACTCCATCAGGAAGGATAACAACAAAGTAATTCAATATAGAATGGGGTTTAAGTTGATAATAAGTTGAAGATATTTTTTACTAATAGGTACTAAAGTACAGCTAGGGACTACAGCTAATAACCAGCAAGTTCTGCTCTAAGTGAACAAAATCGTAGGTGAAGTCAGCTGAAAGCTGGGCTTGGTTATTTTTGTCTTGGTGTACTTGAACCTGGTTGTAATGCTACAGAGCATTTCAGTTAACCACCCCAGTAATACCCGCACAGACAAGGAAATATTCAATGCCTTCTTACTAGTGAAAGGACGTTGCCTTTAAGGAGTTCGACCTTCTACCACTTTACAAAATGTCCTTGATGAACAGAGTTCAGATAACTAAACCTGTCTAAAGGTTGTTCTGCTGGACTAATAAAATCTGTCATTATTCAGTTCCTTAAATTCAGTAGTAAATTATATTTTTGGGAGCATTTACCCTGAGCATTCCTACTCAGAAATACATGACGTGGTCTTTTTAAATAAAAATGTTATATGAAGGCAATGTGATCTTAAGGGAAAACACTTCATATTAGGACAATACTTTACCTTGTCTCATATAAACTGGGTTCCTCTTAACTGAACCCCTCATTACAAACGTATCTGAGGGAATCATTATGATATTCGTGCTTATTTCCAGGCAGAAAGGTTAATATTTCTAATTAGAAAGAGGCTCACTAAAGTATTTTTAAATCAACTGTCCTTGATCATAAAGGCTTCTTAGACATTTAAATTTTTCTTAGACATTTAAGCTTAGACGTTTTGAACTTTTTATTTATTTTTGCGGAAACCATTTGTTCCTCATTTATATTCTACTGGAGAAAGCAGAGGCACCACAAATGTTAAGTGTGTAGGAAAGATGGTAGCTAGCTGAAACAGAACTTGTTATGATTACAAGCTTTTTTTTCCTCCCTTAAATGAGTATTCATGTGTAAAACATCATGTCTGGTTTTCCCAGCAACCTTTGTGTCTTACTTCTACATTTAGAGATTGCATTTGTAATGTTTTCAGAGTGATCCTAATATTTTTACTTAACAAAGCTGGACTAATTTCAAAGGAAACAATGCTTTCATTTCAAAAGAGTTAATCTTTCAATCCCTGTTTCTGGGATGTGTGTGGAACTAATTTTGTTGGAGATGGAGGTACTATTGTTTTTTTAATTATTGGCCAGCTTTATGGATACAACCAGCAAAGTTAACCAGATAATGTTGGTGACCACTCAACCAGTACAATCAGTTCCTTCATCCACAGGAAATTAATGGGAGTCACAACTAAAGTTAAATTATCAGCTGTGAGTAGTAGTAAAAAGAGTTGTATTGCCACTTTCTAAGCAATGGAGTGCTTTGGGGAGGGCAAACGTATTGCGCAGTGATTCTGATGCATATTGCTACAAGACCTATGGGGCAGAAGGGCAGTAGTGCTACATCCTCCGGCATTAGCTGCTTGAGGGTGGTGAGGGAGCCTTATCCACAGATCGAGCACCAAGCACAAATGCGGAGTTTGCCTTAGATTTTCAATAGGAATAGTACCTGAGAGAGAGGATGCTAAGATGCTACTCTAATATTTGAGCTCTTTGATCTTCTTTGACAGAAGCTGCTGTTGAAATGCAAATGATTTATTAATTATAGCACAGCACCTCACGGGGTAAGAGAACTGGGTTGTGCTGCAATTTGAGTCCTGCGGAACAACCTCATGAAACTCTACAAAAACTGGGGAGCCTGGGAAAAAAGTGAGTACTCAAGCCCAGATTCAGCAAAGCAATTAAGCACCTACTTTATCAGCCTGGCAAAGCAATCGCCTCCCCGCTTCTCCAGTAGTTACTACATGTTTCCAGGGACTGAAGGAGAGGAAAAGAATCAAAGAATTAGAATGGAAAATATTCCTGAAAAAAAGGGCAAATTCAGCAAAGAGAGAAGGAACAGTGTGATTCTTCTTGGGCATGGTTGCCTGTCCTGGTAAGAAGATGTTAGCTTGCCTGGGATTTGATAATTTTGTTTGGATGCAATTAGCCTTTGAGCCAGACTCATCCCCTTGTCAGGTCCCAAAGCTGCAGGACTTTACAGTTTAAAGGAAGTATTTTACTGCATTCATAAAACTGGCTTGAGGAAGTATTTTTCAGCAAAACATTGAAAGAATTCTTTATTTTTTTTTTAACCACAAAAATACTGTGGTACTATGGAAAGCATCACCTCTCCACTCTAGGAAGCATGGTTAAAAGGCTGCCAGTGTTGGTGGTATGAGGAAGGCTGGCCCTACACCATACATTTGTGGTTAAGTTAATGTGATGGGAACAACTCTTTCATATTCTTTTTGCACCCCTTGTCTCTTCTGTGAAATCAGCAGGCTCCTGCTTCTCTTTTATGGAAAAACTTCAGTTACCAGTAGTCCACAGTCAATGAACACCCATTGATGGTGGTGCTGTTCATTTATTACTTTGAATAACACATATGAGGATATGTTTAGGGGATTATAGCAGTGCAAAAAGCAAAATAGTGCTATTAGAAAATTGGCCAGAAGGAAAATTCCCATATTTACATGTTTGTTTATTCATAGTTCCTAGAAAGCAGAATTCTATCATATTTTCCTACACACACACTTTGGGAAAAGCTAGGAAAACTTTCTTGCATTATCAAGGTATTAGCTTTGCAAACATGGTAAGCTAATGAATTCCACCAAGGGCAAATTCATAAATAATCAAGATTTCACCAAACAGGCTTAGCTTGTCTCTTTTATCCATGAAAATTCATATACAGCTTTTATTTTAGAAAGCTCTTAAACATATTTAAGCCAGTATTGGTCTTTTTTTCCCCAGCTCTGGTATCTGTCCTGTGTACTTACCTTTGCATGTCATGAGAATTCCTGTGAAGATTTCCCTTGCAGCTGCTGTCAATGTCCATGCCCAGTCCTAGAGCAGTTTTGGTCAGGGACAAGCCATAGGGAGGAGGAGCACAGTCACCTACTTCGACACAGCGGTATTATGATGCAGGGTCTGTGCTTCTCTGAAGGAACATCTAGGTTTTGCTCTTATTGCAATAGCGATGGTTAGGTCCTTCATATTTGTTTGTCCTATGTGGATTACCATCCTTTCTAGGGAAACCAGCAGAGCTGTGGAAGAGTGTTACTGATTGGCTACAGGATCCACTGTATTCTCTAAACTTAAACTATAGCTTTACTACATCACTAAGGAAAGTCAAACTGCTAAGGATTATGTTTCAGAGGAAGGGAGGCATTAACGACTACCTGCAGTCAGTAAAGATAACTTAGTAATTTTCATTAGCCTTTCGATCAAATTCCACCTTGGGCAATTATTTCAGCCTCCCCCTTTCATACTTTCCTGTGCAATGTCAACTGATGACGGTTTTTTTGCATTCCCTCAAGAGTCACTGTGTTGTGTTGCTAGCGTACTGCAATTACTGCTTCCTACCCCGTTACTGGATGCACTTCAAGAGTGGTTGAGTAATCTGTTTATGTAGACTCAGGATGTATTACCGTCTTTCTGATGAAAGATGTAATACCAAAAGCAATTTTAATGTGACAATTGATTTTTTTTGTTTGTTTGATTTGGTTGTCAGAGCCTGTACTTAATGCTTATGTTACTGTGATTGCTCTTCTTACAGCATGCCAGGCCAAAATAATGGGATAGAGCAGAACACAATCAGAAAGTCACTTGAAAAAAAAATTGCCTCTTCTTTATAAAGAATGTGGGAAATCAAATGCATCATAGATTTTCCTTTGAGCTCTGGTGTCTGATCTTTGGTAAAAGTGACCTACAATGGGAGGAGAACTTACGTTTCCATTTTCTTTCATTTACAAGGAAGATGGAGATTATTATGCATTTATATTTGCATTTTCTCCTGTATTAAAGATGCAGATTTTATCTGCCCTTGGAGACGCTTATCCTGAGTAGTTCAACTTACATCCTCTCAAGAACAGAGCGGCAAAAAAATGTTTACTAAATCTGTTGAAAAGTTTGTTCCTTGTAGCATTATTTAAACATGTATGATTAACTCTTTGGGGAAAGAAAACAGTTTTACAAAGTCCAACAACATTACACAACAAATATCATTTCAATCCCTTCATTAACAAATGCTAACCAAGAGATAACCAAGCATTTCCGTACCTGGTATTCCTGAGATGAAATGAAAACAACACTATGGAAATACTGATCATCTCTATCTCTTTTCAGGCCTTTTTATGCACCAAGAAAAAAATCAAATAGGGCAAGCAACAGTAATTGTTTTAAAAAGAGATTCTCCCCCTTTAAATTATTCTTTGAACAGTCAGCTTACACCATTGTTCAGAGCAATTAAGTAATGCAAAAATATGTGCACCCTGCTGCAACAATTTATATCTGCAATAAGCACATGAACTCTAGCGAAATTTAATCTAAGATTTAAAAAGGTATAATGAGAGCAGGATTTGGTTCTGTGATTGTAGTAATTAGTTACCTACATTAGGCCTTTATTTTTACTCTTGAAAAAAAGTCAGAACTCACTATAGTGTGTTGAGATGGAGGGAAGCCAGCCGGCATGTCCATATCTATCCACTGACTTATTTATATCCATAAATACAGTGTCATTAAATAATTTTCTACAAATGTAAAATCATGATTATTTAATTATCTTCTGTTCTTTGCCAGGGCAGTAAGCCTGTTCTGTCTCTAATTCTGACTCTGTATATAATACTGATTGAATATTTTCTGGCAATGATACTTAACAGTCACACCTTCCTGACTCCCCCTTGATGTCTAAAAAACAAGATAAAAGGCTATTTGGGCTCCAGAATATTCAAGGTAATGCTAAGCAGATTTTAAGTCCTGCAGGGTTTTACTTCTTAAACATTACACAAGAGATGCTTGCAAGGAGTAAGTTACCCACCCAGTAACTGCTCAGTGATTTCAATACATTCATCATCTCCACTTTGTTTAGCCCTTGGCTTTTTCCCGATACAGCCTTCAAAACCTTAATATGTCATCTGAATCCCAGGAAAAAATTTGGGTTTTTTAATTTTCTACTTTTCCCTGAATTGGGGCGGGGGGCGGGACGGACAACTTTTCATTCTGCATTATTTCTTGGCTTTGTGGAGTATCGTGTATTTCTGTGGTTGGTGTCAGTTTGCATAGTTATTGTTATGCATATTATTATATATAGTTACTATGTCAGATACCACAAAGCAGTCTGGAAATCCTGCCCATATTCTTGGGCATGTCTGGACTGTTTTGACGTGTGGAAACAAACTTCACAACTCAAAAGAGTTATAAAGCAGGTATGTTTATTACAGCGCTGGACACATGGGGGATATCTCGTCCTAACATGCAAGTGCTGAAACAAAAGTTCATCCTTTATATACCTTAAAGACATGAATATTCACACATTTTCCAAGAAATCACCACCTCCTTGCTTATCTATTACATTTACATAATGCTGGCGTTGCAAAACTACACTACGCATGCGCGGGGGTCTCGGGTGGTCGTCGGTGGTCGTTTGGGGAGTCAGCCCCCTGCTCCTTTTTCCCTTTTATGGTCACGAGTCACTTGAGGAATTTCTTCTCCTTGGATGTTTGCCCCTCCTGTTGTCCAGCCAAGCGGTTCCTTCTTATCATCCTTGTTAGAGCATTCCTGCCAGTCTGTCTTTATGCTCAAGGTTAAGATACCTTCTCTGTTCTCTTTAATCTCTCAGTCCTTGCTCTTAACTCTTCTTTGTTTTAATTTTCATGAGGCCTGCTTTAGTCGTGATTAACCGTTTACGCATAGTTACAATGTTAGCATGGAGGAAATACAGCCTAAAGACTATGAGAGTAGGCCGTTAAACATAATCACATAGTTATTAGGCTAAAGAATTCTATACTAAAGTCAAACTAATCATGTAATCAATAACCTTCAAAACTTACAGTTGATTAGTGACACATGCTGAAACGTTATAATTGTTTTAGATCCTTGTTTCAGTTTGACCAAGCTAGTACCTTTGAAGCTTAGAAATACTATGGGATTGACATCTCATTTATTTTCAGCCAGTACCTATTAAATAAACAACAAAACGGGAAAAAGAAAGGCAACTACCAGCTACTGTTCAGCAAATAAATCCCATCCCAAAGGCAGGAGAGAATACCTATAAATCTGATGCTCTTGAGCTTTTCTTCGTTTCTTAAAGACTGCAATTATATCTGAAGGGTTTTGGGGAACAGAAAAAAGAGTTAGTTTTACCAGTCTAGGGAGCTGAACTTACAGATCTCTGGGCTTTCAAAGCTGCGATAGATGTCAATGGGAAAAAAGTCTGAAAAAAGTATTTCAGGACTGAGACCCAAGTTCACAGGAAGTTCCCATTAATCCGCATGGCTTACAATATGAACAGGTATACTCTTTCCAATAAAACAAAGACTTCCGGAACCTTTCCCTAAACTTAAAGCCAAGCAAAACTTTGCATTTCATTTAAAGAAGGTGAAATAATGTATGCCTTTGGTTGTTTTCCATTTAGAAAGTCTCTGTGCTTCCTGGTCCCATTTCCATGTCAAGTCACACGAGGGTGCCAGAAATCCTAGGAGGGACTGAGATCATCTTCTTTTTAAGTCCTAACCCCAGTCAGTTATCAGCTGTGTTAATTACTGTATCTGTAATTGGGATAGGAGTTGCTTAAACTTCCAAGTTCATGATTTGCAAAATACGTGGTCACGTCCATTGACCCAGAAGTATCTAGACCGTTGATTCTCAAGCAGTTGGTCTTCAGAGTGGCAGCGACCACCATTCTGAGACTTAACATCAAAATGCAGCTGCACTGTACAGCTGCATAATGCAAATATGTTTTCATACGGTAGCGGCTACGAGAATTACTGGGGTAAATAATACCACAGTTTCGTTAAAAAGAAAGTGTATATTGACACACAAGTGAAATCCTATGGAAAACTGCAGTGCGAAGGAGAAGTCAGGGTGGGGAGAAGTCACTGCAGGAGTCTGTACAGCTGTTAAAGGGCGCATCTCTCGTATGACAAAGAAATAGCTCACACATAAGATAAAGTGACATGATCCCAATTAACTATTTACAGTATCAGGCCTGTACCAAGCCTCACCTGTTCTAGGGGATTTCAGTGCAGAACGTCTTGCTCCTTCATTGCTGCAGAAAGAAATGTAGGAAACTGCTACCTGAATCCATGAAAACTACACAGCTGTATCACCTCACAATTAGATCAATTAGTGATAGCAGTATCCATTCTCAGGAGCCAGTTGATAACTGCAGATAAAAGATCCTTACAGGAGTTGTTTTCTATCCCAAGCCATACTGAGCATTTGTTGCTCACAGCATGTGTTTGTCGGTGTTGGTCCTGAAAGCTTTCACTGATGATTTTGTAACTCCTTCATCAAAGAACTGCATGCAACAGTAAAAGGTAGACACTGCACATCCTACCCAGCCTTTTTGAGAGGATGGGAGATGTGCAGTCCCTAGTTTGACCAACATAGAGAAGAAAATTTCCAAACCAGCTACATTTTCAGTTTTATATTTATTTGTTTAATTGCCTGCTAAGCAAAGCCCTTTAGTACACACAAACAAATTTAAAAGCAAGAGGGTTCACATCAAATTAGCCTAATTATCTGGCTATCACATCAGCAACAGTGGCTTTAAAAGGTACAATAAATGGGTAAGACAGCAGGTGAGCGTATTTTGGTTTTTGCCTTGTTAAGTGTCTGACGTGAACTCTCTGAACATCGGGGTGGGTCAGAATGAGATGTACTAGTTCATCTTCACGCAAACAAGATATATTTCCATTCCAGTATCTTTGAAGTCAGGTTTGTTGATACTAAAAACACTCAGTGTTTGGTGGCTCAAACAGTATAAATCCACTGATATTCTGAGGCTCTACCATCCATAGGTCAGTCTACCTAAATTATTATCATCATCTTAACAAGATGCCGGGATACTTGTTTGGTGTTTAAAAAGCTATCCAAATAATGGCGTGGGAATCTTGGGAATATAATTCTGATATCAGTCGCTCAGCTATGCTCAGAGAGGGGAAGAAATCTTGTTTTACTAACAGCTGCTTCTCACTTTCCCTTCACGTTTCAGCATGCAGCAACTTAGCTCTAAACAGCAATACATAAAAGAGTATTTAGCTCAGTCAAGCTTTAAAAAGTTTGTTTCTTCATAAAAGCATAATTTGGGAAATCTTTTTTTTTAATGCAGGCCAATTGCTTCACGCTACTGAGGCAGAAAAGGCAAAGCTTTTATAACGCTGTTGTTCTGGACGTGCACACAGTGGCTGTAGGAAGGTAGCATCATTACATACAACCAGTTACGCAGTTCTCGTTACATACGTGAGGTGCAGATTGAAGTGCCAGCCAGCCCTGCAGCAAAATACAACATAATAGAAAGGAATCCTGTTGTAAAATAGCGCATCATGAATTTTATTTTTGTCTACTTTGTCCTTTCTCCCTGCAGGAGGTTCATTAGGCTCCCGTGAAAGATGCAGTTTGATTTTTGCCTTTTAAAGAACTATGTCAAGGGGATAATTCTAGCCACTTTTCATGCAGACACTTGAACACCTGTTTCTCCTTCATTTATCTGCCAAAGAATATTAGCTCAGGATAACACCTACTGATTTTTTATGTACTACTGCTATGGGTTTTTTACCTCATAGTAGTAACAGTGGATACCATAAGTGGCTTTTCTATAGGCCTTAAGCAAAATTATATGTAACAAAATCATAAGATGCATGGGTTGTATGACAATTCTACTTTGATAACTTTAAGCTGTATTTATGATGCCATCATATGTAACTGTTGTGCTTCTTCACAGTGTATTCATCTGAAATGTATACCACCCCCATATTCTGTGAGCATGCTCTTTACTATGGCAAATTAAAATATCTTCTACTTAACTAGTTTCGAGTAACCTTGCAATATTTGCAGATTATCAATGTCATCTTTTCCTGCTGCTTATTCCTTATTTGCAATTATAATCCGTGATATTTCAGCCATCTCCACAGCAACTAATTATGATGGCAGAAATAGACTGACATCTATTGCTATTATGCAACAGAAATAAGTGAACTTTCACAAAAATAAATCATCCCAATGTTACTGATGTAAAAAAAGACTAGGATAAATTTGGAACAGAAGAATATTTAGGTAGATTTAATCATTAAATTGTATTATTTCTTCACTTACACCTGAATTTTGAAGCTACTTCATGAATATTTTAATTAATGTATTTATAACAACATAGTAGCATTTTTATAATCTTTGGAAAAATATTTCAAGGTAGTGTCAACTTCCATCAGATATGTAATTTTACATGGAGCAGTGATTTGCAGCCTCTCTGTGGTTTTTCTGTGAAGCATTAGTCAAAATCTGCAGAACAGCTCGACTGTTCTCTTTGTTAAAAAACCATCTACAGTGAGGTCATTACCCTACACTGGGCAGAATTTCAGATTTTGGGTTCATATTCCATTGGCACTTCATGTAGTGCGCTGTTAGAAATCAATCAATAATAATTAAAATTTGTCCAATGTGAAATATAGCACGCACTCTTGTATTTCCTAGATCTGAAAGAAAAAAGTACTGAAAAAACATATTAGCTTTCTCTGGAATTAATTAATGAAAAATCCCAAAGCCCCTGATGAAAAAGCGTTCTAAGCCTGGATGCCACGCTGGCAAGCTACTTTTGCAAGCAGCACTGCACAGGCCATGAAACCTGAACCCATTTTTGTAATTCTAGATGCCAATATGTTGAAATCCGTATTACTTAACAGGTCTGATTTAATCACATAAGAAAAATCCCCTGACATGCATGGTAAGGAGATAAAATTCAAGTTCCTTTCAAAGGCAAATTAGATGCCTTTGCACATTTCCCAACAACTCGATAATGGAATAGAGTGTATAGTTTTGTGTGTTAAGATCGAGGGTGTTTTCTCCTAATTCATTAAATACATCCTTTAAAGATAAATACCCTTAAGGACAGACATAGTAGATCAAACTGAAGTCCACGTAGCCCTGTATCTTTTCTTGCAGTCAACAGTTATGTTTAGTAAAAGCATATGCAAGCAGCAGGGTAAGTATGTATTTATCTGTCCCCTCACATAATAAATCAGATTCCAGCACTCAAAAATTCATAAGCCAAAAGCTGCGTCCAAATTAAGGAGCCATGCGTGGATTTATCCTCCATCGCTTTGTGTTGTTTGAACCCAATTACACTTTTGGCCTTAATGGATATCTCATTCAGTTACTTCCACAATGAAAAAAAGACATTGCACACAAAAGCACCTTTTTTTCCAGATGCACCCTGATCATTTTGTTGGGTGCTCTTTATTTCTTGCGTTTTATAAATGAGCAAATGACTATTCATGGTGATGTACGCCTCTGTTGTATTCCCCATTGGTTGCCCATTTCCCACGGTGAAGACTTCTGTTTTGTAGTTTGCTGTAACGGCATTTGCTCTAGCGTGGCCCGTGGTCTCAAGGGCAGGAGATGCAGGCTGACTTGAATCTCTCTATGTTGTTATGGCTCCAGACCTGGAGCAACGGCTCGTGACCATGCCATGTGAGAGTGGGAGCTCACACTGCTCCCAAAGGCCACCCCATGGATTCAGAAGGCAAAAGCCATTCTAGCATGAGTTGCGCTTCATCCCTGGGTCCAGAAGAGTGCAAGGGCTGTGGGGAAGTTGTGAAAGGCTAGGGCAAGCCAAGGGAGCCCTGTCTGGTGCAGCTCTCACCAGAGGGTATGTAGAACATGTGTACTGATCTTGGCTATCCTGTTTTGTGCCTTGATTTTCCTTCAAGGGAACTATCTGATTCATGCAGAGCACAGCCTAGCTGACAATTACCATGTATTTTTGTGAATATCAGAGGACCAAGATCTTGGTACAAAAGAAGCGATCACAAAAAAGAAGTGCAGTTTTCACTATTACTCTTTACTTGTGTACAAGATATCCCATTCCTTTAATTATTCTTTTTCCATTTTTCCATAACTTTTTTAGTTCTGCTCTATCTTTTGGGAGGTGAATAATCAGACTTGTGTTAGCTGTAGACTAGTACACTAGGACAAAGGTGCTGTATTTATTTCCAAATAATTTCTAGTTTCTGTTTCCTTTTTTATCTGCCCCAAGCATTAAGATGATGTTTTCAGAGAATACTCTGCCGAGTTTCCAAGCACTGTCTTCTGAGTGGGAATGACTAATTTAGCTGTTATTAAGGGTGTACAGTTAGGGCTGCCTTTTCCCAAATGTCTTTTTTTTTTTCTTGCCGATGTTGAATTTCAACACACATCATTTAGTATCATAAGATCTTTTATAGCTCTTTGCAGTCAGCCTTAGTTTTGACTGCAGTCAGCAAATTGTCACGTCCCTATTGCCAGCCTTTCTAGAATGTACCTTTGTGAAGAAGAGAGCAGGTCGTACCACATTCCTCTGTTTTATGCATGGGGCATTCCTCCTTGCTTTCTACACGTTATTAATCCACGTTACGAAGTGAGCATGCTCACTCTTATCTCATGCAATTTAAATTCTGTTAACGACCTTAACATTGGGGTTTTGGAACTCTGAAGGCACCAACATGGAACAGAACATCTTCATTCACTGACTTCTATGAACTTCCCACCTCAACCCCAGGATGATTCTTCTCCCATCTCTCTTCTGTTCTAGGTCTCCTATTTCTACCTATACTTTATATAGCTGTTTGTAGACTGGTGGTATGGAAACCAGACTTACTGGTCTGTAATTCCCAGGTGACTTTCGGACTCTTAAAAATAGCAACCTTCTATTTGCCACCTCCCACTTTCCTATCTTGTCTAGGTTATACACCATGCTCACCAGTTAGTATTTTATTTCCTGAGGATCTCTCTGAAGAAAACTGCCTGGTCTTGGTAGTTTACTACTCATAATTTTATAGATCTCTTCAAAAAGTTATCTAAGTGACACTTCACTGAGAAAGACATCCATAGCTCCTTATAAAGAAGTTTCACTCTGCATTTCTGCTGAAGCTCTTCAGGATTAGCACGACTGTGAAAAACATTTGGCTTGTTTGCCATGGCCTTTATCCTTCTGGACCATTGCTTTTAACCTTAGATCATCTATGAATCTACCAATTTTCTGTTTGGTTTTCTACACATTTGACAGATAAACTGTGTTAAACTCTGTAAGTAGGGAGACTTACATAGGAATATTGAGATATCAGACTGCCATTATACCTTTATTTTATACAATATTATCTACTTTTATAATGTGATTACACCATAAAAAATGTCTAGGCTATTATCCTGTCTCCTTCACTTCACTGTCCTTCGTGCCTATTCTTTTCCAAATTTGCTTCTTACACCAGTACTCCACTTCAAAACTGTTATTGCCTAAAGGTGTTTGTTATCTTCAACTCTGTCGCCGCATCCCAGACAAGCATCATAACTATGTTTTTTCACACACAAAAAAGGACTAAGATAACATATATTACTAAGTGTAAAAATGCTTTGTTTTTTCAGATAACTTCAGCACTTGCTGGGGAGGAGCATAAAACCATTTTGTCATCAGTGGGCTTTTAAAAAAATATCTCCTATTGAAATAATGGAATAATTCATACTACAAGGCACAGTGGTGCATGCCAAATTCTCATGAAGCTATTCTGCATTCATGTTACTGTAACTGAGATCTCATTCTCATCCTTCTTTGGCCTGCTCATTCCAAAGGACTGCCATGCATAGTGGAAAGTTTCCCTCCATCTGGGAAAATTATCTTTTCAGCCCAAAAAAAAAGCAAAAAGTCAGACCAAGATTCTAAATGCGTAAAACATACTGAAATTGCACGTGTGGCTTTAATGTAGCTTGAACTATCATAAGCTTCCAAACCAGAAAGTAGACTGCAGTATTTTGAGTGATAAGACAATGACGTTAAAGACACTTTGGGGTTTTTTTCAGCATTAAGTCTATTATTATGTACCATTGCACAAGCTGAAAATGTAATCCAAAGATAATTGCTGGGTGATGTGATGGCTGCAATTCAGGAATCTTCTTATTTTGGAGGAAGTGTCTGTTGCTTTGTGATTCAGTCACTTCTATAATCAAGTATTAAATGAATTACTTCCTGTTTGGCTTCTAACACAGGACTGCGTTGAAGGGTTGATGCCAGTTCATTCTAATAACCAAATGCATTTTTAATTTGTGCGTGCTTAGTTGAGGGTGTACAAAAGTAGCGGTGGTTTCCAAGAAGTATTTGAAATCTTAATAGCTTCTCTCCCAAAGAGGTGCTAAGCCAAATTCCGACGTAAGTAGGTATTTCTTAGTTGCAAGCTGTGCGTTGTAACATTTATTTTAAAGAAGTGTACATCTGGACACAGATATACAACTATCCATCGGCTTTGCGTGTCTGTTTGCGAGGCTGCAATGTACTAATTGTTCCAGTGTAAGTGGAAGAACTGTTCCCTAAACTGTGACTTATTGCAACAGTGTTGTGTGTGTGTAAATGCACACTTTGGGTAACGTGCAGGTATTTTAAGTTATCCCAAATCCCTATCTGGTGAAATAGAAGCATCCAGCAGATCAAGCTTTCTTGACTCTAGCCAAAGTAAGATTTCGTTCAGCTATAATGCACTGTTTTTACACATCTGTCTGGCTGCGGATATCAGGCAATGTATGTTTGTAAAGTTACAGCTGTAAGGTAAAAAACTGCAAAACGACCTACGTAGCAGTTTCCTACTACTATAGTTAGAGTTGTGCTGAGTACAGCTCTCTTTTCTATGTGCAGGGTAATCTTCCCAGCTGGCAAACAAGGGGACCAAATACTGGCCAGTAGTTTCGTTGTCATCTCCTGATGGTCTGTCCAAGCATTCCTCCTCCCTTCTTACCATCAGCCTGCCATTGTTTTGGTTCTATCTTAATATTTTTCCCCTTTTTTCTGTCCCAGGGAAACTGACTCCTTCAGCTTCTAAAAGTTACACTGGAGAATCCAGTTTCCTGACATCTGCTAGACTTGTTTCTGTAAACTGTGCTCTATATTTTGCCATCTGGATGTGTTGTCTGATGAGGAGCAAATCCAAAAGCAGCAGCTTGCCTGGTTATTTATATCTCATGTGTAAACTCTGTTCTGGAGAGAATTCTGTTCAGCTGCAAAGAGTCACAGGAGTTGTTATCTGATTCTAGCAATGCCCACCACGCAGATGCTTTGGTTTTTGCTTTGAGGAAGGTCCCTTCAACTATTGTAGCAGAACATTGCAAATAGACGTTTCTGCCATTACAGGTGACGCTGCAGATCCCTCCTGCAGTATCGTCTGTGTGGGTACCACCTTCTCAGGGTAAGGGAAACACACTGCAGATATCTCGCCCAGCTCTTTGCTAATTTGCTTTTAGCATAGGTGGTGTTTGTTGTACGTACAGAAATCCGAGACGGCAAGGTGCTTAAAGCAAGTTGAGTCACTTATAAAAAGCAACCATTCCTTGGGATGTACAGCTGCTGCTAATGTTCCTACATATTTCTTTCTTTATATTAATTTCAGATGGCATCACTCGTCTTGGCTGGTTGCAAAGGCTTGATGAGTAGAACCTATATTCTTACTGTTTCTTTGATGCTACAACTTCTGCATGTTGTAAGGCAGAAGCCTGTAGGAGGAACCATCATTTCATCCACTAGTGGCCCATGTTAAAACATGAACGGATCTCCTATTGTAAGGATTGTGTCAGCTGCCTTCTGCTGGCACTTAGGACATAGCTTCATTGCAGTAAGAATTGTGGTGGTAACAGCTCTGCTCAATTTATCTTTACTCTAGCTGTAGCTACTTAGGATGCTGGTAGCTGTATGGACTTCAACATGGGCTGTTCAAGCCTGCCAGGTTTCTTACTTGGATGAAAGCCTTCAAATAAGTCAGTACCACCCCCTCATTACTGTTTTTGATGCCTAAATTATATATATTCCGAATTCCCAGGATATGGCTTTCTGTGCTGCAGTCACACTGTAATTGCAGAGCAGGTGCACTCTAAGATACGCTATGTTACCTTGTTCCAAATTTCTTTAATTAAGCTACAGAGCCTCATGTTTCATTAAGTTGTGGAAAGCAATACCTGTTGATGGCTCAGCTTTCCAGTTCTTGACTTAGTATTACCTAGGAATTCATTAAAATGCTGTGCTGCGGTTCAAGGGGAAGAATTTTTTCAGTATTTTGGTCAGTTTTCTGAATTTCTCCCTAACCTGCTGTACAATACTTCTCAAGTGTGACAAGAAAAACAATTATATAGAAAGGAGATGAAAATGTGAGCCTCTCCAAAATACTATTGATAGACTATCACAGTTCCTTGACCCAGTGGAGTTCTGTTTTGCTGTTTATTAGCTGGACAGTTGAGGGTGGTAACATTTTTCTTAAGGGTGTTGCAGCCTTGTTGCCTTTTCACTTCCATTTTCTTAGATTTTTTTCAGACACACCTTTTGTTATATTTGTCAAGATTTATTGTTTTATCTCCTGTTTTCATGTATTCATGTTCTACCAGGCTTGCTCTGCTTGGTCTGTGAAATCCATTATGTTGGGTTTCTTTGGATCTAGCTTGAAATTTAGTTCTTTCCCTAGGAAGGGAGCTTCTTTGATTTTTTTTTTTTTTTTTTTTTTTTTTTAGTCGTTCTATATGAAAAAATTACAGGCCATCTGCTCCTGGATTAGATTTCTGATTTCTTCAGTCCAGTTCCTTCTGTTAATTATTGTAGAGTTGTTCAGATTTTATTTCTCTGCCTTTCCTTGTGTTTGCTAAATTCTTGGTTGTATGTGGTGTTTCTGACTTGTGTTACTGTATTGTGATCATCTTTGCTTAATGAGATTTGCAGTGTTTTGATTAGCTCCTGCAATTCTGTGTTTACAGATTTGGTTTTGCATCCATTTTCCTCCTGAGTCTGTCCTCTGGCAGTTCACATGTAGTAATGATCAGTATAAATCTAGAGTTTTCTTAAGGCTGATTTCAGCTTCTTCCCCAGTTTTACTTTCTTTCACCATCAGCAAGGAAGAGGGAATTCAATTTTTATCTGTAGTTATCGGGTGTGGCAACTATTATACCTCTTAAACTCTCTCATTAGTAACTAGGGATTTTAGGTTTGATCCTGCATTCTCAAAGGAATGTGTATATTTTTACTGTGTAATTTAAAAGGCTTGCCTGTTGCAAATGAAGATTTACCATGCTCCTAGTCCAGTGCTTCTTACTGCAGGTGTCTGAACTGATACGAATTTGAGTGGAAACAAGGTGGCCTAATATAATCTTCTCTCTGTTTTAAGTAGTCATAATCTAAAATAAATCCAGTTGTACTTACATGACTGGAAATAAAATAAAATTAATAGAGGTGTTTCTTTTTATTTTGGCCTCTTTTTTCTGTTATTTTGTCTTAATTATAGATTACCAAATTTTAAGTCTAGAAAGATCATTTCTTAGCATAGTTCATTGGCCTCTGGCTGCAGAATGGTTGCTGTTAATGCTTTGCTACTGATCTATCAGGTGACGAGCCAAGTTGTTTCAACTTGTCTGTACCTCACTTTTCCACCTCTATAATGACAGTAATGATACTGGTTTGCTTCTAGAGTGTTTTGAGTTACTCCTCCAGTGTGGCATCAATGCTGGGTTTTGTTCCTGTTTTATTAGTTTGTCTTGTAGCACATGCCACAGAAGTTTTCTAAGGAATCGTGTACTGAAAGCGATTTTTTTTCTGTCAACTACTGTAGCAGCACCTGATTTGGAGAGGTATTTGCAACATTTTTTTTTTAAATCAAGCTTAACTCATAATAGCCACGCATCTTTCCCCCACTGATGTTCATTTATTTTGTAATCTCATAGGAGTGCGAGGCTATAGCCAGAACAAGAAATGTGGACATACAAACAAAAAGGGGCTTTTCTAATCCTTTCTAGGTAGTAATCTGACTGAGTCAGATTTTGTAGATCGTACTGTTACAGGAAAACCCAGGCTGAGATGAGAGAGACCCAAAAATTCTGTAAGGAACTTCAGATCTCCAAGATTCAGAAACTTGTTGGAATATTTTTCCTTCCGTCAGACTTCAAGAGACTTAAGAATGTTGGAAGCCAAGGAAAATTCATATTTAGCACTGAGCAAAGCAAAACAGTTATTTCAACCAAGCTATGTTTTGGCGTCAGTCAAACCCCAAGCTCACAGCAGTGATGCTGTGTGTCACGCCACACCTATTGAAACAATCCCAAAATTAATGGAGCTCTGTTTGAGCTGACACATCTATGTTTTCCTCAGCTCCATCTGAGACTTTCATCTACAGCAGCATTTCTTTTCTTAAAACTACTTTCTTCAGCCAATTTTTATTTCAGGAGTGGATTCAGCCCTATGCATCTTTATCTCAGCTACTCACTCTTAGCTTTCTTTATGTTTGGTAAAGACTGACAGGCACTTCGAACCTGCAGTTCAGCCTGCTTTAGATGCATACATTAGGCTGAGGTCTACCATGCCCAAGACTTGCTCTTCGTATGGAAGGAGGCCAACTCAGAGGCAGAAGCCCACACTGTAAAAATTTGTATCAGATGAATCCTGCTCCATTTGATTATCAAGAAAGTCTACATAGTTGGAAGAATTTCAAGATGATGTAACATGCTTTGATACGTAATCCATCACGTCTGAAAAGCTCTCCTTCCTTACAAGTCTAAAGGAAATATTGGTGGTTGTTTATCTTAACACTGCAAAATAATTGGTTTACTTGTTTCTAATTATTCAGATGTGAATTATTACCAAAGCAGATTTTTGCCTATTGATTCCAAATATAATTGATGCATCAGAAAGCTTCTGTTCTAACCTCCATTCCTATAATGACCTTTGCTTCCTAAAATCATCATCAAAATTACAGTGTCCTTTGAAAGGAAGAATTCATGCAAAGCAACTCACAGTGTTTTTAAAGACAAAGGCCAAGGGCAACCTCAGAAACAAGTGAGGTTAAGATTCAACTGGCTGGCACAGACTGAGGTTTAGTTTTGGTTGTCAGGTGAGAAGAAAGGCCTTGTTTACTTAGTCCGCCTCTTGGTTTAAGCAGCAACATGACAAGTTATGCAACGGGGACCGATGGTTGGAAGAGTTCATCTAAGATCATGGAATCATAGAATAATTTGAGCTGGAAGGGGCCTTTAAAGGCCATCTAGTCCAGCCCCCGCAAAATGATCAGGGACATCTTCAATTAAATCAGGTTGCTCAGAGCCCCGTCCAACCTGTCCTGGAATGTTTCCAGGGATGGGGCATCTACCACCTCTCTGGGCAACCTGTGCCAGTGTTTCAGCACCCTCATTGTGAAAAATTTCTTCCTCAGATCCAGTCTAAATCTGCCCTCTTCTAGTTTACAACCATTACCCCTTGTCCTATTGCAACAGGCCCTGCTAATGTTTTGGTCCTGGAGGGAAGGATGGGGGGGACAGAAAGGTTGAATATCCTGACTACATAAACACCTCTGTGGCTGGTTAATGGAGCAGCAGAAGCGCTTGGCACAGAGCTTCACCTTCTCAGCTGGAGGAGCAGCCCGCAAGCACTGCCATCACAGAGCACAACAGCTTATTAAAGGAATAAGGACAAAACTGTACTTGATTTCCAGAACTGGAGGGGCAGGAAATCCTCCTGACCCTGTCAAGGCTTTACTGATCTTAATGGGTCTGCCACAGAGAAAAGCTCTGCTGGAACAGCGGAAGGGTGCTGCTCCTGAGGGACAAGTTCAAAAACATCAGCTCAGAAACATTAATAAAAATGTTTCCTACTGTTTCTTCATCAGAGCTTAAAAGAAACAGCGTTACTGTATAACACACTGGCAAAATCTGTATGCTTATATCATAAAATACGCATATGCTCATTTCTATAAACTAGTAACTGAGAGTTTCTTGGAGAATGGATGAATTTGTTAAGAAAACCAGTTTCTGGCATAAGTTGACCCTATAAAGAGGGCTTAATGCTTATTTCTAATCTCCTGGAAGATTGTACAAATGAACAAAATTAGGTTAATCACCAAGGAGTATTGCCAATGAAGTAATACATCTTTTGTTAAATATTAATTTTATTTAATTTTTCCCCATCACAGAATTTACAAGGTTCTCGTGAATCAAGGATTAATTCAGAGGTTTTTATTTATCCTCTGCTGTGAATGGATCACTTCTCAGTGGAGAGTGAATGAATTTATTCTGTATCAGCTTTCTGCTTGAGAAGAAAATCCTTCCTTAAAAGAACAGGCAATCTTTGCCAGAGAAATCCAGACCAAATGAAACATTTCATTGTTCGGGCTGTTAGATCCTAATGAGTTCCGCATCTAAGCCCTTGTGATTTTTTTTCTACCTGATCCAGCAGTAGCATAGCACTTTATGCACTTAAATGTACAAGACTTGTTTGGGAGGAAGATTTTTATTAAAGGAAGGCAGCATGTTCCATAGTTTTAGTATAACATCTGTTATCATCATTCAGTGCTGCTCTTAGCCCAGCATGCCCTTCCTCTAAATATCTTATTAATTAACCTGGCTTAGCAGGAAAATAATTAATACTTTGAGTCGTGTATCTACTTAGAAAGGATTTGGAAACTGAAAAAATTGTTTTACTCTGAGCTTTAAACTGGAGGGTTGGGGTTTTTTTTTTTCATTCTTGAGCAGAAGCAGATTACATCAGAAAGGCAGTATCTGAAAAACCTGTGTCTTCCAAAAATATATTCTATCTTCAAAATCCTGCTAGACTGCAGAAATAGTTTGTGATTTTGAGAAGTCTTGGTCAATACTTGAGTGTCTTGCCCAGCAACTGTTTTGGGAAAGGCACTCCTGTGCTTCTCCAAAATGTTCTGCTAGCCCTCTGTAGCAGTCAGTCCCCCGAAAGCCTTAACTCCAATCCACAAAATTACCATGTTTCTTACCACTACTTTACTTTCACTTCAGGATATGGTTTAGTGGGCATGGTGGTGTTGGGTTGATGATTGGACTTGATGATCTTAAAGGTCTTTTCCAATCTTAATGATTCTGTGATTTAATAACGTGATAGGACTTTCTAGCCGTTGAAGTCAGTAGTAACGCTGCTACCTTGCACAATCCTGTTGAATAGGCAGGAGGGTGAGACGGTGAACCTGGGTGGGTGCCAGTGAATTTGTTTGTAAAATGTGGATCTGTTACTTAGCTATTTAAGATAAAGTACAGAAATAGCAGTATTTGTCCATGCCTTTGTTTTGTGAGCAGTGCTACTGTCTACATGCAGAAGCTGCTGCTTTGCTGCTGTTCCACCCAACTTGATGTTCCACTGAAGAACATGCTCAGACAGACTGGGTGCTGTTTGCTGCTTACACTAACAGAAAATTGCACTTTCCCAGACCTACTGGAAAAGGAGCTGGGTGCCGCCAAATTGCTGTTTAAAGTCAGTCAGGGTTTTAACAGATTCTTTGGTGGGAGAAAGCTCGGGAGTTATCTGTAGCTTGTTTGGGCTTTTTTTCTTGGAGGGCCTGAGGACAGCTATTCTTAAGGAGGATGGGGAAAAGCTTTAAATACCAGACCAGACCAAGGCTCCTTCAGTGCAGGGAAGAGCCAGGTTGGGGAGCAGTCTGCAGTGTGACTCCACAGTCTGATTGTTGGATATTTCTTTTCAAAAGCATTTTAGAAACTTAGAAATCAAAGTTTCATTGAAAGTCAGTGAGATGCCTAAAGCACTTCTTCAAATGGGGCTAAAACACTCTGGAAAATGCTGTGGCTTTATGTTAACAGCCTCAAAAATAAAATTGTACTGTGTGGCTGGCTAATGGGTATGGGGTCTTGTGCCTCAGCAAAGGGACCGGCCATTAATTCTGATTGATGCTGAAGTTCAGAGGTATGTCTAGGGGAGAGCAGGGTTTTTATTAGCTCCTCACTGTACCTACTGACCTTCTTTGTCCTGAAGAATACATGTTCAAAACTGATTTTAAAAATGGGGAAATCTAAATTTATTCTGTGGAAACGAGTGGAGCAGAGCTGGCTTGGTTCATAGGAAGCCATATGTATCTGACAGCAAATAAGTTGCAATGAGGGCAGCGTGTCAGTAGAAGCATAGCTAATTCACCAAGTATACTGTGCCCCTGCAGGAACAGACACATGCAGCGGTGCCAGAAAAGGTTACACCCTCATGTTTTCAGGGACGGAGAGAGGGTTTCGGAGCCTCTTTTGCTTTAAATCTGCCTTGGGCAGACTGGAGATGCTAAGTCCCAGTTCATTTGTGTGTGCGGTGCATCTGTGCTGGGTCTGATAGGGGAGCATATGGCAGAAGCAATTCGCCCTTGACTGTGCCTCTTTTTTGGCAGACGCCGGCTTGTTTCTTGCAGAGCGTGCACAGTCACAGCCACTCCTGCACATCACTTCTTGCGCCCCTTGCTTGCTGGCTTTCTGCTCTTTGCCTGAATGCATGTCCTTTGTGGTGCTTTGGTTAATTGGACATTGTTTTAATTACTGCTGAGCTAAACAAACATGAAATTTCTGTCTTTTTCCCGCCCCAGTGACCACAGTCTCCGAGGAGCCAATACAGGACTTGGGTTATTGAGACCTGGTGTAAACTGCAGTGGTTCTCATGGAGTTTCCCTTATTTACACATTCTTTGGGGGAAAATGCTCCTCCAGGGAGGAGAAGGCTCCACTAAACAGCTCTTTTTTTGCAGTGTCCCAAACACCTTGGTCTGCTCTCACTGGAGTTAGAGGCAAACAAGCCCTGGCTTTGGGGCAGCAGAGGTGCCAGCCCTCTTCCTTGGCCTGGGGACAGTCCATGGCCACATCTTTCATTGGCGTGATCCTTTGCATTGCCGCCTTTCTTACTTTTCCCTCTCCGGCTTCTGCACTAATTGCCTTTTTCTCCCTTTGCTGTCTCTAATTCTCCACAGCAATGCTTGGGTCATGTCAAAATTAAGCAATGGGAGTGCAGGCATGCCCTTAAATTGGTCAATCTATAGCCATTTCTGCCAATAATGGCACACTACAGCAGCAGGCAGATTGTCTGGACTTACAGTAGCCTTTATTTTGAGACACAGGACAACCAAGGGATCAGGCTGAGCCAGCACGGTTTCATAAAAGGCAGGTCCTGCTTGACCAACCTGATCTCCTTCAGGTGACCCACCTAGTGGATGAGGGAAAGGCTGTGGATGTTGTCAGCCTGGACTTTAGTAAAGCCTTTGACAGCGTCTCCCACAGCATTCTCCTGGAGAAACTGGTGGCTCGTGGCTTAGACAGGTTTACTCTTCGCTGAGTAAAGAACTGGCTGGATGGCCGAGCCCAGAGAGTTGTGGTGAATGGAGTTGAGTTAAATCTAATTGGCAGATGATCACAAGCGGTGTTCCCCAGGGCTCGGTTTTGAGGCCGATTTTGTTCAATAACTTTATCGATGACTTGGATGAGGAGATCAAGTGCTCCCTCAGTAAGTTTGCAGATGACACCAAGTTGGGTGGGAGTGTTGACCTGCTAGAGAGTAAGGAAGGCTCTGCAGGGGGATCTGGACAGGCTGGATCGATGGGCGGAGGTCAGCTGTATGACGTTTAATAAGGCCAAGTGCTGGTTCCTGCACTTTAGTCACAACAACCCCATGCAACACTACAGGCTTGGGGAGGAGTGACTGGAGAGCTGCCCGGCAGAGAAGGACCTGGGGATGTTGGTTGACAGCTGTCTGAACATGAGCCGGCAGTGTGCCCAGGTGGCCAAGAAGGCCAACAGCATCCTGGCCTGTATGAGAAATAGTGTGGCCAGCAGGAGTAGGGAAGTGATTGTGCCCCTGTACTCGGCACTGGTGAGGCCGCACCTTGAATACTGTGTTCAGTTTTGGGCCCCTCACTACAAGAAGGACGTTGAGGTGCTGGAGTGTGTCCAGAGAAGGGCAATGAAGCTGGTGAGGGGTCTGGAGCACAAGTCTGATGAGGAGCAGCTGAGGGAACTGGGGTTGTTCAGTCTGGAGAAGAGGAGGCTGAGGGGAGACCTTATCGCTCTCTACAGCTGCCTGAAAGGGGGTTGTGGTGAGGTGGGTGTTGGCCTCTTCTCCCAAGTAACTAGTGATAGGACAAGAGGAAATGGCCTCAGGTTGTGCCAGGGGGGGTTTAGACTAGATATCAGGAAAAATGTCTTTACTGAGAGAGCGGTCAAACATTGGAACAGGCTGCCCAGGGAGGTGGTGGAGTCACTGGAAGTGTTCAAAAAACGTGTAGACGTGGCACTTCAGGACATAGTTTAGTGGGCATGGTGATGTTGGGTTGATGGTTGGACTTGATGATCTTAAAGGTCTTTTCCAACCTTGATGATTCTGTGATTCTGTGACGCTAATTTGCCACTGACTTGAAGAGGAGAAAAAGCATTTTTTAAATGCCTTAAAAAAACATAGAGCCTTTTAAAACAATCATTTCCCTTCTTTTCTATTTATATTGACCCTTCTCCCTTGCTTACAGCTTTGGAAAGAAAAATATCAATGAGGCAAAGCAGAGAGGAGCTTATAAAACGAGGAGTGCTAAAAGAAATTTTTGATAAAGGTAAGTGTTCTTCTTTACACAACATTAAATTGACATCCCATATAGTTTTATGACCAGATACTACATTATTGTAGCATTTGAGAACTGGAAATACAGTCCTGAATTGTAGGACTGTGCAGAGTAAGGTCTCCAAACATCTCGTTTGATTTCATGATGGGCTGGCCTTCTCTGTTGGATAAATGTGATAGTTACCTACACATAAAACTGAAAGCTAATCAGAAATGTAAAGCAGAAGAAATATAAATCACGGCAGCATGCAGGAGTCAGTCGCTGCAAACAGCGAGGCATCCAGACTGTGGGAGATGGAGTGGGTCTGTGTCTGCATGTGTTGTTATTGGTTGAGTCACTCTGGGAGTAACTGTTGTGGAAAAGGGAAATGTTTAAAGATTTTGGATACTGACAAGCACAGAACAGTGTGCATTCCCCTGAAACAGTTCAGAAGACATCATTATTAATATTATTATAACAGAGCTCAAAGGGTTGTGGTCAGTGGTGCAGAGTTCAGTTGGAGGCCTGTAGCTAGTGGTGTTCCCTACGGATCAGCACTGGGTCCGGTTTTGTTCAACGTCTTCATCAATGACCTAGATCAATTCCTAGTTGGAATGTACCCTCAGCAAGTTTGCTGATGATACAAAATTGGGAGGAGTGGCTGATACACCAGGAGGCTGTGCTGCCATTCAACGGGATTTGGACAGACTGGAGAGTTGGGCAGAGGGGAACCTCATGAAATTTAACAAGGACAAGGGTAGAGTTCTGCACCTGAGGAGGAACAACCCCATGTACCAGTACAGGTTAGGGGTTGACCTGCTGGAAAGCAGCTCCATGGAGAAGGACCTTGGAGTCCAGGTAGACAGTAAGTTATCCATGGGACAGCAATGTGCCCTGGTGGCCAAGAGGGCCAATGGTATCCTAGGGTGCATTGAGAAGAGTGTGACCAGCAGCTCAAGAGAGGTTATTCTCCCCCTCTACTCTGCACTGGTGAGGCCTCATCTGGAGTATCGTGTCCAGTTCTGGGCTCCCCAGTTCAAGAGAGACAGGGAACTTTTGGAGAGAGTCCAACAGAGGGCTATGAGGATGATTAAGAGTCTGGAACATCTCTTGTATGAGGAAAGGCTGAGAGACCTGGGGCTGTTTGGTCTGGAGAAGAGAAGGCTGAAAGGGGGCCTTATCAATGTCTATCAATAGCTGAAGGGTGGCTGTCAGGAGGATGGAGCCAGTCTCTTTTCAGTAGTGCCCAGCAATAGGATGAGGGGCAATGGGCACAAAGTGCAGCAGAGGAAGTTCCACCTCAACATGAGGAAAAACTTCTTTACTGTGAGGGTGACAGAGCACTGGAACAGGCTGCCCAGAGAGGTTGTGGAGTCTCCTTCTCTGGAGACCTTCAAAACCTGACTGGACAGGTTCCTGTGCAACCTGCTCTGGGTGATCCTGCTTTGGCGGGGAGTTGGATCAGATGATCTTCAGAGGTTCCAACTCCTACCATTCTGTGATTCTGTGATTAGTATTGTTGTTGTTGTTATCATTATTATTGTTGTTATCATTATCATAATTATTTTCAGTATTATTATTCCTTGTTCAGGATAATTAATTTGTTGAGTTGGTAATGTATTTGTGGGTTGACCCTGGCTGGAGGCCAGATGCCCACCAAAGCTGCTCTATCACTCTCTTCTTCAGCTGGACAGGGGAGAGAAAAATCTAACAAAAGGCTCATGAGTCAAGATAAGGACAGGGAGAGATCACTCACCAATTACTGTCATGGGCAAAACACACTCAACTTGGGGAAAATTACTTTAATTAATTACCAATCAAATCAGAGTAGGATAATAAGAAATAAAAACTAAACCTTAAAACACCTTCCCCCCACCCCTTCCTTCTTCCCGGGCTCAACTTTGCTCCTGATTTTCTCTGCCTCCTCCCCCCGCGAGTGGTGCAAGGGGTCAGGGAATGGGGGTTACAGACAGTTCATCATGTGTCGTCTCTGCCACTCCTTCTTCCTCGGGGGGAGGACTTCTCACACTCTTCCCCTGCTCCAGCCTGGGGTCCCTCCCATGGGAGACAGTCCTCCATGAACTTCCCCAATGTGAGTCCTTCCCACAGACTGCAGTTCTTCATGAACTGGTCCAGCCTGGGTCCCTTCCATGGGGTGCAGTCCTTCAGGAGCGGACTGCTCTAGCCTGGGTCCCCCACAGGGTCACAAGTCCTGCCAGCAAACCTGCTCCAACATAGGTTCCTCTCTCCATGGGTCCACAGGACCTGCCAGGAGCCTGCTCCAGCACAGGCTTCCCACCTGCTCTGGTGTGGGGTCCTGCACAGGCTGCAGGTGGATATCTGCTCCACCATGGAGCTCCATGGGCTGCAGGGGGACAGCCAGCCTCACCATGGTCTTCACCACAGGCCACAGGGGAATCTCTGCTCTGCTACCTGGAGCACCTCCTGCCCCTTCTTCTTCATTGACCTTGGTATCTGTAGAGTTATTTCTCTGACATATTCTCTCTCTCCTCTCCAGCTACTGTTGCACGGTTGTTTTTTTCACTCCCTTCTTAAATCTGTTATCCCAGAGGCTGATGAGCTCAGCCTTGGCCAGTGGTGGGTCCATCTTGGAGATGGCTGGCATTGGCTCTATTGGCCATAGGGGAAGCTTCTAGCAGCTTCTCACAGAAGCCACCTCTGTAGCCCCCCCGCTACCAAAATCTTGCCATGCAAACCCAATATAGTGTTATTTATGCAAAACACCATTGTTCTACAAACTGGTAATGCAACACATATTTGACATCTATTACGTATGTGTCAATCTTTAACCGCAGCTTTTATTTGTTTTGCTGCTTCACTTGTCAATAACTAAGGCAATGAATTCAGCAAATTACATAAAGACATGCCAAAGCTGCCTCAATTTTGATACAACTTATGACTGTGCTTTAAAACCTTATTAATTCAAAATCTAAAAATCTTGTACAGTACCAGTACAAAACATGTTAGAAGTCAATAGAAGTTACAGACTTTCACAGATATTAGAAGTAGGGTCTTCCTCATAAAGTCTGGAGCATTTAAATCTATCTACTCTTTTAGTCTAGCTTATTGGGAAAGGAGAGATGATTTAAAAATTTAGTAACCTGAACGGTTTATTTTTTTAAGCGGGAAAAAACAAAAAACATTGCAAAACCAAAGAAATACGCTGCTTGTCATTAGGTTCTACAGTTTTTACCTGTTATGTACTTTAGATGCTTCTAATCCTTTAGTTCTGACACTGCCTGTGCTCTCACTATGGCCTGCTGGCTTGGAAGTCATCCTAGGTGCAACTTCAGGGTAGAAACAACTCCTGGCGAAAGGTTTGCCCTTCTCACTGCTTTGGGTTTTCCACGTTGTGGAACGTGACTCAGATTGGGAACGCAGCCACGAGGCAGGCATCCCCGCGGCCAGCGAGGCGAGGTCCAGGCTGCCGCACCGAGCGTGTCGCAGCCCACGGGAGGCCAGGGCGTAGCTCCCCGCTCGGTGCCCCGGCCGGCTCGGAGCTCAGCCTTCAGTCACGCCACCGTCCAGCGCGTGCCCTCCGGCACCCCCGCCTCACAGCCCTCACACAGCTGCTTTCTGACCCATCCCTACACATACTTAAAGACATCCCCACGAAAAATCTTTCCTGTGCAGCCTGAGCCTGCCCTCCACGTCGCTACCAAAGTGTTGCAGCTTTCCCTGTTCATCAAATAATGCTCTAGTTTGTAATCTTCTGTGTCATCTTGTGAAGCAGATGCTAAGCTGTCTGGAGGCCCTCATCTGAAAAAGGAAGTTAATTCCTCTATAGTAATTTTTCACCTTTTAATATCAGAAAAAGCTGGTACAAAACACATGCTACTTCATCCTATTTTCAGTGCAAAAAGCAGAGACATCGGACTTTTTCATTGTCAGGTGCCACTAAAAGGGAAACTATAATGCAGAACACCTGGACTTCTTATTCAGTATCCTACATTATTTCCTGCTGGTTGCAAACACAGGAAGCTAAGAATTAGTACTCCTCCTTGAAAGAAAGAGGTAGGGCAGAGAAGAAAGTGGTAAAACACAAGTATTGAGTAGTTTTGATGATACAAGGATATGAGTAAGGCAAGATTTGTAGAGCAAAAGCACTATTTCCTTCAGTGGTGCAATAATGCCAGAGTAATTCTAATAAAGGATATTATATCTCACTGCAAACCTTAAGTGGAAGTAACATTTTCCTTGTAACTCCTGTTAGGTAATCTCTAATCCTTCAAGAAAATACAGCAGGCTTTAGCACTTCATAGCAGGTGGCTTGCTTTGATGATGGTAGCACCTTCCATGCTAACAGGCATCTTTCACAGACTTTCACAGACAATAGGTGTAGCCATAATGTTAAATCTCTTTGTCTCCCTTTCCTAAGAGGTGGACAAAGCAGACAGAATCAGTCTGAGAGTGACTAATTTTGCCTTCTTCTGTCTTTAAAAAATCCATACAGATCAAAGGAAACAATATGGATAGACTGGCCCAAGAACAAACATTCTGGAGCTTGCAGTGCACTTAGTATTGTTTTATTGTATGTTCTATGTTGAAGAGAAACAGAATTAGCAAGTTTCTTTGCCCGCTGTATAAAATGACACTCTGACCTGTTTGCTTCAGGATTTGCTGGCTTTTCAAAGGACTTTGTGTCATCCAGCAGGTGAAAGTTAGCAGAGCGCAGTAAGTCACGGTGTTCACACATGGGAGAGTCACTGCACTCCAGCTGCTGTCTTTGGGAAACAAGAAATGCTTTTATCACTTCAGTGACACCCAGGCTTAAACTAGTCAAGTGAAACCACTCCAGACTGAACTGCAGAGAGCTATTTTCTTGGCAAGGGCCAGACTCATGACCAAATCAGTTTCTGTCATCTTCCATTTCCAGGGTTCTTTGACTTGAATCTTCTGAAAATGTAGGCAAAGGTTGTAATTCTTTCAAATACTGTGTGCTTGTGAAAAAATAGTAAGTTGAAGAAGTATCTGATGACGCGCCTGCTGTTCTAATAGTTTGTGGGCATGCAGTGCTGAGGGGTTAAAATTACAGCTTCCACCTGCAACTCAGAACATACCACAGCATTTAGAAGAACTCAGATTTTTGCTATACCATTGCTCCCACACATAGATAAACGGCTTTGATTTTCACATGAAGGTGTAACCATCCCAGAAACATCTGTCTTTAGAATTTCCCACTGTTCCATGGTGTTGGTCAAAGAATTAAACCTACTTGTAGTATTTTGATACCTCTTCTTACCTGAACAGAGGTGAGATTGCCTGTAGTGAGAAATTTCTGAATATGAGTGTGTACTGATTGCTTGCTTCAGAGACGATGGTGCAATGATTCTGCAAGGAAGCATGGGCGGTCTTCATCTTTTATACTTTTATGTTTTTGTACTCTTTGTCTAATCAAAATGATCGATTTAGAGCCAAATTTCAGGTTACCTAAATCCAGACGGGTTTTGGAAGTGTTGCACTTATGCACTAAGGCAGGTTTTCTGGCAGTATGTGAGCATAAGTTTGGAGAAGTGGCTTTGGTAACGCAGCAAGGAGGAAGGCATGGCAGCCATCGGAGAGCCAGTTGTGCTGCAGTTTCAATATGTTCAAAGGATTTTAACTCCTCCAAAAGCAGGGATGACATCCATATGCCAGCCTGTCTCAAACTCCATAGGATCCCACAAAATTGGGGGTCTGCTTAGAGACTGAAGTCAAGGAGGATCCTACCCACTGTGCTAAAGTAGTTACCAAGGCTAGGAAACAGCCCCAGGGACTGGTCTTGACCATGTGCAAGAACTCTCAATTTTCCATTCCCTAGCCCATGGAGGTCACGGCAGAGAAGGACGTGAATTTTTCTCTGCCCTTCCTAGCCTTTGCCATCAAGAATGACATCAAGACAGTCTTACTTGAGAGCAGGCAAGTACTGAAGGAGACGAGCCAAAGTGGAAGAAACCCCAGGTTTGCGAACTCTCCCAATCATTTTGACTTCCTTAGCCATTTGTCTGTGGAAGGAGCGCATGAGTGTGGCACTTTTCAGACATGTCAGAAGTTCCCTAGTCCAAGGTGTTCAGGGTGAAAAGGCTGGGTGAGAGGACAGACAGAGCTCTGACATAAAGAAGCAAAAGGACTGGTCTGTACCAGTCAGCATGATGCACTGCGGGCTGCTTTGCACCAGGCAATTTTTTTAAAAGTACCTGAAAGAGGAAATGGCAGGTGAGTTCAGGAGTACAAACCATGCTTAGGGGCCACATGTTTTGAACATATCATCTATGCATTTCTGGGCCCTTCACCCCATGCTGTTATTTTCACAGGCTAAGGTGAATCAAAGTGTCTGGGCTGGAGTCCACTGCATCAGCGAGTTTCCTCTGAGGTCCTGTTTCTTCAGTGACTTCAGGTGTGCGGAGCCTCCTGAGTAACAGAAGAGCAGCCTTCATGTGCTCCTGTTACTGCAGAGGTCAAGCTACTCTCTCTGGTACCATGCAGATCCAGCTGATTCACATTCAGATGGCATTATCGAAGCCCATGCTTTTAGGGAAAGTGGTTCTCCACTAAGTAGCAGCAGGCTTTGTGAAAACACAACAAGGGATTTAGCAAGTGTGAGAACAAGATTACATATGTTATCACTGTGCAAAATTAACTTAAAACTCATAGCCGGTTCCTGAAGACTAATCAATTTATCCATGTATATGTAATAATTGCATTACCAGGATTCTTTCATTTGTATGTTGGCTAACCAGAATAGCTTCTAGTGCCTTAAAAATAATATAATTTGCCTTTTACATTTGGTTGTCAAGGACGTCTCTGATCCAGGATTAATTCACACTAAGATACTCTTCAATGTACAAATTATTTTATCGCATCTTTGATCTGTTTGCTGTACTTGAGCAGCTCCCCATGTAGCTCCTCTTTAAGTGAGATCTGATTTAGGATGTATATTTGAGTCATGATTCTGTGTCATGTCTGATGATTTCAGTCAAATCCAAGAACAAGTTTTAGAGTCTAAATAAAGATTGGAGATATTCAGAGGGAAAATTAAAAGAGGTTATGCTGTCATTACAGAAAGCTGTCCTGCTTGTTGTTATGACAAAAAGTGAAAGCCAAAATTTTATCTTACCTTTTACTTTTTCACAATCATAAACCTTCAACGGGTCATTTGACCGATATCTTCTTAAATGATGCTGAATGTACCTTGAGATGCGCAAGGTGCACTTAAGACAGTAAGATTTCAAGGTGCCCAGCATGTTATGATAGGCATCCTACTTCATTAAAAGGAAGGACTGGTGAGAGATGTGGTGGTCGGAGGCCGTCTTGTGCTTAGCAACCACGACATGATAGAATTCTCAGTTGTGAGCGAAGTAAGGAGAAGGGTCAGCAAAACTGCTATCATGGACTTCTGGAGGGCAGACTTCAGCCTGTTCAGGTCATTGGTTGAGAGAGTCCCTTGGGAGACAGTCCTGAAGGACAAAGGGGTCCAGGAAGGCTGGACAGCCTTCAAGAAGGAAATCTTAAAGCCGCAGGAGCAGGCGATCCCCATGTGCCGTAAGAAGAGCTGGCAGGGAAGGCGACCGGCCTGGCTGAACAGGGAGATTTTGCTGGGACTCAGGGAAAAGAGGAGAGTTTATCACCTCTGGAAGAAGGGGCAGGCAACTCACGAAGAGTACAAGGATCTCTTTAGGTCAAGCAGGGACAAAATTAGAAAGGCAAAAGCCCAGCTAGAGCTCAGTCTGGCCACAGTCGTAAAGGATAATAAAAAATGTTTTTACAAATATATTAACAACAAAAAGAGAGGCAAGGAGAATCTCCATCCCCTACTGGATATGGCGGGGAACATTGTCTCCAAGGACGAGGACAAGGCTGAGGTACTTAATGCCTTCTTTGCCTCAGTCTTTAATAGCCAGTCCAGGTATCCACAGGGTATTCAGCCCCCTGAGCTGGAAGATGGGGATGGAGAGCACAATGTACTCCTCATAATCCAGGAGGAAGCAGTCAAGGATATGTTAAACCACCTGGACACCCACAAGTCTATGGGGCCTGATGGGATCCACCTGAGAGTACTGAGAGAGCTGGCGGAGGAGCTTGCCAAGCCACTCTGCATCATTTATCAGCAGTCCTGGTTAACAGGGAAGGTCCCAGATGGCTGGAGGCTGGCCAATGTGACGCCCATCTACAAGAAAGGCCGGAAGGAGGATCCTGGGAACTACAGGCCTGTCAACCTGACCTCTGTACCAGGGAAGATTATGGAGCGGTTGGTCTTGAGAGTGCTCACAGGGCATGTGCAGGACAACCAAGGGATCAGGTCCAGCCAGCATGGGTTCATGAAAGGCAGGTCCTGCTTGACCAACCTGATTTCCTTCTATGACCAGGTGACCCACCATGTGGATGAGGGAAAGGCTGTGGATGTTGTCAGCCTGGACTTTAGTAAAGCCTTTGACAGCGTCTCCCACAGCATTCTCCTGGAGAAACTGGTGGCTCGTGGCTTAGACAGGTGCACTCTTCGCTGGGTAGGGAAACTGGCTGGATGGCCGAGCCCAGAGAGTTGTGGTGAACGGCATTAAATCCGGCTGGCGGCCGGTCACAAGCGGTGTTCCCCAGGGCTCGGTTCTGGGGCCGGTCTTGTTCTATATCTTTATAGATGATCTAGATGAGGGAATCGAGTGCTCCCTCAGTAAGTTTGCAGATGACACCAAGTTGGGTGGGAGTGTTGACCTGCTGGAGGGTAGGAGGGCTCTGCAGAGGGATCTGGACAGGCTGGATCGATGGGCAGAGGTCAACTGTATGAGGTTTAATAAGGACAAGTGCAGGGCCCTGCACTTTAGTCACAACAACCCCATGCAACGCTACAGGCTTGGGGAGGAGTTGCTGGAGAGCAGCCTGGTGGAAAGGGACCTGGGGGTGCTGGTTGACAGCCAGCTGAATATGAGCCAGCAGTGTGCCCAGGTGGCCAAGAAGGCCAACAGCGTCCTAGCCTGTATGAGAAATAGTGTGGCCAAGCAGGAGTAGGGAAGTGATTGTGCCCCTGTACTCGGCACTGGTGAGGCCGCACCTTGAATACTGTGTTCAGTTTTGGGCCCCTCACTACAAGAAGGACGCTGAGGTGCTGGAGCGTGTCCAGAGAAGGGCAGTGAAGCTGGTGAGGGGTCTGGAGCACAAGTCTTATGAGGAGCAGCTGAGGGAACTGGGGTTGTTCAGTCTGGAGAAGAGGAGGCCAAGAGGAGACCTTATCGCTCTCTACAACTACCTGAAAGGGGGTTGTGGTGAGGTGGGTGTTGGCCTCTTCTCCCAAGTAACTAGTGATAGGACAAGAGGAAATGGCCTCAAGTTGCGCCAGGGGAGGTTTAGATTGGATATTAGGAAAAATTTCTTCACTGAGAGAGTGGTCAGGCATTGGAACAGGCTGCCCAGGGAGGTGGTGGAGTCGCCATCTCTGGAAGTGTTCAAAAAACATGTGGATGTGGCACTTCAGGACATGGTTTAGGGAACATGGTGGCACTGGGTTAATGGTTGGACTTGATGATCTTGAAGGTCCTTTCCAACCTAGTGATTCTGTGTTTTTGTGAAAAATGTGCAGACATCCCTCCAAAAACTAAATGTTATTGGTTTTATCATGCATGCTTTTTGTGTGCACACAGTTATGGTCAAATTCAGTCTTACACTGAATTAATGAATATTGCTGGACACAATCACTGCCTTTCATTCAAGAAACAGTTGCTCTGCATAAGCAAGTTACCCTCTTTCATGAAACCAGGTAACTGAGACAGCAGCCTCTATCCCAAACACATATAAAAGTGTGTGTTTATAAGACAGAGAGGGAGGGAGACAGAGCAAGCACAGAATACATATCATTTCCACCCAAACAGCCAAGTCAAAAAACATTCAGCTTAAATACTGGCTGAACTGTTGTTTGATTTTGCTGCCTAGGGAAATAAACAGGTTTGTATTGAATGACCACAGCAGTTAGAAGGGAGACTGTGCTGCAAACAATTGGCCAAAACCTTCAGTTATGATTAATGTTGCCACATTTTAGCCAGCTCAGTTGATTGCTTTGAAAGCCGTGGGTCACGTTTCAGTCTAGTGTGACAGGCTGCATACCATAATAGCTCTCTAGGTCTTTAAAAAGCCTCCAACAAAAACAAAGTCAAGACCTTCGTATTTCTAATAATTCCAAAATAAGCAGGAGACCATCTTAATTTGCTGTAGAGAAGCTTTGAAAGGCAGAAACATAATTCTGAATACTTATCAGATGATGTAGTTTCAGACTTGTTAATCGCTGTGTCCTGATGCTTAAGTGACACTTAATTTTTTTCTCTTTTCAGTATTGTTTTCCAAAGTGTTAGCCACATCTTAGCCCTGTGAGGGGAAAATGTGCATTCATTTGAATGATGTACATCTCTGGTTGGTACATTGAGCAGTAATAGAGGTGCCCAAAAATCAAGAACCAAATCCTGAAATCCCAAGTTTGACTTTAAAAAATAATTTAAATGCATGGTAAAATTAGGCTCCATTTGCCTACTGGTTTTTAGCCTTACAGGTCACATTCCGATTATATTTTCAGGCTTCCACTCATAACCATAGGGACTGAACACTTTCCTTTATAAAATTGTAATTGAGATAACCACGTAGTCATTGCCTCCAGGTACCAGAGTGCCGTGCATAAAAAGTTCTGAGATAAAAATCATGCAGGTTGATACTATAGAGAATGATCTGATCCCTCGCTTCTGTTCTTTATTATTTCTAATGTGAAGTAGTGTTTGATAGCAAAGAAACTACCAGCTGCTGTTACAGAAATTTTGCTGATAGAGGAGTTTATTAATAACAACTTTAAAAACAGGCTTTCTAACTGGAATCTGCTATATCCCAGTATCAAGACATTACACTAGGCGACTATAAAAATTATTCTCTCCCTTACTTAAACTCTTGATGCTGGGAGCTGTAATGTTTTTATTTGTGTGTAAAATAGGGAAATACTACTGTGATTTTGCTTGTGTGTAAGGGAAGAAAATAGTTCTTGTTGTTATTAAAATATTCTAAATTACATACTGTGTATGTTAGTATTCTCTAATAAAGCTCCATAGCTTCAGTTCCAGCCCATTCTCATTCCTGACTTCCCAGCTTCAACAGAGACAGAGGGAAAACAGATTTTGTGGCCCTGGCTGGGGCTGCATGGCCCCATGGATGGAGGATGGTGAGGAACCATCCAGCTTAGACCATGGATCATAATGACCATCCTCGGGCAAGCAAAGGCTCAACACAGATATTTGACAGATCTTTCCCAAATCTTAATAACCCCTTAAGGCAAGTGGAATGCTGTCAGACTTCTGTGAAATGTTGTGGACAGAACATCAGACATCTCCAAAAATGGCTCTGCACAAGTTGTTTTTTTGAGATACAAACCTTATTGTTTTGATCCCTATCCCTGTGTCTGCTGTATACATACAAGATCTCAGTTCAGATTCCTTATTTGCAAGCAAGCTAATAGAGATGGCAGATTTCATTTAAAATTCTTTATGCATCTTATTTACGTGTCTTCTGTTGTCATTCTGCTTTCCTCTAACTATGAACAGATGGGGAACTTTCCATACCAAATGAAGAAGGAGCTTTGGAGAACGGGCAGCCTCTGGGCTCTGGGCAAGTTTTGAGCTCCAGCCAGGTATCCCTGCCAGCCCTAGCAGAACTGGAGTCAGGGCCAGCATCTGGGGAACCCTGCTCGTATGATGTGCTCCCAACCACAGAGATCATGGATGGGACAGGTAACATCTTGTTTACATTATGATGTAGCTACTCTAAGCTGTTCGAAACAAGTTTCTCAATTCTAACATTTGGTGTCTAGCCCTGAGAAATCCTTGTTGAAGACCAAGGTCTTGTGATGGAGAACGTGACAGCATACAGATTGTCAGCGGATGCTCCGTCAGAAATTTTTACTGACTTGGCGTAGAAGTAACCTCTATTTCTAGACAAGTAACCTGCACTTTGTCAACATTTAAGAGCAGATTTCTAACTGTGGCTACATCTCAGCTGTGCCGATGAACTCTAGGGCAGAGAGCTGACAACATTTTTAAACCCTGGGGTAAAACATCATGCCCTCTCCCTGCTGGGTGGTGTTGGGTGACACTCATAACCACACAGCTTTCAGTAGCTAACGCAGCCAGCTGCCCTACCCTAGATGAGGCTCTCTGTGCTTCTTCCCCAACCCATGCAGAGAGACAGCAACGCTGTACATCTAGGTTACCTCCTCTTTCTGCATCACTTAATGCTGAGAGTTGTCAGTGAAGGTCAAGTGAAGAAAGTGACTGGTAGAAGTGTTCATCCATGATCTTGCACAGCTATGTGGCCTCTTTGAAATGGAGTAGGCCCCCTTGAGGTGCTTTTACGTTTATAGGATAAGTTTAGAGACCACCTGCTAACATATCTGGTCCTGAGCAAGCTGTGGTGACAGACGGTCTGAGATGTGGCATTTTAAGACTCTTGATTTATGTTCAAGTTGTGGGAATACGTCCCAGCTTGGCATAAGGGAACTGGCTTCTGTCAGAGGTAATGGGAAATTTGATTGTTGTGTAGATGTGTGTTACTCTTTCTCTCTCTCCCTCTCTCTCCTCCTTTCCATGTTATATGATGTTTGAGTGAAATCGAATTAGTCGTTCTTAATCTGCATTGCTTGCGCTTGCTTTTCTATGGCTGTATCCGCTGCTGCTTTGCTCGTAACGTTGTTGCGTCTATGATGTGGTTGTGTCCTCCAGTGTCTGAAGAGAGCCCCACATCCAATGAATCCGGCATCCTTCTCTCCCAAGATCCTACAGCTAAGCCAGTCCTGCTACTTCCCCCCAAAAAATCTGCCGCTTTCCCTGGAGACCATGAGGACACCCCAGTGAAACAGTTGTCCCTCCTCAAACAGCCCCCTGCCCTGCCTCCTAAACCTATTGCCAGGATTGCCAGCCACTTAACTGGTAAGTAGGTGTTCCTGGAGCCTCAGCACCACTGTTTCCCTTATAGGAAAAACCTGCCCTTACAGCAAGGTTCTCAGTTGTCCTTCTTCCTTCTGTAATGCACATGTGTATTGGTAATGTATCTGTGTTGTACCTAGGGCCCGGATCATGAAGCATTTTCAGACTATGCTTTCATCAAGGTTGCTTCAGGGCACTTCCCCTCTCGGCTGTAATTACCTAAGACCACCACTGCATTTCCTAACCCTCCTCACTCTTCTTCATCAAGACTTACCATCACCACAAAAATTGCAGGATGTGCTTTGATGGGAAAGAAAGTATCAGGAAAATACTAGGGTATCTTTAAATGCCTTTAATGAGGAAAGGGGTGAGGATTGAGAGGAAAGGGAGAGTTTTGCTTTCTCCTTTTGTCCTTTGTTGCTTCTCCCCTCAACTGCCTTCTGGGCAGGTCCCCCTGCACACACCCTGTATCTTTCTATATGTTTGTCTTTCACTTGGCCCCCGATCCTTACACAGACCATTCTATCCCATGGCTTCTCGCCATTTTGCTTCCCTGCTCACACTACCTGCCTAAATGCTTCCTTCCCACCCTGCTCTGATGACTCCTCTCCCAATGGTGAGTCCTGATGACGATGGGCAGCTTCAGTTCCCAATGACCAGGAGTTTGTATCCTACAGTTTATGCTGCAGTCTATCTCTCACTGCATGGCAGCTAGCAACAGTACAATACAGGCTCCTTTTCTGTGTTCCAGATGTTATCACAAGTGCCCAGGCTTTTTGGGATTCAAAGCTCTAGGTACATGTGGAAAGAGGATTGCTGGGTCTGCTTCTCTCCAGTCTCTCATTTAGACCACTGAAGCGAAGGATGGCTACATCTATACAAACCAAAAAAGGTTCCCTAAATGCTTGCCTGCACCTTTTGAACAGTCCGCTCATAATTGCAGCTGCTGCCCAGGAGGCAGCACCTCAGAACCCTGAGTTCAAGAGGAGATGTGGTGCATCTCTGTTCTGGGGCAGCTACCGATCTTCTTGTGTTCATGCTGCCCTGATCTTTTCAGGGCTGATATGAGAAATGCTCAGTCCACATTAATGCATTCTAGATGTTGGTTTTTTTTTTTTTCCCTGGCAGCTAATATCCGTTTTATTCAGGTTAAGATATATATCAGGAAAGAGCTCATTAGGAAAGAGCATGTTCTGGTTTTCTGTCATATCTCTATGTAGTCTCTTCATGTTTCTGTTTGGATGACCACACATTTTTGTTCTGTATAGTTTTGTTCATTTTATGTGAAATCTCTTTACTTTCTTGCCTGCCAAAATCTACACATAACGGTTAATATTGTGCCTTGTACTACAAACTGAATGGGCAGTTCTGCAGCCTGGAAAGCCAGGCAGCAGTATTAATGGCTTCAGGTGAGGACAAAACCAGCTTCCTATGATCTCCCATAATATTCTGTCCTAATTACGAGAAGCTGTTCAGAAATCAGGCCAACATAGAAGAAATAAAAAAAAAAATAGGAATAGCATAGGAAAAATAGCATAGGAAAAAAACTCAGGTACTAAATGTCCTTAATTCATAAGCCTTTCATTTGTAAGAGATAGCAGAAGAATCAGAGGATGAGGACTTCTGGTGTGGGGTTTTTTTTTTGTAGCTGGAAATTTTGTTTGAAGTAGAATCAGGCTCAAGCTATCAGAGTAAGCTTGATGGTGACAACTTTCCAATTAAAGTGAAACAGAACTGTGACTTCTCTTACTTTGTGGTGGCCTTTAGTGATCTCTCATCCAGTCCTAAGTAAATTCTTGTATGTGCATATAGACTCTTGTACGTTCAATATATAGAACCCTCGGGGAAAAGGAACAGAGATTCAGGTTTAGTCAATAGGGGCCTAATTTAATTGGCAGTTATTCCTGGCAGAACTGAAAGCCTCATTTATACAATACCTTATAAATAAAAGTATTAAACTTATTCTTCAGGGTCCATTTACTTTGGTGGTCTAAAGGATATACATGTTGTTCAGTGCCTTGTGTTCTCCACTGGTAATTGTTTTAGCTGTGTATAATCTTTGGAAATGATCAATCAATTCTAATGAAGCACCCTCATCAGTGAGAAGCAGAATTAATGCTATTCTTTTACTAATTACTCCAGAGACACCCTCAGCTTGTGTGTGAGAAAACAAGTAAAATATGAATTCTGGTGTTTTGAGGTGAGGACTTTTCTGTTCTTGTTGCATACCCTTTTTTTACTGAAGATTTTGTGAGAAGGTTGAAGGACAAATTAAGACATACTGTGCATGACTAATGGAGAGTGAGAGTGGTTTAATGGTCTGCTAGCTCTGTTCCAGAAGACTGCAAGGGGAGATGTGATCTTGTGAAGGGTTCAGGTACACATCTGAAAATGCAGAAGCACCTCTTAACTTTTGCCTTAAGATATGTATATATGTATATGTGTATGTGTACATATGTATATCTATATAATAGAAAAATGTTTTATACAAATCTATATTATAAAATCACTACAGGCATGGTCAGCAGGAAAAAAATAGAAGAGAAATATTTTAAATACAAAACTTGAGGAAAGAAAAGCTTCCTTTGAATCTAATCACATTATTGCTGTGAACTTATCCCAAAGTTCTTCAATAAGTGCATGAAGCCTGACTTGCAGGGTTTGGCAAAGGACTTAATACAGGTTTTAGAAATGGAAACAAAACATTCCTCACTTCTGAAAGTGTTTGTGAACCATCTCAAGCATCTATCTGCCTATGCCAAGACAAAGATTGGCCTTTCCCTCAATAAGAAACATACATAAAAGAGCAGGCCTAAAATAAACATGTAAAAGCACATTTAATTTTGGAGAGAATGAAAAGGAAAAATCCGTTTTAACAGTGACAGGAAGAGAGAATTGCCTCTAGCAAATATAAATCACACAACCTTGGCATGCTGCTTCTTGAGGCTGAGGTACTGTGGGGACGGGGCCATGCAGGAACGGGGACAGAGCTAAGAGCACACTGCAGAGCAGCCACCGGGAGTGTTGCCACCACAACTGCAGAAGGTGCTCCGTACTTTGCCTCACGTCATCTCTCAAGCTCTTGATGACACTGCCTCCCACAGGGAATGTCCATACCACAGCACTGGGTGTGGAAGTGACCATGCAGCCCTAGAAGATGGGCAACCCTAAGAGAAAAACATGATCCTTAGCTGTTTTCATACCGTTGTTTCACTGCTCCGCATTTGCTGTTAGCCATTTACCTCACGGTGAGCCTTCTACTGGTTTTCAGATACGATTATTGTTAGACAACGTTCACGGACAGAATTTCTTTCATCATTTCAATTCTCAAATATCCATATGCAGAATTCAGGCATTTAGGACAACACTTGCAGCCCCCTTACTTCATTGAAAATGAGGGAGGAACGGAAATAATCACCTGGGACCAAATTTAATTGGACTGCTGGGGTAAAGTCCCCAGATTATCATAAAAGCTTTCATGGCCAAAAGTGACAAGAAGACTGGTCATATCTGATTTGATAGATGATATACCTCAGTGGTATAAAGCTCCTTTTGATCTTGATTCATTAAGCTGTTACTTCTCACCAGCACAGACAATGTTTTCTGAAATTAATTAATTTTTTTCCATCTTTGAAACCCTCTTCAAGGCTCTCCATGTGAATTCATGCAGAGCTGTACTTTTCAACCTTTAGGCTAAGCATGCTTTTCTTTCATTCTCCAAATTCAACTTGAACCTTGGATGCATACATGGTGCAGAAGAGCAGCAAAGAATTTCTGTCTTGAATCTTCCCTGAAGACATGGCTGCAGAGCTTGCTGTAGTCATCAGGAGATGCGTGGCAAAATTTTGAGAACAGTTTTTAACTTGTCTTTATGAATCTGTTCAAAAAACTCATTGAAAGAAGAAAAGAGACTCCCCCTGTTCAGGCACAAGTGATTCCCAGAGAGAAGACCTGAAAAAGTAAAAGCTACTTGTCCAAATGCTACCAGCAAATAATCAGGCACATCACCTCACTTCCACAGTGGAGCTCCCTCAACAGGCCATGCTGGTTTTTGCACATTTTTTTTAACATTACAGAATTAATTACTTGGATGGGATTTAAAGAGTAACTCATTAACTTTATGCTGGGTTGTATTACTTGTATATAATACAGCAAAGGTTATAGTGTAAGGTCATTCAGGCGGGAAGGAACCTCAGCAAGTGTCTAGTCCAACCTCCTGCTCAAAGCAGGGCCAGCTACAAGATCAGACCAGGTTGCTTAGGGCTTTGTCCAGCTGGGTCTTGAAAACCTCAAAGGATGCCAGTTGCACCACCTGTCTGTCAAGCCTGTTCCACAGTTTGGCTCTTCTCATGGGGGAGATTGTTTTCCTTATAATCTAGTCCTGAACCTCTTTTGTTTCAAATTTTGCCTACTGTCTCTCTTCCTCCCACTGTGCACCACTGTGAAAAGCCTGGCTCCATCCTACCTATAACCTTCTCACAGCTATTGGAGAGTTGCTATTAAGTACCCCCCCCCCTGCAAGCTATCTTTTCTCCAAGCTGAACAAGCCCCAGTCCCTCAGCTTCTGCTCACAGGTCAGGTGCTCCAGACCTTGACCATTGCAGTAGCCCTCTGCTCAACTCATTCTGGGATTTTTCTGTCTTTCCTGGAGGATCCTAGGCTTGGCACAATAATCTGGAAACAGTCTAAGGAGTGCTGAATAGAAGGGGAATAATCCCTTGATCTCTTGGCTGTGGTTCTACTCATGCAACCCAGGAGGCTGTTGGCCTCTTGTTGGCAGCATAGCAAACACAGCCAGCTCTGCCACAAGCCCAAGATTCACAGGCATGCATGCCCTCTTCCTCCATGCAGTAGTTGTGCTGAGGCAGAATTTGAGTATTTTAATGAGCTTTTCTGCCAGCCTTGCTGGAGCAGCATTTGCTGCCATACATCCAGAACTTCCTAGCACTCTGTCTGCAACAGCTGTACCTGCAACATGTGCCAGCCAACTCTTCAGCCACGTTCAGTGGCTAGGAAGCATCAGACTTGGTGTACAGCTCCAGTGTACCACAAACATGTCAGAAGAACCATACATGAGCAAACCTTCTGTGCAGCAAATAAAAGTATATTTATCTGTCTCCTGAAAACCTAAAAGGAAATGCAGCAACTGTAGGTGTTAGCAAAATTATCTATATGGAAGGGGTAAGGGCTGACCTGCAGCAAATATTGTGGCATCCACAACTATCTCTTAAGTAATTAATTGTCATTAGCAGTGGGAAGGTTTCTATGTCTAACATCTCTTTCATCTATTCTGGCACAGTTATTACTTAGCCATGCACAATACTGAGTGGTCACAACCCTGCTGGGAGCCAACATCTTGCAAAATTGCTCATTATTCTCTTGAGCGTGAAGAACCTCAGCCGAAAGAGATTAAACAGACTTGCACATAGGGCTTCACACAGTTTGTTTCTCATCTGTCACATGAGTGCTTTGTGCAGTGATTTAAGACTCTGGTAGTGTTCCACTGAGAAGACACTTGTCATAGATTCCTTGTTTATATTTCCACTGTCCAGCTTCTTATTCATCTACAGATGCCCATGTCTGATGGATATTCCATGCTGGAGACAGTAACGGTTTCCACCCCTGGTTCATACATCACATATATTGTGAAATCAAAACAAAAGAGGAAAGAACTGTAAAGCACAGTCATCTCACTCTTGCACGCAGGGACAAGTTGTTCTCTCATTTACTCCAGATGATGGTAGCGCAGTTTCCAACAGTGTGCCTGCAGCCCAGGGATTTGAGCAAGGCTCCATTTGTTCAGCATGTTTGCTGATCTGACCACTCAGTAAAACTTGCAGTACAAGGTCTCCGTTACTGTTGTCGGTGAAGATATATCGATCCATTTCTGAGCGAATGGATCGAACTCTCCTCCCATTGCAGTCATTCTCCTTTTAGCCATTTTTTTTTTAACAGACAAGTAGAGTTCTCCCAGAGGTGAAGGGCAGACAAGTAGATTTAATGCCTTTGGTTCATTTTCAAGGCTCTATTTAGGTATTAGGGCCATATTCAGACAGGCTTAAGAACTTGTGTGAAACACAGTCAGTCTGAATAAAGCCTTAAGTTAAAAATAATGGACAAGATTTTTGGCAGGTCTCCAGTGGAGTCACCCAGTGCCAGTACCACTGAAAATATGTTGGTGTGAAGGATTTCTTTAAATTTACGTGGAAACTAAAGGTCCATACCTTTGTTGTGAAGAGTGGAAACCAGAGTATGCACATTGATTCATGATGGAGTATGTGGTTATTCAGTATAATTAAGCTAGACTTGTTCTCCCGTGCAACTCCAAAGCTGCAAAGCCTCTATCACAACTTCACTAGATGAATGCTTGCATGAGAAAGGAAAAGAAATTTTCACTATATTTTAGAAGAAAGATGGAAGCATTCCTGTTTACTTTATACCTAAACCATTTGGCATGTAACACTCACTTCTAACATACAATATTGCTCTAATCTTCAGGATCACAGAAGGCAGCAAACCCAGTTGATATTTCCAGTTATTCTTTTGTCAGAAACAAGAGAAGCCTGCACTTGGGATCACTGAATTCACCATTAAGGAATACTCCCCTTATCATACACTGAGTGGTGGGGCGTCCAGGCCCAGGCACTGTCAGTTGAAGGCGTTAATTGAGGTACAGCAGAAAAGGATCTAAAACTAACAGTCAAAGCTGCACTTTTCAAAATGGAAGTGCAGATCTCAGTATGGTCTTTGTAATTCAGGACTAGCTGTAGAAATGAAATTGCCTGGAGCACAAATTTATGAAAACACTTTGTTACTACAGATCCCATAGGAGCCTTACTCTCAGGGGTCTATACAATTTACTCTTTACTCTTTGTTATTTACCTTTTATTGAAGACGGTGTGTTTTTTTACGCAGGATACAAAGAGGAAATATGCACAGATAACACATATGTAAGAAAAACACGGTAACTTAGAGACCTTCCTGTGCTTGAACAGAAAATCCTGAAAGTCTTTTTTTTCTACTGTACAGGACAACTGCTTTAGAGGAGAGGTCTGTGCTCTGTGGTTTGGCAATCCCATGAGTTAGATTTCAGCCTTGGTGGAGCCATCAAAAGAATTCTTGCCTTCAAGAACATGTCAAGTGGATATGATAGTGCATTGAAAGACAAAAGATTTGGGTTTACTCTCTGTAACTCTCTGTCTCTGCAACGTGAGAAGACCACTTTCTCTCCATGCCTCTGTTTCATCTTTGCACACCCTTTGCCTCTCCTATGTCTTTAGCCTATAAGTCCTTTGAAGAAAGAGAAGACTTACTGTCAGTGTGTTGTTCCTAGTGTAGTAAAAACACTAGTATCAAGTGGGCACTGTGGATGTAATGAAGCTATGACTAGCACTAAAAAAAGTGTAGTGTCATATCTGAGCTTGGCTCCATGCATGGTCTTTTTCCACATTAATCATTCCTTAAACATTTTCAAGAAGTGTTAGTGCTTGGAAGTACTAGTGTCAACCTTGTGCACTGTGGCTAGTAGATACGGGTACTAGTATAGGCGATATCGAGAATAGGCCAGGAGGGAGGAAAGAATAAAGGGGGCGAGGGGATGGACAGTTAATGCTAAAAAGAACCATCTGGAAAAGGTCTTTAGAAATCTGATGTCAGTCAAGACGATGATGACCTCAGAAACCTGGAGAGCAACATCTTACTCCCAAGCTTTCTCAGGTCAAAAGAAGATTCTGGACCTTCAGTTCCTTTACCATGTTACAGCAAGAAGAGTGAACTGAAGCAACAAGAGGCCAAAAAGTGTGCAAGCCTGAAGAGCTGCGTTGCGCAGCCAAACATCTCCCATATTCCAGGCTGAAAAGGCCTGGCCTTCCTCCTAAACACAAACTCACAGTTGCATGAAGCTCACAGTGTATAGATCTGCTCTCATTTTTGCTCTCAGTGTGTGTTGTGACTGTTTCACACACCCATATTGGGAACTACAAGCCCTGGCATTACTTTTTCTCCCTTCTGAAACCATTCCACAGTGCTCCAAAAATCTCCATCCTTCAGTTGAGTCCTAGCAGAGAGGTTTGCTTGTGGTCCTCTCATTGATTTCCCATGGAAATCAGGGAAGTCATTGCCTGGTAGGTCAACTATGTGTTTCAATGAACATGCCTACAGTTAAAAAGGTTAAAATTCAGTGCATGAGTCCAAAGAAAAGTGCCTGCCAAGTCTTCTGTAAAAGAATACATTAATGCTAACAATCTTCTGCCCTTTATCATTTTCTCCTCCGGTATCCTTTGTTTTTCCAGACCACTCCTGTGTAATATTTGTTTTTTCTCTTGCCCTACAATGTAATTTTTAACACCAGATGTTTTGCACATTACGAAATTGTAAGAAATGTGACTTGTAGTAATTGCACTGCAGTGGCTGAGAAGGATCAGGAATCCCTGAGCTTTTGCTCCAGCAGTGAGAGTGGTAAGTCATCTTGTAACTTTAGACACCAAATTGCTCTCCCCGTATTTGCGTGCCTATTGAGTGGGAGACATTGCGCTTACCTCACAGGGCTGTTTTGGAGGATTAGGGCTTTAAAGTATCAAAGTGTGCTACAAGCCTTGTTAAGCATTGCTTAACATGATTATTAAGGGGCACATACAGCCCTGGGATATTTTTTGTGAGACTCAAAAGTGCTGCAAAACAATGGTACTTTTTTCTGAAGACAGTGCTGAGCGCATGCTGTGCAGAGTTGTCTGTCACAGCAGGGAAGGGGTGCACACTCCCATGTTGACTAGCAACCTCAGTACCTGCTCACCCAGGCAGATACTCTGATCTCCATCTTACTGCCATGAAAATTAACATCAGGACCTCTCTCTCTTCTGTTTTAGATCCTGGTGCTCCTGTGAAACTGCCTTGTATGCCAGTTAAACTGTCACCTCCACTACCTCCAAAGAAAGTCATGATTTGCATGCCTTTAGGGGGGCCAGACCTCTCTCTCTCATCCTATTCCACACAGAAGAGCTCCCAGCAGCCCTTGACTCAGCACCATCACACTGTCCTGCCATCCCAGTTAGCAGCTCACCAGCACCAGCTCCAGTACGGCAGCCACAGCCAGCATCTGCCTTCTGGGTCCAGCACGTTGCCCATTCACCCTTCGGGGTGCCGGATGATAGAGGAACTCAACAAAACACTAGCCATGACCATGCAGAGGCTAGAAAGGTAATGGATCAACTTTTAAAATTACCTGTTGATGTGCACTGTTTCTTGCTAACCTCAGTATCAGTATCACAGCTTGAGTTGTGCTGGTAGTGCTTGAATCCAGCCACAGAGACAGGGAAAGAGCCTTTCCAGGCTTTTTTGACAAGTTTGTGGCAGAAAGGAGAAACAGATTGAATTTCCTGAACCCCATTGTCCTGTTCGAGGAGCTGGATAATGCAGCCAATGGAGAAGATGTTAACAGGACATGCCTGGCTTGCAATATATACTGCGGAGTGCGTAACTCCGATTATGTGGAGGATTGCCAAAGAAAAAAAGGAGAGGAGGTGGAAGATTCAGAAAAGAGCAGTAGAAACCAAATGTGCTACTCAACCAGGGCATCTGATTAATATTACCAATTAGCTTGAAACAGCCTATGAGGACTTCCTAAAAATCACTCGGAGGGGTTTTAATGTACTATTTCAATTAATTTAAATTAAATTCTATGTTTGATCTTAAAGTAAGTATTTAACCCATTCCAGAGCAGCTACCTACTTAGCTGTTTGCGTCTGGAGCAAGGTTGTACATTTGATCAGAAGAGCCTTACCCACCTTGGGACTATTTTTTATTACTGTCACTTGTGGGTATCTCTGAACCTTCCTTAGCACAGGAAAGACATGGACCTCTTGGAGCGGGTCCAGAGGAAGGACACAAAAATGATCAGAGGAATGGAACACCTCTCCTATGAGGACAGGCTGAGAGAGCTGGAGGGGTTCAGCCTGGAGAAGAGAAGGCTCTAGGGAGACCCTATTGCAGCCTGCCAGTACTAAAGGGGGCTCATAAGAAAGATGGGGACAGACCTTTTATCAGGGCCTGTTGCAATAGGACAGGGGGTAATGGTTTTAAACTAAAAGAGTGTAGATTTAGACTAGATATAAAGAAGAGATTTTTTACAATGAGGGTGGTGAAACACTGGCACAGGTTGCCCAGCGAGGTGTTAGATGCACCATCCCTGGAAACATTCAAGGTCAGGTTGGATGGGACTCTGAGCAACCCGATCTAGTTCAAGATGTCCCTGCTCACTGCAGGGGGGTTGGACTAAATGACGTTAAATGGTCCAACCCAAACTATTCTATGATTCTATAATTCTATGAAATAGTCTGAATAAGTGAAGCATGTTGTATAAATGCAAGCTGTCCTCATAGACAGCAAGATCAGCAAGCTTTGGAAAATTTGTCTTGTAGAGGAAAATTGAGCAAGTCCCAGAATAGGGAAGGTAGTCCAAAAAATGACATGTTCTATTTAGTCCCAGGGCAGCTTTGTAGCCAGCTTGTTCTAGGATCATCAGATCATCCTTCTGTTAGACAGGAAGCTAAAATATTTGATCTAACAGACAAAATGTCTAATGATTTGCTCCAATACCTCTTTGTAATAATGTTACCTTCATTATAGTATTAGTTAAAAAGAATTTGATCAGGGATGGCAGATTCTCCTTACTGTATGGAAAACAGTCAGGGAACCAGAGACTGTCCCACACTGCCAGCTTAGTTTAGTATCAGGGTAGTGAGACCTCTGTGGTTATATCAGGGGCTGATGTTTCTGCAGCATGGGGGAATCCTCTGCTGTGGAAAAACTGCTAGGGCTGTGAGGGAGATTCCTATTCCCATCAGTAAAAAGGCTGTAGTGGTAGGATTGGGAAGAGCATCTGCATTCCCCCCCTGTGCCCAGTGACTACCCACTTTCCTCTCACATTGCCAGCGGGGCTGGTCAGATGCATCTGCATCGCCCCAAAGCTTGGTGCACCAAGCACAGAGGGTAGCTGGTGTCTCCCAAAGGCTCCTTTGGGGCTGCACTGCCAATGCCATCCCCAGCATAGGTCAGATGTCTTACTGTCTGGCGCACAGTACATGTAGAAGGCACTTTGTTATCCTGAGCCCAGTGACCTCTCAGAGTATGACTTCATTGTGGCATCTGTTGCCCCACAGCAATGGATGCTCCAATTTCAGGGCATCCATCAAGTTTATGTCTACAGATATGTTTAATTGATTTAAAGAAGGTGATGCTGTTTGGTTTTAACTATTAATTTGAAGCTGAAACTCTGCTGCTTGTTAAAACTGAATAAGCAAGGGTTCATTTCCCAATACAAAGCAATTGCCTCCCTTTACAGAAGAAAACAAGAAAAGGTTGTGGCACTGATACTTCACATTTAAACTGAAAATGAGTTCTAGTTCATGATATTCCAGATGGTTGACTTTTCATAGTCTTTTTGTGTTGATTAACTATTATTTCAATCTTGAAATAAAGTATTGACTACTTCAGTTATTCTCCTCATCACAACAAATCAATAATGTTTGCATTCACAAGAGAGAAGGTAGGTGATGACTGTTTCCTCTGCAACAGTAATTGTTATTTCCATAGTATTTCCAGGTAAAAGGGTCTGTGGAGCTGACACTTAAGTTCTTAAAGTTCTGAACTTAAGTTTTAAACTACTTTTTCAAGCCACATTGTGATCTTAGTACATTTGTTAACTTTTCTTGAAGATTTGTGCAGATTTTTAAAGTACATATATTTAACTTGGGAGAGGATTATTTGCACAAAATGCTGCTGTTTTCTAATACTTTTAACAGTAGTTCTTTTTTTTAATTATATAAAACCTGGATTAAACCTAGTGGAAATCATGCTACAGTATTTGTCATTGGATACTTCAGCCCAGAAGTCTTGAGGGCTTTTTAAAATCACACAGATCCTAGGCCTGCTTTTCTCTATTTAAAATTTGGTAGTGTGCTCACATCTGTTCCATGCATAGAATATGCAGTGAGATCCTGAGCTTTACTGTTTCTTCCAGGATAACATGTTACTGGGTCACTGCTATTGGGTCGACAATCTTGAGGGGATGACAGAGCCTGATGGATCTCTCAGATGCTTCCTGGGGAATACTAAGTTCATTGGCAGCATTTAATTTTGCTGATCTCATTCTTTATCTCCGAAGAATCCTATAACATTATAGAATAATTGCTATGATGCTGCAGTAATAATGCTGCTAAGCCTGGCAATTTGGGAGATTATTTAGAGTAGTATTTTGGTTTTAATAAGGGAGGATCATGTAGACAAGTGCCGATCAGTTTTCTGCTCTAAATTTTTTCTTTTTTTTCCTTTGGGGATTTTTTTTTTCTTCCCTCTGTCTAGTTTCTTTGATCCTGGTGCTGTGGAAGCTCCTCAGGTCTGTTAAACTCCGTTGATATTCACTGAATCCAGAACCAATTTGTATCAATTGCACATTTTTCCCAGTAAGCTTTTCTTAGTCCTACAACTCTTTACCTCCACCAGGACTGTGAGTGTGGACAGGAACAAAGAACAAGAGACTACAACATCCCCTTCCTTTAGCAGTCTGGATTTTTTGCTTTCACAGATGAGGTCTCTGGAATTCAGATAGTCTAAAAACATCTGAAGACTGATACCTGAAATCAATGCTTTGCCAATGACCCAGAAGCTTGTCAGAGAAAAATGAGCTGTCCCTCATTCATTCTGGAAGCCAGAAGTTATTTTGCTGCCTTTGACCTTGAGAAAGCTACTGGGCTTCTCTACATCTGTTTTCCCTTCTGCAGGAGTGGTTGCATGTTACTGCCTCATCTAGATCTTAGTGCACATTAATAAGTTAATGTCTTAAGTTACATTAAAAGCATGTAATAGCTATTCAAGTCCCAGTTGTTCTTATGACTTAAAATTACAGTTATTTCTGGATTTTTAATTCAGTTTTATTACAGACACTGTAGAACATGAAGTTCATTTGCACACGTAACACTTTTGATTGCAGACATTTTCTGGTACTCGTAACATCTATTCATAACCTATTCTCAGAAGGTCAATCTGTCCCTTGTCATAGTATGACTATTATGACATGTCATTTGTGCTGCCAGTTTGCCTCTATTTTCCCTGATAAATTACCAGCTTTATGATAGATTAAGTTGAAAGAGAGAAGAGTGTAATTTCCATGTAACCTTTTTTCTGCAAGCTCTGTTGTCAATTTGTGCCCTACTGCAGATGACTTTCCCCGTCAGCCCCACGGGTATGTGTCAAGCATAAGCAAAGCTCTGCATTTTGGCATCATTTTTACCATTTCAGAATGCATTTTAAGAGTTGGTGAAAATCTCATAACCCCTGCCACCAAAATCCATGGAAGACTTGATCCTCCTAACTGAATTGGAGAGGAAAGACCATGCCCAAAAGCCACGTGTCACGAGCAGCAGCGAAACAAGCTTTAGAAACCCTCTTGTGCCACTGGAATGTATCTTTAATTTTGACTGAGAGAGGCAGCTTCTTCATCTGAAATAGCCGTATTTTCTGCCATGCCTATATAATTCTTGGTCTGTCTGGTAAAACGACAATTAATTTCAATTACTCTGTGGGCTCTTGTACACTCGCAGCTGAATCAAGGCCTCAGTTTGTTCAACGTAGGTACTAAAGAGCTCTTAAGTGGCAATATCTCACCCTGAGCTAGAACTGCATCTGTGGCAGAGCAGTGAAAAATAGCTGTGTCCACAAAGACAGTGTGTGAGACCAGTTCCTCTGGGACACCAGTTCAGCTTCAGACTGTAGATTTATGAAATTAAATGCATTAGACATTCCTGCCAGAGTCTTGTAAATCTTATAAAACATATTTGAGTCTGGAAACATTTATCTTCCATAAAACTTGTCAAGAGAATTGCTTTTTGTCTAAACTTCAGCATTGCCTGAGGATAGAAACACTTAATATTTATAGCTCTGCTTTTTCTCTCTGTCTCTCACCCATATGCCTGTATTGTAGAAATGTATATACAATGGTTTGAAGTTTTTTTCCAATTTCTGTTTTAACTGATAAGTACAGAAGAGTGTACTGGGGATCTGAAAACATGCTGATAAAAATGTACACTCTTTATTCCAAAATCAAAGAGCCTGGGATGACAGATGAGAAGTGTGTGGTTTTTTTCCCCACTAGATTTTACAGGATGGATTTCACTTTTTTCTTTTTAGATTTTGTCTGTACTATGAGTCATTCATATATTCAAATTCTGGTTTTTCATTAAAATCTTTTCTCACTAGAAACATTGCAAGCTATAGTGGTGTAACTTGTTTTCTGTATTGATCGCATAAAGATGATGCAACAGTAAATGCAAGTGCTTATACTAGTCACCTATGAATTATTCAAATCTACGTGTTAAGATACTTTTCTTAAACCAAGTACTTACTTAGCTGTAGCTTTGTTCTCTAATTTTGTTGCAAAACATGAAGCTGATTATAAATAGACTCTTTGAAACAATGGTGTGCTTTTTGGTAAATAATGCTAAAAACTTTTGTGGTGTAGACCACTTGACCATGTCGGGTTTTTTCTAATGACCCAGAGGAATTTATACACAATGGAAATATCCAGTGACCTTGATTCGTCTTTCTTAAGTATACTGCAATACTGCATGTATTTCACAAGTCCTTTGCTTAGACAGCTGACTTCATCAAAAAGATGTGGAAAATGCTGATTTTAATCAAGAAGAACACAAAACACTAGGAAAGATGAGGGGCTTAAAATAGAAAGTAGTATTATCAAGGAAGTGGATGATTCAGAAAAATTACAATGAGATGAAAAGCCGTCTATTTCTAGATAGCTAGTTCAAATAAAGATCTAGTGTGGTAATTTTTAAATCTTGTTGCCATCGGATACCTGCTTGGTAACCGAAACTGGTGAACCACTTTGATATCTGCTACTGTACGTGCATGCCCATAAGGGTGCATCTGTAACCTACATACATCCTTCACAGAACAAGGAAGCACCAAATGGTCCTGGATGCTGAACTACTTTTTGCTCCCTTCATTTTTACTTCCAGAAGGGACTTAGTGAACTTGTACTTAGTCTCTGTGTATGTGTTGTTTTAAAATTAACTGAATGATTTAGTGGTTGTGTTCACCACTGGAAGTTTTTTGTCTTTTTTTTTAGCAATGTTAACAGAATTCCACAGCATTTATTTTCTCTTGGAAATTTAATTCCAGGTTTTTTAACTTCCTACCTGTTGTGGTTTAACCCAGCAGGCAGCTAAACACCACACAGCCATTTGCTCACTCCCCCGCAGTGGAATGGTGGAGGGAAGCAGAGAAAGAAAGTAAAACTTGTGGGTTGAGATAAGGACAATTGAATAAGACAGAAAAGGAAGGGAAAATAATAATAATGATAAAAGAATATACAAAACAAGTGATGCACCATGCAATTGCTTACCACCCACTGACCAACGCCCAGCCAGTCCTGCAGCAGAAGCCGCTGCCCCCTGGCCAACTCCCGCCAGTTTATATGTTCAGCATGATGTCACATGGTATGGAATGTTCCTTTGGCGGTTTGTGTCAGCTGGCCTGGCTGTGTCCTCTCCCAGCTTCTTGTGCCTCCCCAGTCTCCTTGCTGGCAGGACAGTGTGAGAGCTGGAAAGTCCTTGACTTAGTGTAAGCACTGCTCAGCAACAACTAAAACATCAGTGTGTTATCAACACTGTTCTCATCCTAAACACAAAACACAGCACTATACCAGCTACCAGGGAGAAAATTAACTCTATCCCAGCTGAAACCAGGACACTACCTTACCTCTTAAAAAGAGTTACACAAAAAATAGGTTACAGAGAAAACAAATTTTTAAAACGAAGTTAATAAAATTAAAATTATTAAAGCATATCAATAAGTTAAAAGGTAGTTGAAAGTTTTTAAAGACTGTAGTGCATTCATGTGTTATTAGGATAATTCAGCTGATGAATTCTATAACTACCTCCAGGATAAAAAAAAAAAATGGGTCAAACTCATTGAAGTCTAATACAAAAATTTACAAGCCGGTTCTTCATGAATCTTTCATACTTTGTATGTAGTATGAATTATCACTAAGGCAATGGAGTGCCTCTCTTCAAGGCATCCAGTAAAGCTATGCATCTCGTTGTTGGTTAGTCTGCAGTAGTAAATGTTTCAGTTAACAAAACTATTTCTTTGAAGAAAGGGAAATGTTTCAAGTTGACGCGGTAGAAAATGATTTAAAGAGAAGAATACAACTGCAGAATGCCTCTGGTATTCTGAACAGGCTAAACTATTCAAGGAAATTGAGGCTATTCAGCACTTCGACCCAAATTTGGGTGCCTCAAGTGCAATTTGGCCAGCACATCTGGTTTCGCACCCATGTTCTTCTGGAAAGTAAAATGGGAGTTTCACATAGAAAGGGTGTCTGACGGGAAAATGTTCCCCAGCTTTTATACAGCCATTGTCTCTGCTGGGACTTAAGAGAGCGAGCGGTTTCTGCTGAGTCACAAATAAACGTGAGCAGCCGTCATTGTTGCCTGCCAGTCTCTCATTCTCATTTAATATTGGAGAAGCAACATGAGCTCTTAGATAAAAATGGGCTGGGAAACTTGGTTCTGTTCCTGACATTTCCTTTCACCTTTTGTTTGACTTTGATCTTTACCTCCTCATATTCCTGCTTCCCTACTTGTATTGATATGTTCCTTGATAAAGGACTTTGAAATAGACATATAAACAGAGCTAGATGGGAGCAGTACTGACAACAGGTCTGAACCTAGTGAGCTGCAGGAAATGATCAATCACACTTTATGTGACAGAAGACATAGGATGTTAGCTCCAATTCAGATTGATCTCCAGCACCTGGCTGGAGTGAGCAGCCGGGGCAGGAGGAGGGATGTATCACCACTGCAGCCCCTACAACATGTAACTGTACCATTAGCAAACAAATCTCCCAGGCTTTAGCTCCCTCCCGTTGTTATTCTCACCAGCTCCCAAAGTCTCTTTTCTCCAAGCCCAGTTTGACATGCTTGTTCCCCTCCGCTTCAGAGGGTTGAGCCTTTGCCTTCCCCTCAAGTCAATCAACATCTTCTTGCCCAAACAGTGCAAGTCATGGTTTTGCTATGCCTTTTCTCAATCCTCCTCTACAATCTATACATTTCCTTCCTCCACTCTCTTACTCCACCTTTTGCATTCAGGTGAGACATTGTCTCCTTACTGCCTGCAATGCCGGTGGAGAGGTCACACAGGCACTGGACTGAAGACATGCTTATCACTCTGAGTAGCTGGTGCAATTCCCGCTAAGCCTTGAGACTCCATTTGCTGCAGATCTTTTGTTCTCAGTCTTGGCTGTCAGTATTTCTGCCTGCGTGCTGTCCTACCTTTCCCTAACAAGTGTTATACCTTAACTTTAATGTATACTCAAGTTAAACCCATTAAATGTCTTGCTGGTCATGAAGATCTTCCTCTCCTCGTTTCTTCTTAAAAAGGGATGAAAAACCACTTCTTTCCTAAACACAGTGAAAGAAGCAACTCAGTCTTCCATTGATCTGTTTCCTTTATTTTATTTATTTGTTTTTCTTTCCCAGCAGCTCTGGCTTACACACAGGTGACAGTGTTACAAAAACAGGACCTGGGGGCCTTCCAGACATGAGACAAGTGCCAACTGTTGTGATCGAATGCGATGACAATAAAGAAAATGTGCCTCATGAAACCGACTATGAAGATTCTTCCTGCCTCTACACAAGACAGGAAGAGGAGGAAGAGGAAGATGAAGATGAGGATAACTCATTATTTACAAGTAAGACTCATTCTATTTTTGCTTTCTCATTTATTTTTTCCTCTGAACTCTCAGTACAGAAGGGAAACACAAGGCCTGTGAATTTTCTTTCTCTACTGTGGCTTTTGCATCTTTCACAGGGCTTGACTACATGGGGACACTTGGTGAATTAATCCAAAATAACAAGTAGTGTGAATCTATAGTGATTTCCCTAATCTACATGAATCCTTGTCTGGGTAGCTGTCAGACAGAATTCAAATGACTGGGTTTGGTTTATATTAGTTCACTTCCAAATTGACTTTTGGATTCACTTTCCCAAGTGTCCGTGGTGTAGAGAAGGCCTGTAGAGTTTGGCTTAAGTCAAGATCAGCTCAATAGAGTTACTTCAGGAGGATGAAATAAGTGCCACTGATAGAGAATCAGAGCTTTTATATATACTAAGTATTAAATCATGTCAGAATCATAAGTCTGCGCATACTTTGAAAGGGATTGTGATCAGAAGATTGGGCTTAGATAAGAAGAGAAGAGGTTAATTGATAGCCGTATCGCAATTACAGTCTGGAGAGGGACCTCTGGCCCCTTCCTGACCTGAGAAACCCATCTCCTGCCTTGGTGTGGCATGGTAGAGCTCTCCCATGGAGACAAAATACCATACTGTCATGGTTTATCCCTACCCAGCAACTAAGCACCAGACAGCTGCTTGCTCACAGCCCCCACTGGGATGGGCGAGAGAATGGGAAGGGTAAAGGTGAGAAAAATCATGTGTTAAGATAAAGACAGTTTAATAAGTAAAGCAAAAGCTGTGCACGTAATCAAAGCAAAAGAAGGAATTAATTCACCACTTTCTGCTGGCAGGCAGGTGTTCAGCCATCTCCAGGGAAGCAGGGCTCCATCACGCGTAATGGTTACTTGGGAAGACAAACGCCATCACCCTGAATGTCCCCCCTTTCCTCCTTCTTCCCCCAGCTTTATATGCTGAGCATCATATTATATGGTCTGGAATATCCCTCTGGACAGTTGGGGTCAGCTGTCCCAGCTGTGTCCCCTCCCAGCATCTTGTGCACCCCCAGCCTCCTCGCTGGTGGGGCGGTGTGAGAAGAGGAAAAGGCCTTGATTCTGTCTAAGCTCTGCTCAGCAGTAACGAAAACATCTCTGTACTATCAACACTGTTTTCAGCACAAATCCAAAACATAGCCCCACGCTAGCTACTGTGAAGAAAATTAACTCTATCCCAGCCAAAACCAGCACACATACTTTGTGCATGACAACTGCTTGTCATCCTGCTGGTCATTGAAAGCTGAAATTTCAGGCCCTTGGATTTCTTTTCTTCGGAAAACTGGGAGCAGTACAAACAAACAACACCCTTTTTAAAACACACACAAAGAAGTTTCTAAAACAGGCATATTTAATCTCCTCAGAATCCACCCTTACCCTGCAAGTGAAATGAAGCAGTCTTTGCTCTTAAACTAAGAAACAGAGCAGAACTGTACTATCTCACAGTCTACTGCCAGACCCCAAAATCTGTCATGGGTTTGTGTCTCTGTCTGCTTGTGTCTGTCTTCCCTGCTCAGACTGCTTTGGATGCAAGCCTAGGAAAGCAAGCTTGAGCCATGAAAGGTCACTGGTTTTCACAGTGTCTTTGCCACTGTCACTGCCTGAGAAGCAGTGTCAATTAATGTACATAGAGACCTGTGCTGCTTCTGATTGACTTTTGATTCCTTCTAGTGCTAGCTTGGGTGTCTTAATATTACACTGCAAGAGAGTTACCACTCTTTCCACATGCTGTAGCTCTGCTGCCTGCACAAATTCTGAGGTTGAATTATTCATTCCATTATGCGGTTCAGAAACACTGTGCTAGAGAAAGCTACAGATGCTGCTAGCAATTCTGAAACAAGCCCTTCTTCACTTCCCTCTATGGAGCAATATTTTAATTTCTTTTTCCTGTATACCTACCAAATTCAGCTTTGCCTTATTATGATATGAATTGAGGTTAATTGAGCACGTGAAGCTAATTGACAAGCCTTTTCCCATAGTCCATATCAGTATAAATGAGAGCCTAGTATCCTTCCTTGGCTAGCACTTCTTTGCCTACTGCATGCTGTAATGAAATGATGACACCTCCTTTGGCAGAGCCTTTCCTCTCTCCCACAGGCTCCCTGGCAATGAAAGTCTGCAGGAAGGACTCTTTAGCAATCAAACTAAGCAACAGGCCTTCCAAGCGAGAGCTGGAGGAAAAGAACATCCTTCCCATGCAGACTGATGAAGAGAGGCTCGAACTTAGGCAGCAGATTGGGACAAAGTTAACAAGGTAAGAGATGAACATTTTTCTAATTCTTGCTTTTGGAAATATATGGTGGGATGCAGCTTTTGTCCTTAATCTGTAAACATTTGAGATCTGTTTGTTCACAGCGTTCAAGAGGAAAAGCCGGGGGGGTGGACCAGGAGACTCTAGACATTATTTCTGCCCCAATATAACTTCCCATACGATGCCCCATTTCATTTTCCTGACGTATCCTATGGGATCTTTGGTTGTCTTAAGTATCAGCATGAACTGTGTGGATTTGGTTCTTTTGAGTGCACCATTGGGAAAAGTTGAGCTTTGATAACATTTTGGAATGTAGCTGCAGGTGCCATTTGATAGACTATTAGTTTGGCCAAAGGGCAGAGGTATGATTTTTCTCTTCTGACTGCATCTCCTGTGAGTAGCCGAGTCTTTTCCTGATCCAAAATACTTACATCCTTCAGTACCTGCTTTTGTTGAGTCAGGTTGGACAGATTTACCCTGCCTAGACTCTTCCTGCTTCATGCCAGTGTTACTCACCAGCTGTTCTGGTTTTCTGTATTGCATGGTGTATAGAGGGGTTGCCATTAAACGTGGAAGATTTCCGTCAAGAATTAGTAAACTAGATTTCTAGTCAAGAATTAGTCAGGTAGAAATGTTTAAGAATCTCCTGTGCTCCAGCCATGATTTCTGTAATCAGTTTAATACTGTTACGTTACCAACTTGTCGGTGTGCAGAGCTGGTGAATGCTGTTAGTTACCCTCCAGTGTGATGCTGAGAAAACCACAAGACGCCCAGAGAGTTGTTGGGAATTTTCTTGTGGGTTTTTTGGGGTGGGTTGATTTTTGGTTGGTTTGGGGTGGGGGTTGGGGGGCAGAGGCAGGGCTAAGGGGAGAACACTGCTACCATGTTGTGGTGACAGGAAGAATAGGAGCTCCTGGTAAATACCTCTTTCGATATTTTACCTGCTTTTTTTTTCATGGCCTTGTTACGCCCTCTTTGAAATAAACTAACCACATCTTTCCAGTCTGTCTTTGAAAGTCTTTGTGCTGGATCAGGCTTAGCCAACTCCAATGCCTAATTCTTCAGTATTCTGTTGAAGGGCCTCAGCAGTGATGCCCAAAGTATGCAAGACGACGCTACACTGTTGCTGGTACTGTGATTTTTCAGTCCAGTCTTTATTCAGCCTAATACCTTGTTAGACTTCAGCTGCACATGGAGCTCAGGGTCCCAGAGAGTAGCACATGATAGCAAGGTTCCAGTGCTTCTATGATTTTTTTTAACCTCTTTGAAGCATGTGAAGAGTTGTCTCTTAGCATATCTTACTGTGCACTGCTTGACCTTGCAATGACATTGAACAGCATTTCCACTGTGTTGCCCATTTGCCTAAATTACTTCGGTCTCTCAGAAGTTTTACAGCTCTGTCTGATGAAGGTAAATAGTGTCATTTGCAAACATTGACTCTGCACAGCTCAGTGTGCCCCAGGTGATTTTTATTATAAATATTTTATATCTCACCTCTCCAAAACCTGCTTTTTTCCCATTAAAGAATGTTTCTTCAGCATATCTCTTTTTAACAAGGGAAACTAATTTTGGCACCCTTCCTGTGTAAGCCCCATATTCTCACAGTGTCGTTGCTTGCTTCCCCAATTGCATCTCTGCTCATTCAGTCTGAGGTATAATGCTTGATCGTGTCTTCTAATATAGCTAGGACTTAGACGACTTAGAGGCAATCACAAATAGTTCAAATAATTAAAACTGTGTATATACAAGCTCAAAAAAATAACTGAGCCACTGCTGTTTTATTCCAGTTTTATACCAGTATAACATCACTGACATCATTGGTGTAATTTCACAAGCCTTATCTGGAATAATATAGTTGCCAGTCTGACCTTTTAATTACTAGTATTTACAACTTAGTATCTCATCCTTTTGAGTAGTTAAAAACAATCAAGAAATATAAGGAGAAAACAACTTCCCTCACCTCTAATACGCAAAAAGCCACCAATGTTTCAGCAGCAAAAAGGAAGGTACCGTTCTTACCAGTGCTTTGTATCTAAATGTGATGTATCCATGTGCACAGACTGATGAATATTACATTGAAATAGAGAGAATATTTCAACCTGGACAGTATTTCTTTACTGTCCAGACTTCATTACTGAATCCGTCCTTTGCCATTGCTCAGTATTTGTCACACAGTGATGCAAATGCCAAGCAAAATTAAAGTAGTGAAGCATTTGTAGTCCTTAGAGAAGATGCTAGATGCAGACTATAATTGCAGCTGGCAATTTTGGATTTCAGAGGGATTTGTACTGTTCCACGAATGGTCCCTTATGGTTTAAAATAGCCAGCCAATGAAATCACTTATGCTACTTACAGAAGTGAAAAATGCAGAATAAAAACTTCAGCAAATAGTTCTTGTCTGTAATGGACAATTAATTTTCACCAAGGGGCTGATTAAGATACTTCAGTATTTATTCATAATCCTCACAGTATTTAGTTCGGAAGAGCTCAGTGGTTGCCACATTTGGCAGATCAGAATTTAGTACTATAAAGAAAAGATCATTTTTAAAGATGCTTATAGCCAGGAATGTTGCGAGATTGACCATCGACATACTGTGTGGGACCAAAATCATCCCAGGTGTAGTTCTTCTAGCCTTATTAGAGTTGCACCAGGAATCAGTTTGTCTCAGAACTGTTTGTTCCTATCCTGTTTAAATGTAGCTTGGAACTTCTGAACCTCAAATTAGTCCCAGAAAATTGTTATGACTTTACTATTGCATCCACCAACTGGAAGAGAGACTCCAGAGGGAACTTCACCATGTTGCCTGTTTCCCATGCTGGGAAAATAGTGCCCTGACTTACACCAGACCAGTTGTGGGGGTAAGACTGCAGAGACCATATCTTACAAGCAGGATCTGGCCCGCTACACACCTGAATATTAGCACAGCCATGAGACCAATTAAGACCTTTGTGCCTGTCGTAGAAACACTTCACATGAATGTAGTGCTTCACTGACGTGTATCCTGTAGATCCAAGCAAAAATGGAGCTTTTCACCCAAGATGGCAAAATACATCCTAGAAAAAGGCAAGAGATCCCACGTCACATGAATTCCAGCTGCATGAATAGGCCACTGCACTACAGACTATTTCTAGGCAGTTTTTACACAGCAATTACAACAACTAATTAGAAGACCTCCTCCTCTAGTCCAGAATGGACTACTCCAAAATGTGATACCTACTACAAAGCAAGGACCAAGCAGTGAATTAAGATACAGAACTTCAGCTCATAACCACATGTGATTTGGGGATAGGAAATGCATGCTGGAAGCCATGTTCTTAGCTGCTAAAAACCCTTACAACTCCATTAACTTCTACTGTGAAATGCAGACCTTCTGTGCCAAGTTCAAGTAAAATTCAAGCAAATTTTGAAGTGGGTATGGTTTTCTTTTTTCCTGCCTGCTCAGCTTCTCCCAAACTCCTCCTCCATTTTATCCCTCTGGTGCCTGCACAGCTTCACAGCTGCTCAAGAAGTGCGTACGAGTGACCATAAGACAGAAAAAAGAAAACAGGAGGAAACACAGGACTCTGAAAGTTGACAGGCAGAGGGAAAAGACAGACTTCTGCCTGTCTCACTGGCTACGTTGGACCTGCTGGGAAGCACTGGTCCCCTGGTTATTCGTGTTAGAGCGACGGGGAGGAGGACTTGGATTTAGCTTTTGGTGGCTATCAGGGTGAGAGGAGTGGGGCATACCTGTGCTACGCCTGTGAAGCAAGGACTCAGACAGGCTCTGGATCTGAGCTTCAAGGTTCTCTCAGGGGCAATGATAAAGGCATGACCTGTCAGGAGCCCCAGTGAGGAGGAGGGCCAGCACTGATGGGTGTTGCACAGCAGAGCCATGTGTCTCCCAGAGACTGTGGGACTGTCCCCTGGTACTGAGATGGGTGCTTCGGTGCTGGTCCTTGCACTTCTGTTTCACCAAGGAATCGTAACGGTGGTTGTAAGAGACCACACAGATTTCCTTCATCAACATATTATTTAGTAAGCACAAGAGCTCTTTAGAGAAAATATATCTATATATTTCTGTATAGCTATACACTACACCAGACTTTGCTGAGGACTTTGCACTCCCTTGAACTGGGAAGACCTGGTTTCTTTGTGTGTCTTTCACAAAGTCTCTCCTGCACCTTGAGAAAATATGTGACTTTAGACTATGGCTCATCTGCCACACATCCTATGAGAGAGGCTTTCTAAAGGACTCAAGTCTTTTTTGAGTCTCTTAACCCCCCAGCTCTAGCGAAGGTAGTCATTAGCAATTAGATACAGAAGTATTAAAGCTGAAATCTTGGTCCACTGCTTTTCAAGAATGCATGGCAGTGTCCTTATGCCAACAGCTGTCAGTTGTAGGAGTTACGTTAAGCCCTCTGCATATTAACTAGATAATTAAATAGAAAATAATTAAATTAGAAAGAAATAAAGAAGAAAGTAACTTCTTGCAGTGTCCACACACTGCCTTTTGCCTCTCTCGTGACTTTGAGTGATGGACATCCCATTGCTTGACTGAATTCTGTGAGTGTATCACTGTATATGTTCTGCTGGCTTTAAAGCAGTGAATCAACATCAAGCTCCTCTGTCAGATATACAGTTGTGTTGTGCATTGTTTTTTGTGTAGCCCTAGATTTATTCACTACAATACCTTATAGGGTGCTGTCCTTACACCAGCAAGTGGAAACTCCTGCTCTGAAGCAATATAAATAGTATATTGCAAGTATCACAGGGCAAAGGATAGGAAGTATGAAAATAGATCACAGAGACACTGGGTGCATATGGCTGTAAATATGTACATGTGAGATACGGACATGCACACCTGCTAGATGTGTTTATAGTCCTACTGATGCTTTGGAAATAGTAGTGAAATGTCTGTGACTGAGAAATGTACCATGAAAAGTCATAAATCTTTGTTATGGAGTGGCAGGTTTGACAGATGATAGTCACCTACTACCTCGATCAGAAGGGTTATCTACTCTACGCATTCCCTGATCAATACTACGTCTTCCTCAGCTGTGCTGAAAAATACTGCCTAGAAACAGAAATCTTTTGATGAAATGAACTTGGTGAATTCCCACAAGTATAAAAAATTGCTATTGGTTTTTAAAATGTCATACAGCTGCTGTGAGATTTTTGGACTTGTTCACATCAGGTGCTAGTTGTCCACGTGTCCCTCTGCATGAGGGAGAATACTCAGGAGTAAGAGCAATAGAGCATGTTTGTAAACAGAAGGAGAGACATGAACCATTAAAAGAGTAGAAAAACTGGGCAATTTGGGAAAAGGATTGTGTCTTCAGCATCACCATGAAGGTGACAAAGATATTACCAGTGCTGAGGAAGGGTTGGTCTGCAAGGCTTGCACAGTTGTTAAAATGCCTGAGGGGACCGAATAGTCCAAAGTGATCATTTTTATTTATTAAAAAATTAGTCTGTGAGGAGATTCAGCTTTTTGAAATGATAAATTATTTAAATTGCAGTCCCGTTGAGGGAAGGGTTTGTTCAGCCAGAGGGTGGCAGCAAGATGGCCCCCATCGACCATAGCTGAATCTCCTCATGGCTGCTCCCCATCCAGCACTGTGGAGAGCATTTTGTGCCCTCCTCATCTCCGAGTCATTTAGGGATAAAAAGAATGAGCAGACAGCAAGATTAGGCTTTATTCACAGACCTCATTTTGTTGGGTAACGTGAAATAATTTCTTCCTAATTACCTCTGACGTCTGCAATTCTCAAACTTATTGTTAGCTTCCCCTAATGAGAGAAAAGCAAGTGCCTAAAGCAAGAGCTCATCCCCAACGGCAGCGCGTGCGCGCGCGTGTGTCTGTGGAGCTTGCCTCTTCGCATGTCGGGTGCTGGCGATAAATCACATGGAAAATGGGATTGTGGTGAACAAGCTCATCTAAATCCTGGATTAGAGGGGACGATGTGACAGCACTAGATGCATGAATGGGGCGACCGAAAAAAGCCGCAAAAGACTGAGCCTGGGTTTTAGCTGTGATGGTACCTAGGGAAAATGGCATTTGTTTCCCTTTAGTTTAACTTCATGAGGAAGCTGTACATTTGTGAGAAACCCTGAGGGAGCTATCTAAATTGCCCTTAGCATCAGGAGGAAGGTAGCAAAAGCAGGTGATTATCTATGGGCAACCAGCTGAAACTGAGTTATCATTATACACCTGGGATCAACCACCAGGAATAAATACTCTGAGCAGAACTATCTGGGTTCTGTGTGGGGTACAGATGGAAGATGGGCTCTCAAGGCCCTTGTCAGGCCTTTTTTCTGTGATTGATGTCCTGGCGAGCTCTGTTGCACTGAAAGGAAAGGTGGCTTTGTAGTTAAAACGCTCTAGGAAGGCTGCATCTTCCACGGGTGTCACAACCTCAGGCAAACCACTGAAAAAAACACATCTGCACATATATATATATATATTAAGGTATGTCGGGCTCTCCAGATGTACATATGTACCTGTGAACTTTGGAAAATTCCACTAGTTGACAAACTCTCATTGACAGCAAAGTTTGTGTGCTTTTGAAAAAACACCCAGACATCAGGATCTCTTTAGACATCTATTTCTGTGTTTCAGTAGGACAAAGATCCTCATTTCTGAGCATGGTTTGAACTTGTCTCTTTATATAAGTAATTTTCATAGCTAGCGTCATCGTTGATCACAGAAAAAGACAAGTCTAACATCATGAATCATGCTATTACTATTGTTTTGATACGAATTTCAACAACCAACAGCATGAATTTGCTTCATCTCAGTAATTTATGGTTCAGATTTGCTATGGCAAAAGGTCAGTGGAGCAATCCAGGGAAGGAGGAGGTGACAGAGGGTAATGTCACCACAAAACACATCACCTCTACATACTCCTTCATTTGTGGGATGAACAGTGTCCTTGACCTATGATCTGGATGGGCCCTGGCAGTGTGACCTCTTCTCTACCGCAGGGCCACCTTGGGTTGGGATGAATCCCTGCTGCCACCAGTTTCATTCAACCAGGACCAGCAGATGTTTTGCTATGTATGAAAGCAAAGCCTCACAGAATGGATATAGTCTGTTCTTGGGCAGATGTCTCTCTCCATCTTAGAAGACGGGGCTCCAAATGTGCAGAGACAGTTTATTTACGTTATTATAAAGGAGGAGGAACGTTGTGCTGGGGAGAGGAATGCTCTTAATGGTAGACAGCAAGCCGCAGGAAGCAGCATTTCAGGGCAAGGTCTCCCCAGAGGCACCCGTGTGACCACTGATGAAATGGAAAATGTTGTCTCTGTGTCAAAAGTTCATTTCAATCAGAGATGTCGCCAGCGCAGGAAGGTGTTTGTTATTCCTGGGGTCTGTCACTGCTCCTCTTGCCAGCTCCCATGGAAGCAGTGCAAGTCACTCCACGCTGTCGTTGCAACATCTGTTTCTCCCACCCTTTCTCTGCAGAAGCCGAGGCAGAACACATTATGGGGTTATAGTTTCCCCTTCGTGCTTCCCATCCTCTTCAGCCCCCGACACAGTCTGTATGTGAGGTCTAACTCAGTCTGTCAACACAGCCGAGACAAATACAGTCTACCTTAGTTTCCTTTGCAGTTTCAGTGGGGTGTGGTATCCTTCGTTTTCTGTCCCAGATTGATTGCAGTGTTGCTTTTAGTTGTCAAACCACCGTCAGCTTTTACCTCAGAGGAAGCCACATTTCTCTGCTGGGCAAAATAATCCATGGTGATATAATGCAAGCTTATGGCAGTAATGAAATAACATATGTCGGTGATAGAAATAGTCTTTTATTTCTCCAGTAAACAAGAGGCCGCGTGGAGCCCATGCAATGCTCTCTTTTGAGTAAAAGAATGACAAATATAAATAAAAACAGGTGAAACAAACACGAGCAAGGAAGTAACTGATTCAAAATGTATTCTGGCTTTCAAAGAAGAAAACAAAGGTGGTTTGTTTGGTTTTTTTCTTTTACCGGTTAATGCTGACAAATTTAGGGCAGCTCCATTAAGAACTAGCTCATAAATTTCTACCTTGAGAAAATCTAACCATAAATCTTCATGTTTTATGTCTACTGATTGTGGGGAGTTAATCACAAGCACAACAGTTGCTCAGCTTGGGTGACCTTGTAATTTCTGTAAAGGAAACAAATCAGATGGCAGTACAAGTACATAAAAGAAGCAGACTGGCAGGAATAAATTTCACTTTATAGGCTGATGATTATAAAATGGAAGAGTTGCTTTTTGAGAAAAATATTTAGCCTCTCTCGGAAGTTACAGTTTGCAGTTTTTTCCAGTGTATTATGGCCTGTTTGGCAACACGTGTGCAGGACATTAACATAGGTAATCCTTGTAAAGGAGTCAAATACATAAAATCAATTTTTTATCCTGACTCCAATCAGCTTTTAAATATATATGTGCTCATATATGTGCACTCTGGCTATTACTGTGAGCACGAGCATGACTGCTAGAGAACTAAGTCTAACTTGTATGCATGGTCATCTGTCTATGACCAGAATGTAGGAGTTTCATATCCAGGTTATTGTTTGTGAGTAAATTGAGGTGACTTTTTGAAGAATTGGCCCTGTAGTAAATAGGATTTCATGTTTTATATGTTTGGTTTATATAGGATTAAATGTCTTTTGGACAAATGTACCAAGAAAGTGAATATACTGACCATTACACCTGGTACAATTATGTAAGGTTGGAATTTTGCATGTTTTCCCTAAGACATACTGTTAACACGAGGATCACTTAGAGATGAACAGGGACTTTTTTGCATACGTGCAGAAAAGTTACAACTGGTCTTTTAGAGTCAAGCATGGATGAGAATTATGCTCATATTTCAGTGCACTGGGATTCATAAGCACTGTACAGACCATATGTGGGGATTAAACTAAGTCCTTAGCCTCAGACCCAACCATGTAAAATTACCATTTACGTTAATAATATTAGTGGTGAAGCAGAAGTGTTCTCATGTGCATTAGACCATACCAACATGTCTGTAAGTATGCAGACTGTAATATTCATTGCTTGCCTTTGATAAATAATTTTCAAACCAGCAAACTACAGGGAAAACATGTTAGCACCAAGGTAAACTCAGAAACTTCATTGACATCCCTGAATTCAGGAGGCAGCAACACTAATGGTAAATGAGTAATAAAATAAGCATTCCAGATATTGTATTTGCTAAATGAGCAAGCATCTATAATGTCAGGCTGGACTATTTATCCTGCAGAATATTTGAGTTTTTAAGCATGCTGGAAAAGTCTTCACAATTTCCTTTGTTGCAGTAATCAAGACAGAAATGGTCTTCCTGCCTCCCAGCAATCAGCTGGCTTTGATGTAAAATCTAGCCTTGCAGACGGGAGACCCTGATCTCCAACAGTGGGGGCTGCAAAGGCGCCAGTCCACTCCTTCAGTGGGGAACAGGAACTCTCCCTGGACAAGGATCCTTTCTCCTGCACATGCATGGGGACCTCAGTTACCTGGTGGGATGGTGGATGGCAGCTTGGTTGCACCTTGTGGGTGCAGCTCCCTGTGGGGAAGTACGTGGGGATATATGAACTGCAAGTAAACGCCATCCTCAGGAGGTCCTCACAGAAGCTACAGGGAAATGTTGTCTTCCATGGCTGTCTGCCATGAAGGTCTTTTCACAGCCCCATCAGCTGACCCACCTCCAGCTAAGCTCAAGACCAGCATGGACAATGAGCTCCTTTGGCTTTTTTGGATGCACTGGGAAGTCAGAGCACCTGACCTGTGGTCCCTGGCTTTCCTGGAGCACTCTCTGCTCCAGTGCAAGGACTTCCTTGCCACAATATCCAGGTTTCAGCTCTAAAAGAAAAAGGGCAGGCAGCCCCTCTGGCAGAAGTCAGATTTTGTTTGGAGTCAGGTTTACGGCTAGGCTTGACACACTGCAGCTGCACATTGGTCTCAAAGTGGGGAGCAACTTCCCTGACAGGAGTTTGGTGCCTTCTTGAATATCCCCATCAGGGCATTCTCCAGCTGATCCCAAAACCTCCCTCTGCTCCCTTTCAGGGGAAGGAGTGACTGATGTCCCAGGGCCAGAACAGCCTCAAAGACTTCCTCCCTTCCCTTTTCCAGGCTAACAACTCAGTGTAAATGCCTGGTGTCCTTCACCCTTGGGTTGGGCCAGAACCATTAACTCTTCCCTCATTTAGGCAGACCTATATATAGGGCCTGTAGCAATAGGACAAGGGGTAATAGTTTTAAACTAAAAGAGGATAGATTCAGACTAGATATAAGGAAGAGATTTTTTATGATCAGGATGGTGACACACTGGCACAGGTTGCCCAGAGAGATGGTAGATGCCCAATCCCTGGAAACATTCCAGGTCAGGTTGGATGGGGCTCTGAGCACCCTGATCTAGTTGAAGATGCCCCTGCTCATTGCAGGGGGGTTGGGCCAGATGGCTTTTAAAGGTCCCTTTGAACCCAAACTATTTTATGATTCTATGATGATATTCTGAGACAGAGAGACTTGGGCAATTGCGGGGATCATAGATCTATGTGATACTCCACCATCCGTTTCAGCTTCACCCTCGGACTAGCAAAGAAAGCCTAATACTGTACTGCAGTTAGAAGAGCTGCCAACATGTTGCACTGCACTGTTTAATTCCAGTGAGTTTAAGGTTCCATCATGTTTCCTAATGTAACATGACAGATGAAAAGAAGCTCTGCAGCAGTGAAAAGATATGATTTTTGCCTCTGAGACCCACCACGTGTGACACATTTTTGGGAAGTAGTTTTATTCCTCTTTCCCTTGACTAGTTCTTCTCTTCAGAGTATTTATTCTATCTTATTTCTCATTGTATTTCACTAGTGCTAGTAGCCCCCTCTACCCCACCCAGCCCTGGTTCAAGATACTGTACAGCACTTGGCCTTGGTCTGAAGGATTTAGGAGCAGATGTAGAGTGATGGGGAAATGCGAGGCATTGGTGTGGGAATGGTAGGCATCACAGCTCACTTGCCTCAGTGTCCTCCCTGATCGTTGCGCACTTGACTGCCTCAGATTTGATTCTCCCTCCTGCCCATCATTGTACTTTGCCTTTCTCTCAGTTCTGTGCACTTGTCACTAGACATGTCACATTTAACATTAGGGCACATGTTAAAATCTTCAAGAGAGAGAGAACAATGCTCTCTCACTATTCAGTGTAAAAGTGTATATGAAACGATGAATTTGACCCAGTAGTACTAGAGATTTAGTGCTATCTTTATTTTCTTTAATGTTTCTTTGATTGACAATGGTGACTGGGAGAAGTACCCAAAGACTGGAAGAAAGCAAATGTCACTCCTACATTCCAGAAGGAGGACTCAGGGAATTATAGACTGGTCAGCCTTCCCTTGATCACTGGGAAGGTGATGGAGCAGCTAATCATGGTAACCATATCCAGACATGTGAAGGACAAGAAAGTAATCAGGAGTAGTCAACATGGATTCACCAGGGGAAGTCATGCTTGATCAAACATGATGAACTTCTACAATGAAATGACTGGCCTGGTAGACAAGGCGGGAGCCGTAGATAATGTCTATATAGACTTCAGTAAGGCTTTCAACATTGTCTCCCATAAGATCCTCACAGTGAAGTTGTTGAAGTATGGCCTGGATGGGCAGATGGATTGAAAACTGTCTGAATGGCTGGTCCCAGAGGCTGATGATCAGTGGCACAAAGCCTAGCTGGAGAGCAGTAATTAGCAGTATACCCCTGGGGGTCAATACTGGGTCCAGTCCTTTTTAACATCATTCATTAATGATCTGGATGATGGGCAGAGTATACCCTCAGCAAACTTTCTGATGAAGCAGAACTGGGAGGAGTGGCTGATGGCACCAGAGAGTCGTGCTGCCATCCAGAGGGACCTTGACAAGCTGGAGAAATGGGCTTACAGAGATCTCATGAAGTTCAACAAAGGCAAGTGCCAAGTCCTGCACCTGGGGTGGAACAATGCCATGCACCAGTATGTGCTGGGGACCAGTCAGCTGGAGAGCAGCTTGACAGAAAAGGATCTGGGGGTCCTGATGAACTCCAAGTTGTGCATGAGCCAGCAACATGCCCTGGTGGGAAAAAAAGGGCTAATGGTATCCTGGGCTGATGATACAAAGTACTGCCAGCAGGTCGAGGGAGGAGATCCTTCCCCTCTACTCAGCACTGCTGAGGCCACACCTGGAGTGCCGAGTCCAGCTCTGGGCTCCTCTGTACAAGAGAGATATGGGCATATGGGAGAGAGTCCAACAAAGGGCCTTGAAAATTATTAAGGGACTGGAGCATCTCTCCTATGAGGAAAGACTGAGAGAGCTGGGACTGTTCAGCCTGGAGAAGAGAGGGCTCAGGGGGATCTCATCAATGTATATGAGTACCTGAAGCGAGGATGCAAAGAGGACAGAGCCAGACTGTTTTCAGTGGTGGCCAGTGACAGCACCAGAGGCAGTGGGCACTAACTGAAACACGGGAGGTTCCCTCTGAACATCAGGAAACACTTTTTCACTGTGAGGGTGACTGAGCATGGGCACAGGTTGCCCAGAGAGGTTGTGGAGTCTCCCTCCTTGGAGATATTCAAAAGCCATTCGGACACAGTCTTGGCTCTAGGCGGTCCTGCTTCAGCAGGGGGGTTGGACCAGATGACCTCCAGAGGTCCCTGACAACCTCCACCATTCTGTGATTGCATAAGGCATCAAAAGAGCTGATAAAGTCTCTGTGTATTAGCAACATCTTTGCCTTTTGAAGTGCAAGATGTTGTTGGCTGATTTTTTGTGTGCCTTTGGCAGTGCAGAGTGGCCAAGTTCTGTCTCAGACTTTCCCAAATCCTGATTCCCTTCACTCCCCCCAGTCTAAGGTTACTGTGATTGTGTCTCATAAAGCTATTCTGATACAATGCTTCACAAATTTTTCCTGCTTTGGGTTATTGCACAATGATGCTGCCGGCACAGACAATTTAGCCAGGTCATAAGCTCTGACAAATGCTTGTCTATGACATGTAGACCATAAAAATCTCTAGCTCGCTTCAGTTCCAAGAGAGTGTGGTGTTAGCTCTTGAGACCAAAGTCCTTGTGCTCTGCTCCATGGAAAAAATTACCAGGACTTAGTTTCTAAACAAGAATATCTCTCAGGCATTCTGTATTCACATGGAAATCAACTCCAGATGCCCCACTTCCCTCAACAAACATTTCTCTCAGCCCTACACCTTCCCATCCCCTCAGTCTACCTCTGCCATAGCAAAAAAAACCAGCCCCAGTTTCACTTCCAAGAGTTTTTCAAATTCCTTGCACCCTTGTATAGGTCTTTTCTCCTTTTCTAGCTATCTGAAGCAGAACCTTAAGATCTGCCTTCAAAACTTTCTGTCTCTGGGTGGATCCAGAGACAAAGAGCAATTTGTTGTTCTTTCTCAATTTGGAGAATTGGGAGCTTGCTCCTCTCAGAAACGTCCCAGACAACCTGCAGTGGCTCGCTCTGGTATCTATGCAACAGCAGTGATCTCCAATAGTGCAGAGTACAGCAATGTTCTAATGGCTCTGGTAAGAAATAGGATGGAAGCATGTATTTGGTGCACATCTTGCCAAAAACACTGAAAAGCTGTCAGTTTAGTGGTTGCGAGACATTTTTCCCCCCTCTTCTTAGCAGCTGGTGTTCATTAGCTGGGCTCAGCAGAGCACCAGTGCTGTCGAGCAGAGGCAAAGTTGTTATTAGCACGAGGTAATCTCTAGTCATGAGAGGGGGCTTAACACCCAATAAACTATAAGGTCCAGATGTAAATTTGGTGTGCTTGTAAAGAAAAATACAAGTCCACATGGCTGTGGCCAGTGGGGGCTGGAAGGAGGGACTGAGAGAGTGGTTTTTTTTACTTCAGCTCAATGCTGATGCCTGAGAAGTTGCGTCTTTTAAACTAATCATGAAGCTGAGAAAAGCTAGGAAGCAGGCACCGTATCTGTTTGCCCAGGCCATCCCTGCCAGCGTGTTTTGGTGCCAGTCTGCAGCCTCTCCATAGCAGTAGGCGCAGCTTCTAGCTTTACAAACACTTTGTGCATCATCGATACGTGTTCAGAAGGGATTTTATCAGGGTGACTGTGCTGATTCCCTTTCCTACCTCTCTCCAAGCCCCCTCTCCTTGCCTTCACTGCAGCTGGATATACAGGAAACAAGTGGATGCCACAAAACCAGGGCACTGAAAGCCCAGGACAGAGGTATTTCAGTTCTGGCATCTGAGCGTGCCCTGCGGGGAAATCCAAGCTACTCCTATGGCATGTCAGCAGCCGTGAACAAACAAACTTTGCTCATCTTACGCATACAAAACATTTTAAATATTAACTCTCTTCAGCCTCTGTGCCTGAATGCCAGCTGCACAAACTATTCAGATCAGTAAGGAACTCAAAAAACAATCACCAATTCAAGGCAACCTTTCTTGAGAGGACAAACAATTGCAAAAATGTGGGTTTTAATAGCACCCTCATTTGAAATGTCACAGGGAAGACATCTACAACACTGTCGCAATGGGGTTTAAGAAGTGAACTGTCTGAAGTGTAAAGGAGAAATGACTCTTCAGGTCAGCTGGGCCAGGAACAGGTTTCTTTCCCATTTTATATGAGGAAGATAGAAGATGCCGCTGGGCATTCCCTCCCCCTCCTTAGTTCTACGTGAGCTCTCATTAAGGAAAAAAGTAATGAAAAAGCTACTGGTCTCCCTCAGCAGCTAGATTGTGATAATGAAGCAGGTTTTTACATTGATAAAGTGTCAGGGGGAGCAGGGGAATGTGCAGGCAAGAGTACAGGCACCTGATGTTAGAAAACTAAGAGTGGAGAAACTTGGTGAAACTAAGCAGGTGTTGAACTGAGCCCTCAAAACTTCAGGGGGAAAATGGGAAGAGCTAATGTCACACTATGCAGAAGACTAAGAGAAAGGCTGCAGCCTGTTCAGCATATCACATAGGGTTTGTTTCTCCCTTTTCCAGAGTTTTGTTTCATGGGTGGTTTTTTGCTTATTTTGAAGTTAAGAGTATTTGCCTGGAAATAGGATATTTGTTACTTTGGAGATTATTGATTCCTGCTGCTAATTCCTTATTCAATGTAGTAAGCCTCTTTGTAACGTTCCATTTGTTTTGCTGTGGAAATACTTACGAAGCAAGAAAAAAACCCGAAGGATTATCACTTTATGGTCCAAATTTAGCCTCAGACTAATTATGTGTGTCTCAGTAACTTTGAGAGAAGAAAATACAGATGGGAAAATATCTTGTTATGCTTTTAAGCCGCCAGATCTAAACCTAAAGGTGATAATATAATTGTGAGCAAATCGTATCTAATATCTTGTCAAAATAACAACTGTGCAGTTTCCTAAAGTGTGAGGTTTTTTAATTGTAACCAGGTTCTTTTTTTTTTAAACTAGCCACTCTTGGTATTTTCCGTCTCTGGTGCAGCATGTTTTCACTGATGTACCATGAGATGCTATGATTTAAAACAAAATATTTCTAGGTTTTACTAGTGCATAGAGGCAGAAGTAGGCGCTGGCAGTGAAGGTGTTAAATACACACCAGCTGGAAGGGGTCAGGTTGTGTTCCTGAACAAGGTGAGAATTTATACAATGTGCAAATCTCTTGTGTAGGGTGGTGAAACATGAAATCCTCTGGAAAATGTAAGAACTCAATTCGCAAACGGTGATGCAGATACAAAAAAATCAACGTTGTAAAATGTATCCAAAGACCCAGTCTGATCAGCAGGTACCACAGATCCAGATGTGACCATTAAATGGCTAGGAACAACTGAGGCATCTGCACTGCAGCTGGCAGCGCAGCTGCTGGGGAGAGCTCTCCTTGTAACCTGCTTCAGTAGAGTTGCGCTTGTAACTGCCATAGCAGTTACTGCAGGAAGTTGTGTCTACTGCATTTGACTGAATAAGGGCTTTTTTGCATTCGGTACTCAAATGGAACGAAATAATTAACAAGTGAGATAGGGAAAACTGAATAAAAATAGCAAGTCTAGGCATTAATTTTTTATTGCAAACTAAAAAACTAGCATTTCAGATCAGAACCCAGTATTTTGTCCAATGCATTTTTTAATGCTTTTTTAAACTACTTTTTTTTTAGAGAAGTATGCCTAGTGAATTGTTTTCTCAGCTGAAACTATTCGCTAAGTTTGACCTTACCTCACAGATGACTTCTGACCTGATCGAACTCAATTTTTCAGCAATGTTACTGTTCGTCACGAACATTTCACCCAGCCCTAATTCTTAAACTCCAAACGAACATTTTAAGACGTAGCCCTTTGCAGTAACTCACTGCTATTTATCACCATGCAATCTGGGGGTCTGAAATCCCTCTGGCACAAAATCGTTAATCACTCTTAAAGCTTTCAGATTCGTTCACTTCCAAGATTTTCACTTCAGTAACAAGACAATGTGTGGGCACCCTGCTATTTCCCATACATCTTTTCTCCCAGAAACTGAATTATCGTGGTTCTGAATGGCTAACGCTGCCAACTTCTGTTATAAATGTATTTATTTGGAATTCCTGTATTGTGGCTGTTCCAAGTTACTGAGTATTTTAGCTTTTGATTCATTTCTTGGAAACTGGATAAGTTGCGCTTTTTTAACATTTTACCAATGTAAAGTGCCTGTTTGGAGACGAATTTTATTTCTGCAGTATTGTTTGTTTTCCTGCCTTCATGCTGGCACTGGTAGAATGGTGTGTAACAAACTAACACGGTCAGGGTATATACAGAATTCCTCTCTCTCCGTTCTTTGAGTGGTCTGTAGTTGCTGCAGGAACAGAGGAGACTTTTTCAAGTGTCGAGCATGCCGTCTGCAAGCTGGTGAAGCTCCCCGCCTGAGTTTCCTTCATTAAAACCAACAGCTTTCTGCATTTTGGATTGAGATTTTAGGATTACAGTGGCGTTAGTGCATATGTGAATAAGAAGTTAGGGTGCTGTTGCTTTTTTAATTAGACAAATTGCATACTGACAGTGCTGGAAGCGCAAGATACCTGCTAATGCACAGGCCACGCGCACGCAGTCACTGCGGTCCGTATTGAATTAGCATGTAGTTGCTGTGGTCCACAGAGACCGATCAAGAGCCCTCACGCCAGCCAACTCTAGGCAAGGTGGTTCCTCTGGTACATGCTTCAGCCCTTAGCTTGTCCTCGGTCTGTGGCAGCAGATTTCTCAGAAGAGAACCCTTAGAGGACAGGGGCGCTGGGAAAGATCAGTGGGGGGTTTTAGAGGATTGTAGGAGGTTTGGGGCGTGGGGATGTGCTCCCGTTGTCATCCCTCAGCCTCCCTCTGTGGTTTCCTCCCTGGACCCACAGACCTTCTTCCTGCCTAAAGCGTTGCTTCCTCTCTCCATCGCGAGGCCACCAGACGTGCACAGGAATAACTGCTTTATTCCTCTATCAAACCATGCTCAACCGTGTGAGCTTCCTTGAGCACCAGGAGCTGGGGCAGGGGGACATGCCAAGAGGGAAGGGGCCTCCAGCATTCTGGTTCTTGCTTGGAGGCGGCTCTGCTTTTAAGAGTGTAACTTTTATGGTAAGAAGCAGCCATGTGCTGGAGACTAGAGTGATACCACAAATTTGTTTAATCCAAGTTGCTAAAAACACCCAGGGGTGGTGTCACAACTCCAGTCACAACTGGTTTGGTTGGGTGACAGAGGGCTGAAGGGGTCTGGGCCCCTGCCTCATGTCCGTTGTTTGGCAGAATGGGCCATAGGATAGTCCAGGAAGCCCTTCGGCTGCAGAAGATTGGGGACACCTTTGCAAATATATTAATGGTGATCTGGTCTCCTACAGATCTTCCAAATACAAGGTTACACCTCAAAACTGGGTAAGTGCAGAAGATGGCAGGAGAACCTTCCTGAATCTGTTCAGCTCAGATTTATTTTTGTGGTGCCATTTTATTCAAGTCCTTCATGGATTGACCTTGAACTGTGAATTATGGTCTCTTCAGCTTTGTAAAATCAGCTTTTGGTTCAATATTATTACTTTTGGAGAAGCAAGTGTCTTCTCACAATGCTGTACAGACAGCAGAAGGACAATTGCTAATATTTTAGAACATTTTTTTCTTTATTACAATGGGTCCTAACATCAGTCTGGTTTTGCTGGCATGCTTCAGATTTTCAACCAAGATTTAGTGCATTTTCCCCTCTGCCTTTCTAGTACTCAAAAATATCCCGTTTTTATTGTTCCAAAAATATATTCTTGAATTAGATACATAGTAAATTCCCTCCTCTAAAAAAGATTGTTCTTTGTTTCCTACTGCAGCTGTTGGATATTTTGTTCTTGGGATTAGGGAGAAGAGATTTGAGAATTAATGCTGCAAAGCTCCTGAGGTGTAACTATCTCAATTCCACCATGCCCCTTTTTTTAAAATCATTTAAACTTGCATGATCGTATTTTATGTGAACAGCCAGCATTTGGCTAAAAGGTTTGATGTTAATGAAACACTACAGTAACAAAACAGAGGAGGCTCCATTTTAGAGCTTGAGGTTGCTAGACGCAAGCTCGCATCATCTTGCAGTGTTACACATGTCAGTAAGTGTTTTGCAGTTAGTATTATTGAAAAAGGGGCCAAAATCTGAATTTGTGTGTCTAGCACTACTTGGCTTTATCTTTTGAAAAGAATAAGAAATTAAGTAATTCCTTGGGAAAATGCAGGTGTCTGCATTGTGATACTGTGGTCTAATGAAAGATTGATGACTTGGGTATGTCATTATTCACACAGCTGTAAAACTCTGTTTCTACTCAGAGTCATAGGACTATCTAGTCATTCCTTTATTTCTTTTAACAAAATACAGAGTTCATGGCCCAAGATGATTCTGCTTTATTTGGGTATTTTAAAGGAGTATGTTCTGTATATGATAGGCAAGATCTTAACTTTATGCAGATGTAATGAATTGTTGAAATCTACATTTTGAGTATGATTCTCTTTCCCAGGACACTTAATCTGGGCAGCCTGTTCTTCTTGGGGAGCTTTTAACTTTCCCAAGAGTAAATCAAAATCATAATAAATCAATCCCTCAGTCAGCTGAAACAGAAAAGACTGCATTATTTGAGCTATGAGTCAAGAATGGATTCACACAGGCTAAAGAATGAGAAAACAAATTGGTGAGGTTTCGAGTTTTAAAAAAAGGGCCAGCTTGGTTATATTTTTCACTATCCACAGATGCTTGAGCAAGCAGAAAATTTGCTGATTAGTTTTCCTAAAAATCCTCACCGCAATCTAGACGAGGCAGAGCTTTAAAGTTTATATTGAAGCTGTTTCTCAACACAAAACCAAGTCTGGGATAAGCATAATTTTGGGGGGTAGTAAAAGACTGCTTACAGCCTAAATTAAAATCTGAATGATTTTAGTTGAAAATCTGATTTTTCTGCAGAGCCCAGCTGGATACATGACTGCAAATGTGTTACGGGAGCTGTTATTTGGTTGGTTCGCATGCCAGGCCGCTTCTGTATTTTTTGAGGTGCACTAGGAAGAACTGCTGAGCAAAAGCATTGCCTCTCTCCTCCAGGACATGGGACTGTTATAGTTATCTTGGACCAGGTGGTCCAGCCGAGGGAACAAACTGGGATGCTGAGGCAGCAGAAGTACCTGCCAGTAAGGCACCATCAGAAAGTACTTAGAACTTCAACTTACACTTCTCAGTTTTTAGATTTTCACCAAAAGCAAGCACTTCCTACCAAAATTGTCTAACTAGTTCTCATCTAAACTCTTTCTCAGTGGTGCTTCACCTATTTTCCCGGGGATGAACAGGGGTCTCTGCCCACTTTGGCCTGCTCTAGTCATTGCCACAGGCTTCTTTATAGCTGCAGAAGCACCACCATCTCCCAGGGACTGAATGTTTAAAATCAATAGGGAAATGGAGAGCAGTCATTACATGGTAACTGAATCGTGGCAAACACTCCTTATAGTTTTATTGCCTTAATTTCTCAGGAAAGGGAGTTATAAGGCGTGTTATCACGGCTGATACCAGGAGACTTGTCACACAGGAGAGGGAGCTTAAAGAGATAATGTATCCTACAAATTAGCCAACATGTAATGGAGTCTAGTACAGGAATTTTAATGGTGTAAAATTCTCACATTTGCTTCTTTGGGTAGGGATTTTCTATTTAATATGCCTTCAGTTTATTCACTCATTGATAAAACTGTACTTAATCCCTTTTTATAAATGTTAGGAGAAAGACAGTTCTCTCTAGACCCTGAAGTCTGGCTGGCAATATCTGGGCTGATACTTTAGAGAAAGTGAACCCCCAAGCTTACAAATATTTTTTGCTCATTGTGCAGTGATGTAAGGAAAGGAGGTAATTCATTCTTGCCCTCTGCTAACAGTTAACTAGCAGAAGCAAATACAAGATTTTCCGTTCCTCTGTTTTTCTCTTCCAATTTTCTGTGCTTGGCATGGGAGTGCAAAGAGCCCCTGGTAGCCTATACTTCATCAATATTGCTTTGCTATCAGCATTCTTATTGGGAAAGGCAAGCTCAGTTAAGCAACAGTAAGACTCTCTACTCCCATTGAATTTTCCTCATGTCAAATTATATAGTTGATGTAAATCAGCGTGGTTCTACTCTCTTCGGTCGTGCTCATTTATGCCAACTAAAGAGCAATGTGACAAGTAGTTCTTTGTAGCAGCTGGCTTCTCACATGCCCAGCTCAGATCTACTCCTCCCTTAGAGCAATCTCTAGGGTGGTATGAAACCAGCTGTAACTGAGTAAAAAGATTTGCATCTACAGAATAAATTCAAGAGTTGCTCCAGAGGTTATGCCACACTGCGCTCAGAAGTTGTTTTACGTCAAGGTGAACCACGTCCTCAGGAGCAGCTGTGTGAGAGTGGCTGGGCTCCGACACGTTTTGATGGTGTTCTGATCACCTCACCATACCGCTGCGTGCCCTGTTGTGACCACCTGTGACCTGTTTGCCCATCAGTCTTTCTCTTGGGTCACGCACCCCAGATGTCTCCATTCAAGCACTGGAGAGCTGCTGGGTTCTGCCTCTTGGATCTGCAAATGCTCAGAGTTAACAAGCCTGGCAAGTATGTGGGGCATCAGTTTTCCAGCAAGCCCTGTACTATATCCAGTCATGCTAGGTACAGCTCTTAAATTTTCTTGCCCTCTGGGCAGAGGCAAAGATGAATTCCTCATACCCAGAAAACACATATCCAACACCATCCTGTTCACACTACAATGAGCTGGATGGCATTAACCCGCTCTTTCTCAGAGCTTATCCGCAACAAAACAAGAGACTAAGGGGAGAAAACCCATGACTTCTAGTAGGGGACAGCTGAGGCAGCCAGGAGTGCCTTGCTTCAGCGGTGCTACCAGACACAAGGGCTGCAAGAATCTGACCCTCACCCCCAGAACTAGTTGGCAGCTGTCCTGAGAGCCCTCTGGGTATGGCCACACTGCAGATCAGGGTAAGCATCACTGTGTGGGCTCTTAATTTAAGTGTTTTGTATTGCCTGGGGAGATATACAGCCAGTTTTTCCTTTTACTGCCGCTGCAGGACACTGCCACATGGAGCAGAAGCTTCCCATTCTGAGTTCTCAGTTTGCTGGGCAGGCTCCAAAGAGTAGCATCCTTCAGTGAAAATGCTGCCTGCCTTTCCTCTGGCTCCTTGAAGAGATTACACCCCCACCAGCTGATACTTGGAGTCTACAGCAATTGATTTTGCACAATCGTCCCTCCTGCCCCAAAACTCCTACTCATCCACCATCACGTGTCCAGCCCAGCCCTCAAAAAAACAAACAAAAAACCCCACCACACAATGTCCTTATAAAGAGCTGCTTAGCTCTTGTTGTATAGTTCTAGCACAAGGAGTGTAGTGCATTTTGATCATGCAGGGAACTAATTCAGAAAATTGGTTTGCTGTCAAGTTTATCTTTGTAAATCTGAGCAAACTGTTTTACTTTTCACTGACAATCTCATTTGGATATTATTTTCTCAGTCAAATCCTAGCAAAGCTTTCTTTATGTGACCGTCAATCTTGGGAAAGTTTTCTTCGTAGTAAAACCTTTATCAGTGTATTTGCAAAAATGCTGTTAGCAATATTGCAAAAACATACAGAATCACAGAATCACTAAGGTTGGAAAGGACCTTCAAGATCATCAAGTCCAACCATTAATCCAGCGCCACCATGTTCCCTAAACCATGTCTTGAAGCGCCACATCCACTCGTTTTTTGAACGCTTCCAGAGATGTCTATACAAAGCATAGACCAGGCAAATACATTGCAGAGCATGAATTACAAAAGCAAACTTTCCTATCCTGTTGAATACCTGAAGCTTATTGTAAAACTGCATGGATGGCACAGTGAAGGTCAAGCATGTTCACACAAGAGATTTTAGGTACAGAAAGTGCTGGTAAAGTTTGTTACTTTTTAAGGCCTGTCTTGCCTGTTCCTTGGGTAGACACCTCTGCTCTTACAGCTCCATGAAACAGCCAGAGTTGCCTTTCTGACCAGCAGCAGCACTGCACATCCCACTCAATTCTTACAGTTTTCACAAGCGGATCTGTTCTCTGCTGTTGCACCAGGCTCCTGCCTCACCTCCGTTTTCTCCAGTTTATTCTGATTGTGCTGCTAATGAGACACTTCTTTCCTGACCTCTGGCCTCTTGACAGTCTCGTGCAGCCCCTGTGAAGTTAAATGAAATAAGGCAGCAATCCGGCAATCAAACCACTGAAATCAACCTCTGCAAGATAGGTGGGCATCATTAATATTTTTTATTCTGGGCAGCGCAGGAGGGAAGATAGAAGAGGGGAGGTATCACGCCTGGTGTTTGCCGAGATCAGAATGGCGCACCGGAGATGTAGTGTGAAAAAACCTGTATCTTTGCAGCCATGGTAACAAAGCAAGAGCTGCTTACATTTCTTGATTTACCGGATCAGTAACTAATATCAAGATTTTCAAAGATGGTAACATTAACAGCTGTTCAACACCTGGAAAACCTAGAAGTTAAGAGGCAAGAAAAAAGAACTAAAATGAAGCTGTTCTAAGGAACTGGTGGAGTTGTTCATAAAACCTAAAGACAGTTTGGGGGCAGAAGTAACTGTGGCAGCAAGAGAAGAAATGAAATTTAAAAAGCAAGACACCAAGAAAAGAAATAATTGTGAGAGCTTGGAAGCAAAGGGCTGGGGAAGAGGCTGGTTTGATGGAGGAGCTGATCAAGGAGGGACTCACAACGTGGGAGCAGGAGCAGGCTCAGTCAGTCCAAAAGGATGACAGAAATGGGGATATAGCAGCATGGAGATGAAAGCAGACACTGATACTGGAGGCCAGGCACCTCCACAGCTTCTATTTATTACCTTCTTTATTGTCCAGCTGTGCTTAACCACTTGCACTGTAAGGACTAGTCATGATTTTGTTACGCTACAAGGGTACCTTATTTTTTCCTACTGCCTAAGCCTTGCTATTAAAAATTCTTGGCTTTGTAAGAGTCCAGAAGAGATCGACAACCCATGAATGCAGATAGCTTCAGATCTCCAGACTGTATCTATCAAAAGTATAATGGCTTTTTCTGCCATGTGAGTGCATTGCTTGAAAGTGGTGGCCATCATTTAGGCAGGAGCACACTGCAGCCTCAAAGGCGTGGATTGTGGGATCCGTAAAATAATTTGGCTCTCAAAGGGGAACACAGGTCACAGGTATCCCTGGCGAGCTTTCACTAGGGGCCCTAGCAGGCAGCGTGGGCAAGAATCCCACAGTCTGTAGGTCTCTGAGCAGCACGGGAGTAGAGGGTGCATATACTACCAAGGGCATACTTGGAGGAAATACTCTGTCCTCTTGTGTGGAAGCAATGACACAGTGAAGTGAAAGCTTTGTTTAAATGCATCTACTTCATGGCAGGTACGCCAGTAAACACATGGAAGGCTTGGTCCTTTTTGTAAATCACCTATGTAGGTAGATAAAATTTCTGCCTTTTGTTGGAAACGCTCCAGTGTGAACGGTTCTTGACAGAACTGTTAGCTGAGTCCTTCAATCCTTGTTTTCTTGGAAAGGAGAGGACCTTTTCGGGACCATTCTCTTCAGACTTATTTCTCCTTTTACTTGTTAGGTGATGTTTGTTTCTATAGAAGCAACTGCAGGCTGGATGGCTGGAGTCCATCCTTAACACCCCTCTAATGCATCCTCTTCAAAAGAGTCACGGTGCAGCAAATTAAAAACATTGTATAACTAACTCAATTCCTGCAGACACACATGGTGGGGCTAAGAGTGGCAACTTTTTCTCTTTGATTCTCATGAACAGCTAGAAATAAAGTAGTTTTAATTGCTTCATAGTCCTAAGGTGAAGTCTCCCATTAGCAACAGCTACCGTATCTTAAAGATGGTAATAGCAAGCACTTGAATAGCACTTTTTGTCTTCAAAGTACTTTGCAGACGTTGTTTACTTCTGAATTAAGGATGAGTTTCTGTCCCTTTCAGCACTTTTCCAATGAGATAAATGTTCAATCTGCCATGGGAAAGAGACAAAGCTGATGACTCCAAATCCTCCACTGGAACAGGGCTATGTTCTGCTGTTTTGTTTTTGTGGTGTAAAGTGGCCCCGGAGAACATATGGCTGGTATCACCTCTGCTGAGGGAAATCTTCAGGCCATATGAAGTCAGATGCCTGTAGCGCTTCTGCCTTCATACAGCTACCGTAGGGGGTGGGCTCCTACCCAACCCCATGCGCTTCAGCCCCGTGAACCATGCAGGACGTGAGGGGCAGGGGTGTTGCACTGGCACACAGGTGAGCTCCTGGCTCGGGGAAAGGCTGGGGATGTGTGCGCGTCTCTGAGCAGTGGCTCAGCCCCTCTGTTGTGAGGAGCCGTTGTCAGACATCCCTCATCCAGCCTTGCAGATACATCCCTGTTTCAGTGAGCTTCTGTGCCCCAGGCAAGGGAAATATTCATCGCAGAAGATGAAGCCATGCAGCCAGCGTTCATATCACGCTTCCTATCGGTACCCGGTACCTCGCAGAGGAACTGATGAGCCAACTGGCAGAGACTGGGGCCCCCAAGTTGGGAACATCTCTGAATGACCATGTCTGAAGGAAGGGGAGGTTCTGTCCTGTCACTGGCATCGTTCACAAAACTCCCATTGACTCGGAGGAGAGTATGAGGAGGCCCAGCAGTGTTGACTTCTGATGTCATCTGCCTGGCTAACTTCGTTTTCCAAAGACCCCTTTGTGCTTCTCTCCCTTGCTTTGTACATTCAGACCGTTTCTATGCTCAGGGTCCCCGTTTGTAATTAGACTGCGTTTGTTGTGGCCCCGTTAGGTACAGGTTGGCTAGCAAGTCACACTGATCCTTCAATATAAGATTTAATAAAAGCCACGAGAGGAGGAGGGAAGTGAGGGCGCAGAGGAGGAGGGCTGCTATTGTTCTGCCCTCAGCGCTGCCAAACCATCCCTTGTTTTTTCTGCGGAGTGTCTGTGTATTCAAACGCTGTTTGAATAAACGGGGCGCAGTCAGGAGGCTGGCGAGAGTGCAGTGAGAGAGCTAGCTGGGTCTTAGCTAGAAATACTCGCGCGAGTCAGGAAGCAGGCATGGGAGGAAGGAAATTAAGTGGAGACATCTGTGTAGCTTAGCTTTCAGCAGCTCCGCCTGGGGTAGGGGTGGGAGAGTCATGCCTAAGATGACATAACGTATTTTGCCTTTCGTGAGTTGAAAACAGAGGAAACTGCGAAAGCGAAGCATGGTCTGTGTCACGCATGGTCCCGGCGTACCAAGTACATAATGGAGCAGTGTCAGTGCTTTCTGCTCTGCCTTTCACACCCCAAAATAACTCTTCAAGACAGAGAACTGAGGAGAATGTGATATGGTCCAAAAACTGATCTTGGACTTTTTTCGCAGACGACTGAGCCAGAGGCCAACTGCTGAAGAATTGGAGCAGAGGAACATACTGAAACGTAAGTCCTGATACTGCTGACATTTAACCTGAAGCCAGCTAGTTTGGGTTAGTTTAGGTGTATGTTGAGTGTTTTTTATAAAACTTCAACTATTCTGTACGTGCATCATTAATAATAATAAAGTGCATCAGAAATGCAAGTAAGCATGCAAGTCTGTAGCAACATCTAGAGCTGCAGAAACAATTCTTTAAAATCAGTGTCAGTAAATTCACAAGAATGAACAATCTGTGGGGAGAAAAAAACAGATGTTGAATCTCTTTTGCAAGTCCTGTTCCAAACAGAGGGTCGGTCATTCTGAAAAACCTTTATGCAGCTCTTACACAGGTGAGCATCCCATTATAAGTTAGTGAAGACATTTAGGGCATCGCTTGATTAGTTTTCCTTGAAATCTTCACAGCAATCTAGACTAGGTGGAGCATTTATTCAATTAAAAAAAGAAACCACTGTGACTCGGGATTATTTCCCTGAAATGTTCCCCTGAAACTCTTCCTTTAAATCAGCCAAAAACTTGCTGGTAGATCCTCAAAACATTAAATGCTGTTTTAAAGGGGCAAATTACCATTTAGACCTGGTCTGAGTTAAGTTAGTAGATGAATCGCCACCAGTTTCAAGGGAAGCAGGACTGAGTCTGACACAAACCTCGTAATCTCAGGAACGAATAAGAAAAAAAATCAACAATTTCTTTACACACATTAAAGTGGCTTGAATATAAAAATTTTTAAAAAGCTGTTTATCTAATTGTTGTTACTTTGGAAACAGAGAAAAAAAGAAACAAGCTCTTCTCTTTTTAAGTTAGTAAATCCGTCATTCCAGGGAAATTTTAAAAAATTACTACAGAAAAAAGTATTCCTAAATAGTACCTTAAAATACTATAAGTCTCCCCTTAGGTAGGTCCATAATTTACCTTCTCTTGTTGTTCAAATAACTGCATTGTTCAGAATCATAAAAATGTGGTAGCAGGAGATTATTTCTCTGAAAATTATCAGAATTGATTGATTAAATACTTCAAAATCAAATTCCTGGCAAGTTAATGATAGTGTTAACGCTCAGCAGGGTTTTATTATCTGTTCATGTTATTACATGTGGCAGAGAGAGACACCACTGTCGACGCAAAGAAGAGAAAAGACCAGACAGCAGAGCGGCGTGGGTGAGCCCCAGGCTGCCAGGAAAGCCATTTGTTCGGGGCCAGCCCCCTTTTGGTAGCTGTGCTCCTACCATCTACTCCCAGCTCCCATGCCTGGCAGCTGGAGAAAGTCAGGGGCAGAAGCTGGGGAAGTGGGTGGCACATCCTGATGGGATTGTCTCGCGGGTGGGGCAGCAGAACAGCTGGAAGAGGGGGAACCTGCATCGTGACTGATGCCAGGCTCAGGCGAGGAGGGACAGAGGCCAATTCTCTGGGCAGCTTATGTTGTCATCCCGGGACGTGCCACCAACATGACCCAACATGTGTCATGCACCGCCTGGCACTGGTGCGTGACCAGTAAACACCGCCCTGGCACTGGTGAGGGTGGCTGCGGGGAGGTGGGGGTCTCGGGCTGCCGCTTTGGCAGCAGTGTTTGAAACGGCATCAGCAGAGAGGCAGCGTCTCCAACACTGGGTGCCTTGCAGAGATTCCTAAAGGTCACGTCACCAAGCGCAACAGTCACGTAGCGACCTGAAGATATCTTACCTTTCAGAGGAATTATCCCCTGAGTCACACTGTTTTCTTTTTGAACTGAATAAATACTCTTAAATGACATGTATGTATTTGAAAATATTACCCTGAACCCAGAACTATATTGTATTTCCTAAATGGAATTTTTGTACTTTGGTTCCTAAGCTCAGATCTGCCCCAAAAGATGTGTGTCTTGGTAGACAAACGACTTCACAATTACAGGAAAAAGTAATGTGGTATTTCCGAGGCATCTCAACTTTTGGTGAAGCACAGCAGGAAAGGAACAAACAATTAAAATAATTACATAATTTTAAAAAAAGAAAGCATAAAAATGCTCCACTCTTAAGCAAGTAACATTTCCCTAGACTTCTGAGAAAAAGAATTATAACAAATATAATGCAGCCTAGAGGAAAAGAAACATAGGAAGCAATAATGAAAATAGTGTAAATTCTCTGCATAAGCAGGTCAAGCTATTTCCAAAAGCCCAGTTCATAGCACACACACTTACAAAAAAAAAAACAAACCCAAAAACCAAAAAACCCACCAACCCCAGCAAGCTCCCAAGTAGAGTAGAGAGGATTTCCTCTGCAGTTACAGCTGAAATCTCCTTGATGCAAATGTTATGTCCAGTACTATGATGTTCCTCTTACATGCGTAACCACATTATTGCCCGTTCTGATGGGAAGAAACGAGGCAAAATGCGGTTGGACATCCAGTCTTTATACATGAAGTGGTCACTTCGTAGCTCCGTGCTACTGCAATAATAAAGAGATGGTCAGCTTTATTAAATTGCAAGGGCAAAGTGTCCATCGCACGAGTTCCACCACTTGCTGCCAGCGACAGTCAGATTACAGCAGCCGCAGCAAAGAAACCGAGAACAGGAACGCTGAAGGATCCTTCACTGAGGTATAGCCCATGCACTGACTCTTATTTAAGTCAAAGGCATGTAGTGAGAGGAGTCCAGACCTGCAGGGTTAATGTGAAGGCTAAAGAACACTTTTTGCAGTTCATACTTGCTGGCCAAGTTTAGGAGGGAAGATGCCTGGATCCCCCTCGCACACCACCCCCGTGCCACTTCTCCGATGGATACGAGTACTTCGGTTGTCAGCCTGGCACATTCGGGGTTGCATAAATTCTTCACAGAAGTGATGGTTAGGTAGGCTCTGAGTGTCTCAGGCTGTACTGGGGGACATTTCACACTGGCACAGAAATCAGGCCGGAAAATCGCATCTGCACCCACCCACCCTCATACACACAGGTCTGGAGAAACGGAGCATCTCCTGAACAGATAATTTAAATCAAGTCACCTATCCCAAACTGGCCTTTGAGGTCCATAATCTCCCCTGCAGAGAGCTGTTCCTGCCTGAGCTAGTCCTGAGTGAAAACCGGGTCACACCAGGGGCACAGGGTACTTGCTGGAAGAGCCGATGAGTTGTGTTCGCTCTCATCTGTTAGGCGCAGGTGTGACTGGAGTGAGGAGCAATTCTGCCACCAACGAAGCAATGGAAACAGATCCTAACTGATTGAGGAGCTGAGTACCTAGAAACCTGGGCTTGTAGTGACTTGCGGTAAAGTTCAGTGGAAAGACATGCATGACAGCTTGCTCCTAAGTTGAAGAAGAGTTAGTATACTCAGGTGGTGGTGTCCTCTTGAGGGATAATGGTTGAGGCTTGCCCTGGTAAGTACTTGTAACATGATCTTTTGGCTTAATGTTGAAAGTGGATTGTCCTTGGATGTGCTTTTATGCTCCAGTGTGATGCTGTGAAGGCTCGTGATGGAAGGATACCATGACCCTTACTCTGCTTAGGTCATGGGAAGTTGCAGATTTTGCCTGGCACCCCTATTCTGAAATTTTTTTCCATTCTTTCCAAATAGTAGCTGCAGAGAAATTATTCTGTAGATAGAAAAAAAAAAATGCATGTGTTTCTTTTCCAGCCGTTGACCTTGCAGCCTCACAGAATCTGACCCTATCATAGCTGAACCCCCTGAGGCCACCACCCCTGTGGGCAGGCAGATAACTGTTTCTGAAGAGCTGGCACACTGCCTGGCCCTTCTAGAAAGTGACACACATGAAGAGGTGCCAACACAGGGAAAGGAAGGAGGCTGTAGATGTTCTAGGGAGTGTGTGAGGAAGTTGCAGTAGCTACGGATCGAGGAAGTTCACTAGCCCCAGAGGGACATGCTGTGCATCAGAGAGGTCCTGAAACATTAACGTGCTGATGGAGAGGCTTATTTTGTTGCATACTGTGCATGCCTGAGGTCCTTGTAAATCTTTTACAGCCCGGAATGAGCAAGAGGAGCAGGAGGAAAAACGAGAGATAAAAAGAAGATTGACACGTAAGGTGAGAAGCAACTTTGATCCTATTATGGCACTACTGTAACTTTCTCCCTACTGCACAGTTGTTTGCCTTTTTCCTTTTCCTCACCACCACTTTCAAAAGTAGAGTATGAAAAAAGTCTTAAAAGAAATCTTTAAAAGAAATCACCAATGTTATAGGGTGTAAGTCCGCAGACAGAGAAGGGAACCACTTTGCCAACTGTTGCTGACAACATTTTGAAACTGGATGAAGGAAGATCTAGTCTTTATAACAGAAGGAGCTTTGAACCTTCAACCATCCTGAATGTGAAGGATACAGGGCCTAGCACTGGTCTAACCCTGCTCCCTGTAAATGTAATGGCTTCTGCAGCCATGCTGAAGAGAGAGTAAAGTTAAAACAATTCTGATTGCATTTGAAGATTCCACCTAAAAAAGCATAAAATTGGGAAATAAACTTTTTTCTGGAAACGGAGAATGTCACTTGAGGCATTGAAACTAAAGACAAGCGCTCGCAAAATGTTGTGTAGTGCAAAAAATAATCTTGTATTGGCAGGGAAGGATGAACAAAACAGCATAGTTTGGTTTTGGGTTTCCTCCCATTTGTAAGTCATTTACTCTTAAAACTGAAGAACAGTCGTTTCAGATACACACGTTCCGTTTCGCAGCTGGTGTAAATGTCTACAGATGCCCTGGCATACGTAGCCAACAATCCATCCTGTCATTGCAGATAAACTTTATTTCATCACCGACATATTTCCTATCTCCAGAGGTAGAAAAAGCCCCCTGAAAACGCACATGCTTGCGAAGCAGCACCAACCCCTTCCTGTATATTTTTAAGTAAGTGGCTTAGTCTTTTTGACCTATGTGATCACAAGCTTCCATGCTGTAAACAATGACAAGGGAAGGGCTCGAAATATACATGCAAAGGTTACAGTCGGAGATTCATTTGTTTCATTTTATGGTTAAAAATCTCATGCCTTATTCTCAGCTCATGTAAATCAGCAGAGTTCTCCATCACCGGCAGAGATACTGTTGTCTGCAGAAGCGAAGAATGCAGCCCAGAGAGCTATAATATTATTTTTTTAAACACTTAAATTCCTGACAACAATGGCAGGGATGGTCTCGCATCCCTTTGTAGCACTGCCTGAGAGAAGAGATCCTAACTGCATTGTAGATGTTTCGTGGGACTGACTTACACTCTGCACAAAGGCCAGAAATACCATTTCACCAGGCTTTCGATTTCCCTGTACATTGAAGGGTAAACACGAACGGGAATCCAGTCCAACGCTTGATGCCATTTGATGAACGGCTGTCATAGCTGAAAAGCAGAGCTCCCCATACCCAATCTGCTGCCTAAGAAACGGAGGCTTGCTACCCCAGCCAGCGTTACCAGCCTGCGATTCCCGTCCTCCGCTATTCTGTAGGAAAGGTCTGACGCACGTGAGCTGTCTGTTGCGGGCAGGGGCCACAACTACTTGCTAAACGAAAATGCCCGGGCTGCTGGAGCGTCGCAGCAGCCTCTGCTCCCTGAAACCTCGGCAGTCTTCTGTGAGATTTCTGTCTTTGTCTTGGTTGCGCTTTTGAGTAGGAGCAATGGCGAGAACAGCGTCGGTCCAAGCTCCTGGCTCTGTAGTGTTCATACCCCTGTTCCCGGTCACATTTGAAGCCCTTTTCAGCTTCTTCCCTAGTAAAGGTTTTTCTCCCGCACGCTTGTGAGATCGGTAGCAACATGACTTAGCACGGCTTGATTTCGATCATCTTTTTAAACTGTTGTAAATTGTTCTGTAAAATTACGCACTGTAATTATAATGAAAGAACCACAGGCCTGGCCTAACGACAAATTTTTCTCTCACCCACTAAATGTACTAAAATGTCATAAAAGCTCAGAAATCACTAGAGGAAGGAAGTGAATAAAGTGTGCGAGTGGCTAACAACTAGGAATGCCAACCACCTAGTGAATCCTGCAAAAATTGTTGTTATTCCCCGGCCCTGCCTTTCATGAGCGTGTCCCAGATGTGTCGTTGTGTCTACAGCAGAGTGGCAGGCTCCTTCTGTCGATGTGTACTGAAGTCTTATTACCAAAGGATTTTAAACCTCAGATCAAGTGGAAGTTTAATTGAGCACGGCAAGTGTTTTGCCCAGCAGACCTTTCAGTTTGCACTGAGGTTTAATGCACATACGTGCCCACAGGGTAAACTGAAGGTAAGGAAAGTATGCCACGTTGCCTCCTGGAAACCATGTGTAAGTAAGTTGGTAATAAGAAGGGAAGGGGATTCTGAAAAAGCTGCTGAAAAGACTTTTGACCTTGCACTATAGAAACTGCTACTGTCCCCAGTTTTTTGGTGGTGTCATTCCAACTCCAAGGGAACAACCCACTTCATCCATTAAAAAGCTGTTCTTAAAATTCCTTCAGCACTGACATTTTGTTACAGTATTATGATGATAAGTTGTAACATGACATGCTGTAATAAGTAAGATTACCTTGCTCGGTCTAGATGCCTTATTAAAGTCAGCAATAAATATCCAGTTGAATTTATCATCTGGACAGGCAATTTCTAAAAAAAAAAAAATTTTAAAAATCAGGTGACCTATAGCAAGCTGCCTCTTTAAGCACTTTCCATCCTCTCAGACTCCTCTAACTCCAGATTAACTGGGGACGGGGAATAGCTGCCATTCAAAGAACAAAACGGAAGCAAACGCCGTCTGGTACAGTTTCTCTGTAGCTCACGTCCCTCCTGCCCGAGGAAGGAGAGGCGAAGTGCCTCTCACCTGAGGTGCCCCTGGATGGGTTGTGCGCATCCAGCCACCCCGTGCTCCCTCTCCCTGCCCCTCGGGGCCCACCGAGCAGCTTGCTTTGAGTGGAGGGGCACGTGGATTAGGAGGGGGTTTCTCTGAGCACTGGTCTTGGCCCACGGGCCCATTCCAGGAACGTTCATGTGCAGAGGGCCTCAGAGAGAGGTGTTGCAGGCGGGTCCCCTCCACGAGGAGGTAATTCTGGGCCCCCAGGAATTACTACTAAGAACTTGTCCTCTCTGAGCCGCAGTGAATTTGGCCAAGCACCAAGGCAATTAACACAAGCCTGAACTCCCCCTGAGGACTTCCATTACAGAGAAAGAGTCGTAGCCTGGATTAACAGAACAAGTTACAAATCACTTGCGAAGAGGAATAAAAATCTTCTTTTCCTACCTTCTCTTCTTTCAAATAGCATCACGCTCCCCATTCCCCAGAGCTATTTACTGCTTCCTATCCCCCACTGTCAATAGCTAATTTTCCGCAGAGGTCTAGCTCCAAAACCAAAAATCTCGTAGCTGTAATATTGACAACCAAAATGATGAGGCGTGGCTCATGCAATAATCTGAAATCTTTGCTCCCATTAAGTTCCTGCCCTGGTACAACCTAACTTAAACTCTCTGTTCACTGGTGCCTCACTGGGCACTGTTCAATCTTCTCTTTAATTGACCTCCGCTGGCTTGCATCAGCACAGGCTGTTCAAAATAATGAACTCTTGAGAGTGGTGGGACTTGTCAGAGGGAGGTGAGAGGGAGGCGGGAGGGAGGGGAAAGGTCAGAGAAGAAAAAAGGTTAGCGGCTAATTTGGATAAACTGCATTTATAGCAGAGGGAAAGGTCTTTGGAGCATTTTCATCACGTCCTGCTCCTATGTCTTACCACAAAAGCTGGGGAGCAAAGGAGAGTGGGGGTTGTGTGCGCTGCTTGTCAGGATCTGTAATTTTTCACCTTGGTTTCTTCCTTAAATAACAACCATAACATTTCAACGAGGTAACAAAGCAGGCAACGATGAACTGACAAGACAACAAGGTTCATTGTGACTGAAATGGAGCAAACTCAGCATTTCGCATTTGACTAAATCCCGAGACCAGACTGGCGAGAGTATGTCCCACTCCACTTTACCTGGTGGCGGTGCTTGGGTTTGCTTCATTTCCCATGCCGAGAACAAAGGGGTTTGTGTAATCCTTCCCTGACAATTTGGCTTAGTATCAAAGCTTGAAATGTGCCCATTTTTATCTCCAGTGATCCAGAATATACAGAGGAAAACTTGACCTCCCGTGACAGACATGGGAGGTCCTGTCCTCATTTACACTGCTTTTGCATTAATACAAATCCATTTACTTCTAAAGGGATTTTTGCCCTGGTTCACACTCAGATAATGAGGTCCCTCTCCATAAAGTTACCCCGCTCCCTCAGCTCACAAATCTTCATAAATAGGTAAATAGAAATGTATATGCCCAGGTGGCACACCCAGAAAAAGTCCAGACATGCACATCCCTTTGACATTAACAGAAGTAAGTAAAAAAGGGTCCCACCTCAGTGAGTAAGATCCCTTTCTCCCCACTTGGAGCAGCACCGCCTTGTGCAGGCAATTGCATTGTGTCCCTGACCGTGTCCTTTTACTGTAAGTTTCGAACATGCCCTATTCTTTAGGTCCTGTTAGAAGAAGCAGATTCTCAGGTGTTGCCCAAGAAGGATTGTGTAGCATTAAGCAATTTTGACCCAAGAGACCACAGCTCACAGGTCAAAAAAACTGCAAGGTGAGATCTCAGGTGAGCTGTGCCCTGATTGTGAGCAGACATTGAACTGACACCTACAGCGGAGCCGCTCAAAGTCTGTTAGCAAAGCTGTTTTCCCAGCTATTTAAGAGTTAAGGGTGCTCTGGGTAGCCCAGACAAGCTGAGAGACCCTCATGCTTAGCAGCTCATAAGAAATCTCTGCAATGGCATGAGAAAGAGGCAGGGCGGTTTGTTAACCATTGCAGTTTAATTAATTGCTTTTAGAAAGCCACTTAGTGTGGTTGACCCTCTCTTTTCATTTAGTATGATCAGATTGGCACTTTGGTTTAATGTACTGAATATATTCTCTGTGTGTGTGTGTATATGTAAATATATGTAGATTTATGGCTATACACGAACTATGTGGTATAAGCTATGGACTTCAGGACTCACTTTCACAGCCAGAGCACTGACACGGGGGTCAGTGCATCTATTTTCTCTTCATAGATCTGCCCCAGCCCTCCTGGGTCACCTTGAGCTGGTTGCTTGGTCTCTGTGCTTCGCTTGCTCCAGCTGCTCTGTGGGGATGGAGACACTGCCCACCACTCTGATGGGGCGTATAAGCACCTGGAATAGCACTGGTGGTAGGCTTCTGAAGCAAAGGCAGGGCATCTAAAAATTATATGCAGTAATAGTTGTATGACTTCAGAGGAAGAGAAGCAGCAGCTTTTAGTCTGTCTTACGTTCAGGTGTCACCTAAGAATGAAAAATGCACGTTAACACTAGAATTTCATAATGTGCTCGTGCCCTTGACATATTTTCACATATAACTCAGTGCACTGTTCTTCACACCCAAACAAAGGTTGCAATGAGTTTCAGTGGTGTAAAATGTGCAGGTGATGCACCTGACTCGTTTTTTTTGTGCATTTAAGAATGAGAGAACTTACCTCAGATTTGTCTCATTTCATCATGAGATGAAACACTTACTGCCATTTCTTTGATTTTAACCCGCACCCAGCACACCAAGGAAGACAGATTTGCTGGTTAAGACCCAGTGCAGCATTGAGGCAAGTATCAGCAGTGAATTCACATTGCTGGAAAAAGTACCACTGCCTCTGCGGCTCTGGGTGCTCGTGTGCTCTTGACACCCCCAAGACATCAGCCTGGCAGAGCACGCTGCAGCGTATCAGCAGCCACCGACCTTCTCCTTTGTACAAACTTGCTAATCACATCGATGATCATGAACGTGAAAGCCGGCTAATGTCAACAGCTGACAGAAGCTGTGAAATAGAGCCAGTCATTTTATGAAAGTCCTCTTCCAGCTTGGAAAGCTTATAGGAGCTCCTGCTTCCCTTGTAGCCATTTAGAAACACGGAGTTTAATTCACAGGATTTCACATTTTGTTGGTATCATCATATTACACGTAATAAGGCATCTTATTTTTTAAAAAATTCCATCCTAATTTGAAAAAACATCTAGGTTATGTCCTAAAATGATAAAAGCTGAGAAGTGTACAAATAATATTGGTGATTCATCCGTAGTTCATGCTGTTGTGAGAAAAGAAGCAGTTGATGCAAGTAAAGATGGAGTCTCACCCTTACCTTTGAAATTTTGAGGTGTAGTCATAATATGATTTTAGCGTAAAGATTCTCCATTCCCATAATCAGGGGTTAGGTTTTGAATAATCGGAAGCAAAATTCTGCTGTGCTATGTGAGTAATAGTGCATCAGCGCTAACAAACCTGCAGCTCGAGTACTGGGGCTGCTAGAAAAACCTAGCAATTTGAAATGTGAATGAACAAGCAAACAGAGATTTAAATCCAGAGGCAGGACAGGGTGGTGGAGCTATCTTGCATCAGCACCCAAACGCTGGAGAGAGGTGGGATTTCAAGCATGTGCTTCTCTTTCTTGTGATTTTGCAAATTTTTCCCCCTCCACTTAGCATCCTGGCTGTTTTGAATCTTAATTGCCCCTGGAAGATGAAATGCAGGGAACTGAGATACTTATTTTGAGAGGAAGGTGGAATTGCATGCCAGGATCCAGGAGCCTAAATACTTTTGCAGAATAGAGTCTCAAGCATTTTATTAACTATTTAGACCTTTCACTATTCACATGGGTGAAGTATTGTGCAACACTTATTTCTAATGAGTGGGAATAGCATGATACACTGTCTAGCTAATTGTTAGCAGGTTATTATTTTTCCTGATATATCACGATCACAGATGTTTCGCTCTAATGGTAAAACTTTCGCAGGTAATGTACAGCCACATGCACACACATATGTAGCACCTTCTTCAGAAACACTTGTGTAATTGCTTTTGACATTAACCAGCAAGCTGTGCATCCAAGGAGAACTGATCCTTGAAAGCCAGTTCCTGTTCCTAACCATGTAACTGGCTGTATGATATGTGGACTACCAGCACACTACTGTTTCTAATTTGAGAGGAGAGTTTTGACTGTGGCTGCCTATTCTGCTGTGGAATTCGAAAGAAATGCTTTGGAACAATGAAGATGCTTTCTTGACATGATACAATCCACCCTTGCAATTTTTTTTTCTTGGCTTGTAGTATGCACTGTAAACTGTTAAAAGTCAAATACGCTGTGACACAAAATTGAGCTGCAGCGTACAGAGAAAAGTTCCATGAGCACTAGTCATCATCCTGCCTGCCTTCTCTGGAGGTAAGGACAAGTCTGCAGAATATCAGAATGGTAAGGAAAGTCGTTTGTCACCTTTTGCACATAATTCAGGGCAGGAGCTGCTCGGTGCCTTTGCCTGACTCTTCCCAGGGTGGGAAGCGTACAGCCTGTGCGGGTAGTTTTAAAGTTGTGTTACGGTCTTTGTCTCTTCCTGAGACACCAGTGGTGCACTAGGAGACTCTCCTGCATTAAATCTCATTTCTGCCAGGGGTGACCAACCTCAGCCAGGGATTGGGGTCTCCAGCCCCAGCAGCTTCACAAACAGAGGGCTGCTCCAGCAGCAAGGTGGGATGATGTTCAAGGTGCAGTAACAGCAGCTTATCTCCCAAGTAGCAATTCTGTGATAAAAGCAGTGGTACTGGGAATGTCTGAACACTTTTATTATCATAACGGTGGTTGTAGTAAAATAAATCCCCAAGCAGCACTCTGCAGGGGAAAAGTGAAGTCTTTTTCCACTCCCTCCTCAAACCTGCAGCTGAGTCAGAGACCCACGGTAGAAGAGCTACGTGAGAGGAAGATCCTCATCCGCTTCAGTGACTACGTGGAAGTGGCAGATGCGCAGGACTATGACAGGAGGGCGGACAAACCCTGGACACGGCTCACAGCTGCCGACAAAGTAAGTGGAGCAACTCTGGGAGAGCCATGATCTGAATAGCTAGAGCATGTCGCAGCAAATGGTATCGATCCCTCAGGTCCCATGGCCGTCAAGGAGTAAACCTCCACCTGACGTCCCTTCCCAACACACCTGTGGTTTCTCCCCATTCACAAGGTTTGTTGTTTGAGCTGTAAATCTTTGGCAAGAAGGCTTCTATATGCATGGCAACCGGGAGCAAGCTTAGCAGCATTACACCATTTAAACAGAGAGGAGAGAATATCAAGCCCTTTAAGGAAAGGTCTCAATGGCAGCCCTGTTGTTTGTTCGTTGGTTTTGGTCTTGCTTGCCACATAATGCTGCCAGCCGAGAGCTCCTGCAAGACCTAGCAGAGCAGTGTGGCAGCAGCGCTCGCCAGAGTTGCGGTGCCAGGATGGAACAGACCTGGATGCAAAAATGCCAGCAGATCAAACAGGCAAAGGCACCTCCGTCCCACCGCAGCCAGGTTACTTCTCTCTAGTGTGTTACAACAGGGGCCTTTACTCAGGATTTCTGCCACAGAGTATTTTAAGCACTAAACTGAAATCGCATGAGCCCTGCAGATGAAGGAAAGCCGTGCATTTGGTATTGATGGCACTGTCCTCTGAGCAGCTGTAGGACCTTCACCAAGTGGTGTCTCTGGTGCTGGCGTTGGTGGCAGAGGGGTTAAATAGCTGGCAAATTATATCAGTCACATCCTTAGGGTCTTAATGGTGCCTCAGGAAGAAGATTTAAACATTTTATGGCTGCTGTAAGAAAAGAGGACTACGGGGCTGGTCAGTGATTCCCATGCTTACAGTCACTCTGTGATGCCCATGTAATTTTAGAGACTTTCAGGTACCTGGATTCAACTCCTATTTCTTGGCTGTGGGACTCATACAGCGATGGAGACCATGATGTCCAGTGGTTACAGGCAGAAGAAGGATTCCTGACCATGCCACTCATTGATGGTGCTCTTGGTTTTATTCACAGAGGAAAGGGCAGCCAGTTATACTTGTATAATTAAACCAAAGGACTTGTATAGTTTTGTGTCCACTCCTTTTCTCCTTGACAGAGGGCTTCTTTCAGTTTAGCTTTGGGTAAGTTAATGTAGCATAAACTGATCTGAAAAAAAGAAAAACTTCCTCTGGATTGTCCACAGACCACAATATACTGGCTTAAATTAGCTTTTCCCATTTTATTGCACCATATTGGACAAGATCTTAGTCAACTGACTGACTGACTTAGTTTTATTCTCCCAATTGGTAGATAAGGGAGGGAATAAATCTCCAGCTGGTTCTGCAGCCTTTGAGAGATCCCTGTCTGGAATGAAAGGCCTGGAGAGACTTCAGCTGGGAAAGCAGAAGATTTGGTGTCCAGAGTTCCTTCCTCATCCTGTGTCTGTGAAAAGAACAAGTATTAAATACCATGATTAAATGTAGCTTGGTAAAGAATTCATATTAAGGCAAAGTACTTTGAGGTCACTTTTTCTTTTTTATAATGCATGTGCAAAGTCAATACTCAGAGTAAAGGGCTTAAGTTCTCCAAATGAATCTTTTCTCAGCAAAGAAGAAGAAGAAGAAGAAGAAGAAGAAGAAGAAGAAGAAATGTTTGTCATTCTACTATTAATGCCCCTTATGGCATAAGGAAACATATATTTTGGAGGGAGGTTGGGTCATGTGGGCAGTTTTCTTATTTCTGCCGTTCAGATGACCTGTTTTTCCCCACTGCTGCGTGCAGTGTTAGAAAAAATAGCCAGACAAATTGGAAGCAACTCTGGCAAAGCTGCCACATCCTATAACAGGTTATTTTCTTCCAGAGCTTTGATTCAATAACCATCTTCATTGGTCAGCACAGCATAGATTTATTGCAAAAATAGATTTTAGTTGTGGACTGCTCTGTTTGTCAGTAAATCTTGCTCTGTGTGCTGGATGTAGGGAACTGCCTCAGTCTGACTTCATCGTTACCAGGTCTGGCTGTTGGAGGAATAAAAGGGCACTTCTGAATCTCTCCAACAGATGAAGGATGCAGGGGGGATAGATTTCGGACCTTGTGGGAGGCAGCAGCCCGCGTGGCCTCCTTCACAGCCACTTAAGCAGCAAAGTAGTCTGCTGAAGGTAGGCCCCCGAGTTGCTGCATAGGTGGGGGCAAAGCCTGACAGACATTTCTAAGGTAAATAAAAAACCAAAACTGTGCAGAAAGAGCACAAGGGGCCTTTTCTGTAGATCAGACTCAGAAAACCTATCCCTTGGGGCTTGCAAAAGTAGTTGGTGACTGGATCAGTGGCTACTGCAAAACTCCTGTTTTGGGCTCGTGCTGTTCGTACTAGTTTAGATTTCCTTCATCAAGAAGGTTCCTGACAGACAGGAGTACCACCGCCTGGAGCAGCCACTTGCAGCCGCTGATGCCGATTTCAGCATCACACAGAAAGGCAGTGGCACACGCCTGGGACCCGTGGGAGCATCCAGCCGCAGCAGCCACCATGCACGTCCTCTCCAAACGCGCGTGGCAAGGCCCACTTGTGAGCTGCAGATACCACAGGGCTGTCGGAAATCTCGACTTTGGGTTTGGGACTTGAGCCAGTTCTGCTGAGCACCCTCTCCACCACGAAGCTGAGTCCCTCCACAAGTCATCCCTTCTTTATTTTTGTTTAATTCTTCAATATTTCTCTTCCTGCCAGTCACCCCTGGTTTTCTTCTCCTTCATGGACAAACTGCAGAGGCTGTAGGTAACTGGGTCTCCTGCTGGTGCTGAACACGAGTGTCCGTGGCTAGTTTTCTGCGTTGGATCGTTCAGCAAATGGCACAGCCGGGCCAGAAGGGAGGAGGAGGGCAGAGGGGCACGGCCCGAGGCAGAGAGGAGGGCAGGGAGCCAGGCATCCCTCTTTCCCTCCCGGGTAGGCTCAGCCACATGAGGTAACGTCACCCGAGGAGATTCAGGACCGCATAAAGGCGAGAGACATCTCAAATACGAGTCGGGCAGGATCCAGGCCCAGTTTACTCACAGTCCAGCTCTGAAACAGATCACAGTGCTTGAGAAACTCTGGTGCACATTTTTTTTCTGATGCTTATGCTAATTTGGATTTTGTACCTGAAAGTGTTTAGATAATAAGCCAGAATCAGGTTCTGTATCTGCATTGTCTACGATATGCTTTCAAATTGATCCATTCAACCAAAGCATTTATATCTTCCCTGTATGTGATTTAGAATGTTTAGTTCTTTTCCTTTTCACATTTTAAGATCTTTTTTATGTTTTTCTTTCTCTCTCTGATAATGTTATCATCTGCTTCACTTTTAATATACTGTTTTGAGAACAAAGTGAACTTACTTTGAACTCTCTCATTTATACATTCATGAGTTTATTTTTTCTTTGCAGGCAGCCATTCGAAAAGAGCTTAATGAATTTAAAAGCACTGAAATGGAAGTTCATGAATTAAGTAGGCATCTAACAAGGTAAGCTGGGATTAATTTTTTAAGACTATCAATGAATACGGTTTTCAAAAAAAAAAAACCAGCAGCTGTTTCTCCAAGACCCTCTGAACACGCCATGAGATCTAAACACCATTTAGAATTACAGGCTGTAAAAGAAACTCACACAGATGAACTCATGCTGCCCCATTACATGGTGGTATGCAGGCATGTTATTAACACTTTATTTATTAACACTTTAATAAAGTGTTACCTCCTTTGATTTTATTTTTTAAATCACCATGCTCTAGCTGCATGTCTGTTCTTCTGATACCAAAAGTAAACAGCGTGGGTGTCTGAAGGAGGACAGGGAACACTTGTAGAGCCGGTAGGTAGCAAGGTATCAATGAGTGAGCGCAAATCAAATCCCGCTGCGTGGATGGCTGCTCGGCGCTACGCGCATCCCATGCACAGATCTCTCAGTGCCGTCCTCCACGTCCTGCCATAGGCAGCGCATGGGGAACGAGCAAGATTGGCATTAAAAGAGAGGCGCTATTTTTTATGCTTTTAGGCTTTTTCGGGTGTTAAAAAGGTAGAGACTGAATGAATTATCCATGACCCCAAACTGCCAGCTCTCCCCTCCGACAGGCTGGGGCTGAGGCACACTGGGAGGTCAGAGCACGTCCCCTCACACAGCCTGTGCTGAGTCTGTCCTGGCTTTGATGCCGAGATGAGCTGAACTCCTGGCGTTTCAGCTGAAGTCAGGCCTTTGCAATTCAACGTTAACCCACGCTCACTGTTAGACGTTAAAAACAAGCGTTAGGTATTGAAGACAAGTGAGAGTGAGATCTGGTGCAAAACTGGAGCTGCCCTTCTATTAATAGGTTCATCAGCGAGGTGCTCATAAAAAATGCAGTTAACACTTTTAAGAAAAATACAGATTAAGGCAAAATTAATTTTGTATTAAGGGATTTTTATGTGTATGAATTAATAATTATATTAAAATTCACCACATGTATTATGCATATATTGCCCTGCAGAAACGATCTCCCTTTTACTTCCTGGCATGTGCTAGGATGGCTGCACTGGGCTTTGCAATAACCGAGTGCTGCTAGAGACAAGCCGGCTGCCTTTGAGCCACAGGGTCTGGAAGAAGCTCTAGGGAGTGCAGTTGGCCTAGATCTGTTGACCTGGTGACTGAGCCTTTGAGGGACGTTTGGCTCACTCCTCCAGGAGAGCGGTGACAAATTTAGAAAGGATGAGGCTGTTTTAAAGGGGTTGTTGCTACAAGGGGTTGAGCTCCATTGAGAGCTCCATAGATTTCTATGAGGCCTTTACCATCCCACAAACATAGAGGTGGGTTTAGTTTTCCAGAGGTCTCTCCAGCTTGCTTGGCTTTCACAGGTTTCTGGGCAGCATTTTGCTTCTCTTCCAGTGTTGGGGTGAGCAGTGACCCTCTGAGGTGACTCGGTTTGTATTTGAAAGCAATTGGCTTTGGCTTTGGCTCTCTAAGTCTGGGCCAGGCACACTGGGTGATGTAGCTAATGTAATAGAAATTGGAGCAAGGGTTTGTCTGAAGTTCAGCAGGACTTTCTGGTTAAACAAGTGGCCTCAGGAAACACGCACTTGAAGGAAGCATGCTTAAACAAAATAGAGTAATTCCCTTAAACAAACTTAGATAAATCACCATTATAAAATCATTAGCAAGGTAATGAGCTATTCATGTCGTTAAGCAGAGGCATGAGCTGAGCAAAGAACTTGAGTGTTGCTTTACTAGTGGGACACATTAATTAATTCAAGATAGAGTGAAAAATCAAAGCTTTAAAAAAAACCTTTGCAGAGCTGACAAACCCCAGCCTCCTGGCACAAGGTGTGCTTGCAGAAAGGGTGGCCATTTTAGCTCCAGTTGTCTCTTTAGCCTCAGCCATTAAGAAATAATCATACTTGAACTGTATGTAAATCTTTCTGGCTGAAGAGAATAAAGTTCGTCTAAACCAGACAGTTTTTGTGGAATTGGGCATGGTGTGGTCTGAAAGAGGATCAGGAAACTGATCTGAAATAACTCATTCAGGGATCCAATAGGGCGAACCCAAAGCGTACCAGTGTCTTGGGTGGATTTTGGTGCAAACAGCTTACGCCTATGCACTGAGAGTCTGGCGAGGGCCAAGGAAGTGCTAGTGTCTATTCCGGGTCCACAGTGCAAGCACTGCTGATGTCAATGCTTCAGGAATCGAGCTGCCTGATTGTGTCACTGTAGCAATTAGTTCTCTGGTTTTTTTACATACAATATGCATGTGGGGATGTTACCATTTATCTTTTTTTTTTTTCCCCTTGGGTTTTAGGTTTCACAGACCGTAGCAGTTCAATTCTACCCAACTACTATGCCATCTTCAAAACATAACTAAAAGGAACCATAAGTGCTGGTATTATTCACTTCCCTGTTACGTACAATGTAAATCTTCCGAACTGCCTTTTTAAAAAAAAAAAGTAGGAAAATAAATACAAAAAAAGGAAAATTGTATTTACATGTGATGGGTACTGCAGCAGCATCAGACCTGCTGGTTCAAGCTTCAATAACAGAAAATACCCCTGGTGGGAATCATGCCAAGACTCAGCATCCATGTGTAAGACTTTCCTGGCATGTGGATTTGCCATACACGTTCAAGCCCAGCTGCTGGTTCATCCATGTTGTCTTCAGGCACCCCTCATCCTGATAAGCCTCTGTCATCAACTCCAGCGAGCCCTGAGATGGTGTTCAGGGCATCACTGGCCTGGGTGAAGTCTCGAGAAGACCAGTACCTATGGCACTAAAGCACTTATACCAAACACTCCTTCCAGGCTGTGAGCACCTTATGAGGATGGTGAAGGAGCAAAACTACTCTACAGGCCAGCCCATTTGTGAATATGCCTGACTAGAAAGGCATTTCTTCCCCTGGAGAAGTTCATGGCCAGTCAATAGGCATTGTTGGCTCCCAAGCAGAAAAAGGCATCATCGGTAACGAACAGGACTCCCTGCTGAAGGCTGGTGCAGTTCTAGCAACTGTTTTGTTTTTCATCTGTTTCAAATATGATTTTCTAAACCCAGTTGTGAACCCATCAGCAGTAAGCGACAAGAATGTTGAGGACAAGCAAGCAAAACCCATCTCTTCATGGTCACTGCATGGCATTCACTCAGCTTGTAATTTGTTTTTACACCCAAGCCTCATGATTGTGGGAGCCGATGCGCGCCCAGCAGCAAGAAAGGCTGGGATTTCCGCCCGCTCTGCAGAGGGACACATGACAAGAGGAACTGGGGGTTCTATGAGGGATATCTATCCTCTCTGTATCGGGTGTTTGAAGAACTGATCCTAAAGTCATACTGAGAAAAGCATGACAGATTGTGTGACCTGGCCTAACAAAAGGAGATTGGTGCATTGGTATGGATGGTGGGACTTGTCACCAGTACCCACAGCTGAGGCGTAAGGACAGCTTACATTCAGAGATGTTCTGGTTTGGTTTTAATTTATTTTTATTATAGTGGTGTAACACACAAACTGACCAAGTAGAGCTCAGAGAGCTGGTCACTCTGGGCCTGGTTTACCTGCCAACTTAAGCGTGTGCTTAACACTAAGTGAGCACACAAACAGCCTCACTGCATTCAAGAACATGTCTGACAAGCTTAATTGAAGCTGAACACATGTAAGTGCTTTTCTGGACTTTGGCCAGCACCTCCCAGAATCAAGTCCTTAACTAGTCTAAGGCCAGCAAGCTGGGGCAAACATTGTCTAGGATTTGTTTCCAGCTCTAACAAGAAACTATTATGCCATGTTTTGGGCCACCGGCCCAAAGCACTATAGCAACATTGCTGTAAGAAGTTCCATATTATTACTTCAGGACACCTTTTTTCTTCCAGAATAGCTATTTCACTTTGACAGTTTGAACAGAGAGGCCAAAGTTTTTTACTACAGCGTTGTTATTTCTGTTACTATTATTTTTTCCTTTCTCACTGTCTTCCATGTGTCTGTCTACTCTTCTGTGCTCCCTCTCTACCTCCTCCAATGCCATGCTAACATTGCCCTTTGATTGTGGGCCGAGAAGCCTCTCATGCATGAGCATTTAACGGCCAACACTGCACAGTGCCAACACTCCTCTCAGGCCTTGGTCTCATTCCTCTGGCTGCAAGAGTAAAGCAAAAGGACCTGTGCGGAGCCCATGGAGTTGCTTTAGTATCCAGCCTGCCCAAACGCCACTGGCAGTGAGGTAACACACTCCACTTACTTACGCTTAGCGGTGGTACTCAATACCTCACAGATTTGCTCTCCATCAGAGACAAGTGAAAGCATTTCATCCTCATCTGCGGCCATCCTTGCACTGCTATGGATTGTTAGCTATTAAATAACAATTGGCTGTTGTAGGATGGAAGATGCTGCGAAGGAAAGTAAAAACCAGCTGGTTTCTGGTGCCTCGTTTTTGAGACAGCGTGCCTCTGATGCGATACGCTTCCCAGACGAGGGAATTATTTCCAAAGAACCACACAGAGTGATCCCTGTTATCACCAGCTCACAGTTGCTTTAGATACAAGTTCCCCAGTAGTGGAAGCCTTTCATGTGCAATGTTATCAGCTCAGTGCAGCAAGGACAAAGCACTTACGCACTAGCCTGGAGTACACTGCTTTGGGGTTATTTTCATGAAAAGCTGGGGTTCGTGTTTTTAAATTCATTCACATACACATGTGTGCATAACAAGACTGCATCACAGCTTTAAAAAGGGAAAATAAAGCTCAAGGCTTTTGACTATACACATATTGCATTAGGAAAGGGCTCTGAAACACAGGTGTTTTGAAGAGCAACAAGGCCTCATGTTCCCAGTATGGATCCCATACCTGCCCTGGCATCATTAGCTTAGAGGTTCAGCGTGAAAAGGAAGGGGACCTTCTAAGGAGCAGTGGTGACAGAAATCACAGGATGCAGTAGGCTGGTGGGAAGAACAGGTGAGATTTTTTTTTTTTTCTCCTCCATTTCATGATTAAGATGAAAAGGAAAGAGGTGGTGGTAGCAAACTGCTGCTGCCAGTCTGTTTTCAGTGCTAGAGTGCCCAGGGGAACGGGTAGTCTGTGGGCAACGTCACTCTGGGTACTGCCACTGTCCCCCATGGGCATGGACCTCAGCAGCACCCACACCAGCCAGTCTGGTGGCCTAAATAAACCCTTGGGCACTGGTTGAGGCACCCAACAGCCAAGTCCTGGGTGACATTCCCCAGCACCCTGCCTTCATCTGGAAGGTCCCTGCTGGCTGCTTAGCAAGTTGTTGCACTCTGCCTGCCTCAGGATTCACGCTGTCCCCACGGCAGCTACACCTGGCAATGCTTTTTGCTTTTTCTCTTTTTTCCTTTTTTTTTTTTTTAAAATGACATTAACTCCTGGCTGAGCAGACACCAGGTGGAAGAACTGCCATATTTCTCCTGAACTGCAAGCAGAGCTTATTACTGAAAAGGGAGGAGGAGAAGGAGGAGAAAGAAGCCATATAAAGTGTTCGGCACTGTAGTAAGCATCGCAGAACGGGCACTTCATCTGGTTTTAGCTGCAGTGGGTCTGGGTATTCTGCAAAGTTACCCTTTGGTGAGGTTGTTCTTCAACAACCTCTCAGTGCTTGAACACTGCAGCACATCCTCAGTTTGCACGCCCACCTCTGGCATCCATTGGAAGTTGCAAGCAGACTGGGGAACAGCTAGTTTGTTTGGGTTTTTTTTTTAAGTATGTTTTCTTCTTGTGTGAAAGCCATCTCTACCACGGTAAAGCAGTTGTGATTCTGTTGGGGGTGGGGAAAAACAAACCAAAACAAGTAGTCATGATTTCCCCCCTTTGAACCTGGATTACATGCAGGACGTAAAGACATTTCTGCAAAGACACTGTTAACACCACAGTTAAAACCAGTCATCCTCATTCATATTAGGAGAAGGATTTAATAGTAGTAATAAAGAAATATCAGGTTTAGAGAACGGAAAAAATCAACGCAGAACAAAAATGGCTATTCCAGTCATCCATCTCCAGGGCTGATAATGGACATAGAATATTCTAGACTCAAGGAAGAAAAACATTTTGGTTATAACCTACTGAATCCTGATGGGTTACTCACACTTAAAATGTGCAAGTATTGCGACATCTGTTCTACAGCCTATGGAAAAATGAACTGGAAACGGGGGGGTTGAGGAGGTGGCAGGGATTGGAAAAGAAATGCCAAAACATCTAGACGAAAGTTTTGATTGTTTGGAAAAAAGCAATGGTGAGGAATCACAATGGTGGCATCGCCCTCCGACCCACACCCTCGCCAGCAGCGGGCTGTTAGGGGCCTGGCAACGTATTTGTGACTAACAGGGAAGGTCAGCGTTGTGGCCCTTCCCCACTCTGCACCCCACTGGTTAGGTACTTGCCAGCTGAAGAAGTTTCAGGCTGCAGGTTCACTGGGACAGGGCTCAGGTGAGCTTTTCTGTCTAGACAATTCCTAGTGTGCACTCTAGACATTATCAGAAGAGAAGGAAGAGGGAAGACTAATATAATCAACTTTTAACTAGCTTACATTAACTGAAACTATTTCATGAGCCCATTCCACAAATATATTTCAGCCTAAGGCTTACAGGTAACCACAGCACTCTGTCATCACTAAACTCACCCTTCGTTACTTCTACAGAGTGCCATATGTACAGTGGAAACACTATAAACCAACAGAGGGGGAGCACCTCCAACATGCCTAGTGAAAGCTTGCACTCGTGAAGATAGGTGGAAACCCATAGTTATATGTGAACAGGGGCTCCCTAACTATGCCTGCAAATAAAATCACTTCTATAAATAGCCATGGGAGATGACTAGGCTAATAAAAAAAATCAGGAAAGAAAAAGGCGGACAAATGATTTTTCCCAGGTGTTCAGTCTGCTCAAGCTTGGAACAACTCTGTAAACAAAGAGGTGGTGATGGGCACATTACCTGCTCTCCCATGTGTCCCAGTTACTCCTACACCAGTTGCATTTTCCAGTTGATATCCAAGTGTATGTAAATAGTTTGTCTTTGTATAGGAGTGAGTGTGGTGGCTGTCAATCATGTGCTCTTCCAGTATTGTAATTTAACAGATTATGGCTGTATGAAAACTATGTAAATAACTAGGAAAAAATTAAACTGGATCTCTATGTCCTAGTTTTTGTACATACTGAAACTGCATGGTCTTTAAATTATTGTTTGTCTCTGATGTATGCAGTTTCTTAAAAAAATTCATTTAAAAAAAAAAGCATTCCTGTGCCTGTGTATTTTATCACCCCCTATCCCAGTGACTGATCATGTAACAAATGGACGCAGTCGAGGATACCAGCCCTCCTGCTCCCAGCCAGGCTCAGCACGGCAGCCCAGCAACTGCGGCGGCACAAGCACGTGCCTGCGGCGTGCCCACACCTCAGCTGGAGCAAAGCAGAAGAGCAAGACTTACCAGATCGATGGGGCGTTGTATCGGCTGAGCCACTAGTGCCATCTCTGTGAGCTGGTTCAGCAAAGGTGAGCAAAGGATAGATGCCTGGCACCTCAGCTGCTAAACATTTTCATCTTTTTTTTTGTTGTTGTTTTTTTAACTTTCTTTTCCCTGAGTAGCTTCAGTAGTTGCACAGCATTTCAGGTTGTCACAAGCTGCAGCCTCTGTGTAGTGAAAAGGGGAGGAAAAACTTTCTTCACAAGAATAAGCACATACCTTCAAACAGTCTCACTAGCCTTCTGCAGAAAGTACAGAAGGTAACAAACAGCTCTGCTTAGGCTTAGTTTTCATAACTGATGGTGCAAAAATTCTGACCCCAGAGAGACAACTGGCACGCAGCATCCTCGCTGTAACTGGCAGGTGGGAGCAGCTCCCCCTCCCCGGTGCACACAGAGCCTTCCAAGTGCACAAAAATGAAGGGTCCGTATATTTTAATTGACCAAATTCTGCTCCTTTCCCTTGCTGATACAGAGATACAACACAATCACAACTCTGGTACTGGCCCTTTTTGTTCATTTCCATTTGGGTAGGTTTTCACTGACCTCCTTACAATCCTTGTTTGTGTGTTTGTATGTATTTCCATTCTGGCAGCCAACAAGTTGGTAGCTATCCAGTGAGGTTTGGATAAATAAATGAAGTAAAAAAATAAAAATCCTAGTTTTTGACTAAAGATCCCCTTCCCTCACAACTAGCTATGGCTTCCTTTAGCAGCATTATATAGTGTTCTGGTGACATCCAGTAATTTCTATGCGTTAAAACAAAAAATGTTGGTGAGGAATACTTTGTACAGGGACTGTTAGAACACAGCCCCATCTCTTGCACTGAGACCCCTACACAAGGGCTGTGTTTTTATGTTTTAACTGAAGCATTGCATAAAACTGGTCTAAGGAATGAGACGTCTGTAACATCAGTAAATTACTAACAATCAAATTGCAATCTAATGCCATCTTTAGGCAGGAAAGAAAGAGAAGGTCGGGGGGGGAAATCAATTCTTCATTAAACAGGCAGCTCTCGGTGACCAGCTCAGCAATAGCATTTGTGCTACTTTTACCAGCTGCTTCAAACTGCCCCAGAAAAGCTTCAGCAAGTAGCCCCACAGGAACAACCGGCAGCTGGGCGCACCCTGCAGTCACTCTCTTGCAGCATTCCCTGCTAACGGGACATAAGATACAACCACACATTTTAACACCTATTTGATGAGCATCTACATTTTACATGCACGGATACGTTAGCCCTGAGAGGCAGGAGATAAGACATATCTGTTTAGCAACCATTTTACAATATAAAAGCTCGATCCATACACACATCCATGTGCACACACGCCCAAGAGCTCATCTTCAGTCCACAATAAAGGCCACAAGGCATCTAATTTGGCGGGGGGAAGGAAGAGGGAAGCATGCTGAGCCCACTGAGCAAATCCTGTGAAGGCACTGGAAGCCCTGTGCTGCCAGACAGGAGGCCAGCAGAGCACTCACTGGGCAGTGTGCGTGCACAGACACACATGCACAATCACGCTCTGCTGCTTAGCACTGCCCGGCTAAGAGCTCAGTGCTTGCAGCGTAGGTATGGGGTGAGATTGCTTTGCCATCATCTTCCTCACCCCCATTTCTCCCCTTCGTGGGACAAAGAGGCCACCCTACACCTGAGCAGTGTGAGCATTGTGTGTGTGGACATCAGAAGCATTCAGTAAGGAGCTGTCAGGGCAAGATGCAGATGGTGCAACCACCCTACATCCATACTGGCAACCGTTGCCTCCAAGTTTGCTTACAGAAATTCTGCCCTGAGTGGCAGAATGAATAAAAGCTTGGCCTTTCAGTAAATTTGTGCTGCATGGTTAGGAGCTCTTGGTGTTTAGAAAGACATCATCTTCAAGTGAAGTTGTCCCAGGCATCCCACGGGGCGATGAAAGTTGATCTCCTATCCACCGAAACCTGCTCTGTGTCACTGTTACTTCATCAGCCTCTGAACTACTGTATTTCAGCCACTTTAGTCTCCATCTCTCCTGTTTTTCTTTCCACACTCTCAGGCCCCTTACTAGAGTTCAAATCACTCATCGTTTTTCATCATCCTCTGACATCTGCCATTACTTTTCTTATCTGGAGCCAGCTGGAAAAGAACTGGTGCATGCAACATGGGAGAGCAGAGATGTGTGGCATTGCTCTGAACCCCTCTGGAGAGGAAGTACTGCTTGAGGGGAGAACTGGACTAAATTAAGCTTATTTTTCTTGCTTGCAAAGCCCATGAAGATATTTGGCAGGGAGTAACTTGAAGGGGGAGTTTTCACTCTCTGAAGTGAATGCTTCGGTGTTGTTTCTATTGTCTCTGGGGAAAAAAAGAAAAAAAAAACCACTCTTAGCAGCTAGTTCTGTATGAATAAACAAGCATGCAGCAAGCAGTTATGCACTCAGTCAATGAGAAATAATGGAAATAAAGACAAAATACCTCATTTTCAAGCTTCTTAGGAAAAATGACCACCAGACAACTTGTTACCACACTCCTCCTGAACGACACAGAGCTAACAGAAAACAAATAGCAAAGGTAATCCCTTCCCCGCGTTACTTAGCCAGGGATTTCAATAGGAGGCTCAACTACGTGCAACTTCAAAACAACCTGTGTAAGGAACTAGCAGTCCATAGTAGATAAACGGCCAAACCTGGACTGCCCACTAAAAGTGCCTAGCTGGACTCCACAGCTATTGCGGTGGTTGAGTTCAAGAGGTCAGAGGGCAACTGTTAGCCATGTATGCCAAACTCCAGGCTGATGACAATCACTGGAGGCGCAGACCAAGGCTTCCAAAATGGCAGACTGTGCTCTAGGTTACAACTTTAAAGGTATCTTATCTCAGTCTCACCCTGATCATCACATGCTGGGGACAGTGAAAGGTCACATTTTGCTGTTCTCCTACAAGTTCTCCTGTACTTGGGAAGTAGGTCTCTGAGCTGAAGTACTATGTTCAAACTAAGGAGACATCACCAAAAAGTAACTGAGCATATGTTAGCCAGATTCATACTTCCAGTCTTTTGGGAACTCAGTTAAGTTTTCTGCATAAACTGCATCTCTCATAAATCCTAGGTGAAAGCTTGGAAATGGATCCATTAAGATACACACAAATGTCCCTTACCAGCTCAGTGAAAGAAGCATGGAGTTAAGCCACTATCTGTTCTCTAGAGAGCTCCCCTCCTTCAGCATAGCCCCAAATAAATAATGCGCTCCATTAAAGAAACATTCCTTTCTTTGTACATGACACTGAAAAAGCTGCACACTAACTTCAGCTGACATTGAAGTGGAGCAGCATTTGAGGATCCATCCCACATACACTAAAATGTTTAAGTAAAACTACTGTTGCTCATGTGGAAACATGAAGACTTCTATTGTGAGGGTGGCTGAGCACTGACACAGGTTGCCCAGGGAGGTGGTAGAGTCTCTCCTTGGAGACATTCAAAAGGCATCTGGACACAGTCCTGGTCAACTGGCGCTAGGCAGCCTTGCTTGAGCACCTATTGATGGAGAAAGGCTTTTTTAAAATTAAAAACTAAACAAAAAAAACAACATTTGGAGCCAGTAGTCAAACAGTGATTGGAGGAACACTTACTGGCAAGTCTGCAAGCTGTAACACTAACTGGCACTTTTAATCCCGATTCAGTGCATCTCTCTTCTCAGAATATGACTTACTGATTCCCCTTCAGGACTGAAACTGCTCACCACCTTCAGTGTCATCAGGTCTTGTTTTTTTAATGACTAAGTAATCTGCCATGTGAAGCCCTGAATAATGTATAAGTAACTTTGGGGTTTTTGTGAATAAGCTGTGCGGCCTGAGGGAAAAATGTTCAAATGGGTAATCTCTCAGACTGTACCCATGGCCATTATTTGAAAAACTTGTGCCTTGCATTCACAGAACGCTCTTTCCTACCCGCCTTACCCAGCTCTCATGCCTACATTAGGAAAACAAGCTCCTATCTGAAGTGAACTAAACAGATTACACTACAATGCAGACACAGCAATGCCTTTCAAAGCAGACACAAACAAGCTTTTTCTGAACTGGGTAAACTCAGGCATTTCAGGAACACTAACAGCAGCATCTCAGAATGCAGCATAGATCATTCACCAAGGTTTTTATATGTAACCTGAACTGAGCTACAAGCTTCCCCAGTTAATGTGTTGGAAGGCAAACCTGACCTAGTTTAAAACAAAAGTTAAGTTTCTCAAGCATTTCAAGGCTGCACAAGCTAAACACACTCTTTCAAGTGCAATGAGTATACTTGGCACTTCACATACTAAGCATCAATTTGAGTCAAATAACAGCTGAGCAACACATTTTTAGATACAATTCCCTGGCCTGTGCAAGATGTAAAATTCTATTTTTACATCTTTACATGAAAAAGATCAGCTCCCCAGCAAACGTCTATCTATGGCTAGTCACTCTACTTCTACTTACATCATGAATTACATTTCTGTATTAGATTTATCTTGAAATATAAACCAAACAAGAATCAAATTACAACACCTTTGAGCCAAGCATTCAACAGAGGCATTGTTTATTACCAGCCCATAATTCTGAATTATATGGACTCGTCCCACTGATTTGCTCCATACCTGCCCAAAGTTACATTTTAGGATAGGACAGATCCACCTTTCTAGAGCATCTTCCATGAAGAACAAAGAAAGAGGTACAGCCATAGAAAGCTTGCTGACAGATAAAAAGAAAGCGTTTTAAGACACTTCAGAAAAGCCTGTCACCCCAGTCATAGCGATGTCCTCTACCTCAAGCTTGTGATGCCTCTTCCAGAACATTTACCTGAAAGTGTACAGTATTAATAGAGTACATTCACATTTCTAGCAAAGGCATGCTTGTTCACCAGAGTTCCAGCAGACTAACATTCAGTAAATTCACCTTAAAAACACCTCCAAGTAGTAACTACTTATATCAAGCATAAGCTGGCATAAAAACACGTTTTTAAATTACAAGTAAGTCTATTTACCTTGCTTCAAGAGTTAGATTTACCTCCCCAAAAGCAAGAGACCACACTGTGCATTCATAATACTGTAGCTGGCTGGCCAAGAAACACTCTGGACATGATCACACCACCACTAGGTATCTTCATTCCATCTGTATTTATTGAAAAACATTTACATATTGATCACTATGCTATTAACTGCTTTAATAGCATCTTTACATACAAGAGATGATGAAGAACATCACACTAGCATGTGGGAAGAGTGGTAAAATGTCTTTCCAAATGTCCTCCTTTTTCCCCCAAGCTTTCATAAGCAGAGAAAGTTCTCAGACTGAGTGTGCAGGAGTCCCACAGTGTGTGCGCCACAGATCAACAGCTTTGCTGACAATAGCGTCAGTGTTATCTTGAGGAATCTACAAAAGATCAGAGGCAAGATGCCTTGTCAGAGTACTTAATTTGGACAGTTTTATTTAAAATAAAGATTTCAGATTTCCAGTTCAGATTTTATCTCTTTATAAAAAACAAAAATGAAACTAGAATCCCACCTCCCTGCCCTACCATTCCACCATCCCTCAGTCCTACACACACCATATTACCTCCAGGTTTTAGACAGAAAGCTTTTCTTTACAAAACAGTATGACGACCACCCAGGCATCTCACACTTCACACATCCCTAACCTGACATCAGGCAGAACTTACAGTGCCCACCCCTGACCACAAATGTATCTAACCTAACTAACCTAGGTTACATGGGATCCTCTAACCTTGCTGCGATGCTCGTTACTATTCATAGAAGGAAACTTCAGGGTCAGGTTAATGATCCCATCCTTACGTCAAGAGAAAATGTACCTTGAGTCTATAGATTCACACTTGGGCAAGGAGCAAAAAAGGTGGCTGAAACCAACCCTGTAAGGAGCTTCCAGAAAAATTAACCTAACCTCACCTGCACTTACTTTCACAGAAAACCCCTTTAGTATCACAAGGAATATTGTCAAATCTGTACAAATGTAGATAACACATTTCCCAAAGCCTAAAAATCATTTCATTCTATGAAAGTCTTACTTCCTGACAGAAAAAATTATTATTGTCGTCCCTGCGCATTCTCCCTTCACCTTGGTACTACTACACTGTTCTCAGTAAGTAATGTAATAGGATCGTATGGTATGTTTGCAACAGGCAAATGACTTTAAGGCTGAAACACACTTTTTATAAACCATAGAAGGTAATGCAAAGCACAATAGAGTACTTACATTTTCCAAAAACTGTGTGATCTTTGCTGCAGTATTCAGTGCTAGTATCTTCATTTTAAAGGTTAATAATATCTCCACAGCAACAAAAACGAGAATCTTGCAGGACCCACTAATAACTTTGTCCCAAACTCTAGAAAAAAATGAAAAGGAATCACTAAACATTGTTGTAGTACTTACCTGCTTATTTTATCTGATAGAACAGTCTTCGTACAATCACCTTTTTCCAGATTATTTTTCTGGATAACAGCAATGTACAGAATTATTCAGGTCAGGGTAAATAAAAGACATTTTATCAACACCTAAATCTGTACAGAGCAGAGTGATGGCAAGCAGTAATGTATTGATATGGTGTGTTCTTGTTTAGAAATGCAGCTGTTTGCAAGCTCAAATGGAAAAAGCAAATCTTGTTTTAATAGTCTGAACTGTGACAACTATTCGACAGAGTATGGTAAAGGTGAGAATTTTTCCTAGTGCAAGAAAGGAAACAAACTTTATTAACATGCCTAATAAAGACAGTTCAGTTCTTCAAACAGTTAAGTAGCTGAAAATTCAAAAGGATGTAATACTGAACTATTACATCTCAAGAAGCTAAATATTCCAGGTCACTGCTGTATGAGATACCAATATGATATATCAGCAGGATGTAATCCATGACATTTAATTTAAAACACAAGGAACAACTATTAAGACTTTCAACCTATCCCACTGTGCACAGGCTCTCTCAGAATTACCTAGGCACTCCTACTACTTGTATGAAACTGTACCTGGACCTCACAGTTTTAACAAAGCCTGAAGGGCAGAAGTCCAAAGGCTGCAAGTACTTTAACAACAGAACTTTGACGAATATTAAAAGAGATCCATACTACTAAAACAGTCTGCAACAATCTGAAATCATCCTTCAGCCAGCAGCTCTATCTCAGGCCTAACTCAACAGACTGGGGATGAAAGATTATCCAAAACCAGTGTGAAACCATCTGTCAGATGGCAGCTTTTATGGGCTTGCATTATTTTTAGGTCTTGAATTTTAAAAGCTGTGTCAGAAAAACTTTGAGGATTACTGTTCTTGCTCCTCCTGGGCATTCGTTAAAAGTGTTTCTCCTTCCAAATAAAAACATGGGGGACAAAGATTACATACTATCCTCCATCATCTCTGAATACAGTAACAGTAACTGGAAAATATCTTCTGCAGCCCACCTATAAACTTGGATCTATGGGTATGCTTCTTCCAAAGACAATTTTTATATGACCTTATCTCTCAGAACTTGCCCTCGAGCCAGGACTGCCAGGAGAACACAGCATAGGTGTAACATGAACTTTGACAGCTGAATTGAAGAGTAGGTATCACACCTTTGAACAAGAAGAAGTTAAGAAGTCAGAGTCCAACAAAGAGCCATGAAGATGATGAAGGGACTGGAGCATCTCTCCTATGAGGAAAGGCTGACAGAGCTGGGGCTGTTCAGCCTGGAGAAGAGTAAGCTCCAGTGGGGGGGTCTCACCAATGTATGTAAGTACCTGAAGTGAGGGGGCAAAGGGGACAGAGCCAGGCTGTTTTCAGTGGTGCCCAGTAACAGAATCAGAGGCAACGGACACAAACTGAAACACAGGAGGTTCTCTCTGAACATCAGGAAATACTTTTTCACTGTGAGAGTGACTGAACACAGGCCCAGGTTGCCCAGAAAGGCGGTAGAGTCTCCCTCCTTGGAGATATTCAAAAGCCATCTGGACATGGTCCTGAGCAACCAGCTCTAAGTGGTCCTGCTTGAGCAGAGGGATTGGTAGGACCAGATGACCTCCAGACGTCCCTGCCAAACTCAACCTTTCTGTGATTCTTTGTGAAAAGCTTTTATAACTCCTAATGTGGAACGGTTGCTGCTGTTACACAGTGCTTATTTTTCACACTGCAATTCAAGTCAGTTCTTTGGTATTTTCTATTCACATAACTGTTTTGACACTATTTTCACAACCCATCCATTCACAAAAAAATTCAGAACAGAACTTAACTTATACAGAAGAAATGAGGAAAAGAAGATGTAAAATCCTCAGAATTAGTCTTAAAAAAGAAGGAAACAAAAAACCCCACATGTGCAGATAGGAAAAGAGGCACTGCCAATGACTTTCCCCTTTGCAATTTAGTGTTAATTCCCTGTCTCGCTATGATTAAAAATTAATATAATTCCCATATGGGCAGGAACAATAAATAATCCAAGATGAAAATCTTACTGCTTCCTTTGTGGTTCAAGCATTCCAGGACAAACGATCACTGTAAATATCACTCTGATGTTGAAGTCAGGTCTAGAAGATTTAAGCAAGACTATGAGAAAACCAAGCAAGGCTATGTGAGACCACATTCCTGCTCCTCACTGTACAGGTCATCCCTGTTTATTTCTAGTACATTTTCCTTCACAAACATACCTGTTTAGAAGCCAAGAACAGCTCCCCATGTGTTTCATGGGGATCAGAACTGTAACTATAAATGACAATACCAAGAACAGCAGACCTCAAAAACAGGAAAGAATTTTTAAAGTTCATATTAAAGCTCATGTTAATTTGTATACAACCTTACTAATCTGAATATAAAATACCCAGCTGCCTTTCATTATTTTGTTTCCAAGTCTCCTGACTTCAATCTCCATAATTATATTACAGTAGGTTACATTTCATGCTCAGAAAAGTTTTCCTGCATTATTTAGCTTAATTCCAGAACAAATGTTTTAACAACGGCAAAACAGATGCACTATCTAAATCACCAGTGTCTAACAAATTTTGGAAGAGGGTGCATAGCAAAGTGGATGAGATGTCAGCACTAACCAGCTGTGTCTACTGCAGTATTTTTCCCCTTAACATTTCCAGTTATTGTTACTCTCAATGCAACTCCACCAGCAACAGCGATAGGGGAATGACTGTGTGACACTGTGATAAGCAGACCAGCGGTCAGCACCTTTGCTATATGAGTAGAGCCAGGAATAGCAGCGTAAACTGTGTCAGAAAAGTGTTTACCACAGCAGTTTCTAGGAAACATGTATTTTCATTATTCTATTCTAATATAGCAGCCTCTATACATTGTATCTCTATTGCTGATAATGTATGTATTCTACTTTCACTTTTTAAATGACAGCAAACACTCAAGATCAAGTATACTGTCAGAGATGGCAACCTGTTACCCATTTTTTGATACTCCTAGAGATGCAAAAATGTAACAGAAATGTCAGGCAACCATGCCTATAGCCCCACTCAGGAATGCTGAAAGAGAAAGTATACACTAAATTTATTATGGTTTTTGTGACTATCATCCTCTGTGAAATATAACAGTATTCAATTAACCACAGGAGCACTCTTGTAAGTATTTCTTGAACAGTGAGATAGTAGTAACAACCACAAGGAAAAATAAAAAGAAACAGGAAGCTATGAAGGTAAAGAGCATGTCAAGGATTATGCAAATGAAGCCATTTCACCAAGCTTTTCCTGTAGATAGGATACAACTTACTCCGTATGTGAAGGCACCGCATTCTCAAGGCAGTTTCTGAGATTCCTCAACTACTACAGTGCAGTAGTATACAAAAAGCATCGCAGCATTGCTGCTCTCCTTTTTCTGAAATATTATCATTAATCTCAAAGCTTTTCCCCCTAGGCTGCAGGGTAAGAAAACTCAACCACATTCCCTGGTTCTGGACCTCCAGTCAGCCAGGCAGGAGGTGTTTAAAAAGAAGTGGTGTCCTTCCAATGGTAACTGGGCACAGAGGGACATGATGAGGCTCATACAAGTCTCATCCTGATGTTTTGTCATGATCTTGTGCCCTCTGTCTCCAGAGCTGGGAAGCAGCTCAATTATTTAGACAATGGCAAACAGACTTAAGTTTCTCTATAGTAGTAGCCCACATGCACATTCTTATGCCCTTCCACTCCATAGCAAATTTAAGGCATTTTTCATATTTATGTTCCATCTACTAACAAACTACTTATATTTTTACCACTAGATGTAATTTATGCAGGACACATAAGCAGGATCACAGATGTAAAACCACAGAAGCCATATATTAATACATGAGGTAGTGCCAATTTGAAAGGCAGTCATAAGATTTCAGGAAAACTATCAAATACTTTGCCACAAACAAGTTACCAAAGGCTAATAACCTAGCCCCATCAGCTATCACGGCAGAATACAAACATTAGTCAGGGGCAGGATATGTGATTGGCAACATTAAGCCATAAAAAATGTCTGGCTTATTCACAATTATATCTGCAAAGCTGCACTACTTCTGTTGTAGCTGGATCATCTGGGGTGACAGTGGTGGAATAAGCCAAAGTGCCATTTTGCCTGCAGAGCTGCAGCCACAAATGGCACACCGAGCTTTAACAGCAGGGATCTCCGGCTGGGGGCCCACACAGCACCATTTGAAAGCTCTCCATGCATGGGGCTTACTGAACAGATGCCCAGATACGCTGTTGCAGGATCTGTGCAAATAGGATAAATGGTGAGTATAAAAACAAAGGTGTGATCCAGTTCCCTCCCTGTTTCAGAGACGAGTAAGCCTTTCTACCCCTCTCGAGCCTGTGCCACTGGCTGGTTCATTTTCCAGGAAGCACCCTGTCTATACTCCAGATAGGATACAGAGCCCTGAGGACACAAGTGCCTTCAAAAGGGCCAGTCTGCTCCTCTCTTTTACCAATGTGGCACCTTTAAGAAGTTTGTTAAGAAGCTTGTCGCATAATATGTCAAGTGTATTAGGGGAAGCAAAGTCACTGCGTAAGCTCAAAGGAAAATTTTCTACATGAAACCTGTCCATATACTTTTTCCAAGCCCATTTAAATTAAACTGATGCATAAGTTTTACCTATAACTCAAAGAAGTATGCTATAAAACAGTATTTATACTGAATGACAATGCCTGTCAGGAGTAAAACTGGTATTATGCAACTTCATTTCACCATTATTGGATAAAATTTCTGCATAGCATATACAAATCTTGTACATCTTAGAGAAAAAAAGAACACCATGACATTTAGATTTAGCTGCCTGGCAGAGAAGACTACAATTTATAGACAGCAAGCAACATCTCTAACAAATACAGTGCTAAATCCTAAGTTAAATTAAATCATAAAAGACTGAGCCCAGATCATCTCTCTACTTGACAAAAAGTAAGTAAAACTCACAGGAGGATTGGAGACCTGTTTTCAATTCTCAGCAGTTCCAACACTGCCATTTGGACACATTTCAGATAAGCATTCGGACTTCCACATTCTAATCCAAACTGAATCTCCAAGCATTAATTAAGTTCATCTGTCACATGCTACCCATGAAGTATGTTATTTCCTTAGCAAATGAGGCCATTATGATTACAACTGAATAATGCAGAAACCTAAACTGGCAAGAAAAAGAGCACTTTTATCATATTCCCACAAGAATTATTGGGAAAAGGGATTGCTATGTCATCAGAAGTACCAACACTGAAATTTGTTTTTACTCCAGTGATACAAAAAAGCCAATATTTTGACCCTTTCCATAGCAAAAAAAAAAAGTATTTAAAAAATTTCAGGTCAGCAAAATTTTCTATTTCAGTATGGCAAAACTGCCTATTAGAATGCTGAACAGTACGCTAACTAGACAAAATATTTTATATAAATTAACTGATTCAAAATGGTAGAAGTTTGAAACCAAAGATTCTGACGATGAAATATGAAATCAAAATTCTTCATCTAGATTTTTCTTTTACATTATCAAGACAACACAGCTCCATAAAATGTTCCAGTTTCAACAGAAATTTTAAAAAACCCTGACTCTTCCAATAGCAAAACTGCTCTGATGCAAATTCCTTTCAGGTCTAGTCCTCTGCCATAAGACCTAGTTGCAAAATTAAATCACATAAGCTCTAAATGAAAGTATCTCCTAGAAGACATGCAAAGAAGTTCCTAATGCAGTAGTTTGCAAGGGCTATTTCAGATCACAGAAGCCTACAGAAAAAAAGGCCTGCCAGTCTCAGCAAGTCACAGGTAGAGCAGTCACTTCTACTGACAGTAGTTTAAGTTAAGGCACTAAGTTTCATACAGAGAAAGGAGAATGAAACAAGGTCAATCATTATCTGCTGAAAGTAACCTACAAATGCAGATGTAAATTAGAGACGCAGGGAAACCATATGTGTTCAATTGCTTTTATGTAAGGGTGTAACAACATTTTATACATGCTTACATAATTTCTGTAGACATAAAAGTAGTAAAAGCTTTTAACTACCACATCATGCACAACTACAGAGAGATTACTATTTTGGAGCCTTACAGGTGCTTGATGAGAAGAACTTGCCATGTAACAATTACCGTGCTGCACACAGTGTAAGATCTAACGGTCTACTACCAAATCCTTCAGTTTTGGTTCAAAATTTTTTTTTCTCTCACAGATATTCCTTGCCAACAGCAAAACACACAGAACCTCAAAGACCATGGTACAACAATACTGGAGAGCATGATTTCTAATCTTATAGCTTGTTCCCTAAAACACCCTTGTTTTCATAACGGGCAAATAAAACATTTTTAAAAACAGCTGTTTCCCACTTTCCTTCATGCAACGTGAAGTCCCAGATAAACAAGCAAGATTGCATTCACTATTCAGATTATGAACAACTTTACCGCCATAAAGCATTTTCTACAGAGCATTTTACAAAGCGCTCTGTTTCCACACTAGGTTCCTATACTTGCCACTCAAGTCCTGGAGGTGCTGGAGTAAAACCTCTCTTGAACATAGTTACTTCTCCAAGTTTTCAGGCAGCTGAAAATGAAACCATTGTTTAGTCTGTGCCACCTCCTGCTCAGCTATTAGAAGCTCTTGTTAATGCAGAAAGGATATGCTTCTCTACATCTAGCTTGAATTTTCTGCTTTCCAAGAGTTCTCAGGCAGCAGAACTACAGAAATCATAGAAGCTTAATTTCAAAAGCCCTTCAGTGAAGTGCCGTGCACAAGAAATTTCCCCTTTTAAAATGTGGACAACCTATTTTTAATTGTCGAATCCTGATAGAAGGCACTATTTCATTAATTCTGTAATAGTCAACGTGCCCTAGTACTTTTTAAAATAACCATTCTGTCATAGTTTAACCTCAGCCAGCAACTAAGCACCACACAGCCACTCACTCACTCCCCCAGCCCCACCCCAGTGGGATGAGAGAAGAATTGGAAGGGTAAAAGAGAGAAAGAAACTCATAGGTTGAGATAAAAACAGTTTAATAATTAAAAAGAAATAATATTTTTTTAACAATTTAAGGAAAATAGGAGAAAAAATAACAAAGAGAGAGGAAAACACAGCCCAAGAAAGACGAGTGATGCAAATGAAAACAATTGCTCACCACCAAACGATGCCCAGCGAGTCCCCAGTCAGTGCCCCCCATGCCATCCTCCACCCAGTTTTATTGCTGAACATGACATCATACGGTACGGAATATCCCTTTGGTCAGCTGTCCCAGCTGCGCCCCTCCCAACGTTTTGTGCACGTCCAACCTACTCGCCAGTGGGGCGGTGTGAGGAGCAGAAAAGGCCTTGACTCTGTGTAAGCACTGCTCAGCAGTAACTAAAACATCCCTATGTTATCAACACTATTTTCAGCACAGATCCAAAACATAGCCTCATACAAGCTACTATGAAGACATTTAACTCCATCCCAACCAAAACCAGTACACATTCCTAAAAATTTTTTCATCTAATGGTAATGGAAAGATTTTGGTTAAAAAGCCTGAAAACCAACTACCATTCAGCTATCTATCACTAAGAGGGGATTTGGAGTTTTAAATCCTAGGAGGCATTAAGTGTCTAACAGAATCAGCCATGATATTTAACTCCATTCTTTTTTAATTTAAGTATGAGAAATGATCACACAGAGATTAACTTGTGTGAGTAACAAGTGGAATCAAATCCAATTTTGTCATTTCCAAGTCAACAATAAAGTTAACTTCATAATCTTACAAACAAAATAAGGAAAGGTCTTTGCCTGCTAGTGTTGACACAAAGCTAAAACTACTATATAGTTACAAACAGAAAGAAACAAAGAGAACTTGCCTCTGTAAACTGGACTCGGGCAAACAGCCTGCAAAACACTTTTTAAACCATAGATCGTAAGGGAGTTTACTCATTGCAGCACATGCTTTCAGATGCATCAGGAGTCTGTTATCTTCAATGTTCAAATACTGCTCCAAAATTTTTGGCTGAGAAAGGAATTGGAAAATTTTAGATAATTCACATCATAGTACCCTCCATAGTTAACACTTGCTAAAAGACAAGAAACGTCTTAAAAATCCAATCAGCATAAAATAACGTGTTAAAATAATGAACTTGCATTGTTTTAACTAAAAGCATCAGGTTCCAAACCACAAGCATTGCTGATTTTTGCAATTAGCTAATTACATACTTAACTAAACAAACCACCTCAGGTTCCTTAAATTGCTGACCACTAGCAGAACTTCCAAAATATGCAGTATTCCGTAATGCAAGAAGGTGTTTGAGAGCTTAAGATAATGTATAGATTAAACATGCACTAATTACTGCTACCTTCACAGGTAAAATTGAGTTTCATTCACCTCAAATCTAACTGCCTTAGCACATGTCAAAAAAAAAAAAAAAAAATCTACACACAATGCAGCAAAACCCAGAAAATCAACTCTGAGAGTAAATCCCTGTGCAACATATTAAAAGCTGGACACTGATTTCGTGTTTAAAAATCCAAAGCATTTAGAAGCATAAAGGTGTGGATATCCACATAAAAACATGGATAATTCTCATTTTGTTTAAATTCTAATGTAAGACAATACAATTTTTCATTAATTCAGGAGTATCTTTATGCTTTTTGTCATAATTAGGTAAACAGATAATGACTTCAGCTGTTGAAAGGAGAAAACACTTCCTTTGTCCATATTCTAACATCCAGAGTCTCGGTACAATGTTTGTATTAAAAACAAAAAACTTAAGGAGGGAGACACTTGGCAGTCTCTATGTAGTAAGAACACATACTTCATTTTAAAATGCTCCTCTGTCCTTTGAAAGGAATTACAGCAATCACTATCGTTGAATGTATCACCTGCAGCAACAGGAGGTACGTTTAAAAAGTATTTCTTAGTGCCAAAAGAATAACCAACAAAGGATGTGCATAATTTTCTGCAACGAATTTTCATTCAGTGATTGCTAGTACACAGGTACTCCGATACTTTTATTTCGGTGGATATTGTTAACTAAAAGTTTCTTATCTGTTAAGACTATTTCAAGAAAAGCTTTTGTAATTTTTATAGATATGCATTTTCTTTAAAATCAAAAATCATCCAATGAGCAGCATATGGATGCCAGAGATGCAGCCTAAAAAGTAGCAGACATACATCAAGATGTTCTTAACTTTGTGACATTTCTAACTGTTTAAAATAAAGAAAATTCTTAAGTGACCAATTTGTAAAAAATATAATTCAACTAGATACAGTGTAAGCTTTACCTAACCTAAAAATAAAATAAGATGTAATTGAAAACTACCATGTAGCAAGCACACACAACTTCTAATGTTATCAGTTGGTGGAACAGAATCCAAGGGTGCCACCTCTGACGCTCCAGCTGTCTCCATATATTAATGCTTTACATGACTGTCTCTCCTCACAAAAAGAAAAAAAAAGTGTTTTTTCCTTACTAATTGTTGTAATGAATCTTTGTGCTTGCTGTTCAGCTGATTCACAAAGCAACTGACGAGCCAGTAGCATTCTATAGGATCCTCCACCATTTCCTCCATTGCTTTAGCAATAGCAAGAAACACTTCATCTTCAGGTTCCTGGAAAACAAAGCCAAAAAAGTGAACCACACAGAGTAGTAGTTCACTACTACTACTACTACAAGTATTGGACTATCTGATTTAAATTAGTCTTATAATCTTTTTCCCTGATATTTTGGAAAACAAACTGGAATCAACATACACAAAGAGCTGTTCTGACATTCATAAATAAAACATCAGGCAGCAGCTGCATTATAGTTAAAGCAGAACAAGTAAGGCTTGTCTTGTTTTTAAAATCAAAACATACAACAGGAGTTTGGAACAACTCTGATTAAAAGCTCTCAAATGTTCTCAAATGAGATATTACATCATAACAAGGTAGCAACAATCCTACTGCTATGCCCCACATTTTTATACTGCATAGCAGCGGAATTTTTCATCCTATTCCTTGCTAAGGGCCAAACAGGCCCCTCAAACACCTTTGCCATGGATGTTACAGTTATTGGAAAAAATAATGCAGCCACAAGCCATATGCCTCCCTTCAACATGCGAAGAAACACTTGGTTTGAGATAAACATCTTTCTAGAGACAAAAAAATACCTCTTCCAGGTGACAAGTATCTTATTCCCCACAATACCTGACCAAAAGCATGTGATAGGCATGCCATCATCTTTTCTCCTGAGGATATACTTTCCTAACAGAAGTATCAGCATGCCTAAACCACAGTATGGTATGGTACGATACGACTGCACACAAGGGAGATGCAGGCAAACTAATGCCAACGGCTAGCTCAGGAAGCATCTAAACTGAGAAAGATGCACAAAGGAAAGGCTGTTTATTTGCCCTGTTTATTACAGTCTTCCTTACACAAGCAGTACTGACTACATTAGGAAGCAGGGTAACAAGCCAGGTATGTATCCACAGTCTGATCTACAGTAACCATCATCAGCAGTAAGCTATGGTATCACAAGCTTTTGCACAGATTACAACTCGTGCAAAACACAATACTACTGGGATATGCCCCAGTAGTAGACAGCCAGCTGCAATACACACATATCCCTGCATAAACTCTCTGCTTTCAGCACAAAACATATTTAGCAGACTTTTGTGATTTGTGACTGAAACATTTCAAAATATTTAGAACAATCCAACATCATCTTTATACTCCCACTGCCTCCACAATAAAACATCTGCATTATCACCAAGCAGTAACCTCTTAAAAGTTTAAGGGGACACAGTGCACTGAAAACAGGCTGGCATAAAGAGAATAGATGCTTTCTGCAGCAAAACAAACATAAGTTACAGGACTAATAGCTGTGGATCTGCTTAACACATTCTCTGTGAAACCCCATCACAGTACTGAGAACAGCTAGTGCTCTGGGATGCACTGACAAAATACTTGTTGGGTTGATGGTTGGATTTGATGATCTTAAAGGTCTTTTCCAACCTTAAAGATTCTGTGATTCTGTGAAAGCAATACTGCTCTACAAGGGATGAATTTTCAGCCCACTGAGTCACAAGCCAAGATCAAGGAAATTTCTCTACAGGCAGCTTGCAGGGTAGGATCGCCACGTTTCTAGGCAATGTTAAAGGCACAACAACTCTCCCTCCTCTGACAAGAGAATGCTGTATACAATCCTCCAGTCCAAAATATAACTGAATTTTCCATGTTAACTTCAACTCTTTAAGTTCCTATGTCACATTTGTTATTTTTCATCTGTAGTAACAAAAGTAAGCTGGGCTAGAGTGAACATGGATAAATTAACATTAAATGCAGGATTAAATCCACTTCAGAAAGCCCCATGGCTCCTTTCATCACCTCTTCTTTCACAGAGGCTTATACGTAAGATCCACACATTGTTTTTATCATCACACTATAGATGCATGTCCTGGTTTCAGCCAGGATAGAGTTAATTTTCTTCACAGAAGCTAGCATGAGGCTATGGTTTGGATTTGGGATGAGAAAATGTAGATAACATGCTGATGTTTTGAGTTGTTGCTAAGTAGTCAAGGACAGTCCAGCTTCTTGTGCTGGCCTGCCAGCAAGGAGGCTGGGGGTGCACAGGAAGCTGGGAGGGGGCACAGCTGGGCCAGCTGACCCCAACTGGCCAAAGGGATATTCCATACCATGTGACATCATGCTTGGGATATAAAGCTGGGATGAAGAAGGAAGAGGTGGAAGGACTTTTGGAGTTATGGCTTCTATATTCCCAAGTAACCTGCTTCCCTGGAGATGGCTGAACACCTGCCTGCCCATGGGGAGTAGCGAATGAATTCCTCTGCTTGCGTGCACAGCTTTTGCTTTACCTATTAAACTGTCTTTATCGCAAACCATGAGTTTCCTCACTTCTACTCTTCCAGTTCTCTCCCCATCCCACTGTGGGGGAGTGAGCGAGCGGCTGCGTGGTGCTTGGTTGCCGGCTGGGGCTAAACCACAACAACACATCATCAAAACATAGACTTGTTTACCCGTTTGAGTACACCGTAAACTAGAGAGTACATACATTATCTAACAGAAGTCTAGATCAGTTCAGACTAACAGAAAAAGGAGGTCAGTACATTAAAGTCTAGATTTAAAAACAAGTAATTCAAATATATGATGTAATGTGCAGTAAGTCACTGCTTGTACAGGCTCTGAATTATCCTTGTTCCAGGTCATAAAAGAATCTATAAGCTCTGATAAGATGATGTCATTTTAATTTCAGTGCTATAAGAAACTGAAGTGTACTAGAATACAAAAGGCTTGAAGCCTAGCAGGCAAAATACACAAAAGATATTTTAAGGCATAAAAATCTTACTTAAGTATTTAGAGGAAGAAAAACAGAAAAGCACTTTGACTAAAATCCCTTATTTTATACTAGTACTTTCTTTTCCATTCACCTTACTTTGTCTATCTACCTGCATTTGTGGAGCTACTTGCAGTTCAGTTTCTCACAGGTTTATAGTTTGAAATTAAATAAAATGCTGTATTTAAAAGACTGTTAACATGGCAACTGACCAATGGAAAAGCCAAGTTTCGAGGCAATTTTCCTGATTCCAGTTGATGTATGCGGAGGAAAACATCTACCTGTGGGGTAGAATCATTAATAAAACGAATTACACGAAGTGCATGGTGTATATCCCAGTACTGCTCCTTCCGGTACTTCATCACCAAAGCATGAGATTCATGGTGAGGAGGAATAATTCCTAATAAGAGAGAGAGAGAGAGAGAGAGAGGGAGGGAGGGGGGGGGAGAGAGAGAGAGAGATAAGCAACTGTAAAGAGAAAAAACAGAGCACTCAAACTACCTTTCCAAGAGATCTGCCTAAAGTCAATTTCTACTACAACTCCAGTCTACAGGAATGTAGGACCTGGCACTGCAGTTTGTTTATAAACTTGGTCAAAGAATACAGGAAGAAAATTCTACAAATTTGGAAGTCAATGGACCAACAAAGCACTTTAGCATTACATTTATAAAAACAAATTTCATATGTTAAATGAGCATAGGCAAAATCTACCCTCAGGCTATTGTTTCTCAAGCTCTTCTACAAGGTTTTCAGCAAATGAACACTAACACTTTTGTATACCACATCAGTGTGCTGGTAAGAAATGTCATTGTTGGGATAGATGAAAAATATTTTAATTGGTTTATTCTTCCTTTCCAACAACCTTTCTTTATTTTTAAATTGTGAATCTTACTTCTTACTTGTTTATATCTAGCTGTAGTTTTTAATACAGTACTAGTTGCATATTTGTGCCCAGCTTTCATTTATTTTGAAAACAGTGGATGCAGAATGATTTTTATATACATTAGTTGTTCATGTTCTCAAACTCCAGAGATGACCAGAGAATATATACATACAATTAACTAATGCAAAGATACTGTACATTCCAGTATTATTTAATTTACTGTTAAATCTCTGCTGGAAAATTCTTTACTCACTGTATCATAGATTAATCCTCCCTAAAGCAACATTCGGAAGCAAAATCAATCACATAGGTTGAATCAGTTACAGATTAAAACTTAAGACTACCACCCAAACACTTTGCAAGGTAACGTTTTTTACCTCCTTGGCACAACACAAATTTTTTTTCTAGTTTCCTAGAAGGAAAAATAAAAAAGGAAAAAAAAAAAGTATCTAAATAGAGAGGCAGAGAAAATTAAACTGATTATGATCTCTAGAAGAGACGCTCAACATTTCACTCAATCCTTCCCCTCACTCAAGACCCAATCTTGCCATACACTGACGTTCACAACAAAACTGTCACAGGCTTCAACAGAGATAAGATCGTACACACACCAAAGAAAAAAATTCCACGTCCGTATCACTATGGAAGCAGAATTTTTCTCGTTGTAGAAACCCATAAGAACAAAGTATTCTTCAAAAATCAGTTCTGAAACAGGCTACCTGCTGCTTTTCTCTCTCATGTAAAGGAGGAAGTATTCCTGCCAACCGTTAAACCACAAAATGGCTAAGTTTTAGTAACATGCACATCAGACAGAAAATTATCTTTTATTTTCCAGCTACTAACCCGCCTGCATTTCAAAAGCTAGGACAGAGCATGACATTTTTCTCATTATGCAAGAACAGAGTCAACATCATGACTTTGTATGTGCATTCTGCCAACTGCTTTCCTCAAATACAGAAGACTACCTTAGGCAGGCAGAAAAGAATCTTAAACAACACAGGGATGTCTAGGAACCATCATGAGTCATACCTGAACAGGAAGTTAACAGAGACATCGCTGACAGACCACATAACCGGGGACAGCATCAAGCCTTCGTATGTGTCTGAGAGAATTTTGCCGATAGAATCCCTTTTGTCAATCTATTAACACCGTTTAGAGGAGATGTGACACCTCCCACCAGAAATGGACTGGGCTGTTGTTCCAATCATTTAGGGAGAAATATTTTGCACTGTCCCTCTGAATACCAGCTTTTCTAATGAGCGTTAACACTAAGATGCAGCACAAGTCCTCTGTTCACCCAAGGAGTATACAGAATAACTGTATGCATACTTGAAATAAATCACTCTGGGTTTACAATTATTGATTTTTTTAAAGGATTTTGTAATTTCCCATACAGTTAACTTAGAGGTGTTTTGTGTTATCATGTGATTCACAAATCACCCTATCTACAACAGCCAAAGATAGACCACTGGCTCTGCAGTAATCTACAAGTTTGCCAAGAGACTGTATTTTGCTATTATAAATTTGGCTGAAGGATCTTATTACTGAGTCACTTGTCCGAACTTCATACGCTGTATTTCCTACTAATAATATTTTAAAGGATGCTGACTACTTCACTGGGTCCCAAGGTACAAGAATCTTTTTCATCCTAAAATTAGTACTCTAATGGCAGAGGCTTTTATCACGTAGGATTACTCTGTTAGTTCAATGATCAATGCCAAGAACTTCAAGTTTTATAATTAGATCTTGCACCTTCTGCACACTGTTCATTTACTACTTCTCCCAAAAAGAAAGGCTTACAAATCCAAATAATCAGGAATATGAAGCCACAATTTTTAAATTGTAGGGCAAAAAATAAAGATGAAAAAAATAAAAGATCGTTTAAAACTCAGCTAAAACTTTCTCATACCTTATTTCAAACTCCAGACACTGTAGTGGAACGTGGAGATCAAGAAGGGAAACAGAAGATGTTTACTTTAACATTGCTCAAGATCATGGCTAAGATAAACACACATCCTAAACCAGAGAAAAACTGTTTTGTAAAATACTCATTCTGAGGTAGGAGTCACCAACGATCCTGACTCTGAATCACATGCTAAAAACCTTCACAATAAGAGATATATATGGGATCTGTATCACGTACTCTGGAGAGCCAAAGGACAAAGAAGTAGGATAGTTCACAGACAGCAAGACAGCAGTTTCCAAGCCAGTCTGCAGACTGATGCTGCTGGTCTCTCCCTGATGAAACAACATTTCAGATATCAGCACCCTTCCTGCCAGCACAGCCCTGGTAATACAAGACTGAGCATGGGAGGCACACTGAAGCTTCTCAGAAGTGGCACAATGCTCCACCACCAACAGTATGGTAAACCACATTTCTCCTCCAGAGATTCAGTCAGATGATGTACCTTCACATGCAATCTGGCAGTGTTTCTCCACCTGCACCAACTCTTAAAGGAAACTCTCCAGATACCTTGTAAGGGTCAGAATTCCCAGACCTTCCACAACTCCTCCTGTCTCCAAGTGATATGACCTCACATCTAGTAAACCCAATACACTTGACCAGTTACTGCAAAGTCATTAACACTTTTGAATTATTATCTAAGGAAACAGAATCTATTTATGATTTTTTTTATCGTATCCGTTTGTTTCTGTCCTCGTAACTTCTTCAACAGCAAACAAAACTTAAAGCCAGAAGCAAAACCAGAGGAAACCAAGATTTTATAGAACCCAAAGCTTCTCTTTAGAATAAACACACATCCCATACCTTGCCCAGTTTTTTATAAGTTTAATCACAGCTTTACTTCAACTTAATTGTCTGTTATTTTAGGAACCGAACTGAATATCTTATCAGGTATCAGTGACTTGTTATAATCCACCTTTCAAATCCATTTTATAAATTTACTTGGATAGTGTTATGAAGTTAAATACAGAAACACACTCTTCTAGGTATACTTCAGCAAAAGTTCTCAGAAACTATGCACAGAATATTGTTTCATAGTTGCCGTTGTGCATCCTAGGTGGATACAAAAATAGGCTAAATACGTATCAGTAGGCAAGGTAGTACAAAATAATCCATGTCATTAACTCGCTAAAGGGAAAAAAAAAAAGCAAAGCAGAAAAAAATACACTTTCCTACATACTCATTTCTACAGAGGATCACAGATGTCATATTTCATACCTAAAAGCACCTTCCACACCAGTATACGATACATGGATGGGAGAGGAAACCTTTGACTAAATGTGCAAAGCTTCTCAATATCTGTAGAGAGATAAGGAGAAAAAATTAAAGTAAATTTAAATATAAGTATGTTTGAGTCTCTGATCTACCCAGTTATAACAAATCCTTAGGTGCAGATCAAAATCCTCACTTTCATCATTATTATCAAAAAAAGTCTTCACTGCCGCAACTGAGAATAGAATGTGCCCTAGAAACTGCAACAATTTTGAAAAATATATATATTTTGGCTTGATTTACAGTAAAACTACCCTAGGTTTCACCAGGAAGAAACTACCATTTTTATAGGCATTTTGTAAATCGTGTTGGTACATCAAAACAATTAAGGGCTTTGTTAAAGGGACAACATTTATCCTTCTGTTATGTTAGAGATGTAGCACTCCTCAGGGACCAAAAGCAATAAGAAAATCTTCATTGTTTTGAGGTTAGATGGAATTAACAGCATGAGACAACGTATTTTCAGATTAAAATTGCTTTCATCAAAAAATTTTTCACTTCTTGGGCATACAGAGTGAGAGAAGAAAAAAAAGAAACAAACACACAGAGAAGTCTTTAATAGCTTTAAAAATAGATTTTCAGGCCTTTGAAACTCAAAGGACTGGTAGTAACAACCAAGAGATTAGTGGTAAAAGATGCAAAACTTAAACGAGTACTAAGCACAGCAGCTAAACATTTTCTATTATTCCCTCCCCAGCCCCAAATCACCAAAGTAATAGAGGAAATAGTGAAATCAACTTGCCCAACCGGTCATCTTTTAACAGAATTTCCAGTGATTTCTTTTCTTCAACTCCACGAAAACCCACTTTTTCATAATACACTGAGCGAAAGTTTCTCTGAGAGTCATCAGCCATGATTGATTCCTTTTGGAGACACAGTAATTCCCTTAAGACTTACAGGAATACATTCCTATTGTGTTAAGGTCAAATACTTTTGCACACTGATAAAAGCCGCCTGCCTATGTCTCTACAGTATTAATAAACTCTACAGAATATGAAAACCTTCCAAGATTTTTTTCATCATATGCTAACATAGAGAGTCATAAAAATAACTGAATCTAAGCAAGGTATAAAGTTACCCAATTGCCAAATGAAACACAAGAATTTTTTATTCCTGTAGTCAATTACACTACTTTTCAAAAAGTTTCAAAAAAAAATGCTGGAAAGACACTTTGTGTTTTATGTGGTATCATATATTTCAAAATGAATATAAAAAAATACAGTTAAGAGTCTGACAAAATTTTGGCTACAGAAACCCTAATCAAGTACAACTGCTCCCCAGATAATTAAAATCATCAGGTTTCATACTCACCAGACAAGGTAACCAGAAGCAAGGACAAGCCAATGCTGGCCTCAGTAGCACAGGGATGACAGGAAAAAATAAGGCTAGGCATGTAGGTTTGTTCTTAAGTTGCAGATTTGAATTAAATGTTCACATTACTATCAGGTGCTGTATCAGCCACAGTCTTGAGCTTGTTATTCCAGTACTAAAAAGAAATGTATGTCTCATTCTTATACTGAAAGAAAAACAAATTTCAGTGAGTACTCTGTGTTTCATAACAAATGCAACTGACATTTCCATTCACTTCAACCTTCTAAATATCAATTCTCTCTCCCCTGCAGGCTTGCAAATACGAGAAAGTTCTGTTTTGTAACTCAAAGGACTAAAAACATCCTAACTTTTATCCCCAGGGACAGCAGCAAAGTTTGGAGAAAAATAATTTGTTCTGAGTGAGAAGCAATGGAATGATGCATTGAAAAGCTTTTCTAGTTAAAGTCTTCTTTTCCTTGCTGAACCAAAGTACACATCGGGAGCAAAGCATTTGCAGACATAAACAAAGGCCACAATTTTGCAAAGAATGCACATATTTAAAATTGTATATCCACAAGGCCTATCTGCGTTTCAAATTAAGTCCATTTTTAGTGCTTCGTAGGATCAGGGCTAAGACCAGACAGAAAAAAATAAACCAGCAAAGGAATTAATGCTTTTTGAGAAAGGTCAAATACTATCTCAAAACCAGAGGAAAAAAATATTTATATTCCTTGCAAGACATTCTGGTTGTGCACTATCCTTATGAAAATGACTGTGATGTTCATGTATTATGCATTTAAGAGTCCAGTGATCAGAGTGTTTTCTACTTACATTGCAGCCATGTCTAAAAGCAGACTTAAGATGCTATAAACACTCAACTACATTTAAAACATATAAAATTTCTTAAAACTGAATTTAATATGTACTATTTAGAATCTAAACATTTAGCCTGTACCACTTGTGGAAAGCTGACAGTAGAGTCACAGAACAGAAAAAGTAAAAAATAGAAAAAGTTTGAAAAATAACAGCATGATCTATAAGAAGGGAATACTATTTTAATAATTTTAAACTGTCCCGGTATCAGCAGTACACTTTATTTACTCTGGAAAAAAGGAGGAACACTGTTTCCTCCCTCTCTCCAAATTTAGGATATATAGTTTCATGTTAGGCAAACGATCTATGTTCCAATCTTTACATGTATCTTCAATAAACCGGAAAAGAGAAGGGTGAAAATAAATCCCTAGTCAGTCCACTGGAAGTGCTCTGTATGAAAGAATACAACTAACTCATCCTGTCTTCAAAAAGCAATGCATTTTCTGCCTTAAGAGCACTTTTATTATTAAATTTCACGCCAGGTGATTTTAACAGCAGCAATGAAATGTAAGTACTTAACAAAGAACCAGACGTGATGCCAAGACACTTCTGCCCCTTTACAGGAGGCCGTCCCTTTGCACCGACTAAGATGAACTTTGCGCGCAGCCTTGGCGGGCCGAGCAGCTGCGCCGGCCGGGCCGGAGGGCTGCCGCCGCCCCCCGTCACCCCTACCCGGCCCGTACAGCGGCCTCGCCGCCGTTCCGGGCTTCGGGGTTGGGACGCCGGGGCTTTGTTACATTTCCAACGGATACCAACACGGGTACATTCGGGCACAGGATCACCTACCCCCCCGCGAAATCAAACTGCCAAGTTGACGGCCGCCCTCTCCCCACACACGCACGCGCATCCCCCTCCTGTGGGCAAGGTGGGGCAGAGACCGGACACCCCTCACACCTTCCCTCCCTCTCTGCCTGCCCGCCCGCTCCCCACCGGAGCCCCCGCGGGGGGCGGCGGGATGGGCTGGAGGACTCAGGGGCGGAGAGGCGCGGGGCAGAGCGGCCGTGCCACCCACCGCCGCGCCAGCACCTAAGGCGACCGCGAAGCCCTGAGGAAAGGCAATGGCTGGGGAACGGGGATGAGAGCAGGGCCGGTGACCGACACCCTCCCACACGCACCGAGACGCCCCCAACACCTACAGCAGCCGGACGCGGACCTACGACGCAGGCGTATGCGCAGGCGCCGTCCCGTCCCGCCGGCGGCGCGGGGTGGGCGGAGCGTTCGGCCGCTCTGGTCCTGCCGGGCCCTGCCCAACGGTAGGGCCACGTGCTCAACGGTCGGGGCAGGCGGGCGGGAGCGGTGCTGGCAGCCCTCTGTGCCCCTGACGGGGATCGCCGGCCGTTGAAGGCGTTGCCGCTGCCCCTCAGGTTTCCCCGGTTTCTCACACACCTCGGTTGTTCTCACTCTTTAGGTGGAGCCAGCTGCCCCTCCCCACACTTCATGGGGCAGCTTGGGTACGCTGAGGGCTGCCTGAGAAAAACAGTATCATCTGTCATACACCCGTCCCAAGGTGACGCTGGAGCTGTAGGCGTTTTGACAGAACAGGCTGTGCCCAATATGGAATTACATAGAGCAATGATCCAGAAAGTACGGTGCTGTGCAAGACCCACTGATAATGCTCGTTGGTAAGAGCATAACTCCCTTAAAGCTGAGGCCATGAAGAATTGCAAAGAATGATACTGCCTGCACTGTATTATTTACTATAACTGGTATGCTTTGTGTTTGGGGCCATCCGCTGTGACATCTAGGGACATTTTACTGAGAATAACGCCTAGGAAGCGAAGTACATTTTCTAAAACCAAGATTCACTCTGACGCGTGTAAGCAAAGTACTTGATGCTAAAACTCTCATCCCTCAAAACAGACAAAGGACCTAGATCTTGCTGTTGGAAGCCAACGTTAAAAAATCAACCCGTGCTGCCAAAACCATGGGACGTCAAACTAACAGTGTGGTTTTATTTGGGTTTTTTTTGTAGTTGGTTGGTGATGTTTTTTGTTCAGATCTTTCAGATCTTGCCAGCCTTTTAAGTGTACGATTTCAAGGACTAGGCAGCTGCTTCTAACAGGGGCTGAGTTTTCAGCTCATGGCCCTTTTCCAGGAGCAGAAACTTGAACAAGACCACCAAACACCTGAGTTAGCAACACCAAGATTTCAAAGTACTAGAGCCCTCCAAGACAGCTTCTTAGGTTAAGTGGCCTATTTTCTATTGGGATCTTGCCCAACGCTTTTGAAATGCCAAGGGGAAAGCACGCTGTTGCAGAATGGACAGGCTTTTGTTGAACCCAGTTCAGACAGGAGTGTTTTTGTTGAGTCGGTGCAAGGCCTAGCATATGTTTCTTGAAGTAATTCTGTACAGCAGCAGGTGGCAGGCTGGTGCCATTTTTTGTCATTTTTGGCTGCTTCGCCTCAAATCCATCTTGTGTCGGTAGATGGCAGTTGTCTCTGGATGAGATCTCTTTGGTGCTGTTCGGAGCTAACCGGTATCACAAGGTTCAGAAAACAGCTACTGAAATTCAATCAAATCTTTATCATTTTTAATTATTCATTTTTGACCTTGTCAAGATGTATTACATAGCCATAGTGGTGCTCTAAAAAAGGCTGAAGCTAGCACAATTTATTTTTGCGGTAATTCACTGTACAGCAGATGCAGAAATATTTTAAGCAGTTGAGCTACCAGACACTGTGCTATAGATTTGCATTATATTAATGTTAACAATTATGGCGTTGCTAAAAGTTCCTCATCAAAATTAGGGTCTGAAAGATTTAGCTGCCTAAAAATACAGCGTAAAAACAATATCTGCCCTGAAAAACAGTAAAATTAATGCACTCCCCCTAGTAAAGTTTCTAAACCTCACATGCAGAAAGTTTCAATCATCTTCCTTACACACACAGTTTTTCTTAATGGTGTCCGTAAACAGCTTCTAACATATAGAGAATAGATTATAGTGGGATCCCAACCAAAGCCACTTGTAAATATGACTACCAGAATTGTATTTAGGTCACTAGCAAATGAATTAAAGAATATAATTCAAGACTTGACAAAATGTAAATGAAATTAAAAGCATAGGCTTAGCATGAACTGCTAATGACTACAATGATTATTATGTGGTGACACATACACAGTGAAAAAAAGATGGCTAACAATTTTTCAGAAAGGCAGCCCTACACAGAGTTGGACTTTCTTACTTTAACCACCTTATTTCTTTATAACTGCCCTTTTACATCCACCTGCACCGAAAATAGCTAAATGACTCTACATGCTGTAAATCGATGTTGCAAAGCACACAGATGACTTATTACTTAAATATTTCATCTAAGAAATTTTACATTTTCATAAACCAAATGATGACCTTATTTTCCTTTACCTAGGGACATCGAGTATCTTCATTCCTATCGATGGAATTTCTTTGTTGACATTGTAAATGAAAGCAGAATTTCATCATGAATAGCTGCACGTGTCGATCAGCCAAGTGAATGATTTTGTTTACAAATAAATTGATCATCATTACATCATTAATCAATAACACCTTCCTAGGTATCTGTGCAAACCATGATAACTTAAACATTGAATTTTTTAAGCTGCAATAACACCAGAAAAGGTAGCACACATAGAAGATAAAAGGCAAACAGGTTTGGAAATGGCTTGGGATTATCTGAGATAGCAGAGCCAAACTAATTAGTACCCTGCTAGCATACTGTATCTCTCGGTTTTACCTGTGACTTTGAGTATTACTGTGTTTGCCTTTTGTAGTGATATGTTTATATTGCAGAAGTGAATTTTTCACTGACGTACAAAGATACATGAGAAGGAAGCCAAACAGGCATTGCTAATGTTTTTTATTGCAAAACACAAACCACATTGTGTCCATGGATCTTCAAGAAAAGCAATGCTTTCGCTATTAAAGCTGTGGTAATTGTATGGTAGCAATGTGCTGCTGAATATTATGGCTCTTGGGTTTTGGTCTCTCCTGTATGACTGATCTACCGTGGAATTACAGATGATTATCGGAAGCACACCTTGTTATGTGACTTTATCAAAAGAAGATGAAAATGCAAAGCAATGGAATGTTGATTTTATGCAGCATGAAGGTCCATATTTGCATGGCATTATAACACATGTTGTAACATACTAAAAATATGTACAGTTTTCAGGTGGGTTTCATATGCTCTCAGCTGACTGAACATGCACTTTCTTTTTTTTTTAAAGACACTTGTCTGATAATATCTTCACAACAGTGTGTCGAAACCAGTGTATGCTTGCAGCCTGCTAATGCACCATCCCTTGTTCCTGTTGCAATAGGAAATGATCGATGTTCAGGCAAGGAGTTACAAGTTTGGTCATTTCATCTTTTCTAAGATACCATCTCCTGTTTCTTCAGAAGCGTGAATAGTTCCAGATGGTGAGTAGGGCTGTGCTAATGGAAGGGACAATTTACTTATACATTCACATAACCTTTTCATGATGAACATCCACAGATCTAGAAAAGCTTGCCCCCATTTCCTGGACAAAACAGCATCACTCTGCTGTTTACATTCTACCTGAGAGAAGAATGCAAACATTGGAGCTATAAAAGTTCACAGCTTAATCCCTTATTGAAGTGAGATGGAAAAAAAATAACACTCTAGGGTAATAAAAAAATCATAAAACTGCTGGGAAGCAAAAGGGAATTCAGCCTTTCATTTCAGCATGGCAGCACAACAGGCAGGTCTGTCTCCAACTAGACCAAACACTGTCTCTGTAATCGTGAGTACACATGCCCAGATGACAGCAAGGAAAAGGCTCATGGGGCTGAAAACAGCATAAGGAGCAGCTGAACTTGGTAAGCTGAGTTCATATGTGTCCTACTTCTCTGTTTTCTCATCCTGCTAGAGAACAAGAGAGCGCTTCAGAGATGACATGCTTTTGTCTGCAGAGATATACAGAAGCTGCAAGACAATTATGAAGAAAATAACAAATTGCAGTTGCTTACTCCAAACGTAAAGGAAATAGGATTTGCTTTACCATTATGTCAGTGATTTTTTAGGATAATGTCTTCTGGATTCTAGTTATAACTTTGATTTGTTGCTTAACCTCAAATATCAACTGTGCCTGCCCTAATTATTCTTCTACCAACCTGATCAGTAGCTGTGTTAAGGGTAAGATTGATGTTTTTGTCTGAAAAAGGGTTGGGTGTTTTTAAATAGCACCAAAAACATGCTTTGTGCTGTCAGAGAGCATGGCACATTTGGGGCACTACACAATAATTAATAAATAGTCCCAAAAAATCCTATCTCAGTTTTGTTACTCTTTAATTGAGACATGACAATGAGGTGACAATGAGACAAAGATTGGTCAGTTTAGGGATGGTGGGAAAATTAAATGATACACCTTGAGAATCGTAATCAAGAGATTGTGTATATGGATGAGATATATTTATTATGACCACGATGTATGGTTAGAGATGGAGCAAAAATTCTGGCAATATGCAGGTATCTGCCACAAAATGAGAAAGCAAGTAAGAATTAGGAACAGGTTTCAGTCTTTGCAGTATTTCTCCTTGTATCAAAGCCACTGATATGCCCAGAGGCTAATTGAAGGTCACAAGCGGGATGTGGTAGCTGGGTTCTGTATTCCCCACTCAACCAAGTATCCCCAAAACTTTAGGGCCTGGGCAAACTGTGGACTGAAGGAGTTGCAAAGTTTTTTGCTCCTCTTGAGTCCTAGGACCCAGTTCATTTCAGTCCCTGGGCATATTTGAACAAGACATTCGCTGAAGTGAGCCTAGCCGAGCTGGAGTTTCAAGGCATCGTTTCAGCAGCTGGGGTTGCAGAAGCTGATCAGCTGTTGCTCACCGTTGCCACCCTCCTCGGCCAGGACCTGCACTGAGAACTGCACGCAGGTAGCTGCTTGTACATTGGGCCATGGAAACGAGTTCATAGCTCTGACCTGCTCCCTATGCTGAAAGGCAAGAGCCTAACCCAGTGGCTTTGCTGGGACCACTAACGTTAAGGGTGAAAGGATCAGTTCCAAGCAAAGCAACACAGCAGGCACAGCACTTGTACCTCTACAGACTAATTTGTCACTTAATCACCTTCTTTCAAGAAAGATTGCCTAGCAAGGGGGAGGGTACACAAGCAGGCATTCGATCTCGGTGGAGCTCAGAGGGCTTTACTAGCACGTTAATTTAAAGGATTGAGCAGCAACTAATTAATGACTCTAAATTGTATCAGTGATGGTTTGGGGGCTTGTTTTAATATATGAAGACAAGCTGTTAAACTGGAATGGTGAACTAATGTTTATTTTGGGATAGGACAAAATAGTCTCCCCCTCTCTCCTGATTGTGATTTTCTGTCATACTTCTGGGTCTGTATTCCCACACTTGCTAAAGGTACTGCCAATGTCCTGCTTTCTGGTTTTTGTTGTTGTACAGAATAATGGAAAGCTGTAAAAATCACAGAACAATTTACCCCATAAATTTCTGAATTACACTAGGATGATTAACATCTGCGTGTGCAGGTAAAGATTTGCAGCCATTACCATTGAGAACTTGCTGGTGGGAACTGAGAGTATCCTCTGAAGGGTTTTGGACCATAAATACTTGCCAAGCTGAGCAGTGTGAGCTATAGGGTACAGGCAAATAACACTCCTCTAACATCCCTTCTCGAAATGCACAACAGAAGTGTCGTTTTGTGATAACTGACTTGGACTTTTTCAGGCTGATGGGTTATTTTAGCATTTTTCTGGTCAGTATATAGATCTGGTGCTAATTTTATCCATTTGGTTTTAAAATCAAGGCATGGAGAGTGCAGTGTCTCTCACCTTCCCCTCCATAGATGGAATTACACAAAATGTATTCATAGAATCATAGAATCACAGAATAGTTTGGGTTGGAAGGGACCTTTTAAAGGCCATCTAGTCCAACCCTCCTGCAATGAGCAGGGACATCTTCAATTAGATCAGGTTGCTCAGAGCCCCGTCCAACCTGACCTGGAATGTTTCCAGGGATGGGGCATCTACCAACTCGCTGGGCAACCTGTGCCAGTGTTTCACCACCCTCATTGTGAAAAATCTCTTCCTTAGATCTAGTCTAAATTTACCCTCTTCTAGCTTAAAACCATTACCCTTTGTCCTATCTCAACAGGCCCTGATAAAAGGTCTGTCCCCATCTTTCTTATGAGCCCCCTTGAAGTACTGGAAGACTGCAATAAAGTCTCCCTAGAGCCTTCTCTTCTGCAGGCTGAAAAACCTCAGCTCTCTCAGCCTGTCCTCATAGCAGAGGCATTCCATCCCTCTGGGCATTTTTGTGGCCCTCCTCTGGACCCGCTCCAACAGGTTCATGTCTTTCCTGTGCTGAGGGCTCCAGAGCTGGATGCAGGACTCCAGGGGGGGGGTCTCACCAGAGTGGAGTAGAGGGGCAGAATCGCCTCCCTCAACCTGCTGGCCACGCTGCTTTGGATGCAGCCCAGGGTATGGTTGGCCTTCTGGGCTGCAAGCACACATTGCTGGCTCACGTCCAGCTTTTCATCCACCAGTACCCCCAAGTCCTTCTCGGCAGGGCTGCTCTCAATCCCTTCATCCCCCAGATGGTATGGATACTGGGGGTTGCCCTGACTCAGGTGCAGGACCTTGCACTTGGCCTTGTTGAACCTCATGAGGTTCACGCGGGCCCGTTCCTCGAGCTTGTCCATGTCCCTCTGGATGGCATCCTGTCCCTCAGGCATGTCAACTGCACCTCTCAGCTTTATTCACTTGGATAAAGCTGTTGGTATTAGCTTTGGTGTTGCTAACACTTTTCTAAGCTGATGAGTTTGAACTTAGACTGTGCAGCTTATTTGGCATTCACAAACTGCAGCTGCATATTAGGCATTCATTATATATGACTAATTATACTAATTATAATGAATGAGAATTATATTAGGTTTAAGAACTATTTAAAGGGAAATAGAAATTGAAGCAGCAGGATTTACTATCCGGCTATCATGGACTTGCTCTGCATGGCCTTGGGCAGCATGGTTTGCCATTCTGTCTTTAGTTTTCCAAAAGACAAGGTGAAGGTAATGGTATGTACCTCCTTTGTAAAGCCAGTGAGATCCTCTTATAAACACAAATATCACTATATATATATAAAAATAATAGCATGTAATCTCAAATCTTCTAGCACTATAGTTTTAAAATCCTTTTTTTAATGCTAAATAGCTCACACCACTCAGTCCATAAAAGGCAACAATCTTACCAAAAATTGCCTTTTAAAAAAAAAAGTTAGAAGCTGCAAATAAAAATATTTTAAAATATTACTATTTCTAAGAGTATTTCTGAGTAAGCTGAAAATCCATAAAGACCTGAGCTTGTAAGTGGTCTGGAATGAGAAATTTCCATCATCTTAGACATTTGGAGGCCACTATGACAGTGGCATTTTGAGTGATGCGTTCAGACACTGGTAGAGGGCAAATCTATTAATCCAAGCAGGAAATTCATAGAAAAGAGAAATTCATTAGAGAGTGATCTCACCAACTTCACCTCTGCCTCCACCTTTGCAGCTGCGAAATCGGAATACTCAAACCAGCTCATTTTGTGGGGATTTGTTAATCTTTATAAGGCGCTTCCTACGTGTGAAGCAGTACAGGCAGTTTGACAAATGTGGGTGGATAGCTGTGAGCTTTGTCAACTTAGCAAATGACTCAGTCCCTTCTTCTCCATAGAGGCCCTGTTCCTGCTGCAGGTCTAAACAACAGGAATTATTCACAGCTAGCGAGGTCTGTAGCCAAAAGGGCAGGGCGTCCCCCAGGAAGTTGTTTCTATTTTCATGGAACTGCAAGCAAAAGGCATAGAATAGTGAATGGAAAAATACTCCCTTTTAACCAAAAATGTTGTGCTGAAAGAGCTCAGTACAGTTTATACCTGAATTTCCTCGCACTGGGACAGAGATAGACTCATTTCTTAACACACTGGTTTTGTAAATACCAACATCCTCACATTCTACCGATCAGTCCTCAACTCTCAGCTGCATCCATAGCAGCAGAGGAAGCGCCCAGTTCCACCCTCTGTCACTAAGGCCAACTGGCACAGAATAGCCATGGCCCCATTATTAATTTCATAATCTCCAAAAGAGGGTGGTTACAAGCAGCTTGCTTAGGGGGAAGAATCTCTGCTGTCTGCTAACTTCCTAACTGTGCCACAGAAAGGATATAGAAGACTGTAAGTTGATCTAAGCCAGAAACCATGCTTGGGATGATTCTGACAGATCAACAGGATAGAGAGTCAGTTGTCAGAGCCCAGGAATGTTCTTGTTTCTTGTGAATCTGCTTTTTATACAGGTTCTGACTCTCACTCTCTCTCTGATTACCTTCCTTCTTGGGCTGGAGAGCTTGTCACAATGAGTGGTGTAAGGCTTCTTTTTCATCACAGATACTTCCAGAATGTATAACAACTAGCACCACTGAAAAGAAATGTGAAAAAATAAAATCTACCAATTTAGGGACAGCAGCGGGGAACAAAGACACCAAGTAAAATGCACTCTGCTACACGGCAAGTGCCATTTCCAACTGTCTCTGCATTCTTAAAGTCTGAAATGCAGGTCTGAGCTTTTTCAGGTTTGGCTGAAACACCATGTAAAACTTACTTGTGGCAAATAAGTGACACAAGTGACAGTGTCAGTTGCATTCAGAGGCTGTTGTCATTGCCTGGGTGGGAGATGATAATTTCTGCAAAAGCCTTTTGTCTGCAAAATGTGGTTAACTGCAAAAGGCAGAGTTATTAAAACAGATTGGAGCAGACTCTGAAAAGCTTCTCTAAGAATCTGTATATACACCACTTCCATGTCTGGAAGAGGGGGCCTCCAGTTGCTTAAGAAACATTTGCTTATATGTGTATCCTTTCGTAGGGAAATACAGAACTTAAAATTGTTTTCCTCTATCCATTCCTTTTTTCTTTTGGTCCTGCTTATTATTCTGCAGTTACTTTACCGACTCTTTGATCTGATGAAAAATGCACATTTCTAGCAGTCAGCAGACCTGGTTATTATTTACATACCGCTATTAAAGTGATCTGACATAAATTGCTGTTGACAATGACTCAGATCAGGGAACTGATCTGCCTGAAAACTAACCTAGTAAAAACCCCATGTTATTAGTTTTCAGCTAAATCCATGATCACATTAACCAGGTGGCTGCACACATCCTGCCCAGTGCCAGTATTCGGGGAAGGCAGGAACAAGCAGTGGGGACAAGAGTAAGGACTGGTGCCCTGCGCTTGTCAGCAGCCCTGCCTCATCCCACAGCAACTGCTCAGGGAGCTGCAATTACTCATTTTAATGTGAAGATGAGGTGCCACAGCAAGGTCTGTGCTGCTAAATTCACCAGTTGGAGCACTCCCAAGTGGAAAATATATTACAAAAAGCAATGTATGCAGGAGGTGAGTATTAACACGTATTAGACTAGTGCTGTGGGACAGGTGACAGGTCTGGTGACTCCAGGAGCTGCTGCTGGGGATGTCTGATGGAAATTTCCTCTTTCCACATTGAACATGATGGCTGCAGCAGTGACCAGTGCAGGCACGTGGGCCTGAGCAGGCCAAGCAAGAGGCACATTCCCCCAGCCTCCAGCCCCAGGAAAGGCTGCTCTAGGAAGATCTGCTGTCTCACTCTCATGAGCTGCTCATGAGGCAAAAAGCCCTGTTGCTCTATGCATCGCGTATGTCTGCTCTGAAATGTGAGTTTTCCACTGGCACCGCAGTGACACAAAGAGCTCCACGGCTTTCCACAGCCCGACAGGAATCAGTAACAAAGGCATGAAGTATGTCTTCTCTTTGGCACAGCAGCACTTTTAAATAACCCCTGCCCCAGCAAACTCTTCATTCCCAAAGAGAACAATGCAATGTATTTAACATACTTCTGATTAGTATTTATGGCTACAAGCCACCCATTGTTTTTACTACATAGCTGCTAATCAATAGGGGGTCCAGAAAACAGAACAAGCCGGGGGAGCTGCGGAAGCCCTGGTTCTTCAGAAATTATGGAAAATGGCAAGACGTTTTCCCCCTCACCCACATTTTTGCAGTTTGTTTTAAAAGCAGATCTCTTGCTTGGGTTCATAAATCTACACTTAAGTGCCTCACTATGCTGACCCACGTTTGAAAATGTTTACCTTAGCATTTATGTAGCCTCATTAGTGTGGAATGTTTATACTTGCCCTTGCATTTGCACTTACCTATACAGTTATACATATTGTGTGCTGTGACTGTGTACTAATAATCCCCCTGTATCTCTAACACTCCTTCACAGTAATTGCTCCCCTAGGTGCTAGTTTGCCAAAGATTTCCATGTTTTAACCTTTGAAATGGAAGTAGGCCTTATTTTACTATGAAGTTCATGGGAAAGGATATACCATAAAACTTTTCCCTATTTTATTTCAGTGCCTGATTGATTAGTTGACAGTGATTCCAGACAGTGATCTGGAAACCTGATCAAAGTTATACTACATTTGCTCATGAGGGCAAGGCAAACATTAAAATGTAATTCCTGAGTACCTAGGCACTGATTCTTCCTTGCCTTGTGCTTTTCTCCTCTTCAGCCTACAAAAATAATGCATACGAAAACTGATAAAAATGTATTTTATGTGTATATAAGCATCGGTACATCTTTAAAGTATGATAGCTGCAATGGTAGTAGTAGAAATTGCTGAAGTGCTGCATTTCTGGGATGAAGTAAATGCTATACCCACTCTGTAAATTTTTATGTATATGAAAAATATACAGTTCATAAGATCATGTGATCTGAGAGGAGTTGTGCATTGTAAGTGATGATGATTTCCCATCCCTTCACAGATTTGTGCCTCAGATTTGCTGTGCATTTGTAGTGCCTGGGAAATGAGTAAGCACTGACACAAGTAGAATCCAACACCTTTCTGTGTGCTCTGCTGTAAAATAGAAAAAGCAACATAGGAAATACTCTATAATTTTTACAAATCAATCACAGAGGCAATAAATCTTTCCTCAGAACCTAGATTTTCCCACTGCTTCATATTATCTTCGCTTTGTACTCAAGTGAGGTTTTGTCCAGCATCAGAGGGGATGGAGTAACAAGCTCCTTGCTACGGTGATGAGACACCCACATACAAGGGAGAAAAGGAGCACCGGGGTAAGCGGGAAAGACTTGACAGCTCCCTGGCGGATGGGAGCAAGGACTGGGTAGGCATGGGGATGTCACTGGAGAGAGCTGAGGTCAGGGAAGGCAAAGGCATCCCGGGACAATGTAGGGAGGTAGGAGGAGGATCTCCAGGCTGTGCTGGAGAAAGGAGAGGAGAGAAAGGATCCAGGAGAAAAAGGAAATCCAGGAGAAAGGATCTCCAGGCTGTCCTCAGCAGGGATGTCCAGTGCCCCCGAATTGCCGTGCCACTGGACGTACTCGCAACCTTGGGCAGTAAGGCCACTGCCTCCTCAGGACACATCACTCCAGGAGGCATTAGTTCGGTCCTTGTCACAACATTAAACCTTCAAATAGGCTAGTGTTTAAACCATCTCCCTCCATCACAGTCCCCACCCCCAAGCACAAAGCCTGTGTATTTTACTCTGATGTGTTAAACTTAACAAGCCGGACAGAAACCAGGCAAAGGTGATGGTTATTACCCCTCGCCCCCCACAAGCATGGGGAAAAACGACAGACAGCTGAGATCACATCCTTTTACGTCTTTATTTGCCAGTTAAGATCCTTTTATTCCATCAATGCAAATATGCAGAACAGCAGGAAACCATGTTTTAAGCAGCACATACCAGTTGGCTGAGAATAAACTAACTACATTCCCCAAGCAATGTAAAAGTAACAATGCACATCATCTTCCAGAAGAAGAAACAAACAGATATTGCAGCCGAGAGGCACAGCAGGCAGCTTCCGTACAAAGTAGTTTAGCTATTTAAAATGCTAGAACCAGCCCTTGCCCGTTCCTCCAAGCCCACCCCCCACCCCCAAAAGTCCTACTATAATTTAACCACTTTTTTTTGCTATCTACATAATATATAAAATATAAACTCTGTTGACTTATAACACTTACTTTTCTTGATAAATAGCTCTTTAAAATATCTACTGTACATATGTCCATGCATTGACATTATATATATATAGCATTTTTATATATGTATGTACGTCTGTAAAACAATAAATATATACTTAATATTGACACAGCAACAAACCGAACATATTCTCAATTTCAAAATGAACGAAAAGAAAGCCAGTACGGAGAGAAACAGTGAGTGTCGCTTGTGAAGCACAGCATAGCAGGGAGCTTTGATTCCTGCCCTGGCTGGGCATTCGGTATGCCACGTACATGAGCAGTTGTGGAGTTAACATATTCTTTAACCGATCTGTGTTAAAAGTTACTTCAAGTTGTAGGTTAGCCACCCTGTATGCCATGTGTAGCACAGACTGAGCGCGAGCTCCGTGGGAAACAAGCGAGACTCGCCTCGTGGCTTGCAATGGAATGAGAAACAGAAAGGGGAGGGAAGTAAGTCTGACGGCTGGTGTAAAAAGAAAACTAAGTAATGGACAGCACATGGCTGGAAGGTCATAAATAACCATGGTAAACAAGTTAACAGAGTTAAGTGCTTTTAAAGAAGATGGCTGGCACTGCTGCAAAAAGCATCTTGATTATCTGTTGCCAACTCCATGTAATGAACCAGTTTTCCCACTGCCACAAGAAGACACAAATGAAACCCAGATGGCCAAATTCAGATGCTAGAAATGGGGTCACTGCATGACACCGCAAGGCTGCAGGTTCAGAGCCAAACCTGCCCAAGGGCAGCTGAATTCACTGAATGGCCTTAATGGACATTCACTGAACCTAATGGATGGGATTTTTTAAAGTATGAACTTAAAAAAACCAAAAACAACCCAACCAAAAAACCCCACACCCAACCCAAAATGGTTAATTTCACACATGCCAAAACATAATAAAAGATAGACTTTTTTAAACTTTTCATTTCAAAACAGCATTCTTTAAAAAAGGAACTCGATCTCAAAGGAAAAAATGTAAATGACCTTCTACAAACATGTTTTGCGTTCAGTTTTGGATTGACCATAGCCATTCTGTTTATTCATTTAACCGAAAATGCTGCAAAAAAGCTATTTCAGTTTGACCTAATCTAATACCCTTCATTCCCCAACCCCAAGGCTTCGATTTGGCAGCTTTGAAAAAGTCACTACTTGCCTGGGCTCTGGCTTCAGTAAGTCATGAGGTTATGACATCGGTTCATGAATGCAGCATTATGTGTAGTCCCACTTACTTAAATTTCTTTTCATGAGCAAGTGGAAGTGGGCAGTTATTGTTAAGGGGAAATTATTTTTATTGGACAGACTTCATCCAGCAGCTCAAGAGAGAGGAAATTTTAAAGCAGATAAGACTGCCAATTATGATTCAGTCATACTTCATCTCTAAAATTTACAAACTTTGCTCCCCACAAGTAACAACAACAAGAAGAAACTGCTGTCCTGAATAATCCTGCCATTTCACGAGTAGTCCTAGATACCCAGAGAGCACTGCAGAGGTCAAACAGTCCAGTGTTGAGTTTCATACGTACTTAAGGGTACATCACTGGGCCACTGGAACATCACACCAGTGTTGAGTATCTGCACAAAGCCAAAAGTCTGCTGGGTACTTCTAAACCCTTGTAAATACAAAACTTAACAGTGAATAGACTTCATAATTTGTGATATTTTATACAGAAGGCCATAGATAAAAGTTAGATACAAAAATTCCCAGCAACAAGACATTCTTTGAATTCTGAATCTCTGCAAAGACACCATCAAGATACTATGTTTATCTTTATCTTTAAATAAAATCTGCCTTTTTTTTTTTTTTAAGATAAATGAGTAATTTTCAATTGTCTGGGTCTTTTCCACATTTGTATGGACATAGAAACAAACAAGGTTACAGAGAAATTGAACTGTGCTTGTGCTGTGACCACATGCAGCAGAAAAGACTCCTTTTTTGAATGGCTGAACTTCCAGGACAGCTGTTGACTTGTACAGTCACTGATTCAAAAGCTATCCAAAAGAAGGAAACACTAAGTACAAAGTGGAGAGTGCCTCTGATTGCCCTATGCTGGCTGGGCAGGAATTTCTCATGCTTTCAGCCAAAGCAAAGGATGAACTCTGCAGCAGCCCATCCTGAGCCTCATCTATGCGTGCCCTGATTCTCTGCCATATTGGCTCCATGGGTAAGGACGTATCATCTCTACTTGGTATTTTCTAACTACACAGCTAAAGTACTACTAATTTAACACATGCATGATATTAGATATAGGAAACCCCAAGCTCTTGCAGAGTTGTTAATGCCTCCACGCAGGACTTCACTGAGTTCAGCACTGAGGACGTGCATGGATCTAGCAGGATGCTGCTTCCCCGAGGGCAGGGTCCCTTCTCGGGCTCCCAAACACAGAGGTGGAGCGAGGCTGCTGCTATCACCCGCCAGGGGTGCAGCCCTCGCCCTCCACGCAACCAGCATATTCTCCCTGTTGCTGCAGGCATATAGGTACCAGACTGCAGACACACCTTCCTGTCGCTCCCTGCTGCAGTCACCACCCTCCCTTTGGGCACGTGGAACGACTTCAGCTGTGCCTCGCTGTCACAGCGTAGGGTTGCCCTACCCCTGGTGTGGACCCCAATGGAAAATAAGACATCGTCTCTCAGCTGACTGTCCCAGCATTGGAACAGACCCCTGCAGACCAGCAGAGTATCTCACCTGGGCTGTCTTTCCCCTTTGGCTCTTTTTGTCTTTGGCAACAGACCATAATATTCAGTGTGCTACGTGCACAGGTTAATGGCAAAGGAAAGAGTGTCTCCAACAGCAGCCCTGGGAAAGAGGAATGAACATTTCTTACCTAGAGTATGAACAAGCTCCTTTGGGGGCTACTGTAAATTCCAGCAGTAGCCACAGTTTGGCTATTAGGCCTGCACCAATTCTAGCAGCATTCATCTCAAACCTTGTGGCACAGCATTAAAGAGCATTAAAAGTGCAATTCCAAATATATGTTTCCTGGTGTGGTACCGCTTTTGAGTTCAATCAAGTACATCTCTGCTATATGCTGCCCAAATTCTCAAACCCAGCATGACCTCCAGAGGCTACCCAGAGCAATTCAATGTACTTTCAACTGTACCAAAAGAGCAGAGACCTTGATGCTGCCAAGAAAGATCCCAGATTGTAAAGTAACAATTTATCAGAATAGTAATACACATTCTATAAATAAACCAATTCCTCTTCTAAGCCAGCTGGAAGTTTAGTGTCTTTACACTTGACACTACAGCACTTTCACCTCCTAGAGAATGGAAAAACTGTCATACAATCCCGATCGTATGCAGTTACTGCTGCCATCCCAGCTAGGTAACAACTTCACCTAAATCTAGTGTAAGATCTCTGTTGCCATCAGAAGAGGAGGTCCCACCCTGCCCCTGCTCATTCTGCCTGCCTCCCTGGGACCAGCGCTGTGGTCGCACAACGAGCTGTACAGGATTCAACCCATTTTCAAGCCAGTACTAATACTAGCATCAGGAGGCTATGTAACCAAAGCATTAGATTTTCTTTCTGCTAAGCAGCACTATATGCATCAGTAAATCTGCACAGAGGATCGATGATGCCTGTTACCTAAACCTTTGGATCCGCGACAGAAAGGTTGAGCTCAGTAGTACTATCCCTATATGCTGTTTCTCGCCTGGGGACTGTTCACTGCAGGGGCGGGGAACAGGATTCCAGCATATCTCCTTCCAGCTGGCATCACAAAACCCAGAAAGACACAGGAAAAAAGTAAATACAGATTGGAAAAACTGTCAACATTTGTGAACCAAAACAAGGTGCGAAGACATCAACAGCAATTCCAGCACAATGGCCAAACCACTAAGAAGCAAGACTCGCAAACATGTCTTGGTCCATGTTTAGTTCCAGTTTCGGATAATATTTAATTAGACATGGTTAATTATCCACTGGGCTTACATTCATGACTTGAACTGGCCACTATTTTCAATAAATGGCTTTTGCCTTACTATATGAAAACTCTTTTGATGCCCTTGGGGCTAATTTTTCAGGAGAGACAGAGATGATTTCTTGGTCAAATTCTCTCTTCTGTCTTTCTCTATGCATTTTTTAGGGCAGGAACTGGCTAGCATGGTATACCATGACAATTATAATGGGAAATTCCTGTTGGCACAGGCCTCAGGAATTCTCCAAGAAATCCATTTTTATGAAAACATCCAAACTTGTCAAGGGCTGCTTCCAAGAAGGAACAATGAAAGCCTGCTCAAGCTCTTAGCAGAAGCAGTTAGCCCCAGAGACAGTTGCTAGAACTGGCAGAACAACATGGATAGAAAAAATTCTCAGTTTGGGTGTGGTTTTGCAGTATTACATTATTCCTTCACACTACTACACCTTGGGGAATATTGCATGAAAGGTCATACATATGCTCTTCAAAAATTAAGCATACATTAATAATTTTGGGGTGGGAGTCAAGTTTCCTAACTTCAGCCACCTAAAAATTTAGAAGCCAAGATTCTCTGCAAAGGAAGAGGACAGGAATCTCCAACGGGCACCTCCTTCTCTATTAATCTCAAGACGAACTGAGTCAGCCTTTGGAGAGCTCGCTCTCTATTGACTACTGTGTCTTTGCACAGCTGATCAGGACAAGACACCCGACTTTTCGGCTGGCTGAAGTCAGATGAGATGAACCACACTATTGATGCCCTCCTATTTGAAAACATGACGCTCTCAAACTAGGACAGGCAGGAGCATACAGCAATCAGATGGAGTCATTTGTAGGAGAAGCCCTAGACAAGCCCTTAGTGCTCCTAAAAATAGCAAAACTGTTTAAGTGCTTTTTAAAAAATCTAAATTATTCTGACCATTCTCTTTCTAACCTAAAACGGCAACACTAATATGATGGCCTTGAGAAAGAGGGTCATATTTTCTCTTTTAATTTACTGCTCCTCCAAATGTTCTCCTCTTTCCCCTAGTCAAAATTAACAAAAAACCCTGAAAAGGTTTTTTTCAAGTTTAATATAATTTAGTGCTATATGTTTGTGTTCTACTTTTTACCTATCTGAGGACCTAGCACTGTAAACACATAAGCACTGGAGCAGCTTTATGCAGAAAAGCAGTATCCCTGTTTACTGGGATAATTCATGTGCCTTTCACTATATTCTTTCAAGAATATATTCTTGGAAGAACATATTATTACAAGACTTCCATGTAAAATATTAAAAAGAAGAACATGACAAACATATCAGAAGAGTTTGTCCACCCCTGCACTAATGACAGAGAACGTTTACTACAGTACCAGTAGCTGGCCACTTTAAGGAGGTGAAGAGGTGGGTGTCTTACATAATTTTTTTTCCCTGGAAATGGACGGGAAATTTTCTCACCCCTTTTGTTTTTCACTCACACTCACCACTTGGTGGAGGTGAAAGCTTCTGGGTTGAGCTATACGAAATTAATTGTTGGTGTGCATCTCTCAAGTGTAAGTTCACAAAGGTTTAAAAGAACACGGCGCGTTTAAGCATCATACAGTTTCGGGTTGGATTTCTACTGTTTTCCACCTAGAACCAAAATGCATGATGAACTCACTCAAGAGTCAGTCCCAGACACAGGAAACCTTCATAAGACTAGCCTGAGTTCAGCTGTATAATAAAAGCCACTTATCACTACTGTGTCATGCCACTTGCCCTCCGTGAAGGTTTTGCACAACCCATCTTAATCAGCTAATCTGTGCAGTTAACACTGAAGCTTAGCAGGAGCTCACAGAAGATCCTCCCACCCCCCATACCGCGGCATATGCACTGTGGGTGAGGACTGCTTTGTTTTAAAAACCACACATTTTCCTATTTAATTGTGCTTTAAAACAAAACAAAACCAAAACCAACTAGCTAAACCAACACAGAGAACAAGCTATATGAGGAGTGAGCTGCCAAGATTTTCCACATCATGCGACACTTTCACACCAAGTCCTATTATTCTGTGTGTTGGTTAGAGGGGTAGTACTACAGCACGGTGGTGTCAGCTGTCATGGTAGGAACCATTCATGTCAGACACTACAGAAAATTTAACGACATGACAGTACTTTCACAGCCCTCTGGTAGGTAAGGAAAATCTAAAAGGATCTTCCCAACCTTTCACAGTAAACACAATTGGATAATCTAAAGCACCTGCAAGCAGGACATGAGTCCATGATATATCTTTCCAATCAGCCAGCTAATACTGTTACTAAAACATGTCAGCTCTTAAGTCTCCTATCTGTTTTGAGCATTTCTAAGGACCTTATCACTTTGGCATTTAGCTACCACCAGATTTAATTGGTCCAAACACCGTATTTCCTTCTCCTGTATCCTCAGCTGTTTCTAAGATGCCCAAGCCCTTCACAGGGGCTGAGTTACCATCTCCTTCAAGAGCTGTCTGGTTCCTATTCTCTCGTAGGAGCTGAGAGGAGCTAGCAGTACAGAGACATCCTGCTTTTCCGCATGGCTTCGCTGATTAAGTATGCTGGGCTCAGTTCTGGCTCCTCGGTCATGATTGAAATGTTCTGCCACTCCCCCAACTGGTTTGACTTTTTAATGGTGTCCACCACACACAGGGCATACAGGCAGTCATCAAAAGTGGCAGCCATTGTAAGGGGCCGCCCATCCCAGGTCCTCCTGTCGTCCTGGTCCTCAAATGCCTGCCGGACAGCTTGAACCATCTTAATGGTGCCCCGGAGGTAGGGGGATGGGATGTCACTGAAGGCCTTCTCTGGAAGTAAGGAGTTGCTGACTGGTGTGGAGTCCTTTAGCAGCAGCTCCCGCTGAGAAGAGCTGTTGCTCTGTCCATAGAGATCAGTGCCGATTACAATCAGCCGTCCTGCCGAACCCACCACAATAATGTCTTGTTTGAACTCCCCTGGGATGTTGAAGTTGAGTGTCACCGTGCAGCACACGCCACCTTCCAGGACCATCTGAAATGTACAGAAGTCGTCACTGGTGATCTGCCGTATCCCCTTGATGTGGTCCGTCTGCTTCACAAAGGTCTTGAGCAACCCATGCACTTTCACGGCCTTCTGGCTGGTGAGGAAGGTCAGGAGGTCGATGATGTAGGTGCCAACCGAATGCAAGCCCCCGCCTCCCATCAGGTCATCACAGCTCCAGTTGTACTTCTTGCCTAGCAGGCTTCCGCTGTGAACCTGCACCTCACACACCAGCAGCTCCCCTACATAACCCTCCTGGATCAGCTGCTTCATCTTCACAAAAGCAGGCAGGAAGCGCAAAACGTTCCCCATGATGCTCATGAGCTTTGGGTAATAATGAGCCGCAGTCATCATCCTAAAGGCATCCAGGGGAGTTGCCGTTCGGTCACAGATGACATTTTTTCCAATGCCTGAAAAACAGTTTAAAAAAAAAATCATCAACAAAAATATATCAAGTGAGTAAGCTCAAAGCCTGGAGGCTATTCTTAAAGACTAAGCCAAGGAGAAAGATCCTTGAAAGAAGAAAACATTTCAATATGGTGTTAAAGGCAGAAAGATCCCCGCTGGCATGTTTCCAAAATGCATATAAGAGTTTCTCGAGCACCACAGTGAAAATGCATCCCTTTTTATTTTCAAAATGCACTCATGCCTAAATATAGCAAGAAGGTGAGGGTCTGGACAGGTAAGAAAGTAAGCTAAGGTAAGGTGGACTGCTACTCCACATTTAGCGCCTTCTGGGAGGAGGTACAAAACCAACCACTCCAACTCAGCTATCTCACAGACGTCTCTTCTGTGATAACCTGACTGTGTGTGGGCTTCCAAGAGCTTAATCTGAGTTTCTGGTTCAAATCCCTGAAGCGTATGAGCAACACGACCTCATGTCCACAGTAACTTGACGTATGTACACTGAAAAGTCTGGGCTTGTCTGCTCAATGGTCTTGTTCCTTCATCCTTCCCACTCAGAATGTTTAAAGGGCTCTGACTGGAGACAGGCAGAAGTACTGGGTTTATTGTTTGATTTAAAATGTAGAACTTGCTTCTCACTCATACAATGCCACACTATTCTGACAATGGCACTCATTTTTTTTGAAGCAGCTCTGTTGAAATGTCAACAGTGCATCCACAGTGCCAAGGGAGAGCCACAATTGCTCTAAAACAGGTCAAACGTAGCTGTGACAATCTGTTCCCTCAGAGAATTGCCCATATGGGCACACTGTTTACTGAAGCTTGCATGACAGTCCTGTTTTATCTGGCCATCAAGGTGTGCAGCTGAATGCAGTGCAGGCTGAGATGCCTGAATAATGGTTTTATTATTGATTTCTCCTCACCAAATACTTTCATTCCGTACCCATACACACATATAGTGACAGAGTCTCTGGTTTCCTTTCTAGTTGCATACAAAGATTTTTTTATGCTTAATGAGCGATATTAGGTGAGCTATACAACACCTGATAGCACTAAATATGATCTTTGCCTTGAGAGCCTGGGGCTATAGCTGAGCCTGGCACTTAAAAGAGACGAATTTGGATCCTGTCTCCTGGAGCCCAGATGAATAAATCTGGTTACTCACTGAATCGCTTTGTGTTTTGATTCCTTTTCCCTTCAGCTACATGAGAAATCCTTTTTTCTTTAAAGAGCTGTGTGAAGATAAAATTTTACAGTGTTTTGGAGCTGTTTGGATGAAGTCATATAAATACAGACAGATGGCAGGGATCTGTCTGGAGCTCACTTACATGAATATTTAACAGTCTGACTGGAAAAAGAAGGGGGTCACAGTCCAAACATTCAATAACCAGCTTATCCACACTGCCTATTCCCAGTCTTTGGGTGCTGCTATTTGAGTAGCTGGAACTGGAGGGAGGGCTGTCACCACTCAAGTGGCAGTCACATCCAGTAACAGCCAGGAAAGGAAAGATCATCCTTCGATTTGCTCCTATTCACCTTCTACAGAATCGTAAAAGTAGAGACCTACTCATTTTCCTCTTATATTAGACAGGAATCCTCTATTCAATGGCCACAGTCTTCCCTTCTCATTTTTCTCTCTCATCTTTAGCACCAGACTGCTACTGGTGATTGAGTTGACATTTTCAACCTTATAGCATTTCTTTTGCTGCTCCCGAGTATTTTTTTTCTGCATCTGTTTGATATTGGAGAAAGCATTCATCCACCTGCCCTATATTCCTCTAACTAGTAGCTCCAGCTAAGCCACTTGATACTGATCATTAATGTGATAGTCCTTGAGTTACACAGACTCTTTGCAGAGCGATTTTAATCTGGCAAATTAGTTATCAAAATAAGGGAAATCTTAGTCAGACAAAACTTGCCTACAGTCAAACCTTCCCTAAAATAGTCATTTCTGCCCCCCAAAGAACCCATATGTACTACGTCGACATCTGACCTGTTCACCACTGATCCACAAGCATCACTTTCTGCTCCAGTTCAGCTTGCATCGTTCTGCCTCACAGGCGCCTGCTGCATTTTATCTGGGGTCTGCGCAGGCACTAATCTGTCAAGATACGCAGCTCTATGCATGTGCTCGTGAGGAAAAGGATCTGCTTGCATGAGGAACTGCAGCCCGGGGACAACCTTTTTGCTGCATGTTCAGTGCTGTGCAGAGTGGGCGTCAGTCTTCTCCAGCGAGAGTCAGTCAGACTCTCACAATCTGAGTACCCAATGATGATTATAAATATAAAAGAGAAGTCTATGGGTTTTTACATCCTTTACATTCAAGAAAAATTGCCATTAGGATCAGTGTAAGTCATACATATATGCAGAGAAAAGGGAAGAGCCCTAAATATTTATATGGCGATGGAGAAAAGGTGGAGTTTTATATTTACTCCTCCTACCATTTCAACATTTTTTGAAAGGTTGAAACCTCTCATTACAGCAAATCCAAAATGCAACTGTTTTGAGAGCCATCCCGTCTCTGCGCATATGCTGGTAATATATGCTGTGCTCTCATCTCTATCAGGGATTTAAACAGGTTTTTGCTTGGTGCCCAGAAAGCTTTTATAGTGTCTTAAAGCTTGTGCAGGTTCTCCCAGCACAACACTGCTCAGCACTTGAGTCTGTGCACGCTATAGGTCTTTGTCTTCTCTGTAGCTGCAAATCTGCAAGCAGCCACATTAGCTTTCTTGAAGCAGGGAGAGAACATGAAAGGTTTGCTTAATTTAATTTAGAGAAATACTCTGGTGTGTTTATGCAACTAGAATAAGAAACGGGCGGATCAAAAGACCATCGTTTTCCGCTCTCCTCCCCCGGCTCCCCTCTCAAAAGGAGACGGAAAAAAGGCCTCTTCCCTTTGCGCCTTTCTCTAAAGCAGCGACAGGCAGAGCAGAAGGCAGCGGGCGAGGAGAACCTCCCTTCTCGATGCCGACAGTCTCAGGCAAAGGCATACCCTGACTGCAGTCCCCCTTCCCTGGGGACTGACCCCCTTCTCCTGGCCTGGGGTTAGGGTCGAAGCCTGTCCCCTTTTGGACAAGACTTTCTGAGAAAGGATGAACCCTTACTGCTTGTCATTCTATCAGTCTGTTTTGCCGCTTCGCACGTCTTTGAAAATCACACCACAGCAGACAGCAAAAACTTCATTAATTACATGAAAGCAGGGAAGTGCATTCAGCTTGTTTCAGCAAGAAAGTGCAATATATTTGCCTGTGGTGATAAGCAACAGAGTCAAATACATCCCATCGTATGAATGGGATCCCACCCCTTCCACATGCATCAAGAAATCCGGTCTACAATGCTACAGTTGTCAATCAGGCAACTTCTGAGCACTGACTTCTTGAGTCTTTAGGTAAAATGAAGAAGAAAAATAATTTAATTACATGGCATTTTTTTTGAGGCCTCAGCACAGCCTTCACCCCAGTCTCTCTGCTTGCCTGTGCTTCAAAAAGAGACGCAACAGTGCCAACCAGGTGGTAAGTGATGTGACGTGGGATTTCTCTCACCTGGCACAGAATAGAGGAGGGCTCACTCCCGGCCAGCCCAAGTCCAAAGCTGTCGGGCAATGTGTCTCCTAGCAAAGCTCCCAGAAGTGCAAGTTGACTCTGTGAAGTCCACCCACAGCTGCCATGCGGGGCTTCAGCCTGGTACCCTCTCCATGACCCACTGCTCCAGGTACAGCCAGCCAGAAATGCAAAGAACCTGCATGAACAGGCACCGTGCCGTGGTGCCAGTGAGCCACCTGTGCCCACAGGCATGGGGCCACGAGGTGGCAACCACTTTAGACCCAACAGGTCTGCTTCCCTGAACCCCTCTATCTTCTCCCTCCTGTAGGAAAACAGGAAAAAAAAAAAAAATGGTGGAGCTGGAAGATGCCCATCCATGGGAGAGACTGGATCCCTAGGCCAGTAACTTACGTATAACTCACTCTAGCAGTCCTTAAAAATGTGAAAGGACATGAGTTTGAGCAAAATGACACAGGAGAATTTGACTTCTAGGTTTGGTCGCTAAAGACTGAAAGACGACAATATCTGACAACTGCTTGGTTCCTCTTTAAAATGAGCCCAAGTTTCCAGAGCAGGTCCACATCACAAAACCATTACTAACACTATTGTCTTCTCACTTCTCAGTGTCTCACAAGGAAGCTTAAGGGCTGAATGGTCCATCCTGACTATTCTTTATCTCCCAGTGTGCATATATCCCCCAAGCCAAACCCCAACAACTTAGATACCAATCTGCATTTATTCTAAGGAGGTTATTTAAGAACACTGGTTTTCTCTGAAGAAGTAGATGTCTAACCAACTCTCTAGAAGCAGCTGAGCAAATAAAAAAAATCGTCTATGCTATCATCGGCGCTACTATTCGTTTGAGTGAAGATTTCTCTTGCACCTTATGCTGAGAAGTCCAATTGTAACCATGATCTAATGGCTTATCACCCACCTCACAGTAATTATTTTTTCAGGAAGTCATGTGATTTATTTGCAAACCTCAGCCTTCACTTTAGAAAAAGGAAGCCCTTGTGATGAGGAGAGAATTTTGAAAGCCAAACAGCCCAGAAGTGAGTGGATACAGTCCAGGGTAGCAGTATTTAAATTTTTTTCCATGTAAATACAGGCGAAGAGTAAGGAGCTAGAGTAAGATTTTGGAATGCCTGGAGTTTGCAGCTCTTCATTTTACAGAAGGCTCTAGTTCCTTGGCTACCAGCAGCCCAAGTTTCTTTGTCCCATTAACGTCACTGTGCTGCACAGCCTAAAACCAAGCAAAACTCCTAGGCCCACAGCGCAGGGAGGGTAGAGTGGCTGCAACAGCCACAGGCTTCATCAGTTCTGAAACATGCAATGTCAGCTTTTTTCCCATCTGCTCTGATTGTTTCAAATAAGGACAGAAACATTTTCACAGGAAAAAAATAATTAAGACATGAGTGTCCATCATTGAACTCGAGCAAGACTAGTCCTCTTATCTATTTGGCTCTGAACATGAGACCCCAATACAACATCTTCTCCTCCTATTCACACAAAAATCAAAAAGGGCTCCATTTGGAGTCTGGGCATATAATCAAAACCTTCACTGGCACCAGAAAGATTCATTAGTTAGCAGTTGCTCCCTATTGCTCTTGGTCAGGAAAGTGGTGAGAGAAAGAGCAAAACAGGGTTTTGGTGCACGAAGCTAAATTAGTCAGCAAAAAAATACATTTCTAAAGCTAAAGAGGAACAGTCAACACTCAAGGAATAGTCTGAGAGCTTCAGCAAATACAGGAGGGGTGAGGAAGAGCATGCTTACCAGGTTATTTCAAACGGATGTTTTTAAACATTTATATCATATTATAGTATCTTCTTTAAACACAGTTTTATTTTTTCAAAAAGAAGCGAATACAAAATAACATTCCAAATGGTGACAACCCACATTATCATTAATACGGTTACAATAAATATATATGGGAAATTTTTTCTTCTCAGATTTTGACCATTGCAGCTGCTGTTGTTGCATTTGGATCTTATGCAGAATCAGGGGGGAAATCATCTTTGGCATTCAGTTGTGTTCACAGCTTGTAAGACGTTGCAATGATATATGCTGTATTATGAGTACACGTATTGTAAGTTGTAATCAGATCACAGTTTCCATCCTAACAGAGTTTGACATGGTTTGCAAATACAAAATAATATCATCTAACACATGAATGAGAAGTATCTCATTTGTATTTTTCCAGCATTGTAACACTGAAAAAATAAGCTGAGATATTCAGCACTTTTATAAATAAGATATACAGCTACTCCTATAAATGTACCCAAGTCAACAAAAAGAAAGTAGCAAGTTCAGTTAAAAGGCTATACTTTCTGAAAATTAGTCATTTCGGCCATCCTGACAAAAGACCTTTCCTTAGGAATGTATCAAAAAACATAGTCAAAACAAAAAAGGCTTAAAACAAAAGTCACTACATCTCATTTAAATAGCTGATCTAGAGCAGTTTGCTCTTCTGCACAGATATACACACACTGTCAACTCCACGGTTTTGCACAGAAGCCATCTCAGAAACTGTGTTAGGCACCAGGAGCCAGCCTGTAGTTCCCTACAGCTAAACTGATGTTTGATATAAGCTGAGTATCAGTAGGACTGTGTATTTTGCACATTCCCATACTAGACAGAGATCTGTTTGCCATACTAGTTGTGTTAGCAGGCGGTAGTACTGAAACCCCATTGGACATTCAGAAAAAGTCTTTCCATTTTTATGAATTCTAGTATATACCTATATGCAAAAACATACCAAATTGTGTTTTTCCCTCAGTAATAATGACCAGAAATCCTCACAGCTATTTGAACCATTCCCTTCTATCCCTTTCTTTAGAATTTGCAAAAGATACAACATTTGAAGGCTGTAATTCAGCCAGGACCTCAAAAAAAATCTGTTCTCTACACTGGCTCATGGCAATACTTGAAGACTCTGAACAAATACAGGGGTTGGTAATGAAGAAGTTCTCTCCCTCTTCCAAATTCATCACTCCCTAAGAAACCCAGAAGAAAATATAAGTGATCTGAGCTGTAACTGTGCTGAACTGTTGACCTGTGAAGCTAAAAGCAGATTCTTGTAAAATGGCAAAAAGCACTATTTTTCCTGTTTCAGAACTGTCTGTATGATAACCTCACAGTCACGGTCCCTTTTGTATGGAGCTGGAACAAACCAGTTCAGCATTATTCTATACGTCTAGCAGACGTGTACCAAGGACAGACATACAACATTGAGAATGCCACTTGGGAATTGTATGCAAATACAGAATTTGAAGGCAGTAGCTCATACAGCCACTGTTCATTTATTTTAAGTTTTGATAGCTGGGGTGGCTCTTCAGTCTCGCAGAGATACAGCAATTGTATAGTCAGTTTAGCCTGCTACATGCATAATAAGCCATAAATCTTTAGCGCCATAAATCACGATTTTCTGATCTGCTCTTCAATCAGGGCAGTATTACTTGATGAGCAGTACCCCCTCTTAATTCCAAGTCCGCAAACGGCTCCTTCCCCACTCAGCTGCAGACGGTGACTATAAGGATACCTTGGCCCCTGGCTTTTAGCAGCAGGCAATGCCCCGGCCCCCAGGCACGGTTCCCAACCCGTTGTCTCAACAAAAAGTGCTTCTTTTGCTTGGCTGTCTCGCCATGACACTGCTCTAAGGCCCAGAGGGATATCGTGCTTGTTAATATGAAGCTCACTGGGGTGTAGGAGCATGTGGAAAGGGACTGGCAACCTGGGCATCGGAGGATCCAGGCAAAGCCCATAGTCCTGCTCCCTCCCCAGGGCTCCCAGGGGAAGCCAACGCGGCCATGGGGGGCTTCTGGGGTCACTCCAGATGAGCAAGCGGTGGCCAGGGGTGCAGCAGTGGAAAGCGGGAGGGTGGCTGAGGGAACGGAGGAGAGAGGAGAGGGAACGGGAAGGAAGAACGCTACAAGATGGAAAGGAGGACACTGGAAGGGGCTGGTGTAAACAGCCCAGAGGAGCTCCTGCCACGCCAGGAGCTGCACAGCAAGCCCTAACGGTACCAGCAACATCCCTGATCCTCAGAGGCCCATCCTAAAAGGCTCTCCTTCCACCCAATATTCGTGTGAGCCCTGCTAGCATCTTTTCTGCAGAAAAAAATAACAATGAAGGAGAAAGAAATAGATTTCAGAGAAAATTAGCACCCTTCTGTACTCAGAGACTGGACAGGACAGAGAAATGATGAAGAAAAAGCATCTACGTTAAAACAGTGGTATGTGTGTGAGTATTGCCCAATATGTACCTCATGCTAGAGAAATGTCATACTGGGGACAGGCTATTCTGTGGGGCTGATACTATTTTCTGATGCATTACATGGGGAGGTGCATGAATCACATACTGCATAGTGATGAAAAGCTTTCAAATCCCTCACAAAATAGTCTAAATAAATATGGATATGCACATTTCTAGCAGGAGGAGTGGAAAACCTGCTAGAAGGCTGCTCTGCTCTGGGAAATGAGGAGCGATTTCTGGGCCATGTCGTAAAAACAATCACTCGGGTGATTCAGAAACCTTTTCACACAGGACGAGGATTTTTTATTAGTATAAAGAGGTATCTCTGCTATTATTAGATGCTGCTGCTGTCAATATTGTGATACAGTAATAATTATAGTAACAATAAGAACAATGGTTGTATTTATTGTACTCAGTGCGTGATCTGTCACTCAGTTCCTTGAGTGGCATAAAAAATGCACTTATTTCAATCAATACATCTGCCAGGGGAAAATTGATGGCAAGACAATGTTTCTTTGAGGAAACCTTATTTAACAAAACTTTTGACAAGGAGATAAATCTGGATGATGAATGCCTAACAAGGTTGGCATTAGTCACAGCTCTAACACTGGCCAAGGCAATCTTTGTTAATCACAGATATGTATAGCTGTTGCAAAAAATCAACTTACTATAGCATAATGAGTCATAGCTCACAAACCAATTCATATTAACAGGGCATGTGTGTATTCCTAGTCTGCTGCAAGTGTGAAGGAAAATAGCAGTGACTGAAGGAACATATTTCGCTTTGCAACTGGAACAGACGGCGAATGTACGCAGGGAGTAATACAAAGCCCTGCTGACAAGCAACAGCTCATTTGGTCCCAGCAAGTCGATAGCTTATACAGACTTTACAAAACCTGCTTCTCTTTTCTCTGCATCAAGATATTAGGAAGTAAAAGAACACATGCACTGTTACATTTTATAGTGAACTGGGATGAGATGCACTTCACAAGTATCAGATGAAAAATTCTATACATTAAACACACGCATGCCCAAACCGTACACGCCACCAAAGAGCGGGTCTCAGTTCACACACCTACTTCTGGCCGTGGTGCATCACACCGTGATTCCAGTTTTTAGGCTGGTTTACCCTCACTGATGTAACCTCTTTTCCACACAACTGCTTTGAAAAAGAGACCTTAAACATTCAAATACACAGACAAAAATCCTCGGCTGCCCTGTAACCATAGGCTAAACCAAAGTTCACTGAAGTGACAGAGAAACACCCTGCGGAGGCGGGAGGGTTGCCGCGGCTGGTGACACACGAGCAGTGTCTGCGTCGACAGTTCAGGTGTCACTCAGCAAAGGAAGCCCAGGCAGCTCACCCAAACAGAGCGAGAAAGGCGAGCAGGTCAACCAGGGGGAAGGTGAATACGAGCTGTGAGCTTACAGCAGTGATTTCAGCTGGGTTAGCGGTCTGCAACACCATTCAAGGAAACAGAAAAACGGGGAACCGGTTTGTCTTGAAATGAAAAAAAGGAGATGCTGGGTTCTTTGTAGATAGCTGCTGAGGTGTGGTGCTGGGAAAATACCCCGGCTGACTCCAAGAGATCATAGCAATGCCTGCAGGTAAGTAAGTGCTATCTAAGCAGAACCAGGATGGTTCATCAGAATGAAAGAAGATTGTAACAATGGTATCAATTTCCATTATGCATTAATATTAGCACTAACTTTTATTTGCACGGAGGTAGACATTAGCGTTATGGACTGGGTCCATGTCTGTGTATATGTTGCTGTAGGTATAAACGCTGCTGTAGCAGTTACTCAAGGCACTCTGAAATAGATGCAGTTTGTGCTTGGTGTTTGACTCAGGGTTGCTTCATGAAGTTTTAGGTAGCCCTGTGAGGAGCAGGGAGTTGGAGTCGATGGTCGTTATGGGCCCTTTCCAACCTGAGATATTCTATGACATGTAACCTCTTCTGCAAATACCATATGTATCCATACGATTTTGACAACGTGCTGACTTGAAGGTAACTCTTCTAACACGTCCACAGGAATTTTTGATTGCTTACTCTGTTAGTTTGGCTAGTTGTGGCCTTTGATTTGGAGTATAAAGCATCTGCATCACTGAATCCATAGGCAATGTGCATGAGAGCAAGGAAAGCAGCCAAGTCTTGCGTTACTATATATGCCAGCATGCTTTGCAAGGCAAAGCAACTTTCTCTAGCCCCTTCCTAACACGGGCTACAGTTTGATGCTAGATTTACAGCCCACCTGTCACGTCATTCTCATCTCTTCTCTGTAGACACTTAGGCAAACAAGAACACTGGAGACTGAAATAAATGAGGAACTTACTATTTTTTTAAACTATTTAAAAACCTTTAACTCCTGGGAAATCAAGAGAAGGTGCAAATACACCCTGACAAACCAGCTACTTGCACATCACAAGGAAATGCTTCAGTGGTCCCAGTTTGAGATTATCTGTTCAGGCATCTGAAACATGCTGACTTACATTCCCTGAGCCCTACTTGGATGCCTTCCATGCTCTCATATGCACTTGGGAAAAAAGTATATGGGACAAACCATGCTGGCTTTCCCAAATTTCTGTTCAATTCTTGTATCTTCAAATCCCCATCAAAACTGTAGTGTCACATCCCTCCTGAGTACTTTCCCATGCAAGCAAAAAATCAAGAGTCCCACTACGTACTCAGATAAACTGAGGAAAGAAAACCATTCTATGTAGACCTTATGGAAGCAAACACTCATTAATGTCAATGGGATTTTAGTCATTCTAGGACTGAATAAGTAACTCGGTGAAATCTCTGTATTTGGTCCTTTATTTGTTCCAATTACTCTCAATCCCTCTATTCAACTTCTAGAGCAAAATGCACGCCATCAGTCCAGTATATTATAATACCTTCCTTTTCCACAGTAATGAAATCACAGGGCAATCACAACCTATGGTCGACCTCTATTCTCCTGAGGCATTATTATCTGCATTTAAATATGTTTCTTTTTGTGTTAGCTGACAACAACAAAATGCCCAGCTGTTGTAAAGGCTTTGGGAGGATTAGGAAATTGGGCAGTTCAATTTTATTTCAGCTTGCCTTTCCATCACGGAATTGTTTATGCTTACCGAGTCAGATAAATCTATGGCTGATAATTAGAGTTAATTTTCTTTACGTTTCTCTTGCCTACCCTTTCTACCCCCATTAAAACAAGGAAGTTGCAATTGGTTACTAAATAAAAAATTGACAAAAGATAAACATCAGACTAATGCCTGTGAGTAATTAATGCAGTCATTATTTTGGCAGATTTGTACAGGATTCATGAAGCTTTATGAACATTGAAAAATGTTTGCCAGCCAAATGACAGGGACAGTGACAGGAAATCCAATCCAACCCAAACAACCCTACAAGTTGCAATGTCAGATCCCTATCTGCATCTTACACGGCATCACTGCGCAGAGCAGTGAACCCTGTACTCCCCCTGAACTTTATATTTCAGGATTGGTTTTCTTCAGTAAACGTTCAGTGATACTGTTTCTGTGAGATGCACTGCAGTTTGTAGTATGATCCTTTCTACGTGATTATATGAAGCATCAGCTTTGCTACCTACTTAACCCAAATTCTGCTCCAAACATTTTTCCTAACCTTATTTCTCTGCAATATTTTCAACTAGAGTATTTCTACTTCTGTTCCTGCCCAGTGAAGTTTGAAGGATCTCTGTGCTGAAGAAAATGTGTGCCAGGCCTGCAGTGCTGGATGAATGGAGCATGCATCTGACCTAATTTTCTGATTTGAGTGGTTAAAATAAATTCTAAAATCATTACTCACCTTCCCAAATACTGCACTGACTATGGACACCAAAGCACACAACCGTGGACGGGGATGCATTAACGTAACTGGATGCATTTGAAAGCTGCACCCCACAGACATGCTTTTGACTTTAGTACACAAGCACATACAGATGCGCACACATGCAGAGAAAGGAATGTGAGAGAGAGTCCCTTTCACATACCTAAATACAAGTACATGGCAGGTGGGGGTCAGCAGTGACATTTCTTTCATTCGACACTCTGTGTGGCCCCACATGCATCTGCAGGTACACACTCACACCGTAATGAGGTCTTCTCTTTCAAATACACAGCTGCGGAAATAGGAAAAGTCAGTTTATAATTATTGGGCAAACCCTACTAGAGCCCACAAGATTGTGCCTAGCAGTGGAACCGGATTTTCCTGAGCGATGTGAAGTTATGCAGGGATGGACGAATGCCAGGCTGCACAACGTGTCTTGAGGAGGAGAACGTGCTCTCAGTGGTTTCATGTTCATTCTGCCAGCAGGTCCCCCCTCCGCTCATCGAGCAGCGGCAGGACTGGAGAGGCTCGCACGACTGCTCCACTCTCAAGAAAGGCCGCAGTATAGAGGAAGAGAAAAACTGGGAAGTGAAAGGTGTCAAGATGTCCAGCTGGACCAACCTCCCAACTTCATCCAAGGGGCTCAAAGGGTGCCTTTTCTATCTGCTTGTTTCTGGTGTGCCGTTTCACTAGGATCTGGGATATCACAAAAGCATATGCGCAACAGCCAGTCTGAGAGACAGTATCTTGCCACCTGCCTAGGTCATCAAAGTTTGCCTAGGACTATTTACGGATGAGACCATGGCTTGAGACCAGTGGTGGTTTTTACATCTTGCTAAGAACAGCAACGATCAAGACCACACAGGTGAAGAAAATAAGTTAGTTTGGCTCATGCAAAAAATTAAGCCAGTTTAAATAAAATGCTGATTGTAATGAAACCCTGTTGTTGGGACACTGTCAAGACAAAATACGTGCTCATAGAAGACCCCACATCTCCAAGCTGATGTTGAGTAACACAGCTCTACCCTAGCCATTACTGGGTCTGGTTCCTTCAGTCAAGCCCCACTCCCATTTTGAGGTTAACGAATATTTTGGTAATGGAGTTTTCAAGGAAGTTGGCATCATGCCTGAGCAAGCTCTGGGTCAAATTTATCTCAGCCCTAATCCTATTAATTAAAATAGTCACACTGGCCATTGGTTTGGCTCTTCGAGCAACATGGTCAATGGAACAACAGTGAATAGATGACAGGCAACTGCGGTTTAAACTAACGGCACTTTCGTTAACTTTTCAGCCAACATTACTTCCTAATTCTGAGGTTCTCTGAGAAACTTCTAGATAAATTTAAAGCCTCCCTCAAAAAGGTAGTAGCCTTTGAATTGTTATGCTTTCCCGGTTAATATTTTATTCCTGTCAGAGAGAGCTAAGTGCTGCTAAAGAGGAGCCATAAACCCATTCTCAAAAGCAGCAATGAGGATGGATAAAAGTGAATCAGCAGTTCTAACTGTGGGAGACGCTGACATCGTGCTTCCCTGGCTCCAACCCTCGGTCCATAAGAAAGATGGATGCTTCATTAGTTACTCCCCCAACTGCAGAGCTTACACAAGAGCCAAGGACTCAGCGGCAGCCCAACCAGCTGACACAGATAGCCATAACTCATTGGGTTCAAACTGCCTGGATGCCAGATTGCCCTGTCTGCAGTCAATCTGCAGACTAATCCTCCCAAAAGGATTTCTTGGAAAATGCCATTCACGCTCATGCTGAGCACTGTGTGCACTGGACAAGACACAGCTACGCTACAGTAGCAGCTGAAGCTATATTTCACTATGCTTTTCCACAGCTTGCTCTAATGGAGACTGGGAACTCTTCTCCACCACTGAAAATCTGATGGAAAACACATGAACACTGGAGCATTTCCCCATTATGTTCAGTAGACTGGATTTAGTCAATTGTGGTAGCCCAACTTGATGTGTTCCTCACCAACCTCAATGCCTGTTTTTGGTGCGTTTTTATTGTAATTCCAGGACCCTCTTGAGCTAGATACACCACAAGCACACAGTGGAAAATTAACTCCTGTTCCCAGTGGGCTTCGTTTTACCACGTACATGCTGGACATCCACACCAGGAAGATGGGTCAACACTGGTAGCTCCTCTCGCTGTGCCACCTTCAGACAGACCTTCTGCTATGGGAGAAGTGTAGCCCAGCTTGCCGTACCTTACACTGCTCTCTGAGCATACTGCAAGGCAGTCGTTCAGACCTCATCTCTCTAAAGCCCCAGGAGAACTTGAAGTAATAGTCCAGGGGTAGCAACTTAAAGGGGAGAGCTCTCCTGCACTTGACATGTGCCACAGTGGGTGAAAGAAATGTAATTTGTATCTTACGTATGTACCTACATAAACTCTTGCAGGTACGTATCTGATTCAATGAAGAGTAAAATACCTGTAAAGTAGGTCAGTAATTCTTAGAAAGCGCTTGCACTTACATTTCATTTCAGAAGCTGCGTAACACACTTATCTCCCAGGAAAAGGAGGGCAGAAAGGATGAGGCATTTTCAAGAGGGTAAAGAATTGCTTTATTTCTGAACAACAGTATGCAGCTAGAAGCTTAAAGCCCTTCAACTACTGCATTTTTCAGTCACAGATTTGGCTTAGATTCCTATGCAAAACAGCCCTAGTAAGATTTTTCAACCTACTGCTTTCCCTAAATAGATACTATTTTCTACCTGTAGCCCCTACAGAAGAAGAATAAGAACTTGTGAGGAGAAACCTCGCAGTGCGCACAGACAGTTTTCACTGGAAGTCCTACTGAGATGCTAACTCTCATTGATCTTCTCACAGAGCATCTCTCCACTCAAACACAGCAACTCAGGAGGCCCAGGGTTGGGATGCTAGAAAGAAGCTTAGGCTAATTAACTGCATTTCTTTTTCTGACTGCAGTGGTTTTTTGCCCTGCTGGATACTGAGAGGCCAGCACTGGTTCCTCTGATTAACAGTACCTCATCATGAAATCAAAAGAAAAGCTGCAGGCTAAAGAAAACTGGATTTTTGTTAGCAAGGATTTGCTCTTGGCAAATAATTATGATTGCCAATGTTAAAAGGAGATTGTGAATTAACTACAGCAGACATAAAAAATAAATTTGGAAAAAAGCTTTCAATAATTATAGTGCATATGTCAAATGGAAATGACTACAATTTGCATAGCTCTGCAGTAACGTTGTACAATATCTCAAGTGGCTTCATAACAACAAACTTGTATCTTTAAAATCACTTAATACAGCCCAGGGTTTTAATAACCCAAAAGACACTTCAGTAACTACAGACGGAAAGCTAGCCTGGGATTCTTCATTTTTTTTAGGCCATGCCTACACACAGTTCATTATTATTTCATAATGATGTATTAAAAAACATACCATCCCCACCCCCAAGCACACATATGGTTTTACTGATAAAAAGTACTTTATAGTGGTTTGGCTCATTTCTATAGGTCATCTTTATTCCAGCATAACCAGCCACATTAGAAGCCACACCGCTGCTAGTCTGTATGTAAAACACCACATCCCACATCTTACACCAGCACTAATTTCCATGCAGGTCAGACAGACAGTTCCTTGAGAGGTCTGTATTATTCGGGATGTGCTTCAGTCTGGATGAATTTCCAGTTAGAAATGCAAATGTGACTGCGCCTGGGTGGATTTAGACAAGAGCTCTGCTCCGCGCTCCAGCTGAGGATCACAAGCTCATGGGCCATCAGAGGACCCCTCTGTGGCTAGTGACAAAAGGGTGCCTCTCAGGTCTTGTGTGTTGAGGGGCTGATTCCAAATTCATATACTTATTGCTGCTTAGGAATGGGGAAATTTGTTAAAACCACCACCCTCTTACTTTTCCCTTCCATTCACAACTCCAGCCTATTTAAACTTGAACCGGGAATCCCCATAAGTCAAACAGAAGGCTGCCTGGGGCGTGCCAGAGCTGAGCTTTTTGACCTTTCAGTGTCACCACCTACTTCCACCTTAGCTGCGAGTTTGTACCTGCACCTGCCACAGAAGAAACTGGGAGTCAGATTATCCCTTTGCAGGAACAAGCACAGCCAACAGGTAACCGCAGTATTACTGAAAGCAGCTACGGGTCAGTTACGGACCACGGTTCACTCGGGGATCTTAAAGCACTTGACAAAAGCCGAGCAGGTACCATCCTGCCATTACAAAGACAGAAGAAAGAAGAGTCAAGAAGTTTAGTGATTTCTCCTGCTACAGATGTTGTGAAAGCCGCAAAAGCAGCAACCATACCTCTTCTTGCCCTCGTGACCTTCCTGCACCTGCAGGAATTAACGCCATCCTTTCAGCTTTCCCATCCAATTTTGCCATCATGTCCACTTTTCTTTTTAAAAAAAAAAAGCCGTATCTGCACTTAGCAGATTGTTGGAATATCTCAACATCCTGTGTTAAAAGTGATTGCTGTTTTAGCTGGAATTGAAAGACCAGACCTCAGCAGTAGGAGTGCTGGTCTCGCTGCCTAAGGGCAGAGAGTTCCCAGAGATTTTGCGCGTAGCAAAACCCCCAGGCTCTTGTTCTTCCGCCTTCACACACTCGACTGCGGATGCCATGCAGGAAGAGGGAAAGACCAGCTTTAGGCTAGGTTCATCCCTGGGTATTTTCCTGTACGCCAGCACGTAGAGAGAAGTGGGGAGGGTCCCGAGACAAGAACTCCCTAAAAACGTGGCAGAAACACCACCTGGCCATGGCTGTACCCATCAGCGGCAACAGGCCTGTGTGGAGAGACGCCAGTCCGTCACGCGAGCCCTCCGGAAAGCCAGGCACTGGGTGCCAGAGATTATTTGCAATGTACCTTTTGTTCTTCTGTGTCCAGCTAAGGGTTAATATTTACGCCACCTAAAAAGAAACGAACAAAGTGCCAAACATGGGAGAGGCCGATTTCTCCGCAGGCAACTCGCTGCCGGCAGCAGCTCACCCCCGTGATTCAGCGCACCGAGAGGGAGATGCCAAAACAACTATTTGCAGTTTCTTTTGAGGTATGCCCGGTCCGAACGCAGCACGCAGGGCGCTCGGCTGCCTGGGGCAACCGCTGCAGTAATGCATTTCCTCTCCAAGCCCACATTCAGCTCAGCAATGGCCGACGACGTGTTGTTACGCCTGCCAAAAGCATGGTGGCCTGAGTGAAACAAGAGGCTCGTCCTGCCTCCAGATGCCAGTCAGGAAGCATCACCCTCATGAGCACCACTCTTGACAAAACCAGTGACCCCCCTGAGGGTCCTCCCAGTCAGGTGGCTGGGGCAACACCAGCAGCCAGCAGTTGGCCCCACGCTCAAGGTACCTGCTGGATGCTCACGCTGCCATGCCCTGCACCACATCGGTGTCCTGACCATGAGCTTCCCAGGTTTATCAGCATACCAGCAAACTCTTCACAAGTGGTAGCATGCACTGAAGAGGTGTTTCTATTGCAGCAGTATGCGTGTTCTACCAAACACTGCATTGCCCCACAGGCTTCTACATTTCTGTCAGGGACGTTACAATAGCTGGCTTTGCCCCCAAGGCAAGGGAAGCACCCAAACAATTCAAAGTTTGTTTCCCAGGACACGGACAACCTAAGCTATTTTACCAAACGTGTCCTCACCGCCCAAGGGCATGTCAATGCAAAACAGTATGTACATGTTCCTGTCCTCCCCTCCTTTGGAGAAGGATCTGCACAGAGGTCTCCCTTCTTCTTAAAGATGATCGGAGAAGGTACAGGTCAGATACCACGGATGGATGATCCTTTGCCACGGGAAAACACAGCCAGAGTACCTCTGTCATCTGTGTACTGAGTGCTGCTCGCACCGCCTGCACTGCCACCTGGGAAGAGGCATGACCTGGTGGATCTGAACAGAGAGACTGTGCTGCTGCAGGGGCTGGGGATGCTACAGCAGAGGCTGTAGCAAGCTGCTCGCATCTCCAGAAACTCGGAGCACCAGGAGACAGCAGGCTGCTTGATCTTTAGGGATTTCTTACATGTGCTGCAAAAATACTGCACGCATTTTGTATGCTGACTGGATATTTAGATTCCTTAACAGAGTTTTTGGTCACTGCAACAGTGTTGAGTTTCAAAAATGCTTTTTCTAAACTGTGCAGCTAGCATTTGTCCTTGAGGCCTGACAGGACATAAAATGTGGCAACACGCTGGAACAGTCTCTCTGCTGCTATGAGCTCCATTTTGCATCGCAGCAGCACATTTAACAGAGGAGTTTTCTGTTTCTATAGGATCTCATCATGGTACTGCATATTTCTTTAGCTTGGACAAGCCTTAACTTTACTGTTATGCTATAGATGTGGCTTCCCTTTAACATAACCATTTTTAATGCTACACTACTCAATGGTGAACAAAGCACACACCTAATGCCAGTGTTTTTACAATACAGCAGGTTTCAGTTGGCTCTGTGACACCAAGAAGAAACTGGGCTTCACAGAAATGTGGATGGCTCCCTTCTGAGTCACATCCCATTGGGCTGTCCTTTGGAAAAAATTTGTGTTGTTTGTTCTCAATAAAACTGGCCTGCCTAAGTCTACAGAGAGTATTTTGTTCTCCAACTGTATGGTTCAGGGCTTCTGTTGTTGTCATCGTTGGTTTGGCTCATCTAAAGTTGTCCCTTCCACAGCAAGAATTGACAAAACACAGAAATCTCATCAGCTGGTCACGGTATTCTGCTGAGGGGAAGCAATGCCAACTCCAGCTTATCTCTTGCTCTTCTGCTTCTATTTCAGAAAAGACTCTAATGCATCCCTTCATTTACAGAAAACAAACATTCCCAGCGTGCATGTTCACAGCATTACTAAAGAGTTTTCATTGCCATGTAAATAACCCCCCAAAGCACAAGCAATGAACACATCCAGACGAAATATCGGGCTGCGATATGTCTTTACTCATCCACATCAGGTCCTTAGTTGAGTCAGTTGCCCAGGAAAATTTGAGGCTGGGCAATGAAACATCAGTTTCAGAGACGCGAAGAAGGCAAGAAGCAGCTGGTTCTTTGACTTCTGGCATTATTGTACAAAGCCAGGGAAAAGGTGGCAATATTACGCAGAGTAAAGAAAATGAAGAAAGGAAAAGTTTAACACAGTCTGTAACTTAAGCAGGATTTTTTTTTTCCTCTGAAAAGCATCCAACAGTTTCACTGAAAAAAGCTAAAAGGAGGCAAGCAAGACCCATCATTCACAGCAAGTATCTACCACAGGTTTAGCTTTCCAGCACATCCTTTCCCAGTGATAAGGACAGAGCAGCACACCTCCAGCTCTCATATGGAAGCAATTATTAGTGTGAAAACAGCCCTTCCTAGGAAGAAATGAATGAACCTTGCGCACATACTGATTAATGACTACTCCCATGCAGATATGTAAACAGCCACATTGTTGCTACCTTAGCTTAGCAAAATTTTATTAATCCCACTCCGTCAAGAACTGGGAGGGCATCCCAATCAGATGACTGAGGGTGGCCGCAGAAACCAAGAGCGTAGAGCTCCGCTGTCCAGTTCTCCCCATCTAATTGTATGAAAATGCAGTAGCTTTCAGGTTTATCTTCCACTTGCTAGATGTAACCAGGTTATTTCCTCCAGCCCAAACAGAATCTAAAAAGAATGTTACTGCCTCCTCTATAGTGAATACAGCAGGCAGTGTTGGTGGCTCCTGCCTCTGAACATCCCAAATGCACTTACAAAAGATCTTTTTTTTATTGTCTGCGGCTACTGGAGAGATCCCTGCAAGGACTGTGTCCTGCTTGCCCTGGCTGGCCTTACACAGAGGTGCTGCTGTGCGCAGGCACTGCAGTTTGTGTTCCCCAGAAGCATGACAGCAAAGGCACCTGATCGGGTACCGAGCGGGTGGGAACCGAGTGCGAGCAGCTGCTCCCAGGAAAACGCCGAGACTTTGCGCGATGCATCCCTTCGAGCGTCCGAGGGGCAGCTCTGGGTACCTCCATTGCATAGCGTAAGGAGTTTCAACCTCAGCCCTCTCCCCCTCCATCAAAAAACAACTTTTCACTCAGGTGTGGAAATACATGGTGGGACATAGAGCTGGTGACATTGGGCAGAGTCTCAATTCCACTTTCCCCTGAGCCAGAAGAGCAAAGGGGGAAAGATCATCCTCGACCACCCTTCCCTGAAGCTCCTCCGCAGGACGCGCAGCTTGCCCCTCGGTTGCCAGACCTGTCTGGAAGAAGACAAGACCTTGGCATATACCAGCGCGAGGAGCACAGGATGCACCGGCGTTACAAAAGGGTGGTCACGTTAGTGCGTCAGGCACAAGCAGCCAGGCACGGCTTTGCTGCAGGAATGTTTCCACGCAGGCTGATGCTCAGGTCCGAGCGCCAGATATCTGCATCAGCTGCAAAACACCAACACAACCTTGCAGCCAGTCTGCAAGTGCACAGGCCCCTGATACTGGTTGTGAAAGGAAAGGAAGAGGAACACCACATCCAATTAAAACTAAAACAACTTAGACCACCTCCCTGAATGAACAGAGATGACTTCCCACCAACTGAGTTCAGCTAAGGCTTCTCAGCCATTAATCTGCAGCCCCTTTAGGGGACTAGATCTGCATTGGAAGCCCTTTTTATTTCCCCTGAAGGAATTACACAATTAAGTCCTACCTCCAGCGCTGGCCTTTGTCTCACTACAAAACATTTCAATAGGATCAGGCAGTTTTAGCAAAGAGAGGCTGGACAGCCCTTAACCAGCCTGTGGCTATTCATTTGTCACAACCAACCACTGTAACTTATCTGACATTTCCACTGAAGCTTACAAGGAAGACCACCTCCGCATAACAACTCAAAATGTCCTCAGGGAGAAACTGAGTCCCGGCATCACAGGGGCAGGGGAGCAGGAGGGGCTGGCTTCCTCCTCCTTGGGCAAGACCCTGCTCCAGTTGCCTCACCAGGGCTTAATTTAATTTTCCACACAAAATCATCCACAGCTTCTTCTCTTCGTTTCCCTCCACAAAAACTGCTTGTCCTCATTTGCCCCTCTCCACTGTCACTTCACAGTGGGATCAAAGCGTAGTGACAAGGAGAAAATCCGATGCATATAAATGTGAATTTTGGCTGTGCACGGCTTCTGTGCAGCCAGTCAAGACGGGCTAGAGCCTTCTTCACCCACCGCTTTGGCGCATACAAATGTACGTGGGTGTAGAAAGACGACAAAGCTTTTCCACCGCATTAGCAAGCGGAGCACAGAAAAAGCCTGCAGCTGTGTCTCTGCCACCTGAACGCCTCTGAAAGTCCCAGAAGAGAAGTGCATGGGCAGGGACATCTGAGGAAAACCTAGGTATGCATTGCCCACCATGAGGACGTGCTTCAAACACTGGTTTGTCTTGGAAGCCAGACCCATCGATGCATACAAGCTCCCTGGCATACAATTAAATGCCACTGACACAATGCTGGGCATCTAGGCACATTTTAACTACATGAAACCCAGCCCTTGCAATAAATCATTACACTGGGCCATTTTCATGTTGGAGCATTAGGACCAGTGAAGTTGGCCAGCTCCACTGCAGAAGCTGTATTCCACCTCCATGGTCGCAACCGGAGACAGCACATAGCATCTTGAACCTGCGCCTGCACGCATCTACAACTGCAATGCTTCATCCTAGAAATGGTTTCAACTTAGTGAAGTAAACTATCCAGTATCTGGTATAACAGTTTTGGGGGGATTTTTTGTGTTTTGGGTTTTTTTTTGGGGGGGTAGGTTTATTGGTTTGTTTGGTTTTGTTTTGTTTTTTAACTTAGCAATCCTATCAAGAACATTTGGGATAAAATATTTCTGTACCTTTTATTGAGTTACATGCCAGATTTTATAGTGAAGTCTTATTCATTCAAATCCTTAAGGTTTAGCCAGTGAAGACATGAAACAGAGACTAAAGAAACTAACAGAATAGCACAGGAGAGGGGATAAAGCTCCCATTTCCTAACAGCTTGCAAACAACCCGCAAACTAGCTTGACCATGAGACAGCTTCAAAAGTTAAACTCTGTATTTTTTTTTTCTGAGACAAAGTGAGATGGGACTGGCCACAGAATCGTTTTTAGGCTAGTTTCGTAAGGAAACAAAGCTCATGGGATCACACTTTTGTGTAAGTTTGTTTGTAGGCCAGTATGTTTGACCATCTGACTCCTGATGACTTTTTTACATGTTCAATAATTCCATATAGGAAAAAAAAAAAGTGAAAATCAGGTTTCATTAGTTCTGCTTCCCACAGAACTGTCTGAATCCAGCTCAAGGATGTGTCAAAACTGCCCCATGCCTATAGTGTTCAGCAACGCATGTCTTTACCTTCACAGGTACAATGTACTGCAAACAGAATGCATCATGATGATACACTGGACATCTCAGGACGAAAAAAAAAAGGGGGGGAGGGCACATGACAGGGTGGGGAAACACACTACTGATGTTCCACTCTTCTAGAAAATACAGTTGTTCTGACTGGGAAGGAATGTAGATTGAGATTGCAGAGGTGCTGGTCAATACGCAAAGTACGGAGCAGAGAAGAGGTAAACTATGTAAGCAGGAAACCGAAAACTATGCTAATACATGGCCTTTCCCTGACCCATCTTGAGTAACACAAGAAGGGCTTGAGAGTATCCCAGCCAGCAAAGAAAAGCGTGTTAGAGGAAGTCAGTGAGCAGTGTCTAGCTGCGGGGAGCTGGACCGTCATCTGGATACGATACTCAAACACGGCTTACAGACATGGTGGAAAACCAAGCCTGGTAAGATGAAAAGAAACAATTGGCAACCTCTGTACGCTGGCAAGGGAACCCACACAATTGGCCAACACAAGACACTGACCCTTGAGTTAAAGAGGAAAAAGTGTCACTAAATATTTAAAGAAGGACTTGAAAAAAAGAGTCCCAGTTATATAAAACAAAATCAATGTCATTTAATAGCAATTTTTTTCAGCTTGACCTAAATCCTCTTTCAGAAACTCATCTCCTTATACATCACTGCGTTAGGAATACAATAAACAATAAAACGAAAAATGACGATCGGAAGCCACATTCTAGCGCTGATTTACGCAGTTGCAGGGTCACAGCAGGCCACAGAGGGTTTCAATCTGTGGCCAAACACCAAAACACGAGATTCTGTGAGCATTCAGTCAGAGAAACAGGAGGAAATCTCAGGGCTCAGAGCTGACACTCACCAGCTCCCCGTCCCAGATAAAGGCCCGGTGCTGGTATAACAAAATACAGTGAAACAGATAAATACAGCAGTGGTGTTGTTTGCTATGTTTGCTGTCCTCGCCATCTGAGATCAGACCAGGTCACAACCTACAACTTAAATGAAAAAAGGAGTCTAAGCTGTCCCTTAATAATGTACATTAGTGTGTCTGTGAGTGAGATGCAAAGGGGAATGGGTTAAAAAAAACTTCGGGCTTTCTTCAACACACACCAGATTACCTACTTACCCTGCGTGCCATGGGGTTTTGTTTTGCAAGGAGGAGTTCTCTAGAGGAAGATGAAGTGCAAGAAATCTAACAGTAAGACACCTGGAGAAGGTCTCACATGCACTACATGCAGCTTCAAAACAAGCCCAGCTGTGCGAGTGCCATAACATGTCAGCCTCTTTAAAGGCAGCTCTTGCGGCGCAAGAATAACATGCACCTACAAGTGAAAATGCTCTTCCCTTCTCATGTAGCACATGGTGGAGATGTGCCACCAGGCCCATACTTCCAAGTAAATGAGAAGTGTCACATCTCCTGTTCATGGCGAGGAAAGCAGCACCGCTAAGGGGATCAAGGACAGCACAACGTGGAAACTGCCCAGTGGGAAGTGACATATTTGTGTCACAACAAAGCCAGCGTAGTGGGTTTCTGTGGAAAAGCACTTGAAGCCTTAACTTCATTCTGCAGTTTCCTCAATAAGTGCAGACAGAAAGGAGTGGGGAAAACGTTTCCAGCAGTTCCTACTACCCATGAGTCACGCCCCGCGGGGGTTAGAGCTGTGCAGATACACAAGTCTGAGTCCTTGGGTGGCTCTTCGAACCAACCAGGAAATTTCTAACAAAATAGTTTTTGTGATGACGGTAGAGCAGGATAGACAGGGCAAGCAAAAAAAACATTCATCATTCCACACCGGGTCTCACACTAAAAGCGAGAGACTTTTTTTTCCTCCAGACTGGTGAAGTTGTTTTCAAACAGTGCCTCAGAGGCGTGAGGGAATAGAGCATCTGGCTCTGGTGGGTCAGCTTCTGCTAAACCAACACGAATCTGATCTAGAAGGAAAAACCAACTAATTGTGACTAAGCAGGTCTTACCTGGCACGCAAGGCATCATGCATCACAACTTCCTTGAAGCCTTTCCAGGTTGTCAGGTGGCATGAAGCACATAGCCAAAACTCATCAGGCAACACTGTAATGCCTTCATTCTTTTCAGCGGTGGGTACCAAGCTAAACCACCTGGTGGTATAGCTTCATCAGTGCCCTGCTAGCCTGAATGAGACCAAACACAAAGTCAAAGAATCTTACAACTCCCACCACTGTGCAGGACACACCAGGCGCTCACAGTCCCAACGTGGCAACTCGCCCTCTGCTCATACAGTCAGCTCTGGCCAGGGAGATAACCAGCTCCCTGACAGCTGGGATCAATGAACTTGACCACACCTCCCAAAGACAGAAAGACTTCAGTGTCTTTCACAAACCCCAGAAGACCAGAGTGTGAGACCCTCTCACAAGAAGGATTAGTATGATCCCAAAAGCTTTGGAAGCATGCAGCACTTTTGCCTAACAGTCTATTCTATTAATATACAATGACTGCTCCAACCATAAAAGCAATTACTACCCTCTTTCTGCCTGGAAGATGACCCAGAGGGCAAAAAGCAGACAGAAGTCCTGGGCAAAGCAACCCAACAACGTGCACAGAGGTCCTCAGAGCCTTCCATGTGACCGCAGGGAGGAACGGACACAAAAACAATGAGAAATCAAAGGAAGTGGTAGCCAGAGTTCAGCTGCACCTGAATCACCCATCAGAGAATCAAGAGACCATCTCTGTCCTCAAAGACAGTACACAAATCAGAAAAGGGAAAAAAACTACAAAAGAAAAAAAAAAGAGGGAATTCATTGAATCCCAAACTTGGGTGGAGGCAGAGGATTTGTGATCAGACAGTGCACATACAGAAAAGTACACATCTACGAAAGATTTTAACTGTAGAAGAACAGAAAATGGAGCCAAGATTGCCACAAAAGCTGCTTATGCTTTTGGCTTTATACATTTTATAAAGCTAGCTGTTTGGAAAGAGGATAAAAGTTCTCTTTTTTGATTCCCCACTCAAAAGAAGCCACTGTCACTTCATTTGGGCCACCTCTGCCTACACAGGAGCACATCTCCCTTCAGCATAACTTACTTACAAAATCTCTAGGCGCTTTCATCATTACCAACCACAACATCCTGCAAAACAGCAGATAATCATTAATGATTTGTACAGTCCGTGAAAAGAGGCATAGAGAGACTACAAGCCCTGGATTCATTTCTGCTTCTTTCTGCCATCACAAAGTTAAGTATCTAGTCTAAACTAATAATCTGGAATTTCTCTGGACTCAGCAGTCAGAAATACACACTGTCAGAAAGCTATTTATCTTATCTAATTTAGGGACACATTTTAGGATGTTGCCCATCTTTCCACAATCTACAAAGAGCCTTGGTAACCAGTCAGGACTAAATACGTGACTTTTAGACCAGATGCCTAAACAGAGACCTTCTAAAGTTAATTGAGACAGGCCTCCACTGTAAAGGAGGCAGAAAATCTGTAGCAGGACAGAAAACTTAATTTGCACCTCCCAAATCTCAGGCTAATGGGCAAACTACTGGAACGACCCCAGGCTGCGTTATTTCATAACGCTTGGTTGGCACATTTGCGCCTGGTAACAGAGGACATCTGTAAGAGAAGCAATGTTTAAGTCACTCACACTGGGGCTGTTTATAAAAACTCAAGTTTTTCCACTCAGGTTAAACAGCCTACAAGATGACTATGTCCCAAAGCACACAGCATTAGCATCAGTCCCTCACGACCTGTGGGAGTCACTGTGGGGCTCAATACTGTTGGGGTGCAAATCCAGGAAGCTCAGATTTGCAGTGATTCTGTAGGATGCTCATTTGGAGAGCTGAAAAGCAGATGTCTGGCTAGTCTAGTAACAAATAGAGATTATTAGTTCAAGCTCAAGCCTAAAAAGAGAACTTCGAAATGCTAATCCATGTGAAACAGTAAATTCCCGTATCTTTGCCAATGTTTTCATCTGAGTTAGCCAAGCCAAGCTAGAAACACATCTTAGCAGGCACAGAAAGATGCTCACTGTAAGTGGAGACCATGAAGAAGGCATCTGGTCTGAGCTACCCCATGACTTGCCTCTCTGGCTGGAGATGGTTCAAGAAGAAATCTTAAAGGTGGATCAGGCAGAAAGAGCAACAGGAATTTCATTAATTGGGGAGATGATGTACTAGCAGAGCAAGCTGAAGGCAACAACAACACTGCAGTCAGGCTCTGCTGCTCTCTGCGACATCCCCGCATCTGACTTATTATCAATGGGCAGCTGCTGCAGAAATTGAAGCGATGCTGAAATGACAACTCTATTGAAGGGGCAGATGGTCCTACAAGCAAATGTTTCACCAAGGACTGGGGAGATATCATCAAACTCATTTCTCAATGACTCAGAAATGACAGCTGATGTCCCAAGAGATGAAATTTCAGACTGTTACTGTACCATGTAGCCAGGGGCCAGGAATATTCTTGAGTATGACCTGACTTAAAAATATAATGAAGTTGATCCAAATACAAGTCTATCAGTATGGTTAGAATCCTTGGTAGCAGCTTTTATGACAGTCATGCTTGAAATGTGCCATTTTGGGAAGGTTGCCAAACTGCTTATGCATAGAGTGCAGCTGCACCGTAAAGCCACTGCAGCTTTTTGGATGGATTATCGTTCATAATGAAGTGGGAAAAGGCAGAAAATGAATGAAAGAGGTGCCAAAGTAGACCACATTTATCCTAGAAAATGTGCTGCTCTTTTTAAAACACTGGAAATCAGATTCATAAAACAAAGTTTACTGGACAAAACGTTGACTGTAAATTAGTTCTCCTGTTACCTTGATAGAAAATTTTGAAATTCAAATTGACGAATGCCAACAAGTGATGCCATGCCTTTCACACGTAATGCTTCTTTCAGTTTTCTCCTTGCCAATTAGTAGATCAAACTTGATATACTTAATTATTTATACCTTCCAATAAAAAACATGGATATCTTTGGAGCATAGGTCAATAGGGTAAAACTTCACAGCTGATCTCCGGCAAGAACAGTGGCATCTAAGGCTTTCAAGAAGCTTCCTACCAAAACTAGGACACAACTAACCAGGTTCAAAGCATGCAAACAACATTCAGAGGGCACAGAGGCTAAAATTCACACAAGGTTGATGACACAGCAAGAACATGAGATATTCCTTCACTGTTCCAGTGGGCAGTGCCAGAAAAATTATAGTCCTTACTACGTGAAGTCACCCCTTCAGGTCAACCCTCCATCTGCAGGGAACAATAGCACAATAAAGCTTGGCAAAAATAATTCTCACTACAAAACAGATCGCCAGATCTAAAAATCCTTACCCATACGGTCAAGTTTAGGGACCTCCAGATCCATTACCACAGTCTGGCTATCAATTTGGTACAAAAAGGGGAAATTCCTGCAGTCTTTCCATACAATTAAGCCAACATTAAGCCTGCCTTTTTAAGGCACTGACATTTATATTGTCAAAATATAACAAGGCTTAAAAAAGCCCTTACCTATATACGCACATATGTATGTATACAGCTGACCATCATGGGTTCAGAGGCAACCATGCTGCTTACTGCCATGAACAGTCCCTGAAAATTCATGTGATTGTTCTTGGCAACGCTACAGCTGGAAATGCTTGCAGAGTTGGGACCATGTGTTAAAATCATTTTGTTCACAAAGCATGAGGTAGTGTTATGTTATTTCGACCCGCCCTATCTCTGTTTTTCTGTAATATGCCATTCATATCTACAGTAAGAAATATCAACTATATTAAAAACCACTTATTATTATAGTGTTTTCCATCTCTGTGCCCAGTGAACATTCAAACTGGCAGCTGCAATGGTTCTTGTGCATAGTGAATTCTGCAGGGCTTTGATTCCATCTTCAAGTTCAATCTCTACAAAGCCTACAGGCATCCCAAGTACTGAGGGCATTTCTGGTTTCTGCATTTAAAGAAGAACAAAGCGGACACAGAAAAGGTAGACAGATAGGCAATTGCAATGATTAAGGGGACAAAGCAGCTGCTTTACCAAGAGAGACTGGGAAGTTCAGGGTCTTCAGCTTAAAAAGGAAAAGTCTGACGGAAGATACGATGAAAGATGTACAAAATTATGAAGGCTGTGGATAAGGTACTCATAGAACTGTTTTTCACTAAATTCAGTATTATTAGATGTGGGAAGCATTCACTGAAACTAGCAGGAAATCATTTAAAATTAATAAAAGAAGGTACATTTCTACTGAGACAGTAGTGAATTTCTGGAATTTGTTGCGACAGTGATAACCTGTAACTTCTACCACAGGCAGACAGTATCAGCAGGTTCAAAAAGGGATTAGACAAATCCAAGGACAACTGGTCCATAAATAAACAGTACAGGGAACAGGCAAGGATGCTCCTCCTAACATTCCCAATACAAGAATGGTGGATGCAGGAGAGGGCAAGGGAGCAGACTGCAGACAGGGGCCAGGCTCCTGTGCTCTCCCTGATCAGCCCATCCTTTGGGCACTGCCGGAGAAGAATCCAAGACCAGCTATGAATACTGGTGTGACCCAGTTGGGCATTTATCTTATCTGTTTATTATGCCTGATTGCCAGGTGACTGATAGTTTGGGGTACTCAATTTGGGATTGACTTCCACAGTGTCCATTACCTCACTTGCAGCTCTAAAAGTCTCTGGTAATGGGCATCCAAAAAAGGCAGCAGCCAGTATTGATGAAACCTGGTGAAAAGGAATGCTACAACCATTTTCTCCCTTTACGCTGTCACAGGGGAATTAACTCCCCAGGAGATGAGCACTCTTTCATACAACTATGTATTTGTAGTTATTTCACTTTCAAAGCATTAAGAATCATGGTAAATTCCCTCCATGGATCTACCTGACAGGCTGATGCCCTTCTCCCTTCAAACCTGCTTTTACCCTAAGAATCCCAGTTCACCCACTTCTCCACCAAGGCTTGCCTTTGTTATTCTGCACAGAAACTGGCTTATAATGCAGTAGCCTGGTGAAAGTTCATCACTACCCTTGAGCGGTCTACATGACAGACCAGCTTCATGTGAACACATGTTCTCCGTGGCGCAGCAAGCAGCATCAGGATGACGTTGGAAGCATTAATTACAAACATGCCTGCCAGGCCTAAAGCTCACATGCTCTGAACAATAAGAGCAGAAGGACATTGAGAAGGGACTTCAACAGATGTCAGGAAGTGGAGGAATAGCTCCCTTGCCGACTCCATCACTGTTGTTTTTCTATTGTAATTAATTATCTCACATGCAAAGCCTTTGTACATGCACTGTATAAACCTAACATTTTCCATCCTATAAAGGATTTATGTTTAGTGGGCATCTAGTGATGACTGACATCAGTGGCAGGAAGAATTTAGTTTGGCTCTTCTAACTCTTATTTTAGCTATCTTTCACCTGCATCTATCTTTTGGCATACTGTTGGGGCACAGAAGTAGATCAGCAGGAGTCCAATTGACTGCAAAAGACCAACTCAAGTGAACTTCAGCTTAAATTGGGGGGGGGGAAGGGGTGTGTGTGGAAATCACCTTTGAGTCTTACTTCTTGTTTTCTGTCTACGTACTAAACAGATCTTAAAACTTCAGCTCCATGTGTCATTTGGTCATATGACCATTCATGCGAGGCTGATTGTTCACAATGATGAACTTCACTGCTAAATCTAGTAAGATCCTGAGCCTCCAGAAAGAATGAGAAGAGTGTGACCTACAAAACATGAAAACTCTGATTCATCCTAGTTTGGGGCATCTTAAACCTCCATGGGTTATTGGCTTCTACTTGTTTTCATGTGCTATGGTAAGAAAGAATAAAGAAACACATCATCTGTTTTGGGAATAGAGGTGGTTACTTAAAATGGAGCCAGCAGCCTTGCGCTGTTGCATGGGAACATTCCCAAAACCAGGACAGTCCTACCCTGTAGATAGGAAAGTTTGTAACTTGCTACATAGCTAAAACACCCCTCAGCCATCTCAAATCCACTTGCAAAGTCAGTAATGTTTTTTTATAAAGCAGCTGATACCCAAACCAAGGTCAAGTCCCTTTCATTTATGGTCTCCTTGGTCACACCACTGCACCTTCCCTGTTATTCTTGTCATCTTCCCCAGTGTGACAAGGCCACTCCCTTCACAGGCAAGTTAAAATACTCTAATTAGAAAAGTTGTTATGTGCTAGGTTCCCTAAGCTCCTTGGACACCAGGGAAATACCAATGACTTCGTTGGGACTACTCTTGATTTACACTGAAGAGTCAAAGCCTAGTGTAGCTTCATATTGTCAGTAAGAAAATGAGCCAACTATTAAAAGAGAATAAAGTAAAGAGAGGGGACAGGGCATATGTTTACATTTAAAAGCTTTTTTACTTTGCTTTAGGCAGAGAAACATCAGGGTTTCCAAAATATATCCATGGGCGATCTCTTTGCAGGAAACAGTTGTTCTTAAGTTAGTTTCATCCTACCTAGTAAGCGAGGCAAAACAAACACTGCCTCTCCCATTACTACTGCTGTAGCCTCTCTCTATTACCACCCCACCTGCACCCTTCTGTGCAGGCACCATCCTTTTGGTGTGTCTACACAGCATGTAAAAGCGTAACTGGACTTCCCGCAGCCACTCCACGCAGGCTTTGAACTTGCCAGCTGAAGAAGTCATAGCAGGCTTCATCATAGGTAGCAACAAGGGTACAAGTCTACTTCGGTGCCTGGGCATATATCCACTACCTGCTACCCTGGGCTGACTGAAGTCCACACTACTATGTCTTTATTGATGTTACTGCCAGCACTGACTACATTAGGGCTAGCACGGATGCACCCACCACTCACGCAGCATCAGCACACCCTGTTCAGGGAACCAGCACCGCATGTGCTCATGCTTGCCTGCAAAATCCTACCCTGACTGGCAGCTTCCCCTGCCAGAGGACCCGGGGCAGGACTGCAGCGAAAGGCCAGGTTTTTAGAAATTCCACCATACAGAAAGTTTCCACTTCTGCCTGAAGAAGTGGTGACCTGCTGCTGTCATCATCATCCATAGCTGAAACCTTCTGTGCTACACTTGGGGGGGGGGGAAGCAAAAAAAAAAAAGATTAAACAAATCCCCCCCAATTTTTGTTCCTCCCATTTGCTGTTTCCACATCTGAGGCCACTGCATGCATTATCAGCCTGCCTCCCAAAACCTTGTGTGGAGTTTTCACACAGCAACATTAGCAAGAAAGCCATCTTAAAAACAACACAGATATGTGACAAATAAGATTGTGAGCTGTCTGAGGAAGGAGCTACTTTCTTGCTCCATGTTTACAGGGTACACAGAGTTCACACTGGGCTCCCATGTGCTAACACAGTGCAAGTATAGTTGGTAACCCAAAAACACCAGCTAAGGGAAAGCTTTTTAACTTGTTTTTTTCCAACTTGACTCAATTCCAAGGAGATTGTGGCCTTTCAGTAACAGGATGAGACCTTTCTCCTTCCCTTTGGAGCACTGTCAGGGTGTAAAGAGAGTCACCACCCTCTCACACCATGTAAAGGTTGTCACCAACCACTCTTCCCATCTCACAGCTCCTCAAGTCACTCATTTCTCTTCCCAGAATATATCTTCCAGAGAGAATCAAAAGTGATTTACATCTCAGCAGGAAGCCCACGTCCTTCCAGGCACTACTGCCTCGGTTCCTTTTGTTTAAACAGAAGATTTTCCCCAAAAGCTGCATGGAGAAAGGGACTCTGGCAGTTTTGTTCTGTGGTTTGCTCGCAGAAGTCTGCTGCTGGAAGCATGCAGGGCTCATGCTGAGGCTGCTCTGGTTGGAAATACGGGCAGAAGATCTCTTCTGATGATTTAGCATATTGTCTGCATGGATATGAGGTGATAAGTAATTTAGCTCTGCTTTCCTTTGCAGAATCTTCTACATGTACTGCCCCAAAATTGCTCTAATGATAAAACTATGCCACAAGAATGCCTGGAGAGTTCCCTGCTTGCTCTTTCTTCCAGCATCAGGATATGTGTTTCTGTGCTAAAATTTAACTGATTTTGTTTAACTTACGATTTCTTACTGGCCTGTCTTTGTGCCCAATAAGGTCATAAGCTCTCAGAGAAAGGAATATATATATTTACACACTTCAAATAGTTTTTTGGCCCTGAAAGGAGCCTACAGGAAAACAACAAACTTGTTTCGATCATTGACCTTCTGAATCTGGTCCGTGGCAAATCTCTCGGCTACTTACAGCCAGAGGAGGCAAGAGAAGGCTAGGCTACTCAAGGCTAGAACACTTCACAAAAGATACCGTAATCCAGAGCTGACCACATCATATGCTTCTACATCCTGCCAGTCCCTGCATCCTACAAAAGCTTCCAAATACCTAAAGAAACAGGGCTAACTATGAGAGTCCTAAATATTCGTGTTCCCTGAGCTCACACCAGATGCTGTCTCCTTTTACGAGTGATGTCTTGGAAACAGAGAAGGTACGTACTAGGGGGAATGCCACACAGTGAAACACAAAAGCTGTAAGCACAGCCTGATTTAGCTTAACAAGATAGGATAAATGAACGCCGACCTCTCCGAAACCCTTCTGGACACAGATCAGACATCAGCGTAAACCGGCCAGCTGTCTATGGCGTTGCCTGGATCAGAGGGCAGGGCACCAGCAAGGAAGCAAAAAAAATTTCTTCCCTTTGAGACAGAGCTGAACACATCAATGCTGAATTTACACTAACGTTAATTTGCCTGTTTAGTTACTATAGCAGAGTATCTCTTGGCAATTCACAAGCAGCTTTTGTTCTCTATTTTCCAGTCTCTCTGCGCCTGGAGTGTTAAGCTGATGCCTCACACACAGTAGATCTTTTCGGGCAGTGCAGAGACTGGTTACTGCTGGAGCTGGGGCACCCTGAAGGCTGAGGAGGAGGACGTTTTCACTCCAACACCCAGATAACGCACAAATACTGGTAGGGCTTCTGCAAGTGAGAAGCAGGAGCTGCAGGCAAAGACGCTGCTGTGTTTGCTTTTTCCCAATTTGTTTCCTGCTGGATCTCAGACAGTGCAGATCACTATGCCCAGTAACAGCTCTACGATATTTTTGTTCCAGGGGAAGAATAAATTAGTTTTACAGTGCCAAGTTCTGGTTTGGAAAATTACCATTTACCTACCCATGAACTTCCCTATAATGACAGCAAGCATACAACTCCCTCCCTGGGCTCAGCTAGCATGGGCAGCACCTCTTTGTGCTGCTTGACAAGCAGCATCTTTCAGCACTGAAAAGCCAGTATTTCAGAAATTGGTGAATGAGCTCCTGCTGTCTGTGAAAAAAAAAAATTAGAGATCAGAAATGCCCTCACAAATCAAAATATGCTTTGCAAAATACATATTTGCCAGATCCAAATGGATTACGAGAAGGATTCATACTGAATGCAATTCACCAAAGTGTGAACTGTAACTGCAGGATGCATTTGGTTCTTGCTGGAAAGACTTAAGCATCAACTGCCAGTTGTTTTTCCCCACAAATATTTGTCTTTACATCTGCAAGCTAGGGTGCAATACTTCAGAAGCAGCCTTACATTTCTGTATATCTAGAATATCTGATCATGTAATTAGAAGAGTACAACCCTCTGGTATAGGGAAAAACCCTAGGGCAGTAGTTTTCCCGTAGTTGTTCTGATGAGGAGACTTGCTTTGGGAGGCATACCCCACTCAGCCTGGCTCGCTACCCCAAACACCAGTGGTGGCCCCCAGCACCGCTCCTCCCAGGCACAACCCATTTGGGGCCTCTGCTCTCATTTGGGATCCACCGCCGGCGGGGACTGCGAGGGGCGCAGGAAGGAAACATTGCTCCCTTTGAGGCTTACAGGTGAATTCAGAGAGACTCCCCCCACACCCACACCCTCCCCCCCCCCAAGGTTTCTTCTTGAAGCTTCAGACTTCTTTGGGGCTCTTTTTAAAGAAGAAATCTCTGAATTTTGAGAAATGAAATACCAGCCAAAAATCTTGTAGTTAGGTACTATTTAGAAATCTGTGGAAACCAGAAATAAAGAAAGGTCTTGGTATTCCTGTTTGGAAAGCACATGACAAAGAAATATGCTCTCCGCTCACCCGGCATGCCTGTTCCTTCCAACAGCTCTGGTATTTCTGAAAAGCCAGAGTAGAAAAGCATTCTGGCTATCAACAGGCAAATGAGCCTGCTGATTAGTTTAGTCCAACGATTTTGTGCCAGAATTGGAAGGGTTTGGTGTTTTTTTTACCTTCGCCTCCTTTTACAGGTGAAAAATTGTTTTCTCAGCCTTCCTCGATTACAGGTCATTGCAAGGGGAGGTTAGAACGTCCAGGGCAGAGCAAGGCATTTCTCCCCAGGGCATGGCCGTAGTGCTGTCAGCATTGCAGAGCTCTGATCTCGCCAGGTTATCAGCTCACCTGGCCATCTGGCAAGTTATTGGCCTAAACGGCGTTTTTCTTTCTGCATTTCTACATCCAAAGACTGGAAGGGAACCATCCCTTCATTTTAGAATGATGTCCTACACACAGTGGTTCTTGTTTGCCTTCTGAGGTTGGTCTGCACTATGAAAGCAGCTAGCAAGACTCCACCAGGGCCAGTACCAATAGAAGAATTAAGGTCGGGGAAGGAATAGTTATAGTCATGGAAGGTTAGGGGTTAGGAGGATCGCTCATTGACACAACCCCCACGTTAGTTCTTTTGATCTAATCAATGCTACTGACTTTTGGACAGGGCCCAAACGCTTCTTTTATTTTACCTATCATATCACTTGCTCCTACCCAATTGCCTTTTTCTCAGGTGCACGGGAAACCAATGTCAGAAGTCACCTTCAGAAGCAGCCATTGATTTTGGACAATTCTGAATTTCAGAGCCCACCATGGAAGCCTGCAGCACAGTTGCTTCAGGTGTTTTGGGTGATGAAATGGGTGCACATGTTCAGAAATCACAGAAATCAGGCCCAAAGGATCACTCCTCTTCCTTACTATTCCCTTCAAAAGGGAAGGCGATTGCCGGTGGAACTTAGCCTGTAAGAGTGGAAGTTACCCAGAATGCCACAAAGCTGCCTGAAGACTCTGCAACTTCCTCCAGGTGGAACGTACACAGATGTCCCAGTGGTGGGCAGAATTTTGTAAGTCTAAGTATCAGCAGACAGATAAACAGACAGTCATCTCTGTAAGCCCAGTCCATATGTAACAGAACTACTGACCTGCAAACTTAAACTTTAATTTCAAGACCGTACCTCCCTTTTTTACTAATTACAACAAAGCCATCCGCGTATTAGTGTCAGTGACGTATGATACAGCATATCCTCTCTGGTTCTCCAAGCTCTTAAATTACTCAACTGCTTTCGTTTATATGTGCAGAGACACTTTCTATGACTATATTTAGTTTTAGAGAGGGTCTGGAAAATTGGTATCACCAATGGAATGAGGAAGTATTTATCCCCCAACTGGAAACACATGATGATGATGTAAATGTACTATTTGGAGAGCTCTATTTATATGGTTGTTTCCTAAATCTTAACGTGACTCAGAGAATCTCAGGACATAACGTTGTGCCACCACCGCAGTCTGCGGGAATCACTGCCAGAGTTTCATAAAAGCTTGACTAACAGCAAGCTACCGTGGCACTGCGAAGCAAGGCTGAGCAACAGATGCTGGAATTTAATGACTTGACCAGTTTGTTACCAATGGATTTAAAACTGCATTACTAATGGTAGACCAGTGACAGAATTTCATGGGAAATAGCCAACAAGTACAGTATAATAAATATGCAAGGGCAGTTAGTGCAGAGTGAAATTTGATTTCACTAATTGCTGCTTGTTGCAATTATTCTGCTTTTATGGATGAATAACTGCTTTCCCAAAGCCAATTGCTCCTGCTTCTTGATCAGTCAGGAATTTATGTGATAATCAGTTGTTTAGAAGTACTTTCTGTCAGGTTTACAAAGGCAGAGGAGATCCAGCTGCTGAACAAGCTCCCAGGAGCAAATCTTGTGAATTCCATCTGAATGTTTCCCGAAAGGACCACAAACTTTTTTGCTGAGACAAGAACACACCTCCAGTAAAGAGAACAGCATTCAACCTCTTCCCTTTCTTTTTACCTTTAAAAAATAAACTAGAACACAACTCTGTACTCTGAGAGAAAATAGCCAGAAGCCCTATGACTATGACCAGTCTGATGTAGCTGGCTGAGGAAGAACATGGCAAAGGTTATCAAAAAGAAGGAAAATTAGAATCAAAATGTCACACCTATGAGTGCCACTGATCGCACTGAATTATGCTGAGCCCGTTAGAAACAGCGTAACCTGGCATTAGCATTCCTAATCTGGTATTAATACACCTAAACAGATCTTGATCACTCTTGCAAAGCCAAGGCAAAATCCAGCAGCAAATACAGGATCATTTAAGATGAGAGGTTCCTTGTGCAAATCATCATCTAACAACTTTGATATGCTATGTGGGTCTCTAAATATGATCCTCTGTTTCTGCTCCACCCTCGTTTCTGAAACTAATCCGTATCAGTCTTTAACAACCAGATTATACTAAATACCGTACTGGTCAGTATACCAGCACAGGGATCAAGCAGGGCACAAACTGCTATCCAGTCAAAATGGCAGCAGCTTTATGCCTGCTTTGCAGAAAACACAATTCTGCATGTCTGAATCGAGCCATGTTGATAGTTTATATTTGACTAACAGATTATTCACTTCTTGGAAAGTTTAATATTTAATGAAGTCACAGGGTAACAAAACAGTGCCACATTGCTCAGTTCTTAAGGGCAGAATTCCCATTGATTACAGAAGCAGGCAGGATGCCTAAATACAAGATAGCAGAAAACACAGAGGAAAAGAGGTTCAGAAAAGAGGGGATCATAGCAATTATTTCCTTGACAGTGATTTGTGTTTTGGGTGGTTTTTTTTGGGGGGGGGGGGTTTGGGGTTTTTTTGTTGTCCGTGTCCCCCCCCCCAGTCATTTGGCAGGAGGTGGATTTGCTTCCAACAAGGAAAAAAGAGCTAGGGTAAAAACACCGCAGACCCCTCCAAAAATTGCTTAAACTTCAGGACAAATGGGAAATAGGGACCATATACCAAAAAATCCTCACATTGCCACACCAGTGAGGAGTCCTCAGTGGTCACATACAGCTAACCGAGCCACATGGCCCTGAGTTCTCCATGGACACCGTGAACACCAAGAGTTCCCCATCACAGCCCAGAATGGTCTTACATTTCTGCTGACACAAAACAGCTCCCACACCAGCCCCCCAATTCTTTGCTGGGCCACCTGTGCTCTTTTATGTTGCTCATAGTCCCCAGCTTCCAAGCAAACCCCAGGATAAATCTTGCTGCTGCATCCTGTTCAGTGCCCCATGTGAAGATACAGTATCACAGACACCACCAGCACCATACTACTTAGCTTGAAAAGAAGAATAGAGCCAAGCTTGTACTGTAACTGGGTGGAGGCTGATTGAAAACATCATTTTTCAAGACATCTTCCTATTTACTTCTTCAGTATGAAATACAGCTTTTACACTAAAATTGCATTTCCTCAGCAAAAGTCTGCTTTCAGTGAAAATGTTCAAGGGTTTACATTGTGAAAACAGTACGTGCTTCAGTCTTCAGCAAATAGCTTTCCTTGCTCCTACCTCCCTTTCTTGTCCTTTCAAGTTGCAGCAATCAAAAACTTCAGCTAGTAGCAAGACTATCTGCAACATAATCAGAACCAGAAGTGCCCCATTAGCCACAGTGTGGTATTTAGTTTAAGAGGTCAGAAAAAAGAAAAAACCTACAGTATCAAACCCATTTTTGTTACTGTTGAAATCTTTCACAGAATTAAAAAAAAAAAAGCATTGCACTCCTCCATAACTGAGCAGCATGGCACTGAGCAGTTAATCATCATATAAGGTTCTTGTCCCATTACTGTCACACATGATGTTAATTAAATTGTTTGCCAAGATCAGAATGCTAATATAACCCTTGATTGCTTATATTCCTTATTACACAAACGTTGTAACATCCAGCATGATTAATGCGACCTTTCAATGCTACAACTGTATTAATACCATTGCTCAGGTTGCCTCTCAGGACATGTAAAAATAATTTTTATGACTCTGTCCAAACCTGATTTCTCCTGCTTTACTCATGCCCTCCTTAACACCCTCTCCCATGTTGCCTGGTCCTGTTACACACAATACTCTGATCTGCTTTTCTTCCCTCTCTGCATCTTATCTCTGGCTAATTTTATCAGAGTTGAAACTCTATGTGAGCCGATGACACACAGACATACGACTGTTTCCAGGTTCTCACTTGCAGCACCCAGTAAATGCTTGGCCTGTCTTTTGGAGAGCACATCCAGAACATCAAGCCTTCAGCTCAAGCACAACACAGCAAAAGGGAATGATTCATTTCCCATCAAATTTTGCCTCCTCTTGCTTTTCATCCTAGGGACAAAACAGCTCAGCCCCTTATCAACAGCTGTCATCTTGGATATACACTTCTTTTAGGTCTACAAACCTGGATTATGCCGAAGGTCTTGCTGCGACAGAGCTTATCCTAACAGCTTCTCCCAATTTCCTCAACTCTGCAGGAGGACACTTTTCTTCCAGACCAGAAACATGCCTCTCTCTGGTTTCACTTGAAAAGGGTTAAGTTAAAGAGAAAACTGGGTCTGTTTTTCCCAAACAGAGCTACCTGCAAGCAGAGTAGTTAGTAACAGAAAATGCACTTTAAATTCACAACTTATTTTAACCTGTATTAAGACAGAGAGGTAGGCAGGACATCCTGCACGTACTTTTTACGCGGCATCTGTGCAGTTCTTCCTTCTCAGGCATACGGCACCGAACATCTCAGTGACTCTGACATCGTTTCCTCCAGTCTTGATAAAGAGAAGCTTGTTTTCCCCTGCCCAGAAGGCTTTGGCAAAGATCACAGTCCAAGCAGGTCACTATCACCTCACTCACCGCCATCTTCACCAGCTCTCTCCACGCATTCTTGCATCAAACCTATCTTTGGTTTCAAGACTTTCAGCATAAGCTTATCTTTGGTTTCAAGGCTTTCCATCACTTACTCTCACCCTATCTATCATTCCTCACTCGCTACTGAGGCATTGATTCCTGCTTCTGATCATGACGTGAAGCCTTCTGCTATCACTCAACTATCAGATTTTTCCAACAAGCATTTTTGTGCTTTCCTTCATCCCGCCTTTCCTACCGCTACTGCTCATCTCCTCCATTTTTTTTTTCCTGTGTCAACTTTTAGTGCCACCTATATCAGAACTGACATCTGGCTCGCGAAAAATACTATGCCCTTGCCTTCTCTGCACTCATCCACCTACCATCTATATCCATCTGCTATATATTGCTTTCTATTAAGTCAAAAAAGCTCAGAATCAGCTTTCTGCACTGTGCTGATACAGTGTCTAGCACAGTGGAGCCCTGCTCAGGTGCCAGATAGGGCCTATGGTACGGTAACGTGTAACATGATAACATGTTGTATGTATGTAGCATGTAACGTATGGCAACACAGTGCAGATCTAATACACGGCCATGTGCATCTTTGCTTGTCCTGGATACAAGCAGTCTGTGTACCAAAAGAGCCAAGAGGTAGAGAAGCAAGCAAACAAAATACACCACTACTTTTGCCATTTGAGTGTAAATCTGAAATTTTAAAGTAAAATAAATATTTTAGAAAACAAGTATCCTCATTTAGTTTATTAGTAGCCACCCACAGAAATGGGAAACAATTATAGCCTAAGCTCTGGAGTAATTCTTAAAACCTTCCCCAAGCACTCACAGATTTCCCAGTCCGTCTGTTGTGACAAGTTATATCTGTAACATGCTTTATTCTAGCATAGCTTATTCCCCTCTTCTTACAGGAAGAGACTACACTGGTGTAAAGCATCTTTGTAACTATACAGCTGCACCAGGATTGTTGCTGTTAGAATAACTATTTCAGGTTTCATAATAGGCTTGACTTCTACTTGTTAAGCTAAGTTTAGCCCATTGCATCATTAAGTCATACATAATATCATCATATGGAACCACCACCCTGAATGAGAATAATTGAGAAAGCCTGCATGGGGATTACCATCTTTAACATACCTTAAATTAAGTTTTGTGTCCATTTTAAAGTTGAGCGGTTGTAACACATTCTGGAGTCATGCTTGATGTCTCCCCTCACACCTGTGGAGGCAGCACCTCACCACTGTTCTCCGAGGTCATGCCTACACTGCAAGCAGAATATAACTGCTGCACATGCTGACACACTTGAGTGAGTTTTACTCTAGCAGCAATAGCCATGAAATCGCAGCAGCACAGACCGTCACAGACCAAAGGATGCTTGGTGACTTCGCACAGGGCGCGCTGGTGTCCAGGCTACTCCAGCTTCACTGTTGCTGATCGCCAACCCTGGCTAGGTCAGGGCATGCAGGGCACCAACTAGACATCTTTGTACGTGAGGACAGTTTTGAGCTGCCAGAGCAGAAAACCGAGACTCTCACCCTGCTTTTATTCCTGTTCTTGTGCTCCCACCTTCTGTACTTGAAAGCCTGGGCCCTCTGCTGCTATGGTCCAGAATGCTTGTGATGTGAGGGCCATTTCTCCTGCCTGAAGTACAGAAAAATTACTGTTTTCTGCGCACGTTGACAAGATGGAACCACATTTAAGTGTGGTCAAATCTACAGTACGAGAAGGTCCTAAAACAAGGCAATAGCATACATGTCAAAAGCATAACTAATCATCAGTGAGAACTTTTTGCTTGTCCACGCACAGATTAACCAGCTCTGACTGTGCAAGATACTTTTAATCCAGCCCGCTAGGTGACTTAGCAGCATTGGCAAAAGCCTGAATGGCAAAAAGGGTCAGAAGGGAATTTTACTGCAGTGTCTGCTCAAAAGTACATAAGCTCTCAGTTACACTCTTCCAGCATGCACCAGTGAAGTGTAAAGAGCTTTAGCATGGTTCACTGCCCAGAACGCAAAATAGAACTAAAGAACAGAAAGCCTGCTGAAGTTTCAGCATGTGTGTCTCACCCATTAAGGCTCCTGTAACACCAAAAAAAAAAAAAAAACAAAAAACAAAACAACCCCAAAAAACAAGAAAACGAAAGGTTAGTGTGCTTAAAAGCTCGGTGTTTTTCCCCCAACTTCATCAGCTTGTCAAATAAAAGACACTGTGTCTTTCTACAGACCTTAGATTACCTTCGACCACAATAACTGCACGCTGCCAATAAACAGTGTAACAGTTTAAAATGTACTCAAGAAGTGCATGCAATTCTTAAAGGACGATGCTGTCCCTTTCTGTATACACATACATATTTGTATTTTCTAAAGAGAGATCACAAAGTTTCTGCGTTTATAAAATGCTTTTTTGTCAACCAGATTAGCCATACTGTAGTTTAGAATCACTCCTTTGATTCCTAGGAACCCATGTGTGAAATGAAACTGTCAATATAATACTTTTATTAATCATCTAATTCTTGTGTTTAACTAGGAAAGAATAAGTATTTATTTGCTGAAGTTCATTAGCACATTGGAGAGACCACGCATGTGGCCGAAGTCCATATGCTGCAGCAAGACAAGCTGGGTCGCATATTCTACTTGAACTAAGCAATAGCAAAAGGGCAATAAACACAGAAATTATCTAAAAATCGAACTAAAACAAAAATCTGGGCTCTGCCAAAGTCTCTCACGTGTCTCTTGGAGAGCAAAGATAGCAGGAGAAGTAGGGAGGCTTCACTCATTCAGGCCACAAGCACTGAATGATGGCCCTGTCCTTACGGGACAGGGCTGACGGAGTTAAGCTTGCAATGCTTGCTGAATGACAGATTCCCTAAGAATTGGAACATATTATTGGATGCCACTAGAAAACTCCCTTCAGAGATGTTTAGTATTATAAGCCTGACCTACCTATCCAGAGGCACCTTCACTCCATTCTCTTAAGTCTAAAGCAGCTTTACAGCGTTTATATACTTACTACGCAAGCACTTTAAAGCTTTTTTTACAGGAGGAAGTGCAGTAGTGTAAATGAGATTCATATCCTCACATTCTATCTCGGTTCAAGGCAGATAAACATCAGTAAAATCATTGAGTATTTTATGGAAAAACTGCTAACAAGCAAAGAGTCCAGGACCAAATATCCGACCACAACTTCCCCTGCAGAGCTCACTATTGGCACCAACAGAAACTTCAGCTTCAAACGGTGATCACAAATTCCACATTATATCATTGCTAGGGTTTGTGTACTCTAGTAGAGGCCCAACAGAAGGCAATGATAGCATGTCTGGCTGTTTCTGACAAGAAACTCCTCCGGAGAGCTCCACAGGGAGAAAGTATGCATGGGCAAGAGGAAGACACATGGGGATCAAAATGCCAAGTTTGGGGTTTCATAAAATGCAGTAGGCCTAAAATTGCAAATCTAAGTTGCCAAAGGCAAAGGTATAGCCACCCCATTTTATCAAATGCACATAAAACCTGGATTACTCTGATTACATCAATTTTTGCAATGCTTTTGCATAAGGCTTTTGGCAAGTCACTTGTCTACAGAGAGTCATCTACCCAGGCTCAAAACTCTGATTTTTTATTTTTTTTTTTTAACCAGCTCTAATTTTCCTGGGTGATTTTTCTGCTTGCCATTGCATAGTTTGTTAATAGTACTTCTTCATTAGGTTCACATGCAGCTGTCAGATTATTGCACAGCAGCCATCATGAACAGCAAGAGGATCTTGTCATCTAAAGCCTCTGCCATGCACATCTGCACCTCTGATAAGCACTCTGTCAGGACCTCTTCTGACAGGTCAAGCACTTGCTTCATCTGAGTTTTCAGTGGCATTTACTCCCACTCTTGAAACCAGGAGTAAACTTCAGCCTACACCCATAAGCCCATGTAGAACTCCAAAACTGCTCAACGCAGAGCAGCAGTCACTGTTTCAGCCCAGGCTGTAGATACCACGCATGTCTTTCAAGCTCCACAGGCACACAGGTTGTAAGCACCACCAGGAGAATTGAGACAGGAATGGGAATAATTCTGCTATCCCATCACCTCCAGGTTATGAAACTCAACCCAGATTACACAGCAAGCCCAGCAGTATTCCCTATTTCTAAAGAATACACTAATTAGCACAGTAACACTATTACCTTTGCCTGCACAGGTCCCAGCACATTTTAACTACTCTGTAACTTAAACGGATACGTCTAAGCATGTAAATGTAGATGTCCCATCATTGGAAGTGTTTAAGGTCAGGCAGGATGGAGCTTTGAGCAACCTGACCTAGTGAAAGATGTCCCTGCCCATGGCAGGAGGGTTGGACTTGCTGACCTTTAAAGGTCCCTTCCAACCAAAACCATTCTATTATTCTATGAAACAGGAGGAGTTGTTTTCCATATGTTGATGAATACATGGCAAAATCCCACTGCAGACAGAGCAAAGATATACATTTAGCATATGCAAAGTCATCACAGGAGAACCTAGCAAGCTGTCTCAGGTAAGCCTGAGAACTTGTGATCATTATAAAATTTTAAATATTTTTTTTATCCTGTGTTCATTCCTTTAAATGCTAGTATTGTTTTCTAGCCTGACATTTCCATGCTTGGGGCCACGTCAGTCCTCAAGATAAAAAATTAAGGGGGAAAAAAAAACCAAACCACTCATCGGTGATTTATCTCAGAACAAAAGGTCACTTTTTACCACCTCATGAAGATAATGTACGCACTTCCATCCCAAGCCCAGCTAGTTTGCTCCAAGGCAAATGCACTTCTGAAAATTAGGTCATTTTTTGTGGTTCATCAAGTCCATTGTTTCCAAAAGTAAATAGCCATTATCCTTAATGATTGAGTAATCACACCCCTTCCTTAAATAAGGGCTTTGAAGGTGAGAGGGGAAAGGCTGCTTAGTTCAGATAGCCTCAGTGGGAAAGAGCAGCCAGATTTTGTGCTGTCGTATTTGCAGGAAGACTTGCTCTTGTTTTTATTACAGATAGGTTTTGTTCTGTTTCCCTAATAAGAGGCATTATAGAAATTCAAGAGAGTAAAGAACTACCATGAAACCCTACAACCGGGTATGAAGGCTGCCACACAACTTCCACTGGCTATTGAAATGTGATAAATGGCAGCCTGAAGACAGCAGAAGAAACCAGAGCTCAGGAAAAGGAGCAGAGTTTAAGGAAATGTGCCCTCAGAGGGCTTACAGATGTTAAAATCTCTTACTCTAGCTCCCTTCTCAGACAACCATTAAATTGCCCCAAGAGGGCTCCCAGCTCCAGCCAAAAAGCTGTGCTCAGCAATGCAGCTCACCTTTCCCCGCCCCTGGTTTGGCACATCTGCATGGAGGAGAAGAATTCACATGGGCCACATGCTAAAAACTCAGCTATAAAGCTCTCAAAGTTGCTTGTAAAACCAGCTCGAGAGACTATACACTATATCTGACTTGAAAATGCAGATTATTTTTCCTCCCCTCAGTGCTTTTAAAATGACAGTGTTAAATCCAGCAGGCCAGGAAAGCTCAGCACCAAGTCCTCTGCTCCTACTTGAGTTAGGGTCAATGGAGTTGAGCACTGCTGACTGCTGCTGAAAATCTCATCCAAGGACCCAGGCCAAAGCAGGCTAAATTCACTGGACAACTTCTTTAGACTTCTACGGACTTTGGCTCCAGCCCAGGCGATGTTAGCATCCCACGGACCAGTGTGTTTTAGCAATTTACTGCCCAACAGCTCTCAAAGTTTTCAGCATCTCTGACTGAGCCAGATAAAACATGCTGTTATTTAACATTATTTTCACACTGCCTATGGTACATTTGGGAATCAATGTCTTCTCCTCCAAGTAGTAGTGACTGAACCAAGCTGCTGCTTTCAATGGATTACTTAAAAGACCAATGCTCTCAATGAAAGGAGCGCTTGCAAGCACCAAACACCAGATCATGCACTCACTGGCATGTATTTGTCCACAGAATACAGGCAATTCAATTAATGAAAAGTAGACATGTGTCATACCAGTCCCCAAGAAGCTTGTGGCATGGTACATTTCTGTGCCTTGTGCACTACCATGTATTAGCAAGTGAATCCTATTCAGAAACCTGCATGTAAGCTACAGTCTGAAGGAAAATATCATACATATTAATTAAACCACAAATACATGTCTGAAAGAACTATCTGATGGCTAACAACTTCAGTCCACCACCATCAAGAAATAATATGTAATGTGTTTCACAGGATAACCAAAGCTTGGTGCTCATGTACATGCCTAGATGTAATTCTGCTCCACTAAAAAAAGTAAAGGGTTTCTCCATCATAACAAGGATGAAGATTTAAAATTGTACTAAGGAGATAAAAAAACTTTTAAAATGGCTTTGATTGTTAAGAACAATTTTTTTCTGAATTCAAAACTAGTTGTTATGCAGTAATGTTCAGAGTTCAGCATCGTTTGTCATACAATTCAGGGTCGGGTTTCAGGAGCTGCCAGGTCTGACTAACCCAAGGGAGACAGTGTTGCTGATAGGTGCCAGAGAGGCATTAAGTTGACATATTTACAAAGACTGTGAATTATACATGAGTTTCTGTATGAACCAGATGGGTTTAATGTGCCACACAGTCTTCAAGTATTACATTTGGGTCTCATAGTACAACTGCATTTTACTGTTCTGTGAATTTAAGGCCGGTGGAAGCATGAGACTGACGTCCCCAGAGACTCATATCCTGCTCCTGAATAGAACAACAGCTACAATTTTTTCCATAGCACTCGCATCAGTGCGTCCAATCCTGAAGGGTCCAATACCCGAAAGTGCAGGGGTTTCCATTTCCATTGCTCATTCAGCCCTCAGCCACCCTCCTGAGGAAGGCAGTAGCTAGCTGAGGTCGCTGACACGGGGTGGGTAACCCAACTGTTGTTGTTGTCTCCCACAATACCTTACAGAGACAGGAGAGACTGGCCCACAGCGTCCAAGGGGGGCTCTTCTGAGGGAATCTCTCTCTCCATGGCGTAGCGCCTCAGCTACAACCTTACATATATATTATAATGTGTTGATACAACCTGGGGACTACACCTATACATCCCCAGGGTCTAATACTGCCATACTAATGTTTAACGTAATCTCATCCACTCTCGCGGCATTTCTGTAACACCTTCAATACGTTCACTAAGACGACCTCTACGTTCAAAAGGCTGTGTCCACCCCTGGGGTTCCTGACACAGCAAAATCCTTGAGTTTCTTAATGCAGAGCTTACATGCCTTCTAAGTGCATCCAATACTTAAGCAAGCTTCCCAAAAGGCCACTATCCTCCCCATGAGACTGTTCTGCCTTGCTGCAGTAAAATTTCAGCTTCAGCTCAGAATACAGAACAAATGTTCCTGTAAAGCATATGCTAGTTTTTAACTGGCTGCATCTGATCATCACCCTTTTCCACCAGCTCTCAAATACTGCTAGAACATCACCCACTTGAATGGCAAGAGCTGCTGGCAGGCTTGCAATGAATAGACTGAGCTGCTTACTGAAGAGCTGAATAAAACCACAGCTAGTGTCTACCTGACAGGGCTGTGATCCATGGGCATGCCCGATCCAGCATCATGGCGCAGACCGTCTTGATACAGCGCAGCATGAAAACACATCACATCCTGCAAAGCGCTTGTAGCGGTACAGAGTGAAAACACAACCCCATCGTCGCACAGTCATTCCAACAGGTCTGAGAAAACACATGACAATTTTCTTGTCCTGCTTCTCTGATCCACCCGGTTCCACAATAGTGACCGCTGACATGTTCAGCACTGTGGCTGCAGGCTTTAAACAGTTTAGATCCCCTGATGGGCCATCTTTGAGCCCAGATGGATGGTGACCACAGCATCATGAAAACAGTTTTTCTGTTTTTACTACAGCATTTGGATGACTTAAATTGGAGACCGATTTGGGGGATTATCCAACTCCAAGCTTTTCTATCTCAATGATCTGACCTTCCAATCCATTATAACGATATCTGAATGCAGTTCAAAAGATGATGTGAGTCATTAGTAAGATGGGATAATCTCATCAATCACACTGAAAGATAGGTATGACACTAATGCAGAAATCTCTAACAGAGGTAGATGTGAACCTCAAGAATGGGACATAAAGGATTGAAGGGAACTCAGTTAAGGTGTTAAAAGTTGGAGTTGTATGGAAATAATGTGATTGAGTTAAGAAAGGACAATATAGCCTGACTAGAAAGGCACCTCTTCCAGCAGAGACCCCAGAACGAACTACAGCTTTCTGAGGAAGATGGTGGCATCCTCACCAGGAAAAAATATTTAATATTAGATCTATCACAAAAATATGCTGTAGGGAAAATTCTGCTCTGTGCAGGAGCACCTAGGTGACCTCAACAGCTTCGTCTCAAAAAGCTATGAACATATGACGCAACAACAGAGTTCGTCTGTCAGAGACAAACCCAAACCTGAATAGTTGTTTTCATGATGAATCCATAGCAGCTTATTGCAAAGATGTAGTATGACTGATTCTTCCAGTATGCCATGATTATGCCAGCTCTCACTCTGAACACTCTTATTTCTTAGTAATGAACTGTGACTATTACAAGAAAGGGCAGTCCTGGAACTGAGAACATTACTGCACATCTGTGCCAGCTAAATATCCACCACTACGCACGTGACGCTAAATACAACTTGGTAGAATACATGCAAGTGACAGATGAATCTGCTCTGCGCTTGATCATAGTATTTTTAGTAGGTTTCGCTCAGGATACATTAACATTACAACTGCTGTAGCCTCAGTGCTTAGATGGTAAAGTAAGCAGTGGAGAATAGGAGAGGAAGAATATGTCATTTTAGCATTGTTGCTAGATTAAACTCAGAGAGGACAGCTACCGAGGAAGTAGTCAGAAGTGGAGCTCACAGGAACGAAAAAACACAGCATGAGGGAAATGGCAATGGCCACCGACCAGTATCTTCTTTGTGGCCACCTCAACTGCTCCAAGTACATGTTTCTGTGTCTATTTAACTCCTCTGTGACAAGACGCTTACATCTTGTGACAAGAAGAAACAACCATGCACAACACCTAGTTCTTCCACAAACATATCACACATGAATGTCGTATGTCGGTAGGAACAAGGACAGCCCCCTGCTCTCAGGCCAGGTTACGGTCAGCCGAGCTGGAACATCTCTCACCAGATCCAGCGTCATAAGCCTGTTATTGGATTTGCTGAATTCCTGCTGGGTGAGGTATGCTTTCTACAAGGTTATGATTCAGAAATACACTGAAGGAGGCCACGATCAACAGCTTCTAATGAAAATTATTGTTATTTTTGGTTTCTGCAACTGAGATACAGGAGGCACAAGGGTGAGATGTGTTCCAGCCCATGGGGTTAGCGCACAGGTACACTTGTGCCTAGGCAGTCTTTCCCTTTTGCACTGCTTTTTGCATGCCTCAAACTTTTGATGCCCATTGACCACTGTCTGGCAAACATAGCATAAACGAGTCATAAGTTAATTCACATGGGCTTCCTGTAACTGCTCCTAAGTCACAGTGCAAAGCAGCCTAATTATATCAGCAGCCTTCTCTGCTCTTCAAGCCACTCTGCAAAGAGTAGACCCTTCCCAGAGGGCCAGTCAAACAGGTGAAGCAAGCAAGCACATTTCTTCATGTCCCAGTCCGCTGGAGGAGGGCAAACGCTCAGCTAGCTCATGAATAATGCACCATCTGTTTATGCAACTCCAGGGACCCACTTCAAATCAGCTTGTGGTCTCTGAAATTATTTTCAGTATACTTGGCCAGTCTCTTTGGTAGGCAAATCAAAAAGCTGCTTTCAAAATTCTCTCTGCTCACTTCAGGCTTTCACTCTTCTCTGCTATAGATAATCCAGAAGAAAGACAACATGATTTTCCGGTCACTCCAGTTTCACGCTGGTGCTACTTGACTGACTTCAGTAGATTTACTCCTCATGTATACCGCTGTGACACAGTGAGGTTCAAAGATGGCTTAACAGCATACAGGGATGTACCAGCAATTCAGAAATGAAGCAGGAGCAGATAAGCTGCATGTAGTACCATCAACACCTTCTAAGCAGATGGTTAAGCATGAAGTATCACAATAAGGGCTAAACCAGCCTCTTCTCCCACTTTGTAGAAGCAGAAACTGAAATAATGAACAAGCAGAACAAGGAGGAGAGGGTGAACTCATAGGGGGTGAAATTACAAAATACTCTTCCACCCTGAAAAAAAAAAAAAAAAAAAATCTTTTTAAATACTGGCGCTCAGCCCAGAGGTTTGACCCCAGGGGATATGATGTCAGTAAGCCAATGCAATAGCAGAAGCAAACCTTGAAATGTAATGTTAACTCCTCCTTGTAAATCTCATCTAATGCAAAATACTTCATATGAGAAAAACTTGGATAAGAAAAAGCCAGGAGAAGAAAAACATAGCTCAACTATACAAAGTCATGCAAACTCTAGAAATGGCCATGTTAGGAAAAGGCTAAGCTGTTCAAATCAAGTAAGTCACGGTGACAGCTCCCTTAGCTCTCCCTTTCAAGCCTGGTGTTCAGAAATGTGCCAGTGTGGGCTCTGAACTGGGTGAGAGATGGACAGCAATTAACTATAACTTACAAACAAAAGGTTCTCAAGAATTTTTAATCCAAGGACCACCAAGCTTTTCTGCAGAAGTTAAAAAAAAAAAAAGCTGTCTTGTACCTTGGTCCTCCATTTGTCTCATTTGCAACCACATAAACAGTAAGTTAAGCCTGAAATACTAATTTATTGCATTTTTTCCCCCTTGTGGATTGATTGCCTGCACTTAAAGGAAGGTATGTATCTGCATACTCTTATCTCGCAGACCTCAGGCTGAGTACACTGTTGTACTGTACCTTCAACCCTTCTTAAGATGAAGCGACACTCACATCCTCACAGTTGTTTCTGTTGCTATTTTTTAGTCAAAGCTGTACCCTTTAATTCACAAAGCAGAAATACTGCCCCAGGTAAAGAGAAAGCAGAGGATTTCTGTCACGCATTCCCACTCTGGAGACTGATGATAAACAAGAGCTTCCAGAAGGATTCATTAGGACCCAAACATCCTTCTTCCTCCCCTCTCCTTCCCCTCCAGACACGAAGCCCTGCATACATAGCTCAAGAGTAATCTTAAGCCTTGCCTGACCCAGAAGAAACAAGGCTGAGGAGATAAAAGCACTACTTAGTTTGCCATCCTTCTCCACCTGGGCCTGGCAGAGCCACAGATCACCCTGAAGACACCCACATGCCACTCGCGGCCGGGGACTCCTGGGGCTGCCGGGCGTATGCTCAGGTACGGCATGCGTTACGGAAGCACAGCCCGTGCCTCAACAACAAAGGCGGCTGTAGGGATGCCGTTGCACAGCATCTTTTTACCACGGGGGCATTTCATTCCACCCAAACACGACTGACAAATAAGTTTGTGCCACCTAACCACAATGGTTGCTGCACAACCGAAATGCACGGCGGGTGAGCCGCTGCCAGGCAGCACCACGGCGCGAGGTCAGGCTAATACGCACCCACCTTTACAGGTCCTCGCTACGGGGAGCAGGGCGGCATCAGCAAAACAAGGCAGATGGGAGGGTTGCAACAGAGCTGAGCGTAGCAACCAAGAGCAAGCCCTGAGAGCTCTGACCAGCACCGTCCTCCCTCCCAGAGCACGGGAGGAAAGCTTTGCGCTGCAGGCCCTCCCTTTCTCCCCTAAAAAAAGTCAAAGTCCAGATTTTTAAACAGACTTTTACCCATTTTCTACGCACAGGTTGAATTCAGGCTGGGTGACGCTGGCTGCCTGCCTACAGTGTTTCAGCAATTGACTCTGGAAGATGACAGCTCACATACGTGAAAGCACTTGGACACATCACAGGTCACTTCAAACAGACCTTACTGTGCTTGGCAAAAAAGTTACTCAAGAAGGCTCTTATCAAATGTCTCACAGCTTACCGATGCTGAAACACCTACTGACCACCTGTTTAATAAAGGAAAACCTCTAAATGTGCTCAACTACGCTTTGCCATCTTGTTCTTCTGAGGGAAGGCTAACTTTCCCTACGTCACCACTACAGCAGTGCGCTCAGTAAGCTGCTGCGTTTGGTGCCCAAAGCGTTTTCTGCCTGACCAGGATACTGCCTGGTAACTCAGCATGGGGTCAGCGGTGCCAGACGGGTCGCTTTATTGCTCCGCTCAGGAGTCCTGATCTACGAAGTTCATCTCCACACGGAGAGTGCCTTGACAGCATCTTTCTCTGGGAAGTTCAAGCTAGCTTGAAGAAGAGACAATAAAGGGAACATGCTTCTTTGTTTAACCTTTTCCACCACCAAAGCGTGTGGCTAGCACTCTCACTTCCAAGGAGGGTTCATTAATTCACTGCATCTCAGCGACGGAGACTTCCGCTCCCACTGAAGTCCACGCTGCCTTCCTTCCCCCCACCGCCTCAGCATCCCTCCCAGTTCACCCCTTCCCAGTGCAACGCAAACCTTACTCCAGGTCCTGCCTCAGCCCTCTCCTCCCAGCTGCGTCTCGCTGCCAGGGACCCCAACGCCGCCGCGGCAGCCCCCACAGGGCATCCTGGGGGCAACTGCTCCCCAGTCCTTTCCGAGGCAGCGGCCTGCAGCCTGGCAGCGGGAGGGAGACAGAGGAGGTGGCCCACAGCTGGTGAGAGGGAGGGCAGGCAGGGAGTTTGAGTCTCACACCACCACCACTCCCCAGTGACACCCGCTTTCCCCTTCCGCTTTGTGCGAGCCCGGGCAGGCCAGCGCAGCCTGCTGCGTCGCTCCCTCCTGCTCTGGCTCCTTCCCGTCCCCTCCCCTGCCGGCATTTACTCCACCGGTTTCCTTGGGCCAAATTCGTCAGCGCCACGGGTGCTTTCCCACTTTCTGTATTCATCTATTTTTCCCCCGCTTCTAACGAGGGCGGTACCTCACGCTCGGGCCCCTGAGAGCAGCCCCTCCCCTCTTATCATGGCACTGAAACACAGCCTCCTCTCTCAGACCAATGTTACCCGGCGTTTTCCAGCACGCATTTCCAAAGACAAGAAATACCAGAGAACGCTACGCCTTTTCAACACGTGGCTTAGGTGGATTAGGATTAGGCCTTACCCCTAACCCAGGACTTCCAACAGTTCAACAGCACACGCTACTCCCCCCTCAAAAGTCTCCTTTTTTAGCACTGCTTCCGAAGGTAACAAGCCAAACGCAAGCCCCCGAATGTAAGGGGGGGAAAAAAAAAAACCCAAACAGCCATGCAGAAAGCAACACGAAATTCTCCGATTTGACTACAGTTTGCTGCTGCGCAGACAGCAGCAGCAGCATGGCCCAGCGATGGCCCACTGCACACTTCCATCACCAGCTCCATCCTCTTGATCCCACTCCCAGCTTAACCATAAAAAAAACTGCTCCGAGATGAAATCTGGCAATAAGGCATCAGCCATAAGGCAAATGCTTTTTTCTTTTTTTCGGTAGTGTAGCATTTGTTTAAAAAAATCGCTTTGGTCTGGCCACTTTTTCCAATCTTGCGGAAGTGCCGAGACAATGCAAGCGCATGGGTTTGGCTTTCCTTTTCTTGTAATGCTGCGTTCAGGAGAAGACCAGTTTCTTCGGGGGTTTTGGGCACTTTCTGCTAGGCAGAAAGCAACTGCAAACAGTTGACTTTCTGCCGATAGCAAATCAGAAGGCTTTCAAGCCTTTAGGTTTCAGGCACGTGGAAGTTCATTTAGGGTCATGCCTGGGAGCCCTGACACAGTCCTACTACTGACCAAACTCTCGTCGGCCAAATTTGGAAGACTTTGAATGATGAATTATTTCAGAGACAGTGAGTTCTTCAGGGCTGTGCATCTTCTAGCACTTGAACTTGAAAGCAAATCTGCTTGAGTCTTCCCGGGTGCCTCCCACCAAGTAAAAGTCATCTCTGCACTGATGGCTAACAAACTGACTGCCTAGAGGACAACTGCATCTACTTCACCACTTTTCACCACCAGAGAGAGGGACAAGCTGCCTAGGGGTCCTACCATGCCCAGGCAGGTAATCTCCTCCCTACACTTAACCCAAAACACCCACTGCTGCACTGAGGCCGTCCATAAGGACAACAGCACGCAACACACTGGAGGTGAGGACTGGCAAGACTTTACACACATCCACCTGCCTCCTCCACCCCTAATCCAAAAGCCATCTCGTTTTCTGGAAGAGCCCTGCAACCTAACACTGCCTCCAATCACTCACTGGTGTTGATGTGCTTCAAATCAATGGGCTCTGACACCTGCAGCTATCAACAGCATTGAGAGTTTTCCTGTCACTGTAAGACTTTTTGTGGGAGATGTTAAAAAGCACAGGAGAAAAGGATTTTCCCAGCTGTGCTAAAGGCTGTAGGATCTGTGAAAATGGGAACAAGAGACACATGGGCTCCTATCCCCAGCTGCCCAAAGTGTTCTTCACCTGCTCACCCTCTGTGTAATTTAATTCCAAGGAGGAATGAAGATGACTGACTGCATCCATATTTTTGTAGGAAAGAGTCTGAGTTGTATGAGCACGCAGAGAGATATTGGCATGAACACAAAAGATTAAATTCTTCTAGGAAATCCAGAGGTAAGTCTCAGATTGCTCCACAGAGGTCTTTAACTGGCCTGTTGCTTTTCAGACATGCAAGCCAGAAAAAAGTAGTTTAATCCTACCAAAACGAACATTTGACTATAAATACCTTGTTTTGACTTAAGGTCCCAAATTTCCACTGTCTTGCACCCTGTGAGGCAATTTACAGTTGCTTGAACACTCAGAAGAAGAAACAAGACCCAAGATTGACAACTCATGGCATTTTGAACGCATTCTTCTTCGGTTCCTTTAAATAAAGCACATAAGGCATGTTGTTCTCCACATCATCCATGGTATTTTAATTAACATCCTAAGTGCTGTCCACACCAATCCATCTCTCAGTCTTTTAATTACAGGTATAGAGACTGGGACAGCACAGCCACATTAAATCAGAACACAGGTTTGTGGTACACAGTTCTCCAGTCAGAGCTACAGAGTCTATCTTAGTCTGAAGCTAATTTTCTGACTTCTCTTTCTCTGTGGCCATTTCCCTCCGCCCAAGAAATTACACCCACTGTTTGCTGTGAGCAAACTGAAGCAGCACAATTACCCACACTTTTAATTTCCCTAATATTAGTTTCAGGCCCTAACAGGCTTCACAGTGCCAGGCGAGCCCAGGAATAAAAGAACAGATAGAGAGAAAAAGATGAAGAGACTGAAAAGATAATTTATTATTAGAGATATGGATTCTGTGAACGATACTCAACTGCAAATTCACATATTTGCTGGCAGGACTTGAAGAATATGATACTCCCAGTTTTTCCTGCATTAACAGTTGTAGCAACTTCACAAGCCTATTGCCGCAGCACAAGTCCGTCTGAATTTTGTTCTGGAGATTTTTGATACACAGACAAAAAACATATACATATGTTTACACTCATTACAATCACAAGAGTATATGATCTGCTTGAGTTCCCAGCTGTAAGGACCACACAATCCCCACAGAATTTAGGCTAGCACACTTAGATCAGACAGATAGTTATAAAAACCTTGAAATATCTGTCATCCTTGCCCTGGTCCAGAGCCATGGTGCAAACATCTGACACTTCTGACCAGGGAACTTTAGCAGCATGGATGCCACCTGCTAGGACAACTCTGAAAACATGCAATCCTCTCAAATAGAGGGCCAAAGCCATGTCCTCAGTGCCTTGGTATTCTTTAGCAGAAAAACAGTTTCTTACACTTCTATGCTACCAAATTAACTTCACAGTGCAGTCACCTCCTGTACTGTTAACTCTTCGATGAATCCCTTTCAGTGAAAGAAGATGAGAGTAATTCCTCCCCAAAGTAAGCAAAATCTCAAAATCCACTCCTTGTTTATTACACTGAAGAGCTCCCAAGGCCAGTTAATATCATACTTGTTGCATTACATTTAAGACTCTTCAAGGGAACCTTTAATGATTTGCCAAAATCTGATCCAGCGGTTAGAGCATCACGCCACAATTTTCTTTTGAGCACCAAGCGAAGGAAATGTTTGCAAATACCCCGCCTATTCACCGACTTGGGGAAACGCACTGAAACACGGAGGTAGCCAGAAAGGGAAAGACCACACACATGGCCCCATACAGAATCACAGAATCATTCAGGTTGGAAAAGACCTCTAAGATCATCAAGTCCAACCATCAACCCAACACCACCATGCCCACTAAACGATGTCCCAAAGCGCCACATCCACACCTTTTTTTGAACGCTTCCAGTGATGGTGACTCCACCACCTCCCTGGGCAGCCTGTTCCAATGTTTGATCACCGTCTCAGTAAAGAAATTTTTCCTAATATCCAGTCTAAACCTCAAACAATTCCATCTACTGCAAATTCCCTGTGAGCATGATTACGCTGAGATGGCAGTGACAGCTCCAGCAACTACCAGCACCCTACTCACTTTCCCCCAGCGCTCTCAGATGATTCTGCTGATGCAGGAGGCCCCAGGCAAGTGCTCTACAGGGATGAAAAAAATGCCCACACCCAAAATTAAGTATCTTTCTACACCTGAGCACCTCCTAACAGCAGCTGCAAATCTGAATTTGCTCACATCAGCTTAAGTTGATGGCTCAAGGTTGTATTTGCAACCGACATTACGTATGTGCATGCATACATATGTCTGTCTTCCAAAAAGGCAGTTACTCCAGTCAACCCACAAAGGCCTTGCCCATTTGCTAAAGAAGAGGGTTTCCCAGTGTGCAGAGGGCCATAACATATACTAAAGAGAAATGCCATACTTCATTAAAAATAAATACACAAGTCTCCCAGCTGCTGAGCCATCACTGCTCATAGCAAGCTGGATTAATAAGATTTTTTTTCATAGCATCTGTTAAATAAAGCTCCAACACTGGAAAGATGATTACTGGCATTAATAACCCACAAAATATTCAGTGCCAGATACAGTCCTCAAACTCCACACAGCTGCGGATCACTCAATCCCAGACACGAATTTTCACCGGAGAAGGGAGTCCCTCCAAGAGTCCTTGCAGTTCCTTCGCAAGCTGCCCCGTACACATTGAAAAGAGACACCAACAAGAGGAGCGGAGAGCTTATTTTCAACTGGGAGTCGCATTTCCCTGCACTGCCTATACTCCTCTCTTCCCACCCTGGTTTTAGACCACCTGCACAACCATCCAAGAAAAAAGCCCTGACCAGACTGACAGAGAGCAGTCCTCTTCCAGCAGCTCAGATGCGTTTGTCCATGATTGCCATCCACTCAACAGCGTTCAGCCACAGCGGATCCCACCGCGAAAGAGAAGAGCGGACATCAGGGGACTCAGCTTCCGTCCCTGTCACCAGTTTCCCACACAAACTTCAGCAAGTCTCTTAATCCCCCTGTGCCTCCTTACCCCCGGTCTGTAGTTTTGGGAATCCTGAAAGATGAAACTAGCTTCAGGAAGGCAGGTAAGTGCAATATACACAATATAATTAAAATACACAATCTATGTTATGGAGAATGAAAGCTCAGGACAGAAATCCTCAAGCTTATTCTCATCATGCCACTCTTGCTTAGAGCGGATCAGAGTCTCAAACACACACCAAGGGTGTAATGCAACAATTTTGTCCCCACCTGACACATCAGGGGTCAGGTCTCGCTGCACACAGATGGCAGCAGGTGTGGTCGCAGCAGCTGCAGAAACATCTGTGCATATCAGGCCTTGTGAAGGATCACCTTCACCTATGCGAACAAGTCTGTAATTTCAAATTACAACCACCACAGTTGCAACATTTATATGAAGAGCTGCGAAGCAGCGCTATAATCAAAGGCATAAGTAAATCTGCTAGTTAGCATCAAATCTCACAAGCAAATAGATCAGTGTTTATGAGATAGAAGGGAGATGGCTTGTGAACATAGACTTTCCTCATTTTAGGCATATGATGCGTCCAAGTATTTTTTCCTAATGGTTAGAGGTAGAGTCCAGTAAAAATCATAGCCAGAATTACATTTCAGGTCCATGGTTCTCCCAGGCTACGCCAGTAGTCCCAGACCATGTCCAAAGGTACTTTGGGTAGTTTAGCAAGGACGTCACGCCTGCAAACCGACCATCTCATGACACGGATTTTTGAGCAGAATTCTTCAGCAACATGAACAATCCTTTTCACCAAGGATACAGATTGCAGGACACCTTCTCATGTATCTGGATAGTGCTGTACCCACAAACTAGGCTCAGGGAGTGCTGCTTAGCACTCTGCCCTAGAAACAAGTCTTTATCAGAGCATCTCATTGTTTAACCATGAAGCATCTTTCACAACACTCAATTGTCAAGTGCCTTCAAGGCAAGCAGCAAGCCACAAAAGAGTTTTGCAAGCTCTGTCACGCTCCTTTAGTGACAGACTTTCATAAGCTATGGCTAACTTTCCTAAGCACCTCTGCTCCAAATATTTTCCATCTTATGTTTTATTCCTGCAGATATGCTGCCATAACATTTTATAGAAGCACAACCATATCCAGCTGTGGAATGGCACAGATGTAGCTACACCTTTGGATTTTTTTTGATGAACTGGTATAAGAGCAATTTGCAAGCAAACTCCTACTGACATGAATTACTGCACCTGACAAATATTCCCCATAAGGAATCAAGGATTTTGTCTTCAAGGAGGCTGCTGGAGTAAGCAAAGGTTTGCAGAACCATGTCCCAAGACTCCCACCAATCATTTCCTAAATTGACTGAGATGCCTTTGCCGAGAGGACGCAGATCTGCAAGGCCCGCTCCTCTCCCTGCAGTGTGGTTAGTTTTTCTTGCAGGCCACGACGTGTTCTCAGTAACATCATCATCATAAATTTCAACTATTTCCTTTGATCCAGTAGAGCTTTACTTGCATTTACCATGGAACAAGCAGGATCAGAGTCCGGGCTTTCACATGCATCTTTCACAGGCACGTTTCTGGAATTTTATTTTATGGCGCATAAGCTTGGCTGCAACTGATTCAGATGTTCTCCAAGCTACTCTCTCTCCCCTTTCCTATCCCTACATGAAACAGTAACAGTTGCATTGTTTTTTATGGGCTGAGGAAGTGAAGGAAGGGGAGGGACTTCCAGGAATTTTTAATTTATATATTTTTCACTTGAATGTTGTTTTTTTATATATATGGAACTATATGTAATGCGTATGTATAGAAACCAAAAGAAAGAATTCCAAGTGCTCAGTCTAGCCTTCGGTTTCACATTTTTAAGCAACATCATCACTCCAGCACAGCAAGGACAACTATTATTTCATAGTTAGCCCTCCTTGCTTGACTCTATTTGGATTTTGTAAAGCTCTCTATATCAAGGCTTCTCATTAGCCATGTGAAGCCCAGTACCCTAGAGACAGTATTTAATTCAACCATGACCTCCCTTCTGGGCATTTCCTGGCAAAAAATGGCCAGATGGAAATGCTGAAGACTGCCAAACATTCACTGAAAGGAAGTGCCAAAACAAGGGTCTTTATTGCTGATAAAAGCCATGGAAACATCAGAATGCAAAACAAGGTTGCTAACTTTTTTTTCACCTCCATCTGCTTCGCTAAAGTTGTGATTGCTGCTGCGGCAGAATTAAAGGCACCGGTTTTCACCCTGAGGTTAAACTCTAGCACAGTAGCAAACGATGGAAGTAATTTTACTCCCCGTGTTAAATCATTATGTTTATTCTTATATTACTACCAACCAAGGTCCTCACACTGTGCTCTCATTTTCTGTGCTCTTCACCATGCTCATACTTAGGAGTTAGGCCTGCTAAGTAACACTTTTCAATATTAGCCCTGGCTAGGCTAAAACGAAGGATGCTATTATCTCTTTCCAAAGGAGAAAAAGGGTGTAAACTCTCATCCTCCACAATTCCCTAAAACTCCTGTTACCCTGGGGGCCAGACCTGTGTATTAATAAGATCTGGTGTTTATGCTATCCAGTTCCACCATCTGGAAGCGCAGCTATAAGAGGCTTCAGCAGTGCTGAAGGATAAATACGCTTATGCTTGCCAGGTGCGTGAGTCTTGTCTGACTTTGGTGGTCCGTGCCGGCCGCCCGGTGTAGCAAGGCTCACCCTCCTCTGCTCTTCACCACCGCATTTCTAGCATAGCCAGCTCCTGAACAAGCACAGAAAAACTCTTTAAACCCTTTAGGGACTTTTGCTCAAAGGCCTCCAAACTCACAGTGACGCAAAACCCAAACACGATTCCTCCCAGCATCCACAACAATAAACCGCCTAAATTAATGCATCAACCACCTTCATGCAGAGTACAGCTGTACCAATACATCTAGAGCTGGACTAGACCAGTAACATGGACACATTTACACCAGCTGAAAGCTCTAACTATATACAAAACCAACAATTTATCACAGAATCATTCAGGTTGGAAAAGACCTTTAAGATCATCAAGTCCAACCGTCAACCCAACACCACCATGTCCACTAAACCATATCCTGGAGTGCCACATCTACACGTTTTTTTGACCACTTCCAGTGATGGTGACTCCACCACCTCCCTGGGCAGCCTGTTCCAATGCTTGACCACTCAAGGTCATGCCTGCACAGGAGCAGGAATAACCTGTACGAAATACAGATGCCATTATGTCGGCAGAGCAGCGTTCACACCAGGAGTCACACAAGCTGGACTTCTAAAGGCCACACAGCAATTACTACATTAAAGAAGTCATACCCCTTGCAGTCATAATTACACCGGTACAGAAATCTATGCACAGACCAGGCCTTAAATCAATTTAAGGAACCTACACAAGGGATTGGTCCTGTTTAATTACACAGCCATTTAAATAAATTTGTTTAAATCAAGAGTCCAGACCTGAAATAATTTTTTTGTTACCTGCATGCACACTGACCTTGTAAATTAAGTCCCTGACTTTGACAGCTCACTCTTGGAAGCTGAGAGTTTATTCTGTGAATAATAAACAAAAAACAGCAGGGTAAATGCTTCTGCTTTGGTGGTTTGAGGAAACCAGAACAATTCATAGCAACTCCGGATAACGCTGTGGCAAACTGATATTAACAGTGAAGGGTGTTGCTGCTGTGAAAAACATTGCCTGTAAAAAACACCAATCTTGGCCACTCTAGAAATTTAACTCCATTCTCCTCCTCAGTGCTTTGCCACCGCTGCTGCTAAATGGGCAAAATCTACTGCACATACAAAGAAAAGGACAGCAAGTTGTAATACGCTTCAACGTAATTCGTTCTCAAACAAAAGGGGACAAAACAACATATTTAGCATCTTGCAGAGTTTTTACCCTGCCTCCATCAGGGGCTGCACTCTACTATCCTTGTCTGGAGGCATACTGCAAATCTCTCTGTCATACAGTGTCAATCTCAGACATGAGAGGGCTTTTTTTTTTTTTTTAAAAAAAAAAGAGAAGAGAAGCAACACTGGGAAGCTTGAAAATCTAATTATTTTATTTGCCCAATATATTTTCCTTTCTCCACATTTATTTACGTATTCTTTCTTAATTCTGCTGTTATTTAATATTCTTCCAAAACCTGGAAGAACAACAGCAGGACACAAGTCCTTAATCTGCAGAGCTCCCACTCAAAATCCACTGTCCTTTCCCTAGACGGAGCATTCAACAGCACAAATCCCAAAACCCATCAACAAGACAGAAAGTCACAGAGGGAAGGTCTGTGGAAGAGGGATCAGACAGCTCAGTACCACAGCAGATGTTACGGCGGCCACTGCCTGTTGGAATGAAGGCACAAAGCTATGCAAAAAAAGAATAATAATAATGAAAGACCTGTTTTCTGCTGTTTCTCATCTTGTAAGGATGCAATAATTTACTCCAGAAGTCAAATAATTACAACACTTAGCCTGAGCACGGCTCTAACAGAATAAACACACCTTTTATCAGGACTCGCATCTTCTCATAGAAGAAAGCTATGCAACACGTTCTGTGTTTGTGTAGTTTCCAGCCCTTTGCTAGTTAACACCACATTAGTCAAATCTTCATCAGCCACACCAGAAGCCACGTCTAAGAGAGCTACTTACCTCTTCCAGCCATTTTCAACACCAAATCAAGACATCACGGCATTGCTAATGCCAGTGCGTCGCTGGCGACACTGACAAGGGTGCCCTGGGAGGACCTGTCCTGGAAATAGCACTAGCCTTTGAGCAGCCGAGTTTTCCCAGTACCACAGATGGTAGGAAAAATAGCTGTATTTGCCACGATTGCTAACACCAATGTAAGACCAGAACAGTGCAAGAACAGTGTTCAAAGTGCAGTGAAACAGAGAGAGGCCTTAAGGACTTGCCTACATAAAGATTAAAAACAAGACAAAGGCCCCCTCCGACTCATGTATTTCAAAGAAAGTCAGATTTCTCATCGAAATATCCACCACCCTGACTATGGGCTCTGCCTAACAAAGTGTGACAGATCAAACACGGGCAGTAGCAGAGGCCAGCGCCGCCCTCGCTGCCTTCGCTGCTCCTGCACCAAAGGTCCGAGCCCCCGGCAGCTGAAAGGAAGGCGTCCATGCTCTGGCATCACGTTTCGCCATTTAAATCACAGGGAGAAGCGGGGCGGCTGGGGACCTGGGCACACATCTGTTTCAGCCAACTCACCTACCGGGCATGGTGACCTCCGACAGAGCAGCAGAAAGCTGAAGGACCTTAACTTTCTACACGGAGCACGCTGCTGCTTTCCACATCTCTATGGCCTCCAGCTGAGTGGGTGCAAGACTAAGACTCACAGGAGTCAAGAGGTTCATCCCATCCTGTTTCAGCTGCCCACGCCGGTCCAGAGACAGCAACACAGCAATCTCTCTTTGCAGCCTTTTGGGCTCCCCGAGGCCAAGCGCTTGGTTTTAAAACAGTACGGAGGAATCCGCAGCAACGCAAACTGACCCAGCTGGACACAGGATCGCAATGGCGGTCTTCATGCCTAACACGGTTTAATACAACCACTTCAATCACAACCGGCTGTTCCTTAGTCTAGGCAAACTTGGGTGTGTCATCACAGCATGAGCTCTGGGCCCCAGTATCCAAAGTCTGGTCCATACTGGGCGCCCAACTTACCCTACCACTGCAAAAACAGAACTGGTGATTACCTTCAGACAGGACAACTTGGGGGGGAGGGGGGAAATAAAAATCAAAAAGTGCCTTTGATTTGAAGGACAGCAAGGAAGCAAGGGTTTTGTTTGGGGATTTATTTTTTTATTCGTTTGGTTTTTAACCAGTACCTGAACAGTGCTCTTTACCTTAGCTGTCTCAGAGGCCAAATCCCAAAATATCTCCATAGGAGTTTTGCAGGAACAACACTGGATTTAAAGGTCTGCAGTACTGAAAAGGTCAGTGGAAGAGCTAGGTGCCATTTTCTACGGTATACCACCATCACTCAAGTAGGAAGACTTGCAGCTGATTGCCAGGAGGTTCTTTGGACTGAATTTCTAGTATGTGCAAAAAAGGCATCATAGCCTTTGCTAGCTCTGCTGATTAAAGATAGACAGCGCTTCATCTGACTTTCTTTTGCAATAAGATGACCATAATTCACATTTAATATGCTGCAAAGTCATCTGCCTTCCAAGTACAAGAGTGTGTTCTGCTGAAAGTCACTGCCATTAGGTCAAATTTAAACTCAATATTGCAGGACAGATATTACGTTGCTATTAATAATAAATAATCACGATAATGTTTTCCCCTAATAGAGCATCTCATCCCAAAGGATCCTAACCACTTTACAAACTCTGGACTAAGTTCTACCCACTGCTACAACCCTGCAACCTCTGCCTGATTTGCATGGGTGCAGAGGAATATAGAAATTAGAGATTGCATCAGATTTGTGAATTACTCCGCTGCAGCTGACGTTCCTCCCGCTTCAGGGGTTGATCCAGAGACGCATTGCCAGTGCTTTAACAAGGGGCTCTCAGAAACATCGTCCAGACAGACAGCAGGCCTTGTACTGCAAGCCTGTGCGATGCCTACGATTCCTGGGAAGGGGTGGGAAGGTGAGGATCTCAGCAGTACTATTTATGTTTCTCACTAAATAGAGATGTCCCCTCATGACCACAATCACGTATAGAAGAAGCACCAGTCAGCAAACAAATTTTAGTGCTCCTTAAGAGAAACAACCTCTGCAGGGCTGGGAAAGTCATACTCTGTATAGTCCCCACAGACTCCTACCATGTGCTACTACAATATAAACATTTTAAAAAGTAATAGTATCTAGAGCTCAGCATTTCTGTCCTTAAGATTAAAGAGTAAGCAAAACCACTGTAAATAGAATTAAGAGTAACATCTTCAGAGACATGCTTTAAAAAAACATCTGGCACTTGACTCTTTCCAAAAGCAAAGCATTTGCTCCCCAGAAACATTTGTGTGAATCTCAGGAAAAAGTTCGCTTTAGCCAAGCTGACTTAAGTCAAGCACCAACAGGACCAGAAACGCAGAAATAGCTATGACTTCGCCTTCAACGTCCTTGATGAAATGTCATCAAGGACCTCTCAGCACCACCTGCAGTAAATCACTTCACCTGATGTGGCAGCTACTTAGTCACATAGGGCAACCATTTCAGTCAGGACCTGAAGGATGTCATATAATATTGAATGAGGGGGAGGGATTATACTGTGAAAAGTCATGCATTGACAATTTTGCACTAGGTGGAGGGTCACATTGTCTGTACCAGCAACTCCTCTGATGTTGAGCACAAACAGGAACTCTGTGGACAAGTTTTGTCCCTGTATGCAAATGCATCTCTGTGTTTAGACCATGTACGGTTGTATTGCTGATGCACGTGGGCAGGGGAAAAGCAGACCACTTCCAGCAAACATGCCAAACTTCTCAGCACAGTTAAGAAAGAAAAATGCCCTTATTCAACACTAGGACTGTTTTCTATGCTTACCTAAATATTCAACCATTGATCTTTCTTGACCACCAAGCAGCAAGTCAGTCGGGACCTTAGCTTTGCATGACACAAGCACCCAGCAGCCACAGTTACAGGGAACAAGTACAAACAGCAATAAACAAAAGAGCTCCTAAGTGAGGGGGCTAGACCGGAGACAGGAGAGAAAGGATCGATCAGCTCTGTTTTGTAGAGGCGAACAGGGAATTTGATTCCTTTCATGCAGAAGTGACAGAGGCCACCGGCCTGTTTCACATAAAATGCCACAGGTTTTATTTGTGCTTTCTGTCATCATCCAAACCAGCCTAGTTTCCAATTCTCTCTTGAACTTGGTCTGTTCCAGAGACTTGCCCAACGTTGGTCTAGCTCCTAAGGAAATTGCTGTAGAGAGTCAGGACCCTGTTTCTAAGAGAGATGAGCAGCAAAGGCTTAGAGGAAAAATTAACAGGGCAAGTTTAAAGCCATATTTCTCCCATTTTCTCCCCCGTCCCAGCTTCCAGGAAGCCAGAGTTTGGGGACTTCCTCAGTTGGGGCATGTATTCACACATGTGTGTTTTAATAGCATTTGATGGGCCACTGTGCCAAAAATATGCTTAAAGCAGCAATACATCTACATCTCAGAGATACCAGCGAAAACAAAGCAACCAAGTTTTTCCCATTGCATGGTCCGAGCTAAACACAGCTGCAGGAGCACCTATTTCACCCCATCTCCATCTCGGGAGTCTGCATCAGAAATAGGCCAGAGTAGATTTGAACGCACTGCAAATTCGGAGTGTAAACACAGCTCTAGGCAGGCGACGTAAACACCGCCAACTGCTTCGCCAGGCTTTTTCTTTTTAATAATGAGACCTCCCCAAGTCAAAACGCAGCTTTGGGCAACAAGCCAATTTAAAATAAAATACAGGTATAAAAGAAAAGTTGGTCCCTGTCTCCTCCCAGGCCAGATACGCCTCCCCTCATATGGAAGCCAGACCTGGGTGTATTAACGAATAACCCATGTCTTTCTCAACCTTTTCTGCTGCAGCACAGGGCATCATGTTTAGACCTCCTGAAGCCTCCATCTATGAGTAAAACCTCTGGTATCCCTGCGTATCACTAGCTGCTGCATAATGCTTGTGTGAAATCTCAAGAGGGAAAAAAAAACAAAAACAAAAACAAGTTAAAAAAAAAGAAAAATACCTACATCCTTTCCTTGTCATAGTAAGGAATGATTTTCCAGCTTCTGCTTTCCTCAGTCCATAAAACATTGCCCCTGCTTACCAGAAGCTGTTTAAAACCCCACTTAAGCAATGTAATTGCACTTCTCCCCTCAAAACAGAAAATTCAGTCATTAAAGCAAAATAATCACTCCAGGGCACAGCAGTTCCCAAGCCATGAAGCACAAGCAGGACCAGGAGAAGGAGCTGCCAGCAGGGAGGTATTCATCTCAGCAGTTCAGGAACCGCTGCTCTACCCCCTGTTTGCACCTGTATGAACATGCAAGAACTTCCATTGTTACAGATCCAATGCCTGAATTTTTAAAAAAAGTAAAAATTTAACTTTGAAATAACCAGGGGAAGAGTTAGTTATAGTCCAAGAGATATTTCTGTAAATAATAATCGTTTAAGTAATACACTAAAAAAATTATCACATATTGCATGTTTAATCCCTACTTAATGACCATACCATACATTTTCACACACATTTTGCTACCTGTGCAACATACAAATAACAACTGTTGGGGAACGGGAGGAAACCAAATTAACTAGCAGTGAAAGAGAACCGAGAATGGTACAGTACTAATGAATAGGGAGAAAACACTTTTTTTTCCCCTCCAGTCTGTTGCTAGCAGATTGCATCAGCAAGTTATCGGTAACATCTCAGCTACATCAACTGTCGGCATCATTCATAAATTCAGCACATGTTCAGGAACACCAGGAACAGGTTGGGTTTGGGGTTTTTTTTTTTTTTTCCTTCTTTAGCTGCAAATATTCAGACAGGGACAAAGCATAATACTACTTCAAGCTCTCCAGAAAAAAATATTCACACCAATTAAATTTCTTTATTATTTCAGAAATTTTTTTCTTGTACCAGATGTCTCCTGTCTGCCTGAAACCTCGTGGGACTCTACCTCCAGGCAAGCTGGGGCACTTCCAAGAGCAACACCTGCAGGAAAGAGTGTCACAGGAAAACTGACACAATTGTTGCCAGATTCATGTGTGGCGAACATAAAACCTTGCTACCTTGATACTGTCTTTTATTTATGTTTCGTGGGATAAGTATTTCTACATTACAAATTCATTTGCACATCACTCTGGCGAGCAAGTCAGGCTTCTGGTGTGAGTGTTGTATCTTGAGGAAAAAAGTCAAAAGTATATTATAATAAAGACAAGCATTTCCAAGTACAGAAAGTAACACTGAGCAAGGTTTCCAGACAAATGCCAACACTAGACTGAAGGATTTTTAGGTACTGCCTTAATTCCCTGAATTGCTTAATTATAAAGGTTGAAAACACTAGCTGGCTGTGATACCAGGAGCCTTTGGATGGCAACTAATTCCGACGAGTGCGCCAGCGGCAAGGTAAGACTACGAGACACCTTTAGGAGGCTGAAAGGGATCACCATCCGCCTACGGAGCTGCACCCCCGCCGCCAAACCAGCCACCCTCTGACTCGGGAGCCTCAAGGCGCTCTGCAACAAAGGCGACTCGCGGCACTTCCCCCTCACTTTTACCCTCTCCCACCTATATTTCTTGGGACAAATTAAGGCTTCTTCACTCCGGAGTGTACCCCCACTAAAATCCATCCGGAAAACAAGTGTTTCAGGACCAGGGATCGGCTTCAACGAGCAGAGCCCAGACCTGGAAGAAAGCAAGATGCAGCCCATTTCTGCACGCTTGAAACCAGGGAAGCTGACAACAGTGCGTGCCTACTTTCTCAGTCCCTCCTTCCCTTCGTACGTGATCTTAATTAAGCCTCGGGCGTAAAAAAAAAAAAACAAAAAACCAAAACCAAACAAACCACGCTTCCCCCGCTGTCACCGTTTCTTGCCTCCCCCCCAGGTTTGAAGCCGGTGACCCAGGGGCAGAGCCGGAACCCCCAGCCCCCCACGGGGCGTAGGGAAGCCGCCGGCCAGACGCGGGCAGGGGGATCATTTCCTCCTTTTCACCCTCATTTTTTCCTTTTTACCGCGACACGGATGACACCTGCTCCCTCCTCCCGCTGCCTGGGCTGGGTGTCAGGCCCGGCCCTGTCCAAGCTCGCCCGAGCATCCCGAAGGGGCGGGTTGCCCGCTCGCCGAGGGACCGCACCGGGGGGGGTGCCGCAGCGCCGTCCCTCGCCGACCCTCGGCCTGCTGCAGCGGGGAGCGCCCGGACCCTCTCCGACCGAGGGGGGAAGACGGGGCGGGGGGGAAGCAAAGCAGGGGGAAAACTCCGCGCCGAGGTTTCGCTCCGTGCAGCCGGAGGCCGTCCCGCAGACCGCAGCGGGGCCGCCCCCGCCCCCGCCAGCACTCACCCAGGGTCTTGACGGCGACCTGCCGGGTGAGCGGCGGCGGCAAGTTGACGCAGACCAAGTCGACGTCCTGGTGCAGCAGCACCTCGTCGATGCGGCTGGTGTAGAAGGGGACGCTCATCTCCTTGGCCAGCTCCTCCGCCTCCTCGGGCGTCCGGCCCCACAGCGCCTTGACGGCGAAGCCCTCCGCTTTCAGCAGCGGCACGATCACCCGCGCCGTCAGGCCGGTGCCGAACACCCCCACCCCGGGCAGCATGGCGGCGGCCAGGCGGCGGGGGGCGAGGCGAGGCGGGCGGCACGCCGACGCGCTCCCTCCTTCCCTCAGCGCCGGCCGGAGAGGGGGGAGGCGGCCGCCGGGCGGGCGTGAGAGAGAGGCAGCCGCCGCTGACTGCCGCCACCGCCGGGGCCGGGACCAGCCGCCCCCCGCCTCAGCAGCGCCGCGGCCGCCGGCTGCCCTGCCATGCCCGCACCATCACACACACACACACACCGCCCTCCGCGGAGGCGCCGGCGCTCTGCCCTCCCTTGAGTGGACGCGGGGCGGGCAGAGATAACCGCCCTCCCTTGAGTGGACGCGGGGCGGGCAGAGATAACCGCCCTCCCTTGAGTGGACGCGGGGCGGGCAGAGATAACCGCCCTCCCCCGGCGGAGGCGGCGGCGCGGAGCTCAGCGCCGCTCCCCTGCCATCTTCGCCGCGGGCGCCCGCTCGCCGCCGGGAGGGCGGGGCCTCCCTGTCACCTCCCGGGTGTTCCTGCACCTCCCGCCCCGCCCCCGCCGCGCCATTGGTCGCCGCCCGCCCCGGCACCGCCCCCGGCCGCGGCACCGGCGGGCGGCGGGGCGCCCCCTGGGAGCCGAGGGGCGCCGCCCCGCCCGCCCGCCCCGGCGCCCTCCCGCTCCGCCCGGCTTAGCCCCCCGCCGGGCTGCGCGATCGGCCTCCGGGGCCGCGCTGCCACCCTGCCGGGGGCTGCCGGGTGGGCTCCGGAGCGGCCGAGGACGGCAGCGCCCTTTGGCTCCGCGCGGGTCTGTTGCCGCCGGGGTGAACCTGCGCCCCGAGCCGCCGCTCTGAAAGCAGGGTAGCTCCGGTGAGTGCCGGGCGGTTACGCTGCTCGCTCTTAAAAAATAAATTATGAAACTTCGTGATTCCAGTTGAAGGGTAAGAATAAAGATGTTGTTTTTCCACGTATTGTCTTTTTCACCAGTTCCTGGGAGAAAGGAAGAGATGGGTGAGGAAGGAGCGAGGGGAGAGGAAAGGGAAAAGGAAAGGGAAAGAAAAGACAAAAGAAATTGAAAACCTTTTCTGTATGCGACTCCTGGAAATGTGCCAGGGGCAGTGTTGCAAACGTAATCCACCAGTGTTCGAAAAATCAGCCCTGGACTCTGTAAAGAGGCGTTGGTTTGTTTGGTTGTTTTTTTTCCCTGCCACCATCTCACAGCAAACACTTCTTTATTACGAAAAGCACAGACACTGAAAGGATGGGCCGCAGGTTAGACATGTTTTGCTTTCCATGCAGTATGAGCGCTGAAGCGATGGAGACGGATACTCTTTGGCTTCTGACGATGGAAACGCGGTCCAGATCCATTTGTCAAATAACCACAGCGGTATTACCTTTCCTTAAAATACAAAGATTGCTTTGGGGCTCTCCATCAGACATTCAAGCCTGTTTATAGGTGATGTTCCCAGGATGAGCAATTTGGAATATCTTTCCTGTCTTATTTGCTTGTCTGTGCATAATAATAAAACCCTGAAAAAGTAGCCAGGTTACAGGAACAGGGTAAGTATGTGCAGGTTGAAGAGAAATAGATGCTATATGCCTATGTGGTCATTATGCAGCTTTTCTCATTTTTGAAGAACTGTGTAAGGTCATTGTGTTGAGAAATTTTCAGTAAGGCACACAAAATGGGAATTAAGGGCTAGGGAATGAAATTATTACACTCTGCTAAGTCCATTGTTTGCCTAGAGAGAATTTTTTCTCCCTTTACTTTATAAAATGTATTTTTTTTTTCTCCAGTTAGGTTAGCATAGCTTTGCAGAGTTAAGCTGAGCGAATGGCGCCTAGCTGTCAGCACTCCAGTTGGCCAAAGCCAACCTCTGAACACATTACAACGCCAAATCTGTATTGCCACCTCTGCAGTGGCACTGCGTTCCCCCTCATTTGTTGTGGGAACTTTTGGGGATGTACCCCACAACCATCTGTACTGGAGCAGGGTGCGATTCTTTCTTGGTTGTGTGAAATAGGGCCACCACGCTACGCTTGCCTGTCCCCGTGAGCACCCAGAAGGACTGAGGGAAGCCGATGAAGGACAACCGGCCTCTCAGTGGTGCAGACCACGTCCACGCCAACACGTAGGTGACTGCAAACGTGAGCGAAAGCAGAATCTGCGCTCGAATCCACATCACCAGTGCTGCCAGTTACTCCTGATTTTAGGTACTATCAAATCTGAGCAAGATTTTCTGTGCAAAGCGAAAAAAAAAGTCAATGCGGCAGCAAAGTGATTCGCTTTGAAGACATGTCTAACCAAGACCAAGGTTCCCCGGGCTGTGTGTATTGCACTGCGAAGCCTCTGGTGTTCTATATATTAGTTCTTTCTACTTCTAAGCCTGGTAGTCTTGTCAAGAGAGGTGGCATTTTGTTCTTACGGTTGCTAAAGCTTCCTTCAAGGAAGACACACACAGAGATTTCTCTCACAGAGGCAATAATTTTGTCCTTTCTTGAGGCTTTTCTTAGCCTGAAGTTGTTAGCATAAAGTTACATGTAGAAAAAAACCCATAAAAGTCTCCTATGTCCTTTTTCTATTTCTAAAGTCTGTAAATGAAAGCAACTAGCAGGAAACTAATTAAAGTGTTGCGGTCACAATTTTGTTCCTATGACATATTTCAGTTGAGTTTTGCAGTTCTAGGTCATTATACTGTACAATATACATATAGGTACATCACTAACTTTATGTGAGAAATCCTAATAGCTCTTCTACAGAATTCTGATACAGTTGTTTGCAAAGATTTGAAACTGTCTTCCCAGCTGAATTTCATGTATGGTATGAGGTTCTTTCTATAGAACTCTATTGGTTTCTTCTTAAATAAATGTTGAGATTACAACAGTCAGAAAGCCTTGATTTTTTTACTTTTTATTTAATTATTTTCATTTAACTTTTATTTAGCTTTCTGTTTAGTTTTATTATTATTGAAGTAGCTAGTGACTAGATCTAAAAGGATATATAAAAGGATATATAAAAGGTTGAATCAAGCATACATGACATGCCAATACTTGTTATCTGTTGGCTTGAGTAAAACACAGAAAGTCGGTGGTCTACAGATAACACTTAGCAGATAAAAATCCTCAATTTATTTTCTGAATGTGTGAAGGTGTCTTCCCACATACTGCAGAGGTTTCTATCTACAGCCTGCTGAACTCAACAGAAAGATGAAGATCCATCTGATAGGGTACGAGGATCCCACACTGTTTCTTTCTTCCCTCTCAGTACTTAAAGGAAAATCTGGTCTTTTTCACACTTTTTAAACATTTATCCTGTCAGACACCACAGCTGCACTTCTCAAACCTCTCATACATCAGTCTGAACAACAATGGAAAGAACTGAATAATACATAGCTGCAGTGACATCCTGAAATGGAGCTTACTGTCTCTCCAAATACTTCTCAAGTTCCAGGATTTTAAGATTAATTATCTAATTTCCTTTTACATAAATCAGTGTCTTCAAACACGAAGCAGATGTGAATTTTTGTTAACCAGTTGTCTCCTTCTGGGGTACAAAATTTGCGATCACCACTACTGGGCGTCTTCTATGGCTTTGAGGCTTGAAATTATTTGCATGGAAATAATAGTGCTTCGGAGACGGGGAAAAAGTGGTGATTCAGACCTGTCTGGTTCTCCCACTCAGCCGTACTGACTCATCCACAGCTTTAGCATGCAGCACGAGAAAGGATGCGTGAGCTGAGTAGCTCAAGTCCTTTTTTACATCTAATGCCACACAGTCGGCAGTTTCTCAGGCCAACAGGAATTTGTTCTTGCAAAGAGCCATAAGCTTTGTTTTAGCGTCTCTTTGAATGCATTTCCACTGAGACAACCCACAGAAATTCTTGCTCCAGGATCTAAAGGCAGGAACTGTTTTAACATTTGTAGTATGAAACGCTCCGAAGTGCAACGGCGAGGACTAGAGAAGGGTAGACCACATGTGCTAGCAAAGCATTCGTAATATATTCAGCCCTCCTTTGTTCCGGTCAACAGGAATTGTGCCCATGCCTGGACTCTGAGCCTGTGCCGTAGATTTTCCAACTTTATTCCTTCCTGGTTTCCAGAGCCTTCCTTTAGAAGATGTGTATGCCAAGTGTGGATGGGCCGTAAGGAAGCCAGCGAGGCTTCAAGAAACCATGTCAGTAACAAGGTACTTCTGAAGGCATTGGTGCTCTGTTCGCCAAGGCACGGAGAAGGACCTAAATAAATATAATTTCCACTCTTTGACAATATAGCCATCCTACGAATGAAGACAAGTGCATGTATTCCTGCTTCACAGGCAGAGAAATGAGGCTTAGAGAAAACACGTGCGATGTTCTCTGTTGGGTCTGCATTTTTTGGGTACTTCATAGCAACTCGGCACTCAAAATGGGGCACTCAGCTGGTAGACACAGTTTGATGGCCTAACTGGCTTTCCTAGACTCCTGTCAGGCGCAGTTCAATAAGGTGAGAAAGCAGGTAGAGAATCTGTTAGCAAAGGCGGATATGGGATCCCTTAATGAAAGCGGGGAACAGGCACATAGCTGCATGGGCGCAACCGTGTCCCGCGATGGTGTAATTCACGCTTAAAGCTCACATCAGTCATTCCCTCCTGACAGACACATGGGCAAAGGCATCAGGCAGCACCCGTGGAGGCACTGAATCATCAGATGTGTTGCAACGCTACGCACCTGCTGATGAAACCCCTGACATGCCTTCAGCAAATCAGACACGCCTGAGACATACCCGGAGCACAATGCCAGGTATCAGATCTGCACGGGAGGCAGGATTCCTGCCCGCAAAAAATTCAGCTTTCTCTACCTGTGCCTTGGCCGTTTGCCTGGGCTCCTGCCAGGCATCCAGTGACTCTGGACAAATGCAACGGACTGGGCAGAAGTAGCTAAAGCTTACTATGCCACCTTAGCAAATCCATGGTTGCTGAAATATGTAAGTAGACCCATGGTGAAGGGGATTCTCATGTTGGTACTTTGCTGGGCGGGGAAAAGATAACAGGCTGAATGAGTCATATAGAAATTCTTAATTCTGAAAAATGGTTTTGAGCCTAAGCAGTAGTTTGTGTCATATCGCACTTAAGTGCTGTGCAAGTAGCTGTAATACGCTGCCGAAGTGATTGTTATTTTAGCAATAATTTAGAATGCTGCACATCACTTGCAGGGCAGCTGAGATGTTACTTTAGGATGAAAATAGCAGAGAATCATCACTCTGTTAGTCATGCAGGAGTGTGTGAAAGCGAGCACGTGTGATTTCCAGAGTTCTAAGCCTTCTAAGCCATGCGGCGTGGGTTTTGAAAGGGTTCAACCTGGTAGAAACCCCCTTTTACATGGGAATGTAGCGCAAGACTGCTCCATGCTGGAGTCAGTTGCCCCCCTCCTCAAGTGCCCTCTCTCCGAAAGCGGCTGGGACTTCAGTGCGACTTGCAGGAAACCTTAAGGGAGACAGTTACGGAATAGGTTTTAAAGCAAAGTATATCTATTGCATGAATAATTTTTAAATGTCAGAGATGTTAAAGACTGCAGATTTGGACAGCCTTCCAGGACACTGCAAATCAGGTACATTTCACAATGGAAAACCTGCTGCTGTTTAGCAAAGGCTCGGTGATTCAGGTGGGGTAGGCAGGAATTTCTGCCTATCTGTTGCAACAAGCCCATGTGCGCTAAGAAGATACTAAATCCCAGGAATATCTGTTACCTGGGAATAGATGAACGCAGCTAATTGCCTGTGGAGAGTGCTCTCTTCTAATGCAGGCTCGTGTCCTGCTGCTGGTTTTTCCACGTACTTTTTTAAAATTTTTTATGATACTCAGTACAGAAACTTGCACTTTTCCTATGATTGCTCTGAAACCAGATGGGTTAGCTTCCTGGACACACTGAAATGCCATCCTTCTCTCTCCCCTCCTAGGCTATTGAAGGGAAAGGTACCGAGGTAGTGGTATTTACTGCGTTACCTACTGAGGTCCCTGCCCACTGAAGTGGGGTCCTGTGATCCTAGGCAGCCTTCCTCATTTGTTTCCATTTCAATTTTGCATTTATGGCACGTGCAGTTGGAGCTCTGGATTGATACTGTGATGATTGTTAATCTGAACAAATAAATGCAAGTCAACACGTCTTTCTTCTTCATGCATCAAGGAAAAAAAAACAGTGAGAAAAAACATGAGTTAGGTCTACACCAGTAGCACAAGCCGGGTTTGTGTGGTTTGCTCTCAGACATTGGCCTGCCTCCGTACAGCTACTGCTCCCATAAAATCATACTCTTTAAGACTGTAACACTGGCAAATCTCAGGCTTTAGATTTGCCAACTGTACTGATGCCATCGTGTTGAAGTCTGTGACCTTGCTTCATTAAATCAATAACGGTCAATCATGTGTTCTTTAATTGCGCAAAGGGTGAATTCAGTCCAGTCCAGTTTCTAGGCTACTGGCTCTTTGCAAATTCTCCTTTTTCTGCAGCGGTAAAACTATTCTTTTGGTTCTTTCTGGAGGTTCTTTCTTCAATCCAGGCGAGTATTGAACCTGTATGATGTCCGTAGTGAAGAAGGTGAGCGTTGTCATCCTCGGGAAGGCAGTAACATGTCCTAGTCGGAGCAGGGGGGCCAGTCTGTCCCTGGGGTCCCTCGGGTCCCCATCCACACGGAGCAAGGAGGGTACGCTGTCAAGTGCCGCAGGGGATCGGAAACTTGCAGCACTGGTTTCTTTATCACAAAGGAACAATCAGACTTTTTTTTAATTCTCTCCCTCCTTAGAGCCAAAGTTATTTCTTGGCTTTTTCAAAGCTGGAGACTTCCTTCTTGAAATCAGGCTTAATCGTCTTCCCCTTCCTCTTCTGCCTTTCCCCGCGCCTGCCGTCATTCAGAACAGGTCGCGCGCGGTTTTGTGGCACGCTCCTTCCTCCCCTGGTGTGCCCGAAGCAGCACAGTAAAAGCGAACGGTTTCTGGCATCCAGGCCTGAATCATCACCATCTAAGCGAAGAGGAGAGAGCTCTCGTTTCATTTCTCGTGAAATCTGCACACTGAGGCAGGCAATCAGGCACCGGCTTTAATGAGGTTACATTTTTGAGATATTCTTTGAAATCGTAACAGCTAGAGACCGACCCCCAGCTCCAGATAAACAGATAATTTCCACACCAGAAATTCCTGTTAATATTTAAGCAAGGCTTAATCTTCCTCTTGCAATGAAGATACGGTCTTTCAAAGGAACTTTCTTTAAGAGGAGAATGTTTCTTCAAAAGTATTTAAGAGCTCGGATAACTATATATGTCATCATCAGGCTTCAGGCGTTGATCATTAGGGATAACACGGATACTTAGTGTTTCAGGAACCGGTGCAGCAACTGCGGTTTATTAAATAAACCGTCATGAAAGGGCTTGATTTCTCATCAGAGTGAGGGCTGCAAGCAGGGAGCTTCCAGTTGCCACGCATCTCACCTGTAATGCACAGGATAGCGTTCCAGCTGCGTACGTGCCTTTCCGATGTTTAAGGACACATCACCTTTCAGTGTAGGACAGATGACCAAAAGTGGATGAATAAGGACAGCTTAGTAATAGGATAATATTTTTTTAATATTAATGAGGCTACGCTATAAGCACTCAGCACTTCTACTATTAGAAAAGCATAGCAACAAAGAAAGTAGGGCAGCTTTATTAAGGACATTATGGAATCACAAATCTAATGCAGTACACATCGGGCTGAGTCCCACATGGAGTATATGTGGGACACTGTAAAATGTATGACTGTGCTCCTATTGTTCTAACAAGCGACAAGACAAAGGAGGGTGCTGAACACAGCAATGCAATCACTGGCAGTGTTCAGTTAAATCTCTCTGTCAGACGCGTAATTTTTATTATTTACCATGAAAAGCTAGGCTGGTTTTAATCACATTTGCAAACCATTTTACAAATCCGGAGTTAGACCGCTTACCCTCAGACTTTAGGCTTAACCGGCTTTGATTCCACAGAGAAAGAGTTTTCAATGCAGTAAAATGTTGTGATTGGGCAAGGCTCAAAGGCAAGTCAAAAATAAGCATGAAGGGCTTGCCACGAAATAATGCACATCTTGAAAGGAGAGATGCTTGCGTTTTCTTCCATTCATTTCACACTTGAAAAAATACACATTTCACATCCCCATGGAGGGAAGGAGAAGCTTTCTGATTTGAGTATTCGAACGTGACGTTTTCATCTTTGTGTCGTTTTTATCATCTCAGATATCTGAGCAAGGAATCACTGTAACATTCATCCGACATCATAGAAAATGCCCCAGAATTAAATTGTGACTCATTTTCATGGCAATTAAGGAGGAGGAAATATTAACTCTTTTCCCACAGCAAATGCCCTAAGCAGTCTCATGTGGATGCAAATCCTGCTCTTCTCCGTGTTGAACTCTCTGAATAAGAGCAGTCACAAGGCTTTACAATCCTGCGGTTACGCCTCTCATTCAAGGCAGACAAACCAGCCTTGAGTCGGTTCCCCCACATCAGACTTGCAGTAGAGCTAACCACTAGCTAACAAATTTTAGCTGCCCGCCCCGTGTCATCTCCTATTTCTCTTTATCTCCTGGGCAGCGCGTCACGCGGTGGTATTTGATCTGAATATCGAGGGCTGCCAGCACGCTGCACTCAGCATGTTTATTTTGGGAAAAAAAACCCAAAAAACAAAAACACCAACCCAAAAGCAATTCTAAACAGTCTTGGAATCATTTAGAGGCAACAGCTGGGATCAGGGAGTTTGGTAACCTGCACGCACAGCAGCAGCCCGGCAGAAGGGACAAGTCCAGGGACAACCAAGTCCTCCCTGTTCCTGGGAGAGGATCTAACTGCAGCCGCCGGTGGTGCGGTGGGGTTTTGAAACTCTCCCGCAGGCATTCAGGGGGGTTACTCCGCATTTGGGCTGCGCTGGTTTAGGACTAAACGTGGGCAGGACACGTAATGCTGGAGTGACTCTGGGGGTCAGACAGAACGGAGGGAAGGAGCAGACGAGTCCCAGGTAATAAGCACCGCAGTGAACTGCGTCTCTTTCCCTGGGCTGAACCGATGCATCGAGGCTGCGTCGCTTCCCATCTCCTGCCTTCCCAGGATGCCCGACTCCAGCTGCCCGGGCGTTTGTTCTCCCTTCGGGTGCAGCAGGTCGCAGTCCTCCGCACGCCCTAGAAACCCGGCGGGTCGCGACCTGCCGCTCTTCCGAAACCTCGGGCTATTCCAAGCGTTTCTGGTCAGACCTACCTGATGGTTTCAGAGGTCTCTCGCCACCACGGGAGATCTGTGGGGAAAACAGATGGGACAAGAGAAGGGGAGGGAGGTGGGTGTTTTGAGGGGAGAAAGGCCAAGCAGAAAACACAAGGGCTCGCCGCTCGGAAAGGCAGTAGAGAGAAACGTGAGGCGGAAAAGGAGGTTTGCTGGGAGCCCTTTGGTGCTCACCTTCGGAGGTGAGCCGCAACGGCAGCCAGCAGCGAGAGGGCTGGCGCGTGCCTTCCTCCCCTCTTCTGACCACAGAGGCACCGAAACTCGCTACCTCCCGTTGTGAAAAAGGGGCTGGGTGGAGCGATCCATATGCGTGGGATTTAAACAATCTATTTTACTTCTCACTTAGAGGAGAAAGCAGGTGACCTTGGTTAAAGTTACCAGGTTTTATTCCTGTTTTGCACTGCTATTTAATCAGTTTTCCAAAGAAGAGTTGATCCCTAGTAGTTGGTAACCACTGAGATTTCTTCCATAGCACCTGAAGCCTTTTGCTATATTTCACACTTTCTTGTTTTGCTAACTTAGAATGTGATACGTGTATACATCAAATACTTAAACAACTGAAATTTTTATTCAAACGCTTAATGTTTACCTTTTATTATTATATTAGAAAATGGCAAATGATATTTTGTATTTACTAGGTAATTTGATCTTTTTCTGAGGAGTTTACGTAGAGTTGCCATTGGATAGAAATCAGGCTATAATAGCATACAAAAAGGCAGCATTGGTTTTCATTATTAAATAAAGTCACATTAAATGATTTGGATGTGAAAGAAGAAGAAAGTGTCAAAACACATTTTGTATTTAAAGTTAACTGAATTATTAAATGAAGAAAGTTGTCGTTCATGAAATAAATTGTTAAGCAGCGCTTACAGCCTAGAACAGCTAGATCTCAGCCCTGGTGTCTCAGTTTATTCATAGGCTGGTGGGTAGAAAAAGACGTTTCTAGATTTTTTTAGCCTGTAATTAATTTCTCATTTCTAACGAAGAAGTCATTGACCAAGCTAAATCGAAGAAATTGAAATGAAGAAAATAAGTAACGCATTCCTTAGATGCAAGTGAAAAAAACTTGTTCGTCATCTCAGGAGCTTAGTCACTGCCTTGGCTCCCCATTTCAGTGCTCTGTCTTTCTTTAAACCCTTGTTAGCAAATGTGTTACTAAAACACTGAGCTTTTAATTTGAGCAGGGACTGGACGTCAGGGCTGCCCTCCTCCTCGCAAGCAAGCACCGTCTCTTGTGGGCTGCGAGCTCGTAGTTGGCTTAGGAGAGATGGGACTACTCCATAGGGAGCGGGAGAGCTCCACTGGGAGGGAGAGACTGAGAGCTGCCGGGAGCCTGAACCCAAGAACAACCTTCCAAAAAGTGGGAGACGAGGTTCCATGTTCCCTCGGGGCAGGTGCGGGCATTGAATTTGATTCTTCCACAGCGTGAACTAATGCCTTAACTGCAAAGTTCATGCACGAGAGGGAAAATACCGATCGCCTCCAGACTTGCTGGGGGTGAGGTGAGATGAACTTAGACCTGATGAAGCCTCCAAGTGTGGAACAGTTTGGGAAGCACCATTTTGGGCACCCTGCTGGCATTTAGACACAAGACATGCAGCTTGGTCTTGTCAGAGATGTGTATGTTTGGCTGCATGGACAGCAGAAAAAAGCCACGCATTGAGCGTGAAGCTTCTCGAATCCAGAGCAACTTAACTTTTTTCAGGAAACAAATCAAAAGGCCACGTTGTGCAATCACCACAGTAGCTTTTATTTGCAACCAAATACAATTAGGGTTGTTCAGTACTTCCATTTTCCCCATTCTGTCTGTTCATGGTGTCATGTGTAATAATTTTATTTTGTTTTTAAATTGTGGTGCTTCCACAGATCATCTTCTGATATGTTACAGACCATTGGTAGTTTCCAGACTGGAGGTTAAAAAGCTTTGACCCTGGGGACTCAACCATTGGACAGTTAAGTGCACGGAAAGGTTGGGAGCACAGAAGGTTAAAACCGGATTTTGTGACTGCCAAAAATATTAAACTCAAGCAGCCATCTCGCTCTCCTAAATCTAGCACACAGTATTTTCCCATGTCACAATCAGCACATCCCAAAACAGAAAACAGATCTGCTGACTAAATTCCCAAAACCTCTCTACTGGGCTACGGTTATTGCGTCTGCATTAATTTCACATTCCCACATCTGGTAGAAAAGCAGTTTTAAAGTCTTAAAATCCCAGTGAAACTTTCATTAACAGCAAGTATTGAGAAGCTTCCAAGGCATCCTTGACACTACTGACTAACTCCAAGTTTACTCCTCTTGATTTAGACTTGTCACACAGCTGGCTTATGTCGATCATTCGCAGGAAAGAGGTTTCCCTGGTTTTGTAATGCATTGATTAGAACCACCCTGTTTCCACCAGGGTAAATAAATGTTTCACACCATGGGACCTTCTTTTCCACATAGTTCAGACACATTGGCTGCTTCCCTCTGCTGGAGAGAACCAAGATTCATTCTGGACAGACAGTCCAGCCTACTGAGAGGTCCCTCTGAGGTCAAGGAGACTTCCAGAGGTGCCAGTCAGGCCATGTTGCGTGCTTGATGCTGTAAAGTGCTTCTGAATTAGACCTCAGCACTAGATAAAGCAAGATACATCATTGAGGATTTGGTGTATGCAACCAAGATGCTTAATTTCTGGTCTGATATCACATGAAGATTGTGTCCTGCTGCCCCTGGAAAACGTTTTTCAGCCTTTGTGCTATGGTTTCTTGACTAAATACAGAAGTTGCCCGCATGCTCGTAGACCTCTGGGGAGGAGGAATACTGCTGGGTTTTAAAGAGTTCTAAAAGCATAAGATGGCCTAATTTCCTCTCATGAGTCTCAAAATTCTCTCCTAATTTCCTGTCAAATAGCTGCCACATTAATCAAATTGCAGTCCCATGGAAAAACTCTGATCTTGCCAGTTTCTGTGCCTCTAAGTGTTTAGTGCTCCTTCAGCTGACTTCTGAAAGCCTGGTTCAAATGGATGATGTTTTACACTCAGTTCATCTTCAAGGTTGGGAGTACTTTGCCTTGCCCAATATACTGGTATAGAAAAATCTTCTCAGTAGGAGAAGGGAGATATACCACATACAGGCATTACCTTTTAATCATCCAAGCCTGCTGGATTGCCTGAGACAAAACAGAAATTACCAGCGCAGGAATGTCCAATCGATATATGGAGGAAATTTCTGCGCTCTCCACAGAAGACACAAGGAGAGACAAGAGAGAAGCAGAATTTGCTGCCTTAGAAAAGGAAGATGAAGATATTCAAGAGAAATGTTCAGTACAACAGGAAAAGTCGGGAACTTGGAAAAAACTCCGTTTACAAGAGGTCCCCAAAAGAGATGGCATAAAACAAGCATTGAACCGTAGAGTTACTTGGATGACATTTGCTCACTTTATGTTTGCAGGGACCAAAACTCAGAACCATTTTTGTCAGAAACGCAGTGTTTGGGGCATCTTATCTCTCTCCAGGAATTCACTGTTGCTTCAGAGTTTCACAACTAGCTCTTCCAGTTACCCAAATAGTCATGGAAAAATGCTAGAAGAGTCCATCCCTCCCTCTTTTTAAGTGCTCGCTGGAAACTTTTCACACTATCCATCACACAAGTCCTGTCAAACCTCCCTTCCAAACAAAGCTGGACTCCCTGGAATTCCCCTAGGAAAGAGGTAAGTTTAAAGTTTTCGCTTTTTTTTTTTTTTTTTTTGACTTTTCAGCAGCAGGTCCCAAAGCACTTTATAAAAAAGTCTGGTATCTTTATCTCCAGTTCACATACGGGGAAACTGAGGCGCAGCAAGGTGGGTTAATCTACGGTCAGTCCCAGTTCAGCAGTGAGTCCAGGGATAGAAACAATTTCTACTCCATTCAAGCCCAATATTGTATAAATAGGGGTCCCTGGGTTTGGTTGCCAGGGTTTTAAACCCCTATTTACCACTTCCTTTCATATACCTTGTATATCCTATATCTTTTCTCTCCCCAGTTGCTGAAACCCCGTGTTGTGCACCTCACCCTTCCCTCCATGGCAAAACAGATGGGAGCCAGCTGACAGCAATCCGCTGCTTCTTTCTAGCACACATGTGAGTTCTGATCCAAAGCCAGCAGCTTGGTTGGCAGGAAAAGACTGAAAAATATCACTGCAATTAATGTGGAGAAACTTGAAGCTATAACACTATCAGCAATTCTGCAGAATGAAACACAGAAGTGCAAAAAGACTAAGCGATGCTTTGCAAGCCATATGGGGTTTTTTTAAAGGGAATGCTGGACAATTTTTAATAGACCAGTTGGATGGGCAAATTCCTGTGATTTTAGGGCAGGATATGGAATGACAGGAAGTCTGCTGGATGGGCATCTCTGGTGGAAAAAGGAAAAGGCAAGACGTTTCAGAAGGTGGATATCAGAACCACAGAGGGTTTAATACTGCCGGGTTAATGCAAACAAAAACTCTTTAATGGCAATCTGCCTGTGTTGGGGTTGCGGAATCTCAGTCAAATTCAGAAGCAGGAGAGCGAGATCAATACAGAGCAGAGTACCAATTAACAGCCCTGGTTTTCAAGAGCATCCTTCATTTGTCCTCTAATATTTCCTTTGTCTCTGTCACAGTTAAAAGACAGCACTGAAATTTCCCGTACAAGTTATGAAGCAGGTTGCAGCTAGCAGGAGAAGCGACACCATATACGTTAGAAATCTGTGTTAATCATACATAGAAAAACAACTTTAAAGTTTAAATATGTATGGTTCCTTGCCTTAGAACAGAGATTTACTTGAGAAACAGACATGATTTGTTAAGTAAATGCTTTTTTAATTCTCCTCAGAGATATGTTTCCTTAAAATATAGTGTATGTCCTTGTACATATAATACAGTCATACTAGGGAAAATACAAACAAACTGCAGCGAAGACAGGAAAAGCTTAGATCAGTGCCTGCCTCTGAGAGCCAGGCAGCTGCAGCTCCAGGGTCTCTCTTTGTTCCCCTTCCCCACAGGTGTCCCAGCAAACAGTTAAAAAGCAAAGTTTTAGCCTGACTGTAGAATTTCACGACTTTAGTTGCTTGGTTTAGCTGGTTACGTTACCTCGTTCCTTTTTCAGGGCAGGTCTCCACTGCAGGGCTGAACCAGCCAGCCAGGGTGGGTTTTATCCCTTGCTCCTTTACCTCCCTCCCTCCCTTTGTTATGAAATCTTTTGCGTTTTCGCTCCCGATGGGGAATGCTGGAGAAACACTTCAAAGCCAACAAGTGGAGATGGCAGCGACTGGCCCGCAAGCAGGGCAGGAAGCCCAGCGGCACCACGAACAGACTGCGGTCGCTGAGGTCCACTTGCCGTTTCATCACGGAGCGAGTCTCACTCGGCAGCTGTACCCACCAGCCTGGAGGGTGGGACACAGCCCGCCCAAGCCTTGAGCAAGCCGTCAGCCCCTTCCTACCTCTGCACAACACTCTCCGGCCTCACCGGACTGCTGGGGGGCTGCATTTTGCATAGTTGTGTTTTTTCTCTCTCATCAATCATAGAATCACAGATTGGTTTGGGTTGGAAGGGACCTTTGAAGGTCATCTAGTCCAACCCCCCTGCCATGGGAAGGGACATCTTCAACTAGATCAGTTGCTCAAAGCCCCACCCAACCTGACCTTGAACACTTCCAACGAGGAGGTATCCACAACTTCTCTGGGCAACCCGTCCCACCTGTCTCACCACCCTCATCGTAAAAAATTTCTTTACGTCCAATATAAACCTACTCACTTTCAGTTTAAAACCATTACTCCTCGTCCTTTCTGTACAGGCCCTGGTAAAGTCTTTCTTCATCTTTCTTGTAAGCCTCCTTTAATATACTGAAAGGCCACAATAAGGTCTCCCCGGAGCTTTCTCTTCTCCAGGATGAACAACCCCAACTCTCTCAGCCGGTCCTCACAGGAGAGGTGTTCTATCCCTCTGAGCATTTTTGTGGCCCTCCTCTGGATCTGCTCCAACAGGTCCATGTCTTTCCTGTGCTGAGGGCTCCAGAGCTGGACGCAGGACTCCAGCTGGGGTCTCACCAGAGTAGAGCAGAGGGGCAGATTCCCCTCCCTCGACCTGCTGGCCACGCTGCTTTGGATGCAGCCCAGGGTACAGTTGGTCTTCTGGGCTGCGAGCGCAGATTGTCGGCTCATGTCCAGCTTTTCATCCACCAGTACCCCCAAGTCCTTCTCAGCAGGGCTGCTCTCAATCCATCTTCAGTAACAGAGCATTTTGGAGGAGCAAAGTGTGACTACCTTGAATTGCACAGATATTCACAATGACAGCAAAAATAACAAGGAATAAGGGCTGTCAGTGTTTAGCAACCTGTTCACTGCAGGAAAGTCACAATGCTTCAGGACTGGATGCTTTGGGGTCTTTATGTAGCCTGCCAGAGCAATTTCACCTGACCACTGGCCCCCTCTAAATAACCATCTTTTCCTTCCTCTGCCCGAGCAAGCACATCGGTTCGGGTCGCTCTGGCAGGGGCAATGTGCTCCCAGGCACTATTTCCCCAAGGGAAGTGGGGGACATCCCAGCCACGGACAGGTCATGAAACAGCAGCTTCAGGAAGGTGGCAACGCTCATTGCTCTGCACTAATTTAATTAATTTTAGTTAATTGCTCTGGTGAGAGCAGCCTGCTGCCAGCTGTGCCTCCTCCACGTGAGGGGCTGAATCTACCGGATTTGCTCTGAGTAGGGACGAGTCGTCCCGAGCGGGGATGGCTGAGGTGACCGGGGGGACACCAGGGATGGTGGTACACCCCAGGAAGCAGAGTGGTGCGGCTGCCAGGGGCACCCATCCATCCAGCCCCCGCGCATCGCTGCCCTGGGAAGGTTTTAGGGCTGACACTTTCTCCATCGCCCCTAACTGAGGGGTTTGTGCCGCGGCGTGAGGGAGCTGACATACGGCCCACGAGACTTGTATTCGGGGAGCGAGCTCTGCCTCTGCTCCTCCTCCTCCCCCTCGCTCAGCGCCCGGTGCCGCACTGAGGGCTTTGGCCGTAAGCTCGCCCGGCCCCTTCCGCGTTTCAGCGAGGGGGGGTCCCTGGCCTGGCTATATAGTAATTCATCTGGAAATCTAAAATGTGATCAGACCTGGTGAAAGCAAGCTTATTGGTATTTATCTTTCATTAAGTGCATGACCTGAAAAAAGCCACCTTTAGTTTTTTCCCCACATCACCTCTTGTTTAAGTTTATAGCACGCTATAGTTCCTCCACCATGCTGCACCCATCATATCATCTTACGATTCTGAAGCAAGAAACTGTATTTGATTTTGTCACCTGAATTTCATTTATTGCCAGAGACAGATTGCTAGCACTTCTGCACTTTCTTGTAGGTTTATATGAGAAAGGCTTTTGAGATGAGGAACAACGAGGGGTGAGTATTTCCATCCACAGCTATATTTCTAGAGCACTTTATAAAAATTCACTCCAGCCAAGAAGTAGATTTTTTTTACTTATTGATACAATCGGTATTTCTTGTATTTCAGAAGTGTAAAGGAAAACGCTCATATCATAGATGTATATTCTGCTCACACGCGTTGCAGGGACACGGATGAGTGAGTAAGGAAACCCTCAGGGGAAACGGATGAAGGATTTGGGCACACAAAGCAACAGGAGGGATGTCTTCTCTCTGCCCACCGCCCTGGGTCAGCAAGGGACACGGGTTTCGTTTTGGAGCCTGCCTGCCGCACAACTGAGACACAGCCATTTTGGCCCAAATCCAAAGGTGAGGAGCCGCAGCACCCTGCGGGTACCCTCCAGCGGGGTCAGCGGAGTTCAGTTAAGGGTTGCCAGATCCGGCAGCCCGAGAGAGGAGAGGCCACTGCGGTTCCACTCCCCCAGGTCCAACCCACAGCACAGCCGAGAATATACTCCCAGGAAGCACACACACACACACAGGTATGTATACACCACGTACGTACATCGATACCTGCGGCCAGCCACAGAGATCAATACGGAAACACTCAGCTTTCATGCAAACACTGGCAGCACCAGTAGCCTTGACCTGATCCCTTCTCAGTCTGATCAGGGTGAAGATCTATTAGTGGAGGGGGGGAAAAAAAAAAAAAAGTATGAATACAACGTGGATACCTCCAGTAGCTGCCCATAGACACTCAGCCTGCCCAGCAGCTGGCACTGGATCTTCTCACCTCCAGTTGCCTCCTGTGCAGATACGCACACACACAGAGGTCTCTCAGCAGACCCCAGTTGGAGTAGGACACCTTGGGTCACCAGCACCTCCACTTTCCCAATGCACAGGACACATGCACGCTCAGTGCAGGCTTATGGCCACTTCCATGCCCAGCTCCCTGGCCACTTACTTACCCTTCCAGCCAGCTAGTCCAGCTCAATATTTGCTCCTCATCACACACCAACATGCACACCCAGACGGGCTTGATCCCTCCCTGTCCAGGGGAACAGGATTTGGTTCCTTCCCAAATCCTCCCATAATAAGTCTTGTGCGATCCCAAGATGCTCATGCCCTGCACCTCACGGTGTATCCCCTACCCCAGGGCAGGGACCCCCTCAGTCTGTGAGATGTCCTGGAGACAGCCCAGCGAGAAGCCAGGGCAGGGAGCTTTTCAGGGCTCCCCTACCTGCGTGTGTGGAGATGGGCCTTTTGTCATCTAACCTAACAGGGCAGAGAGGCCAAAGGGTCAATGATATGAGAGGAGAGGGAAAGGGATAAGATATTCCGGAGTCAACACCAAAAAACAGGGAAGAGCCCTCCAGACGGTGGTGATGGTTTTCAGCCTCACAGCCTCCTGCAGGAGGTAAAAGGGGAGCCGATGCGGCCTGTAGCAATGGAGTCTAATGCTCACCACTGCAGAATTCACAGTGAGCCAGGGAACGTACTTTACTGTGCTGCCCCATTTCCCCTTCAGTCCCCAGCCAGGACTCTCTCCAGTCACCGGACTAGAAATGTTCCCTCCCTCCAGGGTTCAGTACCTCAACATTTTGCCAGCTTCTCACCCAAAAGCATCCCTGACAAACACCTGCACAAACGAAGAGCAGAGCATTGTAAATAAATACTGTATATCCCTATTCCCTCCTCTGAGACTGCCTGAGAGGAAAGTTAAGGCTTGCCCAAAAAAGGCATCTTTCCCCAACACACCATGGTCATAGCAATTCCCTTTCCAAAGACCAATTCCTTCAGCTCAGGTCTTCTCAGGTATCCCCTTGGACACACTCAGGCTCAAAACTGTGCTTCATTCTTCCCAGATCTGGATGGGATAAATGCATTAACAACAATTTCAAAATCATTCCACAAAGATTTGGACTCCAAGCTGAGGTTTCCATCCCCTGGGTCTCTGCAGCAAAAAAGACCTCTGGGTGAGGATCCATACAGCACCAAAGCACATTGGCACTTCCACCTCTGCTAAGAGCTCTAGGCCCTACTCTGGTTTGATAACAGTAACACTAGAGCAACAGAAGATTATATCCTAGCACTATAAAGTTGCTTGTCTTGATATGAATGTGTTGATAATCCTCAGAGTAGATCTACAGTCTTTTTTCTACTTCTCCATCAGCAGCAGGACTAACAAAACCTGGTTCCTTGCATTCGCCGTGCCCCTTTGTGCAGTATCTTCCTGTGCCCTCTCTAGATGTTTCCAAAATGTTCTGCCCATTCTCTGTCTCTACCCTCCCATCAGGAGTCTACACATGGTGTGACTGGTCAGGGGCCATTCGAATGATGCACGGGCGATTGGCAGATGTCAAACAGACTCTGCTGAATTTTCCCTCTACTCCTCTATTCAGCTAACGGTTCTCACAAATCTTAAAGAACTGAAGCTGCTGAAACTTTTACCTCTCTGGGAAATTCAGCTGAAGGTGACAGAAAGTTCAAAACTTTTGGCTGGGTGGAGATGGCATGACTATAGGAACATCAATTCTTTGGGAAACTAGGTAATAAAAAATACTGACTTTCTAGAAGAGGCCATGAGAATATTCCTCCAAGAAGATGCATTTTTAGAAGTGGTCCAACCCCTCTGTAGGAGACAGGCTGTGCAAAGGGAAAGGACATCTCCTCTGGCATAGTAAAGACTACAGGTGGTGCCTAACAGGTATGAGGGACTGGAGAAGGCGTAACCAATGCAGGATGGCACTTGTGTCATTCTCAGCTGGCCCCCCAACCCCTGCAAGCTGTGAGCAGCCAACATCTTCAACTACATGGGGGCGAACAGCAGCGCTGCCCCTCTCCTGGCTCTGCCGTGGGCACAGATGAGTGCAGTTGAGAACTTCAGCCTAAAATTAGCGATGACTTACCCTGTCCGTCTTGCTCATAAGCCAAAGCCATGCAGAGACTCATCATGCAGAGGGAACTCCTGGGGATTAGGAAACTTTCGTGATGGGGAAGAAAAGGGACACTGACTCCAAGATCTCGAAATCCCAACCTGCTCCAGTTTGCACCCCTTCACTCAGGGCAGCTGGGTGGAGGGTGTCTCAGACCCCCTTGTCTTCAGAGAGAGAATCTCGTAAGTGCATCTCCTTTAAAAAACAATTTTGAGTGGATTAGTGAATAGTCATTTACCCAGGCATGGTGATTAAACTAAGCCTGCATCAGTATTGCCTCCAGAGGCACCTGGAAAGCTTATTGCTTCAATTTTCTCTTCTTCTATAAATTTCAGAGCAACCTCAAGAGAAATTAGCACAAAAATACCTTCTCCTTATGTTGTCCTCTGTAGGGAAATATTTGGATTTCTGAGAGGTTTTTTGGCAAGATCTGATAATAGATTCACTGAAGACCACGGTCAGATCTCTCGGTTGAAAAGCAAAAAACTGAAGACAGAAGGACAGAAACTCAGGTGGGTCAGTTTTCACAGCACACCTCAGGTCAGCAACACTTAACCCTCCCACACCTCAGGCTAATCTCAGAAAACCTTTGTCCAGGGCAACATCTTCATAGCACTTCAGATGTTTGACTCCCTTTCTTTAGTTAACAACCTGTCTTTTAATTTTTTACCTTCCTCCCAAAGATGCTGCGCAATCCTATTTCCCCTTAGATTCAGCAGAAACAGGAACACACCCCATTTTCACATCTTCTGGGTGAAGTGGAAGTGCAGCACCCAGCACTAGGCAGGGCATGGCACTACAAGATTCACCTTACCTCTGTGCAATACCGCAGCTGAATTTAAGTTTTCAACTGCATAGGAAATACATGCTTGATAAAGAATGAGAGACTAATGAAGACAGCATGACTCTGAGCTAGCACAAATCTCGCATCATGTTGCCATCTTGGATTTTAAACCAAGCTGTCAATTAAAGATTTAAATGAGGTCAACTGCGGTGACCCAGCTAAACAAGGCACAGTTAATAACAGGCTGACCTCTCTTACCCTTCTTCCCCCAAACCTCCTCTTCTGTGTACACTTACTGCTCATGGGGCAAAAAAGAAAAACAGAGATTAGCACTAATTAGGTCTTACTTAACACGGTTGTTTAAATAGTTAACTCTTTCCTGCTGCATTTTTAACATAGGCACCCCACCCTGTTTATGGGTGACAGGGAAGGATTTGAATGCTTTTAACACCCCCTCTTAGCAGGTCTTTTGCTCCATCATTACAGAGATGCTGTCTAAAGCAAGCCCAGTGTTTATAGGTGACACCGTTGGGTTAATGCTGACATGTAAGGCATACTCTTGGGGGAAGTCCTCATCCTGAAGAGCATCTGTGGGATATATTCTATAAATCAAACACATCTAACAAAGTCTGTGTCTACCTTCTGCTTCCTTGTAACACACCATTCCCTAGAGAAGCTGGTACTCTGATGGCTGACAGATAAGAGGAACAGGAATAATTGCAGACTGCTGCCACCTGTCTTGGAAAGTCTACAGTCTTTCACCATTGACTATCGGGAATATTTGCTTGCTTGACAGTATGGGAATGGATATACAGAAATAAACGGGTGTATCCACTGATAAGTACCAAAAAAATACATAAGCAAACAAAACGCTTTAAAAAAGCGTAAATAAAACTCCTGTGCATTTGTGGTACTGTCTGCTGCTGTGCACATGCATGAATGCGTGTGTTGAAAGCAGACTTGGCTGTGAGAAGGATGTAGCTGAATTTGGGTCTGCGTTGGTCAGGGACTCTCTGTGCTGCATGCAGAACCGGTTGCTAAACTACCTGTCTGTCCTTCACATAAATAAATGAATTTATAGATAAATAAATTTATATAGATGGTATTTATAAGAGTAGGTTGAACAGAGAATCCTTATTGTTTGGCAGGAATGAGACAGTAGGGGCACACAGAGGAGAAAACCTGGTGACGGTCGCTCCTCTGATATAAATGCTGCAGGGATGCCAGGCGAGGTAGGGTCTGGGAGCTGAAGATGTTGCTGGGTACAAGAGAAATACAGTGCAGAATGGAGCATCTGTTAAACACTAGGGATATGTAACTACTCAGAGAACCAGAAACATCGTTTTTATGACAGCTTTATGGATTAGGATACTTCTGGAGGATTTTAGGGTTGTCGCTCGGTGCCCGCTGTCACTATTCTTAGGTTCTTATCCCATCACAAAAAAATTTCCCCTGCCTCCCAGTTTAGGCTTCATTTCTGTTTTGACAACAGAAATCCAGGTAAGTGGACCAACCTCTCTCTCACCTCAGAATATTGTAGGTCTTGTCACGACCCCATAGATCAGCGGGAATCTCAGCGGAGAGAAATTTCAGTCCAGAATTTAAAAGCGTTTACTTTGCTCCTGCTGCTTTTCATCTATTTTCTCTCCTCCCGGTGTGTATTTTTCTGCCGCTGACTGAGGTGCTGCATACTGGTCGAGCAATGCTTGGCCCATTCCCAGAAGAAGTTGCGCGCGGGTTTACTGGGAACAGAGGAGCGAGAAGGAATTTCAGTGCGCCTGATAACTCTCCTACCGATGGGGTGCCTTCAGGTAACAGCAGAGGATTTGATTCCAGCCATTTCCTACTGCTGTACCACTGCTGAAGGAGCACGACCTCTGAAGAAACGTATCCAACATCCTCTCCCTGCTTATACATATACCGCAACAGCTTACGAAACTATAACATTTATGTGTTTCTTAAAAGCGCTTAGGGAAGGAGGCCTGTCCTCCTAAATCCCCTCTGCTTCTGCTTCAGGCAGATTTTGTGTCTCGCTGCAAACAGGCACGTGAGAAAGGCTGGGCTGCTCTTCCAACACAGATAGGAAGCCATTTCCTTCAAGGGGCGTAGGAAGACTGGCAGGAGGTTTTTCTTTTCATTTTCCATGCGGTTATTATCAGCTCCTTAGCAGTGCTGGTTTGGGATTGCGTAGCCTTTCGCCCCACGATCATTTCCTTTCGTTCCTCGGGCCGCTGCAAAGGCGATAAAGCAGCGGACGCTCGTGTTCGGCTGAGTGAGCAAAGGAACATGTTTGGTGGTCCAGGTCAGAAAGCTACAAGGGGGTAAACCCCAAGCTGGAAGTAGGTAAGTGCTGCTTATTGACACCCACCCTTGCCTCCTTCTCTCGGGGTGGGGTGTCTTTCTCCCCCGGCTGCCAGCTTGCCGGGCGCAGCGGCGCTGCCACCCTCTCTCGGCTCTGCACGCTGGGGAGCCCCTCCAAGCCCTCTGCAGTGGCGGCACAGGCAGCTAACTAACAAGGACAAATAAAGGAAAAAACCAAAAAAGAAAACAAAAAGAAAACAAGAGAGAGGAAAGAGGGAGAGGAAAGAGGGAGAGGAAAGAGAGGAAAGAAGAGAAAGAAGAAAGAAGAGAAAGAAGAAAGAAGAGAGAAAAAAGAAGAAAAAGGAAAGGAGGAAAAGAGAACAGAGGAAAGAAGAAAGAGGGAAGTGGAAAGAGAAAAGAGAGAGAAGAGAAAAAGAAAGGAGGAAAGGAGGAAAGAAGGAAAGAAAAAAGAAAGAGAAATAAAAAAGAGAAAAAAGAAAAGAAAGGAGAAAGGAGAAAAGAGAGAGAAGAGAGAAAAAGGAGGAAAGGGGGAAAGAAAGAAAGAAAAAAGAAAGAGAAAGAAAAAAGAAAAAAGAGAAAAGAAAGGAGAAAGGAGAAAGGAGGGAAAAGAGAGAAGAGAGAAAAGGAAAAATATTAAAAAAAAAAGAAATAGTAAAAAGGAAGAAGAAAACCAAGAAAAGCAGAAAAAAGGTAAAAAGGAAAAAAGGAAAAGAAAGAGTGTTCTTCACTGAGGGAATGGTCAAGCACTGGAACAAGCTCGCAGGGAAGGGTCATGGCCCCAAGCCTGTTGGTGTTCAATAAACATTTGTACAACGCTCTTAGATCTATGGTTTCACTTTTAGGTTGCCCTGTGTGGAGTCAGGAGTTGGATTCAATGATCCTCGAAAATATTAGTAGTAGAACTCAGTTCAACTTCCTTGCAGCAGAGGATCTCAAAATACTGTGCAAATGCTAACATTTAATGAAATTATAGAAGGGAAATACACATTTGTCCTACCATGATTTTCTCATTAGATACTTCTTTTTTAAAAGAGCATCAGTTAAAACAGGGACAGACTGTATTAACTACCAGGTATCTGACCTACCAGTTCTTACTTCTGGGGCGGGGAACACGTTATGCCACGCATCGTATAAGACTGCAATGTAGAAGACGGACAAGGAAGGAATACAGAAAACATTATCTCCATTTCACAGGTTCAGAAGAGAGGCACAAGAAAGCTACAAGGAACATCCAAAGCCATTCTGCACTGGGCTGAGCTGAGGATATGGGACAAAACCATAGGCATTTTGATCTGCTCCAGCACGGAATTTCAAGGAAGCAGGAGAGGAGATGTGTCCGGACATCTCTGTGCCACTATTGACGCAACATTTTGCCATTTGTACTTGTAGGGATTCTGGAGCAACAAAGACTTTCTTCCTTCTGTCGTAGGTGCCTGGAGGTTTTCCTGACCTTTTTTTCCCCTCCCATTTTTCAAGGTGATTAAACTGCTCAGTCAGAAAGCATGACTATAATGCCAAGAAGCCAGCAATTCTAATACCACAAAAGGATAATTGCAGAATACTTTGGGCTGTATTAGCTTCAGCACGGACTGACCCTCAGCCAGGGATGACAGAGTGCCAACAGCTCCCAGCACAGTGACTGACAGAACTGGGACATGGCAAATTACACTTTCGAACCCTGCAGCAGAACAAAAGTGAGGGGATACGCTTTGCATTAAAGACAGTCATGTACTATATTCGTAGAACAAGGGATGAAGTAGGACAGCCTGTGACTACCTCCCTTCTAAACCATTTCACGTGAAGGATTTTCCATCCTCCTCTCAATCTTCTCCTTTGCTAGTCTTTATAAGACAGTTGTCTCTACTACTACAGAGACAAGTAATGTTACTTATATCTTACACTATACTACAGATTTGTACTAAATTAAAGATATGCTACCTGCAAATGTCATGTTAATTGAAAGAACGGGTTAGGGTGTGACATCTATCGATGGGTGAGTAAAAAGACTGCTTTTCCGCCCCTCAACTCAATATTGCAATTGAGCCTCAGTACATTATTGCTGTGTTAGAGGTTTCAGTGTTGTACCTGTAAAGACCAAGGCGCAGTGTCGAGGCACTCAAGTGTACAAGATTTTGACACCTCCACCCCCGCCCCAATATCTGCTCACATCTCCACTAACTGGGTGGTTTGTAACGTTCCCAGCCTGCACATGCCCGGTGTCGTCCCAGTGTGAGCAACTGGCATACCACAGGTAAGATACTGAATGGGAAAGAACCTGGGGTTAGCCAAAAGGAAACAGACAGCATAGGTGAAATTTAGGTTGCCCCATGGGTTTTCCACCTGGGCAGAGAAGAACCTGGGTTCTATTTCTCAGCTTCAGGATGTTTCTGCATTTTTGCCAGTTACTATCTGGCTTTAAGAGATGCTCAAAAAAAAAAAAAAAAAAGTTGCTCCTGTTCCCACAGGTCCCAGGAAATTTGTGCTTTTTTCTCTGCTGCAGTGTGGCTTCCCCAGGCAATATTCCGCCCCTCCTCGAGGAGATCCCACAGCCTGAGGCACAGAGCCCTCTCCTGGGAAGGGAGCTGAAGGGAGCCCAACATCTCTCTCTCCAGGACTTGCGGTAAGCAACCGCTATTACAAAGACAGGTATGCTTACACATCCCCCTTACAAAGTCTAGGGTAAGCTCCTACTTTCAAGAGATCATTTAACTACCAAAGTGAATAGGAAATTCCAGTCTTGAGTGAGCCTCCCAAGAGAGGTGTGAAATACCTGACATTTTCTATCGCCACCCAGCTTCCACCAGGCACTGTAGATGTGACAGCAACACGTGCAATAGAGGGCCTGGGTCTGCACTCAGGGAAATGAGGGTTTGATAACCCAAACTCTCTTCTTCTGTCATTACTATAATGTATTTGAGTTCTGGAGGCATGATTAAACTCTGAGTTGTTGAATCCTAGTGACCCAGTCTGTGTATTGTAAAACTGCTTTCCTTTTCCTGTGCCTCATTAAAAAGTCATTACTCATTTCAGCTTGTGCTGATAGTTGATACTGTAAGTAATATTAAATTAACTCTCTTTTCAGAGTGTGCTTTGAACAGAGTAGGCTTGACTTAAGAACTATTTTAACAGCTAATTTCCTAAAAATAAATAACTAAATCACTCTTTCCAAACATTACATCCAAACACAAGCTGACTTACAGCATGAAGTTTCACTGAAGCCATGGCATGGCTGCAGTGAGTTCAATGCAAAAGTAATAATCTCAATTTACATAGAGACCACCCTCAGTGGAAAACAATCACCAAAACCTACACAATAAAAATAGGAAAAAACCTTATAGGATTACCTAACAATCAGCCTAAAATCACTGGCAGTCTGGAGAAAGGATATTAATGTCTTTAATTCTTGAAAGGCTGTAGAAAATTCTACAGCAGGGATGGAATTTTTTATTCAATTACATAGGGTGATTTAGGACCTATAAAGGGAATTACAAAACTTCTGTTGGATTTTGCTTACAGCATGGTCAAAAGAGACTATGATTTAACTGAGACTAGAATTTCAGATATGCTTTTACATGTTTTAAGTGTTGCTCCCTGCAGATGCATCCTGTACAGATTAGGTTATTTACAGATTAAATGCCTGGAAACATGAGAGGTTACAATATGAAATCTGTTCAAAAACCTGGAATTAATTTTATAACTTGTGCTAAAAGAATTAATAACACAGAGCACAACTGGCCCAACATCTATAGATCTGCTTGTAATTACTACTTTCTACTATGACAACTTTCAATCTGCCACCATATGGGTTTCCATTGATTCACAACAGCAGCAATGTCACTCTGGCTCAAATGATCGCATTTGACTGTTCATTTAGCCTAGCACAGATCTCACTTAATTAATCCACAGAATGAGTTCCTTTCCAACAACTGTTCTAATGCAGTGTCAGTGAAGACCCCTAATTTAATCTTCCGCGCCTCCATTTAAAAAGTGATTTTTAAATATCATCGAAACACAGCACTTGGATAACAGTTCACTACAAAGAAGAAAACAAGGTTAAAAAGCACCAAACAATCCCCTATCTCCCCCACACGCAGAAAGGATACAAAAACATGCCAAATAAAGGTTTGTAACAAATTTTACTTGTAGAAAAGCAACATTTTAGTATAATTTCACAATAAAAGGTAAGATCTGTTTGGTGTTATACAGACATGGTATACCAACTCAGAATGCAACAGCTAAAGCACACTGTGATAGTCAGTATGAAAGGTATGAGATACACTGTTGTATTTAGCCAGTTAGTCCTGGGGCCTCTTTGTGAATACTTTCTTAATTAGGGGTTCTCTCTGCTTCATACATGTCAGCAGTATATTTTATAATATAAAAACTGTAAGTGTTAAAATACACTGAAATGTGTCGGGGGGGGGGGGGGGGAAATCAAACCCAGGACCAATTTCTCACTCACAATAATAGCTTTAACAGATCATTGAAACAAGTGGCACCTTGCATGTAAACTATGTGCCCCATCATTCTATGCCCCCAAAAAGAAAAAAATTTGTCTTGATATAGAAAATTGTTCCATCTTCTTGCTTCTGTGTTCGTGCAACTTCATTATCAGGCTTCCCTACCCACATATTAAACTATAAAACGAACAGTTACTTATCGTGGGGCTTTTCCGCCATCTTCAGTGCTAATCTTCCAACCATTAGCAAACTGTATGTGGGGAAAAACACAGAATTAAACAATAATAAGAATAATTTGTCAATTAATTTGCAAATACTTCCCATGTAACTGGTACATAGAAACAAAAAAGATAAACAAAATATGATTCACTCCATCTCAGCTTAATTAAGCAAATAAGAAATCACACATAGGAGGTTAAAAAAAGTATATTGTGTTGTACCTGACACCAGCAATTAGCCCTGCAGGCATGAATTTTCCAGAGTTGTAAAATCTTGTTCCCATGACGGCAGTCAATGTTCCAGATGTAACTTAAATGAGACATTAAACAGTCCAGTCAGCAGAGATGCATGTGTGTGAGAGAGATGCTACAATTCAAAACTAACAGAACAGAGAGAAGTAGTAGTATCAAGCAAAAAGTGAAACATGGTTATTTCATGTGATGGACTAAAAGAGTCAATAAATCGTGTGAACTTTGGAATGCCTCAGTATGTGAAAAGTAAATATTCTAAATAAGTTCTAGCAGACAGTGCACTCCACATGCTTCTGCACACACTCCTCAAATTTCTTTGTCAAAATGTGCTGCTTTGCAGATTGGAAATAATCTGTGTTACACTGCTCTGGAACTCGCTCCTTCCCTGTGCACAAGCAAATTACTAAACCTGTGCATGAAATTCCCCCACTCTTCGTAAAAGGGAGACACCATTTTCATGTCTAACTTGTAGTAATGTTCTGAGAATTAACTAATTTATGTTTGCAAAAGACTTCCAAAGGGAAGTGTGCTATATAAGTGCCAAGCATTACCAATCTATTTCAGCCCAGCACCACCTTCCACTAAGATCAGAGAGTTAAAGCTATTGACCCTGACCACTTGACATAGAGACAGGAGCCAAGCAGTTTCACTGAGACAGTAAAATAGAAAGGGCAATCCCTGGAACACCGTAACTCAAAGAAAGACTACTAAGAAAACTGTAAGGAAAATACACCTGATGAAATCCTTAGCCTTAGCACACATCTGCTACCCAGTGGTAACAGCTACACACAACATGTTGTTCCAACCACTCTTTTATCTTCTACCATTGCTTCTATGTGACGACTGGTCCTGCAGGACTCAGCTTATCTTCAATCCTAGCCATAGCATCCTTCCTCCTTAACACCACCCTAAATACTGTTCACAGACATCTAGCAATCTCATGTAAGCAGATATGTAAGAAAATGGGACCACAGTCTAACACACAAGAAAGAATCAAAATATTTCAGTATTCAAATGCCTCAAGCTCTAATTAGTAGCCAGTCTTCAAAATATGCACACCTCATTAAATGTAGATTTGTCTAAAACAGCAGTAGAACACACCTTCTCCAAAAACTTTAAAGCACGAAAAGGAGGAAAAGACTCCATATACCATTTAATTATAAAAATGTATCTGACTATCTCTCATATCTGGGAAAACACTTTGTCTCACTCCTTTTATAAGCTTGCTGTATACGCAGTTTATTCCAGTTATTTAGGCTTGACCATGCACAGCTTTTGACCTATCCAGTAGATGTGGAAGTGGACGGCACTGTAGACAACGCCGAAGTGGAGAGAAATGCTGGGCCTTCCCCCTTCACTTCTGACTTTCACGAATCAAAGAGCTAAACGCTATGTCACTGCTTCAGTGACGAAACGCTACAGTCAGTGGCAGCTCTTTCAGCACTGACTAAGCAGTGCCTCTCCACAGTTAGCTTCTAAAAGTCAGGCAGAAGGGAAGCTCCAGTTCGGAAAAGAAAGAGAAACAACACTACTGAAGCTTGCTTCTCTGTTAATTCTCCCCAGGAGTGCAATACCTTTGTAAGTCCACATATTTGTCACATATAAAAATACGCCAATCACAATCTCTGCCATTTTCAACAATAATAAAATAACCTGCTAGGGGTATGGGCAGTCTGCAGGGGAATCACACTTCCCGAAATGCTCCAGCCTGCAGGATGCTGAAAGTAGGATCCAGCCACAAAGAGGACACACAAAGGTCAGATATCAATTTACTAGCACTTTCCTTGCACAATGATCCTTCAAACACGCCAGTACAAGACAGATGGTGGCAGCCACCAATTCAGCAAAGCCTGGGAACTGAAACTTCTTATCTAGTGCTAGAGAACTGTCATGCACCGATGTCTTCTACATATCAGGAATGAAAAGGAGAGGGTACTACTAACACAAATATTGGCCAAAGGGTTACATAAAACACATGCTCACAAGTATCTGAGATACACCAGCCTATCAAGTGTCAGGCATCAACTGAGCCACAGGAATTATCAACATATATTTTCTCAGCCCACTTCAGCTGCAAGGTACCCTAACTTATTAGTGAATGAAAAAAGTTCCAAGTCATATTATTTTGCAAGCAGGATTAGCTTTAGGCACGCACAGGTCAAAGTGATAGGTGATAACTGACCTAACTTGATCGCAACCCTGAGCTCTACCTGGTAAATGGCAGAAAAACAAAAAGTGCATTTTGGAGATTCACGCCATACTACACACTAGTTTTTAAACACAAAATGCTTATTTGATTTTTCATTTTGCTGAAGGATGTGAAATAATGGTATTTGGTTTGATTTTTTTTTTTAAACTAGTAAGTTTCACTTTATCCTAGCACACATTTTCCTTCACAACCTGTAGGTTTTTTGATGTTCAGAAGACAAACTAATGATAAATAACAGATAATTTCTTCTCCTGTTGTAGAAAAGGAACAAAAATATAAGTTTGAATTTATGCTTCTTGCAAAAGGGATGCAGGAATGTAGTGAGAAATCACTAAGTAAGACACACCAAGACAAGCAGTTTTTAATATGCATTCTCAATACCTTTTTTAAAAAAATAACTAAGTAATGCTAACAGTTCACATGCCAGGGAGAGCAGTGAAGTTGGCCACCAACACCAACAGATTTTTCACTAAAACACAAGTTTAAAGATTGGATTGAAACTAGATTCATAACACCACCAGTTTAAGCCTTCTGCAAAGACTTTTAGATACTCATTTTAAGTATACAGTTATTTTAGGGTAAACATAATCCCTTCTAATTAAAATTTTAAACAACTTACTCAGAGAAATCCAAATATTATTTGGGTTCTGTGAGAGCTGATAGGCACCCAGTCCAGCCAAACTCCCAAAGAAAAGGCCAGCAGCTAGTGATGGGACACTACCTAAATAAGTAGAAGATAATGCATTTATTAGAATCTCAGAAATAAACTTGCTCATCAGCTTATCTGTTTTACAAAACACCAACAATAGCAAAAAAAAAGATGGGCATTCATTGTTATAAAGCAGATTAGAGAGGGGTTCTTCTCTTTTAAGATAATTAAGACCACGCTGATCTGCACTAAGAAACACGTTCAAATACTCTTGCATAAGACACAAACAGTATTAGTATTTAATTCTTTAACAGCACACCCATTAATATATTTATGATGGAAAGGATAGTGAGAAAAGCAGAATTGGTGTTTTCTTTGTGCAAACTGAAGTGTTTTGTTTCAACACAGTAATATCAGAATTTCTTTAGAGGCAGTAAAGTAAACGGATGAAATAGTAAGGGTTTAAGATCAGAAAAAGGACTCGTGGACTGAACTGGACATACAGACAAAGAAAGAGTTGCCAAAGAAGAGAGCAGAGTAGATAAGAGAAGCCTTATCTCTTAAGTATACCTGAGATCTGATCCAAAGGTAACTGCAGACTTTAGAAGAAGGTTCCCTGGACATGCCTAAACTTTGGATCAAGTTTTCAGTATAAATGATAGTCCCAAGCTACCACAAGATAAAGGATACCACATCCAAATTGGTGATTTAGAGATTACATCAAGTAATGAAGCGGCATGACCATATTCACCATTGTGAGTGGTGAATACCCTCAGTAAGGCTAATGGAGAATTCAGGACAATGCTGCTGAGGGTGGTTCTTTATATACTCCATTTTTCAGGTCATCTTTAAAAGACTCAAGATTGCAAACCTAAGCTGATAAAGATCTCCTCTCAATGTTACAGGAGGGTTGCATATTGCTACCAGAAAGTAATAATTTTTTGGTCATCAACAAGGTAGCTGTAACATTGCTTCAGATCTTGCTTTTTGTATAAAATGGAAGAGGTAATGATGATAGAAAGCGCCAGATATTCTTCTACACGTGCAACACTCTACGAAGTGGTTGCTCTGCACAGAATACAGTTTAGCAACCAACATGTGGTAGCTACGATTCTTTCCACAAGCCTGGGAGCCAATAAATGGCCATCATATCCTTGAATTTTACCTCAAGGCATTGTTTAAGCAGCTATGACACATACACTTAATAGGACAACCACACCACCTGTGGCTCGGGAAGTTCCCAAGTCTCAAAAGACTGGGACCCAGAAAATTTACTAAACGAAGAGAGAAAATCAATCACTAATTGCCCTGTTCTCATATTCTTCCCAAGGCACCTACTGCTGACCACTACGGGTAAATAGACCTGGTTGTAAAAGAACAGATCACCATCTTAGCTCTATGGATGAAAGTTCCATTTTGTTTAGGTTTCTCCAAGTTATTAATAGGGATACGAGAGCTCTTTTTTTTTCCTCCCTACAAGTCTTCATAGAAGTTCCCTTTCAAAAATCCTGCAACCTGGATTCCTTTGCCTCAGTGCGACCATGTCCTCCCATCTGGGACCAGAGGAAGACACCTACCATTTCATAACGGCCTCTGAGAAATACAGATGCAATTAATTACTCAAGTTCTCAGTATTGTCCCTCCTGTCCTAAACTCCACTCACTGCCCAAAAGATACATCAAGCCAATAGAAAACAGATTGGAATAGGTGTTAGCATCTATGTAGCCAAATGCACTGGTAAGATTCTTACTGACTTCAGCAAGGCACCTTCAGCTAGCATGGCTCAGGGATTTTCAAAGTAGAAAGAAACAGTACTGCAGCAGGGATGAATCCACAGTTCTGTCTGGAGGAGGGCAAACTCAGAAAAAGGTCAGGAAATGGAAGCAGCAGGTCAGAGGGTAAGCTTATGATGCAGAGCCCAGAAAAGGAACTAGTTTAAGGACATATTTGCATTGTTCAGATCTACTTGGAAAGAGGCTCCTTCTGAAAACTCCACAGCATGCAGTATACTGTTACCATCAAGCATTAAAATGAGAATAAATCTCTAAGGGAAAAAAAATGGTGATTTACGTCATTTGAAGACACAGAACATTTACAGAATGCTTATATTTAAATTAGCAGGGGAAAAGGCTTCCTGAAGCAAACGTATGCCAGCTCACCCAAAGAACACAACACAGAAGCAGGATACCAGCATCCAGCAGAAAGCAGACTGTGGGTTTTATCAGCCCACAGCACCAGCTCAAACCAGAAAGCACCACACCCCAAAAGCAGCACATGACACGAACTGATAAACTGGTCAACATCTGTGCGAATTTCGAGATAGGAGGCTTTTGTAGAAAGCCGCCCAGCTCTCACAAAGTTACTGGGGAGCAGGAGGCGTGTGTGTGAAGGAGATACGAGCATCCTCCCGCACCGTACCTGCTTTTGCATAGCCAATGAGCCCTCCTGATGCCACCAGGGCAGCGTAGCCAAAGCCGAGCCAGTCCACGGCCATGCTGACAACTGAAAAAGAAATTAGGTTGAGGATCAGTATCTCTTCATTTTTTAGCGGGGAAAAAAAGTAAGCAGCATTTTGCCAAGGGAGAGCTTTTCTACGAGGAAGGCCTGCCAAAAGCCCAAACCCAGTCCAAGAAACAAAACCCGGTTTGTTGGAAATGCAGCCCTGGAAGCTCCGGGGCGGACTTGGAGGGGGGGGGAGGGGGGGGGCAGTCCCACCGCGGAGGGTACGCGGGCGGCGCTCACCTCTGCGGCTGCCCGGCTCCGTGGCAGCCCAGGGCGGATCAGGCTGCGGAAGGGGAGGCGAGGGAGCAACGCACCGCCCAAAGCTTCCCTCTTCCGGCTGTTCTCAGGGAAGGGAGGGGGGAAAAAAACACCAAAAAAATAACAAAGCCCGAACCAACAGGCGGAGTAGGGTGCGTCCCGCTGTCCGGGGTTGTGGAGAAGCCGTTGGTGCCTTCCCACCTACCTGTAGAGCTGCGGGTAACCCCCCGGGCTCCGGCGGGGAGTGTGGGGGATGCCCGCAAATGCGGGAAGACTGCGGTGCAGGGTCTGTGTGCTTGTTCAGCGAGGGGCATCGCTGCCTCTCAAGCTGCATTCGTGCGCACCCTGTCCATCCCAGTCCTGCGCTAGTAGCGGAGGGGTATGTAGTACAGATGAGAATTTGGGGTTGGGTTTTGGTGTGATGTGAGCTACAACTCTGGGCAGTCGACAGGGTCCTTCTAGCTTTGATCAGTAATTTCAGTATACCCGTTTTATGGAAGCTGGAGAGAATTTCTATAATCTTCAAATTGCAAGCATGGCTAGAGTAACAGAAAAAGGAGTCTTCTGCAGAAATTACATAACCGTGGGAGATGGAAAACACCTTGTAAAGAAAATGTTTTGCATTTTTTTTAATCTGGAAAAATGCAGAGAGATATTTATAACTGTCTGCAAAGATAAGCTCTTTGTTTTTTTCCAGGTGCTTTCTTCTCTTAAATGGTGTTGTACGATTTATTCCTGTTGGCTATGCGCTTACCTCCCATGGACATTTCACCATATAGGAAGAAACATCACCCCTCCAGCCAGATCCCTGAGCCTTCTGAAGGGCTTCAGCACCTTTCCATAACAGAAGGCACAAAACATTGGGAGCCTGTGTTTTCTGCAAAATGCAGCTTTCTCTAGCTGTGTTTCAAATTTTCCCATCTTTATGAATTAGCCTAATTGTCAGAAAGCGGAGAGCAGTTTAATTCCCTTGTTGGCCTAAGTCGTTTAAATACAGATCTCCTGTCTCCCTGAAAAGTGCCACAGCCAACACAGATGTAAGCTATACTGGATGGGGTTCCCTTTGCTGTTCAAGCTGTGTAATGGCTATAAGGTTCAAGTTTCACTGGGCTCTGCTTTGTCATCCAGCACTAGGGTTCCCCAAGGGGGGAAGCAGGAAAACTGGAAGTAGTCCACAGCTGCCGGAGCTGCCAAACTCACCTGGGACTCAGCTGAGATGCTGCTTGCTAGGCCATCATTTCCTGCAGCCATGGCTCCATCTGCTCTACCGGCTTCATGCACGTTCACCCTTTCTGACAGAGGAAGAGCTTTCTCACCGCTGGCATCTCCTCCCTCTCTGCACTGCTGCCTCCCCTCTATCATTCTGAGCAGCTGCCTGAAAACTAGAACAGAAAATGTCCTGAAAAGGAAGACATGCACAAGGAAACAACAAAAAATAATTGCCAAGTACTGGTTAGCAGCTGAGCATTCACTCAAGGTATAGGAAATACGAGTTCTGCTCCCAGTATTGTTTCTGTATTTCACCTTAAAAGCTGTTAGGACTTGACTTCTCTGTCTCCAGTTCACAAATCTTGAGTCTCATGAGATGCATAGTTCTTTTTTACTACACAGGGAGTCTGGATTTTTACAAATGTCAAATATTTACTTGTAAATCGAAACCTTAGAACCAAAATTGTGGAATTTTTGCTTTTTAGTTCTTAAAATTATGTGCAGGATGGATTTTTCCTGGTGCTTATGAGAGACTGCTTCTGTAATTGTGATGCCCGTGGCCACGAGCTCATGTATTTAAAAATTCAACCACTGAAAACTGTTTTAGTAGTGGCAGCCATGTTGTCAAGAACAGACATAAGATAAGCACTATAGAAGAGACATAACATTTTACAAATGAAAACATGTTGCAAAGTATAAGCTTAAATAAGAGAATTGTGTAAGTCCTACAGTTACTACAGGAGCCTTAAAAGTCTGATTCAGTATCTTTCCTGCCAAGTCTACAAACTGTTTTAAGTCCTATATTATTTGCCTGTGTTTGTGTGCACACACATTCAGGGTATTATTGAAGTTAAAAGCTGTGTCAGTTCACACCAAAGTACAGTTGAAACCCCTTTAATGTTGAACTGATTAAAAAATCAACTATACTGAATATTCAGACAGGGAGTTGTGATCCAGTTGGCTGCCGGTCACAAGCGAGGTTCCTCAGGGCTCAGTATTGGGGCCAGTTCTGTTTAATATCTTGTTTAGTTGCTTGGTATCAACGATCTGGATGAGGGGATCAAGTGCACCCTCAGTAAGTTTGCAGACAACATCAAGTCAGGCAGGAGTGTTGATCTGCTGGAGGGCAGGAAGGCCCTGCAGGGGATCTAGACAGGCTGGATCGATGACAGCATCCTGGCCTGTATTAGAGCAGGAGTAGGGAAGTGATCGTGCCCCTGTACTCGGCACTGGTGAGGCCACACCTCAAATCCTGTGTTCAGTTTTGAGCCCCTCACTACAAGAAGGTGCTGGAGTGTGTCCAGAGAAGAGCAATGAAGCTGGTGAGGGGTCTGAAGAACAAGTCTTGCGAGGAGCGGCTGAGGGAACTGGGGTTGTTTAATCTGGAGAAAAGGAGGCTCAAGGGAGACTATAGTGCTCTCTACTACTATAAGGAGGTTGTAGCAAGGTGGGTGTCAGTCTCTTCTCCCAAGTAACAAGACAAGAGGAAACAGCCTCAAGTTGCACCAGGGGAGGCTTAGATTGGCTATTAGGAAAAATTCCTTCACTGAAAGGGTGGTCAAGCATTGGAACAGGCTGCCCAGGGAAGTGGTTGAGTCACCACCCCTGGAGGTATTTAAAAGACGTGTAGATGTGGCGCTTCAGGACATGGTTTAGTGGGCTTGGTGGTGGTGGGTTGATGGTTGGACTCGATGATCTTAAAGATCTTTTCCAGCCTAAACAATTCTGTGATTCTATGATTTATCTAAATAAAGGAAACAGTTACATAAGATAAATACACCCACTTCCAAGAGAATACTGCCATTGCCGCATGAACAATCTCGCAACAGCACCGATGATGCTCGCTTTGTTTCAGTGTCAGAGCATACACAGAGATGAGCTGGAGTTACATCCCATTTTATATCCTCAAGACAGACTGCATTCCTGTCTCCACATTTGGTTCAATCTTTTTTCCCATTTTCTCTACCTTTTCTCTTGCTACACAAATAAGGAGGAACAGTTATTACTAAAGTAAATCAGAATAAGGCATAATTCCAATTACTCGTTGAAAACAGAATAAATGATGAGTACTCTGGTAGTGCAGAAAGCAAGACTAAAATGCCTTACTTTAAAAGAAATAAAGCGAACATTTAGTACAGCCAGCTGACCTTGTTCGCTCCAGCTCAAGTTTGTTTCTCCCAACTGTATACTTGTAATAAGACGTAGAATAAAATTCTGTTCCCACTGACTAGGAGAGTCAGGAATTCATTTTTTAAGTGCAAAACCAATGGGTGACACTTTATCAGCATGACAAACATTTCAAATCTTAGAATTTTTTTTTTTAACTATACAGCTCAGATCAAGGACTTGAAAAAATACTATGGGAAGGGGGAAAAGAGAAGGTAAAACCTTATTGATATCATCTCTTCCACCTAAAAACATGTATCATATTCTGAACAAAAGATTTCAATCATGTGAACCGTGGGTGCAGAGACTTTAAAAAAAATTAAAGGCATGAAGTATGGGCACAATAAAAAACCCAAACATTTTGCTTATAAACTCTATACGTCAAGAACGAGAAAATACAATTTTCTGGGAATTTATGAATAGAATGTGATCATCATATTTTAAGTCATTTTAACATGTTCTTTCTTACAGTAGGAAAGGTAATGCAGGACAAAGGCAGATCATATTTTGAGTTCAAATGAAGAGTAACTTTTCCAAGACTAAAATGAAAAAGTGTACATGTTTTTAATATGCATTTAAGGGAGACAAAAATGTAACTGAGACAGATGCAGCTATTTTTATCATTTTAGCTGGGTTTTTCAGAGCCAGTTAAAAAGTGTATGCTATTGTTAATACAAAAATATAAACATTACATATTATGAATTTATTTTTGCCTCATTCTCTCAGGAAAAGTTGCCATCTCTTGCTATTTCCCAGAATGATCAGTCAATTTATTAGGTAAAAACATTCATTACTTTTAAACAACAGGTCAGTTCAGAGGTATATATCCTGTCATAGGTTTACATCCTTTCACAAACTACAGCAACACCAGCATTTACTTTTTATTCAGGAGAGAATGTAGCTGCCTTCATGCTGAGCTATTCCGTTTCTTTTTCTTCTTTTGCAGTGGAGCTTCCAGTTTTTGCTTCTCTGGAGTAATTTTTCTCTTTCTTTTTGCTGTTTTATCACTTTTATCAGTCCAACAAACTTTGTTTTTCCTGACTATTGATGGTTTTTCATCTTCATTTGCTGAAAAAAAACCCGAATTATTTACACGGATATTTATGTCCAGTCTTTGTAGTCTAAAATGGCACAGATACTTATTTGTATCTCATTTTTAAAAAGGTTTTAGAAAAGATTTTTTTATTTACAGTGAAATGTGCCATTTATGCTAGTTTTGCCTGTGATATGAAAATATCTAACTATCAAGTATGTAAATAGATTATGATATAGGAAAAGAACAGACACCCCCCCCCAACAAAACTGAGCCAGACTTCCTAAGTTTGCCCAACTATATTGGCCTCAGACCTGATTTTATTTGTAGGAGAACAAGACATGCAGTTGTATAAAACTGTTTATTCTTTTCTTATCTGTCTCAAAAGCTTCACAGTGGCTTCCTCAGTATGTTATTCCAGTTAAGAGAAACAAAACTTTCATATGATAAAAGTGAAAAGAGGCTTATGTCCTCCAACGTACATGCAGGCTTGAGACACTATCAGACCGGTAAGGAAATCTTGCCCGTGTCATATCCCCAGTTCTTCAAAATACCAAAACTTTTTCCAGTGCATATACGAAAAACCTCCCACTTAGTACATTCCATTTCACAGTCACATTAACAACTGAAAACACACACAGTTCTGCTACCTTGAGATGATGTTGCAGCTTTATCAGAATTTTCTTTCATTTCTGAAGCTCGGTCAAGCCACACTGCAAGACATGTCAGCCTAGCTTTGGTATTGACTTCACACAGTAAAGATGGCACATCATTAATCTGAAGATAATATATAAAAAGATTAATGAAATATTATTTTCTTTCTGTTTAAATTTACTGAAGTATTTGAGGTGAGAAAGTATCTTACTTCCCACCTTCCACTTAATTTCTGGTGCCTAACAATGTTTAGAACTAGAGGCTGTATACTGATTAATGGTCACATAGTTAACAGTCCTCTTCCTGATACCATTCCTCAGTGGTGGTTTTACAAAAAACTCCCAATGGCTTTAAGGACATATCTTGATAAGCAGGATCAGTGGGTTTCAGGCACATTGGGGTAAGTTTAATACAAGGAATAACTAGATGAGTCATAGACCCACCCAAAAAAAACCCTGTTAATGGTTTCAGGAGATTCTCCAGAGTAATAGGTAATTTTTGGTACAGTTAAAATAATTTTAATTAAGTTATTCCATCAGATTCCTTTTCTCCATCACAAAGATATGGCTGCTGATTAGGAAGAGTCTCTTCAGAGTGTGTTTCAAATCGCTTAACTGTAGTTGTATCAGTCAGCTCTGGGAATACTTGAGGAAATATCCTATTACAGATATCAGGGGACAAAGTGTCACAAATACATGTGCAGCATAACAGCATCAACTCATCAGAAACTACTTGTATTAGGATATTCTACCTCACAGAGCTGGACGGAGCAGCCCACACGGTTATACAAAATTTTACAAAATTTTCCCTGCACAGGAAGAAAATTGTGTATTTGGCCAAAATAAAGACAATGTTACAGAGAAAGGTAAAGAGTTCCTTGATCACTACGTCAATTATGTACAAGGGGAACACAAGTTTGAGGTGAAGGGAAAAGAGGGATTTTCACTACAGCACTTAGACATATAAAAATAGTCAGAGGGGTGAAATAAAAAATGAATTCAGATGAGATATATAAAGTGTATAAATGTTAAGAGAGATTTATTTGAACTATTCAAGATACTTAAAAAGGAGTATAGTAGATCCTTTATTACTAGGCATTAGATTAGAAAAATCTAATTCTGATTTTAAAAGACAACCCCAGAGCAAACATTAAACATGGGAAACTTTAAAGATAAGACATGATTCCTTATTAAACTGTGATACTCAGAACTGTTTGAAAAGACAGGAAGTACCCAGGACAATAATGTGTTTGAATTTTTCAAAAGGGCAACCTTTTCCCCCTACATGAACAAACACCACCCTTGCCAAACTACAGAGTTTGTGTTTTTAAAAAAGTAGCATCAGTCATCAACATTACAAAAAGTCACAGCAGTCCTTAGAACATATATAATTGATTAGATAGCCATAAGTCTGGCCAGGTAGGTCTGAAGGGAAGCATGACTTTACATGAGGAGGACATGAGAGCTCCATAATACCATCAAATTTTATAGTTTGTTTAAAAAAACTACAAAGATACAAAATTATACAAGTGCATAAAAATATGTGCATAGACATATACATCTCTACTGAACATAACATGGAAGAAGATCAAGACATCCAGATTTCAAGTAAAATTTCCTCAGTGATTTAAAATGAATCCTTATAACAGAATTGTCTGCAATTCTGGTTATCTGATACTATTCCGTAAATGTAATAAGCAGTTTAACAGACCAACCTTATTAAGATCCAGATTCCACATTTTAATATAACTGTCACTGGATGCAGTAACAATAACATGTTGTCCTTCTCTTGCAAAACTATAGATATCTTTTATTCTGTGAAGAAAATGTAATACTTTGTCACTTTATAGCATGGCAGTTCACTTCAGAACAGTAAGCTGACAGAAATTAAAGATGAATAGGCAACAGTCTGAAAACCAGTTTGAACAGAAAACCCAAAACTGACAGGCAGGAACCTGGAACAGTAATCTGTTTTGAGTGCTGTCATTTACAGTACGAACACTTGCCTTTGCTAGGCTTGTTAGGATTCAATTCAGAACACTTTAATACTTTTAAGCACACACTGGTAGCCACATCAATGACATTTTAGCTAATGCTTTTGTGTTTTGATGAATTAAAAGCACCATTTGGACAAATATTTGGTATTTGACAATGACAGAGAATATGTGATTACCCTCCTGTTGTCAGGACTGAGTGCAACTGGTTTGTTTTATTTAAGCATTCTAAAGAGTCAGAATCTGTAAAGACTGGTTAAACATTCTTTAGATGGTCTTGCAGGAAAACACTGCTACCCAGTTTCAGAAATGCACAGACCACACACACAGAAGGGTTGTTCCTCTGTGTGTGTGTGTATTTTTACACACACACGCACTCATAAATTTAGAACTGTAATATTTCTAATTCTATATCCTGTTGTTTTTCTAACATGCATGGACAGCACAGTACTTGTGTTCATACTAAAAGCAAACAAGACTGTCACAAATTTTGAATTCAATACATGAATAAATTCACTTTCTATACTAACACAAAATCCATAGTAAATTACGCTGAACATTACAAGTCATTGAACTTTACTGAGTACTCAGCATTGCCATAAATATTTAAATAATAAACAAATATAGAATACCTGTTTTCATGAGCTTTAAATTCACACAGGCATTTCTGAGAGTCACAGCTGTAGAACCTTATAATTTCATCATCACCAGCTATGGCAAGGATAGAATCCTTGAAATGGGAAAAAAGAAATGCAAGTGTGATCAATTTCATGTGTTTCAAACCAGTTGATTTCCCAGCACCTTTCTTTTTTGTACTTACTGTAATAAATCTAAGTGAAGAAATTCTCTTCTCTGTTGTGATAGTGCCAGTGATTGAAGCTGTGTCAAGTTTGTAGACATCCACTTTATTTGTGATCACGGTCACATACCTCTCTCCATCAGGGGACCATTTAATTATGTGGGCATCTGTACACATTGATACATTTATACACACATGTACACAGGTTTTTTGCACTCTATGTTGCATAAGAATCTAAAAGTAAGAATCTCTAGAAGCTGTTAGACACTGTTTTCTACCTAAACTGAGAAAAATTTAGGAAAAAATCAAATAACCTAGAATAAACAAGTAAAACTATGGTCTTAAATATTTATTTCTGATTAACCAGAAGTGTATAAAGAAAAACAAAACACATTTATTTGAATGTCCTGACATCAAATTTAACAGAAAAATATTTACTTTAGTGTCACTATGTTTTCCTTTTGGTAAATGATTTTTACTAAGGACATAAGCTTATATATGCTTGCCTGCATGTGTAAAAAAGATGTGAAAATTGCTTGCAATTAACTGACTTGTTGAATAATTCAGTCTACTTTCCTTTACACAAAAAAATGAAACTGTCTAATTCCACTTTTTTAGTGGATTTAGACTGATAAACTCACTTTGCTTCAGGTTTTTGATAAAGGCTGATCGTCCTTCTACAAGATTCCAAGTTCTGAAAGACAACAGTTGGTAATGTGAATTCTAGTTAAAAACAGCGCAGTGAAACTGAAGAGTCCTATCTGCTAACATGAGGCATCCACAGGAAGCTTTTAAGCATCTCTATGCATTCTACTGCCTTCTTAATACAAGAATACATGATGACTTCATATATTGCTTGCATACTATAAGGTTGAATTTGTGATATTTTGTTATAAACCACCAGTTGCAATGCTCCCAAAAGGAGCCCAATACCAATTTGTGCTGTTAAAATAGAATCTTATATATTTAAAACACATATATGCAGCAACATGTACACACTCTGAGTGAAAAATTACTTTTCTCATGCTAAACAAAACCTGACAGCTTTCAGAAGTTTAAACAAATCGTGTCCAAAATGCAACTGTACTTATACAAGTGACTATAAAGAGTCAGAGTGTAACAGGAAGCTAGGAACAGCAAGGACTATTTTTAAAAGACTAAAATATTGCTGGTACCTAGAACTTAAAAAGATAAACCCATGGAGCTTTGAACCATTTGATGTCCAAATATTTATCAGCGTTGCACGGTCTACTACTGGCATGGAACTGTTGCTTGTAACGGTTTACTACGGGTTACTGAATTATGGTTCTCAGCATTCCTTCATCAGTTTTGACTCACCTTAATGTTTTATCTGTTCCTACTGACAAAGCTAATTTCCCAGAAGGATGAATAGAAAGAGATGTCACGTGCCCCCTGATAAAAAAAATCACAACATATTAGCCACATAGATTACCTATAAGGAAAATAAACCTGAAAACATATGTGAATTTGCAGATTTAAGAAACTCACTTATGTGCCTTAATGGATTTCAGGCATTCCCATCTCTTTGTGTTCCAGATACAAATTAGTCCATCTTCAGCCCCACTCAGTAGATGCGCCGTACCATAGAACTCCAAACAAGTTATTGTGCCTAGAAATACAAACCAGAGCTATCAACAATGTTGTGCATATGGAACGGTTATCACACAGAGAACGTATGAATTAACAGAGAAGCTTCTAGCATCAAAACATGCCAGCTACTACTCTACCCTTGGGAAAAGATGAATTATTTCCTAAGTTTTTCTTCACAAAACCCCCAAACTTTCTTATTATGTGCTCTATCAGCCTCCCTATAGCCATACATGTCTGAACTCCATCTGGTCTGTTCCTGAAATGGCAGTGCTCAACCACTGTGGCGCCAGTGACACAGAGCTTTTATCAGTGATAAGGAATGGTCCTATATCAAAGCCCTACTCTTGACACACAGCTGAATTTACTGCACGTGCTTATGCACCAGATTTATCATCCATAAGTTGAACACAGGTACCATGTTCAGTCTAGCTCCAGGCACTTCTTGGTTATCAGAAGAAAAAGGACAATCAGGACTAAGCTGCAAATAACCCAAACACATTTATTTTGACAGCCATTAACTGATGTATGACACTGCTGTAATTCAGGAGGCATGTGAAGTGGGAAATGTAGAGTGGGAAATGTACCAGGTTAACTCTTCTGGCAGCAGCAGCCTGCTCCCACACACACAAACTCTCTCTTTTGTTTGACTCACATACATTTGTGACAGGACAAGGACACGAAGAAAGAAGGTTGTTGGGAGTAGGCATAGTCTAAATAAACTGTCCTGGTAGAACAAAAATGGCTCACGAGCCATTTGTGGGCTATAACTTCTTAAACAGTTAAAACTAAAAATAATTTGAAGTAGCAGCTATATTTGTGGGCTAATATCCAAGATGATTTTTGGATTTTTATGCTCAAGAAGCTTACCTTACTTGTATCATCAGACCATCATGCATGCAACACAATCACTATTAAAGACTCAAAAAAAAATTTTCAATTTTCTTCTTCTGACAAGTGACAGTTTTTCAGCTATAAGTTTCTATGGTTAATGCCTTTTGCAAAGAAAAGCTCCCTTACCATTGTGCTGTAGCAGTGCCCCATGTTCTGTCTTCTTTTTCATGTCATAGATTTGGATTGTCTCATCTCTGCTCCCAGTGACCACATATCTATTATTCACTGCTACCGCTGACAATGAGGCAGAGTGGGCATGATGTGTAAAATCAGGGACAACTGTCCAGGCCTTTAAATGAAATACAAAATAAAGAGGTCTTTCTGAAGCTTGCCATAGTGAGCTAACTTCGTCGTCCTGTAATTTTAGTTTTTAGAAAAAGCAAAATCTCAAAAAGTGTATGTGTAAAATGCAAAGGAATTATACTCAGCTATTAGTATAATGGGATCTTATTGAGTTAATGTGCTGTTAGGAGATTAGTCCGAACGACTTAAGTGTGCAAATCGCCTCTTGTAATTCGTGTTGGGCTTAGATGAAGCTGTATGTGAAAAAAGTATCTGCACAGAAATAAATCTTATGGACAAGGAAGACGGATTCTCCCATTTTCCACCATTGCAAGCTGGAAACACGCCTTCCACCTGGCACCGGCCCCCCGAGACAATGTGGCATCCAACCACTGCGCAGCCCTGCGCCATAAAAGCCAAGAGGAACGAACTTGCCCCGCAGCCCCCCGCACCCACGCGGGCGGCCACTGCCCGCGGCTCGAGGGACCAGCCGCTCCCGGGAGCCCTTCCCGCCTGGCGGGCCGGGCAGCGGGGTGTCCGTGGGCCGCTCCCACACCCCACGCCAGCAGCGAGGGGCCGAGCCTAAAGCTTGCGGGAGGCTGCCCCGCCCCCGCGGCCCTTTAAAAGCCCACCCGGCACGCAGCCCCGCCGCCGCGGGCAGACGAGTCGGTGAGTAGCAAGGCGCGCTACCTCGGAGGGGGATGGCTGTGTTGGCGGGCCGCCGTTAGGGCGCAGCTAACGGCTGCCGCGCGCGCGTTCTCTTCCCCCTCGCCCTTCCCCCGTTACCTCGGCGGGCCGCGCGGTGAACCCGAAGAGGACCTGCTCGTAGGAGCCCGCTACCAGCTCCATCCGCCACGCCACGCACGGCGCCACTGTGGGGCCCTGCCGCCCTCGGCCACGGTCCGTCCACCGCGCTGCCTGCGCCCGCGCCGGAGGACGTCGTGCTGGGCTGGACCCGCGGTTGGCGGCCGGCCGCGCTCCCTGCGGGGAGAGCCTGCGGCCTCCGCCAGCCGTCGGGGAGAAAAGAGTGGCGGGGGGCGGCGAGGGCCTGGGCTCGGCGGGTCAGGCTCCGCGCGGGGCAGCCCGCGCGGGAGGTCCTCGCGGGGCGGAAGCGGAGCTCGCGCTGCTGCTGACGGCGAGGCGGAGGATGCGAGACGTTAGTCCCGGGATCGGGGAGAGTGGGATCGTGGCGACTGAGGCCGGGGTTTGGGGGGCCGCCAGCGGGGAAGGGGCGAACCGATTTACTGCGCAACGGGAGGGGGAGGCGGCGTCGGCGGCCCCTTCCTTCCCTTCCCCCCACCCCGGGGCCTCATAGCCGCCGCCTCACGGGCGGCTGGGCCGCGGGCCTGCGCGCGCGGGGCGGGGAGGCCCGGCGGCCGTCGGGCCGAAGCGCCCCTCCCCCCGCGCCCGGTGAACCTTCCCCCCGCCTCGGGCGCTGCCGGAGGAGCGCCGCGGCCTTCTTCAGGGCCCCGCAGGCTCCTTTTTAATTATTATTTCGTTGTTGGGGTTTTTTTGGGGGGGCTCCTTCCCCATCGCGTAGCACAATAAACGGGAAGCGCGGCCCGGCGCCAGCGCGGCCGGGCGGGGCGCACTTCTTGCCGGGCGCTGTGGCTCTTCCCGGCGTGCCGAGTGGTTTATAAAAATTGCGTCACGGCCCGGCGGCCTGGGCTCGCCGGGCGGCTCGGTTGGGGGTCATCGCGCCGGCCTGAGGCGCTCGGGGAGATTTCCCCCAGCTCCCCGCCTGAGCGAAATTCATGCAGAAGGGGGCGGCTCGTCTTCCGAGCTTGAGTGAGCAGCCTTCGCGCAGGCCATTTTATTCGTAAGTGGCTTCATCCACCTTTTTGCCAGGACAAATGTAGTAACAAAACCGGTGAATGGCCAGGTAAAATGCGTGTGTAATCTAATTAAGGAGGTGTTTGAATTTGGGAGGCTCAAGCCCCATTGCTTAAATGAGAAGCTAGCTGTGGGTTAAGGCAAATATAAAAAATAATATGTTAATGCATGCTGTTTTAACTGCTTGTTAAATATTTTTGTCTTCTAGTGAAAAGATCAAGAGGCCACAGTCAAGATAGACTGGGAAGGAGTACAGAAACGCAGTTTTGCATAAAGTCTGTGATAGAGAAACAATTGTATCACTTGCCTTCTGATAGTCTTTTGCAATAAAACCACTTTGTAGTGCGTGCCATCTTCTGTTGTTAAATCCACACGAATAGAGAACGGTAAGTAAAAAAAAAGTATTAGACAGTTGTGAATTCAAGAATTAGTATTTCATTGTTTAGAGCATGGAAGTTTGTGGTTCCTCTTAATAAAAGTAACGCTTCAATTAGAGGAACATCACTAGGTGGATATTTTTGTTAATAATGACTTTCTTTAACAGAAAAAAAATTGCTGCTGATAATTCCTTATAATAAGCACAGTTAGGTTTAGTAAGAAGGCATCTGCTTACCTTACTGATATATGCCTGTATTTAAGGGATTGTTTGTACCTGACTATTTTCTTGGCTTCAGAATGGTTATGCGGATGAAGTGCATAGTTATGCTGAATAATGAGAGCGTCCATGCATGGTGTTATGTTATATGGCTATCCTGTGTCAGGTTAGCTAATCCATTTTCCAAAGTAGTGCTGTGAACTGTTGCCCTGTGTGGGCAAGCCTTTAAGGCATGGTGAACACTCTATTGTATTATGCGAATGTGGATTTGACCAGCCAGTCCATAAAACATTACATAAATTATTGCAAGGAAATGGGAATTAAAACTGCAGCAATTGGGTATCTGCATAGAAGGAGCAACACTGCCTGTAAAAAAAAAAAAATCAGCAGTGTGTGGAAGTAGATGCAAAATGTTTTGCAAATGAAATTGTTTTCTGCGCTGATTTATATTGGTTGGATGACTGGGGAAAAAAAAGCTTAAAGGATATCGGAATCAACAGAGAGGTACATACCTTTGAGGAAAGTGTATCCACTGGTGTAGTGATAGCAGTAAAAGGTCATTTGTTGCTGCTAACTCACTGGTAGCGAGTGAAATGTGCATATGGAAGAGGCAAAAGAGAGAAGACATCTCTAAGAAAAGCTGCACAGAAAGATCACATTTACCTGTACTGTGTCCTCTTCCCTCTTTCATTTTTCTTGTTCTGTAGTGCATAGGAAGTGTACAATCTAGTGTGCACAGAAGTGCAACGTAACACATTAGATCAGGCTGTCCAGGGAAGTGGTGGAGTCAGTATCATTGAAGTATTCAAAAAAACGTGTAGACATGGCACTTCAGGATATGGTTTGGTGGGCATGGTGGTGTTGGCTTGATGGTTGGACTTGATCTTAAAGGTCTTTTCCAACCTTGATGATTCTGTGTGATTCTACCACTGCTTGTTTTCAGCTGTATGATTTGTGGTACAAGTAAATCAACTCTTAATTTGGCTAAAAGGGAAAAAAAAATGAGGGGTTGTGCAAAACATATTGAAGCCTCTATCTTTGCCTTGCTTTTAACTATTTTAGAACATCTATCTTCTGAATTACTGTATTTTATGTGTGTGTTTCAGAAATAAGGGTAAGGTATAGGTGATTTAAAAGCACTCTAATTTTCTAGTGCTTTGGATAGTGGGAAATGTGTGGAGTATAACAATTTAAGAAAACAAAGGTGACTTCTGATCATAGTCCCATTGGCCATATATCCTTTTTATCTCCACTGCTTTAGCATTGCTTTAGTGACAAGTCAGAACTTGAATTTCTGAGTTCTGAATTAATAACATTAAAAACTTAAGGTGGGGTGAACATCTTTGAAAGTAATCAGACTCAAGGTTAAGATTCTTTATCTTCTTGTTCCTCCCCCACATCTTTTTCAGCTGAAGGAGGGCAACAAACTGAGCCTGGGCAGCCGTGTTCTTTGAGAAAGGCAGAAGACAGTTTGAACCATGGCAAGCCAGGTAAGATCATTTGGTCAGATATTCAGGCTTGCAGTGCCTAAATGGATTCCAGAACCATACTCAGAATTCCTAGTAAATGTAAAGCTGAAATAGCTAGCTTGCTCTGAGTTGGGTGTTCTTTTAGTTCTACAATTTCTTCTGGTAATTGGTGCCTGTCCTCTGGACACTTAAATCATATTGACTGAAGCAGGTTGGGGTCTTAACATTAAGCTTTGCAGTTTGGATTATTTGAGCATGAGTTCTTCTGAAGGACGTTGCGCGTAACACTCTCTATGTAAGATATATGTAGAGGTGTTCTAGAGGAAGAACGTTAAAGCCTGCGTAAGTAAAAAATGCTGCGAAATGCCATTCTTATTTTTGGAAATCTTTGTTCTTCAGAATCTTAAGCGAGGGAGGCAACCTGTGTTAACACGGCTGTTGTTTCCCTTATCTTTTGTGTAGTTGCCCCGCTTCTTTTTTAAACTGTGGTTTTTGGGTTTTCTTTCTTTTTATTTTTTTTCTTCAAGAGGCAATTTTTATGCCTCCTTCTTCCTGGCCTGCGTCTGGGTTTGAGTTTTCCCTCAGCCAAGCTAGTGCCTGGTGTGCTTTCTCCTTACGTTCCATTAATCGGCCTCCTGTCGTTGTTCCTGGCCTGGGAGTGACTCACAGCTGGGTAGTGAGGAGAGGCATCTCACATAAGAAGAATTCCTAGGTGAGGGGAGATAGGGACAGCTGAGATCCCTTCTAGGCAAGAGTGATGATCTCCCTGCCTCTTCATCACTCAGACTGTGTTGCTGCAGAGTTTTTTGAGTCCTGGAGCTCAAGTGGAACACGGTCCAGTCCTGAAGCTAGTTAACACTTAGGATTGGCCAACATCGAAGGGCTACTGCTTTTTCCCGAATTCCAAGAGGAAGCTGTCAATCCTTTAGCCAGCTTGACAAGTCAGGGGAATATGGCTGTTCATACAATCCTTTGGCTCTGTTATTTTTGCCAGGCGTTTTCCCCAGAGGCTGCTTTCCCTCATGGGAGGCGGAGGGAGAAATGGGACCCCAGGCTTCTTTCAAGGGCAAGGTGAATATGGGGAAATCACCTGTGGTGATGGGGAGTGGGAGGGAGGAATGTAAACGAGGCTAAATACTATAAAGGTGATTTTTTTTCTCCCAACAGGACTTAATGGCGAAAAAAAGAGAATGTCTCCAGGCCTACAGCTGGTGGAGAACACCACAGAAGAAACGGAAGAAAAAGAACAAAATAAAACCAGGAAGAATAGAGTTTGTCCCTAGTAGTACTAATTCAACCAGGTAAAGACCCTTTGAAACGAGAAGCTCTCACCCCTTACTTGTTTAAATTGATAGTTGATGAATGCCATCACTTCTAAAATCCTGAAATGGCATATTTGGTGCGTATACATGAAGTATTGCTTATGGAAATGTATGCCAATAGAATAACGAAACTTTTTGTACTTCATTTCTCCCATAATCACTGAGAAGTGGTGGCAAAATAGTCATAGCTCTTTTGAATCATGGCTGTAACTTGAGTTAATGGGGTTTTTTGGTATTTTTGTGCCTCCTCCCATTCAGACAATAAATTTTTCTTTTTAAAACTGACTTCTAAAAGTTCCTTATAAATGCTGCTTTGTGCTTTGTTTTTTTGGTGAAAGCAGCAGTATGGACCCAGAGAAATTGAGAACTTTCTGCTGGAGTGATGGCATTGCAGTTCTGTACATTATGCAGCAGAGTTTTGCTGTTAACACTCTTCTCAGATTTTTGCCTCCTTATTTGTCCAGTGATAACTGCCTGCTTATATGTTAGGTACCTTAATACACAATTGGCTACCTTAGTCTCAAACTTGACAATTGTTCTCATCTTTTTAAAGACCGGATTACTCTATATTTGTTGGGGAGCTTACTCCAGAAGTGGATGATTTCCAGCTCTATGATTATTTCCTAAAGAGGTACCCCTCATGTATTGACTGCAAAATAGCAACAGACCTGCTGGGATATTCCAGGTAATGCCTGTGAAAATTTGTAATGCTATCAATGTTTGCTTCTATAATTACGTATAAGAACTTGCGTCGGAACTGTTTCTGCATTTTCTTCAGACGCAGGAAGAGAGAGATTAGCCTTTAGCATTACTTTTTTTAACAGCACAGATCCTTGCGTTTCTAAAACTTTCTGGTTAGTTTAAGCAGTTAATGTGATAACTTTCAATCTAGCTGTATGCATATCTGCACGAAAGAAATAAGATGGTGGGAGAAGGGAGAGCTGTGCACTGAAATCTGTGCCGCTGTGCTTACATACAGTGGCGTGTCCACTTAATCATCTGCAGTACTGAAGGAAAAATAATTCCCTTTTTACATCTGGGAGAAAAGTGTAAGGCCTGGCAAATCTTAGAGGGTTGGGAGACTGAACCTATTAATACTAGTAAATAAAGCCTAGGAGGAGTTCTACTGGCCAGGCAGTGAGTCAAGTAGGGATGAGTGAGTTTGTGGTTCAGACAATCTGGCTCTAATAGACTAATTGAAGAAACTTAAGAGAAAGCAAGTATAAAAAGAATGTTAGTGCTGCACAGTGGTAGGAGCAGGTTAATACTGTCAGATTAACTGCTGTAAATGCAGAAATACAGACTCTAATTACTTATACAGATAGCAATTAAAATGTATTGTTTCACTGGCTCTCAGCAAGCTGCATCTTAATGCTATCAAAGAACAAGCTTTTTGCTTCTGGCCCAAGTTTTTAATTTGGTGAAAGCATCTTCTGTGCATGTGCACATGCCAGAGAGGTCGCTTAGGTAATGGAAGCTATAGTAGCTACTATCTTCTGGTTTTGTAGAAGACAGAAATTGAATTCGTTAGCTTTGTAACTGTTATGCATACTAGAATTTGTTTTCTCCCTTTTGAAAATTGTAGAGGGTATGCCTTTGTCAGATTTGGTGAGCAAGGTGATCAGATGAGGGCACTGCAAGACTGCCAGAATGCACCAGGTCTGGGGGGAAAACGAATCCGGCTGAGCATAGGAATTTCTAAAAGGTAACAAATGAGTTGTGCATTGATACAGTAATTCTAAATAATCAGATTCTTGTAGCTCTGCCTTTGTAAAGTCTGTGGCCCTTGCTATAATGGCTGTACACATGAGTCTACAAAACCAAAAATACAGAAGTATTATGTTTTGACTCCCTGGATTCATCAACCTCTTTCAGGATTGCTGGGGGAATCCAACTATAAAGTCTAGTCAGATTGTGTAATTTGGGCTTAGCTGCTGTTTTAACAAGACTTAATTCTTAGAGTAGCAAAGCTGAATGCATTCATAAATATTTTCCAGGTTTGGGCCTGAAGAAGGTAGGAGGGACAACAAGCAGTTTTGTAGGCTAGGGAGCTTTTCTTCCAGACCTTTCCCTCTAGCTTAGGCAAGGTAGCACATCTAGTTTTACAGTAGACTGGCAGAGGAAGGAACTCTTAAGTGGAAAAATACAGGACGGGGGGGAGAAAGCCAAAGGATATGTTACTGGAACAGTTTGTTTATAGTACTGTTCCTTGCTTTTTCAAAAGATTGGATCAGCAGGGAATTTAAAGTTGATTGGATTTTGAGAGTTTGTTTTTTACTCTGTCGGCTCAGTTCTCTCATTTAAGGCAATTCAAGTCTCTGAACAGTTAGAGAATTGATACCAAATTGGATAAACTTTGATCCAGGATACAGACAAAAATAGAACTTTATATAAAACCACTTCAGTATATTCATGAGGTTAGCTTGTATGTTCTGTTAAATAGTAAAAATAACAGCTTTTGTTTCTCTTTTCCCCTGGATAATTCTGCGAATGTTGCCTCTTTGCTTTAGAGTGGAAATGCTCTTGCCTGAGAGAGCATTGTCCAGAATTGCTCTGACTAAATTGTTTTGAAAACAAGAAGAGGTCACAAAGAAACAGGTTTCCTTACTTCTGCTGTCCCGAAGAATGTCAACAATATTTTCAGATTTTTTTTCCTGCAGAGGTTTATGTAGGAGAGAAGTTGGAAGCAGATGACTTTGAGACACTATCTAGTAATTTCTTTACTACAGTAGCAAGACAATAGAATACCTATTTATTAGAATGTATGTGTAGCTTTACAGTAATGAAACTAATGTAGGTATTAAAATACACATCATTAATCTGTATCTGTTTCTGAATGGCTGAGTACCATGCTCTCCTAACATCAAAATACCCAGCCATTCGAGTAGTTTGTCACTAAGTCACTTATATGGCAAATGTGATTTCTGGGCTCCTTCAGTTTGTGTTCTTGACAAAGCCTAGATCTGACTTTTCTGTAATGAAATGGAGATGCAGAGAAATGGGACTCTGCAAGCACCGGAGGTCTGCCTATACATGGTCAGTGAAGAAATGTCTAAGCATGGAGGATTTTTTTGGAATGTGCAGCCGGGTCATCTGAATGTGTTTCCTGTAGTGCACATCTGTTTTAGTACAGGTAACACTTGTGCATTGATTCTTGTCATTAGTGTGAAGATGTCCCTGAGAAAATCTACTCAGGAGAGGGAAGATAGTGAAAACTGATAACCTGGCCCTTTGGTCTTAAGAACCAATGAGTTCTGTCATTCTCCTACTCATTTGGCTTCATGCTGGATCATGGCAGTGCTGACTTCACCTGACAGCTACACTTCGGTAACTGTTGAATGCTTCATGGACTGAAAACTGAGCAGGTGGAATCAGGCATGGCAAACTGGCAGGCAGAGTCAGGTGCTCCTCTGAAACAGATAATCTGACTTCACCCCCTTGTTTCTGTAAATAAGATTTAGTATTAACCAAACAAAAAATAGAAGGGTTAATTAAGACTGAATGCATCTTTAAAGCAGCTGTGCTTGGTAAATGTCTCTGGTCTTAATAAATAAGTTCTTAGCAGAACACAAAGATTTATGAGCAGCTTGCTTATACAGATACTGGAAGTACTTAAATACAGAAAGTGTCATGGCTTGAGTTAATCAATGAAAATAATTACTTTTGTATTGGCAAAGGTGAGAGCATTTGCTTCTGTATAGACACGAGATCTTGTGCTGTGATTTAGACTGTTGCTCAGGCAACTATTTGGAAAGGTTTCCTTTTAAACTTTGAAGTGCGTAAGCTGGCAAGTTGTTTAACTTCAGAACTCGGTTTACAGTTTGTTCTCAAGCTCATTATAACTGTATATAACTTCTCATGTTTCAGACTGAAAGCAGAATTCCAGCGGTACCAGTCGTACAACTATAATGATTATTACCAAGATTATCAGAACTACTACTCACAGTGGGGTTATGATCCTTATGCTGACTACAACTACAGTTCCTATGCTCCCTATGATAGCATGCAAGCTGTTGGAGACTGCTCTTTAGGAGATGCTGTTATGGCTCCAGCTGTTTTTGAGGTAAAGATACTACACACTTGCTTTAAAGAAAAAAACCTCACAGATAGTAGGTTGTACAAATAGTAGAAGTCAGAGCAAAAAGAAGTCCTTAAACTGAAACTATGCTTTCTGCTTAGCGTGGAGGTTGGAATAGCAGGCTTCATTCAGAAGTATCTTTAAGTGCTTAAGTAGTGCTTCTGTAGAATTAGAGATTTATATGCCATTGTTTGTTCATGTATGCCAAATAACACTTCTGACAGCATAATTCTGTAGCCTGCTTCTGTTCCTGTTTTTCTTATTGTAAGATGGACTTCTCTTACTTAGATCAGCCAATTTATTAGTTACAGCTTCCAGAAGTCACTTCTAATATGAACTTTACTATGGTTTTCTTAAAAAAACAAAAACAAAACCAAACCCTCCCCAGCAAACACAAAAACTCCTGGTCTATTCTTGTAATTGTGGGAGGAGGGAGTGCTTTGGGAATACAAAATAATTTTGGATTTGTAATGCGTTCTGAAATGGATTATGAGTAAACTTATGAGATTTTTCTTCTTTTTTTAGGAAACTTCAGCTATGACTGAAATCAGTGATGACCTAATAACTGAAGGTAATGATGATTCTATCACTGCAGCTTGAGTTTAGCCATACTTGTGCCCTTTTAACAATACAAGCCAATGACTGTTGGATGAAGAATGTCTTGGAAAGTCAGCTGATGTAGTGGGATCCTCTATGGGTTATAGTTGAGATGAGGTAGGATTTTAAAGATGATGGTATACACCATGTCAAGTAGAGTGGGACATTGTCAACAACACTTCACAGTAGGTTTCTTGTAACTTTGCTTTCATTCACCTTCCAAAATAGTCTAATAGAGAATTTGTCATATCTTTGTATTGATTTTGCTAAGCATATTCTATGTTAAACTCATTAATAGGCAAAAGCTTTATTTACCAAACCTTGAGGTAAAAGCGTGTGTTGCCAGTCCTAAAAGGAGGATTCAGTTTGTGCTTAAAGATTTGGTACAAAACTTAATGGTTTGGCCTGGAAGGTTTGCAGACAGTTCCTTGCATAGAGACATCTTGTGTTAGTGTACAGAAACTTTATCCTGTATAATGCAAATTGTAGTAGAAATGAGTTAAGTTGCTTTGGGAAGAGTTTAATGGTTAATTATCCTGAAATCTGCTCTCTATCTTGAAATAGCAATATAGTCCTAGCATTCTAATATGCAAATTCCAAAAGAAGTTGACTTGCCAGGTTTATTTAAAAATTCTAGGTGAATAAACACCTTAATAGATTTAATAGTAAATTTACTAAGTTTGGCTAAAATACATTTTATTAGGCATTTTCTTCAGGTTTTTGTGTGCGTGCCTCCCAAGATCTGACACCTGTACTTACCAGGTTTTTATTTTTCAGATCCACAACTTTACTTGGATGTTGATGAAATGAACAGACAATTTATGGAGACAAGTGAAGAACTCTATGATTCCCTCATGAATTGTCACTGGCAACCTCTGGATACGGTCACTTCTGACATCCCCCCTGCTATTTAAGTGTCTTATATAGCATGACCGTTATGACCAAGGTGCTAAAATTACATTTCTTCTACATTACTCTAGATCATAAGTTTTAAAGCACAATGATAGGTTGGGTTTTTTTGCTATGCTTTTGACAGTTTCTGTAATCTTTTTTTTTGTTCATCACTCTACTCTTGGAGCATCTTGAAATCATGTAAATATTCTAGAAATGTAAAGAGTTCAATGGGGTCTAAAGATAGACTTGCCTGTGTAAATAAAATTTTGTTTCTGCAAACCTGCCAGCAAGGGATTTTACTTACATACATGAAGCACATTCTCTTCTGGCTTCTGGAATTTAGCTGGAGGCAGTAGGGGTGTTTCACCTGTCTTTGTTTTGGTGTGGGCATCAGGACACTAGCAAAAACTAACTCTCATATATTCCCGAGTTTCCTTGGCAATCTTTTACAAGTTGTTAACTTGCTTGCTTAGATTATATGTGTATTTGGGAGCCACTCCCAGGGTTTGCTATGGGAATGCTTGGGCCCACTTTCTCCTGCAGTCTGCTGGCACTAACTGTACTACTTTTGGTCTGCTAGGTCAGTTAGAATTGCTTTATCAATACAGTATTTTAAACATAAGAAGGGCAAACTTTCAGCTGCTGTAGCTGCAGACATTTCAAAGACTAAGGGTGATCCCTACTGACTATTTTTTTCCTACCCTTCTTATTGTTAGTCTTCTCAACTGACACTTTACAGAAGAGAAACTGGTATAGCATAATACATGTTCTTAAACCTAAAAATCCTTGGACAGAATAACTTCCTGGTTTAAAGGAGGAAAAATAACATACTGGGAACAACAAAGCTGTCCTAGTAACAACTCTTCAACTAAGTTGCACCCTATCCTAAACAGCTCTGTAATTTGTTCAGTCTGCATGCTCAAATGTTTTGTAGTGATGAGGTTATAAAATTTTAGTAGGATGACAGTTTTCAGTATTCAAGTCAAAGGGGATTAGGGGAGATGGCAATGAGGAAAATTCTGCTTTAAGCTAGCAACTTCCGAGTGGCTTCCTCTAAACTGTTCCCATCTTGAATGGTATAAAGTAGTTTCCTGTCATAGGTACTACTTAAGCCTATGTGTATGCAAAAGTACTTACTAAATCTACATAATGATGAAATATATTAGGCTGCAAACAGAAGAATACTATTCCAAGGAAAAAGGTAGCAGAAATTATCATGGCTAATAGCTGTGGAAACTATTAAAGCTAGTCAAGACACTTTGGTACTGCCATGTGTGTTTTGGGGGCAGTCTAAACCATAATTGCTATGATGGCAGATAGAATACAGTTCTCTGGCTTTTTTTATGACTTACTGTAATTAAAGTGGTCATAACCCATATGCTGTTATTAAGTTTAAATCAAATACTGTATTGCAGAGTAATAACTTGGTGTTGGCAGGTCAGTTCTAGCTGCTGACTGGAATCTCCCTCTTCTCTCTTCACAGTTTAATTTCAGCTAGGAATATTTTCAAAGTTCTACCATGAAATGCAGGTGCTCTAAAACAGAAAAGGCTTTTGGAGTGCTATAGGAAGTTCATTCTTCCTGAATCTTGTGCAAATACACATGTAGGAAGAGACAAAAAGCAAAAAACATCTAGGCAGGGGGAGTGGCATCAGTTTTAGCAATTGTTTCCTGGCTTTGGGGAGTGCTAGTTGCAAGGTAGCTGGGAAACATGGGTTTCTTGGGTGAATGTTTCCCTTGTGTGAGATGGCAAGTTTTTGGAGGGTGACGGTATTAATGAGAACATGACAAAGTGGAATAAATGAAGCAAGAGCAAAGGAAAGGGAGTAGTTGTGTGCATGTATAAAATTGTTTCAGGGGACTGCAGGAGGAGGGAAACTCAATGCAGGCCCCTTGAATTTGGATGGGAGTGTTAAAGCTTCAAAACCATACAAGATTTGATGCCACTTCAGTTGTAGTGCATAATTGTGGTGCTTGAGCTTGATAGTGCAAACTGGGCTGCTAGGTGAAGGATTTTGTATCTAGCAAGTACCATCACTGTGAGCAGCAAGACAGCTTCCAGGTCTGTGCCTGGGCTATATCCTGCTTTGAAGTGGCTTGCCTAGCATCACCTAACACCGAACTTAAGTTGCAGCAAGTAACTTGTAGAAATGTTTTATTGTGTTAACAGTTTAAAATGTGATGCAAAGGATGTGTGTTGGCTCAGCAGAAATACTGTGGAGTGTCTGTGCTGATTTTTGGCATTTGGGAGGTTGATCTATGTGTGAACTATGTAATGAGTGGCCAACTTAGCTATGTTATTTCACTTAGTCTGACGCTATATCACCACAGTACATAGACCTCAAAAAAAAGTCAGTCTGTAGCTACCCTGTTTATGCAGATTTTACCTGTTAATGAGGTCTCTAGAGTCTGCATTAGGGGCTGTTTTCAGACACCCATATAGTGAAGTAGTGCTTATGTAATGCAGTGAAAGAGGTTGTTTAATTGTCCAAACCTGAGAAATGTCGGGGGTGGATTTTCTTTCACTCAACACACAAGAAAAACAAGGTGAAGAGGAGAGCGTGTTGGTTGCAGCCCATGTGGCTCTGTTCTAAAATAGCTCCCTGACCTCTTTTTCTGTCTCCTGAGCCTTGCTAGCCTATTCATCTTCCAGTTAGGAGTGCATGCATGGGATCAAGGTGGTGTGCACAGCGCACATTCTTCACTGTAAAGGCATACTGAATGCAAAATTTTTTCCTGTATTGGTGTGGTACACCCATGAGCCCCAAATACAGGACTAAGTGGGTGCATCAGAACTGTACGAATGCATTGCTGAGACTTTTTACTGAGTAAACTTAACAGCTGTTCTACAACTACCAGCCTGTGTTAGCTAGCTTATGCAGAGGCCTGAAAACATATCATACAGTTCTACAAAGACCTGATTGCTGTGGGAGCATTAAAAAAAGTCTTAGAAGCAACTTTCTCAACACCATGCTATTTCACTTCTTTTCAGTTGTGTTTTGTCTCTGTTTTACCCAGCTGAAATGTGTTTGCTTTTTTTTGTTTTGCAAGAATATCTAGTATTGGTTTTATAAACTCTTCATTGCACCTAGCTGCAACAGATAGTGCCTTTACGCAAAACCTGCTAATTTCTTCAAGAAGAGTAGTGTTTTTTGTTTTCTATCACCTCTGAACAGAAAGGCTTTAGTATGATGGTTTGAGGGGCTACTAATCCTGCAGTCAGTGAAGAGGGAGAAAGAAACAGGTCAAAAAGTACTTAAAAAGGTACAAAAAAGGTTAAATGGTACTTAAGCCATGAATGTTTCTTTTTGCAGGGATGCTCTTGGACCAACAGCTTCTTTCTAGCGCTACCTCAGAGTAACTTGCAGATATAACTCGCAGGGAAGATTGATCAAATGGTGATGATCCCTATCATTCTGCTGGAGATATATATATATTTGCCTTTTGTTTTGTCTCACTTTTAAATAACATTTATTTAACTTCAGTGACTCACGTCAGTAGACATTGTTTGACTACATTGACAAGTATTTCTGAGTCATGAGTGTTATTAAAGGCATGTCACCGTATGGAAATTGTTCTAAATAAGTAAAATGGAAGCAAAATAAGTAAATAAAGCAGCACTTGAATTTACAGAGCAAACATAGTGTAGCTGCCTTTGACACATACATGAAAGAGAAAATCGTCTTTACAGGTTACCCTAATACATTTAGCATGCATCAGAAAGAGGGAATCTTATTTTAAATTTGCCCTGCTTTTATGTGTCCAGTGCAGGAGTGATTTTAGTCAATTCCCCACGCAGGTTTTGTTTTAGAAGTCGGCTATTGCCAATGAATGTCTCTTGTCAAAGGGTGCAGTTTAGATCCCTTTGTACATTTTGCTCTTCCCATAATGGAAATACATCACAATACCCCTCCTTTCCTTCCCCTGAGTTGGAATTTAGCATGGTAACTGTTTCCTGGGGAAAAAAGAGTTACAAATCCATGCTAAACCACTATTTTTCCTTGTATTTTGATGATTATATTATATATTATATAATATTATTATATTATAATATAATATTATATTATATTAGATCTTTTTTGACAAGCATATTGTAGAAATAGAGCCTCATCCTAAATGGTCCGCAGGTGTAACACACCATCAGTTTAGATGAGATGAGGTGGTTCTTGCAGGTGGCTTTTAAACCCATGTGCTCAATGTCCTGGAAGGGATTACGTGTTGCTGGAAGTCATCCCACCGCATGTAAAATTGTATTTACAGTGGTAGGGTAGGAGAGGAATAGACTGGGGAGTTCTGAAGGTGTGGTTCATGAGGAGAAGTACCTGTAAAGTAATTCCACTCTGCTGGTATTTCAGAAATGGTTATCTTCTTTTGATAAAGAGAGCAGTGAGAGCAGGACTAAGAAACTGAGAAGGAGCAAGTAATGTAGGAGAGCTGGGAAGATGCCAGTGAGGTTAAAAAAAGCTGGTATGAAACAAGAAACAAAGACCTGGCAGTACAAAACTTCCCAGTAAAATTCCTTCTAAAAGCAGTTCCTTCTCTGCTGTTGCTGCTTGTTTGCATTTCTTCAGGCTTTTGGAATCACCTTTGCTGGTTTGAATTTCTGTGAACACCTTCCCCCCCCCCCCGCCCCGAGTCCGATAAGCTCTTTTTTCAGGTGTGTGCTGTGACACATGGCCTTATTTTTTCGTGTAACGCTGCATCACAGCCCTGTCTTTCACAGTTAGGTACTGGTGTCTCACGCTGTGGCAGTCATTTTTTAGCATGTTCTGTTTTTTATAGGGGGAACATTCATGCTGGCTTCTATGCTGGGCAGGGGCTTGTGGTCTTTTGCTCTGCTCTGTCACTCCCAGGGCAGAGCAATGCTCTAAATAAGAGGTTAAGCCATAGATATTTCTCAACTTTTGTTAGAATTAAAAAAACCTAAACCAGACCTTAAAATATTTTACATTTAAAAAACCTGTACTAGAAATGCATTCTTCCTCTTGTTTTGCGGAAAAAAAAGACGGGTTGAAGCTTTTTTCCCCCACCTCTGTCCAAGCTGCCAAAAGGAGTGACGACAAAACCCGCAGGTCGTCATTCCTGTTGCTTACGCAAGCCCCGTTTACAGCGGCACCCCCAGGACGCGCCCGGGCCGCTGCCCACGCAGGTCTCCGCCGGCTCCCCGGTAGGGGCACGGCAAGCCCACCCCGCCCCTCGGGGCAGGCTCCCGTTGTGCCCGGGGCGACCACGCCACCGGCGCAGCGCCGCGGGAAAAGGGGAGAAGGCGGCGCAACCTGTCCCCGCCGCCGCCGGCGGGCCTGACGCCGTCACAAACCTCCGCTCTCAGCCGGCCAGCCCGCCCCGGGCCGCGCTCGTCTGCGCCCGGGGCTGGAATTTTTCCCCACTTCCCCTCGCGGGTGCGGGCAGCCCAGCGGGGGCTCTTCCCGCGCAGCCCGGCCCCTCCCGCTTACCACGAGCGGGCGGTGCCCAGGCGCGCGGGGGCTACTGGGCGGTCCTGCTCTTGTGACGCACCCCGCGCGGTTTAGTGACGCGCGGCCGCCCGGGCGGGCGCTGTGTGGTTGGTCGGCCGGAGTGGGGAGGGGTGCAGCGGCCCGGCCGCGAGCGAGCGGGCGGGTGAGCAGTACGGGGCCGGCCGGCGCCGCAGAGCGCGAGCGAGGAGCGGGCGAAGGGCGCGCGCGGGCGCACAGAGGGACGTGATAGGCACTGCGCTCGCGCGCGGGGGGGGCCGTGCGGCGGAGAGGGGCAGGCCGCGGAGCCCCCGCGCCAGGCCGCGCGGCGCGTGGCGGGCGGGAGCAGCGAAGAGGCCGGGCCAGGGCAGGCCGGGCGCGTCCCTGTGGAGGCGGTGACAGCGCAGCGCGGGGAGCGCAGCCGGGCCGCAGCAGCGCAGCGCAGCCGCACGAGGCGGCCGGCGGCGAGGGCCGGGCCCGGAGGCCGCGCGGCGGGGCCGGGGCAGCGTGGGGGGGGGGGGGTGGGGGGTGGGGGGGAGGGGGCAGCGGAGTGGCCGGATCCCATCATGGCCTCGGGCGGCAGCGGCGGTGGCGGCAAGATCCGGACCCGGAGGTACCACCTGGGAGCCGCGAAGCCTCCCTATGCGAGGAGCAAGCAGGTGAGGCGCGGCGGCGGGAGGCCGCGGGTCACCCCGGGCGGGCGGGAGGCCTCTTCCCCCTTCCTCCTCTCCCGCGGCGCTCCCCTCAGCGGCGGGAGGAGGCCCCGCGCGGCGGAGCCGCCCCTTCTCCCCTCACCCCCTCCGCCTCCTCCTCCACGTGCGAGGCTTTGGGCCGGGGTTTCCCGGTGGAGCGGCCCGGGGGGGCGGGGAAGGGTTTCCCGCCGGGGCCGCGGGGATTGTGGGATTTCCGCCCCGCTCCCGCTCTGCCGGCAGCCCCGGCCCGCGGGGGCGTCCCCGCCTGCCTTTTGTCTCCCGTCGGGCCGGTGGAGGTGGCCCTCCCCTATAACTTCCCCGCTCGGCAGGGACCGAAGGCGGGAGGCGGTGGCTGGGAAGGGGTGGGTGCCCCTTTCCCCACCATGCGCCCCGCGACTGGGGAGGGCTGGCTGCCCTCCGCCGGCGGTGGTTTTGTCTCTGGGCTGCCTGAGTCCTTAGCGGCCCTGGGGCGAACGCCAGAATGGATAATCTGTGCTCGCTGTCTGCGTGCACCCCTCTCCCGAATCAGCCTCCCCCGCCGGTGAAATCAATACTGGGTTACCATGTGTAGTTACTCTTCAGATTGAGGTGCATCGCTTCTAATATTTGCCTTTCTTGACAAGTTTCAAATTGCAAATGAATTTGTGAAGGTGCTGTGTAGTTAGGCATTTTGGATTTTGGTTTTTTTTTTTTTTTTTTTTTGGTAGGATGCTGCATGCAGAACCCTCAGGTCTGCATCTGGTAGTTTCTTCAGTCTCTTGCCTGTGCCTAAATGTGCTGATGCAGTTCATAAAGAGTTTTTTCTCCTTTGTATTATAGGATAGAATGGCTGGATAACAAAAAACAGTTTTTAAATTGTGACACAAAAATCCTGTGCCATTTAGAGGAGCTGGAAGGAAAGAAGCAGAGATCTTTCCCAATTGATGTTTGCTAAGAAATTTTAAGATGCCCAGAGACCGTGCTCTGGAAAAACTTTCCACGTGTATTTATGAAATTGAAGCTGAGTGTTCAGCCAAAACCTTGTCGTTATTAAGTCGGTAACATAAGCTAGGAGATTGAATATTATATGCAAAATTCAGGAGTGTTACACATGAGTTGTTTCTCAATTAGTTTTTGTTATTTGGGAAGTACTGTGCTTAGTCTTTTATATAGTATACTGATCAGCAGTGTTGTCATTGTAAAGCTGGCATGGTGAGGCTTCATACAAAGGATCACTGCACTTAGAGAGCAAATGTTGAAAGCTCTTAAGTGAATGACTATGTTGAAATTACCATGTTGCATGTGTTGATACTATGTAGATAACTGAAATCTTACACATGAATTTAAAATAATTAGTGTAGATGAGTTTCTGACTCTTCTATTGTCAGTTATCTTTGTGTTTTCCAGTAGGTTTATTTAAACAATGTGCCAAAGAAAACACGTGGTTGAGGGTATCTGTGGGATTCTGCCCAGAGGATGGATGCTGCATGTCAAATACATAGAATGAATTAACAGTAATATATTGGGGAAAAATTTGTAATGATTAAATAAATAGGCAAACTGATGGATGTCAGATATGTGCATTTGTTATAAAGGATAGCTCTTTAACCCTATGCAGCTCACTAACTTGCGCTGCATACAAAGATAAGCTCTGAGTAGATAGCGAACTTAAATTGGAATTAATTGACAAGTGTTCCTATTTTCAATGTAATGTCCACCCTGCAGAAGTATTTTGTCGTTTAGTGTTAATTTTCTCTCAGTAATGAGTTTGGGAAGACATGAAAATGCTCAGTGCAATTGGGACATGAGGTTATGCTTCTGACTCTGACCCCCCTCTCCCCTAACTATTATCAATGAGTAGGTTCATATAAGTACTCTAATAGAACCATTCTGCGGTCAAAACTGTGGTCCTGAAAACCAACAGTCTCTTATCGTCAAGCTCTGAAGGTGCCTGAGCACTGTAAGCAGTATAACTAATAGCTTTAAAGTTCTCAGGATATCTGATTTTTTTTTCCCATTTGTATGAGACATGTTTAGCGTGGTGCCTGGCTCATGATTTTCTGCTTTCTGGATGTTATTTTGCCATAGTCTCCTGAGGAGTTCAGTCAGGTGAGAATTCTCTGATCACGCCCAACATGTGCTGTGGAATTAGCCTTCTCTAAAGTACAGTGACAGCTTTAGAAGACAGTTGGAAGAGGAGGTGCTGCTGCTGCTGCTTTTTAATGACTGTTAGCTAAAGCATTTGTTCAGAATGTGGTCGACCGTGCTTCAGGTTTCTTTTTTTTTTTTTTTTTTTTTTTGCCTGGAGGGATCAGCCTACCTCTTCCACTTTATGGGTGAATATCCCAGTTGCCAAGCTGTGTGTTGTCTTCAGTTCTCCTGGCTGAAGCTGTGTTACTATCTGGAAAAAGAATGCGTGATTCACTGAGCCAGAAAGAGGATGTATAAGAAGATGTTGTCCTCCAAGACTGGAGACATGCAGGCTATGATCCTTGATTTCAGAAGTTACTTGTTTTATGTTAGACGTCCTTTGGAGCAAACATGCGAAGCCTAATACTTTCTGCCCTTTTCTTCCCAAGTGCTTGATCATTAAATTTTAGAGCCATGCTTCATTATGTTGGGGGGGGTGTGTGTGTGTTAAAATCTAGAGCCTTTTTTTAAACCAGCCTCAAATAGGAGAGGCGAACAGATGCTGCCTTAAGAGGAGAGTCTGACTTGCAGCTTGCTGTGTTCTCCTGGAAGATGGAGATATGGGTACAGATACCCCCACTACTGAAGGAACTAGACCATGGCACTTTCCCTTCTGAGCTACTGTCCTGCCTTTAAAAAAGTGCACTGTCAGCAGCTATATTATACAAACGAACAAACAGAAAGTAGCAGCACTGCTAAGTAAAGATGGTGTAGACTCACCCGCCATGAAGGTTTGTGGGGTGGGAATCCTCAGAAAGAGAAGAGCCTTTTGGTATCTCTAGGCTGGGTGTTCTGGGAGTAGAATTGAGGAGTGCCCATTGACTAGTGCTTTCCAGTGGCTAAATGTTGGCAGTTCCACGCTGAACGCCTTGACTTTAGATTATGCTGTGCTTAGCACGCTACCTGTTTACTCAGCAATCTCATGCTGAAATATCCAGCCTCCTTCTGTACTGTGTAAGGAGCTTAGGCACTTGGGTTAAAATTACGACTTCTTTGAATGCTAAGCACATGCGAAGCGAGAGAGCTGTTGTGTTCAACATCTGGGTTTCATCTTCCGGATGTGGCCCCAGTGCTTCTAAATGCTAGGTTTGTCCTAGTTATTTAGGTAGACTGATGACTGGCATTACTAGTGTGGATTGTTGATGTACTAAACAGCTTCTAGTATAGTATCTGTATGTTCCTATTGTTAATTTTATGTTTAGTTTTGCGCATGTATGTGCGCACGCTGGTTTAGCCCGGAATGGTGCCATTCTCATCCAGGTAATATATAGATATCAAAGATTCTAGATGTGACTTATAGTAGGAGAGACTAAAATAACTTTTTTTGTTAGTTTTTATTTGATAATTCACTATTAAAATGAAAGTGTCAGAGAACTTTGACTCTCTCGCACTTTTAAACTCATACAAGCAGATGAAAGCATGAGAAAAAACAATTACCTGAAAAATCTCCATAACCTTCCCATAAACCTGTATGTTTATGTTAAGCTTCAGCTTAGAGCTGTTTGATATTAGAGATACTATTTGTAGATTGAAACTTCTGCTGGGGAGTGACATGTTTTTGTTTTTTCTTACATGTGTACGTGCCAGTGCATATTTATAATGTAGATGTGCTACACTGATATACAAGAAAACAGTCCAAAGGTGTTTTCCTTGATGAGACCAGCATAAGTTTCTGCATATTTGTAGTTGGTCTTGTGCTGATGTAGTTAGGACACTGCCTGAAGGAAGGGAACCAGAAGGCTATTGAAAGGCACATTTGCTGGTCCTGCTCATGAAAGCCCATCTGGATTGGTGAGTTTCACAGAATCACTTGAAATACTGTGTGAGATTCTTCTCAGATGGAATAGCTACAGGATTGGGAACTTAAACTATATGCGGCAATGCCTGAATCATTACGTTATCATCTGCTACTGTCTTGAAGGTAGGCCAATTGTAAAGTATTGTTTGATTTATGCAAAGGATTTTCTTGGTGGGCGGTGACTGCAGGCGGCGAGCAGAAGGAATCTTATAAACCACCAGGTTTATTTCAAGAGGAAATTTTGAAACTCATGCTAAGGAGTTCCTAGAATATCATATTGAGTAATGTAAACTAGGTAATGTTTCATAAACCTGAAGCAGGAAAATACTAATTTAAAAAGTCTATTAAGAATGTCCATATGGACCTTCACAAGTACAATTCTGTTGGTTTAACTCCTCTATCAATAGGATTGCACCTTGAAGTATGCTTAAGTGTTGTATTTCCTTTTGTATGCGTCTCTCTGCTTGTTTTGGTTTAATAGTAGCATACTGCACTAAATATGAATAGATTTGAAGAAATGTTTAATGTGTATTTAAAGATTTATTTTAAAATAATGGGATAGTAGTTCACATCAGAGGTTTTGTCTCTGTCCCAGCAATACCAAATTGCATTAGCAAAACCGATGTTTAGATGTGGTACTTGGCTTTCTTGTGCCACCATCAACAAAAATGTATCCTAGTTGGGAGGAACTTTTTAAACTGAGATACAGACAGGTTTCTTTCATTTAAGCTAACAGTACTGTCTGTGGTACAACAAAATTGTAAATGATAATTGCTATAGCATTTCATTAATATTTTGGTTTTTGTCTTTCAAAGTGTTGTCATGACAGCCTTGTAGGCAGTGAAGTATTGGAGAGAAACACTATTAGTGAGTGGTATCTTAGGAGAAGAAAAAAGCAGATGAAATAATTGGCTGTTAGCTGGGACACTGCAAATTGCCTTTGGTTGCTGGCAGCACATCACTTCCTCCGAGTTATTTATTCCTCCAGTCTGTAATTAGAACCGGTTCTTGCTCCCCTGCCGTGGAGGAACTGAGCTGCTGCTGATTCTAAGGACTGCAAGAGGACAGAGTTCAAAATCTCTTTTGCTTGCCTAAAAAGTTTGAGCAGAGCTGTTTCACATTGGTGCAGATGTGAGCTACCATAGCATTGTGTAACAGATTCATAACACGGTGGGATGACTGGCTCAGTGGACATGGGGCGAGCAGTGGATGTTGTTTATCTGGACCTTAGCAAGGCCCTCAGTGTGGTCTCCTATGTTATCCCTGTAGCCCAGTTGGTGAAATATGGACTTGTCAGGTGGACTGTAAAGTGCTTGGAAAATTCGTGAAACCATTGACCTCAAAGGCTTATGATCAGCAATACAAAATTCCAGTGGCAGCTGATGGCTAATAGAGGCTCTCAGGGGTTGATATTGGGGCCAATACTGATACATGTCTTTATTAACAACCTGGGATGAAGGAACGTTGGCCCTATTGTATGCTGAAGGGTAGGGCTGCCATTGAGGGATCTTGAAAGAAATGAGCTGTGAGGAACAAATCCAAATGCTAAGGCCTTCATCTGCAACAAAACAGCCCCACTTACCTGTTGAACAGCAAGTTGAACCTGAGTCAGCAGCATATCCTTGAGGTGAAGGCAACCAACTGCATGCTGGGTGGCATTAGTAAGAAGGTGGGAAGGATGTTGAGGGAAGTGGTTTTTCCCCTCTATTCAGACTTCCAGGACTGCATCTGGAATGTTGTGTCCAATTTTGGCCTCTCCAGTACAAAACCAGATGTTGACATTACTGGAGTGAGTCTAATTGAAGGCCACCAAAATGACTAAGGGGCTGAGGCACATGGCTGAGAGAGCTGGGTGCATTCAGCTTAAGAGGAGCAGATATCTAACGAGAGTATAGAGAACGTGGAACAAGGTTCATAGCAATAGGAAAAGAGACAATGGACTGAAGTTGCAAAAATGGAAATTCGGATTTCATATTAGGAAAATGTTGGACCACAGAGCACACACAGACATGTGGTTTCAGTGTAAATGTCAATGTTACTCAAGGTTGGTAATCCTTTCGTTGGTCCATTCTCTTAATTCTGTCTTCAGGGCTGTGCTGCTTTTTTGAAGGAAGAAATAATGCCTTCATCTCACCGTTGCATCTTATCTAGCATAAATTGTAAGGTTGCCCTCAAGAAGGTAATAGCTAAGAGACTTTTCTCTAGGGCTGCTGTTTTATAGACCTTTTTTTTTTTAAATGCCTTCTGTTTTCTTAGTGGTAGGTCATGTGATACACTTTTCCATTTTTCTGCTGTTAATTTGCAAAAACTCTGTGGGGTTTTTTGCTATCTTTTCAATGTTCTGTGTAATCAGTCTGGTATTTATTGTGTAGCTATTGTACATCTACAATATGTTGAATAGTGATATTTATACAGTCGTGAGGGAAGGGGGAGGAGATGTTCCTCAGTATATGTTTCTTGGTATGTACTACTAAGACAACATAATGAAAACTCTCCTTTGTGCTTTTTGGAACGGACAATAAATGTTCTCAATGCTGAAGAATTATTAAGTGCCCACAATATTTTTCTAATGAAGAATTCTAGCCATCAGGCAGAATTTTATTACTTTTTAGGGCATTAAATTACTTATCTATGCAGTTTCATGAACAACTACCCTAAATTTGGACATATTTCTTATTTTCCCTTGTACAAGTGTCTTGTGCCAGGTGCCTTCCCTTGCCACTACATTCCGTATTTTATTTTTATTTATAGCGCTGCTTAAAAGTCTTGACTTGCTTTCTCCTTATGCCTAAACAGGTCTTATCTGCCTGTTACAACTGCCTAATTGAAGGTACAATTTAGATACACATTTTAAGCCAAAGAGATGTTAATTTTGCTAACAGTTGAGACACCTGAAGCTAGTGTTGTGCACAGCTATATGTCACCACCTCTGGTGGGAGATTGTTGTACCAGCAACCTTTGTTGGTAGAAGGGACGGGCTAAGTACTCTAAACGCCTTTAAGCCAAGTCGGTTGGACCACCTTAAAATTAAGGGAAGGCAAGTATGAACTAGCTTGTTTGACTTTGCCTGAAGCATAAGTAGCTTTGCAATTTGCTGATACAGTGTTTGTCATTGTGGTATTCTAGATTACTGTACAAAAATATTTATTAATTAAAAGATCTTCTCTTCACTATGAAATTTGCTTTTCTTTGTTTTTGTTGGAGAGTTTACAAATACATTCACCTTCTTTTGATGAGAAAATAAATTTTTTTTTTCCCTTGTCTAGGAATGGCAACATCACTAAAGCTTTCATGTTGGGGCAGCAGTACTAATATTTCCGAGGGGCGAGTTTCCGCTGAGTTTCTATAACTCATCTCATAATTGTATGTTGCATTTAATTACAGTTCCTTTGCGTGTGTTTGGCTTGGTTGTGACCACTATGTTTTTTAAAGTAAGCGTAAGTTCGTATTTATATTCACCTTTTCTGGGGAAAAAAAAAGCATACGCTAGCACATGGGCACCAACATGCACTGAAGTCCTACAGCTACAGTTTTAGCACACGTGCTGGCTTTGCGAATACCTGTGCCAGTACAAAATTTTCTTTCTCCTTGCTGAGGTTGTTTATTATTGTTTCCGTAGCTCTGCTGTTGGAAAGAGTTGTGTGAGAGTGTCCTGGAAAGCTGACTGACTTTGCTTTTATTTATGATGGTATTTCGAATCAAACTTTTTTGTAGTAGTTGAGTCTTATGACTCCTTCCCCTAATTAGAGCTTAAGGTCTGGTGACCTCCAAGACTGTGGTAAACGAAGCAAAGAGTTAAAACTGGCGTTTTCTTTGAGACTGGATTACAGGTCTAGTGAGGCACTGAAATATTTATGATAACAAAATATTAAATTGGTGAGAAAAAACTATACCAGTATGAACAAGCCTGTAATATAGGTGCATTTGTAGTTTAAGTCATCCTGAGCTAGGCAGATGTAAACAAGGTGTAAAACTGGTTAAATGTAGCTGCATTGGGGAATTACCAGGGCGCGACTGGATACATGTTAAGTTTAGCTATAACAGTTCCCCTCTTCTAATGTCAGCCTTAGTATTTGTTATTAAACTTACTTTCCAGAGTTGTAGAATATACACAGATTGCAGATGCTGTTACCTACAATCGCTAAAAAATAAACAATCTCTATGCGCAGTGGCAATTTTTCAAGTTAATTGGTAAGAGAACGATGTTTGGAGATGTTGGTTATATGTTTGTGAGATGCTCTTGGTTCTGTCAGTTGAGCCGTGATAAAAAACTATGGCTAGAAATACACTGCTGCCCCTTATGACTGAAGATTACTGCCCTGCAGCAGAGGTGAGCCTACCTTGGCTTTACAGTATCGGAATACTACCTTAAAGTGTCAAAGAAAGTAGCAATAGCTTCTGCTGCAGCTAAAGCAGCTGTGCCCAAAAGTCAGTATTTTAGTTTCTCCTAGGCACTAATTCTTACATTTTTTTAAATCCAGTCAGGAACTGTATGCAGCAGGGTTAAATGTGTCCTATTTAAATTAAATGCAGGTTCTGCTGATTTAGGTGAATTGTTGAGGTTTAACTTTTATATGCTAGACAGTGTCTATGTATGACACTTAAAAAGTAGGAAGGCTTTGAGTTTTGCTAAAATACCAGAGAATCGCAGAGCATAACCAAAGATGATTCTTTGGTTGCTTCATTTTAACTTACATGTTCAAGACTGTGAATAAGATAACATACTGAATGTGCAGCAGGATTGACGTACTACATTTTGCAAAACACTATTGTCAACTCAGTTTGTAGATCAGCATGGATAGAAAAGATATTTCAGGGGGAGCATGAGAGTACTTTGCTATCTTTTGCTAACACCACATTTGATTTAAAATTGTTTGAATATTATGGTTTACTTTGGAGTACCACTCCAAAGTGTCAGGAATGAAATTACGTAGCAGTGAGTACTTAATTTTGTGAGATGTGCTTCAAGTTATCTGGAAAGCCTTGTCTGCACTAGAAAGCATTGGACATGGGGGATGGACAACAGCAAGCTGTGAGTTGCCCTTGAATGGCATGTAGCCATTGTTTCAGGAGTTGTTGCAGAATTTGGCCTGCCCTTGCTTGTGTTTTACATACATACCGTGTCCTCACTGCTACGTGCCATAGACGAGCTTGTGATACCAGGTTTGTGACTGCGTTTAGGCAAAGTGGCACTGAAAATGTTTCGTACATTGCTGGGAGTCTAGTATATATAGGAGGTGGCAAATTTGTAGGTATGGGGTATGATACCTTGAAGGCCTCTATGCATAAGCTTCTTATTTACTGTGAATGCAGGAAAGAGGGGGAGTTTGCTGTTTCTATTATCAGTTATGTTTGGTGATGTTGAAATACTGTCATGAATTGGGTCTTACTGTGTAGAGAATACCTATAAATAAGATAGACAGTTTTATGCCTAAACTGTGTATTTAAATTCTAAATATAAAATATATGTTATCATACTGTGCTAAATCTGGTCATGTGTACTAATGGCCTTGTAAAGACCATCTGGTGCTAGGGGAAATGTATTTCTTGATCATTCTAATTTTGCAAACTTTAAACTTCTTGCCTGTGCAGATATGTCAGAGTTTGTTATCCTGATGTTGTTTTAGCTATTGTTGTACTTGTTAAGTAAAAATAATTGGTTTAGACTATACGGTTCCCTTACAGGAAAAGAAAGAGTCTGAGCAGCATTTCAATTAATTCTACATACCCTCTACGAAACTTAGCTGCAGACACACTGCATAAATGCGTCAGTCTTCCAATAAAAAAATATTAACTGTACTTAGAGTCCCTTCTTAGATTAAGAATGAACTCCTTTAAAACTGCTTGCAAAGTTGTAAGTGAAAGTAGTCTCCTTAATCTTACGTTTTTTGTTGTTGATGCTGATAGATTTCTGTCTCAAAGTGTAACACTGAACATATCAGCCCATTGCTGATAGCTGCTGAGGATTAACTAGGTGTAATTAAGTGTAACCTAATGTAACGTGTCCTATAAGGAAGGAAGAAAGGTGCCTTGTACTTCGTGCTCTCTTTTGTAATGTTGTCGCTGTGTCAACTAAAGGTGTGGACAAAACTTGAGATAAAACCATTCGGCGTCACGAAGATTTTACCCTAGTGGAGTAGATGCCGATTTATCTATCGGAGCATATGCTGGCTTTTTGTGCTCACTTGGAAATGGTAATGATGGGTACAGGTGTGCAAGCAATGCCAAAATGTAAAATAGCACCTGAATTTCCTGGGGATGCTTATTCTAAAGCTAACGAGACTCAGGAAAACAGGGCTCACTTCATGCAATAAGGAGGAAATACACTGGCATCTGGAATCATAATCCTTTCTTCATGATTTTTAGAAATAACTCTGAACTAGTCCACTTGCCTTAAATAAAATTGTTGTTTTTCAAATGTTACATAATTAATTACATTCTTGTAGCATATTGTTCATATTAAGTCATAAGTTTTATTGTCTGTTTTTTCTAAATGAAGTATCAAACTCTGCTGTCCTACGTCCAAATTGAAACCACTCCCTAAATAGCAAAAGCAGAGTTAGTTTAAGCCAGTCTAAGTCTGTGCTGCTACAAGAGACAAACATGTCATGTTTCCATCTCTGTACCTACTTTTGCATCAAGCACCTGTGCAGCCACATGGTAAGCTGGACCAGCGACCTGATGCCCCTTGAGGGGCAGTCGTCACCCTCACAGTCTATAGCCAAATTTTTGGCTCAATCTATTTGATAGAGCCCTAATACAGTTTGTCGCTTGGCTGCGTGTATGTGCTAGTAGCAGCACAAGGAAAGGGTGGAGAAAGGGAAAATCTTTTTAATGGTAGTACAGGCACAGAAGGGAGAAGTTTTGTTTCTTCTTCCTCTTGTCCTGGCTGCCTGATCTTGCTCTCTCTCTTCGGCCAGTTCTGGTGCACTGAGCCAGTTGAACTCTTTAGTTCAGCAGAGAAACACGTACTTTTTGCCAGATTAATGAATTCAGTTAGTACGGAGAGTAGCCTGCTATGTGCCAGAGCTGGCACGAGGTAACTGTGGGGGATGGAGAGAGGACAAATACTCCTTTTTGATGGTTGGAAGTGGTTTGACTGATCTGCTCTATCTCGGTGAACTTCACCATTAGGTGCAGGTTTTCTTTTTGAGGACTTACTGATTCATATGTTTTAATAACTTGAACTTTGACATAAGAAGCAAAGAAATATCTAAGAGGCCTGGAGGTAAACACTTGCTGCTTTTCAGAGGTGTGCATATAGTGAAGTGGAAATTGGCTCTTTTATCTGATTGCGTATTTTGCATCTCTGATAAATTCATGTTAGTGTATGACCTTTATATAAATTTTTTTTTTCAGTATATCCTGCATTGTATAGTAGGATTTACTTAAGCTTCTCAGATTGAAATAAACTAAATTACAAAAATAGATGTTTTCCAGTAATGCATCATTGCTGAGTACTCCTGCCAGCGCTTTTCCCTTCTATGCTATGTGAAAGACCCTTAGGAGCTGGGAAAACTGTCCTATTCCATAAATATTTTTGGCCAAGAAAAAGCCTGCTTTTAAGTTTGGAGGTCCAACTGTGACCATAACCTATCGATTTTTTTTTTCTTTATATAAATCCTTTGAAGAAATGGTATTTTAAAGTAATAAATTATGACACCTGTTTGTTTACTTATTAGTGTTTCTGTCTGCATATCTTTTGCTTAGAGTTGCATCTCAAAGCAATATGCCTTGAGTAACTGTAGTTACTGTTGCTGTGGTGTTTGTATACATAGACTTAGATATATCTAGTGGAACTGCAGACCCTTAGGATGATGCAGGGAATTTGAAAAGCTGTTGTAAGTATCTATTCCTAAGCTACTGGATCTTTTAAGTGGATTTTTTTTGTTTCGTCTTGTTCTGCTTTCCTACTAATGTTTTATGACAAGAATAGAGTATGAGTGCATTTAAGATGAGCAGGCAACTGTTGGTAATGACAGCAGCTCTCAGACTGCTGAAATCAGTTAAGGACTAAAACACCTTCACTGACTAAAACGCTGCGATGCGGTCAGGGTTGCCCTGTGGTGTCTTCTGCCCGTTCACAATATTAAGTTTGGTGCCTCTGTGTCCTGTAGAAATGAGGAGTTACAAGCGTTGAAGCTGCGTGTCAGCACCGCTTCCTCCGCTCCCAACCTGGGGTTGGGAACTAGAGTTTTTGTGCAGTAGTGTGTTCGATGTAGCTGTAGTGAATGAAGGTGTTCAGGAAGGGACTGGTACGTGATTGTGGCATGAGGAGATTGGGGTCGGAGCGGTCCGCTCTGATTTTGCTGGAGGAATAAGCAAAGTTGTTAGAGTTGCCCTGCGTCGTGTCATCTGTATTTCACCTCTGAAGATCTCTTTGCATCGATGAGATGTGCGATATCGCTGTCAGCCTTCTAGAAGGATTAAGGATGCCTGTGTAGGGAGACGGTAGCTCCCAGGAACCTGGGATGGACAAAGTACGGAGCTGGTGATGCAGGAGTGGTAGAGGGGGAGTGCTCTGCTGCTGACAGGGTGGGCTTGTGTTGTGTGCACAGGGAGAGGGAAAGGGTGCTCAAATAGATGTGCTGAAGTTGAATAATCAGGAATCCAACCGTGCTGCTTTATTGATTGGTTTTCAGCTGTGGTGGGCAGGTAGGAGATACCATAAGGAAATTTTTTTTTTCCCTAATTTTGTTTCTTTGATGAGTGGGCATGCATGGGGTGCCTGTGTTACTTTTAGGGCGGAGTTTGGTGGTTTGTTTTTTTTTTTAGGAAGATCTGTGTTTGATGATGGCTCATTCATAATGCTTGCCTAGTTCTTTCACAATGCCTGTAATCAGTATTTTCATTTTGCAGATAGAAAATGGAGATGCATTTCTGTGTGTTTTGCTTTTCCTTGCTTTGTCACTAAGCCAGCAGTATTCTGGAGCGTAAAACTCTGCTTCTTGTCTTCCACTGTACCTAGACCAGATGGAGCAGGCTGTTAGTACTTGCTACAGTATGGCTGCATTGAATTAATTCCAGCTCCTGGATTGGTTTGGGAAGTTACCCTGTGTTACCTGCTTAGTCTTAAAGCACTGATGATGTGGAGAATGCTAGGAAGGCTGCCATATGTAAGAAAGGGTCAAACCAGTCTGGTTTTTAGATCTGGATGGTAAAATGTCATCTTGGTTAATTATTAGTCTAGCTGGATTCTCCAGTTACTCATTTGGATTACTAATGATTGGGTGTTTAGTCTTCTGGATGCCTATGACTTCTGTCTTGAGTCTCAGGTAGCTTTCAGTCCTGGGAGGTTTTCCTTAGCAAGAGAATCATACAGGCCTGCTTTATGGCCAGTAATATCTATTCTCTGACAGAGAAACTCTCTAGCAATGCTGAATGCAGTAGTGCTTAGCTTTTTGGAAAGTGCAGTGCCTTGGATGCAGTTTGTGTCCTGACCAGTTGCTCATTTTGGCAAATTTTAATTCCTGTGAGTTTCCGATACGCTTTTATTCATAGCAGCAAAATATTTGCACCAAAAAAAGGGGAGCGTGTGCCACAGGGACAGGTGGAAATGAGGGACTGGGGATAGTTATGCTGTATTCTGTCTGGTTTAAACTGTCCCCGGGTATTTATTCTGTCTTTGTGCAAGTACAAGATCAAGTTACAGATCATTATGAAAAACGTCAAATTGTAAATTAAGACGACTTTCTCTGAAAAGGCTTTTTGTTTTCCACCTTCCCTTCCTCCTTTTTCCCCGCTCCACTCTTAAATCCAGATTCCAGGGTATCTAATTTGATTATAGCTCCTCTAAGCTGGTGTTTACATTACGGTGTGTGAAAGACTTCAGTAATACTGGCCTCTAGTTTCATTTGTGTGCTACATTTTTAAAGAAAGTTGAACACGGCCTAGTTCTTGTTTTAGAATTGTTTACTAGACTGTAACTATTACATGTTCAAGGAATATTCTCAATTTTCTACACCTGAATAATAATTTTGACTCGAAAATTTTGTTGCCTAAACCCAGGAAAATATCAAAGTACCTTTCCAGAGCCTTTGATACATGTGTTAGCAACTGAAAATAGAGTTCAATAAAAATCTGTTTAAACACTTTGGAAACTGAAAAGTAACAAGAGTTAAATTGCTGAGTTAGCTTTCACATTTGCTCGCAGCTTGCAGAGTTTAGCAGCTGGTTCAGTGGCTGCAGTCAGTGTAAGAGGGAGGGAGCTCCATGCTGCAAGTGATCTGCTGGGCATGGCTGAGATTTGACAGGAAGGTGTGTTTGAAATTCTGAGGGTGAGATGGGGAGCAAATGACTGCCTAAAACAAAATGGTAAATAAATATTTCTTAAACGTTGAATGTAAGCGTTGCAAGTAATTGGCAAACGTCAAAATGGAAATGGCTTTTACGTATTTAGTAATTGCAGAATATTGAGGTTTGGAGATCCAAAACTTTAACATACCATGAGATTAAATTTGATCAAAATGGATCTATTTAACAGTCCTGTAGTGAGGCATCTGTTACTCAGCTATAGCTGTTTCTTCCAGGGTTTCTTTAAGGATACCCTGATTGTTCAGAGCATAACAGTGGTTTTTTGATACATGTTGTTACTACAGTTCATCATTAGAAAAATTAGAAATATTTACTTTCACTGATTTTTAGCAGCTATTATGGTCATCACTATCACTGTAGATAATTGCTGAGCTTCTGTTTGTGATGGTTTTTCAAGTGAAGGCATTAAGAGGAGGAGTCCTCAAAAAAAGTACGTACATCAAGAGTTATTTAGAAATAGAATTTCCTGCTGACCTTGTGACTTGACAAGCCTCTGGTGAACTTTGGCTGGAATTTCAGAATTTTGAACAGAAACTGATAGGTTAGTAGTAAATCAATGTTAGGTGAATTTTTGTCATGCATGTCCCACAAGCATAGAGATCCTATGTCAAGGATCAACCCCCTCTATCTTACTCTTGCCCTGAATATTTGCTATCTAATGTCTGTCTTTCAAGGTCTGTGCAAGGTTGCATCCCAGCATATGCTGTTGACTGTGTTTCTGTAATTAACAAGTGTGTTCTCTTTCAAGCAGGGAATCATTAGCAGAGTGACAGAGTCTGTGAAAAACATTGTACCTGGATGGTTACAGAAGTATTTCAATAAAAGTGAAGATGAATGTGTAGATAGAAATGAATCTGTAAACCAGGAAGAGAATCCAGTAACCTACCACCATGATTATGCAAGTGAAGATACCATAGTGATTGATGGGAGAGTCACGCCTGAATCAGCAAGAATTAATTTAGAAGGTATGTGAAAAATAATTTAGTATTCTGGCCATCTGTATTTATTCACAGATTTCTAGTTTTGAATCTAAATTTCTAAGAGAAGCTGGAAGGAGCTTTTTGACAGAATTAAAAAAAAAAAAACAAACAACCACCAATACCCTCCTCCCTGGCCCCCAACCCAAAATGCCCTCAAAACAAACAAAAAACCTGCAACTACTGTTTGTGAAACTCTTAGCTTTAAACTGTAAACATAATTGTGAAACATACTGGAAGTTGTCTACATCTCTTGGAAGTCTTCAGTTAACTTCAGGTAGTCTATTAGCCAGGTGCAAAATATTGATAATATTCATTTGCAAGTGTGCTGGGTTACATTTTCTTTTTAAAAATTCTAGAATGAAAATCTGTCAAATTGCCTAAGTGATAAAAACATTAATTTGTTTTGTTGACCTCAGAACAAAAGACCAGGTGCTAAAATGCAAGAGGAAAATTCCTTCTCGTGTCCTAATTTTTTTTTTTTTTCCCCTTTGGTCTTCTTCAGTCAATTTAGTAAAGTTCTTTGTTAGTTTAATGAAGAACTTGGAAACTTGTTTTCTGACACTATTATTTTTTAACTATTTGGTAACAAATATTGGTAAAGTGTGTGCATGGCTAGCGTGGGGTCTTTGAAAACCTATTTGGACTCTTGGCAAGGAAGTTTGCAACCCCTTAATTTACTGTGTAAAAGATTAATCTCTGTTTTATGTCTTTGCCTCTCACTGTTTCTGTAGTTTTCCTTTGTAAATTTATATATGCTGTCATTTGAGTTTCTTTTAAATGGGCAATTTTGTGGAACTTAATTTTTAATAAGGAGAGAAGTTTTGTCTGAGCACACATACATAACCATCTGTGTGGAAAGTCAGTTGCTTCTGTTGTTGGCAGAATGAAAAAAAAAAGAGGAAATACCTTTGTCACCAATGTCATCTAATTGTAAAAAGGAGCTTTATTGCTTTCTACATAGCTGTAGCTTGAGAATAAGTTTGGATAAAGGAATAGAGAAGGTCTTCATGAATGAGGAACATGTGTTGGCTTTCCTGAAGAACGATGTGAAAGGACTTTTCAGTAAGAACAGCTGCACAGCAAACTTTCTAGCTCCAAAAAATCAGGAGCAGATGGATACCCTAGAACCTTTAGTAGCTTCTGTTTCAGTCCGTGGATACTGTAGACAAATCTTTCTTGCTATAGTTAATAATAAGATTTTTTAATTGTTATTACTGTTATAATTTGAGACAGCCTGATTCTTCATCTCTGAGGTACGAATGTGCTACAGCTTGTATTCCTTTGCTTGGCCAGCCTTCAGCCTGGTAACACTTTCTTTATCTCGAACAAGACAGTCCTAAAAACTACCAGTGCTTTGGAGAACTAATTACTAGTACTGTGGTGGTTATGAAGATTGTGCTAGCTAGTTTAAGCTTCAGTGCAAATATCAAGAGGATAGTGACTAAAAATCATGTTCATACCCAGAATTCCTGGGAGGGACTGTGTACTTAGATGGTTATTGGACAAGATATGCAGTAGTAGCTGTTCCGTTCATCTGGCAAGTTGGAGCTGTGAGACCACCTCTTGGAAGGACACTGGCAGTGCTTACAAACCCTTTGGTTCACGAGGAAAAAAGGGCCATCTTGCAGCTGAGGCCACGATGCTTACTTGTCTTTGTGCCAAAATATCAAAGTTAATAGATAGGAGATAATGTTTTGCCTGTAGCATGACCTGATATGGTAGAATTTGGGAGCAGGGATGATGACACCAAAACAAACAAACTCCCCCCCCCCCCCCCCCCCCCCCCAATCTCTGCAAAAACACATTTTCATGTTATGTATTCAGATTAACATCATCTTTATTACAAGATGATATAAACTGCAGAGTTGTCTGTAACTTGCCATGTAAACTCAAATTTTGGAAAGCTTATTGCAAGGTTTATCTGCAGAAGAAGGAATTTATACTTGCTTGATTTAGTGAAGGACTCTGTGCTAGAGCACTTGAGCCTGGGGTCAGAATTTGGTGTTGTAAAACCTCATTAACTACTTCTTAATGCAGCATTAATACTTAGTATTGCAAGCAGTGTTGCTGTTGTAATCAGACAGATGAAACCCTATCTGGGTGAGGAAGAAGTTAAATTCGGCTTCTCTATTTTTGTGCTTAGAACTTGGCAATAGCATAACTGTTGATAGAAAACAGGTTTTGGCTTTTGTGAGCTTGTCTATAGGAAAGCTAATGGCTCCCTGTTCTTGTTTAGAACCATCTACGAGTAGATCTGCATTGAACTTCTCAGATGTGTTAACAAGACCCTCTCTTCATCGGAGCCATTTGAACTGTACCGTGTTGGATTCCACAGTACCACATTGTCAGCCCTCTACATCTTCTGCACTTGGCATTGGCAGTCCTGGATTGTCTCTTGTAAAAGAAATAAAAGATTCTACCTCTCAGCATGATGATGATAACATCTCAACAACCAGTGGCTTCTCCTCTCGAGCATCTGATAAAGGTAACTTCCATGTTCTCTAATTGATTTTTTTGGTAATGTGAAGTACTTTGCACTCTTTAATATTCCACATCACCTTAGTAAATAAAGTAGGTGGATGTCAGCTTTGGGTGTTAGAATTAAATTTAATTTTTAGTATTTTTGAAGTATATAATCCTGTCACCTTTTTAATATAACTGTGCTTTGGAATACATTTATGAGACCCTGATGTTACAAAGAGTCGGTGCTGATAAACATACTTTTAGCTAGGTTATCTGTAAATCTTGAACTGGGATAGTAGGAACTGAAGATGACTCACTGTAGCTTGACAGCTAGGTTGATTGCCTAGAAAGAAGAGTGACTCAGAATAGCTAACTGACAGCTGGTTACATGTGAATAAATACAGGTGACAAATAGAAACACAAGATATTTTCCTGTGTTTTCACCAGGGGTCAATAAATGAACTATTCTGACTGAAGAAGTTTTGGGCTGCTTTTTTTGGCCTTTCTTGGTAGAAGGCATCAGTTTTCGATACTGCCATGTCTTTTGCTGAGTTCAGTAAGGAATGTACACCATTTTAAAATAAAAAAAAAACAACAAACCAACATCGTATTGATGTAGATGGGGACCTAGGTGATCTCACTGAGAAAGGGCAAACAGCAGGTCTGCAGTTTTTTCTAATCCCACATATAAACGGGAATTGAGGCATGCTCAGCAAGTTCTCTGGAGAACATATGTTTACAATTTGGAGTAGATTTTGCCAGGGTTTAGTAATATAACCTGAGTTTACTGGAACTTTCTGGTGTGTCTCCATAAAACATACATGGAAAATAGGTCGTTAACTCTGTTAGTTCAGCCTTTGGGGAATTTCTCAGGTTTAAAACCCTTTACCAACATAGAAAAAACTTTGTACTGTTATAGATGCACCAGTGTTTATGCAGTTCCCTTTTATTTTACCATGAAAGAATTAGAAGTAAAATTTCTCTGCATTGGAAGCATACTATTAATTTATGCATGCTTTTGAAAGATTACTGGAAGGTAATGTTTTTCCAGTTCTGTGAACAGATTTCAAGTTCAGAGTTGATACTTGGTTTTTATACAATATGTGAAACTTACCTGTTTGAAGAACTCTGAAGGTTAGAGTGGTGGAATAATGAGTGTTACGGGACTTTTTCATTCTGTAAGACTTATTTTTCTGTATTAAAGAACTCTGGAGTTAGTGTGATCTTTAATATTAAAGTTCTGTATGTACACAAGGCATTTACATATAGCATGTGTCATTTTGTCAGATATCACAGTTTCAAAAAATACTTCAGCACCACTGCTCTGGTCCACAGAGGCTGAAAGATCTCACTCCCTCTCACAGCATCCTGCAGCTAGCTCTAAAAAACCTGCGTTCAATTTATCTGTTTTTGGATCTCCCTCTCCTGTAAGTACTGCACAGTATTAATTTTAATCAAGTTGAACGTGTAGCCATTTTACTAACCATTTACTGTAATACCTTTCTGTAGTCACTTGGAAACACTTCCGTCTTTAAGACAAGCCAGCTTGGGGATTCTCCATTTTACCCTGGAAAGACCACTTATGGTGGTGCAGCTGCAGCAGCAAGGGAGACAAAAGTGCAAATTGCTCCTTATCAGGTATGAGAATAGTAGTGTGGTGTGAGGGAAAATGTAATTGAAACACAGAACAGGTAGCACTGCCAAAAGAGCTGTGAGCAGGGAGCTAAAAATGTGGCAACAGTTCCTATTTTGCCCTCTTAGCCTTCAAGAGCAGAAAAGAAAAAGTTCTGTTTAAATTCTTTTTTAACAGTTTATGTGGAAATACTTGTCATAATGCACAAGAATGACAGTAGCATCTTAGGTTCTGGCTAGTTGTTTGTAGTTGGGATTTCCTCTGTTGTTAAGTCTTTCAGAAAATGCCATTTTCCACCATTGTCTCTCTCTGACTGTATTATGTTAAAATAGCAATATAACAAAATAAAAACAATGATGGCATAACTTTGAAAACTTGTGTTTATAATAGCAAAAGCTACCTGCCTGATACTTGTCTTGTAGATCTTACACAAGCATGCCTACACTCATGATATGAATATGTTTTATAAAACTGCAGTCTTTACTATAGTAGTATCTAAAAGGCAACTTTGCTGATCCTTGCTTTTCTATTACCTAGAGGGAGGCATGCAGTCCTAAATGCAATCTCAAGATAAAGAATAAAACGCTTTCTATTTTAATGTCATTCAGATAGCTCTTGAAAAGAGTTACTTGCCTCTAAGAGTTCTTTGCATTCTAAAATGAACCAGTAAATTAAAAATGCTGACAACTCTCAGCAGCTAGAGTCGAATCTAAAAGGAAGTCATTAAAATCTGGTTCGGTTGGAATGTGTTTAAATCAAAATGACCTTAATTTTAAAGAATCATCAAAAGTCAAAAGTAACTTTATTTAAGGAACCGGAAATAAGAGATTGCTGGACCTATGCTGGCAGTCTGTTTCTGCCATGGAACAAGGGGACCTACAAGTTCCTGACTTAGGGGCAACCTTGAAAACTTGTGGTTTGTTCTGACTTGGTGTTAAATCAAACTTCAGAACACTCAAAACTTCTTGTAAGCTAGGAGCCCTCTTGGGTCAGCTATTTTTATTTTTTTACAAAATAAATGTGGGTTATGCTAGAAAGAGGAACCAAAATAGCAGGCTTTTAAAGGAGAGACTAGCTTGCTTGTTGCTGCATGCTGTGGATTACAGTGAGTCTCACTTGTGTTTTTTACATGCTGTATGGTCTGCTGCCTGTCTTCACATAGCAGCGTGGTAAGCATGATGTGGTTACATGAGGGATTTAATATCATTTTTTTAAAAAGTCACACTGAAAGAAGTGACTTTTTTATGATTATATTCAAAGTCATGTGGTGCAAATAAAACAGTATACTTTTTCTAGGTAAGATGTTTAGATTTGTTACAGTTCAAATCAGATCTTATTTTTAAACGGAGTAAAGAGATCTGCAGTCAACTGTAATCTTGGGGGAAGGGAGGAAACGGGAGGAGTAAAACTAGAAATTCCTGATGATGATTGTATACATTGGTTTTAAGATCTGTTTTGTTACCGAAAGTACTTTCTGCAGCACAAGTCTTTGCTTCAGTTCTGTTTTCCTGATTACTGCTTCAGAGACCCTGCAGGCCTAACATCTTCCCTTTTATAACCTTTTACACTTAAAAATTTCTTTTGTTGCTTTATCCTGTGGGCAAGATGTGTAGGGCCTCACTTAAACTTCTATAAAGTCAGTAGAGTATATTTTCTTCATGGCTTGAACGCCCAGTGAGTGCATTTTTCTCTGTCATCACGAGAGTATTGGTTATATCATCAGTGTAGCCATAGGGCATAAAATACACACATGTTTAATTCAAAATCAGGCATCATAACATTTGCAATGCTAATTTTTCAGCCACCAGTAAGAAGGCAGATGAAAGCTAAACAAGCAAGTGTGCAATCCTATGGTGTGACAAGTTCCACAGCGCGGCGCATCTTGCAGTCATTGGAGAAGATGTCAAGTCCTTTGGCGGTAAATGGCACTCCTTTTAACCTGTTCTCTTATGTATGTGCTAGTATAGGATGAAGAACTTCCATATGTAGTGTCCAGTTTAATTTGTTGCACTGTTTTTTCAACAGGATGCTAAAAGAATTCCGTCTTCTGTTTCTAGTCACCATTCTTCTGTAAGTTGATCACAAAACCCCCATGTTTTTGTTGGATAGAACCTTCTCTTAGGAAAAAAATTGTCCTCTAATATTTAGGCTTTTTTTTTCCTCCCTTAGCCTGTGGACAGGAGTATGCTGAATATTACTAGCTTCCAATCCAAGCGAAAACGGGTAAGAACCAGTAACATCTTAAGCTGAGATGGATTATAGCTATTAGAAGAAATGTCACAAACCTCAATGACAGCATACACATGAATTCAAGTTAATATTGGCATTATGTGAATTATAGTTGTCTCAGCTGTGTGAAAATTGCTAAAACTGTCTTTCTACCCACACTAGATGAAGGGCTGTGAAGATTACTCAGGTTAAGAATTATGTTATCTTTGTGGTGGTATCTTGATATGCCAATCAAGAACAACTTCTCTAGAACACACAAAGTAGTTTTACCTTGCCCTCAACTTGGGGTTAAGTTGCATGTTAATCTTCCTGTTTAGGAAAGCTTTCTCTTGCAGAAATGATCAGAAATAGAAAAATATTGATTGAGTGATCATACAGACCTTGTGCAGATTTCCATGTTCATCTTAAGCAGAAAAATAATACTTATGTTTTTTACTACTGCTCAAAGTAAGGAGAAGGAAAATTCTTAAATGTTGTCAATTCTGTAACCTCATGTTCCTAAATCCCTATTTGGAGGTAGCACTGAATTGGTGATAATGCTGTGGTAAATAATGATTTCCTTTTGGTTTTGTTAAAAAAAATTAAAACTAGTAGTGTTTTTTAATCACTTTAATTTGGGGTATCATTGAGTTTATTAAATTGTAAAACCCACAAAAGGCCACTTTAAGATCAGGCCAACCAAAGGATCAGAAGTGTGTTTTTTCTTCCATGCAAAATTTTCGTCTGCTGTTTTAATGCACAAATGGACAGAATGTCTCAAGAAGTTTCTATGCTAATCCCTCGATTAGAAGTAGAATTAATTTTACAGTCACTTCAGAGTTTACAGACATCTTGGTTTTCCTGTACCATCTTTCCTCATATGCTAAATTACAAGAACATTGGAAAGTAGAGCATATAATTTCTTTACCATAAATATTATCCAAATAATTGAAAACAAAGCTGGTATGGATTCTCAGTTAAATTATGGAACTACACCTGTGACGAGGCATTAGGAAAGCTCTACCAGATTTGCAGCAGAGCGCCTGACGTCAGTCAGAAGTGAATGTTGCACACAGCTGTCACTGGGTGAAAGTAGAGAAATTGTCTATTCATAATACTAGAATTCATAAAGTCTGACAGAGGTAGGGTAGCCCTTGATGAGAAGAGGAGAGGGTTGTGTGTTTTCCTGCCAAAGCAAACGTATGGTTGACAGAAGGCTTGAGCACTTGGGCAAAACTTCTGCAGGTATTTTTTGTGGTATTTTTCTTATTTCAAGGATCTGCAGGAGACAGAATAGCTCTTAGTGTATTAAACATCTGACTGGGTGACTCTTCTTTTTTTCTTTGTACCTTTTTAACTAATTTGATATCCTTCTATGATTAAGATCACCTGCCTAGTGGGTGAAGGGAAGGCAGTAGATGTAGTTTTCTGGATTTTTGTAAGGCTTTTGATACTGTCCCTCACAGCATCCTTCTGGACAAGTTGTATAGCTGTGGGATGAGCAGGTAGACAGTGCGCTGGATGAAGAACTGGCTGTACAGCAGGGCTCACAGGGTTGTGGTGAATGGAGCTACATCTGACTGGCAGGCAGTCACCAGCGGTGTTCTTCAGGGTTCAGTTCTAGCACCAGTTCTGTTCAGTATTTTTATCAATGATCTGGAGGCAGGAGCTGAATGCACCCTTAGCAAGTTTGCTGATGATACCAAACTGGGAAGTGTTATTGACTCTCTCAAGAGACAAGAGGCCTTGCAGAAGGATCTAGATAGGTTGGAGCACTGGGCAGTCATGAATGGCATGAAAATGAACAAGAACAAATGTCAGATTCTGCAGCTGGGATGGAGTAACTCCAGACACAAATATCAATTGGGAGAGGAGTGGCTGGAGAGTAGCCCTGCAGAAAGGGGCCTGGGGGTGCTGTTTGACAGCGGGCTCAGTAGGAGTCAGCAGTGTGCTCTGGCAGCCAAGAGGGTGAACCACACCCTGGGGTGCATCAAACCCAGCATAACCAGCCGGTCAAAGAAGGTGATGATCCTGCTGCATTTAGTACTGGTGCAGCCTCACCTTGAATACTGTGTGCAGTTGTGGGCCCCACAATTTAAGAAGGTTTTTAAGGTACTTGAACGTGTTCAGAGGAGAGCAACAAAGCTGGTGAAAGGGCTGGAAGGAATGTCCTCTGAGGAGTGGCTGAGTTTGTCTAGCTTGGAGAAAAGGAGGCTAAGGGGTGACCTCATGGCTCTCTACGGCTTCCTGAGGAGGGGAAGGGAAGAGGGAGGTGCTGATCTCTTCTCCCTGGGATCCAGTGCCAGGATGTATGGGTATAGCTCAAAGCTGCATCCTCAGGGGAAATTAAGGCTTGACATTAGGAAGCATTTCTTTACAGAGAGGGTGGTCAAACCCTGGAACAGGCTTTCTAGCAAGGTGGTCGATACCCCGTGCCTGTCAATGTTGAAGATGCTTCTGGACAATTCCCGTAACAACATGTTTTAACTTTTGGTCAGCCCTGAAGTGGTCAGGCAGTTGGACTAGAGGATCATCATAGGTCCCTTCCAATTCAACTATTCTATTCTGATTCTATTCTATTTACATTTAAAAACAGCAATGGACCATCCTTCACTCAAAACAGATTTGTGACCTTGAATGAAACACATTTTACTCAAGGTCTCAAAATTAGTATAATAATTTTTAACATACTTTTATTCACCTTATAGATAGTACAGCATGAATTTTATTACCAAGAGTTGGAAGATACTGTGAAATTAAAGCTGCATTGTAAACACAGTTTTCTGTGGATACTAATTTAAATAATAGCATGCATTCTCAGCCTGATTCTTCTAATCCTTAAAACCGCAGATGGAGCCTTTGGTAAATCTTGTAGCCTTTTGGGGTCTTTCTTGTTTCACAATTGTTAAGTCAGTTTTGGAGAATGTACAGTGCTTTTTCTTAAAAATTAGCTCTTGTCTGTGAAAATGCTTTGACAAGGAAAGTCAAACCAGTGCTTTTAACTGCATCTAATGCAAATCTAAAACACTGGAATATATTTTAATGAATGAGACTATTTTAACATTATTTTACAATTTTATTTTTTTTAAAAAGTGTAACTTCAAAGGAGGAAAACGTAGGAGAAATGAAACCCAGAAGCTTTTATAATTAGCTGCTTGGCATTTTGAATGTTAAATTAATGGATTAAGCCAATGGATTAAAAAAAAAAAAAATCACAATGTGGGCAGAGCAGAGGAAAAGGCGGGAGCATATTATAGTAGCATGAATTATTTTGTCTATGAAGTTAACTGACTGAATCCTATTTCAAAATTTGTCAGACCGGTTACTTCTGTATCTTTTTGGATTTCATAACTGGTTTTCTGGTGATATCCTTCTGCAAGCTAAATGCTTTCAACACTTTCAAATAATTTTCACTGAGTGCTGAGAATGATGGGAAGCTTATAGTTCTGTAACTTTTTTCATCAGTAAATGCTGCAGTAATTTGGGTGGGTGTGCAAGGATAAATTGATTGCTGCTTCCCTTTCAAAGATGGAATCACAGCATCCACCTGTCAAGAAACTCGTGACACCAAAGGCAATCTCTCTGTCAGTGAGTCGGACCCAGTATTTTAAACCATCTCTGACTCCAGCTACTGATTCCAGCAAAATTCACCAGAGGGTAGATATAAAGCATAAAGTAAGTACATTTTCTGGTCCTTTTCTGCCTGCTTTTTACAAGCTTGGAATGTCTCTAACCAATTATTCTACTAAGGTGCTATTTCTTGGCAAAGAGTACTGATAGTATGTTTGAGGTAAGCATTAAGACAGTGGGAACCATTGTGGAAGAGATACTTTGAGGTGTTATGAATTTAATTGTGGTTTTGGAACAGTAAGTGGCTAGTGGTTATTTTCAGAACGTGATGATGTGCTATTGGGTCAGGCTGTTCTCAGTGAAAGAATGTTAAAATACAGAAACAACATTTTACTTTTTGTATGCTCCTGTACGCAAAGCTGTCACTGATGGAACATGCTGATGTTGCGTATAAACTCTTTCAGGTGAGCTACAGGCTCCAAATGAGATTTCCGACAATAAGCTTTTATTATCCATTCTAATCACTTTGGTGTAGATGGAGACCCTGATAAACTCTCCTTAAAACAAGATCGGCATCTCTTTCAGAAAAAGAACCCCCATGGTTCCAGTATCAATATGAATGTAAAAATGACCAGGTGTTAAATCTATGGGCTTTTTAAGCTGGAGATCGAAGTGGATAGTCATAATGTTTAGGGAACGAGCTTAAGTAGGCAAGGTATATTTAGTGGTATAAATAAATAAAAAAACAAACAGCACAAAACATGATTGGTTGTTTGTCTTTGCTTTGTGTATGGTATATAAATACATTCATATAAATCTTGGAATAAATCAAACTTAACTTGTAGGGCATGAGAGAGAAGAGTTTTCCTGCAGAACAACGAGTAAAATCATCTGAAAGGTATGACACATCTATTAATTTAAAACACCTGAAAGAAGAAAGCTCTCTCCTTTGTCACTACAGTCTGCATGTCTGTCTGCTTTTGGAAGGGAAGTAACAGTTCTCAGTAAAGGGAATGGAAAATACAGTGAAAAAATTGTATTATGAGAGAGTTTAACCATTTGTGCATCTTGATGTTCATTAGGGGGGGCAGCTATTAGTTTCAGCTCTTTAATTGCTTAGAGTCTGAAAGCTTTGTCCTAAAGGAATGACGCTTTCTGAAAGATTCTTTATAAGGTGAAGTGGCTTACAGTTCAGGACTGTATTTAGTTTTTAATTTTTTTAAAAAAGCAAAAACCTGGAGGAAGATCAGTTTTTAATGCTCCTTTCGTGGAGAAGTCACTTGTCTGCTCTGTGATTTTTGCATGAAAAACAGGAGCCCTTTAGAATCATCTGAGGCCAAGTGCCAGCTTGTCTCTAAAACACAAAATCACAGGAGAGTCTATTGCATTTCTTCTTGAGGAGATTGTCTTGCGTTACACTGATTGCTTGGTTTTGGTAGAATGACTTCACCTCCAGATAAAATGGATGGCTGTCTCTTCTGGCAACTAATCTTTTTGGTAACGCTTGAATTAAGACACTTTGCATTCAAAGGATACCTCTTTTCAGAGGATTTGTCCTTTTCAAAGAACAGTAGCAGGGAATCGTATTTTGTTGTCTCTGTGTTCATCTTCCAAGCCTTCTTAGGTTGCCTTGGGCATTCTTTGGTTTGCAGATAAACCCAACTAAAACCAACCCTTTGTTTTGGCATCTAATAGTTTGACTTCACAGCAACTATCTTTTCAGGGGTGTAAGAAATTGGCTCTAAGGTTTTGGCATAGGTGCAAACAGATGTTCAGTTTTAATTGTGGGTTTTCAAACTGTTCTAAATTTTCTTTAGTAGAACTCCTTTCTTCTCATCCATATAGAAGGGAGATCCAGAAAACTGATTTTTATTCGGTTCACAAGTTTTACTGCTCTGTTCTACTTTTGTCTGCAGAGTAGATGGTCCTTTTTAAAAAATTGTTTTATAAAGCCAGTCTCTGTTGGGTGCCACGTTGTGCAGCAGGAACCCAACACTGATAAAGGGAAGCTGGCCAGAGTCCTTTCATGCAGTTAACCTGCAGTACTTTGGTACGTCTCTGTTCAGCCTACCAAAGGCTATTTATTTTTTTGAACCTGTGTCAGAACTGTAGATTGGATTTACTTGCTTGAAGACAGAAAGCTGTCTTTGCCCCATAGAAGCTGACAGGTGTTAACAGAAGAGAGGAACATGGGCTAATATAGGCAGTCTATAATCGTCTGAATTAAGCTCTATTTTGACATAAGGTTTTTTTTCAGAATTCAAATTGATTGTCAGTTTGGATTAGAGAGAAGTTTGAGCATATGGCCTTAAGGATCTGTCTTCCTCTCAGTGGTTACAGTGCTAAGCAGACTGTTTGCAAGTATCTGACAAGTTTAGACCAATTCTCTTCCTCGGTCTTCTGGAAACTTGACCTGGTGTCTTCCAGTGTGATCAAATGTACTTTTGTAATGGCTGCTTGGCTGTAGGATAAGCTTTGATATGGTAATTTTTTCCAGGGGTACTTAATTTTGATGCTATACTACTTTTTATTGTTGCTGTTCCCTAGTTCACGTCTGTTTTGGGGTGTGGTATGGGGTTTTGAGGTTCTTTGTTTGTTTTTTATTTTTTGGTTGTTTGTTCTTTCTTTTCCCTTCCCACTTGGATTAGGAAATCTTTCTGGTTCAGATCTAGGCTTCTGTAATGAACAGAGAAATGCTTTTGTATGCCTTACAAAAGGGTTCTGTATTCATGTCTGAAAAGACCTCTGGAATGTTGGCACACCCAAACACCTCTGCTGCTTCTGCTGATGGCCCCAGGAAAACCGGAGCTGCTTCTGAAGCTTTTGCTGTATTATCTTGTTACACAAATTTAAGCCTTGCCTATTCCATAAGAGCTGTTGGCAGCATTTCATGTGCACACACGCATGCTTGCTCTCTCCCCTTCTCCCCCAATATATATTTTTAGTTGTTCTTTTATATCCCTGCAAAAAATACATGCTCATCACAGAATTGGAGAACTGGCAGTCGAAATTTCCACTGTCTGGACTATTAAAAGGAAACATTAGAAAATAACAATCTAAATAAGTTCTTCTATTTTGGGTCTTCTAGCTTAGTCATCATTCCTTTATGGATGTTGTGACTGTTTCTTATGTACGTCTTTCTCATTGCTGCTCTTACTAATGCCGCTTTTGCTGTTTAGAACATCAGATATTTACCACCGTTTAGCAACTTGTGAAACAGTTTTTTCTGATCCCGATTAGAAGGTGTCAGTTCTAGGACTAATAGTGTCTATAAATAGCTTGAAGCAATTAGTTGATAAGTTGATATTTTCTTTTTTCCTTTTCTTTTTTCCTTTTTTTTTCCTTTTTTTTCCTTCCTCAACCTATGTATTGTTATTCTGTGTGAGCAGTTTGACCTACCCTAAATTCGGTACTCCTGCATCCAACGGTCTGTCTTCAGGAGGAGGAGTGGGTGGTGGCAAGATGAGAAGGGAAAGAGGAGTACACTATATATCAAAACCTGGACAAGAACAACAGGTAAGGGACTCTTAGGTTAATTGCTGTCACTGAGATTACTGAAGTGAGTAGTTAAGTATGCCAGTTTTATTGCCTTACAGTCATTTATAATAATGCCACTTCAGTTTTGTGGGTTTTTTGCTGTGGATTTCAGGACAAGCTCCAATTCATTTATCTGTTTCAAGTGCCTCAACTTTGGTTTTATATTTTTTAAATCTTTAGTCATGTTGTCTTGGAGATGCTTCATACTGTAAAGTTTCTCATTAGCAGTTGAATAAACGAATTTTGGTGGAGGTTTGTAGAGTTTTTATAAAGGAATGAGGCTTGAAACAAGTGCCCAATAAGTAAACAAAGTTTATTTAATTTGTTATTTCATATTTAAGTCATGTAGAAAGAGACAAGCCAAGAGTTTGAAGCAGAAGACAGTGTTCTGCATGTCCGCGAATGATCATTCACAATTTTTGGCACTTAATCAAACTCATTGTGAGAGCATTTTTTTCTTGGTTTAATGGGAAAAGTACATTTAATAAAACTATCATCATGACTATCCCAACGATTATTTTTCTGATTGGCTGTTATGTAAGCTGCCTACTACTGGATCTTAAATATAAAAAATTTAAATCAGTCTTCTGGCTGATGCAAAATGAAGAAATAGCAAATACTGGAGAATGTTTCTATAATACAAATGATCTGAATATCAAGGTCCAATAGACTCTTCAAATCAAAACTGTGAAATAGGTGTAAGCTTTAGGATACATTAAATTTCTGTAGTAGCAACTTAATGTCTCTGCTTAGTCACTTCAGGGTAGATCTTGGTACTACTGTGCAAATCGTGATTAGATTGGCTATTCCCATTTAAACCCCAACTAATCTAATCTTGGTAATCAAATAGTTTAAAAGGCAAGGATAAGACCAGAAGTTTTTAAGGTACAATATTTTCTGAGTTTTAAACTTGCATGATATACATGATATAGACTAGACTTGCGAGAGTATGATCATCTGTGCTGCTAGTCAGGCTTCCTTTTTTGGCATTTTGTGCTTTGGTTTGGGGTTTTTGGTACTCGTAAGAAACTCACATACTTTAAATGTTCTCTTTTTCCAAGTTCTCTGCAGTAGTGACTTTGGGAACTTTGGAAGCTGTCCTACCTAATTTTGCAAGAGCAAAACTTTCTCATTTGTCTTGAGAGTGTACTCTTAATTGAAGGGATGAAAGGATAGTTAGAAAGGATGATGTTTCTTTAGATCTTTAATAACTGAAGTAGAGGAGACAAAAATAAATCTGACCTGTGCCCCTCTGTTCTGCACAGGTAACAGTTTTGAGCTAACTTTCAGTATCCTTACTGGACAGGTGGTAAGTGTAGGATGACATGGAAACAGGCCTGCCATAAATTAAAATGATCTGGCAGACTGAGGTGGGGACGTTAGGATTCCTTTTGAAAATTTGTTTTGTCTTCATCTACAGATCTCTCTGTTATATTTAACTTTAAGAAATCAAGGATGGGACAGGGTAGGAAAGTAGTATGTCTTGTAAAAGAGAAAACCTAAAATTTACAATTTTTTAAAAGAGAACAATTAAAATTTACAACAATTAAAATTTACACCTAGGAAGCGGAGGAACCCATATTACCAAAAGTACCCCTACCCATCAGTACTGCATCGCTGCCTTCATTCAACTTTAGTTTTCTTGCCAGTAGTCCTGTCTCACCGTCACCGAGCACTGTTTCAACAACAGCGGTGATGAACAAGGTAAATCTTAGTTGTATATCATGAATACTTTTTTGGGATGAGTATACATCTGCTTTGTTGCATGTTAACCATGGTGTTTATTAAACTAACCAACATTAGTTTATAGCCTGTTGAATAAATCAGGGTTGTATTCCGATTTGGAGGTGAGGGGAGGCATAAAGTTTTGGATTCGGCCTCTGTCCATGTTATACTTTGCAAACTTCTGGTTAACATAATTGTATAACTGCTTCAAATGCTATGGAAATTTTGTTGGGATTTTATGCCAAGTTAAGTTATTAAAGTAGAGGTAGCTTTAATGGTCATATAAGCCTGTAGAATATGAGCCTAGGGTGCAATTTTGGGAATATTATTGCAGTAAAATAGACATTCATCTATTCCAGAGTACTTGAAATATTTTTGTATGTTGTGAAGCAGATATCTGCTTTAACATGGTGAGGTATTTGCTGAAGCTGTCATTACAGTTGAGCTGGGTTACTTTAAGGTTCTTAAGCTGCCTGGTCTGCGTTTCCATATATTTACCATATTTAGACCCAAGTAGCATCTCAGTTTTTTCTCTTGGTTTATGGCATTTGTTTTGATGATACTGTACTATATGCTCACTTGCAAGCTTCATTTTCTTCTATTATAATTCTTATCTGTGGATTAGATATAAATATCAAACATCATATTTCCCAACATCGCTGCAGAATGTCTGTTAGTGAATTCAGGTAGCTGCTATTGTTTCAGCAGGGTGTTTTTCTTTTAGATACAAACCTTAATTCTTTTGAAAATACAGGTACAACCAGCAAGTAATGTTGGCAGTCCAGTGTTCAGATTTTCATCTCCAATTGTGAAATCTACTGAGGCGGAAGTGCTGCCTCCATTGTCTGTAAGTAAAATAAATAAAGCTCAACCTTTTCTCAAGCCTTAAAGCAGAATTGGCCCTGATAATGGGGAAAACAAATATACAGGTTTCTGGCTTATAATCTGTCATCCAGCATGTATACCAAAAGTTTGAAGACTGGATTTCAGATTTTTATTTGCATGTGAAATTTGATTAAAGTTTCTTTAGTTTCAGAATCTGAAAAATCTCTCTTTTTTCATAGCAGATTGGGTTTACATTTAGTGTTCCTGTTGTAAAATCAGCAGAGGTTTCTGGATCCAGTGATACATCAGTGACGTCCTTACTTACTCTAGGTAACAGAAATTTTAGTACTTCAGATCTGAAGTCCTGATTTTCTTTTTTGTATACTAAATAGTAAATCTGTCCTTTCTGAGCATATTAGCAATTTCAGGCAAAGCATGTTTTCAGTGACAGATCTGCTTTTAACCAAATTGTAATTATAAACTGTTGTAAACTAGGTAGAATTTTGGAGATTCTCATATAAGAAGCATGAAAGTTGAAAATTCTTGTTTCTAGCAAGTGTGAATATGTTTTAAGGGGATTTCTTTGTGAAAGGTGTTTTTTGTTTTGTTTTTAAAGATACCACCACTGTAAACAGCACCAGCAATAAGAAGGAAGAAAAAGAGGAATACGATGGCCTCTCCAAACCTGCCAAGGTCTTAAAGGAAGGAAGCGTGTTAGACATTCTAAAAAGCCCTGGTGAGATAATAAACTCTTTTAAAGAAGATACGGCAAAAAATACGCAAGTATATGACTGCATTGATTTAAAAAAAAAAAAACAAAACACTCCCCCCCAACACCTCCCCACACACATACTTTGTCACAGTTAATGCAATGTTAGCTATAAATACAAGCAGACGTTAAATGCTGCATCTGTTAGGGTGGACTTCTATTCTAAGTGGCTTTCATTGCTGAAAGGAAGACTGCAACTTCAAACCAGACGCATTGCATCTCCTTGACATGTTAGGTTGTAATTGTAAATGAAGTATAAAGAGAATTAATCAAATAATGAGTGCTTAATTTTAAATAAATAAAATTTATGGAATTGGAAAGGAAGTGTTTGCAGAATGCTTTACACACATTCCTCTCCCACCTTCGCCATCTCAGGAAATTAAGAGTAGAAAAGACAGTTTCATTCTTGAAGATGTTTCAAAAGCTGCAAGTCTTTTGCCTTAAATTGTAACAGTTACTATGGGTTCAAATGTAAATTTTAAGCAGAAGTGGGCTGTCCCACTTTAAAAACCCTTTTCTAGTTTTTATTTTTAAGCAATTGCTATTGTTTTCAATGGTTTAATAAAGTGTGTAGACAATGTTTTTTGTTTGAAGAAAAAGGGCTGTATTGAATTTGATCTTTTCCCATAAGCCTTTGGTAGCATCAGGACTTTTTTTCTTTATGAAGTGACAAATCTATATACTTCTTAAGAAGACAGTGCCTTTTTATATTGGAAAGAGCTAAGTGAGAGAAAATACACTGTGCATTTTGTTTAAGGAAAGATGTATGAGTGAAGTGACATTAGTTTTCTTCATCAGCTTGAGAAACAGTTTCCAAATTCACATTGTTCAACTATTCCACTTCTGATAAAAAAAAAAAAAACAAACCAAAACCCAACTCCAAAACAACATCATAATAATAAAAAATAAACTCCTCATTTTAGCTTTACAAGAAATCTGTGCTGCCATTTAAAATGCATTGCCATAGCATTTTCTTTAGTGTTTCCATATTGATGGTTCTTGTTTTCTGTTAAAATTGACATCTTTAAATAAGGACTTGGCCTGTGTCCAGTAAATTTTGGACAAATATTATAGATAACAATTATTCTGTTGTCTTAATTTTTATTACTGGTTTAATATTAATTAATACTTGGTATCTGTGGGGAAATACTGTGTGGACTGCTGTTCCAAGTACCAACTGCTGTACAGCTACTGAAGTGAATGTGAGTCATCTACTATGGCAGAAATAGCTTTAGAAATTTGATTCGATGGGGCATGGTGTCTTAAAATGAAATTGGATTATTTCTAGTCCATGACAGACAGTCAGCTTTCAGTGCTGTTTGTTTACACTTGTATCTCTACCAGTGAAAATTTGTATTTAAAACTTTATTGGAAATGAAGAGTTAAATCAAGCTTTAAATAAATGTTCTGTTGTGTCCCAGTGCAGCATATGAAATTTCATCCCTTTAGATAAGATTTCCAGGGACTTCCTCTTGCAGTTAGTCGGAATGTGTGGTTGGAACCATTGGCACTTGGCTTAAATTTACGCAGTCCAGTATTATAAGTAACTTACATGTAGTGAGGGTACTGCTTTATCAGTAAGATCTCTTCTTGTTTTTTTTTTTCCTAGGCTTTACGTCTGTGAAAACACACTCCCCTACATCTGCACAACCTGTTACAAGCACAGTGGTCTATACAAGGCCTGCAATAAGTAGTTTTTCTGCAGGTAAAGACACCTCTAAACAAGCATCCTCATTTTGGCAGTCTGACACATATGACCCATGTCTGCAAAACAAAACCACAGATGGCAAATGTGTAACATGTCAAGCTGCTAAAGTGTCGACAGTTGAGAGTATGAAACAGGCAATAAGCTCAAGTCAGTGTGTCGCCTCTAAGGCAGCAGTCCCTACAGCAGGGATGCTGGGCTTTGAAGACAAATTGAAAACAGCGCCCAACACATGGGATTGTGATACCTGTCTGGTCCAGAACAAACCTGAAGCTACAAAATGCATAGCATGTGAGACACCAAAGCCTGGAACAGGAGTAACGCCTGCTCTGACATTGCCAGCGGTCACAGACAACTCGGTGACAGTGACATCTTCCTCCAGCAGCACTGACACAACAGTCACTATGGGGTTTGGAGACAAATTTAAGAAGCCAAAAGGCTCTTGGGACTGTGCGGTGTGCCTTGTATCAAATAAGGCAGAAGACAGCAAATGTGTAGCTTGTCAATCTGAGAAACCAGGTGTGTTCTCTTTCATGTTGTTTCAATCTCAGCCTCTGTGCATTCTTTACTGAATAAAATACATTGCATCTATAAAATATTTTGAGCAGCGTGCTTTTGTGTGGGACAGGATGGATTAGTGCCTGTCTGCAGGAATGGTTACAGGCACTTTTGAGATGTTGGCCCAGATCCAGCCTGTTGCGTGAATTGAGCTGTTTGTGAAATATTAGTGCAGAGCTGACATGAAGGAAATATATTCTGCTTTGCAGCTGGTGAGGAAAGATGCTTTAATTGACTTAAAACCAATGTACTTATTTTCTTTGGGAAAGACTCTGAACTCCATAGAAAGAGTGAAAAATTACTGCCGTTTTTTTTCTCTTCCAAAATGTAAGTAGAAACAGTATTTACAGAACATGGCCAAAAATGTCTCCGCTCAGTGTTTGTGTGTAATCAAGCAGAAGTGTGAAGCCACAAGACAGTGTAGTCTTTAACTAGTCGTCCTAAGCTAAAACAAAACCACATGTTCAGCTATGCTTAGGAAGGCCAGTGATAGCCTCCCAGAACACGGGTGACCTTGTTCTAGAAGGTCACGGTCCTTCCAGACCTTGGGGAGGCAGGCACTGTCTTCAGTGCAGTACTGGGTTGTTTCCCATTATGTGTGATTGTAATTAATTTTGAGTGTGGTGAGTGTATTGTTTTTAAAGCACAAATAATTACTTTAGTGTTAATTTTCATTGGCTCTTGACATCGTTTAATATACTATTATGTCAAAAAACACATTGGCCAATATATCTGGGGTGGGGGGGTGGGAATCAAAGATGGACTAGATTGTGCTTTTATAATCATCCTGTACAGTAAGAGTGGAATTTCTTCAGATAAGGTAATGTATTTCAGAGGGAGCTTATTCTTGTGGACCTTCAACCTCAGAGTGATCAGCTGACACTTTTGTCTGAGACTCTAGCCATTGCAAGGAGGAATTCTGGAAATGTAAGGGGCTTGCCGTGGCCATCATGGTGCAGAGAATTACATAGTTATATTATATATGTCAAGGGGATGGGAGAGGCAAGTAAAATGAGAAGATAAAAATACTCTGGATGTGCTGTGGAAGAGAAGGCCCATTCCTGTCTTTATGGTTTTGAATTTGAGACATTATCTTCTGCCTTTCTCTTAAATACCACCCTCAGTGGTTTAAAACTGTAGGTGAACATGGCAATTATATGATACTTTTGTGCCTTCTGAGTGTCCACTTCAGTCCTCACACTTATGGAGCTGAAGTTTTCTGTTGGGGTGCAGCATCAAGTGACATCTCTTCCTTTACAGGGGAGAAAAATCAGAAGGCAAGTGTCACCTTTCGAGCCTCTTTTATGGAGGTTTCTGCTGCTGTTGAAGACAGTGTAGCTTGTGTACTGAACAGAGAGTTGAGGGTTTGGAACCTTTGAGGTCCTCTCTGGTTTTGTTTTGTGGTTTGTTGGGTGGGGGGTTTTTTTTGTTTGTTTTTTGTTCATGGTGTAGTTTTGGACATGTCTGTCTTTGGGATTTGGTGAGGAATCATTCTGGTAAATTCTCACCCTCGCATCACTTGACAGTGATCAGTAACTTGAGTGGTGCTAACTTTGACTATGAGTTACTCGTGTCACCAGAAATTCTTTTAGTAGCTGTAGTTGAGTATGTTACTTTTAATTTACATCTGAAATAGGCTATGTTGCTGTATTGTATGAACTGCAGTTGCTGTTTAAATGTCATTGGTTCAATTTGTGCTTAAATCATACATAGATTATAAAGAAGAATCTAGGTGTTTCTATTGTTTACATTGTCGGATTGAGTTTGAAATTAACTTGTAGTTTGATTTTTTTTTTTTTTTTACTGTTACACTTGTCTGTTTTGTAATTTAGTAAGCACGTAAGAGTTTCTTTAAAAGTTCATGTTCACTTTATCATTTAAGCAGGATGATTAACTATCTTGCTTATTTCTCAGGGAGTTCAGTGCCTGTGACCAGTAGCAGTGTTTCTGCACTTTCTGCTTCTTCTGGAGGATTTCTGGATTTAGACAAATTCAAGAAGCCCGAAGGAAACTGGGATTGTGAGGTCTGCTTGGTCCAAAACAAAGCAGAAGCCACAAAATGTGTAGCCTGTGAAAGTGCAAAGCCAGGCACCAAAGCAGAACTCAAAGGTAATATTTAATGAGAAAAACAAGGGTGTGCATTCTGCAATTTATTGTTTCTTTGGGTTTTTGTTTGTTTGTTTTGGTTTGGTTTTGGGTTTTTTTTTTTAGTACAATTATTTTTCCTTTGAGGTATAGCAAAATTGTTCATTTTTCCTCTAGGAATATTGCTTAAGTAAGGTAATGTGCCTGTGTTTCTGTACCCTTTCTCCAGAAAAAGATTATGGTTTTTAGAGAAAAGCTTGTATTGATGACCTAGTTGCTCTTTACAAGCCTTATGCGTTGTTCCTTTGGACTTTAGACTAAAAGCATGATCTTTCAAAGAAGTTAGTGGTATACTTTTCAAATCCAGGTGGTGGACAGAAGAATACCATTGCAAAAAGGTGTCTGTAGAGAGGAAGCATGGAGTTTTATTTGTCTTGTGGTTTGTTTTGTTTGGTGGTTGTTTTGGAGGGTTTTTTTGTTGGTTTGTTTGTTTGTTTGGGTTTTTTTAAACAGTTTTGACTCTGGGAAGTGCAGGACTAGAATCCCAGCCATGTTGCTAAAGCCTACATGTATTACATCATATATTGCAAACTTAACATTATTACTTATTTCTGCAGGTTTTGGTACTGATGCTGTGTCCACAAATGCTGCAATGCCATCATTTACATTTGGTGTCCAGTTGTCGTCCTCTGAATCTTCTCATACGTTAGGTAGCACAGGAAATTTTAAATTTGGAGAACAAGGAAGCTTCAAGTTCGGCATTGCATCTGAATCTGCATCCTCCAACACTGTGACTGGGGGATTTAAGTTTCCTACTAGTTTAGGGGACTTCAAATTCGGAGTTTCTTCCTCAGACTCTAAATCAGAAGACAGTAAAAAAGAAGGTAAAAGTAACAGTTTTACCTTTGGACTTCCATCTACAAGCAGTCAGGCTCCTTCAACATTTCAGTTTGGGACAGCGAGCCTGGGACAGCAAGAAAAGAAAGAGGAACCAGTTTTGGGAGGCTTTGGTTTTGGCACGAGTTCTACTTCCATAGCTACCAATGAGAATAAAACCGGAGTCAGTGGCTTCACTTCTGGAACTGTTGCAGAAAAGGAGGTAGCATCACCTGCTCTTGCATTTAAGAAATCAGATGAGAAAAAGGATGAAACTCTTTCAACAAAGGGAGGCTTCTCTTTTGGCAGTGTGGAGCCTGCACCTGCCTCACAGTTTGTTTTGGGAAGGACAGAAGAGAAACAGGACTCTGTCACTCCTGCTGCTCCATTAGCATTTGGCAAGAAAGCTGACAGCGAAGAGTTAAAGGCACAACCTGTCTTTTCAGCTGGGACAGCTGAGCATACCAAAGAGGAGAGCACAGCAAAACCTATATTCAATTTTAGTTTCGTTAAACCATCGGAGAAGGAAACTGAGCAGGCAAAGCCATCATTTGCATTTGGGGCACAAACCAGTACTTCAGGTAAACAGAACATCTTTTGTCTTCGCTTGTCTGCTCACATCGATCAAATAGTATCAAATAGTACCTTTGAAGCCATACTGGACAAAATCAGTGGGATTTGACATATTCATGCATTAGAGCTTTAGAAAAGGCTTAATTACTACCTGCAGCCTATCTTTAGTTCTGGTTGTTGGTGTGTAGACAACATGTAGGTCCTTCTTAGATTTAAATGAGTTAAAACACTAGGTTTAGACAAAAAAAAAAATGGCCACAACTTAAGGAACTTGTATTGCTTCTTGTATGAACACAATTTTTATTGTCTCAGTGGTAGCAGCACAGCTGGTCATAAAATCTATAGTACGGTGCAGTATAGAGGCCTCATACTAGCGTCGTTTTTCATAGTGAAAGGGGATGAGAGAGAGAATGTCTTATTCCCATGTACGTGCAGCTATGCTGCAGGGTGTACTGCTGTTTTTCTACTGTTACAAAGGTATAAAAATTACAGATATTACACAGTTTTGTATTCCTTTAATTTGTTGAAAGTCTGCAGTGGAGGATTACAGTTCTTCAGTGATGATCACTGTGGAAAAAATTCTGGTTGTTAAATTCCATTTGTATGACTTAGCAACTGGTTTTTAGAAAATGGAATTAGTTTCTAACATCTGAAGTGATATGGAAAAGGACATCAGTAACTAACTAACTTAGGGAAAGATGAAGAATTACTGACTTTAAGAGACAGCTGTATTTTAAGTGTGTAAAACTGCCGTCAGTACTTTATAACAGTCATCTTAATGGAGGGTTGTTCTCTGTTGCTCCTAAAAGCAGGTCTTGCAGGTGCTGAAGTACAGTGAACCTAAGCTTGGAATAGCTAGGCTGGAGGATGGTAAGCTTTGCTTGACTTAAAGCTGTAGGCACAGAGCTGTATTTTCGAACAAGCTGCAAATGAAACTGTATTACTGTGTTTTTCAATAATCCATTGAGCAAAGCCATAGAACTGTTCCAGGTGATTGACATTCTTCTAAGAACATCTGAAATATATTTTTGTTTGAAGAGTTCAGAAGTACTGGTTAATAATGGTTCAGATAATGATGGCCAATGCTTAGTGTTCGTAACGAATGAAGCCTAGACTGCAATGGTGTCCTTCTTTACAATTCTTCCCTTCCTTTCGTTGTGGATGGCAGCAATCGGCACATTAAATCTGGATCTTGTGCAAGCGACAGTAGCTGGGATAGCAGTTGAGGTGTCATTCAGGACTGCTGTTTGTACAGTGACTGAAACAGGAGTCTATTTGCTGTACTTCCTTTGGTGTTTCTGTGGTGGTTTATTTACTGTTCTTCCTTTCAGATCAAGGAGCAGCAAAGCCATCTTTCAGCTTCTTGAGCTCTAGTTCCTCCAGCACAGTCGTACCCAGCACTTCAGCCAACAGCAGCAGTGTGTTTGGCAGCACCATCTCTTCCTCAAATCCTCAGCCAGTTCCTGCTCCCTTCGTGTTTGGACAACCCAGCAACACTGTGAGCAGCTCTGTTTTTGGCAATTCTGCAGAACCTGCAGCATCTCAGTCATTTGGCTTCTCTCAAGAAAACAAAGCAGCAACCACATCTTCTAGCACCGGCACGTCACTTGCTTCGTTTCTTTTTGGTTCGGCAGCCAGCAACACCAATGCAGCAAATTCAGGCTTTACCTTTGGAACCACAACCACATCAAGTTCAACAGGTACATTTTAAATAGATGCTTTTCTTGTTTTTGCTATTGCATAGTGGACCAAGGAAATACTGTTTCATGAATATTTTACTTCGGAGAATGTGTAGGCCACGTGCATGCAAGTAGAGAAAAATGTTGAGTATTTATAGTCAACAATATAAATTGGGGCTCAGTTTTTCACAGACAGTCTGGGAAATGCAGTTTAGTAATAAACTGGCAGCAGCATTGTTTTATGCAAAGGAGAACTGGATTTCAATTTCTACAGGAACTTTTGACTATGAGATTGATAGTTTCCTCCTCGTCACTATCAGTCCGGTGCTTAATGGTTAGAAGTCAATGAATTACAACTTTCCTGATTTTTCTGTCCCATGCCTAAAACTTTCAAGTGTTGTAAACAATGTCAAGATTTGCAAAATCCTTCCTTTGCAAGTATATATAAACACAGTACCTCTACATGCAATTGCTGCTGCTTATGGATTGGTTTCTAATGAGCATTATGGCCAGTGTTTGTTAGTTTTCTAGCAATTTAGAGAAGACAGAGATAAGAATCTGAAGTTTCTTCATGTTTCATGTTCGTTACCCCACTGCATGAACTTAGCAGTATGACACGAGTCTAAATCCACCAGATCACCTGTATTCCTGCTAGCCTAGCAGTATGTTGGAAATGAGATTGAACCTGTGAGGAAGAGACTTCATCTAGTTTGATCTGATTGCTTAACCTTGTCATTCACAGAGAGAAAATTTGCATGCTTTTTTGTGGATCAGAAACAGACAGAAAACAGCCCTAAATTATAACAACAAGCAGATCAATTTAACCTGCTTACAAATCAGTAACTGTCAGTGTCATTTTGTTAGTAGGTGAAGCCATATTTCAAACATCTTCACAAAGGAATTTTTTTTTGTTTTAATGTAGAAGACTGTATTAACTTTTACCGTATATCTGTTCAACTTCTTGGAAAGAAAAACAGTCAGCCATTCCAAGTTATGGTGCAATAGAGGGTATTTTCTGTTGCATGAAGGCTGCTTAAATTGCATTAATAGTGCTGTTTAAAATGTCCCCTTTTGCATAGCAGATCTGCTGTGTATGTTCAGAGTCACTGTTCAGTCAGTTATTTTTGTTTCGTTGCTTCTGCTGGCCATGCAGAACCGAAGCAGCTAAACAAATGAGCTGGTTGTCTGTTGGTATTACGTAAAGAACTACTCTGCTAAACACAGTTTTTGAGTAGAGAGAGATCACTGCAAGTTTGATTTGGCTTCCAGAAGTTGATACTGGTAAACACTTGGGCACAGACGGGTGCAGCTGCAGACAAGAAAGATTCATGTTCTCTTGATCCTAATAAATCAGCTGTATTTTGCGTGTTTGAAAAATACAATTTTAATTAATATTCTCTGCGTGATGTAAAAAGCTTTTAGGAAATACAAATTAAAGTGTACTATTTGTGGGAATCTGTTTCTAGAACATGAATGTTAACACAGTCATTTGAGTCTAGACAACCGGTGCGTTTGAGATTTAATTTTGTCTGACTCCTATACACTTGGTGTTTCTCAGGTTACTTACAAGAAAAGGTGCGATTCCTTCTGTGGCTGATACAGTATTTGTTTTATATACTCACATAGTTTGAAATTAAGATGAGTATTCAGCTACCAAACTTGGGCAACATGGGGTTTTAGACTCTTTGTTTCCAGATTCATTCTTGTGCGGGGAAAAGAACCTGCATATACTGACATTTCTCTTCTGTTCCCCGAGGGTCGTCCTCTTCGTTTCTGTTTGGCTCTGGGCCTTCAGCGCCTGCTGCCGGCCCAGCATTCGGTGCCAGCCAGCCACCAGCATTTGGCCAGAGCCAAGGGTCTGGCCAGCCAAACGCTCCGAGCTTTGGATCGCTGTCAACAACGTTGTTTTCAGCTGGCGCTCAGCCTGCTCCTCCTGCCTTCGGCTCGGTGACAAGCAGTACTCAGCCCTCTGTGTTCGGACAGCAAGCGACCCAACAGCCAGGGTTTGGCTCCGGTACCCCCAGTGCTGGTGAGTGCCGACCTTCCTCTTCCCTTTTGGTCTCAAAGATGATGTATTTTATTTTTCATGAAGCGCACTTTAAATCATATGGAGAAAGACCACTTTGGCCTTGCGCACATGTTGAACTGTAAGAATGACCCTCCATAAAAATAACGGGTACAGAGTTAAGTCATTTGTGTCTTGCTCCTGACTCTGGAGGATGTGCCATAAGTATGCCAGGCTCGTGGTAAACCACCTCCACAAGAGACTGAGCAGGCATGGAGGTTGCAACCCTGCCCCTAAAGACTGGGCTTTATTTTCTTGAGAAATCTAATGATTAAAAGGAGGTTTTGAAACTCACGGGGTGTTCACTGGTAAGATCATACAAACCAGAACAGCAGAAGCACTGCAGAATTACTGGTTTTGGATTTGTTAAGAGTAGTTCTTAGTTATCTGACTTCATTAGCAGGCTTTGGAAATTTATTTGGATTGGGGGCTTTGTTGTGTAAGAATATGCCTAGAATGATTTTAAAGCATTTATGGGTGAAGGTTTTATTTAAAGTTCTTTTTACTGAAGAAGTATAAAATACCGTGGAAAGGGGGCAGAGAATGATCCTTATAATTTTGGTGTAAGAAAGACCTGTTCCACACTAGCAATTATTAAAAAAGAAAACCACACTGACAGAATGCGTATATTTGATACCATCATGTCAAACACTTAAAGGGAAAAACCTCCTTTTTTTCCTTCATTAAGAGTAACCATCATTTTTGTACTAATCGGCAGATTAGTTGGCACACCAGTCTTTCATTAATCAAAGATAAAAATCTCCCTGGATTGTCCATGTTGCTTATCAGTTACTTTGATGGTAGGAATGTATATGTACTTTTTTTTTTTCAGATGAGGTGCTGTGTTAGCACATTAAAGGAAAGGGAGTCCCCAGCTGGATTGCATGAGCGCCAGAAAGTTTACTTAAACACAGATCTACATGATTCAATACTGTAATTTAAGATACTATTAATAAATTTCAGTATGCACAGGCGTAAACTTCAAGGTCGTACAGAAGTTAGCAAACAATTCCTGATCAGTGTGCCAGCAGTGTTATTTTAAGAATACCTTTATGATTGTCTGTTAAAGTGAATGAATTCTTCTATGGACTGTTCCTGTAGTAATCTGGCACTTCTGGTACACCCCCCTCCCCCAACTTCACTGTTTTGAGTGAGCTGTAAAAAAAAAAAAAAAAAAAAAAAAAAAAGATTAAAGATACAGTGGGAAGAATGTGAGGATTGTGCGGGAAAGGATGAACTCAGATTTCAACTTTCTTACTCCCTTCTGCTTCTACCCCATCTTCCCAGGTTCTGTATTCCAGTTTGGAAGTAATACTTCCAATTTCAACTTTCCAAATAACCCAGGAGTATTTACTTTTGGTGCAAATCCTCCTGCACCAGCAGCTCCGGCACAGCCTTCTGGCTCTTCAGGATTTTCGTTCAGCCAGCCTCCAGCATTTACAGTGGGGTAAGAGACCGTATCAGAATTTCACTTGAGCTTTGGGTAATATCAGTGGACAGTGTTGAGCCTCTACTGCTGTTAAGTCAGGAGGTGTTCAGATGAACCTTGGAGTTTGAAACTAAACTGGGCACCTTCCTTGCACTAGCCTGACCGGCTGACTAAGCAACGGTACCTTTAGAGGAGCCTAGTTGTCAGGAATACCACACACCAACGTATGTGAAATGGTCTTGTTCTTGAGAGGTAAAATCTGTATCTAGCCATTATGCTGCCACTTCGCTTCCAGATAAGGGAGATTTAATTGCTTTTGGTTTCTGGAGCTGTCTTCCTCCTGTTCATCATAGGCCATTTGTTGCCAGCTGGTAACTAGCAAGACAAGACTATGAAATGGTTGTTCTGGAGTATCTGCTCAGTGCTGCTACTAAATTTTCAGCTACACTGTCCTAAACTCTGAACTACTAATTTCTTTTGATAGGACTAATGGGAAAAATGTTTTCTCTGCCTCTGGATCTTCAGTTTCTGGTCGGAAGATAAAGACTGCAGTTAGACGTAGAAAATAATCACCTGATGGATAAAGCGGCTTTTGAAGCAGCTGCTACCCTGCATTGGTCAGCTGTTGGGACCGTACCTCATGCCGGGTTAGCTGAAGCCAGATCTGCCTAAAGGAATCTAAAACTCTGCTGCCCTTTTCCTTCCCTTCCCTCTCCCCGGTTAGCTTTTTGGTAACGAATAGAGTTGGCAACAGGGCCGTTCTGAAGCAAAACTTAAAATTTTAGACTCCAGCAAGTTACTTCTTTCACTGACTCGGCATGGTCTGGCTGTAGCCGTGAGTAGCGCCCGCACAGTGAATGGCTTGTACAATACCTCCTCATCCGCACCACCACGTGCGCTCATCTGCGTTTACTGACGCCTCGGAATTGTAATTATATCAGCGAGGGATGCTGTATAGAGTAGAGCGTGTTGATAATGAATGATTTCGACGCTGAGTTTGTGCTGGTGTATGTGTGAAGTGAGTGAGTTTGGGTGTATCGTGCACTAAAATTTTCTGATAGAGGAAGACTGATTAAAGGATGACCCATGCTAAGGACTTGTTAGATCTGTAGTTCTTCATTTAATAATTATATGCTATTTCTATATTTTCATTCTTACAGCCCTTTATCACCTGTCTCGCCTTTGTTATTTTATTATGAAACATGTGTAAATACAATTTTGTTTCTCTATGTACTTTTTTGGCATAACAAATCTGTGAAATGGAAATTTTAATTTTGTGTGTTACAGCCATTTTTGTTTAGTATTGTCTCAGATTTTATGTAAATCCCATTATTCAAAGTTGCCTAAATCCATTTAGAAAATCTTTAAAATTGGGAATTCTTAAAGTAAGTTTATTGGCTTTTCTGATCCATTTTTGTTTGGACCAAAAACCAGTATTGTACAAAGTATTAAGTATATATTTTTATATTTACTGAAATGGACTGTGGTGACTTTGGATAATAAGGAAAAGTTTAATATTAAAGCCATGTTTATTACAGTATAATTAACATGTTAAACCATGGGATAAATGCCATCAATAAAAAACTATGAAATATTGTCTGGCAGTTTTAACTCTCCATGAAGGCATTTGTAGCTATAACTGCACAAGATGATGCATTTAACCTGAGTGATGTCACGTGCTTTCTCCACTCTCTACTTTTTGACACGGATGCTGATTTTAGAGGAGCTTAAATTAGGGGTTCCCTGTTAGATAGGAGCATTTTATTGCAGACTTAAGCTCAGAGCTTGTGCCAGCTCTCTTGCTGCAACAGTTGCAGTTAATTTTTATAGAGCTATTAAAAAAAAAAAACAAACTGATCTTGCCAACATTCAGCAGCATTTGAACTGAAGAGGAAAAACTACTGTAAATGAGTAACTGGTTTTTTTCCCACTTCTGTAGAAGTTAAAGGAGCTTCTTAGAGGAAGAGACATTATTCTAGAAAAAGGAGAGGAAACGCTCTTGTTTGCCTGGGGAGCACAGCTGCACTTCCCTGAAGCCACAGCACTTGGTTTATGGTTGAGATGCAATTGCTTTGCTACAGCTGAAAGGGGAAAGACCTGCCTAAGTTGCATAAGCTTTAAATGGCTCCAGTGGTGTTGGTGGGGTTTTTTGCTAGGGCACTTGCACAACTGTAGGTGCCAGTGTTACCAAGTGAGATAGATACTTTTCTAACCACCAACTAGACTAGACAGGAGGACAAAAGGCCCACTTCTGTTTTCCTGGGAGTCTTCTGACACATGTAGAGCTGTGATCACTTATAGAAATAGGAAAATATTCAGCAACTGGACTTTAAAACCACACATATAAGCTGCTATTTAGCCAGCTGCATCTTCCCCCTGTAGCTGTAGAAGGATGAGATATGAAGATGTATTTCCAGATGTCTAAATCTGAAAAATGTCCCACATTTCATTTTTTTCCCTTAGCTCTATCACCTGCCAGGTACTCATCCTACAAACAGGAAAACCTGCATCTCCAGTGCAACTTACGTAAGAGTCGAACTAGAATCCTAATTTCTAGGTCACTGCTACAGTAACTAGAACAAAAGTTCTTTTTGTACTTGTACTGAAATCATCAACGGGCAAAAACCCAGTCGAGAAGGGACTCTGTCTGTTAGTTCTGAGAGCCTTTAGCCATGCCTGAACTTCTAACATTGATGTCTAAGTCAACAGTGCAACACTTAAGTCGTATCTCTGAACTTCAGTTCCAGCTGGATACCTTCTCTTCAGGGGGTCTAACAAGCTCTGCAGAGGGCTTTATGCAGACCTGCTTTCTGCCATTTTTATTTCAGTGCTGCACAACATAAATATTGCTCTGATGCTAACAGTATGTTTAAGATTCCAAAGTCCTCTTGTTTGATAATAAATTATTAGTGTAAAACAATAGTAAACCTCCAAATGATGAGGTATTTTGATACATTTTCTGATTAGCCAAAGACTTGAAAATTGGTTTTCTAGCCTAGACAACCAATTTTTTTTTTTTTTACTGCAATTATCTAAAAAGGGAGTGATTTCATTCTGGAGAGGTAACCAATAGGAAAATGTCATTCTCCTGTTACTAAGCAGTGGATCTGGTCCCAAAACCATGCAAAGAAAGATCAGAATGCATACACAGAACATTATACACAGGAGAACACCACTCATCCTACCAAAATACTGCAGAATATTAACATGTTACTCATCAAGTTATTTCACCTGAAGACAAGAGAGATTGACTGAGCCCTCAGTCAACCAAACCACTGTCAAAACTGAAGGTAGTGCAAGAACTTCAGCCACTAAGGGGCAAGTTACCCCTAAGGGAGGGACACACAAGAACTGGGCTCTAGAAGAATTCCAAACTTTTACTCAAATTTTAATGAAACATTAACATTGTTGTTTATACTAGTAACATGAGAATAAACAAATTATCAAAGCTTTGTAAACATGCAAAATATTAGGTTCCTTTATTACTTAAGTTATTCCAAATATACAAAGTGAAAATAACCAGGATTTGTACTGCCAGAGATTTACAGCCATAGCACATTTCAGTTAATGTTTTCTGCATGCTCCTGAAACACATTCAGTTGTTTTGCTTGGTATTATATGCAAGAAATAGACAAGTGCTTTCACTCCAAACAGAAACAAAAGAGTTACCTTTCAGTAGCACCTTTCACAGCTCCAAAATCCATCACTATCACTGCAGTGTTACATGCCCTTCCCAGAGAAAAAGCAGCTATTGTTTCGCCTCTTTATTAGCTTTGACATGTGAAATAAGTGACAACACTTGGAGACAATCATGCAAAAAACTTTTCACATCAATGTTCTGATAAAATACTTAAAGAGGTGTGAGAATATGATATGGGACATGATGACCACTGCTCATCTCTTTCCTACACACACTGCAACTTAATATGATGTGCCTCCTGTCTAATACTGCAGTTCCCTTCCCCTCAGAGTTTACTGTATGACTTGGGCAACTGCTTGGAAAACACCATGATTTTCTAGTTACCTGACAATATCCAAAACTGTAGGAGCGACGTTTCTGCTAAGGTGGAATATTTCTAGGTATCTGCTTTCCACAGAACAGCTCCATTCTGCAGTTAATACAGCCAGCTTCTTCCTTGTCGATTGGAGGCTAATACTTCCAGATTTAATACATACTGTTTCTCCCAAACATCTTTGGCATTTATGAAAACCCCGATACTTTGAAGGTAGCTGCTGGCATCATACTGGAGCAAAACATTTTCTTTAGCTTCTGAATCAGTTCCCAGTCCATTTGGGCAAAGGATTCTGATAGACACCTCTATTTCAGTTTTGGGGTAGGTCTTTGTTCACTGGGGGTACGAGGGGATGTTCAAAACCAGTCTGGAAATGTGATCTCTTGGTATCATCTGACTCCATTTCTTCTTACCACAATAGTCCCTGCTACAATATCGTAGGCTGTTCTGTTATGCTGGAAAAACAGCAGTGTAATGAATGCAGGAAAAAATGAAGCAATAGAAAAATTCTTGATCAAAGCTCGTATTGTGGACCTGAAATGAGAATAAAATATTCAGTGCCTTATTTTCACTTTTCTGCTTATATTAGTAGGTAGTTTCCTTTTAAGCTTAGTGCCTCAGCTTTGTACAGCACACACACAAAAAACACACAACCAATCTCCAGAGTTTAGAGGAACTTATTTTACCACCTAACCAGAAAAATATTGACGATTGAGTAATTGCTGTTTTATTCTTAGATCACAGAATCTACTAACAGATCTTGCAATCTAATTATTATAAAGGCCAACAATAAAAAATTGTTTTCCTCCCCAGTCACAGGCTTTCCACACTATGAACCTGAAAGCAACACGTCTGAGCTAAGAGCACTTACGTTGTCATACTGACATTAGAAGACGGAATGACTAACACACGGCTGGGTGCAATAAGCACAGACGTATCGCATGTCACAACTCGCAGTCCAAGCAAGAATTTCCCTGGGGTTGCTCCACCTGCTCCCCAAATACAGATGATCTGTAAAAGAAAAGTTATTTCAATTCCGCACACCACCACACTGTCGACTGGTCCAGCAAACTTGGTTTTCATCAGAACTATGTGAAAGTCACAGGCTTCAACATAATCTAAAATACTGTAAAAAGGATTTACTTTATAGGCCAATGGTGATAGAATTTTTTTAAACATTTATTCAACAACTGACAACTATTAATTACAGAAGTTAATGTTTGAGTAGTTACCTCATAGAAGCAGACTAATAACCTGTAAATGAGAGCTACTATCATCATTTTCTGCAAATCTTCCATGGACGTATCTTCATCTATTTCTTCTATGATGTAATGCATGGCAAATTTAGAGATGTCCCTGTACAAATTAAGACACAACTTTAAAACCATCCTTCTCCCAATACCAATGTTACCACTCTAGTACTAGAATTCACTCCTTCAATTCTGGTATTAGTAAAAGAACAAAAGCTCCTTGGCTTCTCTGATATTAAATGAGGCATTAAAATTCAGAACACTAGGTTTCCTTCTCAGCTGCTGCCTAGTTTGTTTTGTCTTTTTCTAAATTAAAGATCATTCTTTATTACCACTTCCACACAATGGTGTCCCTGGGTAGTGAGCTGCAGAAGCGTTCTGAAAATTCTCACACTTCTTGAGAGACGAACAAGAGATTCTGCATGTGACCACCTAACTCTATAAATGGAAGGCATCCAAGCCTCCTCCTTAAAGCCAAGCCTCTTCCTTACAGGAACTCTCAATGAAAAAGAAGAGGTGGCACTCTTCTCTATAAGATTTATTGTTTTGGATTTGACTCTCTTCCACACATCTTCCAATCAGCAGGTTAAAGTGTCTGAAAGATGTTACTTGTATCGCATCAGTTTACTGTCAGTGAAAATTTGGAAGGTTCTTTAGTAGAGAACTTGGATTCTGAAATGTGTTTATACAGTGATGGAATTACTGACTACACCAAGCTCTCATCTCCTAGTCAGACCAAAATATTTGATTACACCAACGCATAGCAGAGGAACTAAACAAGCTATGGAATAAGATACACACAGTTAAAGCAGTGGATAAACAAGAAATAGTCTTCAAATTATTACATTTGAATATAAGAATGTGAAATGAAGAATCTTTCAGTCTAGTGTATAGCTGATACACACAATGCTTAATCACATTTTTTCAGAAACCCGACTTACGCCCAGTAAAGACTGCAGCATGGTAGCATTCCTAGCAATCAGGCTGTATTTTAGAAGTATGTACATTATCTGACATGCAGGATCTGAATTTGTTCTTTGTTGTGGGTTAGAGTTGTTTTGGTCACAAACCTAAAACACAGCACCATAGAAGATGCTATGAAGAAGATTAACTCCATCCCAGCCAGATCCAGTACATTTTTAAAGACTGTTTAAAAACCAAATTTATTTATCAACGTTTTCCTTTGCAATTTTTAGAGGACTTTTAAAAAAAATCTTGCTATTGCCTTACAAAAATATGACTGCAAATATAACCTATCCTTAGTATGGAGTTTGTGAGCCTTTGAAGACACCTGTACAAATTCTTTGTTTCCATCAGCTCAGCCAAAATCATAAAGTGTTTAAAAGGAAGTTAACCTAGTGGTGCTTCTTCCTCAACTTTTGATAGTTACTAAGTGCCACCATATGCATAAGCATATCATATATATGTCATGACACCTCAAAGAGCATGAAGAGCTTAAAGCTGTATATAATAAAGCTTTAAATTGTTCAACTTACTTTATTCCACTGAGGTGCATAATACTTAATACAATGGTTGCCTTTATAAAGAACAGAATAAAAAAATCCACCATCTCTGCTATGAACCTGTGTGCCAGCGAAGGGATAATGAACTCCCGACCTGTAACAGAAATAGTTAACGTTACTCACATTTTACTGCACTAACACAAAATTAACACTATCATCTAAAGAATGTTTAACATTAACCTCACTGCACGAGCATTATCAAGATCTTGATCTCAGCTCATGTCTTCTTCGAGAAAAATTCTTGAAATTGAGTGATAAGAACCCTCTTAAATTAAAACAAACTCTTTCAGAACTCTGAGTCCCCCCATAATCAGGATTACAGGCAAAATCCCACCCTGCTAAAGAACTGAAGTACATTGAAGATGCACCAATTCTTCTGTTCTTTTGTTTAGCACAGCTTCATAGAGAGCAGATTTCAGTAACTGAGAGTTCAGATAAAAGGAAAATTAGATCTTAGATGTACCACAACTTTTCTATCCCTCAGCACCAAGGCTTCTGTATGCACCAAGTACCAGCTCTCTGAAAGTAAAACACGGCCTATTTTGTCTCAAGTCAGATCCAGAAACAGGAGTGGATGAAAATATTAGTCATATTATAATTATAATAAATTATAATATTATTATAATAAAACACAGCATGCTGTCCTACCATGAGCCAGAAAATATAACACATTTCTTCTATTTAATTGGCCAAGTGCAAATGGGGGCAAAGTATGTAGTCACAGTTACAAGCTTTTGTTGCTAATGCTACCTCACATGATCAAAGCCAAGAAAACATTAAAGAGTATCTTAGAAAGTTTCCAGGGAATTGTGCTGCAAAGTAATTTCATCTGGACCCATCTACCCCTCTGTATTTCCCAAACAGCAAACGTGACTCTCACGTGAAACCAGCAAGGACTCGCATCAGAACTTAATTTCGAAATATCCAAGTACTAGTAGATGTAACTTGGGGAAACCAGTGACTGGGTTGGTTTGTTGTTTGAGAATGCCAACCCCCACATAAATGGAAAGGAGAAAAGGTGAGGGGAGAGAGAATCATTCCTCTCTCCAGTCTCAAAAAATATCACCAAATTTCACTTAAAATAAGCCTCCACAATTTTAACTGCAGAGACTGATAATGCCAGCCCTGGCCTCACAAGCTACGCAAGCAAAGCTGAAAGCCCATGGCACCTGCGTGCTTTATAAATGGGGTAAGTATAATCGAGCAGTCACTAGGTAAGAGCAAGTTCTTATTTAACATACTGCGGTGTATATATCTTTATTTCATACCTGTTTCACTGATAACTCTGCATCAATACTATCGAGTAGCATGACTGTTATGCAAATATTACTAAAATGGATTAAATTCTTATTGTCAAAGCATGTCCAAGTTGTTCACTAAATTTTAATTAAAGGTTCTTCAACTAAGGCAGAAGGGAGCATAGCCAGTCTCCCCAATCCCAACTTGAGCATACAGCGCCAGATAAAAGCATTCATTTGCTCTGTTAAAAGGAATACGTTTGCTGAAGTTAGTGGCGCAATTTGAATATATTAGACTCAACGACTGAGTAAGGAAAAGCTAAGCCAGGCTAAGAAAATAAGTATTCAAGTTATGTTAAACTCCATTGTATTAAGAAACCTTGGCAACCCTCAGACTCTGGCAGATTTCCACTGCAGTGATTTGAGATGTTCCTCCTATCAAAAATCCACTATTTTGCCAGGGGTTCCCATTTGTATGGCAGGGACAGGCAAATGCAACACACATCCCTCTCTGCTCAACGTCTAGGATCTTACATTAAACTAACAATAACGGTGGGTTTGCACTGGTCAGGCAGGCAGAGCAGGTGAGGCTTGAGCACACTTTTTGCTCTACTGTCCCCAGCAGAAGAGCAGTACTCTCCCGCAGTTAAGGCTGGGAGGGGCAAGGGGAAGAAGCCTTTTAAATCATGACGACCATCCACAAAGAGCCTGCTACTGCCCGAAGTGCTGTTAATACTGGTGCTCTGACACACACCCGCAGGCAGATTGAACTGGAAGAGGCAGTTACCGATTCCACTTTTTGACATCCCAGTTTAAAAGCTGCCACATCAACGTAAGCTGTCACTTATTTCAGCTTACATAAGCACACCGGGCTGTAAACTGCAGTGGTGTAGGGACAGATACATGACCTGCCCTGCCAAGCCCTGCTGTGTGGGCAATAATCTGCAGCAGAAAAGGAGCCATAATCGCTTTAGCTGTTCCAGATACATCCATTCGCAATCTGGAGCGAAGCACTGGCACAACAGTCTTTATCATTGTATCATATCACTGTATCACATACAGAGTTCCCTTAAGAAGGCCAGGTGTTGCAGCAGTATTTGGCATTCAGAATAGCTACGTTCAGTAACATGAAATGCTATTCATGCCCTAAATTACCTTTAGCATACAGAATTAGTTCTTGAAGTACTAGGTAAAAATCTCAGAATCATTTCAGTCTAACCTTTGTCCATATCCTCTTTTTCAATGACTAGTAATATCTATTTATAAGCAATCTATAACTCAGAATCAGGGCACATTAAAGAAAATACTATTTTGCATTATAACCTTGTTTAAACAAGGTCTGCTCAAAACCACAAGAAAGAAGCAAGTTCAGAAGCTAGATTCCCTTCCCTTCAAAAGGAAGAAAAAGCAACTGGAAACATTCTCCCCTTACATCCAGCCACGGAGCTTATAAATAACGTTACCAATCAGTAATGCTGTACTTTGCCCTGCAGAAAGAACGGAGATCTGACTTTTCTCTGAAGTCCTTCAGCGGTGTTCTGCTCCACGGTTTTCTACCATTACTCAAGGTGCTACCAAACATTCGGGGAATGTCACCTTGGCTTGTGAGGAAATGTTTGTGCTCCAGGTTTTATCCTCGATGTGACCACAGCAAGTTTGTCTTACTCTTGAACGAATACAAGAGAAGCATTGCTATACACGGTCGGCCTTCAGTATTCGTAAGCGTAACAGACTTTTGTTTATTTCAGGTCCTGCTGCTAGCTTGTTGAACGTAAGCATGTTTTTACTTCTCTGCTTCAATTTCATTAAATTATTTTATTTGAGCACCAAGAGCCCCCTAAAACTGATAAAAGTTCAGACTGCATCATCCAAACAGGCTACTTAAAAAGCTAGATGCATTACAAGCCTGTGACCACAGAGTAAGTTTCACTGGAAAAAAAAATAGACTCCTTCATATCCATGAAAACACCTTATAAGCACTAAAGTTCTAAGCTGTACACACAAATCAACCCCTCTGAAGCCTGCTGGATTCAGTTCTGCATTTACAAACTCGGTATTCGGGCTGTCACCTTTTGCAGGGCACGGCTACACGCCCGCGTCTGCCGCCCGCAGAAGTGTGCGGCGACCCCCGAGGCTGCACCGCGCGGCTTCCTTCTCGAGATACCGTTTCCTACAAGGGCGGCAGAGGCTGAAGGTGCTGCGGAAAGCAAACCAGCGGCCCTGGCGGGGGTGACGCCGCCACCGCCCAGCCCGCACAGCGACTAACCGGGGACCCGGGCGCTGCCAAGGGCCAGGCCAGCCGCCTCCTTTCTCCCCACGCGAAGCGACCCAGAGTGGCCCCCGCCCGCCCCCACTCACCCGCCGGCCGCCCCGTCTCCCTGGGGGCGCCGCTGCCGCTGGTGCCGCTGGTGGAGGCCGCCCTGGGCAGCGGGGCCAACCTGCCCGCCGCTCCCGGCCAAGCGGGGGCGGTGGCGGCGCGGGGCCCCGGCCCGGCGGTGGCCGTGTGGGCCGGCGCCGGAGCGAAGAGGTAGAAAGGGCTGTAGTAGGCGGCAGCGGCCACCCCCGGCGGCGGGGAAGGAGGGGACGGCGGCGCGGCGACGCGAGAGGGGCCGGCGGCGCAGGCGGGCGCGGCGGCGGCGGTGGTGGCGAGGAGGGTGGGCAGGCAGCCCTGCCAGCTGAGGTACCCGCAGTACGAGTCCCACAGCCACTGGTGCACGCGCCGCGCGTACTCCGCCGCGGTCAGCGGCTTCGCCCCGCCGCCCTCGCCCCCAACGGCGGCCGGAGGGGAGCACGGCGGTGGGGACGCAGCGGCGGCGGCCTCCCCTCCGGAGACGCTGGCGCTCCTCTCCCTGTCGCCCTCCGCCATCGCCGCCGCTCCAGCGCCGGTCCCAGCCGCGCTCGACTCCGCCATCTCCTCCATCCCCTCTTGACACTGAACGCCTGCGCGCAGCGCGCATGCGCCGGGGAGACGCTTCGCCTCTTCCACTTACCAAGAAGAAGGAGGGGGAGAAGCAAACAAACACCAGGCAGAGTTCTTCGGGCACCCCGCCCGATGAGGAGCGTACCATTCTCCAGCAAACCCTTTTCTGCCGTCGCGGCGGGAAAGAGCTATGCTTTCTCTCTCCCCCCCGCCGTGAGATGGTATTGCCTAGCATCCAGGCAGGGATGCGGTCTGCCCGGGGCGGTTCCAAGCGCTCTCGAGGTAAAAAAAGAAAGCCCCGAGGTGGGGAAGAGGCGAGGGCCCGAAGGCGGCGTGCGCGGTACAGCCCGCCCTCCTGAGGGGTCTCCCGGCAGCAGCGTACGCCCGAAAGGCACGTTATTGCTCCTCAGCATGAGGATCGGAGTTGCCAGCCCCCGGTTCCTCCTGCGGCCGCCTCGGCGGAAGCTGCCGTCCCCTCAGCGGGAGCGGCGGCCCTCGGCTCGGCTCGCGGCCAGCCGCCTCGCGGGAGTAAGTTCTTCTCGGCCGTAAGCCCCCAGCCCTGCGAAAGCTGGCCTTTTGGGCGGTGGGGTTACTCGCCCCAGTAGGTCGTGCTGTAGTGCGGAAAGGGAGTGTCCATTTTCCGTGCGAGTCTTCGTTTTCCATAACGCTCCCCTGAGCAGGTGCTTAGCAGAGCACGCTGGAAGGCCAGGGCATAACTTCCCTTCCCTTCCCTTCCCTTCCCTCGCCTTCAGCTGGCTTCAGAATTTGGCCCAGATTACAGATTATATTACTTTTAATAGGCTGTGTCAATGAGCTCATAAAACCCCAGTGAGGAATAAGGCATTGATTTGCTCCTGAGCAGGTGTAGCCTGGCAAAGTCATCGGTCCGTCCATCCGTGCACTGTCACCTGTGATTACAGCTGCGGTTTCTGACTTTTAGCAACTTTCTAAACGCTTTCTTTTTGCTCATAGGAAGCGAGTTGAAACCATTCAGAGAAGGAAAAGGTGTTACACTGCTCTTGTGTACTTCTGCAATGTGATTTTGTTGTCCAAATGTTGCTTTCTTTTCCATCTCCCCTTTTTCAACTTTTTCCCTATCACATTCATGTTCTTCCTGCGCAAAAATGCCAAACAAAGAACGAGGAGCCCTACAGCAAGTTTAAACACAGGTCTCCAAATTAGTATTTCAGGTTCCTGTGTACTATTAAGTGCCTCAAGCAGACCATAAGTTCTGTATAACACAGATGTTAACGTAGCTCCGTACTGAATGAACTAGTAATATATACTGTAAACATGGCGCGTTTCCCATTTTTAAAACAGCAAATAGCACAGCTGAAAAAAGACAAGTTTCTCTCTCTTTTAGACTAAAGCAAATACATTATTTTCCCACGTAAGCCTAAGTAATTTCAAAACTGAAGTACTTTTCTGTGGAGTGAGTCTTTCATATTGACTAGCTGAGGTGAATTCACAAAGTGCTTAGCAAATAACCCATACTATCTTAATTAAATACACTTATGTTAGGTGCTCATTCTGTAGCTATGGTTCTAATTACGCTGGCGTGTGTTTTGTAACATAGACCTGGGTGAAATCAATATGGGTAAATAATTTGCAAAACATAGCAAGTTTTAGCATGATTAGGAAGGCCAATGAAAAATCAAAGAAAGGAGGAAGGTAGACAATTGTGTAGAAGAAAACATGGTCTTAAACCAGCTATTGACTCCTAATAGAAAAACTAGCTTGGAAAACTGACAGTAGAAGTAGCATAACAGAGCTTCTTCCTTTATAATATTTTACTTCTTCCTTCATCAGCTACAGTCTAGTTGATTTTTTTTAAATTGGATTTTCACCACAAACTCTTCAGGACCAAACGGTGTCAGGCTTTTTTTGTGTGTGTGTCCACAGGTTTTGCAAGCCAGATCAGATCTTAGGGTACAATTACAAGATCTCACAGGCTTCATATAATGCTGCCAGTCACATGTAAATTTTAGGGTCACCAGCAGCATTATACAGGCATAAACAGTTAGAAACTCAGTATGTGATTATGCTGGGTACTCAAGGTGAACCTGAATCGCCGACAGCAGAGAGAAGGGGAGTAACAGATAACGGGGGCAATATAATATTTTTCATTCCCAAGTTTTTCATTTGTTAGTTTTTCATTCTTCTGCCTTAAAAAAATAACCCACAAAAGACCTACAAATTCTGCAAGCATGCAGACCATTCTGTTCTGTGACACACATGAAGAGATGCTGTAACAACAGTGCTTGAGAGTGGTGGGGAACTCACAGCTTAGGCTTTTGGTGACAAAGGGTCTTGTTTCATTGCTGTGTCGGATTGCCACACATGTTGTGGGAATTCTTACAATCTTCTGCAGCACTGATTTCTCCCTATTTTACTTAGCTTTCTTTTCTGAGCAGACTCAGAAAGGGTAGTTCCTTGTACCAGTTGATGAAAATAAGTGGTTGAATGCCTTGGCAATTAAATACCCTTTTGTCTAGAATGAGATTTAGGCAAGAGGAAATGTTTTGAACTAGATCAAAAGAGGGAAGTAAGCACCTAAAAGCTGATATTGCAACAGTTAAGGTTTGTGGGGAATCTGGAATCCCATCTTAGCCTCTTTAAGTATAGGTAATGCTGAAAAGCCCTATCTGTCACTCTTGAGTGGGGAATCTTTTTTATAGTCAATAGGAAGTAGTAGAGTACTGATCTGCTGTGAATCTAGCTGTTGTTCAGTGGTACAGAGATGTATCTTTGCTCATTTTTGATACGCATTCTAGCATCTTGTTTTCAAGGCAGGGTTTTAAACAATTTTTAAACCCAAGGAATTGCTGAAGCATTCATCTGGATGTATGAAACTGAAGTTCAATTTCTCTCTTTGCTTCGGAGATGCAGATCACACCTCCTGCATCATGCTGAAGTGTTCTAGTAATAGGAGCTCTTTTAAAGAATCCTTGGATGAGAGTTGTTGGACATTAATGAACAGCAACCTCTTGTCATTCCGAATTTTGTTGTGCTTTGTAATTGTACCCTAACTCCAAATTATTGTTGTGCCCAGCAGCCTACATGTATTCATGCTATTTAGACATTTGTATCAAGTATGTATGTTCATGTACAGAGTGAAATTAAATGCAAATGTTGGTTAAAGAGATTATTCATTACTGAAACAAACAGACTGGGTCACCAAAGAGTGAGAACTTTACCCCTTGTTGGGGCAAGCAGCCAGGTACAGAACATGAAACCAGAGCCAAAAAAACAAATGTAGGCATTTACATAAGTATGAAGTAAACCACTATGTATTTCAGTGTAGAAAAATGGCACAACTGTCTCCCAAATTAAATCAATTTAGCCTTTCACTCTGAAACTAATCTGACTCATCCAGCTGAGGATTTTGAAGGAGAGATTTGCTCTAAAAGTATCATGGTACACTGAGAGGCATTTTCTTTCTAATAGATGCAACTTCAGGTGTAATACAGACCGAGAACAGAATCCTAGTGGTCATAGTTGATAAAAAGGCCATAGCAAACCAGCTGGAGAAAAAGGAACTTTTCTACTTTTATCTTAGGATACATAGATTTTTAGTGTGGTTGCTTGTTTACCAGTACTGTCTGTTTTGGGAGTTGTGTGTAAATACCTTTATTTTCTTTTTACCTTGACCTGGTTTGAATGCAGAGTAACCAGAAAACAACTTTACTCCATAGTGTGGCACTCGGAAGCCTTACCAGTTACATAATTCCCTGTCACATTCTTTGGTGTTCCTGGAGAGGAAATACGTGTGTGCCTCCATTGAAGCAGCACTGGAACTAGGGGTTTGGAGAAGAAGAGTCTTTGGTGGTCAGTGGTGATCAGGTAGGGTCCTTGGCATGCAGCAGGACTTAGGGAAGCAGAGTTAAGCCTAGAAGATCACCACTGAGTTTGGAGTAGAGAGTATACTCTCTTCTACAAAAATTTGGCACACAAAAAGATTTTTCAGGATTATTGCAACCATAAAGAGGGAATGGGTTCTTGTTTTCTGGTAGTCGGAATGTTCCTTGGGGAGTGTTATTTATGACTTCTATCTAATGACTACTTTATATGTCAGGGCCCTGTTTATAGGCACCTTCTGAGGGCAGTAGCAATATTTTTCACAGCAATGGGTCCAGATCACCTTCAGCAGGGGAACTGAATCTGTTTTGTACGTTCTTGGTAACTGCTCTTCTTGCTAGCATATCATGTAATTGCGTGAACATAACCTCCATTTGTCTGTGGAAAAAGTGGCAGCTGCTCGTACATTTTAGGGGGAGCCCAGTCAAATAGCTTGTCAGGAGAGCGCACTAAGGGTGCATACTAAGTTGAGCCCCTGAGGGATTTCAGATGGACAAATCTTGATCTCTGGGAAAGAAATGTGATGTACAGGTGTATGAACACGCGTATAGTACAGTAACATTGAAGGAACTCATGCAGATGCAGATACATTGAGTACTCAGAAAAGAGCAAGAACAAGAATGGTTTGCCTGGATAGTAACTGTGGCACTGGGAAGTCTTAGCAAGTACCTATTCCCTAGGACATTGAAAAGATTTCTGGATTTATTTACCCCTTTATCTTCAATATCTCTGTTAAATATTACTTTTAAATTCAATCTTTTTTTTTTTTTCAAATGTGCTTTTAATGGAGATATGCTTAGCAGTGTTCAAAAAAACCAAAAGATGAAATTAATCATTGCTAACAAGTAGTTGTTTTTTCTTCTTCCTTGTTCATCCCAGTCAAACTTTCTCCTTTTACCAAGAGGATTATTTAAAAATCAAAGTAATCTTTTAAATGTTTTTGCAGTGACTTTTAGAGAGTAGTTTCCCAGGTCTCTGACAAACAGCGTCCGCGTCCTTGGTCAATGCTGTGGTCCCGCACTTCTGCGTGAACAGGGAGCGCTTGCGGGGCTCAGCTGGTTTCTGCCATCTGGCGGATACATGGCGTCACTACCTCACTACTGCTGGTCCCCACTAATTCTTAGGAACCAATATTTTAAACAACGAAGCAAGTTATCACCGAATCGCAGAAGGGTTGAGGCTGGCAGGGACCTCTGGAGGTCATCTGGTCCAGCCCCTTGCTCAAGCAGGGCCGCCTAGAGCCAGTTGCCCAGGACTGTCTGGATGGCTTTTGAATGTCTCCAAGGAGGGAGACTCCACCGCCTTTCTGAGCAACCTGTGCCTGTGTTCAGTCACCCTCACAGTGAAAAAGTGTTTTCTGATGTTCACAGGGAACCTTCTGTGTTTCAGTTTGTGCCCACTGTCTCTTGTCGTTCACTCATCACCACTGAGGAGAGTCCGGCTCCATCTTCTTTGCACCCTCCCTTCAGGTGTTTATAGACATTAACAGATCTTCCCTGAGCCTTCTTTTCTCCAGGCTGAATAGACGCACCTCTCTCAGCCTTTCCTTCTGAGAGAGTTGCTCCAGTCCCTTTGTCATATCTTTGTGGCCCTTCGCTGGACTCTGCAGTATGTCCATATCTCTCTTGTACAGAGGAGCCCAGAACCAGACACAGCACTCCAGGTGTGGCCTCACCAGTGCTGAGTGGAGGGGAAGGATCTCCCCCCTCAACCTGCTGGCAATGCTCTTCCTTATGCAGCCCAGGGTACCATCAGCCTTCTTTGCTGCAGGGGCACATCTCTGGCTCATGTTCAACTTCGTGTCCACCAGGACCCTCTGGTCCCTTTCTGCCAAGCTGCTTTCCAGTCAGGCAGCCCCCAGCATATACTGGTGCTTGGGGTGGCTATTCCCCAGGAGCAGGTCTTTGCAGGATTTTGGCTTCATGAGGTACTTGTACAGAGTACTTAATGAGTACTTTTAGAGAGGTTCTACGTAAGAAAGTAGATGATTTAGGAAAAAAGCTTTTTACATTTGGACACTTAGTAAAAAATCTCCTTCTCTTTGACATGTATTTTACTGGCTGATTCACGACATCTGTACTGTTGAATATTTGACCCATGCAGATTTATAAAAATGAACTGGCTAATTAAATCATAGGCATTTGTTCCATATCAATATACACACCAAATGCACTGTTTTCTGTTTTGACAGTTGCACTGATTTAGAGCATAACTACAGTTTTAGTGCAGAGTAGAGCTGGAATCAAGGGGCATATCTTGTGTGATAGCATGCAGTAAAAAGAAATGATCAATAGGACCCTAGGAATGCTCAGCATTTAGCAGTTCATTCCTTGTCGGAGTCAATCATTAAACACAGATCAAGCTTGCTGCTGAAGACTTGGTGGACACAGTTGGTCATGGTTGGGATGACTCATCAAATTACCATTCTGCATCTTGTTGACTATTTCTATCTCAGGATATGTTTGATTTTTCAGAGAGTAAGTTTTTAACCTTTAATTGTACACAGATTCATGTAGGGGAGAATCAGAACCTCAGTTTTATTTTGTTTATTTAGCACTTCTTTTTATTTTTGAAGTTAAAGACAGGTTGCAGGGAAGGAACAGTCCAACCTACTGGAAATGTATGACAAGTATTTTTTATAGGGACCAGAACTGACAAAAGCTCGTTACAGATTTTGTTGTCATGTGGCTGACTAAGAGTGCTAGATAAAAGCTGTCTGCAGATTTAAAAAGTTTCTCTCCTGTTCTGTTTTTCTGGTGTCCAGTTAATGCAGGAACTCGTCAGCCTTTTCTCCAGTTGAAGCAATTACCTTGGGTCTGTTCATGCAAAGCCTTCTTCCTTATCTTTTAAACCTCTGCCCTCTGTCAAAGTTCTCAGGTGTGTTCAGTCTGTCAGACACACACTGTTACTGCATATGGCCTCTTAATGTTAAGAATCCAGTGAAAAAAATGTACTTGGGTCTTGCATGTTGCAAGAACATGGGTGTTAGGGAGAAGGTTTAGCCACAAGGGGGTTTGCTTTCAAACGTTTAAAAGACTCATCAGACCAGCCTTCACACAGTTTGTTTTTCAGGGGGGTGTTAAATCCCTAGGAGGAACTAAAAGAATTTGTTTTTGTAGTGATTTAGAGCTGTCTCGCTGCTTTCTGTTTATCATCAAGCATTTGATACTTGTATTGTATCTCCAAAGGATTAAGTGGCTTCCTGTTGCTGCATAATGACTTGATCCCTATTTGGTGCTGGATGAAAATAAGAGTCAGTATTTCAGGTCAGAATGCTCCAGAATGAGATTATTTTATGGGAAAATTATGATTATGATTTAAGGATTAAATAGTCCTTCAACAATCCTTTTATCATGACAAGTATGCGATGCCCGTTTTTCAGATATGAAGCACATCCAAGTGCAGTAATGGAGGGGATTGCTTGTAGTTTCTTAACACAGGAGGAACACATCCAAAGCCATATAGGGAAAGAGTAGGAAAAGCTAAAAATAGAAGGCAAACCTTATAAACTTGCACCAGGTCATGATCATCTCCCTAGATATAATCTCTGGAAGATACAGGTGTACCTAGAACTGAGAATCATGAAAAGCTCAATCCTCTGGCCGCCACCGAAGTTATATGCATGAAACTTCAGGTTTATCTGCTAGCATGCAGAGTACCCACTATTCACTGTCAGGTGGACTATGGCAGCAAAAGTGATAGTGTTTAATGAATTGGGAGGAGGAGCTACTTTTTCCTCAGTCAAGCTTTTGAATCATCATTTAAGGAGAAAGCATATAGGACAAACACTGCAATGGAGCAAGCTCTGAACAACTTTGTATTTAAACAAGTACAGTTTCCTTTTTATTTCTTAGGAAGTTTACTGTTGAAAAAATGGTATGTATTAAAGCAAACACATTATACACAGAGATTAAACATCAGATAGCAAAACCTTACGGAATGAGCACTACTGGTTGTATTGTATAGGGTTTACAATCAAAGATATACTCAAAACCCCTCAAGAATTAATGTACTTCAAGGTAAATTAGGCACAAAATTTAGCTTGTAACTAGCTCTGCAAGCATCTCACTGTGATTTCACTGTTACAAAATATTACAAGTCATCAAAAACATAAGCTGACTTTTAAAATTTTTTAAATTTTATTTGTACTATGTGCTGAAACAGTACAAATGTATACAGCACTCCACCTTTCTTAAAAAAGCATGTAAAATAGGGACTATAAAGTAGAATCAAGGGGCTAAACAGGAAATTATCCCTTTATTTGGGCGTAGAATTAGTATGACATAAATCTATGGCTTTGCTTTGTGGACATATTTGAACTTGACTAAATCCTACAAATGTGGGGAAGAAACAAGAAGATATTCATAATGAATATGAGGTACAACAGCGATATTTTAAAGGAATATTTTTAGTAAGGAAACCAGCTGGTACTTGACATATATGCCTCCTTCAGTTTTTTGAATAGGATGCAAGACAAAATGTGAAATTTTAAAGAATGAGAGATTATCTCACAAAAAAAAAAAAAAGAAAAAAAAATCCATGGAGCAAAAAACCTTCAAGTGATTTACTGCAAGTTTTTAGCTTAGATGAGGCTTTAGCTTAGAAAGAATTACTAATTTGCAAGAAATGAGAGGGCAACAGCAAATCTGAGGACCATAATAAAATCTTACCTCACAGAAAACACAGGGATCTTCTAAATATACATATTAGAAAAGTGTTGGATTAAAATACCAGCTTTTTGTATCTTCCATTAGCAAAATATATTGCTGAAAGTTGTCCTTTTTTTCTTTTTTAAAATAAAACCCATTATGATTGCCACAGAAATGCAAGGAACGGCATACTTTCTAGGGGTACATTTTTACTGCATTGTACAAGAATTGCCTAATAGGTAAAAATAAACATCTTAAGTCTTAATGCTGTTTTTGATTAGCAGAAACATAAAAAGGAATGCACTGAAGCAAGATGATAACAGTATATCATGCAGTATTTTGGCTTCATGTATAGAATATTTCAAACCAATGATGTGACTGGAGGGTGGGAGTTTTAATCCATTACATTCACACGACATCATTTAGAATTAAAATTGTATGTGAAGGCAAACTGTGTGGAAATGTGAAAAGTACTGGGATGCCTAACAAAAGCGTGCCAGATGTGTTATTGTTTCTAGCATGCAGAGCTAATGCTTGAAGGCCTATCACAGCAGTATGAACTACTGCTACTTCTAGTTCTTTACATTACTGCTTTGTTTCTGCTGGCTGTGGTCTGGTCACGGTCAGCAAGTGCTCTATGGCGTTAGGAAGTTAACCCACAATCTCTGCAGGTTCAGTGACCAACTTAGATCCATCCCATGCTGTCTTGAACTGTTCAGGAACCGGAAATTCTTTCTGGTAAGAAACAAAAGCAACAATGATGGTTAAATAAACAGTGGATACCTCATGCAAACTGGTGGAATACTATTAGTGCTACATGACTGAGAAAGCATTGATAGCTCAGACATGCCAGGATTAGAGAGAAGCCTTCTTCATTACCCTAGGAAGCTAATTTACAATGCCACACAGGAAAAAGCCTTATTGCTACCCAGTTTCAAATAGCCTTGGTACGGTATTACTTTGCAATAATCCCTCTCACACCATTATTTGGAACAACTAAGTAAATAAGCCTCATGACAGAAATTACTTTAGATTCCATTAGTGTCTGGGTTGGAAGACAGTAGAAAGGATTTAAATGTGGAGACCGAGCGAGGAGACTAATTTTAAGGATGAAAGCAGTATTATAATATGGAAGAATTAAGAAAAGCAACCTATAATTTTAAGTGATACGCTTCAAAAAGACTCAGCATCCCTTGTGGGGTACACAAAATAAAGAATGTAAGAGAAAGTCTCCTTCCATCCCATGTATTGAGTGAAAGGATTGGGTCTTTCTCTGTTCCCAGTAAACAGAAAAAAGATGTGAAGAGAAGGTTATCCTCATTCAGACCTCAAAATGGTGTTTCGATAGCCAGTAATTGCAGATGATATGGTGATTTGAGGCAAGACTGATCAAAAGAACCCTTTTTTTTTTTAAGAAATAGGTGAATATGGACCCACTGAAAATTATTCCCTTTTTAATCTGAAGCTGGGCATCCAGCAGTCACTGTTGGAAATGTGGAGCATGGGAATTCTTGTTCCATGTTTTCTTTTATAAAGCCTAGACCCCTTTACCATAGAAAATTCCAGCCCAAAAGATTAGCCAGAAATTTAAGTTCTGTCTATTGCCATTCCATGCAATTTCAACACTGCTCTGTTCAGGAAACTAGGAAACTATTATGAGTACGCTTTGCCTGCATGATGCCTTGCTAGTGTGTGAAGTGACAGAGCATGACTTTACTAGAAATCCTGCAGGGAATAGTATGAAAATCTTACTAGAACAGAAAAGGAGCCGGGAAAATGCACAAGTAGCTTTTAAGGGCATATGTGGAAAATACTAGAAAGTACAACAGATGCTACCCATGTATCAACAGCTTTAGAAAAAACAAGTATATTATACTGTATTATTTCACCTGTAGTAGTACTATATTTATCTTCATTTAGCATCATTGTCTTCAGGCTTGAGTGCTCTTGTATGAAGTGAGTTTCTTTGGGTGATTACGTTTAGATATCAAAAAAGAAAATTAAATGGACAGGAGATGAAGCCATTATCTATCAAAATGGAAAGAAATAATGTGATGTCTGATCTCTGAAGTTATTTTGTGCCCCAGAAAATGAGTTCTTCCTGGACTGATAGCCGAGGTATCGGTACATAGAAATTCAATTGTTTTGGATCAGTTTTGGTGATGTCATATGTGTGGTATGTTAGTTTCTTTCCTAGGAGTTTGAATGCTATTAGCTACTAAGACTAGGGGCGGGGGAGGAAAGCTTTAAAAACACCTCACTCACATAATCACCATCTTGGGGGATGAGGATGTTCATCTCAGATGACTTGGCACTCACAATCTCACAATCTAATGATTCCTCACTGAGGTAGATGTGGCAGCCTTCTGTTTTGTTAATAGAAATGGTTGGCACTTTCCCCATCACCTGCAAAATAAAATTTTCTTAGTATCAAATCTTAAAATGCACACAAAGATACTGTTAATAAAGTCCTCATTGCCTGCCAAGTCTAATTTTGGCCACCAACATCTGATCTGGGTGTCAGCTGCCTGCATGATGCTTATATTTGATTCGTGAGACACTGTGAAAATTCTTGGTGGTGGTAACAAAGATCTGTACACAACAGCAAACATAATATACAGCAAGCTTTTAATACACAGTTTGATGAAAGTGCTTCCTTGATTCTCTCTAATTTCAGTGACACTTTTGTGCTGATATTTAGGCGGTGTTCACCCTGTTCATCAGTGAGAACTGGTTAAGAAATCAAACCTGTCACCTCCAACCCAGTAAGGGCAAATGAAAGATCCCAGCATACCATAGTACTCAACAAGTGATTTGTAATACGTTCTGAAGACTTCAAAGCTCTTCCAGGTTTTACAGCGTACAGTAGGAAAGGGTTTTTATCACCTTCAGGCAAGCTACAATTCTAAAAAAGTACTGAGATCAATTTAATTAAATCTCTAAAGGTATTTCTTATGTCACTTTAAAAGCAAGCACAAGATTTACTTGAGGGGAGAAACAGTAATCTTCTCTTGCTTACAGTTCTACAGATTAAAAGATTTCTTCATGGCTAACTGGCTGACTCACTTGTTGTCAGTAAAAATTCCTCCTTCTCCTCCTGCCCTCTGTAGCAGGGACAGCAATATACTCTGGACAATGCATCAAAAGGGCAGAGGTTATTCTGAGCCATAAACCAGTAACAGCATGTGATAGGTATGTACTTGTTAACGAAAGAGTGTCTCCCATCATTCAAGTTAAGAATGTATTTTCAGCTTCAGTTCCTTAAATGCGACAGCAAACAAAGAACAAATGGTCTGTCCTCTTGCATCCCACCCTGATCCTGAAGTTTGGTCTATGTAGTGGATCAACGCATCCTAAACTGACCTTTCTTTTCTTTAATGGGTTCTTATGCAATAGAGGACAAAAGGAGGAGGGTGTGTTTAATAAATTTTGCAAACATCTGGCAAGAAAAAAAATACCACTGAGAGAATGAAGAGCCAAGCAATATGGCAATGAATTAACTTTATAGCAAAATCTGTAGGATTAATTTACTGACATTTGTTGCATTAACATATCATGTATTTGCAAATTGTAGGCTCAGGTCTTTAAAATACTGAGAAAATGAGGTGCTCAGCACTTCGCGTACTCAAACCCTGCTGAAGCGGCCTGATTCAAGCAGCATATAGCATATAGCCAGACTCTACCTTCTTAAGTGGAACTCCACTCTGCTCCATGACATAGAAGCCTTATACAATATTCATAGAACCTGCTTAATCAAAAGAATTTTGATTCTTAGAAATGATATTTCCCCTTTATTTGGGTATTAACAAGCTGTGGTTTCACGATTCATTACATATGCATTTTTCAGCTTTTATGAATAGCTCTAGAAGTAATGATAAAAATCATCTAGTTATATAAAAAAAACCCAAATAAATTCCTGGGATCTTTTTCTTTAATGAACTGTCTCTGCCATAAGAAGACATGTAGTGATCATGAATAAAACTGCTTGTTACAGTTCAGGAGGTGATGCACAGCTGGTAGCAGTGTCAGTCACTTGCATGAGGTTCAAAATATAAAAGAAATCTTGCTATTATTCCCTGTGGTGGCTGTGACCAGTATTTCTGAAGCATGGAGCAGGATTGTCTACATTTAATCTCATACAGCAGCCAGAGCTTTTAAGCAAAAGACCTCACCTTTCTTGAAGACTGGCAGTTTGATATAATTTAATTAACACTTCATTTATTTTTCTTTTAAAATAACATCCTAAAGTCCTTTCTTGAGATTAGGTTGTGTATGTTGGACACAACCCAGTACTAGAGCATGTATAGTCAGACCTCTTTGGAACGAGATGAATGAAGTGCTGTGAATGTCAGGCAGACTGTCTATGCTTTGAAGAGGGCAAGTGTCCCCAGTAGAGAGGGCAATATATGGATTTAAAATACATCTATTTTCTTTTCACAAGAACCACAAGGAAGGTGATCTCTCATGAAGCTTTGCGTACTGGTTATCAATGACACAACCGGTAGAGGCTCATAGCTCATCTGTAGGCAAGTGGCTTCATTACTTACTCATGTAATGTGTCATGTCACTGGCAGGGGAAATTTTTTAAATCCCAGTGCCTACTTTCATTTTATGTCACTGTCTTTTGACAATCCATTTGACCATTTCTGTTGAGAAGTTAAGAAAAAAAGAAATAGCCATCTTCTGGGCTTAGAAATCAATTAGGTAACTGCCAGGATTTGTTCCATAAGCACTGCTGAACTTTCAAGTCCTAGGAGCTGTTTAACATGATGGCAAGAAAATGAGGGACAGAAGTAATAGTTCTTACAGTGTATAGATCTCTCAGCTTCACTGGAACCAGAAGGGACTGCGATAAGGGAGGTTTGTTCAGTGATGCTCAATAGTTTTCACAGGCATTTTCTAAATACATCAGCAGAATATAGTGCATATAAAGATACATTTTGATGCATCAATCTCTTACTTTTCTTGTGCTCCTGTGAGTTTTTAAAATCTCTTGTAGCTACATGTTGGGCTTTTTTTCCCTGCTTGTTCTCTGTCTATCTTTGTTTTTCAAATAGATGTTTACCTGAATCTGAATATCCCTGGAATTGATCACTTCCACGATTCCCACAACGTTGTCAAACACAAGGCCAAACTTTTTACAGTTGTCTAAAATAAAAGCAATCATAAATAAGACAGGCAAGATAAAATCAAATATACGTACACCTGCTACATTAACTATGAAAATTCCCAGTCTTGCACTGCATAGCTGAGCAGTTTTACTCACGTGATAAATCCATTAAAGTGAATGGAATGATTCAGATGCATTATTAATCACATAAGTAATTTTTTTTCAAGATTGGCATTTAAATCCCAGCTGAGCTATCCACTCACCAATAGTAATTGAATTGATTTTTCCTTTTATCTGAAGTGTAGATTTGTTACACTTAAAAATGTAGGCCACTTGCTTGAGTTCAGTGTTGTTAATGACCAGGTCGTTCTTATCCTCTTGATATTCCTATTTCAGAAGAAAGTTTATTTAATTGGTTGTCTTTAACTAGCTAACAGTCAGACAGAGTTTAGTACAACTTATCCTCCAGTCATTGCACCTTCACTTACAACAGAGCAGTATCCTTCCTGTGGCTTAAAAATCTAATCTGCTTGGTGATCAGATATTTCACCTAATTCATCCTTAGATGACATATGTATATTTGAGAGCTGCAGAACTGAAGAACTTCGCATAGACCATGGCAAAACCCATTAATTTTGTAGCAAAGGCATTATGCTCACAAGAATTTAAAAACGCACTTGCAAAACGGTTGCTTGGCTTCCATCCAATTTAGACTGGCACCTTGAAGAACAGAGCAAGTTTTTGTTCCCCCAAATGTTACATAATGGTCTATACATTTATGTGTTACGAACAGGTGCAGGCATTACCATATAAAATAAGGAGTAATAGGTGAAGAAATGTCCTTTCATTAGGAAGCTTGAAGGGCCATTTACGCTCCATGGATGTCCATGAAAGACTAGGGATCCACAAGGAAAGTTCCGTGTGCTATAACCCTAAAGCAACATAACACAGGCAAACGGTGGCTGCACCTTATGCAACCTCAACTCCACAGTAACGGTTGTGTATATAACTTTCTGCATGACTCAACTGTGTATTGTTTCCGCACCCTTTTAAACAACAGTCATGTGAATTTTCACTCATAGATTCTTTGGTATATGCCTACATAAGTTAACTACCAAACTTTAAACAAATCTATCTTTTCCATCTGTAGATTGAGCAAAAGGAAAACACTTCTTTACTTTTAAGAATGGGAGACATGCTTGCATGGAATGGGCGATGAAAAATAAATGTGTAATTCCATTGCTTAACAAAGCTGGAGAAAGTGCTCTGTGGTAACACTGTTATCTCTCACCCACACAAACAGCCTGCAAGAAGGGATTTTAACTGGAGTTCTCCACTGGACTTGTTTCTGGGGGATTGTCTGATTTTGCAAAGAATTTATATGCTGGTTCTGACATTCTCCAGTTCAGATGAATTAATTAGTATATGATTCTCAGAGACAAATGAATTAACTTTAAAAGCTACAAAATAGTAAAAGCTAAACTGTAGCAAGGCAGAGCAATGCAAGACTCAGCCCATTTTAGTTGCAACTTTGATTTGTTGCACCTTGATCACGGACAGCCTTTTGCAAGGTCTTTTGGTGCTCAAACTGGTTTGCAGTGTGCAGGGTGCAATCCAGAGGTGTGACTGGAACTCACCACTCTCCACTTCTTTCCCTCTAGCTCCAAGACAGGGGCATGGCTCTGCTGTGGGGAGTTCTTGGGAGAGGTGGGACTTGAAGTATGGCTTTTTGTCGGAGAACGAACAGAGGGACATTGGGCACGTAGGCTGGGGTTCTTGTGAGTCTTCTGGTCATCAGAGACATGTCGAAGCCCTAAAAAACCCAAAAGGGTGTTCATGAAAGAGAGTTTGTTTTCCAGTCCTAAGGATGTTCATATCTAAGCAGTAAAGGTTCATTTGTAATTGTGTTAAATTATTCTGTGAATTTACATTTTTATTTCCTCAAGGTTTGCCTAGGTAACAACTGCAAGTGTAACTGCCTTCATACTTCTAGCAGTTCATATAAAACCTCTTTTACTGTGGATGGGCTATCTTAGTATCTTTAACAGGAAATGCTGCAATGTCTTCTAGTCCCTCTCTGTCTGTAGCGAGCTCTGAGAGTTTCTTATATCATATTTTTCCATCCATAAAAATGAGATTCTTTTTCTAATTTATGACAATATTTGACCTATCCCTGCAGCATTAAAGGCAGATATATCAATTGTATGTATTTAAACTCACAGCCATCCACTTTAATTACAACTGTACAGTATTAATACAAAAAGTTTTATTATTGTACTCAATACAGATCTGTGAGCCATACCTTTTCACCTAGCACGTAACACATTTTGACACAGGATGATACACTAAATGTCAATCAGAAAGGGGGATAAATTTTTATTGCAATTGCAACTTAGAGGTTCACTAGCTACTGGGGATCAATCTTCAAAGATGTCCAGTGTGGCCGCCTTAAAATTAAAAGGATACCTTTAAATAAATGGTGTGAATTTCAGGTATGCTGAACATATTTGGGTGGTGTTGCTTCTAAAGGAGATTTTGGTATGCAGTCTCATCCATCAGACTCACTGCAAGCCTCAGAAAGATCTGAGTTGCTTAACCGTAACTTAAAAACTGTGATTTTTTTTCTCCTGACCTTTGGTAATTGCCTCTCCCTGGTTAAGCTGTGCAAATAGGGCTGAGCGAGATGCAGTTCCTTCATCCTTTACGGTTTCTGTATCAAAGATGGGGGGAGGTCCAGGTGGTGGTGGTGGTGGCGGTGGTGGGGAGAGACATGACCCGCTTGTTAGAACAGATCGCATAGACATGGGTGACGCAACAGGACCCTGTTTGAGATAGATAGATGGAAATTATTTTACATACAGTCTTTCAAGAAACATTGTGTTATGATGGCTCTTACTAGGCAGTCCCAGGCTCAGAAGAATTTCTGGTGCCATGATTGAATGTAATACTATGAATCTTTTCCTTTGCCAAAGCAGGCAAGCCTGGCAAGACTGACAGTACACCCGGCTGCCTTACTGGAGAACTACTCCACCTAAAATACTTCTCTCAAATGCTTGTCAAGACTGCTGTTAAAAATCTTGAGTAGTAAAGATTCCATAATTTATTCCAGTGTTTACTTACATAAAAGGGAAAATATTTCCTTTTTTTCAGATACCAAATTCAGTTAGCCATAGCTTGGTGTGCATTCAGAAACATACAGAAAATGTTTTGATCTAACACAAATAACTGGGAGGGTCGTGAGCTCTCAAGTTATACATAGACAACGTGCTAGATTGTATGCAAGATGTAAAATGCTATTCTTCAGACTATTCAAGTCATCTGCAAAGATTCAAATTATAGCAGAATGTAAAAGTACGGTGATTCAAGTCTCTTATTTCTGAAATTCAGTATTTGAGTTTTTAGTTCATTTTCTCAAATTCTTTTTCCTTTTTTTCAACTGCAGGAGATCACAGCACACAAGTTATTAGTGAGGGGGGCCTTGGTAAAGTAAGTAATCCAATCTTTCTTTCCGTTTGCATAATCAAAAGCACATGCTTTGGTCTGAATTATAATGCTTACATAGAATATTATCAAACAGAGAAAATTCTAATAATGATCTGATTAGAATGTTATGCATCCTAATTATAGAGGTTAGTTAGAATCAGAGAAACTGAGAATCCCTTTTTCTGTCTTGCCACTGAGTGTCACTCTGATCCCACCTCTCTGCTGCAAAGCAGAGACTGTTTTAAAAGAACCGTTGTGAAAAATCAGATTGGTTCTGACGAATTTAGCTATACAGACATTATGCATTGCACCAGTACATATTTATTAGGTGGGCAGATGCAATGGGGAAATGACAGGGACTTACAGAGTCACACCTCCTCTAATTGGCTACCTTTGTTAAGAGATACAGGTTGCTAAAAATGCATCCCTGCTAATCAATACTGGAAATAGATATCGCTTAGCTGGACTCAGAGGGTATTTTTAACCATTTATGATGCCACCCCTTTCTGCTTTCCACTAAACTGAAACAGCAGAGTAGCCATCTGGTTCATGCATCTCACATGAGTGAAAACTGTAGCTCTTTTTTAAAAAGTAAACTTGTCCTGTCTTGTAATCCCAAACTGATAGTGGGAGAAGGGATGAGGTGCACATGGTCTTTTTTTTTTACTATTCAGACATTCTTTTTTTTAAAAAAGAAGCCTCGCACATTTGAGTAAGTAACTGCATTCAAACCTCTTAGTCATTATGAACTAATCAGAGCAGCGTGGAAAGGTAATAATATTAGTTAGCCTTTTAACGTACACTCTCCACTGGCACATGCATCTTCAGCATGTAAGTACTGTTGCATTTGAAGGAGCTGTTTATGGAATATGTTAGTGATGAACACATAGCAAGGTTCTTTGTCAGATTAGTGACATTAAGATTGCACTGCACAAAAAAGACTGGTTGAATCCCCGGTGCTTGTGTGAGTAATGAAACTGATGTAGTCGTACAGTTTGATTGTTTCTGAAAGGATCCCAGATCTCTTAAGGGAATGAGCTCTCTCCTACGCTATTAAATCTTTTTGATCAAATGTAAATAAATGAGAAGAATCCCCTTCTGGAATTGATTATAATTTATTGTCAAGATAGACTGGAACGTATGTGGACTGCTTTTAGAGACATTTCATTGTTGCACGGATACATTCGAGACTGAGCGTTTCCGCTTACATACTTAGTAGTTACAAGTTATTGTTTTAGGCTGGAGACAACTTCTTCACTGGGCCCTCAATTTATAATGCCTGTCTTCCTGCCTCTGCTAATGCCAGTAATGTTACCTGCAGCAGAGTCAGCACAACTGTGAATTAGTATGATAAAAAAAAGAATGTAAGTAGATTTAGTGGCACAATCAGTTGTTGCTGCCCAAGGTACAATAGAGATCTTCCCTATCTGTTGCTTGCAACCATAGCAACTGAATCCACTATGTCCCGATTATCCAGAATTATGAACATTGCATTCGCAGGGCTTTTAAAAATACTCATACCCAGAAATGGCACTCACTGTGCACAATGCAGTGTGAACAGTTATGAATTATGTATGCTTTATGGGGACATTAATAGTAGTAGTGGTAGTGGTTAATAACTTGTAGTCTGAGATAAAAATTTCATTTCCCAAATTCCAGATTGACATCTGATTTCCCAAACATACCTTATTGCTTCCACCCGCATAAATACAGTGCTGTGATTTTCCAGAAATTTGTGTGTGTAAGACTCACATGTTCATTTGCGGTTGACACCAATTAAGTCCTACAAAGGCTGCAAAGATGCATTAGAGAAAAAAAAAAGATGTAGAAGTTATCTGGGTATTCTGCATACAACACAGAGTGGTGGGTCACTCTGCCAGTCTCTTTGCTTCAAGTGTCAAACTGAAGGCCATCGCAGATAATGCAGGATACTCCAGGCTCAACTGACGCTGCTGAGTAGTGCATCAGAGACAGTTTCCCAAAGGCCAGCAAAAGTATGGGAATGTCTATGTAACCGAGGTGGAAGCAAAACTCAGAGGCGTTTATCTGTGGAAGTGGATGACCTCTCTCCCAGAACTCTGAAAGAACTACCTTGTGAAAGTACAAACAAAAAGGAAGATTTTTAAATACATCAGTCAAGTTTGGACGAGATTTTTTATGTCTGGAGAACGTCTGTCTTACTTTTCAAGAAAGAGCAGAGGTAGGAAAGGATCTGGGAAACTAGGAGCATCTTTCCCTTCTAGAGCAGCACTGATGAAAAGACAAGTCTAGTAAAAAATCTCAATCCTTGACCTGGGGAACGAAGACATTCTAGTCCTTCGAGTGAGTTTCAAGAGTAGGAAAAAAAATTCCTATCCCTTGCACGCAGGCTGCCCATCTGCCTCCTCTTTTCTTTACGAGCCTGCTCCCACCACCAAAGTCAGTGTCTATCTCCACTGAGCTCAAAAGATTATGAGTTCGATCTAATTAAGAACATAGGAGCTGTCACAAGGTCTCAGAAGACACCTGGGGTTCAGTCACCCTTCCCACTTTTCCTCTTAATGTTGTGCAGTCACAGAAATAAAAGACGGACTGAACCTTTGTTGTTAGCTTTTCTCCTGCATGACAAATTCTTGTCTAGTTTATGATCTGAGTTACAGCTACACAAACTAACAGATATTGTACCGTGATATGTTCAATTATGTCTGAACATCTATGTCCATTCTGGAAACTGAACAACTGCATTCATAAATTAGGCCAGGCAAAATTGAAGGAGAAATCAAAGGAAAAAGGTCACTAAAATACAGGGAGGGATGAACTGCTCCACTGTAGATCTACTGTCTTGCGGCATGGACATATCCAGTGGGGCAATCCGCCATTGAAATAGAACAGCGCGGATAAGACAGACGAGTCTCACTCATGAGGGAGCGTAACAGAGACTTGCTGTAAAGAGGGGTTCAGTCTCACTCTGGCATTTGTCTTCTTTTCTTTGCCATTTTGCTTTACTTGACTGAAATCAAACAAACATTCAAGTGAGGTGAAATTGTGGGAAGAGTGGCTCAGGGCAACCTAACAAGGGGACAGAAAGCACAAAAGTGAACTGGAAATGCAGAAAACACTTTGCACTTCTCACATTCCCTGCATGCCAGGAAGGTGGGAGCTGTGCTGCACTCAAACACTCTGAGGCAAAGGGCAGTTTTACAATCAGCCTAGCAAAGTGGTTCCAGGAAGTTTCTTTTTTCATTCATTTTGAACTCGTATGCATAGACCTCCAAGTTACCAACCTAAGTCACTGGCAATTTATTTGCTTTCCTCAGTCACCCTTCCAAGACCACTTAGACCTTCAGGCTCTAGAATATTTCTGAACCAGACTCTTAAACTGTTCTGGTATCTGGCAATACTTGTGTATAATCCTATCCAATTTCAACTAAAGTGCCCTTCACAACGTCCATTCATTTCTGTTCTGTATAGGCTGGTGTTTGTGAGAGCTGCTGGGAATAAAATAGCATGTTACATGCCTGCAAAAGTTCATCTATCCTAAAGCAGCAGGTGCTTACCAGCATTGCTATTTGCAAACAACTCTTCAGATTAACTTCAAGCAGATGTTAACAACAGCGTATCTTTACACAAAGAGTATTTAGAGCCATTTGGACTAGCAAAGGCAGTTATTTGCAAGCCGCCTTTCTTCCTCTTTTATTTCAGCTGTTTGCCTCGGCAACAGCTGCTGTTCTCAGTGCTGTGGTGTCTATAGACATCACATCAAGTTATGCTGATAGCTGGCTGTTGCCATTAACATGTTAGCGTGGTCGTTTTTCCATCATTTGCAAATACACCCCTGGTAAGAATTATCAGGGGAATAGACAGCTTCAGCCTTACTTTGTGAAAATGTAACACAAAAGCAAGCCATTAGCTTTTAACCTGCTAGCTTTGTATCATAGTGAACTTGATGTGCTTTAAACCTTGCTCCTGGAGCTTTCTGAAATGGGGGAAAATGTAATTCTCCGAGTAAGGTCCTATCAAGAACAGGAGATGCGGGCCCTGCGGCCATGTAGTAACAGCTCTGTAGGGGATGGAACATTTCAGAAATTTCCTTCCAGGGAAAAAAATTGTCTTCAGTCTCCAACTGAACCATGCTCTGAATGGGGTGACAGGAACGGGTCAGGGTTTGCTCCTTGCTGGGTAGCCCAGAGCCATCTGCAGGGAGGCCCAAGGGACTCCCATTGACTGTGGCTCAGTAGCTTCTTCTAGTGACAGTGTCTGAAGCTGCTCATGGAGCTGGGTCTGATAAATGCATATTATCACTGGGCAAGGGTTTGCAGGATTGCAGTACAGCCTCAAAGTATGTTGTATTTCTCCCTTTATCTTGTAGGTCCGGCAGAAGGGTGAGGTACACTTCTCCTTGCTGGCTACCTAGATGGCTCAATGGAAGAAAGGAATGACTCTTTATGTTGAGGCAGCTGGCTGGTTAAAATCCATCCATGTTGAATCTCATTTAGTTCCCTTGAAATTACAGTAGAGATGAGTGAAGCCCTTTGCTTCTGAGAAGCTGGGCCTTGTTACAGCACATTTGTCCTAAAGGCTCCCCCTGGGGCACAGGGCAACAGCCAGTCTTGTTAAGAGAAATAAAATGCTGTTCATACATAACACAAGTGCTCTGGATGCCATACTGTCAGTAATTTTTGGTGGCCATATGCAGCTTGACATTTCTCTAGGTCTGAACCCAGCTACCGAGACAGTTAGAATTTCTTTTTTTGTCTTATCACAGATGTTACTATTTCCTGAGCTATTCTTGCTGAACAATTCCTTGGGTTAGCCTTCCATGTCACCATTACTATATTTGTAGCATTGTAGCAGCAAAGAGCCCTAGTCAGAGGCTCATATCTCTGGGGATACGAGGGGCTTATGTGCCAGGCTCTGTATAAACACCCGCGGTGCTCCTCTGTGTTTATCCAGCTTTAGGCTGACACACTGCAGCATAGAAACTGAGGGGAACAAAGTTCTTGTGGTGGGAACCTGCTGTGGAGCATTTAAATGAAGACACATTTCTTGTAGCTGCAATGTTGTTTTTACTCAGGACAAATAGTTTATAAACATCTATATAATACACAGAAATTAATTATATGTGCATGTGCGTAATATATAGTACGTATTTTATTAGTCATTCATATTAAGAGGTAAGTATCTATTTGCAGCTGAGGCAACAGGTGGCAGACACAGAGGCGTAAAATCCCTTCCTTAATTTATTGAAAAGCCTTCTTTTCATGGCAGATAAACAGGAATCCTAATGGGGACTACATTCTTCTCAAAAAAAAAAAAAAAAGATATCCCTGTTTTCTCCCCCGCCCCCCCTTAATAGTAATCCTAGTTTCACACCTAAAATGATTTCAGCATTCTGTATTGTTCTTTCCATACATATGCACAGCCAAAGAGAAGAATCATGAAGCTCAAAATATCACGTATCAACCTCTGGGAACAGGTGGACTGAGACTCAGGGCCACAGAGCTCTTGTTAAGGTGTTTTTTGTGTAAAAGCAGCTTAGCACAACAGTTCTATTACCTACCGTATTGAAGCCACCTGTCTGCAAGGGGTTATGCTGCACTGAGATCCACAATTTACTAGATGAAACAGCAGACTTACAGGGCCTGTAATCTTTGTGAGCTAAAACACAAACCATCAAAAACCAGGCCAGCCTCTTTTCTTGTTACCGGGTTTCTGCAGAATTATTTATCTATTGAGTCTGTAAACTTTGAAGCCCCTTAATATACTCCTGCCATTTATCACCTGTTCAGGGTTTAAAATGGCCCTTCCAACTTCACAGTTACCCAAACAAAAATGTTTTATGCAGCCAAGGTCCCCTAAATCATCTGAGAACTGTATGCTAATGTAATAGTCAACAAGTAACTTGCTCCCACAGGCACACTAAACCATCTTTTACTTATATAAACATTCAGTTAAAAAGAAGACCAATCCTTTTAGCAATATGGTAAAGTTTTAACAGATGTGCCTTTTCCTTGTCTCTCCATTTTACATACTTTCAATTTTCTTTTTCCTTTGCCTTTTCCACTGGAACTAGGTTGCATTATGTTACAGGTCAGGTAACATTTGTTTTGATGTGTAAATGGCGGGGGGACATTTGTCACTTGAGTGAAATTCTGTATTAGAAACTAAACACTGTAATGAAATTCACTGTTAGTCAGTAAATGTTTCCTGCTTGCAAACAGTCCTGCTGGCAAAATTTGTCCTGAATGACTGTTGTATACGAAGAACAAAAACTTAACTGCAGATCCACTCGCAACTGAGAGAAACATTCAAGACAATTATTCTTGAGCAAGATTTGTTTCTTAACACTTATTTGATGTACAGGAAACGAGAGCAATCTCTCATTAGTACTGATTGTTTTCTTGCTGCAAAGTTAACCTGCAGAAACAGGAGCAGAAGTTTCACTTCCCCCAGCTTACTCATGCAGTCCTTGTAGCAAACAAACTTTTATTAGGCATTCTTGTGAGCGTATATTACAGCTGTTCATTTCTTTGCATCACCAGAAAATGTAGAGAGGGAAGAAAGAGCCATACTTCAATACAATCCCTTATTAGGGGGGGGAAAAAAAAAAAAAGAAAAAAGGGCACTTGCTGTTTATCAGTGAGAACTGAAAAAAAGACATAGGTTACTGTTACGGCTGTAGATTTCATGTTAAAAGTCAGAAAGTTGTAGCAAGCAAAAATGACAGTTTCTGCATGGGTAAAATGCTACAATGGGCATTTAAAATTTTTCATTATAGTAACAGCTTTTGCATAAGACTCACTGACATCTGAGAATGTTGTATCTGGCAGCAGATTAAAACTTGCAAACCTCCATTAGGTTGGTAATTGCAATTGTTCCCGTTGTCAAGATGGTCAAATTGAGATGTAGTGACTATAGTGAACTGCTACTCACCACAGGGGATGTGTGGCAGAAGGCAGCTCACACTTTACATTCAAAAAAATTACACTTTTAAGGAAATACTGTAGAACCATGTGACTTCCAATGACAAGGATATTTCCCCTGATGTATGCACAATCAATTAATGAAAATGAATACTTCAGATCATGGCGAAAATACAGAGTGGAACATTTTACTCTCTGGGACAATCCTGCTCACAAACATATGTACTTTAAACATACAGTTTTCTTCTGTGAGCACAGTACCAACAGACATCCTAACCATATCCGTCATGTCTTGAAATGCCTGCCATTTTCGTAGGGTCCAGTTTTGTACCACCACTCCACATGGGTAGCAAAACAGGCTCAGATACACAAAGGTCTCAAGGTCCTTAACTCCACTGATTTCTTGACTTTCTCCTCACACAGTCCCATGCATTTCAATAGGATACCCTCAAGGAGTAAAATATTGTCACGCATCTTGGCAGAACCAGAGCCAAAGTGAATAAGGAGAGAGAACTGTGTTAGATCCAAAAATCTGTAAGCATCTGTTTTCATCACAAATTTATTATAAAGCTGATAGAGGTAACTGTTATTGTCAGAGCCGACTGCTTAGCCATTATTTCAACCTTTTGCACCTGTTTTAGTGTCTGTCTTGTAGTTTACTAAGACATTTCTTTCTCTTTCCTGAGAGAAATGAAGTGCCTGCCTGTGCTCACTGCCAGAGCCAGCAGCACTTCACTGTATGCGGCAGCGATCTCTTCCAAGGTTGGCTGCAGCTGCCCTGTGCCGCCTGATGGAAGGGCACAGCAGCGCTGGGAATGGCACAGCTTTGCCACGCTGCCACGGAGCATGGCCAGAAACGTGCGCACCACAGTATGCAGTATCTACAGGTAACGGGGCCAACTGCTCTCTAAAAAAACTGTCCCCTCCTTTTTGGAAACCCAAACATAGTCTGATCTAGGCTGATGCTCCTGGGGGTGTTGCTGCAGTTCAAACTATGAGAATACAGCCCTGAGAGCAGCAGTGGTTACTGTTCTCCCTGACTCTAGTCTCTTAAGAAATAACTCAAATACGCTACTTAATAGCTTTTTATATAAAGCTTCAAGCATTGCTTTGTTGACTTCTGCAGACATGAAGGTTAAATTATCGGTATAATGTACTTTAAAATGTGTACTTATACAGGTCAAAACCTTTCTCTCATTCTCTCTCCCTCTGTAACAAAACAGCATTTCTGTATCAACATCTCCCTGTCATAAATGTGCCACTTTCTCAATGCCTTGCCAAACTACTTTATTTTCCTTTTTTCCTTTTATGCATATAAGTGGAAGCTGCTGTGTGCAATGATTAACAACCGTGTCTGGAATATATCTACAGCTTTTATATATATCATATTTCTGTCTGGGCCCTGATTCTGCAGACCTTTACGCTTAAATTCACACAGCATGAATCTGTGACTTTCATTCTTACTTTAAAATGTATAACAAAAATCAAATTATCACTTGAGTAACTCATTGCTTTCTTGAATGTATTTGCTACTAAGCTTCATAGAAATATTTAAACAACATTTAAACAACAAGCTATTTAAACAACCTGCTAACTTACTGGATTCTAGTTTCCTTACACTCACATGAAATAAAACTTTAAAAAATTAAACATCCATAAAAATTTGTTTGTAATTTAATCTTTCTGACACACATTACATGAATGATAATTTAAATGAGCCATACTTCCATGACAACTTTTAGATCTGAGTGATATCCAAAGTGAGTGAAATCAATACTTCAGATGCAGTAATGGGCTCATCACTCATGATTGAATGAGCACCATTGGCAGGAAACTATGCTTAATATGAATAAATAAGTCACACCTCGATTTGTATTCAGCACTTCCTTGCACAACTGGAGAAAGGGAAATAGAGAGATGTGCTGGCTGAGATGCTGGTTTAAGACCAGTCAAATATAATCTGCAACAGCTACACTTCTGAGTAAGATTACCAGTTACTCCCAGCACTGACAGTTCCTCCTCTTTGATCAAATGGCTGTAACAAATCTTTATCTTATAACACTATTTCCATACTTGTAAAGTTCCATTAAAGGTGAAGATGATGATTCTTTCTCTGTATTAACAAAACTAAATTTGTCCCAGATTCTCAGGCTAATTCTGCTAACAGGGTACTACAATTTCTTTTCCTTATCTAATAACAATTCTAAAATCATTAGCTCTTCTCACATTCACTGATTAAAATAAAGTAGAATGTAGCACGTGTGAAATTTTGTACTAAATTAAGGAAGAGAATCGTGTTTAATATTTTAAATTTTTACTACAGAAACCTACAAAGTAGCAGAAAATTCCAGCCTTCTAATTTATCATGTTTAATATTTTTGCATTGCTTCATACTAAGAAGTACACGCAGATCATGGTCTCTCCTGTGTTTGAACTTGCACTTGAATACTTGAGTACTGTAAGGCCTTGTCCAATGTCTAATGAGGGTGTGAAGAAAAAGTTGCATAATCTGTTGCTGAGCAATCTGTTGCATTCTCTTACATAGTTATCACCTCCATACAGGGGGGGGATTAAGTAACTTTTCCAGGTACCACAGAATCATAGAATGGTTTGGATTGGAAGGGACATTTAAAGATCACCTAGACCAATCTTCATGCCATGGGCAGGGACATGTTTCATTAGACCAGGCTGCTCAAACCCTGTCCAACCTGACCTTGAATGTTTCCAGGGATGAGGCATCTACCACCTCTCTGGGCAACCTGCTCCAGTGTCTCACCACCCTCATGGTAAAAAATTTCTTCCTTGTATCCAATCTAAATCTACCCTCTTTCAGTTTAAAACTGTTGCCCCTTGCCCTGTCACTACAGGCCCTAGTAAAGTCTTTCTTCATCTTTCTTATAAGCCCCCTTCATATTTTGAAAGGCTGCAATAAGGTCTCCCCGGAGCCTTCTCTTCTCCAGGCTGAACAATCCCAATTCTCTCAGCCATTCTTCATAGGAGAAGGGTTCCAGCCCTTATTCCATGTTAAGATGCATTCCATCCAAAAGCTCTACATCACTTCCCTATGTTCCTGAGTTCTTACAATGGTTTGGTCTGGGAATTAAATTATCTGGTGGCCTACATAAGTCCTCTGAAGAGTCATTCAATTAAAAAAAAGAATATTGGCCTATACAGAAGAAATTATAAACTTGGTGTGAAAGACTGCCTGTGCAAATACGTGAGTGCACTGGTAAGTTTACGAGATGATAACAGCAAAGAGCTGGCTGCTTATATTTTTAATACACTTCAGCAATTCTCCTAACCTGATAATAAACATGATCACATTATTGGAATAATATAGAACATTCTGTCAATGTAGATATAAACTCTTACATTTATATCCAACAGAAAATTAATTCTTTACGTTTATTCCCAGAGAGGTGGTAGATGCTCCATCCCTGGAAACATTCCAGATCAGGTTGGATGGGGCTCTGAGCAACCTGATCTAGTTGAAGATGTCCCTGCTAATTGCAGGGGGCTTGGACTAGATGAACTTTAAAGGTCCCTTCCAACACAAACTATTTTATGATTCCATGATTCTATACCTCTTTTAGAGAACAATATTCATTGCCATCATCTGCTATGCATCTCAGATGTAACACACAGAAGACTTTTATATAAATATACAGAGTATAAATAGTTATGCATACAGTTATATTTTAATCTCTCCATATACATATTTCAGAAATTATTTCTGTATGTATGAAATAACAGTTTTATAAAGATAGATATCTATGAAGTAATAAGTTGGTATGTATCCCTTGTGTTTCTTTCTCCTGCTATTAAATAACTCTCTTTGTTCAGATTCTTTCCACCATTCTTCTCCTTTCCCCATCACGTTACCCCAATTTTCCTTTAGTCTGACATGTCCTTTAAATTTCTGGGGTTTGCTTTTGTTCCTACCTTCTGGTGTAGTAGGCCTGGAGAATTGTGTCTGCATCTCACCATCTGCAGCTGGGGGTTATGGCTATAATCATCACAAATAATTCTTCCTTCTTCCTCAAAACCTGTACCACAATGGCCTGACACGTCTTCTCCACCTGCCTTTCAAACCTTTATTGGTTTAGTTGGTAAGTCCATGGACCACGACTTCTGCTCCTGGCCTAAATATTTATTTTTCCTGAGCTAATGACCTGCATTAAAAGTCAAATTGGTTACTGGCATTTTATGGTTCTTCATGAAGAAGGAAAGAGTACTTACAGTTTTACTCCAAGTGAGACCTGTGGTATGATGCTCTTTGATATAAGCTTGAAGATCAGACCAGATGTTCAGATATGACTTCACCCAATCAACATGGCGTGCATCACTGTAAAAACAGAGACAGTATTTATATATGTGAATGTTTGTACTTAAAACCAGCTTAAAAGCATTGCTACTCTTGTTTAAAGCAGGTAAAACCCAACGTCTGCCTTAAAGCCAGGGACAAATCAATTAGCAGGCAGACAGCAGGCCAGCGCTGAAAATACTGAGGCCTCCGACACTGGAAAGCTTTTGGATCTTTCCAGAGGATGAACAAGGCAAAGGATGCCTCTAGCACAGAGTGCTTCCTGCTGGAAGGGTGTGTCATCATCCTGTTCAGGCTCAAAGGCTACTGAAGAAGCACTAAAGGTATATGGAGCTGTGCAGCAGCTACCCAGACACAGTCTCAGGGTGCTGAATTTTAGAAAATTAAATATCCATCGGTTCTGTGAGATATTCTAGCTTCCAAGTTCAAAGATAGCCAGGGTAATGTTGGATCACATTATAGTCACTAGACTAAAATATTTATACATCAAGAATTTTTGAAGTACAAGTCACAAGTTGGCTCTGGAATCATTATTTGGAAGGCTTAGTCTTCCAGTGGGACAGTAAGTGAAAATAAGAAATAGGCAGAGAGAGAGAAACTGCTTGTAAGATGGAGTCCCTACTTATGAAGATCCAGAAAAGGATTATTACTGAATAGTGACAGCTGTGGACTGGATGCTCACAAGGATTTGGGTGTCTACCTCCTATTTATTTCCTTTGGAGTTTGACGCTTAATACTGCTGAGGATCTGGATCAACAGCTTTAATCCAAAGCCTACTCAAGTCAAGGGAGAGCCTTCTACTGCTTTGGAAGACACTGTGATCTGACACAGTGAAAAACAGGAAAAGAATTTCTTATTAGGGAAAGAACTAAATACCTCACTAATGTACCCTGTCTATACTGTTATGTGAGACATTTTCTTCTCCAGATTAAGTACGTCTAAAGGTACACTGTAAAAATCTTCAGTTACCCCAGTAGGTACTACCTTCAGTAAGTAAAATAAGGCTGCAGGAATAATACATAATATATATATAACATATATTATATATAGTGTATAGTATATACTTATACATGTACTATAAATAGAAATATACACAAAAGTTTTTTATATATATAAAGTTCTCCTCACTAAAGAGGAAAAACAAAACTGCAAATACGGTTCTTCACTGGGATATGTAAATCAAGAGCCAAAATCTGGCCTCCAGACGTACCAAATCAACAGGATTTATATATGACTTTTTGTAAGAGGGCATAGGAAGGACCTGTATTTTTTCTCTTTCTCTGTCAGCTCACAGATCTCATTCATGGAACTTTGCTGTGAATTCCTTGTGCTCTTTAAGAACAATGCAGTGGTACAGAAAAAAAAAATCATTTGGGGAGCTACGGAATTAGATGCTCAGTTGTATACACCTACCAGCTAAATGCACATTTTCAAGCGAAGAGCAAGAACAGCAACAGTGTGAGTCCACAAGTGAGACAAGGATGCGTAGCAGGTAGCTAGCCACACACTGATATGTAAATATGCATTTGCATATAAGTTTATGATGCTGGAATACCAGAAAATTAAATATAATCCTATAATTTGCAGAGAGTGAAAACGAGCACTGCTAGTGCTGCTGCCATTCTCACTGCAACACACTGCAGGTCAAAGATGAGGAGGGGAAAATACACTACTGCAAGCAGATTTTATCAAATGCTTTTTAGTTTATAAAATGCTTTCTGTGATGACATTGTGAACCCTATTGGTATGATTAATGCTCTGTTCTCTGGCTAGCAGATACTGGGGCTTGGCAACATACCTGTGCTTGTAGTCCTTTAATACCCTGTTAGTATAAAAGGTAGCAGCATCATTCATCTCCTTGACATAAGGGCCTGGTTTAGGAGACTAGGACCATCAACCCATGGTAGCAGGAAACAACAGAAAGAGAAAGGAAGTAAAACATTAGTCAGACACCCTCCCTGATGTATTAGGTATATTATAAAACACCTTCTTGGGTGTAGTAGACTGAAGAACTATGCAGCTGAGACTGCAGAGTTCTGCAAGATTTGGAACTATTCTGGGCCACATCATCCAGAAGCACATTTACAGCTCTCCCAACCATCCTGTCTGTCACTCACCACTGCTATCCAGCCAAGGGCAGGTATGCTTTCACTGACGGCTGAGAGGTGGTTGAACATTTTACTTCCTCTGTTCCTTTCTCTGAAGTTCTGAATTTCCTGAATTTTCTCTGATATTGGCTTGAGAAGCATTGCTACCTCATTCTGAAAGAAAAGAAAAGAGAAAAGAGAAAAGAAAACAGAAAAGAAAAGAGAAAAGAAAAGAGAAAAGAAAAGAGAAGAAGAGAAAAGAAGAGAAAAGAAGAGAAGAGAAGAGAAAAGAAAAGAAAAGAGAAGAGAAGAGAAGAGAAGAGAAGAAAAGAAAAGAAAAGAAAAGAAAAGAAAAGAAAAGAAAAGAAAAGAAAAGAAAAGAAAAGAAAAGAAAAGAAAAGAAAAGAAAAGAAAAGAAAAGAAAAGAAAAGAAAAGAAAAGAAAAGAAAAGAAAAGAAAAGAAAAGAAAAGAAAAAGAAAAAGAAAAAGAAAAGACACTGCTGTTAAAATGGGTAGTCCAAAACCACCCTGTGGTTTAACATTGTCCTCCCCGCCCATTGATTTAACAGTTGGAAAGAAAGGTCAGCATATTCTCTACACTAAAGTAACAATTTAATTACTCTGCTCCGGTTGCAGCAGCAAAACGCACAGACGTTAAGTATTAATAATGTGTTGCAGGAAAAAATTGTTTTCAGCACTTGCCGCATTTTTACATGCTGCCCAGGTTAAGACCCATAGAGACCCTATCTCTCAGAGTCAGCAGAGTGCTTGTATCTTTTATCTGATATCCCTGAAACTTTTTGAGACTCTTTAGAGTGGCTTGAGCTTTTCATATTATTGACCAAGTTGTTCTTTCTGTAAGAATCACAAATGACTTGTTAGGTTAGTGGCCTCTTATCATCCGGCAATGAGATTGAGAAAGTAACACACTGAAGGCAATATCAATTTTAGCTTTCCCTATTGGAAAGTTTTAATGTTTCCTTTGTCTGCAAGTAATGTGGGAGGATTTCATGGGAAAAATACTGCCTGGAAGCCATGGCTTGGGGAAATTCTCCTGTGTTAATCAGAAACGAATGGTATCCAGGGGAATGACTGTTGAGTGGAAGGAATAGTGTCTGGAGTGAAGAGAAAAGCAGAATGGATGTTGAAGCTATCCAAGCTCCTTCCTGTGCAAAGTGAATGCTAATCACACTAGCCTAGTGTCTCAGAAAAACTAATTTAGAGCACTAACTTAATGGGAAAAATTACTCCACTCAGAAGCAGCACATTGAGGGACAAGGGGTCATTAGTTTACAAGCAGAACAACTGCTGTACCTTGCTACCCTATAAAATGTTTCTACAAAAACAGTCCAATACTTTATTGCAAAAGTATGCCTGCAGAACCCATAGTATGTCCCACCAAAGAGAGTGCACCATTGTGATTTTCCCTGGCACTTCACTCATAAATCACTCAGGATGTAGCAGGACTCTGCATTGTTTCTCACCTTTTCTCAGGACTACTTGTCTAATGGAATTAAGTGCTTGTTGGAGACAGCTAATCCTCATATTCTTGAGGACTAATGCTGTCGTGACACACAGAAGATGATGTGTGTGTATGCACTACTTGATCTCTGTCATCTGTAATACATTTCACCCTTCTGCAAGACCTCAGCTTTACAGAATTTTATGTCACCTTAAAATAAGCATATTTGCTATGGATCCACATAAGTCACAAGACACTTCCAAAAACAGGACAGAAGGAGGTTCTGCAGTTTTAGAAGAATTTTGATCCAACTATGGAGCCTTAATGTTCTAGTGGTAAGGTAATTTTGAGAAAGGCCTGTGCATCTGAAACACATGGGGCTATCTGGTCTTCTCCTACAACAAAGTGGGTTGGGAGAAAACAAATATTTACAGTATTACTGGGAGATGAAAAGATTTTTTGTTGATGGCTTAATGACCAGCATAAGCCATTAAGTCTGCAAAAGCCCTGAAACCTCCATGATTTGTAGTTCTTAAAAACTGATTTTGTTGCCATAACATGATAAAGTCTGCAGGAATTCTTCTTCCTAATTTTTGCTTGTTTACAACATGCTGCAGCTGGTTGGTTCTTTCTTATTTTGCAGGGAAATCTTTCAAGTATGACAGTAGTTAACAAAACTGAAATTTATGAAAGTGCTTATTCTGCTTTGAGATTATGCCAGTTTTCCTCCCATAAAGTCTAAGGGATATTTACAGTCTTTCGCTTACTGTGAATCTTCATGGCCCAGTTCCAGCCAAAGAGAGTATCGGGGCTAAAAATACAGCTCCACAGATGCCCGGTATATCTCGGCAGCACTGGGAGGCAGCATGTTTCTGTGGATAGGGCATAGAACTGGGAGTCAATAAACGGGGGTTCTCTCCCACCAAATTATCATCAGGTTTCAGGACAGTTGCGTTACCTTTTTGTGCTTCAACTTCCTATATATGAAATGATGCTAATATAGCTCTTTTATTTTGCAGAACACTTCGATAGCTACAGATAAGAAGGCAAAATTAGGGCCAAACAGTTTCCTGAACGGTACCATAAGACCCACGCTTCCTCCTCCTCTTACTAGAAAAACTCCCAGCAAGTCACTTTTGTGAGGGTTTTCTATCAGTGCTACAGACAGAATTTCTATCCCTCAGAAGACAGGACTTAACCTGTCCAGTGAATCAACTGTTTATAAAAATGTAGTGGGTTTATACTAATTTCACAGAAAAAGTGCCCTGTGGGAGTTTTAAAGGCGAAATATATATTGCTAAGGAAAGTCTCTCGAAGTAATCATTCACTTGGCACCGGAGTGACACCAGAAAGAGCCACAAAGGGCTTGAGGCTTTGCTCAGCTCTGTCCCATGTGAGATGTTCTGGGAGAGCAGCACAGCCTGCCTTCCCTTCCCTGGGCACTTGTCCTGCTGGGTAATGGCTGCTGGCTGGCTGCACAGAATGTGTGTGCCTGTCCCTGCAAGCCTCCTGTGATCCAAGTTGGTGTGTAAGGGTTGGACACAAAGGAATACCAGCCTGCAAGGAATCACTTAATTGAGTCCTGTCTCCCCGCAGTCAGTTCTAAATTTTTAGTTAGTGATTAAACTGCAGATGAATTATAGTGTATACGGCATACGAGTATAGAAAGGCTCATTAATTCTGGCAGCAATCAGTCTTGTTTGGCTCTACAACACAGAACCAGTTCTACTGAGGGTTCTAGAAGAACTCTTTATTGCCATGAATATTAAAACAGCTGTTTGTTAATAAAATGATTGTCTATACTGTATCTCTAAGAAAAAAAATAATTCAAGGAGATGAATCAGAGCTGTTGGAAAAATCTTCAGCATGCCGTTGGCATGTGCTAGATAAAATTTCTTGTCATTTAAGACACAGTACAGTTGTTTAACAGAAATTTAAGAGTCTTTGTACAAACACCATTCCTATTATAATATCAGTTTTGCTGAAAAGTTTAAAAATGCAACAGTGGCACAACTTAGAAATATCGAAAGTAATTCCTCGTATACCTTTGTCCTTTTAAAATAATTATTAAAACCAGATGGTCTTTTTAAATATTAATGCCTAAACAACCTGCCAGCTTTGATCCATGTCTTATAATTCATATTAAAAAATCAAAAGTAGTAAGACTTTAGTGATTAGCCAAAAAACTCCAAAAAAGTTACAGCATGCAATAAGAACTGCCTTAGGCTTTGGCTTCAGAGACTTAACAGTCTCAGCCCAGACTCATAAAATGGCCTGGCATATTGGTATTCCAACAGACCGCACCACTTTCTTCTCCTTCACATTTTTGTAATACTCACTCATATGAGAAGTTCCCCATATGACAGGTTTAACAGGACTAGGGCACATGGATTTAATTCAGGACAATGGCCAAACTTTTGTTTTTTGTGATTTCTGTGACTTCCCCTTGAAGTCCCACTGAGAGTGGCTTGCTTAACCTTTGGTTGCTTGACCCAGTGCTTACTTGAAAATCTCAGCTTTCATTTGAGAAAACTGGTATTTTCTCAGGAGCACTGTTGTCGAGAAACCTGCCAGCATGAATCATAAAGACATAAAACCCAGCAGGTAAATAAAAATACAGTTTTTAAAGATCTTATGTATTTTTAAGGTAATCTTACATGGTTTTGAGGGGTGAAATTGTTGACTGAAAATTTTTTATGTTGATGGGTGGCAACACAATTCAGACCTCACTATTGTAATGTTTAAATCAACCTAACCTATTATGAAAAAAACATGGCAAGGGAACAAATATCCTTTTAAGTTATGCTAGCTAAGGGGGTGGCAGCCTTTGGTGTAGGAGCAGTAAAAGAAAGCTGAGAGCATTTGGGATCAGTAGCCCCTTTATTTTACTCAGCTGCAGCCAGAACAGCACAACTACTACCTTTATTTCACGGTCTACAGTTCTGTTATTTTCTTCTGTCAGTTCAAAATCTCCATCATACTTACATTCTATTTTTCACAGGCAAGTTTGAAACATGGAGTTGATTTGAATCAGCGGTCTTTGTGTATGCTGGCAAGTAGTGCAGCCTAATAGGAATGGTTCTGTAGAGCAAAACAGTTGGTGCTGAAGACCTGACATTCACACTGCACACCTTTGGGGGGTGCTATTTTGGACTAGCTGTAAATTGTGGATTTGGTGCTGGCTGGGAGTGTATCTTCCATTTAACGTCACCAGAAAGATACCCATTTTGTATACCCTAACACTGTTCTACAGTGTGGATCACAGTATAGTAAATGGGGCTGATTTGAAGGAAAAATATCCCACTGTGAACTAAAACACTAATGTAGACACAGCCATTATCTCTGCAAACAGCCTAGTACAGTCCCATCCCACATTTCGTCCTTTCAGGGGATGAAAAATGTCATGGATAACGTCCGCCACACAGCTCTAAGTTTAAAATGTGAGCACCTGCTCTCTGCTGAGACTTGATTCCCTCTACTGTAAAGGAAGAAAGAGATGTCCCTGAGGAATTCATTCCACCTATTAATAGATGTTAGAAGACTACATATTAGGAGACATTAATAGATGTGAAGGGTGCACTCTAGAGGCGCTGCCATTTACTGTAAAGAGAGCCTAGGAAGACACCTTACACAACACGCCTACCTTGACAGTTAAAGCTGATAAGCAGAATCCCATCCTCTATCTATAGGAGTAAGATACTGGTAGCTTCAGTGATCACCAGTGAGATGCATTTCTGCTATGGGTGGCTATGATTTTAAAACTAAAATAGTTTTGGATTAACTGTACATTCCCATATTTTTATTTTGTAAAAGGCAATCTGTAAAGAAGACTTTAAAATATAAGTAAGTCCTTTTTTGTATTTGCGTGGTTTAAGAAAGGCCTGTCTTTGTTTTTTTGTAGCTGTGTATCAACAGTCTGAATGGAAACAGTGTTCAGATTAGGCTGAGAAATGACCTCTTTCTTTAAGTATATAGAAAATATTTTTTTTTCCAGAGGTGAATCTAAGCTAGTTTGTAACTTTGAGCCTCCCAGTGCTGCATCCAGATTCCTCAAATGCTTACTCTTTTTTTCTTTTCCTTACTACTTCCATAGTGAAATACTACCAGCTGTTGTTGGCGGCTGTCAAACTGTTCTTTTAACACAGCCTATCTCCATCTCTCCTTGCAGAAAGTATTTCACATTTGGTACCACACTTTTACTCTTAAAATCGCAGTATAAATGCAAGCATTTTCTAGTTGGCAGTAGAGACCATCAATGAGATCTTTCTCTACAATCACTACATTCATGTCCCTCTAGTATTCTGATCTTTTCAGGGTTCCAAGGTCTTTTCCTAACTACAGAGAGACATTAATTTATTCTGGTCTCATTTTCTTGGACTGTAAATCTTCAACATAGTGATGTAACAAGTGTTTGATTTGTTTGTCAATAGTACAAGTTTTGCCACCTCAACTCACTGCTGTGCAACAGCAGGACTATGACACAGAGAGACAGATCTGCAGAAATGTCTGGTCAGCTTCATCAGCACAGATGCTTAGACACATTTGTGTGCTTCCAAAGTGACTTAATTGGTATTTGGCTTTTATTCCTCTTAGATAGCACATAAATTCTCAATCTAACAGCCAATAGTAGCTGTAGCAACTTTGTGCTTCGTGGGGAAAAAAAAGGGAAGACCAAACCATAATCCCACATGACAAATTACTAGTTTAGTCATTTGTGGGTTTATTTTGAAATGTAAACTCTGAGGGAGGGCAAATGGAGAGGAACGTGAAAGACAAATAGCTTCTAACCAGCGGAGAAATCCAGGGCCCAATACAAACTGCATGCATCAGTTTACAGCAGAATCATACCCAACGCTTTTGGCCAGGACTCTGGCTCGTTTTTAAATGAACTTGAATGCTCTAGATACTGTTTTCCTGGCCACTACAGCTCTCCATGGGCAGTACATTCAACACAGAAGGGTCCTGCTGCTTTAAGCACACAGGCAACATCCCACACCTAATCAACAGGAACGATTACACAAATGAACTGTTTTCAACTTTTTGATTTACTACTCCTCAGTCTTTGCTGCTGTGATCATAGTCCATGTCAGTGACGCCCAGGGCATTCCAGGTAGCAAAGTTCTGCCAGAAAATGGTGTTCTGTTGAGTCACAATTGCTTTGTTCATAACGTCTGAGATCTGACGAGTCTTTGCTAAGGCCAATTAGGTTTCATCCCAGGACACGGACGACAGACGGTGCAGGATTCCAGTCTTGAACATTTATGTGTTTCACCTGAGATCTCCCCAGAGACAAACTGTAAAACTGCCAGGTTCAATAAGCAGTCCTGGAGTCTGCATAACCTTCAGAATTCAAAAACCACTAGTTGTGGTCTGATTTAGACTAGAGTGAAATTGGAAAAAATTGAAATAACCCGTGAACTGAAGGAACTACAAGGATACCTACAGAAATTAACTACATGAGCAGAAAATATAATGATCTTGAGGCTGGTTAAATGCAGTTGAGTGCCTTTGAGACAAAATTATGAGATAACAGGTGTCAGGAGGCTATCTGGCAATATGTTTACAATGAAGTAATAATCAAGGATTACAGTGGACCTGAAACTGAGTAAGAGTTTGCAGTGATATCCAAAAATGAGCCTGTGAACACTGTAAGGCAGCAGGCTAGACACTGAAAACTGTCAGTTGGTCCATCACTGCGGCTGTGACCAAATGCCGCATGCAGTTGTAGACTTGCTGATAACAGAAATATGTCAACAGTTTGGCAAGATTTCAGAGAACAGGAGTGGGGGGAAGGCGTTCCCTTTGGAGCTCAGGGATCTCAGGCCCTGTCCATGTCACTCTTGGCACCTCCTGTAAGTTTGGGACCTGAGGACCTTAAAAGGACTGAACTAAATTCTTCCTTAAGCTATTTCTAGATACAGAGGTGCAAGTTTGCAGCAGTCAACGAACTGAGTAGAATGGCAGCAAAACTTGGCTGAAACATTTTTGCATAAGTAAGTAATAAATTTATGAGGTGAGGAGTATCCTGCTCTTCATATTTTTGGAAGACAGTAAGGGTGATCCCAGTAAGTATGAGGAAAAGTAGTGGGAAATGGAATGACATAAGCAAGTCAAGGTAATTAGAAAACAAATCCTGCTAGGACGCAAAATAAGAAGTCCCAGGAGTCCTGTTATTTAAGTACTTTAAAAATAGAAGACAGGAAAAAATGAGCCATCCTGCACTGACAGAGAGCAGGGAACTGTCAATCTCCATCTTTGATTTCTACATAAAAATTCTGAGAATGAGTCCTTTATTCAAGGAAATTGCCACAACTATTCTGTTCCTACAATAGATTTTTTGCTTGACTATAAAAAATTTAAAACCTCAGGATTTGTTCTCATGGCTCTAAGTCTAACTTCAAATACAGTTTCTTGGGTTTCAGGGTTTTTTTTCCCTTTTCTATGAAAAAAAGGGAAAGCCCTCCTTTACCTCTCACTTTCTTCCACCCCTTTCCTCCCGCCTGTGTGTAGAATCTGGATAGTTAAGCTAGGTATTTAATTGGAATGTTTGTCTACACAATGTTAGTAATTAAATCCATGAGCTCTGGCAGTCATATGAACTCAGCATTTTTTTTTAATGAGAAGTTATGTAATCATTTATAGTCTGAACTGCATCTGTCGTTTAAATCTGTTTGTAGTACTTCTTATCATGACTATGCTCGCCCTGCATATGCTTATATTGATTCACAGAAAAACTTACCTCATTAATTAGTCCCCAGTATGGGAACAATGGATTATTCATGCCCTCAAAGCAACTCTTAAAATTCTTTGAACTCTTAAAGTGAAATGAAACAACTCATCAAGAGAAGACACTATGTAAGTTATCATTCACAAAGAATTCAGTGCAGTGACTTTGAGCAGTGATCTTGTAAGTTAGTATTCATGATTATAAACTAAAAAAAAAACCCCACATAAACTTGCTCAGGAACACTAATAACTTTCAAAATTACTATACAATAAAATAATAATGTTTCAATCAGAATTGTATTTGGCTTAGACTATGTGGAATAGAAAATTCAGATACAAACTATTTCATAATCTTTTGTGAAGGTTTATGTTAAAATGTATCTTCTGAATTGCGCAAGCAACGTGAACAATATGGTCCGAAAATACCTTTTAAAACAAATTCTTGGAGAATACAGCAGTATTCTAATTTATTTTCCCTTCTCTAACTTCTCTTTACTATCTCATATATAGTAAACAACTTATAATAGACATTTTTTGGCTTTAATGTTTGCAGTTTGGCGTCAGAAAATAATTACTAATAAGTGGATGAACTGAAGAATCCCATCTTGCTGAATGAGCCTGTATCCAGCAGCCATTAGCTGGGAACATACACAAGCAGGAATATCAGCCGGTGGTTTTGTCATGTGATCTCTTCCACTGCACATACAAATATAGAACATGACCATAAAAAGTAACAGAACATGCTCTCTGCGAAGTAATTTATTGCAGTGGATGCTAGATTGGTATGCCAGCTGGAATTACCTTCTCGGCTCCTACTATTTTCACATATACAGATAATAAAGGCTGTGCACTGCAACAGATTCCCAATGAAAAAATATCAACATTATTAACAAGAAGCAAAAGTCTGCAAAAGCAACTTCAGCCAGCTTAACTGTTTGAAAATGTTTGCTAGTGACTCATAGCAGGAGTTACAGAGCTAAATGAATAGCAGGGCTTCAACGTTTTCATAGAGGGGAAAAAATACTGCTTTTTGTACAATATACATTTCTCTCTCTGCTGAGCACAAAAAAAATCTAAGGATTATTACACATGTAGGAGCTTTCTTTTTGTTTGTATTCCTTATTCATTAGTTTGTAAGCTGCAAGAGCTGAGCTAATTTATTTTTCCAGGGCATTTTCCCCTCCCTCTTTTTTTTTAAAGGCACCATGTATGACATCCCAACATGACAGGAACTCAGTAAATCCCCTCAGTCTCCACACCGCTGTCTCTGAATGTCTACAAAGCTACTATGCCATAATCGCAACTCGCTGGCTCATTCACAGCTTTACATTATAAAGCAAACAGTCTAGACAGCTGAATGACAGAATTACTCTCTTTTCTCTTGCATTTATAGATATGCTGTCATCTTCATTTGCTTTTCTCTACTCTGTGCATTCTGATACGCTAATGATTAGCTTTCCTGTTTGGATTCCACACCGACTCCATGGCTCTAGGCTATAAATACAACCAGAGCCCAGATGACATCACATCGATAAGGTGCTGGGGCATGGGGGGGAGGACCCCTGCTTCTTTCCTTCTCCTAGGTTAGCTGGTGGTAACCAGCTTTTTCAAAATGGTTAACCAATGTGGCTTCACAATAGGCTTTTCTTCCCCACTGAGATGGAGATATAAAAAGCCTGGTGCCTGGAACCACCACTCTCTGGAGTGGAAAATACCATTCAAGTTGCACAGAATAGGCAGCCTTCAATTATTTTCAGGTCTGTCTATAGTATAGCTGAATGTATCATTGCAAAAAATATGTGCAAAATAGAGAAGAAGAATAAACAACAACATGTGTTTGGATGTCTATAAAAAATGTGTACCTAGCATTCTTTATGTTAAAAAAACTTAAGTAACTGGCCTGGGTTTGTTCTCACTGAGAAAGGAACTTTAGTCTGTAACATTCCTGGTATTTTGACATTGGAATGATGCGTACACACATTTCATGTGGCATTTCCCTGGTGCTAAAAGATTTAAATGATAAAAGTACATACTTTCTTGCCTTCAACAAGTTGCGGAAACCTATGCAAGCCTGATAACGTGCAACTAAGACATACGGATACACAAGGCCAGCTCTGGTGATGTTTATAGCAAGGTTTTTATTATTTATTGCTTTTCTTAATGCTTCTGTAACTGTTGTTCTGGATTGCTGGAGAGTCTCTTTTTACAGCTGTTTTTGTTTGCTTGTTTTGTTGCCATTTTTAAAATGAAAGTTTGTAAACTTTACGGTTGAAAAAATCTCAAAGCCTTGCCTTGAGGTCAGAAAGTTGTAAGGGTGAAAGTGGGGAGAAGCCATTGCCATTCTCACTCGAAAAGCAGAGAAAATCATATATCATAGCACATGAGCACAGGAAGCCAAACAGTGAGCCATAGCTTTTACTCTTAACAGAGCTGGGACAATACCAACACTTCAGAACGCTGCGTTACATTATGGGCCATCGGGAAGTTTTCATGGGGGAATATTTTACCTGTGAGCATGAAGAGTTTTGTGGGCCACTGGGTGCAATTGTATTCACAGCCAATATAAATGACTGACTGCTTGAGGCCTGTACCAATGGGAATTTTGCCTGGTCTCTGTGAGTCATGACCCAGTTTTACTCTCTGAGATCAGGGACAGCTGGAAAAACAACTGATCCCTTCTTGCTTGGAACTCTATAACTTGCCTGGAATATCTGTGCTTTTTTTTCCCCCTTGAGTACCCTTGCCATTAAAACATACTGATTAGAAAAACTTCTAATTTGTGTCTCTAAGAACAACAGCGACAGCAAAATTTCAGTAAGTTATACCAGTGGCAGAGAGTTCTGATTTGACAACGTGGAGTTTGATGAACTACGGAGCAGGAAGCTGGTGGAAAAAGACAGAACTGAAGGCCGTGGAGAGACTGTGCAAGGGAAGTTGTCATTCTCTGCACACTCCAAGAAGAAGGTTCAAGGGTGGTCCCACAGAAGGGCTGCATCATAGCTTTTCCCAGGAATGATAAAGTGTTATTGGCCAAAACCTTGTGCCCCCCAGAAACTACAGATGAGATTTCCTAACAACTCCGCAGCTTCCCTGAGCTTTTTAGTTGTGAGGAGAGGATTTAAATAGTTGCCACTACAATAAGTATATAAATCAACTTGATATAAATTGTTTTTTAATTTTCTTGACAAAATGCTTTGCCTTCCTTCCCGAACTGGCCTAACCTGGACCTCAGCTTGGAGAACACCGAGTCTGGGGACTAGTATTGATTTTTCTCTCAATAGCTTATGCCCTGACTTCAGATTCTGTCAGAGCAACCCTATGGGGCTAGCAAAAAGCCGTTCTATTTCATGGCATTTCCAGCTTTCCAGAGAAACACAGATCCCACTTACTTAAAGCTGTAAAGTGGAAATCTCCTTTGGTTTCTTCAATGATCTTTTATACATTGGTACAGAAAAGGTTCTTAACTCTGAAGCATGGCTTTCTGATTATTACAGTGCCATGGTAATAACACTGAAAGCAAGCATCTAAGTGCACTGTATAAATGACAAATAAAAGCAAATGCAGGGACTGATATTAAACATAAGGGAACACAGCCTTTTTAATACACTGCCTCTTGAAACGCTAGGTCACTTTTCTTACCTCTTGAGGCTCTTGACATTGGGACGCTAACACCAGGAAAGATCTCTGTGCTTGGAAAGCAGCACGTACCATCTCTGCCTGTAACAAAAAGAGGAATAGAAATTAAACCTTAGCCTGTAACCTCCAATACCTCTTCTTGGCAGCTCAAAGTCAAGTGTGACAGCTCAAATCTTTCTTGCTGCTTCTCATCTAAATCACAGCAATGCTGACTGGAAGAAATGTATTACAGTACTGGCTTAGCTATAAATTTTTTTGAAATCTAAGGTTAAGTTCCCTGTCTGCTTCAGATAGGAAATAAAACGAGTTGATATGCAGTCTTTTGGTTATCATTTATAAGATTAGTCACAGGAGGACTTAATTTAAATGCTTCAGAGAACTTCTAGGCATTTTAATGGCGATGTTTATACTCGAGTGCCTGATAACAACTTATTACCGCTGAGAATGGCAACCTGAAAACTTTCTGTTGAACTTCAACTTAGGCTGTAGCGATGTTTAAGAAGAGTTGAGCTTGGCATATTTGCTGAGGGACTATGCTGTAATTCATTCCTTGTCTGTCCTCTGTGAGCAGACCCTAAGATCAATGGCTATGAGAGACGGTGGCTGAAGATTTTTGGGCAATTTTCCCCCACAGAACTCTAGAATTTTCATTAAAGCTGCATCTGACAGCATGTTTACATGCTAATACTGTGGATGGGAGGTAAATCTCTACACTCCCCAGTGTTTCCTACTGTTCAAATTTCTGGGCATTTGGGGGTTTTTTGAACACTACACATTTTCTGTACATTATGTACTAATTATGATTAGAATCTAATCGCTATTTCCGTATCAGCTATACCTCATTCAAGTGGATGAGTAGTGACTAGGAGAAAGCATTATTGGTATAGAAAAGAACTATTCATAACGGATGTATATTGCTAAATAAAAACCAAATCAAACCAAATGCTGTTTGGTTAATCTAATATGAATGGGTACATTTATAATCACTTTGTGAAAGGGTGGAGAAGCTCATGCTGTTTTCCTTGGGGTTTCTTCAATCTAAAAAGAAAACAAGGACATTTTATATACAGGCCTATGTGGATGCAAATTAAGATACATAAAAGTCGGGAAATTTGAAGTTGTAGCAAAGTAAAACAGCCAAATTCTGTTTATTCATCTTAAAATGTGATGGCATGAATAAAACATAATCTGTTAGGAGGAAAATCACTGCGAGGAAGATGGTAAAAGAGGCCCAACTTGGACAGTATTTGAGGAGAAGGTGATATTATGGTCTGACAGGCTCAGATTTGGAAGAGGGTAATCATCTCTATAAATAGATAAAGAAATGAATAATAAGGGAAATTGTATGAGCATAGGAGACACAAATTTTCCAGACATAGACATAAATACCATCAATAATAGCAAGGTTTAGAAATTCTTAGACGTTTCAGAAGACTGACTTTTTGATACTGAAATTCATAAAACAACAAAGTGTGTGCTATTTTAAGCTTAGGGGTTTTGTGTGAGGAGGATCTTGCAGAACAGCTGACTAAAAACTAATGTTCTAGGAGGAAGTGATTATGAATGGATTCGGTTCTTAAATTGCGGGATGGACAAAAATGTATCTATAGTTAGGACTTGGTATTTTAGAATGGCAAACTTTTAGAAAATAGAAAAATCAGTGAGTGAAGATGACTGAGGAACTTAATGATTTGAATGCAGGAAAGGATGGATTTACATTAAGAATGGAAATTATCTATGCGTGCTAGACAGGAGGGAGAAATTGTAGGAAAGGGCTAGAGACTCTGAATGAAAAAATAACTAAAGCAAGATACTAAGAATAGATACAAAAGCCCCAAAGAGTGAGAAGAGGCCTTGACTATCAAGGAGAACTTTTTTTCAGGCATTATATAATATAGAAGCAAAGGATTGTTGAATAAATGCTTTTCCTCAATTTCAAGGAAGTTGATGTACATGATATTGAAAGGATAGCTAAGGAGAATGATGATAAATCAATGGGAATTACATCATTTGAAAGGAAAGTCAAATATACGTAGCTTAGTGTGACAAAATAATTGGGTCCATACCGTCTTCATTCTAGAGTACTGGAGACACTGGCAGATGGAAGCACAAGTAGAAAAGACTTTAAAGATATATCATCTGGAGATAGGACCAGATAACAGAATTATGCAATGATGGCTTGGGCAAATATGCACAAGAAGAGGAGGAAAAGGTATGTCAAGTGATTTCATGGCTGTTAGTTTGACTTCAGCACTGTGCACATTTAGAATGGATTTGAAACAAGTGATTAAAAACACATATGAAAATTAAAACTGGGGGAAATTACAATTGGATTATCTGTGGTTAAAATCATTACTTTTAGGGATTGCTTAGAGTTTTCAGTTCCTTAGACAAGGAGAATGTGTCAGATCTAGTATGTTTAGATATTATATAAAATGCTTATTGCAGATCCTCATAGGAAACTCATACTTTAAGTGGAAATGATGCAAATTAGTATAAAAACTCTTAATTTGGATAAGAAGCTGAATAAACAGAGACAACAATAGGGTATATTACAGCTGGTGTTATTTGAAAGGAGGAAAGTTACTAGTTGTGTTTCTCAGGAATTAGTTTTAGGAACCATCAATATGTTTGTTAGTGTCCTAAGAGCAAGAATTAGGTGTGCACTCATAAAATTCATGGGCAACACAAAGTTAGAAGGTTTTAATATTCTTGAGAAGGACTCACTCATCACTTGAGAAGAGTAAGACAACTTCGTTGACACAGGTAACGTGAACAGGATAAAATTTAGCAGTCCTTGCCCCCACCCCTTTAAAAAAATGCATAATTTTGGGTATAAACACAGAACCGATTAATTGGAAATGCTGAAGACTGGAACATGCAAATATAAAACCCAGGAAGGTGGCGTTGTGAAAAGAGCTTATGCAGTTCTACGATGGATGTGGCAAAATATTTTTAGTAGAGCTACAGAAGTGTTAGTATCATTGGAGAGGACCTCCTCTGGCATTCCGTGTAAAGCACTAGTCATCTGTGTTAAAGAAAGATGAACTTAAATCAGAATTGATGCAGAGAAAACCTGTTTGGATGCTTAGAGCAGTAAGTATCTGTCATACAAAGATAATTTTTTAAAGTTTCACTTGTTTTGCTTAGCAACACAGTGGCTGAGGAATATGATTCTTTTGCATATGGAATGTAAATAACAGAGAAAGAAGAAAATGGTAGTGTCAGCACATGATCACAGGTCTGTAAACTGAGTCAGAGTAATCATAGTCTCAAATTTAGAAGAAGATTTCCAACTATCCAAAAAGTGAAGTTTATGAGGGATTTTCCAAATTCCTACAAAGAACCAGCATTATTTTAAGATAAACCTTTAAATGAAGATGAGCAAAGTGCTCTTAGAAATAAAAAATCAAGATTGTTTTGTGAGTTCTTGAACATATACTGAGCTGGTAGCATCAATGAGGTTTGAAAAACATGTCTGTTGGGCACTTTGTTTACACTGCATTAAATCCATGCTTTTGGGTTCCCACTGGCCATTCATGGAGGCTGAGGAGAACTTTTTTCTCTGCTCAGAGCACAAAGTAACAACTGGTTTCTTGTCTCATTTTTCACCTCTTTCTGCTGAAGCACTGGAATTTGGTCAGAGCTGGAGACAGGCTGTTGGATGAGGTACACTGATGTTCCTAAAGACTGACATTCCTCGAGTATGCCTCATACATGTCTCTTGCTCATCTGACCAAGTTGAAACTATTGTTGGATGTGGCATCAGCTTGTACTTCTCCTCCAGACATGTATTACTTTTTTATGTTTATCACTCTTCCTTCTCTACTGCAGAGTGTGGCCAAGGCCACTTTCTCAAAATGTCTGGGAGCTGTCTTTAAGAAATCTTCTGCTATTGAGGGCACCCAAGCCATTGGTAACACTCTTTGAGTTACCTCTGGTGCATTAAAAGTGTGGCTTTTTGCATTTTCTTATTATCCTAAATTTATTATACGATGTTGGAAACATTAATTGGTCAGTGGACTAGATACTGATTGCAAGGCTTGTCCTGTATGCCCAAAATGTATCCAGCCCCAAGAGCTTTTAGTTGTGCAGGGATCAGAGCACTCACATCTCTCACCTTTGAATTTAAATCTTAATCAAAGGATCATGCTAACACAGGTTTTGCATTCTACAAGCAGAATTTTATAAGACTTCTGCCAGAGTTACTTCCTTCTTTCTCCAAGAGCATTAAAAATGGCATTCTGGGTTTTACTATTTCCAAGCATGCGATACTTCTTTCCATGCATCCCATCAAAGTAATAGAAGATCTTCTTCTCATTAAGAATGCATTAGTTCAGTCTATCACCATTCCCGTTCTTTCTTGTAGTCTTTGAAATGTGACACTTCATTGCCACCTCCTTCTACATAGCAGGCAGGCTGTGTACCTAAGCAGGCAGCACTATTTTTTACAGGGAGATGACTCTTTCATTAGACCCTCATATCCAGTGAAGACTAATAGGTGAAAACAGGCCGGGGGGCACATCTCAGCAACTTGGGCAGCTCAGTCAGAAGACTGCCACAGAGCAAATCAGCTGAAACTCAGTTATAATGAATTATGGTAATGAAGCCTGAGTGTCAAAAATGCATGGGAATCATGGGTAAATTTACTGGAGTAGACTAGAACACAAACTTGCACACATCTATCTGCAGATAGAAATGGGCATATTTTGGAGCAACAGATAATTGATGTCTAAAAACTTTGGGTAATCCTCTTGGCATTCTTGGGATTATGCATGGACACAGCAACCATCAGGCAGATTCCTCAGCTGAGGTGAATACTTTGAAGGAAACAAGTTCCTCAAAGCATTTCCTACTTTGCTTTTAACAGTTTGTTCTAGAACCTGGAGGAGAGGGCTGTGACTGTGGACCTGAATGCCAGGACCATGTGGCATTCCATTCACCACCTCAGTTTCTCCATCAGTAAAGTGGGGAATAAGGTGTCTTAATCCTCTACCTCAGGTGTGTTTGATAGCTGACTGACTTAGGTGATCGGTATGGCTGGAAGAGCCAAAGTCTGACATGTATGCCATGTCAGCCCAATTCCATGCCTGTTGAAACCTGGGGCTGACGACAGTGAGTGACCTCTCTGTCACCATCGCAGTAACAGCATAGACGGGCCTCTTTACAGTTAAGACTGCAGAAGTTAATGGAGGAATCATACATATTTAGAAATCATCTTTTTAACAGCAGTTGGTTTAGCCTTCTCTGTCACAATACAATGCCAACTTCTGATACTTCCCAGAAGCCGCTGCTTGAAAAACTGCCAGAGGCTCTGTGAGGGATGTCTAATGGTGGCAATGCTTCTGACCTGTTTGAAGTAGAGTGAGTATGGATTCCGCCTAAACTTGCACAGTTTCAGACTGAGTAGACATAGATGCACTGAACCTGAAGCTTAAACTACCAGTTTGCTTTAGCAAAGTCCAGCTCTCCAGAGCAGATGTGATTTTAGGATCTACCTCTTTCTCATTTTAAATGTTATATTCAATCTGCCATCACTCTGGTATCCAAGCAGTAATAAATACAAATATTATTTATGTGACAACAGTTTGGCAAACTACAAGAAGAAACAGGCACATGCATTCAGATCTCAAGATACAAGTAAATTCAGTTTTTGAAAAAAAACAAAACTAAATGGAAGTAAGATTAGGATTTCCTAATGAAATTTAGTCAAGAAAATTACCCTATTGACCTGATAATATTAAATTTGTCAAATATTATTATATTTAATAACATATTTCCTCAGAGTCATAGCGCTGAAAAGCATAATATAAATATCAGAATCCACTGGACTTCTGTTGTCAGAGAATAATACACATCTGCATATATATACATGCAAACTTTAACAGTGATAATTTGCAAATCAAAATACAGATCTATGTACGTTTTGTATGTCTAAAATGACTTTATTCTGAAACAAAATAGTAAAGAGGATGTGAGGGAAAAGAATTGGGATTTAGCGGTCCAGAGTTCTAATCATAGTTTCTACAGAAATAATTTTGGGTCCTTTGGGCTTAGCAAAAGACCATGACTGACAGCAAATGACAACTACAGATGGAGCTTCATTGTTATAAGCAAAGACCCCAGTCTTTCTCTAAAAGGGCCAGTTCTGCCAGAGAAGGAGAAACAGCTTGTCTTTTACATTCTGTTTTCAAGAGCCTCTTCAAAGTGAAGTGGTGAAGTGGCTGGTGGCTTGAAGGGGGAAGCAAGAAATGGAAAAAGAATGAAATCTACATTAAGTACGGGGCTGCCATAGGAACTATCCAGGACAGCTGAAGAGACAGGATTTATTTTGTACAGCTAATTGGCTGATAGAGATTTTTTTAAAACTGGGCCAAATGCTGAAGAGTCAGTGGCAGTTCTTCAAACAGAGCACTTTATACTGGAAAAGGAAAAGGAAAGAAAGAAAAAAAACCCGTCACCTTTCTCCTACTGGTCCATGCAGAAAACAGGGTTGAAATTCTAGTAAAAATTGAAGTCAATGGGAGATTTGCCATTTATTTTGATACAGCCAGACACCACCCCAGATACGTTCTTTTCTATTTTCAGATAGATACATTTGACTACTACCAATCAGCTGTCCTCTATTAGTGGGGGGTTTTTAGTGTTTTTTAGCCTCCATGGCTATGTCTATATTAGGAAATTTTTGCTAAAGTTTCTCAGCATTGCTACTGCCTGTCCAGCACCAATCTAAGGTTATATCAGTGCTGGTCTCTCTAGCTGTTTATATCTGCCAGTGTATTAAACACTCTGTCGTGTGCACAGTGCTAGGCAATATTACTCACTTCTTGTTTCAGAGTAGCATCTGTATCTACGTTCATTAACTTTACCTTTTAATAAGCTTGACTGTGACTTAAACCATTCAGAGCTCTTATAGCTCTTACCTCTAGTGGAGCTCAAACCATATTGATCTTAAAGATCTTTCAGTGCTAATGACATAAGACAGATGGATAACATTATTTGGGGTAAAGTGTTGCGCATCTCTCTGCCATTTTAGTTTTATGATACTGAACTGTACAGATGTAAGGGGACCAAAGGGGTATTTAAAGCCACGACAGTTGCTTTACATTAGTTACAAAATTATTGCCTTGTATAAAGAATATACAGGTTCTGCATCTTTTGCACCAATAAAATTTGCCCCAGTGTTCCAGAATCTCATCTAAGCTCTCCCAGTTTTGAGTAACATGAACTGTTTTGATTGATCTCAAGGGATTGTTAACTTTAAAACCTAATGAATACTATTTAAATGTCAGCTTTGTTAAATAATTAATTATTAATCTTGGTAGCAGAAGCAGTCAGTCATTTTGTTTGTCTGTCACTGTTTCAAACAGATAAAAATATTTGGCTGCAGGGCCATTGCGACTACTGATTACTGCCAAGTGAAGCAATAGGAGATCATATTCTCCGAAAATATCTCTAAAAACCTCCACCCACCAGAGAAGAAGAGCAAGTCCAGACCAAAGCTCTTGACTAGATGATGCTCTCCTAAAGCTCAGGCTGCTCTCCAGATTCATAACTTCTTCAGGAATCTCTTTTACAACAGCCAAAAATCTGCAACTCTCTTGACGTCTGTTCATTTCAACTTTTACATGGAAGTTCCAAAAACAGATGTAGTGTATTGGTAGCTAGGTATTCCAGAAGATTCAGCATAGAAAAATACTGAGAAGTGTGTGCAAAAATAAATAATCCACATATTAATGAAGATGTGGTCTATTTACAGACTAAGGGATTTTTTTTGTTTTCAGTACCTTTCTTTTCTGAACAGTTTTGAAGATGTTCAAGAATTCAAGTTTGCCATTTACATTGCAGACTGCTGTCTTCTGCAAGGAGTTAGTCACCTGCTGGAGATGTCAAAGCCACCTCATTGCACAGCATACAGTCATGGATCTACATTTAAAGGATTCCACTACAGTAGAAGTTGTTATTGGCACATTGCGACACCTGATATTCCAGACCCTGGTGCTTATCTATAGACTGGACATCCCCAAAATTGATTATCAGCTGCACAGAATTTGTGCTGTCATGTTCTGCCTTTATGATATGTAATTAGTGATAATCATAGAAACAAACAGCTGATAAAAGCAGCCAAACATTTCAGAACAAACATAAAAACCATAATGAGAATAAATCACTTCCCTACAGTGCAGAGGATACATCACTAAAATGTATACGAGGCCACCATTGTTGGTTGGAGCTTCTAATAACCAAAGACTGCCACAGTATATTTTATGAGCTTTAGAGCATGAGTAACAGCAAATAGTAATCAGTTGGTTTTGACTTGCCTCCAGTTTGTCCTCAGGACTCCTGAGGTGAAAGGCTAACACTGTAAAAGAATGACAGCTCAGAAAAGTACGCAGTTTTCCAGGGGGGATTAATTTAACTAATGACATGACAGGGATATCCTTTGTATTGCATATCAAATGTTACGCTGTGACAAAGTTGCCGTTTTTTTGGAATCAGTATTATGGAGAGAAGATAGAAAGCACCCCAACCTGCACAGGCACTTTCAGAAGATAGCCACAATCTTCCCGAGAGAGCTCTTATAGCTCTTCGTCCTGACTAGCCTGCAAAAGCAAGCAGGTTTCTCAAAAAGAGATGGGAAAGGAAAACCAGCCCACTTCAGAATTTCATTAGGAACAGAAACTGTAGTACATTAAAGTTTCACAGACTTCCAAAGCTTCTAGTTTCTACTATTACTTGGAGCTACGTTGTGTATCTCTGAAAGCGTGCATTAGTTCCTTAAATAGGAACCACATACAATGTACTGAATAGATGAAGTCTAAACTTTGGCTATTATCAAGTTCAACCATTGTTTAAATTCAGGTTCCTTTTTTTTCCCATGGACATCTGAGTTCAGAATTCTTTGGAGGGCGAAGTTGCCTGTGTCAAGGAATTATTTGTGGAGCTACCTCATTTCCCTGAGGAAAGGCAAACCTACATTTCCTACATGGAACAGATGCTGTAAACCACCACATGAGACAACCACAGAGATCTCAGGGACCTGCAGGTCGCATTGTCATCTGTACAAACATGCTTTTGCCTGCTCTGGCTGTAGGCACTCCAGTTATTTCTCTGATGTGCTGTTTTGCCCCTGAGGTCTGCTGCTAAGCAGTCCCACTCTCTATCCCCAACTATTCTCTCAGAAACCCTTCTCAGTGAAGGTCCAAATCCATGCTGAAGAAATTTCAGAAAAGGCTTTATGATTTCACAGGTTTGGGATGTTATTCATGTGTCCCTGTTTTAATAAATACAAGTTCTAGGAACTTCAGATGCGTATCTCTATAAATTAAAAAAGTTACAGTACTTGTTGGGGTATCACTTCATAAATATTCTTTTGACAATGTTCACCTGCCACCCTACTGTGGAGCTGATTTCTTGACTTTCTGTGTCTGACAAATACCAAATTCCCTGATATAAAGACTGGAGAACCATTCATTTCTAAGAAATTGCGCTGTCTTTGAGAGAGCTTTTGGATATAATAGGTTATTATATTGAAATGGCTTTGTGTATGTTCTTTCTCTCACACACTTCAGGACAACCAGTGACATTGCCCACCTCATCCTGCAAGTAGTCCCACTGAGCTCCTTGAAAGCAGCTCAAAGGCTAAAAGTGCCAGAATCTGTCTCCTTGTAACTTCACTTCCATTTTTATCACCTTGAAAGAATCCCAGACCCTGACCAAAATGTGCTAACATGGAAGGGAGTTCAAAGCTTAAAGCTGACACATCTATAATGATATTTAAGGTTTCTTCCCAACTGAACCATGCTCTTCTTTTCAGAGGTGCTAAATACCAAAAGCCTACATTTACTTGGAGTGGGGGCCTCAGCCTCTCTGAAAGGCAAGGTAGTCATTTACATGCACAGTGATGTGATTGAAAAGCAGATCTGACCTGAGGTGTTTTTTTAAACAGAACATGTATTAAAGCAACAAGAAAGAAATATTTCGGCCTCAAAGATCTACTTCAAGATTCTAAACCAATCTTTTTCTTACAGCTCTGGGATTTAGAATAAAATATAAAATTAAACCTATGAAACAAAATAGCAAAAATTAAACTGCTTTGCAGTTCAGATTATTTATGAAAATATATAGTTCAATGTATGGATGTAAACAGACAGAAGTTAGCAGTGACAGTGACATGGTTTAATCTATCCTAATGGACTCTCCGATATTCAGAAATCTGGCCATATTAGTAATGCAATTCATACTGGATAAAAAGAGGCAACACACATTTGCAGCCACATTCTACCCTCATCACTCCTGACAGTACTCCCAGCTTATTTAAAACAACATTCAAACCATGCACTGGTTTCCCTTGTGGCTTAATTCTCATTATTCACTGAACTCCTTTTTACTAGAAACTGACTGAAGAGCCAGATTCTGAGCTCATTGTTTGGTTTTTTGCTGACTACAATGAACAGCCTTCTCAGTTTCCAAGCCCAGCATTTCTATACACTCAAAACAGTTGCAACCACCAGCTAGCAAAATAAAAGCAGGTCAGGGATGGGGAGGCAGGATGAGTGAAAAGAGTGTGCACGTGCTTTTCAGAAAGAATGAGACTGAATATTAATAAAAGACTTGCTCATAGCTTCTAGCAACAAATGACATCAATCAAGCATGGAAGATGAGTTTCCCAAAACCAGAAAAAAATGTAAAAAAAAAAACAACATTCATGGATGCCTATTTCTCAGCTTGAAATAAATGGGCTTAAATAATGTTACTACTCCAACTTGAAAAATCGTAATTCTTCGCAACAGAAATAAGAACCATGGGCACTGATGCCAGTAAAGAGAGTTTTCAGTCATAAGAGGTTCATGCTGATGATGAAAACAGGGATACTTTCTCTCTTCTCCTCTGTCTTGGTCTTCCTGATGGATCAAGATAGTTTAATTTGCCAGTGGTTCACTGGAAATTAATGTTGTGAGAACCACAGACCTCACTGTTCTGAGGTTGAGTGCCTGAGATGACTGCTACCTATGCCCTTCCAATCCTGGACTGCTTTGAACCAGAGAGCAAAGTAAAAGTCTAATTACCTTATCAAGGCTTCCTCATGGACCTTGGATTTGTGCCAACTCCATGTCTCCAAATCCTCCCTAGTAAGTTTCTCCTTACTTTACACTGGCAAGTGTCCTATGCCATGACTTTGCAACAGGCTCACCAAGACACTCTCACACCCTATTTGTGGCTGTGAGTGCAACTGGTCCACACGTTAATGCTACCCGTCATTTAGCTAGATAATTGAGCCATGTAATTTTATCACCTTATGATTTTTCCTTAAGCTGACACAGTGGTTTTCAACCTGTGGGGCACTTATGCCTCTAGGTCTATACACTACTTCTGGAAAAACACCAAGAAAAACAGGTTTCCTGTCAGTAGACTCAAATTTGCTCCTAAAGGGCTTCTATGAAAAATTTTTAGAGATAGCAAAATTATCATGAGCCAGAGCCTATGATCAGTTCTGATTTAGACTTCAAACGGCTGAAAATATAATGTACGCCTTGATTAATTACTCCAATCATTAATTAAATTAATCGATAAAACATGGACCTTAAATCTAGTCTGAACACTGGATATTATTCTGAATTCATCTGGTTGATTAAAGAGCCCTTTACTATCAGAATTTTTTTCATATGAGCAAGTTATATTTTAACATTTTCTTGGGCAAACATGATGGAGTTTTTGGTTTCCCATTGCATATATGGTTTCCCATTGCATATATGGTTTCCCACTCAAATCATTCTGATATCTTTTTCCTGGCATCCTTTGGAGATCAGAAAATCCCATTGTACTGGGTAACCACATACAGATCTAATCCCTGCTTTTAGGGGCCAACAGCTTTAGACCCTTAAGCGGTCCCTGATCAACTGCACTACTTTGATATCAACAGAGCTACTTATGTGTTTTGTCGGGAACCACTCCATATGCAAAGAAGCCCCACGAAAGCTGTTGACAGCCTTGACTGTTTGTGTTCCTGATTTCTTGTATTTCTGACAGAGGGAATGCCATATGGAACGTTCTCATTATATATTCCCACCATCACCCCCCTAAATTTACAGGCACATGCTTCTCATGCCAGCAATACACAATTAAATGCCCGGTATTGGCTGCCATGGCATGTATTTGTCAATAGAGTCTGTTTGACTCTTGTCTCTTCCTTGCCTTTTTAAATAAGAAGAAAAGTAAGTGGTATTTACTGCAATGTCAGTGTCAAGAAACTAACAGCCTGATCCAGCTCCCATTAAAATTAATTAAAAACTCCCACTCTTTAGGGGGTGTTGGTCTAGACCCGCAATGGACAGGTTCTTCGTGCTCAGGAGCCATCTTTATTCCCAACCAGGTGTCTTACAGTCAGACAGGTGCAATGATGTCTGCACACCACTGCACCTGACCCAATAAATCCTGCTTGTTTGGAAAGCCAGATCCAATCAAAAGTTGTAAAAGCTCCTAAAAATTACACTTTTCCTGGATTAGCCACTTGGCTACATTGTGTATATTGCGTTTCCATCCTTATTCTCATACTAAGGTGAACATGCTTTATTGCTTATGTTATGAAGTATCTTGTAGTACACATACAGGGTGAGAAATATACCTGAATTAGCATTACAAAATCAACTTTAATATTGATAGATTTCCAAGGTTGGTTTTTTTGGTGATGACTATTTGGGGTTTTTTTCACTTTTGGTGGCTAGCAGTACTGTTTTCTACACTTAGTCTCTTTCTTTCAGCTGAGTGCATTTTGTATGCTGTAAAAAGTTTGTCTTTTTATTCTTTTTTATGTATTCTGCTTTTCCCAGTCCTGTGGTAGCTACTTGGTTTGGTGTTTATTTCACGTGGCAGAAAATATCTATCACAGAAATGCAAAGGCAGCCTGACAGCAAGCTTCTCTTCAGGCATGTTGACATCATCCTCCTCTCTGAGCTCTAATTCAACTTTCAACACAATGCCTAAACCCGTACAGCCTCGGGGCACAAAAGATGAACGGCAGAGTACACTTGTGCATTCTGTTGCCCTGTAAGCAAATTGCCTTGTTAATGAGGAATCAGTCAAATAATGGGTTTGATAGTCTGTGTTTAGATTAGGTAAGATAAAGTGCGAAAGTGTTTTTTGGTGTATCACAGACAGCAGCACTTCCTGTTCAAAGTTCAGGGCTGTGAAAGTCATTGACTAATTCTTCAGCATCTCTCACAAGGCAAGCTATAGCTATTACTTCATGTGTAATAAATACTCTTTGGAAAAAATGAGGAAGCTAGGATTTTTTAACTTCATTGATAGGTCAAAACAGAGTTGCACTTTGGAAAGTGCATATACGCCTCAAAAAAGGTAATTCCTGTTTTCAGTTGTCTGTCTATATTTGCATGGACTATGCCTGGAAGGAGGAGAGGAGAATGCCATTGCTTTCATGTAATAGATAAGGAAAAGAAACTCTGTGGGTACGTGCATACGAACAATGTTTGTGGGGTGAACATTGCTTCTCTTGCTCATGATGATAACAAATCAGTGCATGCACACAGAGAACCCCCGCAGATCAGAGAATGTGCTGTGAATTGCTGCTTTGTGCTATCTTGTTCGAGTAGTCATACATGTAATAAGCTGTATCTAGACTCTCTCCCAATAAGCAAGCTAACCAACAGCCTATTTATTTCTGAATGCTGGAAACCCACAATGTAGTTGGTTGTCTTTCTGAGCTCTGCATTTCAGCAGCTGGGAGTTCATGGAAGAGAGGAGGGAAAATGCATCCATATTTCTACAGTTTTCTTTTCCAAGCTAAATAGCTTGGATGAGAGAAGAGGGAACATAACTGAATCACTCAATCTGTTCTTTCAACTGGTGGGGTTAGGAGGTTAAAAGATTTTTATAAACAAACAATTAAAAAAACGCAAGTATTAGTTTATGTGCTTGACAGGAAGGCTGTAATTCTGCTCTGCTCTGTGCCACATAAAACACTAAAATATGGAAATTTTATGTTATCTGTCCTTCTCTTGTAGAACTAGTACATTCTCTTCTTATCATTATGTCTCATCTGGTACATTATTCAAACTCAAGCCAAAGTATTCCACCACTTGACATATCACACAAACAAAAACAATGTGAAGAAGCTCAATAAACACATTACAAAAACATGCTTCTTGGCCTTCTAAAATCTTGATTGCCTTGTTTTGACAGGGTGAAGAGCCCATCAAACCTGCTTGACCAGCTTCCTCACTGGGATACAATCTGAAGGTAGACCGTGTCTTCCACAGGCAGCCCATGTCTTCCACAGGCAGCTCTTTGTCATCCTCAGCACATTTTCTGTAGTGGTGGATGCATCTGGCCAAACAGCAGTGGGACTCGGGTCTCTGTGATCCAGCAATCAGCCAGTGCTATGCTATCTGCTGGGCGTAAGAGAACTTAAGAACGTAAGAACTTCTCTTAACGTAAGAGAAGCCTACGCGTAGACCCACAGTCTATTTTATACTGCTTTTGAATTTCCTTTATTCTGACAGAAGAATGGTTCAGCGTTGGCACACATGGTGAGTCAGCTTCAAGGCTGTAACAACCTGTAACAGTTCATGACAGCCTCCAAGACACTGGTATGTCAGGCCAAAGACAGCTGGTTGGTAGCAGTCCTGGCCATACTCATTCTTTTACTGACTTCACATGCTCTATAGTTATGACATGGACAGCCAAAAGTGGTTTCATAAAATCTGTGCCTGTAGGGGACTTCGTATTTCATAGAAGATTATCCATATAATCACCAGATTTTTATTCCAGTGACAGGACAGGAAAAGGATCTCATGTTAGACATTTAGAATAATTTGTTTGAAATAGACTTAAGTAAAAACCCTAGCCATTCTCTCGGTCTGTCTTTTAAAAAGTGGTTAGTTTCGCTAATGCAGTTGACCTCAGAGACTCACCACTGCATTGTACTGTAATTTGAATGAGAAATATGCTGCTTTCAAGATTGAGACTAAGCAGAACTCTTCTTTGATAAACTAATCTTCATAAAATCCACCATGCTGCTGTGGATGAGTGAGCTATCCAGGAGCTACCTATTAGTTCTCTTTTTTATTTTGCTCTTTTTCAACAGAATATTTAGAGTACAGTATGCCGAAAACATAGGAATGGGGGTCCCCAGTAGGTATTAGTTATGGCTGTATTCTTCTTTTCGCCAGAAACACAAACCACACAATCCTTACAGCAATCAGTATGAAACACATCATGTTAAATCCCTCATTTCTTTAGCATAATATGAAGTCTCTCTTTTCTCTCATGTTACCATTCTGGTCAGTCAGGTATGTGAGGTTTTTCTAGGCAACAGGTGTTTTTTGAAATAAAATACAATCTTCCCTTCAGCTCATTATGTGAAAGAGACAGCAGCTGCAAGTATAATGCTGAGGACACATGGTCTATAAGACACCCAGAAGAAAAATACTCCTTGTTCCACTTGTTAAGGTAAAGCACAGATGTTGCTTCAGTGATAAGCATGAGCATAAGGCAACCACAGTCTGCTTCATGTTGTAAATTCAGAATCTAGGATTTCAGAATATGTAATAGGCTGCAGTCAGAATCACCAGTTTCTTTATGTAAGGGAAAGTTGTTTATATCTAATCTCATAGTCCTAACAAATACTCCCTATCACAGTTTGCATTACACTATCAACAATATGCTAGAGACTATCCACAGACTTGGCAGATAAATTATTAATAATATTTTATATGGACTCAATGATGAGTATCAAATAGTGACAAATGTATAAATCAATACACTTACTGATTTAAATATTTACAGATAGTGTATATTAAAAAGGTTTTAGTAATTTAGAATGTTAAATGCCTTTTTTTTCCCTGCTTAGTGTTGATACTAAGGCTATTTCTGTATCTCTCAGATCTAGACTGTTGAGAAATCAGCTGCAAAATAATGGTGTCTGATGAACGTAATGACCAAACCTAGAACAGATCCTTTCCAGGGAGCAATTCTCTGCTCCGTTAGGTAGACAATTCCCTCCCCCTCCTTATTATTTTTTCCCTAATTTCTTTTAAGAAAAAAGTATGTACATAGTAATTTATAGTATAACTGTTAAGGTGAAAGGGCTTTTCCAAATAAAAAGGAAAATTTCCTTAGGAACACAAAGATCCCCTAGAATTGCCTGATCTCCTTACTCCCTCCAGTTTTCTAGGCCTAACTAGGTCAGAAACTCTACCCTACCAGCAAGAACATGTAACACCACAGAGAAAACACAGTTCACAGAATAATCCCAGAGCTCGTGCTCTGTTAGTAGACTGGTTACTTTGGCTGTCTTGCAAAATATTTATGCTGGCCTTGCAGCATAAATCCCAGTAGCTTGCAGGACTGCATGTTTCTCTGGCCACAGAGTTTGTTATGTAGAGCAGCAGCTGCAATGAATTGGGAAATGTACACATGGAGAAAGGCCTGGTGGCATGGTTCTACTAGGAAAAGTCAAAAGCTTCCCACTCCAGATCCAGCTCAAACTGACCCTGGTTCTTTTGTGGGTTTTTTGGTTTTTTTTTTCAAAATCTCTATTGGTCAGCTGTTGGTGAGTCCATCCTTTGTCATTCTATTACCACCAGTTTTACAGAAGATAGACTTAAAAAATAAAATGAAACAAACAAGCTCTGATCACAAGATATTATAAGGTTACAAAGTAATTTCATAAGGAAAATACTAGCATAGTACTTTCTTGCTATGACATATGTGGTAAAAAAGGGTCATTTAAATGCCTGACATACTCATTTTGTTTGCTATGTTGTTCCAAATGAGAGAGCTGTGAGTAAATAACAACACACAGTCAAAAGAACAAAATCTCTACATTAATTGGAATGATAATACACATGCTTAGAAGACAACCACAAGAAGTTCCCACTGCTCAGACCCACCTATTGTTTGCTGCTCTTGGTCTATTGACTCTTGGTCTTAATTGTGTTCCTGTTGTGCAAAGGGCTTAGCAGCCAACAGGACAATTCAAACTGCTTGTGACTGAGAATATTTATATATTTTGCATACTATGCTCTTCAACCTTTAGTAATGTAGAAGAGTAGTGTCTTCTTATGAATCCATACAGCCTTTTGCCCTTCCTGAACCAACCAACTGTCCTTAGTGTGTTATGCCAGGTCATTACTACAACAAGAACTAATAATTCAGGGTACTGCTATGAAGATTCTCCTCTACTCAGCAATCAAGGCTGAACACACAGATTCCAAGACTCGTACACTTATGTCATGGGGAGAAAATTTGAGTAAATACTCACATGTGTCTTCACGTCACCTTCAAGAATCTTGCTGTACCTGAGAAACTCAGCGACACTTCCGTTCAGCAGCCTATCAAAGGCCTCAACATATGGTGCTATGCCTGTAGAAGAATAACATTCCATTATAATAGGTTCATATAGTACATAATGCATAGGACATTCCTTTGTAGCAGATGGAGGACAAACACCATAGAAACAGGGGAAGCTGCTGTAAGCTGATTTCTGCCATACTCATTGATTTGTGAAATCAGTGAAAAAGGTTGTATAATGATTTTTTCCTAGCTAGAAAGGAAAAAGAAAAACCTGCTCTTGGTAGAACTTGGCTAGAAACTTGAAGAGAATTTACTCTGTGTAATGTAGTGGGAAGCCTCTTTTGTCTTAAAATAACAGGTGCTAAAATAAACATTTCTCAGCCCTTCAAAGGCCTAGTGGCCTGATAAAGCATGATTGTCTTAACAAAATTCTACATGTACGTAAAACAAGCATTACTCCCTAAAAAGAATCTGCACTGTACTGAACAACTATTTTTATATGACCCACCCATTCCTGAAGATCTTTGTATTGTTTGGTGGCTTTTAATAGCAAAAGATTCAATTTCTAGTAAGATAGTCTTTAGCATCTGTTGACAGTGGATTTATGCAGCGAGATGTGGCTTTGTAATATCCTTATTTTGTTGTCTGACCTTGCAAAACCGTCACTGGATAAAGAAAGCTCAAAGAAGTCTTCTAGATGGCACATCCCATTGACTATATACATGCTATACATTCTAACAGAGGAATAAAATGCTATTTTCTATATGGTATACAGAGGAGTTTCCTGATAAGTGGACATCAGAAAATGCAGATGAGACTCTCTCTTACGCACCTAGCTTCTAAATGGCTCTATGTGGTACCTTTTAAGACAGCAAAAGTAATGTTTCCTTGGATGCTTTCCAGCCCTCCCTTTACTCTCTGACATATCCTCATGTCTTGTCTATGCCCCAGAACCTTAGCCAGGTCCAGCATGAGTGATGCACATGTGAATTTATGGCATTCTCTAGGATCTGAGAGACCAAGGTTAAAATTCTTCCCAGCCTCTCTCCCTCATTAATGAAGCCTGAAGGTTGCTCTGAAGAGGTACTAGGCCTTCCCCAGAGAGTTTGCTTTAACCTTTTGGCACTATATGACAATTGTGTCCAAATTCATAATCTTGAAAGCCCTCTTTATTCCACAAGAGTCATCTGGCTCCTTGACAGAAAAAAGAAAGGCTCTGGCAATGGGTGTTTGCAATGGCCTGTGTGGAAAAAAAAATGTAGTTAGTCAGCTAGGGGGGATTTCAACGCTCCTTTTGTTTTCTTGGTGTCACTCACCTTCAATTCTGAGGAATTTCTGGGCTTTCTTCCATATTAAGTGTTTGTGTGTAAACCCCTCAAATGACTTAGTGTACAAAAGGTTTTAGTCATGGAGATGCTTTCCAAAGTCTGTTTATGTTCTTTGTAAAAATCTGTGTATGTCTCCAAGAGAATCATTTAACCTTTTACTTTAGAGCAGAGTTTTAAATAGCGGTTCACCAAATGGCAATTGTCCTATGCAAAACTAGAAAGCAACTATGCTATTTTTTACTATTCAATACAGCTAACTCCCAGGAGCATTTACGAGAATTTGCTGTGGGCCGTGCAGAGCAATTGAATGACTTGTTTGCAATCCTGCTGTTGTAATGCCATTTAGGAAAACAGCAGAGTTCTCCCATCCTCCTCATTATTTTGTTGTTTCTGAAAAAGTATTAATTGAAAAGTCAAGGTTATTTTTCATAGTAATTCTAATGATGGGGTGGTCTTTTAGGGGAGGGGGTCATGGTAGAAGCAAGCAATGTATCTCCATTTCCACTAGAGACTTAAAAAGATCACACTCTGGCTGAGTGTCAGTTTTAAAGAAGAAAGAGAGACCTGTTCTCTCAAGACTGTCAACTCGGCAGTTGCTGTGGAGATTAGTGAACCTCTGCAGAAGCACAGAAACACAGACATACAGAATGATGTTTGTGGCACTTACATGCGTATAAGTCGCCCAAACTGAAGAACTGGTAGAGTCTTTCCTAACTGCACCAGCAAAAGCTAATTCCCGAGTCCCCACGTGAGGCAGCTCTGCCTGGAGAGGCGGTGCAGGCTGGCAAGCGCCCCGTGGTGCCGCTCATCTCAGCTTCTTACTGCAGTCTCCCAGTGGGTGTGTTTTACAATCTCACTCCCACAAGGTTTGTCAGTTGGTTTCTTCTGGGGATCTGCTGGGGTTTTAAGGCTCTGCTTCCCTGGGGGGTGCATCTTTTCGCCTGATTGACCTCTCAGGTTAGGCCAAGGGTATAGCAGTTTTCACGGGAGTACCTCACATGGCGAGTTCACCTCCTCTTCTGAAAGCAGCCCTGATTCTGCAATACTGAGCTCCGGATTAATCTAGAGGTTAACCTAAATGGGTTCATTAGAGAACTGAATCCCATATTTTTTAAAAATGCGGTGGTGATTGATTGATTTGTCAGTTTGTACACGGATCGTGTTCCTCCATGACTTTCCTACGGCTTACTTGCTGTCTAGGTTTTCTCTGGACTATACGCACGTTATTACCGAAGCTTACGGTGACTGGCTGACGCGCCTGCTGTGGATGCCTGCTGGAAGACACTCCCTCCCTGCCGCAGAAACACGCTGCTTTTGGGCAGCTGCTCCCCAGCAGCTGCCAGCGTGTAGACCCACGGCACACATGACTGTGGGGAAGGTCCCTCACATGTGTCTTTGGGTAAGGGCCGGCGTACAGGGACAATAAAGCAGCTGACGTACACTGACTTGCTTCTGCATCAGTAAGGAAGCTGCCTGCAACTTTCTGCTTGTTCTGCAGCTTCTGTACAGCAACTGAGGCCATGCTGGGACGTGCTCTTCCCTGGAGAACGCAGGAAAGGGACAAGGGATACAGAAAGCAAAGAAGATGAAGCTAATAAATGGATATCTGTTGGGGTTCTGAGTGAAAAAAACCAAGCTCTGAGAAAGGGCACCTCTATTCAATCAGCATGCTAACTAACTGCCACATTTATAACGTTATCTACCCCGTAAACTTCAGCAACAACAAAAAAGATTAAGGAGTGAAAAAATAGGATTTGGTGATATGATGTGACTAAATGAAGATAGACTTGTTTGGTGTATTCTCCACCAGTGTAGGGGAGAGCACTCCTCCAGTAGTGCTCTGGAGGTTCACTTGAGAAGGGAGAGCTCTAGAGATAACACAAGGTGGCCATGTATGTGTGGCAGCCCTTAGTGAGCAAATGCTTATGAACAAACTCGTATTTGATTAAGGATATTAAACAATTAAATGAAGTAGGTTGGCAGTGTGAAATTCAGAGAGCTGGCAAATAAACTCAGTGTTTATATTGCTAACTTCTTTAGGAATATTTGTGCTGTAAATTTTGGGGATGTCTCATTTCTTCTGCTAATTCGGCTCAAGCAGACATTTTCATCTGGTGAGTTATCTACCACAATATAAATGCTAACATGGAAAGAGTGGTAAATCTTGAAATATGGACAGTATATTTAACAGACTAGTCAAATCTTGAATTTTCTAGGCTACATTAATTTAGAATTATGCATAAGCTAAGCTTGTTACACGACACTAAGCCTGTCACATGACATTTCTAAATTCATTTTTTAAAATACTACTTTCTTTTGACAAGGAATTCATAAGGGGTGGGATTGCACTCCCTCTTAGAAGACAAACACGTGCTCTACTTGCAATTTTTTAATAACAGAGACATGGTACTTCAGAAAACCAGACTTACTTCCATTGACTCCATTGATGGCATCACACTCCACTCCACCAGATCTGTGTGAATCTGAAAATAATGATTCAAGTCGAGTCACTGCTTTCTCCAGTCTCTCCATCAAACCATGAGTCTCTGCCATTCTGAAAAAATCATTAAGGATAGAAACAGCGTTAGACCCCTCTGAGTATGCTTTACTTCATGCTACCATGCTTTATTTCATGTTACAGTTCTGTTCATCTTGTGGCTTTATCTTTTATCAGCTTTTATGGTAAAACTCATGTATTTTTTAAATATTGTCTTTCTGGCATATAAGCAGTTGCAGTGAAGCAGCTGACATATGGTAACTTGCTGCTTTGTCAACAGGGAATATGATCAGTACTCAGCCCTGGTTTTTCATTGTAAACAGCAGATTCAAACCACTGGTAGAGTAGCTTTCGACAGTCTATATGTTGACAATTTATGACAAATATATGTCTGTGCTCCCAGTCAGACATTGAGATGACTGAAATACTTATAAATGTAATTGGTAAAAACTTATGCCTACAATGATTTGCATCAGCTATTTACAAAGGCAAAAATACAGACTCAATTAATACTTGAGTGAAAGCTAGACTTTACATTTATACCTCCTGATTTTTGAAAAGGTACATTCTGAAATTTGCCTCAGTCTTTTATGCTTTGTAGTAAGACTCAGACACTTTACTAAAGACTACACAAGAAGCCAGGAAGGTCTTCTGTTTGTTCTTCTCATATGATTTCCCATCACTTAATTTTTTTCTTACAAAAGTACCTGATGTGAATCAGTGTTTCCCAAGCTTTTTACATCAAACACTAACTAACCTTTGGAAAGAAAAGAAAAAATCCAGAGGCCTGCTTGTGCAGTACTGCTACAGTGCTTTTGATTTAAAATTAAATAGAAATAACTCACACATTACTTATTTTCAATGTGATTATCTGCTTTCTTACATGTGAGGAAGTGTGGGCACTGACATTTTTGAATACTGGCCAACGTCTCAGGGAACACAGTGCTATATACACTACAGGCTGAGAAATGGTTATGTAAGCAAAGACAAAGCGAGGTTTAAATCCCCCATCATTTACTATAACGAGTTTAATGTACAGGTTCCTCACGTAAGGTTGCAAGTGTTTCATCCCGCTAAGTGACATACAGTCAGGGGGGCGTGAGTGTGCGCGTGTCATCTATCGCACTTGATTAACGTGATCCGGATGCACAGTTCCAGCTCAGCTCCCACGCTGGGGCTACACCCTCTGCCCAGGACTGGGGTGTGCAGAAGCAGGGGCAACGGGGGGACTCGCATCCCCAGCTGAGGAAAGCAGGTAGTCGGTGGCTCTCTGGGGTCCCTACCCCGTGCACTCTGCCACAAGACACTGATTGCTGTATGGCTTGTAGGCTAGAAAGATTAGGCATACCTGGAATATCTGTGTAAATGTATTAGTTCCTAATGAACATCCTGCTAAAAGTGCTAGTATTTCAGAGATACTAAAGTGTAATAGTAGATTCCAATAAACTGCAATACTACGCAACCAAAACAAACAGTGCTGCTTCAGTGTCTCCGTACCCAGGGGAGAATGCCTAAATGTCATAATTAAAAAGTAAAGCAACATGAAAAGAAGGGGTTTGATTTACAAATTAGTATGAATAATTCTTATGAATAAAAATAATAATAGTATTTTAATTTTTAAAATTTAAATGTGAGAGAAGATTAGCTACTAGGACTGTAGAAACACATGCAGAGCTCTTGTGCTGAGTCATGCAGCCTGTCAAACAAGGTGGGACCTTCAGACTTTACCCTATAAATATAACGAGGTTTGTGTTTGACCTAAAAGTGAAGGAGAAGATTTTACAGTGAGAAACCCTCAGGAGAACCATTCTCATGAGAAAGTTTTGTCTGGAGTTTATGGTTTTTTCCTATTTACATTAAATAAAAAAGCAAACCCCTGAAAGAGGATATCATTAGACAGTGTGCATATAAACACTGTCAAAATTCAGAGGGGCTCTCTTTGCTTTTACTGAAAATGCACACTATTCTGTTTGAAAAACCAATGAATTTAAAAAAAAAAAACACGTTAACTTTTTGTAAGTTTACAAGTATCTTGGCAGGAATGAGATGAAGGTATCAGGAGAGCTTCTGAAATGTGCAAACTTTTGTGAGAATATTACACCTTTTCCTAAAACAAAGCACTGTTAATCCTCAAAAATACCACGGACATATTCTTTTCACATTTTACCCTGCTACATAAAAGCCTAAAATGCTGTCTATTTTAAAAGTTACGTTTTAAACCAGTCTAAAGCTAGGCTGTTAGCATACTAGCAGTAAACTTATTTCACCAATATTCTGAAGTATATTTCCAGTATAGTTCCTGTTTGTCTTTATTTGAAGATACAGTCTGGTAGGGTTGGTTTTTTTCACCTGCCTTAAAACTTTCCTTGATGACACATATAAATATATTCAGAAGACCTGTTACTTTTTGGCCTCTTCAGCCTGATTTTGCCTGTGGAAGGACCCAACTGTTTGACTACAAACCCAATGTGTTTGCACACACTTGGAGGTCTGAGGAATCTCACAAATGTACAGCGGTGTATTAGACTTGTAATGTTCTACCCAACAAACTGCCCTCTGTAAGATGCATACGTGGATTCTTGGTGTGGATATGCTAAGGATTACAGTGTCAAAAGGTCAAGGGAATAACCCAACTCAATAACCCTGTGGACGTTTTTATGCAACACTCTCCACCTGCAAACATAGACTTTCGCTCACTACAGTCTTCACAGCTTTGTTCTAGTCCCATTAGCTGGAGAGCTACAATATTATTCTTCCAAAAGCAGCCATCATCAGCAAGGCAATCACAGAATAATATACTGTTATAGTCTTTTTAGACAAAAGTGGGAACCCTTTTTACCACAAAATTAGGGATGCCAGGTTTTCATTGTTTTTATAAGGAACGTTACGCTTAACTCCTTGATCATTATGTTTACACTGAACCTACCTTTTATCTGTGTACTTGTATATTCATGACTACATGGTATTTGTATCTATGCTTATATATATGCATACACGTAAGCATACAGACAGGTATCCCTGTCACGTACAAATAAAGTGCAAGTATACTTTTGCCATTACTGTATATAACACTACAAGAGCAAATCAGTTGTACATATAATAACCTTACATTTACACTTCGCTTTACCATCAGTTGACTGGGTATCTATTTTACAAACCAGACTGGAATTAATGTTACTGTTCTGAAGTGAAGACTCCACTGAGCAATAGTAGGACAACTCTCTTCATCCGTTCTCAATCTAAACATTGACATCTTTGCCTATATTTAGGGATTCACATATTTGGCTCATGTTATGACAACCTTCAGCATTTTCTTGGCCTATATTCAGCTGTTCGTCTGATTACTTATCATTCCCCACTGCACTCTCTGTGGTCACACCAACACCGCAAAGCCACAGCTCAAAAGGAGTCAGAACACAAACAGTATCGCTTGACTCTGTGAAGATACTGTCTGTGCGATATAGCATCATATTATAAATATCATAAATAAATAATAATACTGGTCTACGTACAGTGCCAAATAAAATCTTTGCATGCTAATGAAAAGTAAAGAGAATGTAAATACGTCTATGGGATGCTTCTACTCCCATAAAGCACATTTTTACATCAAGACAGATTCTCTATCTCACCTCTACTAGGATTTTAATTGAAACTTTGATCTTGAAGTGGATTATCAGGGCTAATTATATATTTTTTCCTGGAGTTGATGCTGACCACCTATAAGGAGTTAAAAACAACAGTGCTTCAACTCCCATGTAATCCTGTATTCAGGTGCTCTCTTGGTGAAGTACACTGTCCTTCATCGAAAATAAGGTCAACGAAGAGCCAGGAAAGGTGTTAACCCACATCTACTGACAATCACTTAAATGCTGACATTGTTAACTGTCTCCTGCGCACAAAAAATAAAAGGGAGGATCCACAGATCTGCCTCGTTTACTGTTAGTGATATCTTTTTGCAGACTGCTAAAGGCATGTGGTAATACTACCATCTGTTGTTTCTTCCCCAAAAGAAACGAAGCCAAAACCAGGTAGAACAAGGCATGCTGAAGACCAAAAAGCAGGTATCTTTTTATAGACAGGCCTCGGGAGCATATCACTGCTTTTCTCCCCAATTTGACAGCTGTCTCAAAGCATCATTTATCTATCATCAAGGGAAAAAAAACTTGTCTGTAGACTAAAATTCCCTGACATACTCATCCCAAACATACTCTTATCACTGTATGTGGCTTACAACAGAGGACTGTATTGCTCTATCTCCAGAAGAAACAAACTGTAACGAGCCACAGAGAAAAGCAGTAGAGTAGCATAAGGAGAAAAAATAAACATTTGATGACTTATCAAGCATGAAAAAACATCAGTTTTGAACACAGGAATGGTACCACCCTGTAAAGTATGATATTATTCTGACAAACATCAGCAAGAGATAGTATAAAGTTCCACAGTTTGTTTCACTTCCTAGCACTCTTTTAATTTAGAAGAAAAAAACTTGTTCATTTATTTGATTTTTTCCCCCTAAGTACACATCCTTCCAAATCCACTTTGCATCTGAAAAATTAAACCAGGCCTCACTCATGCTCATCATCTGCAATGCTACAGGTCTGATTTTGCTTTTCCTCTCTATGCCAAAAAAGGGCAATTGCCTAAAACAGACTACAGGCAGCAATGAGGCATTTTAATTGTATCTAACATTCCTACACTGCTTGGAAAATCACAATCTTATTGAAAGTATGGTAGCCCGCACGTGTGTTTTCTCTTTAATCTTTTAATAATCTTTTAACCTCTTTAGTCTTTTAATAAATGGCTACTGAGATACAAAATAAAGTACACAAAAACCTAGATTGCCAGCTGGTCCCATCAGAGAGCCAGTTATGAACGTTTTACAGATCCAAAGTACTGTGTCTTCCAAGAGTTCTTCTGTACGATACGTATCAACCTATATCAAGGGAGGGGAAATGCGTACGCGTTCCTGAACATTCCCCCAAGTTACAAGAGCATCTTATGCTACTTCATTTCTGAAAAAAACCCAGTCAGCTTGAGCCTGAAATGGCTAGCCTTCCTACACTGCCATTCAGTAAAGCTGTGTTTAGCGAGAAGCCTTTTTGCCACCTTTGGCATCAGACCCAAATTCCTGCTGCACCCCATTCTGGTCCAGACAATGAAAACCCACAGGCTTGGTACTTCGGGGGGTTGCTCATTCCCAGACAGAGCTCAGAAGCAGCCTGGTACTGGCTGAGTGGCTAATGAAGAGCCCCTGAAGCTATTTGGGTTATTACTATAAAAGATTTTGGGTGGAGAATGAAAAGTGAGGGAGTATTTGTTAGAAGAAGGGGTATGTTGGTAGACAGACAGAAACATTGCCTTCTATGGTTTGTGTTTTGTTTCCCATTAGCTGTATGGGAGGAATGTAAACAGAGTCTTGTCAAACTGATGTCAAATTGGATTAAACCAGAAGACCTCTCAGTAAAGCCCTGTGTGAGGAGAATGATTCAGGGTTCAAATCAGAGCCTTTGGTGACCTTTTTTTCTTGTTTTACCCCTCTATCTGCTACAAACTCCTTTGGAAGCAATGTTCTTTTATAGACAAAAAATATCCTCTTTTATCCTAGTGAAAGATATAGTCTTGTATATCTAACAGTATTAGAATTTTGAAAACTTTTTGGGTTTTTGTTTGGTTGTTGTTTTTTTTTTAATGGACAAGTGTTACAGTTAGAATAGCAAAAAGACCAAAATGTCTGTGTGACTTCTGCTTTTCGTGGATGAGTGTGCCATTTTGACTGATGAGCTGGTTTGAAGTCTTGGCTAGCTATAATATACTTATCACAAAATATTTCTGTCTATAGCTCAGCGTGTGTGTTAAAACCACCAATATGCTACAAATGAGTCCTCTGTTGCTGTGCATAAGAGCGTGCTACCTACGTTATCTTGTCTGTGGACTTCTCTCTTTTGGCATGCTGTTTTTAATGGGTTATTGTTTATAAGCAAAAAATATTTTTGTGAAGAACAGGAAAAAGCAGGTTCATGTTGCACCTCTTCCATTTAACCTCAGTTTTTTTCCTTTGTCTGGCTTTATGCTGTTGGCACCACAAAGTATACTTTCCTGTTTGCATTCTGGCTCTTCCTCTGCTTCTCTCCCTCTCCCAGCAAGCAGGCTGCTGTCTGCACAAACATGCAGGAAAGGAATGGAGGCATTTTTGTATCCCACTATTTAAAAAACATTACTGTTGTGATTTAACCCCACAAACTGCTTTGTAAAACAATGTCTATTTTGACAAGTACCCCTAAGACTGTTGATGCATTTTAGATTTCTTATGACATCCCTGTTTAGTCCCATAATTATGGGTGAGCAACTGCATACGTCAAGCTGTGTGTCTACAAGTCAATGTAATAATGGTGTGGTCTGTGGTTAGGCCTCTGATAATTGAACATGAATTGTTTAAAATATGTCATGTGTTCATGTATGTGCTTAGTATCTCCTGGAGTATCAGTTCACTGTCTAATTATATGTAAGTTCTGTGAAGAACTCCTATCCCTTGCTGAATAATTTTGACTGTCTTATCAATTTTGTGATCACAAAGAACAGGTTCATTATTTAATGATATACTGAAGCAGTCAAGACTTGACAGTCTGTGTAAGCATGATTGACTTAAAATAACCAAGGCAACCCAGTTTCTAAGTACATTCTCCTATTCTTTTTATGCTCCCTTTTTATGTCGCCACTGCTCATAGTCCTTTGTCTTGGTTTTATTTTCTTCTGTCCCTCCAGTGAAGTGCATGAGTTTTAGGATCTCTCCAATCAACAGAAACACAATGTTCTTAGCCACCTCATTTACTATGTATTAGTGTGGTGCTTTTCATGTAATCAAGCATCCTAAAGGCCTTACAAGCCATTTAATTACCTGTCACAAGTCCAATTACTGTATGTAAGTAGGCTGCCTTGCTGAACCAAGAAAATACCGCATGCAGGCATTGATTTTATTCAAGTGCTTCAGTTAGTTCATAAAAACTGAACAGTAAGGTTCTTTATGCGATGGTCCCAACCAAATTGAATTTGCACTGTCCGAAAGGGTAAACTCCACAAAGTACAAACCTTTATGGAGTGTTTCACTTCAGGGATGTGAAAGGAGAAAAGCAAAGGGGGAAAAGTTAACACTAAACAGATAGTTTTGCAAGCTCTAAAAACACAAGCTTTGAAATGACTTCTGCAGAAAAGACAAGACTGTAGCGTTATTCAGTACCAAGGTTAGTAATGGTTTTGTTTGCTGTGACGGTGGCCTTTCACAACATTTCTACTTCTCATGCATATCCATACTACACCAAAGCCTAAATAGTTGGGCTTGATTTCAGCCAAGTTATCTAGTGTTCTTGCTCTTACCAGAACATCCTGCTGCAATTATGATCTCTGTGTCTGATGGTCTCAGGCTCATCGTGGCTGCCCTGCTCAGCCTGCAGCCTGTGGCTCTTCTTCCAGCATGGCAGCAGCCAGGGGGGCTGAAGCAAACTTTTTGCCATTTGAGTACTCCCTTTGCTCTGCAGCTCATTTGTGATCTTTATTGATCGCAAAAACTCAAGGCCTTCACCCATCTCCCATTCTAAAATTCAGCCCACTGAATTCTGCAGCACTGCTAGCATTGCAATGGGTTGTGCCATTGCTTCTGATTCAGGATGAAATGGGCCACCTGCTACTAGAAAAGACCTTTCTATTTCCTGCTATGACCTGGTTACTACTTAGACATCCTGAGTTTTAATGATAATACATGCAACCTTGCTCACTTACAAGATCTGAGACATTCAGCTATTTATCCCTCCTCTGTTTCAGTGTGAGGTGTCGTGAAGCCCAGAAAGATCAAACCAGACCCATCCTAGATGCTTGCAAAGTTAGCCTTTTCTATGACGGTTGCTTTAGAGGACCCAGAGCTATTAGGTGAATGATTCTGCTGTTTCTTCTCCCTAAACAATGATGATTACACATGGAAATGTAAATCATTCTTTGCATTCCTTCCAAAAAGCAATTAATGAAGTATTTAAACTAATACAAAAGATAACTTTAATGCACAGGATCTGAGCATGTCTTCCTGGAAAAATATGACATTATTCAATTATGTACTTGAGCATTTACCTGTTTTTTTAATACATGCTACAAAAGCATTAAGCCTTTGATTCCCAGCATACTACTACCGCTATTTTTGATATTACAAGAAATTTCTTTAGCCTGCTATTCTCTGAAAAATTGTGGGTCAGACAGAGCAATTTCCATTAGCATATACTCAGGAAAGTAGTCTCAGTGGGACCTTTTTTAGCAACAAAAAGTCCCTGAAATTTGATATAGTCAGAATACCTTACATACACAGGTGAAAGGAAGACAACAGTAGCCAGTATGTATATGGACTAAGGCTATGTCTATGCCATAAAGTCTTGCTAACATGGTGACAAAGATCACAGAATTTTAAGAAACCCCAAAACCCATCCCCTTGCTGAACTGGCTGAATCAGCATAATCTCTTCCATAGGTGCAGCTGTGCTGATATCTGCTTTTGTCATTTCAATGTACACGGCTTAGTAAAGGTGCTGATATCCTGGTATAGTTCTAGCAGTGACATTCTCAAAGAATAGCTGAGCCTTTAGAGTTCAAAGCATTTTTATCTGAAGAGTCAGCAAACCATATCTGCCAAAATTACTCATTTTTCAAAAATATGTGAGCAACTGGAGCTGACTCTGTACCTCAGGAAAATGACTAGTGCCCAATTGCTCCCCCTATTGCAAAAGATGCACTTAAAATTTTAAAGAAAGGAATTAAAATTATTTATATATATTAGGGGTGCTTTATCAAGCCAAATCTTTTAACCATTTCATAATAAAACAGCTGTCTGAGTAACTGCAGTAATTTGTACCTGATTTACCATAGTTGTTTCTTTGGTTTTGCCCCAATAAGCACGATTAAGTAAAGAATGTTCTCTTTCATGTAGTCAGATGTTCTAGTAGGCAGCAACTGCAACTATTGAGTTTGCTGCTGTTGCACATGATGTTAAAACTCATGCAGAACCACAAAGAGCATTTCTTTAATGTATTTGGCAGTTCACCTTTTCTCTCTCTAAAGTTCAAACCTATTGCAATGTTATTGTCACTGGCAGGCCACAGATTGAAACATGGAAAGACTACCTGACTTGCTCCAGGTAATGTCACAAGTCAATGATATCAAGGCTGGGAGCTGAATACAATTCATCTGGTTTCCAGCCCTCCTTGCTGCACTCTGCTTGTTTTCCAATACCTGCTAATTCAGATTCCCATGAATTTTAGTCCTGGGTGAATTTTAATTCTTCCCCCCCGCCTCAACTTAGGTACTCCAATGTATTTTAAATGGTTAATAAAAATTATACACTGGGATTAGAAAAAATAATGGGGGGAGTTAATATATGTCATCTTAGTACCCTTGCTCCTTATGGTATATCAAGAAGCCCTTTTCTCCACTGAACTGAGTGCCATAGCTGACAAAGAATTATGAAAACATGTCATGTGTTGGTTCTACTGTAATAGTAAATAATGCACATCCTCTTCATTTTTATTTAATTGAGAAAACGTGTTTTATTCATTACCTTTGGAGTTGTGCCTGTCCACCTTCCACATCCGAGCACCATTCGTTTGAGGGGGAAGACGCAGATGAATCATAAGAATATTCTGAAGACTAGCATTTTTGTTATGCCCAACACCTAAAAGAGCCATAGTGTTGTATATGCCTTGCTTTGCTACAGAAGGTGGCTTGCCTTTGTTCTTGTGCAAACTTGCTCAAAATAGAATCAGTGTTATGAAATCCTTGTGTTGAAAATGTAAAGAATCAGAAAAAAGGTTTATTATCATTTGCATGATAAGCAATTAAAATGAAATGCTAGAATAAAATCTGAATAAAATTAGGATATCCAACTTGCAGTAATGCCTTAAAAGGCCAGCTCTGAGAGTACCTTATTGAGTTTTGTCTCACTCTATCTAGTACTTCGCTAGTCTAAATAATGTTTAAAGCTACATTTCTGAAGTAGGACTAGCTTCCTGACTACAGTTTCACAGAACAATGAAGCACAGTAGTCCATGAACCATTGCCACTTCTGCCTAGCTTAGAAATAAATTAATAAAAATTTGCAGTATTGATCCCACCCTGTCCCGCTGCTAAACAGACTCCTTCCAACTATTTCCTGATGGACTTGGCCTCCATGTAGGGTTTTGTTTTTCTGAAAACATTTGCCACCATTAGAAAAACACCACATTTAGGTAATGCATATAAAGCAAGCTTTCTTCCCCAGATGGTCTTTGTTTTTAAGACTGCCCCTACGCATTAAGAAATCTGAATTTTACTTGATTAAAAAAATCTTCACTGTTGATCCTGTAATGCATAAAATAAGATACAGATCGATAAGCAATCCCGAAGGAAAGGGCAGATTTCGCATTTTTAGGTGGGGTCACAAGTTCTCCTCGGCTTCGTGCTGGGGGAAGCACTCCTTTCAGCTGTCAAGTTACTGCAAAACGCAGCATCTCGGCTTCACGGTTCTTCATTTCTGCCTTCCTCCTGCCGCCTCTGAACGGCGTCTTCTATTTGCAGAGTCCCTTACACCTTTTTCATAGAACGGTATATATTCTGACTCCAGATGTCTCACACTAAGCTGCTGTTTAAGCCTTTACTCCGAGCGAAACCTGCAGGCTGCGGGGTCACCCCCGCCCCGCACACCCCTCGGGCTCCCGGCGGAGGGGGAGCCCCGCTCCCCGCCGCACCACAGCTGCCTCCCTCAAAACTAGATCACCTCACGCGATTAAGGGAGTTCAAGACTGGCATCGCTTGACAGAGGCAGGTCTGCATCAACAAGCGGAGGGCATTTTTAATAACCTGTCGGACAGCTGGGCTGCCGGGAGCCGGGGTGGGGGCTGCGGAGCAGCCGAAAGCTCCCCCGGGCAGTCACCCGCGGCTGCCGCCGGCGCTGACGGCAGGCTGGGCGGAGGAGGCGCGGGTTCAGCCCCAAAGAGGATCCTTCATCTGCTGGGGTATTTCATTAGGTTTTTTTCCCCCCTCTCCGGTTACCTCCTCCCCGCGGCTCTTTGCCGAGGGGAGCGGGAGGCTTTGGCGTGCGCAGGCCGGCGCAGGTGGCAGGAGGGGAAGCTGAGGGGCGGGCCGCAGCCCGGGCCAGCAGCACGGCCGCGCCCGCGGGGCCCTGACCCAGATAGCGCCCGGGGCACTACCCGCTCAACGAAGCACGCCGCCGCCCGGCAGCCCCCGGCCCCAGCCCGAAAACGTCCCCTCAGCACCACCCCACTCCCTCCCCAAGATGTCCGCTGCCGCCTCCGCCGCGGCCGGGCCCGGGCCCCTCCGCGCCCCCGCCGGCGGGAGCGCACCCGCGGCCCGGGCCGCCCCGGGCCCGCCCCAGCCTGCCCGGGGCCCCCGGGGGGGGGGTCGGGCCGCTCCCCGCATCCCGCCCCTCCCGCCACTGCCTGCTCTTGAGTTACCTGTTTTGATGACCCGTGTAGCCTTTTTTTTCCCCCTCCTCTCTGCAATGAAAATCCGTGGCCGGCCACTCGCTCCCCCCTCCCTCTCCTCGCCTCGTCGCTGCTCTCCCTCCTCCTCCTCCTCCTTCTCCTCCTCCTCCTCCTTCTCCTTCTCCTACCTCCTCCGCGGGAGCCGGTGTCAGTCAGTCACATCAGCTGCCCGGGCTGGCAGGGAGAGAAATGCCCAGCGGCTTCCGGGAGTGCCAAATAAAGACAAGTCCAGAAAGAGAGAGAGACGGTGGCAGAGATGGAGAAAGAAAGCAAAAAGTGGGTGGAGTGTGAAAATGGAGAGAGAGGGAGAGGTGTCTCTCAGCGGCGGTGTGGCGGCTCAGAGCCCGGGAGGAAATGGCAGTGGTGGAGCATCGCTGAGGAGCAGGGGAGAGCACAGGCATCCAGGGTAGGGGCACCCACGGCCACAGGCGTGGCGGCCCCGTTTGCCCATCGGGCAGAGCTCGGGTGAGTGGGAATCGAGCACCCCATGCCTCGCGGGCCTGGCCCACACTGGGAAAGGAGAGCAGGGCCGGTGTGGAAACCTCAGACCCCTCACGTGGCAGGGGAGGCCGAGGGGAGCCTCATGTACAGCAAGGTCGTTCATTGTCTACTCCGAGCCGGACGAAACTGTACTAGCCTGAGCGCTGCGATAGCTGGGCCCGCAGCGGGGTTACTGCCTCCATTCAGTACGGCCATGAAATCAGGACTTCTCCCAGCAGGCTAACCCTCGTGCCTAGGCCTCGTTTGGGCTTCACGCCAGTCCGTACCCCTAGCCAAATGGGAACACGCACGTTTTGTACTTACGTGGTGCTCGTCACCACGTGGTCCCAAGAGGCATCTGATCACCCACCTGAAATCTTCACCAGCAAGTATCAAATGAGCTGGCCTTCTGCACAGAAGTCTTGGGAGTAGACCATGAATTCACAGCCTTTAAAGGAACAGTTTGCTCTTGAATGGAAAAATAATTCATTAGTTAGGGATTATAAAACAGACCACGTAAGTTTTTCAAGCCAACCATGTGGTTGTGCGAAAATCAGTAGCACTTTTCGCTATCAAATATATAGCTTATTTTAGAAGACTTGGTGTTTCATTTCTGATGGTTTGACAGCAACGCTATAAAATATGGAATACAAGAATTTGTTTTAATAGTGCAGCAGTTAAATGGGGGCTGAGGAAAGTCATATTTTAACAAGGATGTCATAGTTAACAGCAGCTCACAGACCTCACATGACTAAAGACAGCATTAAGCAAAAGCAAGCTGACCACAAGGATCAGTCTGGGATCCAACCTTACTAGTGCAGGCAAAATAATTGGCATCGGAAATCGCAAAAATTCAGTGCCGCAGCTTCCTGTACACAGTGAGAAGAACTCTTCTCCTTGACATGTATAAACAGCCAGATGAAATCAACAGAAGAGCACAGGTTTTATAGCAGAGCGTCTTGCTGGACCTTCCAAAAAGGAAAATGGTAGTATGGAATTGAAGACCCGATTGAAAAAATGCACAGAACACAGAAATTGCTTAAGATAAGCAAGAAATAAGCCCAGAAGATCTCTTTCTGTAAAGAAAACCCCAAAGGATTAAGAAACTGTGAAACTGCTACATTTAAATTAAAGCTCAAGGTTCATTTTCCGTACAGAGAGAAAAAAATCCCAACACCTATGCACTGTCAGCATGATAAAGTGGGTTTATGATGATAAATGCACTTGAATTTCTTTGGAATGTCAATTTAAATTGAGAAAGATGTCATGTAGTTAACTTATGAACAGTTTTACAAGCTCTTGCTGGAAGAGCACAGTCAAGAACTCCACATCATCCTTTTACATCATAGGCACATGGAAAAAAGAGGGAAAAACTGTTGGGCATTTCCTTTCCATGGAATGTCTTCTGAGGCTGCCAAACTGTCAGATGCCCTACATGTCTAATACAAGTTCCCTATAACACACCTTCGCTCTCGACTTCTAGTGCTTTCTTCACAAAACAAAGAAGTTCTTTTTTTGCTTCCCCAGGAGAATGCTGGCAAACTAGCCTTTTGGCTATGATTAAGGTAAAGGGAACAATAAGAAGTAATAAATTTAGTAAGAAGGGAAAAAAGGGAGATTCAGTAATTGTAAAGTGACCTCTAAAACAGAGGAAACCCAGTGGCAAGAAAAGATGTAAGATGTAGCACCTGAAAACATTAGAGAAGAGCACCTTGCAGTTTTTATATAAATAAAGGTAATCTTAAAAGGCAGTTCTTCAAGTAATTTTGTAGTTATTAACTCAGGCCGAGCAACAGCCCCCCTAAAGAGAAGAAGGGAATGAGAGATGTGCAAATTGTGGACTTTGCCAAATATTGTACGTGCAAAAATACTGACTAGATGACATGCTATTGTTTCATCCCATCAAGGAAAAAGGTTTGGACAGCAATAAAAAATGTTTTGAAAATGCTTGGCATTGGCATCAAGTGAAACACTGAGCAAGGAATGACTGGAAGATCAGAATTTGTGTTTGAGTACTTTCCCCTCAGTCTAACGATGCATTCATATATTGGCCTAGTTCTACACAAAAGTCTAGAAAGTACATTGATGCCAGTAATGACAACATTAAAAGTTAAAGGTTTTCATTTGTCTACTTCTTTTTAGTGGGGACAGGGTCACCAACTTCAGGATCAAAACATTCAAAAAACTCTTAGAATCCTAATTTATGCTATAGTTCTCCCGAAATTATGAGAAGCACTCCTTATACAAGAAATGCAGTAATAGCCCTCTTGCAGGAAGTTACCCAATTAAAATGTAGTAGCTCGTGGAGTGTAGTGTATGGCATTTAATATAACTTTATGATTTTTTTTCATTTTACTTTTTGACTTTGCTGCTACAGACGATCTGTGCCAAGGCTGACATGTTTTATTCCCTTTTATAGAAGAATGTATTTTCTAAAGTTGTGCGGGGATCCCAAAGTACATGTCAGAGGCTGTAGAGATAGACTATCAAAATCTCTATAGAATGACAGCATTGTAACCTACTTAGAAGAAAATACTCTGGTGCATCTTCTATTTGCATATATGTTTTTTTCACAGAAGGAAACTGTTGAAAATGTTAACGCTTACCTTCCTGGTATTTGTTGAAAATGGACTTTCAATGTATATGCACAAGGCTATGGGACCTGATGAGATGCATCCCAGAGTCCTGAGGGAATTGGCTGATGGAGTTGCCAAGCCACTCTCCATGATACTTGAAAAGTCCTGACAGTCAGGTGAAGTCCCTGGGGACTGGAAAAAGGGAAACATTGCACCCACTTTTAAAAAAGGCAGCAAGGAGGATCCTGGGAACTGCTGACCCATCAGCTTCACCTCAGTGCCTGGAAATATCATGGAACAGATCCTTCTAGAAGCTATGCTAAGGCACATGGAGGACAGGGAGATGATTTGAGACAGCCAGCATGGCTTCACCAAGGGCAAGTCCTGCCTGACCAACCTAATGGCCTTCTATGATGGAGTGATCACATCAGTGGACAAGGGAAGAACTACCAATGTTGTCTATCTGGACTTGTGTAAGGCCTTTGACACGGTCCTCCACAACATCCTTTTCTCTAAATTGGAGAGATATGGATTTGATGGGTGGACTGCTGGGTGGATGAGGAATTGGTTGGATGGTCGCATCCAGAGGGTAGTGGTCAACAGCTCAATATCCAGATGGAGATCCGTGATGAGCGGTGTCCCTCAGGGGTCCATACTGGGACCAGTACTCTTTATTATCTTCATCAGTGACATAGATGGTGGGATTGAGTGCACCCTCAGCAGGTTTGCAGATGACACCAAGCTGAGTGGTGCAGTTGACACGCCTGAGGGACGGGATGCCATCCAGAGGGAGCTGGACAAGCTCAAGGAATGGGCCCGTGTTCAATAAGGCAAAGGTCCTGCACCTGGGTGGGGGCAAGCCCCGATATCAATACAGGCTGAAGGATGAAGGGATCGAGAGCAGCCCTGCTGAGAAGGACTTGGAGGTACCGGTGGATGAAAAGCTGGACGTGAGCCAGCAATGTGTGCTTGTAGCCCAGAAGGCCAACTGTATCCTGGGCTGCATCCAAAGCAGCGTGGCCAGCAGGTCGAGGGAGATGTTTCTGCCCCTCTGCTCTGCTCTGGTGAGACCCCACCTGCAGTCCTGCATCCAGCTCTGGAGCCCTCAGCACAGGAAAGACATGGACCTGTTGGAGTGGGTCCAGAGGAGGGCCACAAAAATGCTCAGAGGGGTGGAACCCCTCTCCTATGAGGACAGGCTGAGAGAGTTGGCATTGTTCAGCCTGGAGAAGAGAAGGGTCTGGGGAGACCTTATTGTGGCCTTTCAATATATTAAAGGAGGCTTGTAAGAAATATGGGGACAGACTTTTTAGCAGGGCCTGTTGTGTTAGGACAAGGGGTAATGGCTTTAAACTAAAAGAGGGTAGATTGAGATTAGATCTAAGGAAGAAATTTTTCACAATGAGGGTGGTGAAACACTGGCACAGGTTGCCCAGCGAGGTGGTAGATGCCCCATCCCTGGAAACGTTCCAGGCCAGGTTGTACTGGGCTCTGAGCACCCTGATCTAACTGAAGATGTCCCTGCTCATTGCAGGGGTGTTGGACTAGGTGACCTTTAAAGGTCTCTTCCAACCCAAAGATTCTATGATTCTATGTTTGTAAAATTTCTCTATTAATATAATTTGCATCTAAATGTTTCATAGATGAATTTGGAGAAAACCACAAATATTGTCACTCATTTCCTTGATGTAATGACGTCTGTCTTTGGTGGGGCAATGCAGAAAATATTAATATGAATTAAAATTACACAAGCACTTACTGATGTGAAAATAAATTGGAATATCATGTGAAAATCTTGGTAGCGTGTCTTGCAAGATCTGCTTTAATAATATCAGAGTGCATTTGAGACATGTTAAGATGCCTTTTTCTTACCAAATCTGCTGTTTAGTCTGCAGAATTTGAAAAACAGCATATAGCTAATTAACTAAATGGATCTGTGAAGAGCACTTTGTGGGTATCTTGTACAGATCAAGTGTCAAAACATGCAGGAAAAAAAGGGAAGATTCTGCCAAAGAAGTGGACTATTTCTCTTCTTTCAAACTAGTGTGAAATAAGGCTGAACCTGTCATCATTCAGTCTGATCACCTGTAAAATATGATTAAGGCAGATTCCAATTACATTTAGTTTCACAGTTGTCACTCTACTGCTTTTTTATGTCTTCTCTGTATTCTCTTGTCTTTGTGCAGTAAGCTCTGGAGGTGTGGACTCTTATTTCATAATTGTACATTAATTAGTTGTATGCTTCTCTTTAGGCATGGCAACATAAAAAGTTAAATAATAAGCATGTGCTTATCATTAAGTATGTGAGTAATGGCATCGCCGTGTAGCAGAGCACTTAGGCATTCCAGTTGTATTTAAGCAGGTTGTCACATAGGGATGGAATTACTCACTTGTTTATAATTCAGTATATGTTTAAGGGCTTTGCTGAATCCAAGGGGAAAATGCCCTGATCTCCCAAATACTAATCTTTGTGACTACTTTTACTAATGGTAGTTTTGCGGTTTAATTCAGTTCTGTGGAGCTGTTCTTTTGGGAAAGCTACTCAGAGAATATTGTAGGCTTGGGCCTCAGTTCTGCTAAGTATTTACATTGCCCTGTCTACTTACTATCATGAGATACAGGCTTGTGTTCCATTTTTTCTAAAATCCTCTTTTATACAGTACTGGTTTTGATATGGATTTCAAGTGATGTTTCATGTTTTTCATTTAATTACGGGCAGAAATTTGCAAGGAACTTTTAGTGAGGATGATTTAACTGAGAGAGGAAGGAAAGCAAAATTTTCAAGTGTGTGAGTGTAGTGTTACCATGTCACCTTGAAGTACTCTTTTGCTATCTATGAAATCTAAGAAGCAGTAGTCACAAGGAACAACAAAGTCTTAATCATTGGTCAGTGTTAGTTTTGCTGTTGCAGAATCGTTAGCAATTCTGTTTGAGCTGCTTAGTTCTGTTTTCACCTTTCTTTAAATCTAGGCTGCAGGGGATCCTTTAAGAGACTGGCAGTGTCCTCTGGTTATGCATCAGTACGACTAAACGAACTGAGGTACTGCTTCCAGCTTAGTAGCTGAATATACAGTGCTGCTTTGACAGAGTTTCAGGACAGCTTTGCCATGATGCTGGGCCACCATTCCAGCCCCAGAGGTGAGCTGTGAAGCATCTTAGTACGATAATTGCAGCTGATTAAGTGTCTGTGCTCTTGACCTTGTCATTGTCAGTGCTTTGTAATCCAGATGTGTCTGAGGAAAATGCAAGCGTACCCAAATATTGCTGAAATAAAAATGTTTTGTGGTCTTCTTCATGCCACAGCTTCTTTGACTCATTCAAACTGTCCCAGCATCCTTAGGAGCTCCAGCCACTTTCAGAATGTGCAAATGGATCAGGCATGAGAATGTGGTGTTTTAATCTGTGTTTTCTGGCGGCTGCAGTTTTCTCACACTTGATGCCATTCTTTTCCTTGTTGTCTCCTGCTTTTTTCATCACCATGTGTACGATGACATCAATGTCATGATAAGAGCTTTTCAAGACTTGCTGTGTCTACATCATCAGTTAAATGCATCAGTCCTCTTCATGTACTATTGTGCCAGTGGTTAAAATCCCTTGTTTAGTGTTCAGTAAGAGCCATTTCTGCTTATTGATGAGGAGGTTCTGCCATGGCTTAATTTTTTGCCAGTAAATCCAGGTTGCAAATTCTGTTTCAGCCCCTAGAAATAGAAAACATAGAGCCAGCTCTAAACTTTTTACTGGGATGACTTACTCATGATTCCCTGAGATTGATGTTCTTGTTGCATGGGAAAGCCCAGACAGTTGGTGCAGCAGAAGTACTGAAAAATCCAGACACACAGAAAATACTTTTTTTTTTTCCTAAAAAGCTGGAGATATTTGAGGTTCTTTTTGTTGCTGTTTCTGAGATGTTGGGGAATAAAGCAATAGGATGAGAGGAAATGGCCTCAAGTTGCGCGAGGGGAGGTTTAGACTGGATATAAGGAAAAAATTTCTTTACTAAACGAGTGGTTAGGCATTGGAACAGGCTGCCCAGGGAGGTGGGCACCATCACTGGAAGTGTTCAAAAAATGTGTAGACATGGCACTTCAGGACATGGTTTAGTGGGTGTGGTGGTGGTGGGTTGATAGTTGGACTTCATGATCTTAGAGGTCTTTTCCAACCTTAATAGTTCTATGGTTCTATGATAATCAAGTAATGAATTCAAGGTTTACTATACAACCCGTTGGGCTAGAAACTTTATTTTTGTTTGAAATAATTACACAATGACTCAATTCTAGGAAATGGTGCTTTAAGGAGAACACCAAATTGTGTGAAATTTGTGGTAAAATCACATGAATTGATAACTTGGTGACATAATTTTTTACAGAGGGTATACTTTGTAGGATATAGTCAAACAGCAATGTGGACAGGTAACCAATGTGTGTTCTGACAGTTAGATATTTGATGTTGTTACAAGCACTTAACTAGACTGTGCCCTTATTCAGACAGTTGTTCATAAGTAGCATAACCCCAACTGCAGTCATTGCAGGCCAAGTCAGTCAAACCAAACCCTTAGAGACAGAATTCCTCTGTTCTTTCATAACAGTGAATTAGCTACTGGGTGACATTTGCTACCCCCTTCTGCCAGTGCTGCTTTTCTCCATCTCCAAGCTCTTTTGTGCTGGATGGGTGAGGGGAAAGTGAGACAAGCACTCAGTCCCTGTTAGATCAATTCATTCAGGCAGAAAATAAAGACCTTTACCTTGCCATATTCACCATGCTTGGGCTCATCCTATAAGGACCCATTTAACTTTTGACAGATACCTTCTGTAAATACAGTTACTATCCTAATATAGAACAGAGGGGGAAAGACCATGAGTTTTGAATGTGAGTCTTTGAAATCTTTTACTTAGTTCTTGAAAGGTACTGAGGTGATTTGTGCTTTTCCAATACAGAACTGGAATGACAGGGACAACAGCGGCGTGAATTTTCTTCTGCTCTTTCAACCTCTCCCTCAACTGAGGACTTGAAGAGTGAGGATATCTCAGTTTTATATCCTCCTGCAAAATGAGACTGCTGGCAAGGATCCCTAGGTACAGTACATTGCTTATATTAATACACAGTTTTGTCAGTTTAAATTACTATTTTACAAATTATGATGACCTAGATTAGGTATAAGCAGCTGAGCAGGCACAGCAGCACAGAGCCTAGCACAGTCATTTTGCTCTACCTTTCGTGCTCTCCATGGCAAATGGAGTGGTATCATTTTATTTTGCAATATTCTGAGAGATTTTTAAGACCAGATTCTGAAATCTATCCTTCTCAGTACATGTTTTTCCCATACAGCTGTGGCAGAAGGGTTTCCTCTGTTGAGTAGAGAAGGGTTTGTTCTTTTAGAATATCTTTGTTAGTATAAAACTAAAACAGGTTTTAGGATAAATCAAGGCAAGTATGGGAATAGAATAGAATAGAATAGACTTCAGTTGGAAGGGACCTACAATGATCATCTAGTCCAAGTAGCCAGATTATCTTCCTGTCTTCCTGGTTTTTTTTTTCTAAAAAGGTTTTTTTTTCTAAAAAGAAGCAAAAAAAAGGAACAAAACATATTTAAATTTAATGCCTAAAATGGATTAGAAGGTACTATAAATATTTCACACCGATGGGGTGGAATCCTTGTTCCCCTCAAGTCAGTGAGTGTTTTGTTACTGACTAACAGGGTCAGCACTTCACCTGACATTTCTGGATTAATGTTTCATTTGAATAAATGTAGGCTAATGATTTAGGTATCAGAAATAATCTTTTTATTTCAAAACCAGTTGTTTATTTCATTCTTATTTTCTTGCTTTCCTGTATTTACACAGGCTTTGTTCATACTGCATTGTATTTCTAAAAGCTATCATTTTCTTTAGAAAAGAATATTGTTTGCTCTCCTGAATAATTCATCTTGGAGTTCTCTTTTAATCCCCCATCATATGTGCCATTCTTCTATCTTCATAAAGGAAAAGAAAGGAAAAAGCACTCTAAGGCTGATTTATGAATTAGACCATGAACATTAAAAATATATAAAGCTTGGAATAAATAAGAACTTCAGTTTAGATTCTGATTCAGTTATATTAGTACCTCTGAAACAACACTATTGGTGGTATACAGATTTCCACTAATGCAACTGACTTATCACAGAGTATGAAAAAAGGAACATAAGAGAGAAATATGATGAAGATTTGATAGTTAGCCTTGAGCTAATATGGCTGACAATATATGTAGGATTTGAAGGAAAACAGAAATGCTTGGAGTACAATATAAATTCAACAGTAAATACAATGTAATTTATAATATTTGTGAAACAAGCAAATAGTTGATGAAAGAGCTTTTAATCCAAGTTCCTATATATCCTATTAGGTTAAACCATAAATATTCTAGATGCAAAGGAAAGAAACCAGAAAAAAACTTCATAGAATCTATGGCCCACAAGCACTTGTAAGGTCTTTCATTAGGTTACTGTTATACATTTGATGTACATGTCAGATTAGTGAGAGACCTTTCAGCATTCCAGTGAGGTTCGGCTCCATCTTGTCCCTCTGATCTGTAGGTCATCTGCCTCAACTGCCCAGCTGCTGAGCTGGGGTATCTCCAAATCTTTGTTGTAAGCAGCTCCAACTCATTTTCTCAGTGTAAGACAAGACTCAGGCATTGCAGCTTGTATAGCATTGTTTCAAAGCCGTGTATCTTGTGGTATTTATAAAGCTTATTAATAAAGATTTTAGTCTAGGTTTGTTGGAGGGAGAGCCTCAGGTTTAAAGGTCTGTTTGTTACCTAATGATGGAAGTGAGCACAAGTTTAGCCATTGATTTGAAAGAGCAGGTGGCAGTCCTTAGGGGTCCACTCCTGTTCCAGCTGAAGTTAACTGAGTCGCTACCTTTATTTGATAGGAGATAGCTGTAATTCAGCAAACAATTAGCAAAAATGTCAATAAAAATGTCCTTAAACCTTTGTGCAGCTGAATCAGCTCACCTTTGAAGAAAGCTTGTTTTCGTCAGATGTTGGGGCTATTGACGAGAGCTGCAGTAGCAGCTGCTGTGTGGGTGTGGGTCTTGCCCGGCAGCCTCATTCACCAACGGTGGATTTCACCTCCCACGCTCCACCTGCACAGGGCATGGTTACCCAGTTTCTATACAGCAGCGGTAGATTCAGCCTGGTGTTCATACTTGTTTGAAAAGCAGTTGCAGTCTCTCTTTTTCAAAATCCTTGGATGCTAGGAATGCACTTCCAGCCCCCTTATGCAGTATTCATGAATTTCAGAATAGCTGCAAAGGTGTGATTGCATGCAGAAGGGTAACTACAAATAAACCAGTATTATATTAGGACTGGTTTGTTGTGTGTATGTGTGTGTCTATGTATATACACGAGTGACTGATTTTGTGTAAGGAATTGCAGTACTAATAGTCATAGTAGTTACTTCTCTGTTGTCATTACACCCATTGAATTGGAGAGCGTGCTGTTAAAATACCTGATCAAGAACACAGAAAGATCCCTTTTGCTTTCTTACTTTTTTTCTTTGCTAATACTTTTTTAGTTTGTAACTTTACTTCAAGAAAATAGCCACATTAACTTTTCTTTTATTTTCTTTTATTTGCACAATATATAGAATATAAAATACAATGGATAATAATTATATAATGTATAATATACATTATATGTATCGTATATCCTATAAAGTATATAATATATATAATTATCAAAGAATGACAAAATTGTTCATGTTGGAAGGGACTTCTTGAAATCATCTAGTCCATCTGCCCGTAATTTTTTTTTTCCAAAATTATTTTTCATTTCAGCAAGTGAGTCATTTTATGCAGTTTCTTCAGCCTTATTTAAACTGTTTCTATGACATATCCTAAAAAAAAGAAACCAAAGATAAATACATGAATTATAAAGTACATGAAACAAAAGCATGTTTTAGAAAATTTTAAATAATTTAATCCAAAAAAAGATAACAAAGTTTAGCAGTGTAAGCAGCTATCACGCCTTTGAAATTAATAAGAATATGATGACGATTTTTAGCACCTACAACTCTATATCTGAGTTATTTTATGATTGTTTAAAGTAATCATTCTAATTATGGGGTTTTTACCTCTTTCTTTAAGAACTGGTTTGATCATTCCATGTGAGAGCCACACCCAACCAAAAGGCTTTGCACACCTATTTTAAGAGTTAACCTGGTATCAGTGTTAAACCTGTTTTAGTCTGTCATTCTCTTGCTTAAAATGCTGTGGAACTCAAGGGTTTGTATTTGCTTGTTTAGCAAATCAATTTATTATAATTTGCCATGGCTTTGAACTGTGTGCTTTTCTTCCACAAGAAATAATGGGGAAAAAAAATTCACTAACTTTTTTTTCTTTTCAAGTGTATTGAATGTAACAAAAAGACAGCTTGATAGCACTGTAAGCTAAACTCTCATAATTGCGCTCAGAGCAGACAACAGACAATCAGATCTCCTCACATAAACCTGGAAACCTTCAGCCTTTCACCTATGTGCAGCTGTTTTTATGTGCTCTTGCTGAGGTTTTCAGCAATGGTCACAGTTGCTGGTCACCAAGAAATGGACTGATATCACTCCTGATTGCTCCTAGACTTCTGAAAAGGTTTTGTGGGAATTTAAAAAAAAGGCTTATTAATTCTTGTTGCTTTAGGCTATCATGATGCTACAGTCTAAAAGATCCCTAGCTTTAGAACTGCAGAATCCCTGGGAAGTTCAGGAACCTGACTCCGCAGTGACCTTTTCTGAAAAAAAGGTCAGCATGCCACAGACAGACTTGCCAAGTCAACTGCTTTTCCCTGTAGACTAAAGATTTGTGGTCTTATCCGCAGATCTGTTAGGAAACTTGGCCAAGCTACTCCTTTTTGTTGTTTCAGGCACAATTTGTGTGTTGAATGGAATTTCATACTAAGTGAGAGTGATTTCAGTACAATGGAAGCAAACTTGGCATTGGAAGTGCTTAAAATTCATTGTGTGGCTTCTTCTACATTATCTCCAAATTTTTACAATTTTAATGCAGATTTCCTAGATTTATTCTCAGGATTTGGTTCTGTACAAATCTCACTCTCCCATTTTCATGCTTGTTCTTCTTTTGTTCTCTCAAAGTTGAGGGGGGGTGGAACTTATTGGGTACATTAGGGAATGATCTTCCAATGGTTTGAATTAGCTTGGGATCAAAAAAAAACCTCATTACTGCCACCTCATTATTGCTATTGCTTATTATTTCCTATGCCGAAGAGCTTTTAAGTACAGGCTTTTATTTCCTGTATTTTACAGGAGCATTTTTGGGGTACAAAATATGGACAGGCCATTACCAGTTATTTTAAACACAGTCATAGAAATGTTTTGACAGTTGGAGGTGGCTTGGGGTGGAAGTTTTGCTTTGTCAGTGGCTTGGGGCTTTTTGGTTTTAACTGAAGGTTAAATTTGGGCCAGAACAAATATGTGCTCTTCCCATCCTCTTCCTTCAAACTTCTCTTTGTGAGAAATGGGCATTAATACTGAAAAGACTGCAAAAGCTGAATATTTTATTGTATTAAATCTCTCCAGTATCATATTTCCCCCTATTTTCCTTTATCTCTTTATCTCTGTTCATTTTCATCTTAGATTAGCATACCTGTTTAGGGCAAGGACTGTGTCTTCGGGTAGTATTAACAAGCTAATATATCTTTGGAGACAATTATGTGAATTTTTCTGTTTTAGAAATAGACTCTTACCTGTAACAGCTATTTTTACCTATTACATATTTCAGGTCAGATTCTCAGTTCTTCTAGGTCTCCAGACATGTACAGAAAGCTGCAGAGATGCACTGATTTATAGCCGTTGCACGCCTGACCCAGCATTCATGCAGTTATTTCACTGAAATATAATCTGAAACTAGGAATGTGTATGCTGCTAATAATTTAAAATTTCATTTATGTGACTACAGTAGCAAAAATACATGGCAGTCAACAGTGGCTTCTGTATTGAATATTGTCAGGTCATTGTCCAGTCATGCCCGCACAGACTCCCTAATAGACCTAGAATTCAAACGCTGGACATAGGCACGGCATTGGAAAGTGGGAACTCTGAGGTTGCACTGACAGGGATCGGTGAATCATGGACTGATCCCCGTCAAAGATGTTACTCTCTTAATTTTTTATTAACCTCAGAAGCCTCAATCAAGGTACTTGCAGCAGAGTGAAGTATGAATATGTCAAATTCCTATGTAAGTCACAGACCAGATGCTGTGGATCAAAAGCTCAGTGGCTGAACTTTGCACTGGGCTTTATAAGAATAACTTGCACATGAGAATCCCGGCCTGTCGCTCCTGCAAGTTCCGTGTTTAGACAGCTCTGCAGTGTTGCAGCTCAAATACATTCACCTAGAATTTGTTATGTGCTCTAAGGAATAACTTGTCATCAGACCTGCGTATCGGTAACTACATATGTAGTGAATAAAGATAGGTTGTTCTCGTCCATGGCAAAAAAGCAGGGGAATATACTTCAGTTGGCTGTTAGTTGTTTTATGATTCAGTTGGCTTAATTGACTGAAATAAAATTTTATGATACAACTCGCTCTTCAGTTGTCTTATGATACTTTTCCTATCACGTTCCATCTGTTTCAGAAGGGTGACAGATCTGAATTTGTGGGACTGCTGTCCTTTGGAATTAGTAGAAGGACACAGTGAGATATTTTGAGCCTGGCAGCACCACTGGCTAGTTTGGCTGGTGGTGGTGTGCAGGGTGAGATGGGATCGGCCGTTACCAGCTCCACGCATGTGTTGTAGCAGCAAACATTTGGTTGTCTCTGTGGGTTCTATCTGACAGTACGCTTGTGGTGCTGTCCAAAAAAGAAGAGGGATATTAGTGGTGATGCATAATATAATGCTCAAATTTATTCCGTTGCTGTGTTTCAGTAATTGAGGGAATGTTGGATTTTATAGCAGGATCCCTGATCAGCTGTGAAATTCTGGTGCAGCTTTATGAAGAACTGAAACTTTTTAGCAATCATTTTGCTTACATGCCACAACTTTTTACACGACCTCTTAAATAACCCATCTTTCAACAATTATGGATTTGCTATGACTACTTATTCATAAAAAGCCTGCTGCCTTCTTTTGACTGAAGATAAGTCATTTAACAAACAGACATTCTTTCTGTATAGATCCACTGTCTTGGCCAGGTAAAAATGGCCATTAAAACCACAACAATTCCAGCTCAAGTATTTTGAAATAATTTGTCTAACCCACTCCTCTCTTTTTAATGTGAAAAAAGTCTGTATTTTTCAAGCAGGGCTTTTTGGTTGGGGTTTTTTTTTTTCCCCCCGAAGAACAGCGACAACAGAATGTCACAAGACAAACTCAGTGAAAGGTACACAAGGATAAAACCTGGCCCACTGATACTGAGTTAATTTGAAACTCCACTCATGCATACCGTCATCTGAGGCGTTTGGGTTTGCAGCTTTGTGCTACCACACCTGTGTTTGTTACCTGGCGAGTGCATCTTCTGCGTTCCACGCGTTGTCTAGCTCTCAGTCCACACACAGATGCATGCGTGTATATTCACACTGGAGTGAGCAAAAGTGATCAAACAAAACTGGTATACTGTGCAATAAAACACCATAGAAATGTTGAAGGAAAGGCAATGTAGAAAATACTTCTAGAAAATTGTGTTCATCTATGCATGTGTAACTGAAAACCGGCAAATTTGTCTCAACACTAAAAGAATTTGTTGATTAAAAGAAGATAACCAATATGCAAAAAATATGTGTGGTATGCATAGAATGAATGTGTTACATACATGTTTGGTACTCCATAGCATATGTGAGTTAAAATTCAATATGCAATTATGTGAAATTGTTTACTGTATTTGGTTAATTCTTCCCATTCTTTCATACCTTAGTGTTCGATGACAGGGATTCAAGTCTGTGACATCTGTTCTTGACTTACAGTCTGTGGCTTTTAGAGAGTTACAAATGTTCATTTCAAAAGCTACATGGAAATATGTATCATGTGTACTATAAACATTGTACAGCATCCACGCTGTGTCAGCTTTGTTAACTAGATGCTGACAGTAGATTTATTGGAAGATGAGACTTGAAAATTAATCAAAACAAAAATATAATCCTTCTCTCCAAGCACTTACAGGTCCTTGTGCACCTCCATTCGCCCTCATAAAAGAACATTTAAATGGACTATGTACTTAGGGAATTTTGGTATAATGATTTTTCCAGAGAAAACTTTGTTTCAAACAATGAAAAATGGGGTGGCTTATCTTCCCTCCATTTTTCATTTCTTCTTAGAGTTAGCAGAATATCATAGCTGTTTATACAATACATTCATAATTTGTTGTGTTGCTATATTGCTTTTATGATCGACTCTATGAACCATCTTCAGGATTTAGTTCAGTTTTAATCAGACAGGTAAAGCTAGGCAATCCCTGTCTTGTATTTCCATTTGAAAAACAAAAAATCAGCAGAAAACATTTTACATAGACAAAAATAAAACTGAATGAAGAATCTACAGAAGCAAGCTTTACCTTAGGTGAGCTAGTCCCCCTTGCGTCCTTTTACAAGCAGGAGGAAGAGGCTCCTTCTGACAGTAATTCAGAGGATCTATGTGTCTCTTGACCACAGAGCTAGAGTATGGAGATTAATTTTCCTAGCATAAAGTTAGGCCTTTCAATTTTCTCTATTAGAAACAAGTTCTGCTTTGCACCCGACTATAGTATTCAGTACCGGTAAAATGCAAGGTACAGAATTATAGTGTTTAGCATCATCAGACAGTGTTTGTCCAATTCATTGCAGTAAGGGGAGGACATCTATCCTATTGTCTTTTTTTTTTTTTTTTAGAGGGAAAGTACTTGAACCCATTCTTGCCATTTAACTTGATGCAACCCTAGATATAGAAAGTGATTCTGTATTTTGTATACTGAATATATAATCCCATTCCCATTTCTCACTGTCAAAGATATCTGGTGATCTCATGTGGAAAGTTCAGAGTGCTGTGTCACGGTCAGCATATTTGGTTTCTTTGGAACTAGGCAACCCCAGCTTAGTCTATTCCAAATGACAACATTTCTTATTAATAGGGTTCTTTTTAGAGTATCGATAGTACTTGGCAGATATGGAGAACTGCGTGTGCTAGATGATGGCCTAGTTAATTGTGGAATTTGATTCTCCTTGATTTCATGAGCTGACTTGCAAATCCTCTCTTTATCAGAGAAGCGTTTTGCAAGCACAAGAAACCAAACAGGGGAAGCACGTAGGATATTTGTTCTCAGGTCTAGTAACAATCATCTCATGTGTTGCAAAGAGCCCACAGCCATCCTAACTTTAGGAGTGTTACATCTGTTAATGCACTTTATTAAAACCATCTAATCTGAAGACAAGACCACAAGACCCAACCCAAAGTTCTCTGAAGGTATCTGGAGAGCTTTCAATGATTTCAGTGTGCTGTGGAGAAGGCCACTAGAGGCTTTGAGAGGGAAACAGTCTTCAGTCAGTATGAAAACGTCTGTGATTCTGTTTAAAACCTCTCTTCCAGTCTCTCCTGTACTTTATCCTGCCAATTCTATGCTCACTTTTCTCCTGACTACTGTAGTGACCAAATTGGTTCTTAAACTCAAGTTGAAAGCTCTTCTTGGTGTTTTTCAAAGCCTTAGGATACAGTTCCTTTCTCCTTCTAACAATTTTAGAATGAGCAGGCAGATCCAGAAGTCCTTTTACCTCTCCCAGGGCCAGGCGTTTCAAGAGACAAAAAGGGAAGAGGATGAGCAGAGGAGCCTTTCTCCACAGTGGTAGAGGAGGGTTCCTTTCTCAGGCACTTCGAAACATGTGCCCATTCTGCAGCCTGGTGTGACATTTATAAATGGATTTTATGAGTTCATGACCTATTTCAAAGCAAGTGTTGGATGCCAACATGTTTTGTCATGGCTCATCTGTGGACAGTGGGCACCTGTTGCAGAGAAGGTTCTTCATCCAGGCCTCTCCAGCGGGTAAATCTAAGCTTCTATCTGGATAAGAAAAGGTCTTGAATAAAGAGGAACAGCCCTGGGTGAATCAGATAGAAACTTATATCATATGCAGATAAGGGTTTTTTTTAAATTATTATTCTTTTATGAACCTTCAAGCATGTTTATTCAAATGACATTGTTAAAAGGGAGCTTATAGAAAACCCAGTTAGGATTCCATAACATGGCCAGATTTCATTTTACTTTTGCCAAAATATGGAAAAAAGGAAGGCAAATAGCTTTGAAATTTAATTTTGAGTACATTTAATTAGATGGCCATTAGATTTTCCTGTAAGCATACAGGTTTGGGGCAAAATTTTACAAAGCCAACATAACATGAAAGCATTACCTGCTTCTTAAAGGGCAAAAGAATGCATGAGAATGACCACCAGGCGTGTGTCTAAACTGTCACTCACACAGTTAAGAGGAACCTATGTGTAAACTTTTTTTCTTGACCATGAAAGTGAAAGGCTTCACATATGCCAAAGTATGTTTCTTAAAAATACATAGAGCCTTTTCCACGTCAGTTCCAGAGGCTGCAGTCTGCAAGAGAGTGTAAGAAATGGGGAGACTGTTGGGCTAGTGATTGCAAATTGTACACTGAAATTAGCTGAAATGTCTTCTAAATTTCAGAGGGTTTGCGCACAATCTGGGAGATTGGGCAGGACTTAAGAGAACAGAAAACAAGTTTCACATGAGCTCTGTGAAACAGCAAGAGATGAGATATGATTATCTGATCATGGATTATTGTGTTTTTACCACCTTGGTGGTTTCGCACCATGCTCTCCTCCTCTCAGCTTCCCAGCATTCGCTAATAGCCAAAAGAAATTTTCAGTTTGGTGCATGAAAATCTTGAAAAAACTTGGATGAGCTTCCTATTAGGGCAGAAAGAGGCTTTGGAAATCTACTGTCATCCCATCAGCCCACAGAAACACTCCAAAATACCATATTCTAGGGGAGAGTATGGAAACTATCTAGAGTACCAAATGTGGCAGCTGGAAATGATTTTAAAAAATGCACAAGATGGGTAGGCCAGTCATGTTATGAGGGGTAAGAGAGGCAGCTGAGAGATTTAAAAAGGAAGGCCTGAGAGCAGCTGAAAGATGCCAGCAGTTTGTTAGTGAGAGTGTCTGAGAGCTAAGTGGCTGTGTGTGATGAGAAAACATGCCAAAACGATAAGAAAAACAGCTGGAGAAAAACAAAATTTCAAAGCCTCTGAAACAGGGATGGATATGCAAATTTTGCTAACACTATCGAATGCGTAAATGAATTACTTTTTTTTTCCCTCTCTGCTTTCAGAAGTTCCTCTTGTTTTCACAAATGACTTCTGTCTACAGAATCTGCAAGAGTCCTTTTCTGCTGCCTCCTCCTCCTCTTGATCTTTTGAGTTTTGGTTGTTTCCTTTACAGAAAATAGGTATCTGTGAACAATACTGTTTTATTACTGTAGTCTCTTAAGCCAGTATTTTAACTGTTTATTTTTCTATTTCCTGACCTTATCAAGACTTTTCCTGCTTGTCATTCCAAACATGAAAACCCCTCACTGGCATACCATTCTCTGTGAGGAAAATGCACTGGTAGCAGTTGATTTTAATAGTTCCAAATCTCATTCTGGGTAGGACCTATAAGACTTAGATGGCTTTGTGTTCCAGAGGGCTAGCTGGAGGAGCTGGCAGGCTTGAGGGGTCTGATGAACAGTCTCTAGAATTTGGCAGGGTCTAAAACAAGCGTGTAATAAGAATGTGGTGACTTTGGAAAGTAAACTGTAAAAATGCACAGTGGGGCAGATTTTGAAGGCTTTATGCATTACAACAGCACCTGTATTTTTGCATGTATTTTATTATACATACAGCTTGGAATTTACTTGCATCTGATTCGCGTATGTGAATCTAGTCTGTGTGCAAGCATCAGTGATGTAAAGACATCTGCCAATATCTGTATACAGTAGCATGTTCTTTACCTTTGAAATTGTGGCTCTGTTGTTTTTCAGCTGTGAAAGCAAGAGACAGCATATGTGTACTTTTTTTTTCCATAGATCATAAGGAAAAAAGAGCTTATGTGAGAAGAAGAGTACAGGAGAAGATCTTAATAGATTCTGTCCCATCAAAAACTGAAATACAGCAACATGAAAAGAGCAAACATGCTGTCTAGCTTCTCTGAAGCTGTTTGCTAATGACCTCCAATGAACTAGAAAATGTTAGAGAGCATAGTCTTAGCTTGAAGCCTGAGAGAAGAAAAAACAACATGAAAGATTGAAAGAAAGTGAACGAGAGAATGGAGATAGTCAGTAATTATTTTTCAACAACAAAAAAACCTTAATCAGGCAGCAAATTTTTGATAGCTTTTATGCTGCCTGACCTACACTGTTATGTCCAGGAAAAGCAGCAGCAGCAGTTTTGGAGAGCATGAAAGTAGACTAACAGAATAATAAAATAATAGAGCAAATTGAAATGGGGGGAGAGTATAAAACTGCAGATTAAAATATATTAGATTGAGCATTTTATGAAAGACAGCTGAATGATTACCACTTACTATTGTTGAACTGTAACTCATTATGTAGCATATACTAAATATTTTAAATAAAGCAAATAATAGGGTCAGGTCAAAAGATTTACAATCCAATCTGATAAAATAACAAATGAGACAGAGAGAGCTAGAACATTTGCCAGGGAAAGTTATGCATGTCTGGCATGGGGAAGAATACTTGGACTGAAATGTTCACAGTGCAAATTAATTGTTTTTAAAGAAAGCATTTAAATTAACTTTTCAGAGACCTGATAGCCTTTGACTTCAAAAGACGGTCTTTTGTTTGGAAGCCCTTGACATTATATTCCCCTAACAAGAACAATTAATCAAAAGCATGAACTTAGAAGAAATTGTACATGTAAGATCTAGTGTTGCGCTTTTTATGCTTAAATAAATTTCTCTCTTGGAATAAGAAATTTCATCTTCCCTCATTTTCTCCGTGATTAGCAGCAGATTAGGCAATTTATTATTCTACATTCTGGTGTAAATATAGATGGTCTGTGTTTTTTTTTAAAAAGTGAGTTTATAAGAAATGAGTGCAGGTGCACTTATCTGAGAAGTGAGATAGTGGATTTGAGAAATAATGGGGGAGGAACTGTCCAACTGTGTTAAAATAGCTCTGTCTTCTACATGTCCTGCTTTCCAGCCTGTAGGTTAAGAAGATCTTTGCCAGTGGCTTTGCACCACCTTGTGACTTAGGAGAATTTCCCCCCAAGAAAGCTGTCCAGGTTTGTGTAGCCGTGGACTTTGAGAAAGAAGGAGGATTTCAGTTGCAGAAGGAAGAATGGTTTGGTCAGTTATATTTTTAATTAAAATGATGTAGTGGTGGAGAGACTGAATTTGAAGAACCTCCTACAGCAGGAGCATGAGCCTGTAAATCCAGACAAGCTGCTATGAAATCTACAAACTAGAGATGTGCCTAGGTGGCTACATTTAAATGGAGTGCAATACTTCAATTCTGTAGTTGGCACGGTTCCCCCACATGCTGCTCTTTGAGTGATCTTACTCCATATTGTTTCTCAGAAAATCCCAAGGTGTGCTGCTTTCTACCACTTCTCAAGAATGAGAATGGCATGAGAGATTTCACCGCTGATAATTTTTTCAGACTTTGAGGAATAAGCTGAGCATCACTTTAATATTTCTTTTTCCCCTCCTCTCCTCTATACCAGGTCATTACCAGAAGAGGACCCAAAGTTCATCACAAGCATGAACATGTACCTACCCTCTTCTTCTTCCTAGCACATCACATTGAACAGCAGAATTATCCTTCCACTAAACAGACTCAGGTGTTGGAGTGTGTTCCCATACTCCAAATTTCAGAGCACGTCAATGGCCGGTAGAACAAAGTGCTGTTTCGAGGGTTTATATGCAGCTTGCTCTGCTCAACAACAAGGCCTTCGTCAGTTGTTCTCTGGGGTAGCCAAATGGTCTTGCAAACACAGGTAATCCTCTAAATACCAGAATCTGTGAACAGTGCAGTAAAATAGTTCTTTTCTTGAGATCATTGCTGAATTAGGAATTGAAAGTCAGTATCATTAAATCTTTTACCTGTATGACTGACAGACCCTGAGACTTTGCAGGTAACCCTGCCTAGATTTAATAACATCCCACTGAGAAACAATTTGTTTTCTTGTTGGCATATTTATGACTTTGTCCTCAGGAGTCACCAAGTGGGCAATAACTTACTAACTCGTTCTCAGCCAGTTAAGACCTGGAAGATGTGCTCTTAGTTTTTAAACTCCAAACAATCGTACCGTCCTCATAAGCACATTAAATACCACAGTAAATGTCAACAATCCATGAAGATCTTTTGATGTTTGCAAGTAATAGCACTTTCACCACCAGTGAGCATACTGTACTTCTCACCCCTTTAGAGTGAACCTCTCTGACCTCCAGAAATTCTCTCAGATACTCATGCAGATCTTCTGTTTTCAGTCTGGACCCTGGATCCTGTCCCTGTGTACCAAGCTCATCTTGATGCTCCCAAAGTTTGCTATTCTGTTCTCTCTACAGCAACGGCTGTGGCAGTTAGCAACCAAGCTGTCCTGCTGAAGCAAAATACCATTAATACAGTGCAGCCGCATTTGAAATAAACCATATCTTAAATGCAGGAGAAGACAGAGTAGAGGCAGTGCCTGCTTCTCTCTAATACTGCCATTCCCTGAGTTTAGGAAAGCCAGATTCCTTGAGGCTCCTCCACACACTGTTTGTATCTCTGCCAACCTGTATTCTTAGAGAACTGCTGGCAACCACCACTGCCATTGTCAGGATCAGACCAAGGCACTCCACAGGGTTTGCATTATGTTGAAGACAAGATACAAGATCTTTGAAGCCAGCTTCATTCTTTGAAGTTCCAGGGGGCACCAAGACTTTCTCCCCCAGAAAGACGCTACAGTGCTGTTTTGTTTGCCCTTTGCCTAACCTTTATTAAGCTAAACCAATGCATTCACACAAGAAAGCCTTGCAACTGTGGTGTGCCCTTCTCAGGTGCTCGCTCAGCTGAGCTACTGCAGCCGTGTCAGGGGCAGCTCCCTTCTGACACAAGCCCTCTGAATGCTGATGGGCCGACTTCTCGAGTTTTCACACTCGGCCGCCACTTTTGGAGCTTTACGTTAGATTGTGATTTCTTTTGGCAGGATCCCAGGTGTTGTTAGAATAGACAGGAAAATTCCTGTTCTTGATAAGGTCAGAGGAAAACCAGTTTCAAGATACAGTAGCGTACGCGGAAGTGGTGACTTTTACAGAAGAATAAATCCTGGAGACCTTTGTACTCTCTCTTACATGAAAACCAATATAAATTATGATGGCAGTCAGGTTAGAAAAAGGATGCACTTTACAGAAAATGAGAAAAGTGTTTGCTTGATAAAGTAGTTCTCTAATGGAAAATAGCCAATATTGATGAAAATCAGGAAAGAATAATGCACAAACTTGCATATTGTGATACCTAAGACTTGGTTTATGAAGACCACATGCGCCTTAAATAGTGTTCATAATATATATTGCCAAGGAATGTGCACTGCTCCACAATCATATATTGAAAAAGAAATGGTGGACATTCCTTATTGCACTAATGCGCTACTTACCATCTTCCAAGGCTAGGAAGAGAGCATACAGGACAAAGAGAGCAGTCCACTTTTAAGGCCCTTCATTGCTAGTGTGATGAAGAAATTACATTATAATTGAGACTGACCATCACTTAAAAAAGCTTTGGACATACCTTGAAAAAACTTGTGCTTCAACATGGTTATACCCGGGTTGTTCCTCTTGCTCACGTTAACTTGTCTGCATAAAACATTCTCAAATTGTCTGACTATCCTCAGTGAAAACAAGATTTGCTTCTAGACTTTCATTCATATCTTCATTCAGAAATATTACTAGTGAACAAATTAGGAGATTAATTCCAATGGTTTGAACAAATAGCCAGGGAATCCCAATTTTTGGCAAAAAAAAAAGTATGGTATCAACAGCCTTGAACAAGTAATCAGTCCTCCCTTTGAAGCAGCTGGAAACTACACTGATGTGTTTTTGTTGAAAACCATTCAATTGTAGCGGTTCTTGACAGGGAAAAATCAGAACATTCCACCCTGGTACTTTCTAAGTAAGTGCAGGGATATTTTCTTTTTAAGCAATTTATGATTTTTTTTAAATAGTTTTTTTAAATTATCAAAACACAAAATGTTTAAAAGATCACCTGAATGTTTTTCTGGGAGGGAATTTTGTTTACTGCAGTCTTTTAAACTTCAGCTTATTTTTGTCATCACTACAAATCCAGTCAAAAAAAACCAAAACAGTGGAAGTTTTTCACAGGGTGGCAAAATCCCTCATCTGCAGTCCTGGATAAAAACGTGTTCTGTTCTTCAAGTGTGTGGTAAAGATTGATTCATGTCCTTTGCAAGTGCAGTGACAAAACCCTTTTAGTAGCTGAATGACAGATGATGGATTCCCTGAGCTTTGCTTATGATCTACCTTTGTCCATTTTGGTATTTTGACATGTCTTGCTCTGGTTCAAATGGAATCGGCAAATTCAGAAGAAGGTGAGCTATGGATAGGAAGAGCTCTTTTGTAAAGATTTTTCCATTTTTCATGAAGTTTGAGGTGAAAGACTCTGGGGTTTTCTTAAAGTCACTGAAACATTTTACCCAGTTTAAGTCTTAAGTAGGAAGTGAGTGGGCACCTGCAAGAAGCGGGGAGTACATCACCCTCAATAGCCACATCCAGAGACGGGAGAAGAAGCAGTAGGCACAGTGAAGTCTAGTCCAAAGATTAACACAAGGGTACTGAGCTAAAGAGTATATCTATCTCTAAGAGACCTCTCACCAATTAATTTGGATACCATCTTTTGACTTTCAGATGCTTCTTTGGTGGGTTCATCCCTATTCCCAGACTGTTTAGGTCAAAAATAATGATAGTGTAAGCCAGCCCAAATTCATGGCTTATCTCAGCAAAGTTGATACACGGAATTGGGAAATGTTCCAGAGCAAATTTTCTTTATGTTGAGAAAAGCTGATAATTGTTCTATGATGTGCATATCTGCATGTTTGAACGCAGTCATAGTTGTAGTTGTCTCCTTATTTTTTGACACTAGGTCAAGAGACTGGGCTTTGGAGGAAGAAAAGAATCTGCAAACAAGCCCCCAAAGCCCAATCATCAGTCACAGTAAGCCTTTTGTAAATTCACACATAACCATGCTATTTTCAAAGTCCTTAAAAATCTTTAATTGCTGCTACTGTCAGGTGTTTTCTTGGTTTTGCTAAATGTAGTATATAACAATATAATGAATCTGTTCCTTGGGATCCTTATGCCCAGTAATACGGTGGCATGAATGTAGTAAACTAGTTTAAAAGAGCATTTCCCCATTGTTTTCAGGGATATACAAAGAGCAGCTGGATGTAAACTTCTTGCATGCATCTTGTAAGATAGTCTTGCTAGCCAATAGGCTTAATATGTGGTAATATTAAATGTAGTGTAAGGCTGAGTGGTTTTCCTTTTCTTGCACTATCATCTTCCCATTCTTCTTACTGTATCCCATTCACAGCATTGAGTATTTTGGTCATAGTTACAAGGCCAAATTCCATCATAATCCTCAATTTTTACTTGGTAATACATTTTTCACGAAAAATTTCCTAAGGGTCTGAGATTTTTACAGTTAGACTTTGCCCAAAGACTGTTTTATTGCTAGTTTGAGGAAGTATAACCTAATAGTTTGAAGTTCAAGCACACCTGTGTGCTTGAACAAAACAGGAGTTACATACTTCACAGTCTGAATTCACTGCTTACATGTTTATTTATACCAAAAACCTGGAAAATAAATTGAACTGAAGACAATTTAAATCACATGTATAGGCTCTTTAGAACTGAAACATAGGTTCAGAATAGAATGCTTTTTCTCACAAAGTTTTGAGCATAACTAGGGAATTGCTCATTTTGAAATGGCTCAGCATCTGATGAACAAGACTGAGAGGTGCTTTGAATGGTTGCATCATTATTTTAATCCTAATATAGTTCTTTCATGTGCTCGGAAAAAAACAATAGAAATTAGATACAATGAACTCTACTAATGCCAAGTTATATTCACTAGTTAATAAGAAAATACAAATCTTAGGAAAAACTACAATTCTAGCAGCCAGGTCATCAATGTAACCTTTCAAGATATTACACCTTTTTTAATCTACACATTCCTTAGCAATGGTTCCTAGTTTCAACTTCTCCCTCCTCCCCTCCCTCTTCAAGGAACTCAACACTGGTCACTTTTCAGTGTAAAATCTCTTTTGAATGTTTGGGAAAAAAATTGAAATTGTACTGTGTGCAATTTCTTGCTGCTTTCATATATATGCTTTCTCTCCTGTAAAACGCTAATATTTTTGCTGAGCATTTACATATTTCACAACTAAGTGCTGCTATTTCTCAGTTACTTTATTTTGGTCCTGGTAATATGAACTATTGTCATTTCAAGTATGTGAGGTGTTACTGAGGTGTATTTTATGTACTAAGGTCTGTTCTGCTACTCCTTTAGCAAAAAACAAGAGTTAGTGTTCATGTTGTATGCCCAAAACTAGGTTTGCTAGTGGAACTTGCACATTTACATTTTTGCTGAGGTTACTTAATCTGTCAAGTTATAGAGCCAGCATGCAATTGACCTTTATAAACGGAGTCATAAACTTTTATTCTGTTTCTGTTGTGGCTTACCACAACACAGTCCCCCTCCAGGGTAGCAAGCGTTCCCCTTCACATCCCCCTGGGGTGTCTGTCACCTCCAGATGGAGGCAGGGGAAGCCCCAAGGACATTGTCAGGCATGTATATAAGTAGGGCAAAGATGCTTTCTTCATCCTATATCAAAGAATAGGTTACTGAGCCATCAGTGTCCTCTGTCTTCCACTCATAGGGACTTTGGGTATTAATTACTACTTGATACCATGTCTTGTAGCAGACCCTCTCTGGGGAAGACCAGGGCAGGGAAATGAGAGAACAGAATAGAAAATGGCATTTATTGTTTCCTACTCACCTCCCTGCTGGGTGTTTACATGCTTCTTAGCAGAAAGAATACTACATTGCGCTCTGCAAGGTTGCAGATCTTAAGGTCGGCTTGCAAAAGGCAGTTCAGCAACACTTCTCAGCAGCCAGGCTGTAAGCACTCGTTAGGAACAGAACATGACAGCATCAGCCCAGGATGTTAGTGAATGTACCAGTTCTGGACAACTGAGTCTCAAAAGCCTCCATGGTGAAATGCAGTCTGACCCCAAGACCAGGAAAAGTCTTTTCTATCCTTCAATTTCACTTCTGCTCTGTTTTACAGATGAAAAACGCCACTTTTGTGGATGAAAGAACAGCTCAAATTCTGCAGTCAAGCCTGTGCTTCTGCTGAAGTCACTGTAAGAGTGACAGCTGCAGTAATGAATTTCAATATGAAGATTATATGAACATCCTCCCCATTCCTCAAAGAACTGGCCAAGACTGTCATGCATTTCATACAGGCTTCTTTCAGGCATCAGGTAGCAACTGCTCTTTGTAATTAGTGGCTTGGACTGATATTGAAACATTGAGTATTCCTAAAGATTACGAAGCCATCATCAACTGGATCTGAGCAGCTACTTCAATGCTTCCTCATTCAAGTACTATGCAAAAAGGTGCCCTAGCATTTGGGTTTTTAACAAAAAGACTTTGTACTTACAGGAAGGGTTCCAGGACCAAAGAAGCTGCCAGGTGTGGAAGGGGATTGATTCAGGGACCTCTTGAGGAATCTCAATCCACATATGTCCATGGGACCAGATGGGCTGCACCCAAGGGTACTAAGCTGGCTATTGTCATTGTGAAGCTGCTCACTATCATCTTTGAAAGGTTGTGGAGATTGGGGAGGTCTTCCATGACATTATCTGAAAGGCAGATTATGCACCCATCTTCATAAAGGGCAAAAAGGACACTCTAGGGAACTACAGAACAATCATGAAGTGAGCAATCTTGGAAGTAGTTTTTGGGCACATGAAGGAGATGGTGATAGGGAATAGGCGGCATGGATTTACAAGAGTAAATCATGCCAGACCAACCTAATTGCCTTCTGTGATGAGATGACTTCATCTGTCGATGAGGGAAAAGCAGAGAATGTTGTCTACCTTGAGTTTAGCAAGGCTTTCCGTATAGTCTCCCACAGAATCCTTGTATCCAGTTTCAGATGGTTCAGTCTAAATAGGCAAAAAACTGTCTGGATCATTGGTCAAAAGGACTCACGCTTTGTCCAGAGGCTGGTTACAGTGGCATTCCCCAGGGGTCTGTCCTGTCCAATATCTTTGTCAATGACCTGGAGGAAGAGACAGGATGCGGTACTGTCAGGTCTGCAGACTGATGATACTAAATGGAGGGTGTAGTTGATATGATTCAGATCAGGCCTGCCATTCAGATTTGCTGGAGGACTAGGCCAACAGGAACATCATGAAATTCAGCAAGGGTTGAGGCAGGCTGAACAGGAGTCAGTGTTAAACTCTGGCAGTCGTGAAAGTACATCAGACTCTATCAACAGCAACACAGATGGCAGATCAAGGGAACTGATTATTATTATTTAGAGATGATGATGATGATGATGATGATGATGATGATGATTATTATTATTATAGTTATTTAGAGTTAAATCCAGTTGGTGGCCAGTCACAAGTTGTGTTCCCCAGGACTCAGTACTGGGGCCGGTCTTGTTTAGTATCTTTATCAATGATCTGGATGAGGGGATCAAGAGCTCCCGCAGTAAGTTTGCAGACGACATCAAGTTGGGTGGGAGTGTTGATCTACTGGAGGGTAGGAAGGCTCTACAGAGGGATCTGGACAGGCTCAACGGATGGACTGAGGCTGACTGTATGAGATTCAACAAGGCCAAGTGCTGGGTCCTGCACTTGAGTCACAACAACCCCATGCAACACTGCAGGCATGGGGAAGAGTGGCTGGAAAGCTGCTTGGCGGAAGAGGACCTGAGGGTGCTGTCTGACAACTGGCTGAACATGAGCCAGCAGTGTGCCCAGGTGGCCAGGGTGGCCAACAGCGTCCTGGCCTGTATCAGCAATAGTGTGGCCAGCAGGAGTAGGGAAGTGATCATGTCCCTGTACTCAGCACTGGTGAGGCCGCGCCTTGAATCCTGTGTTCAGTTTTGGGCCCCTCACTACAAGAAGGACATTGAGGTGCTAGAGTGTGTCCAGAGAAGAGCAACGAAGCTGGTGAGGGGTCTGGAGAACAAGTCTTATGAGGAGCAGCTAAGGGAACTGGGGTTGTTTAGCCTGAAGAAGAGGAGGCTCAAGGAAGACCTTACCGCTCTCTACAACTACCTGAAAGGGAGTTGTGGTGAGGTGGGCGTTGGTCTCTTCTCTCAAGTGACTAGTGATAGGACGAGAGGAAACAGCCTCAAGTTGCGCCAGGGGAGGTTTAGACCAGATACTAGGAAAAATTTCTTTACTGAGAGTATGGCCAAACATTAGAACAGGCTGCCCAGGGAGGTGGTGGAGTCACCATCCCTGGAGGTGTTCAAAAAACCTGTAGACATGGCACTTCAGGACATGGTTTAGTGGGCATGGTGGTGTTGGGTTGACAGTTGGACCTGATGATCTTAATGGCCTTTTCCAACCTTAATGATTCTGTGAACAAGCGATAGTACAAGAGTAAACAGCCTCAAGCTGCACCAGGGAGATTTAGATTAGATACTAGGAAAAATTTCCTTCACCCAAAGGGTTGTGAAGCGTTGAAAGAGGCTGCCCAGGAAATTGGTTGAGTCACCATCCCTGGAGGTATTTAAAAGATGTGTAGATGTGGCACTTAAGGACATGGGTTCGTGGTGGACTTGGCAGTGCTAGGTTAATGGTTGGACTTGATCATAAAGGTCTTTTCCAACCTAAAGGATTCTAAGATTCCCTTTTACTCAGCACTCATTAGACCACAGCTGGCATAGTGGGTCCAGTCTTGAGTCTCGCAGTACATGAAAGCTGTTGAAAAACCTGAACGACTGCATTGGAGAGCCAACAAGATGGCTGGAGGTTGAAGCATGAGACTTGTGAGGCGAGGCTGAGGCAATGGGGTTTGTTCAGCCTACAGAAGAGAACAGCAACTTGCCAGTTCCTAAAAGGAGGTTACAGAGAAGATAGGGCTGGGCTGTCTGCCAGAGAATGAGTGACAAAGGTTATAAACAAACAGGGGAGGCTCTGGATAGATAAAAGGAAAGGAAAAAAAAAAAAAAGACACTGTGTGGATAATTAGACAGTGGAATAGATTACCCAGATGGGTTGTGCAGTCTCCACATGGAGGATTTTAAGATCCAACTGGACAAAGCCCTAAGCAACCGGGGACATCCCAATTCACTCTGCATTATTTTATTGTAACTCTCAGGGTGGATCTGCTCCAGCTTCTCTGCAGAATTTCCTCCATGTAATATGGTTCATATCAGTCTATGTATTTAAAGTCAGTGCATATGCTGCTGCTCACCCCACAGACCAGGAAAATTACATACAAGGTTGCCCCCCCTAGTTTTAACTAAACAAGATCTAAGACAATTTGAGCAAGAACATCACTAGACAGGATGCGACAACATTTTTTTATTGTTTTAATACGAGTGAATAGATTAAGAGATCTGAAATGTTGTAAAGCAATATACATACTGAATAAATAATATGCACAGGAGAGTCACATCGACATTGTAACACTGGCTAGTATGCAGAATACTTAAAATAAATCCAGTGACATTGGATAAAGTCCATAAAAATGCTATCCTGTCTTCCCTTGTATGAAATTGTTCAAGTATAAAAAAATCCAATACAGTGTAAAATATTAAATTCCATTTCGGTCAAGAATAAAAATTGCAAGTATTGTAGTTTCACAGGACAATGTAAAGCAGCATTTTCTAGCAAAGGGAAAAATAGTCAGTCTACATACAGATCAGTGAGAAAACGGCACTAATGTATTTGAGAGGTCTACATGAAAAACTAGTAGAGGAAAAAGAATGAACTAGCAATATTTTATGTAAAAACCTAAAAAAGTGTTAATTTAAGAGTACCCTCATACAGTGCACATACTGAATTTAAATAAATCCAAGTCAACATCCTTAGTTAATTAGGTTAATATTTAATATGCTACATCTAAGCCTACTAAATAATTTATGCCATGAGATGAATACATAATTTTACAGTGTCACATCTAAAGTCATTTTCTTTAGAGCGCAGCATAGTAAAACTTTCAAAATAAATATTTCTTTTTAAATAGCATAACAATTAAGGCACAGTATAAATCACATACCATTAACCCTTCAAGAACTGCAGTCTTGGTAACAAAAGTCGCCTTGTGTACTGTATGTTTGCTAATAAATATTTTAAATATAATCCTGAAATAGATACTAAAATTGTACAAATGGTTTCAGAAAAGAAAATTCCCTTAAAACAGTTCTTAAAGGTTTTAATTCATTAAGCTTCTTCCTGCCTTTATTCACAAGTTACGAATAGATGCAATAAATAGAAAGAGAAGGCTGTCGTAGTAAAGGGCTGATCCTATTTTAGAATCAGAATAGCTGACACCAGCAGTTAAAGTTTCCCAAAAGTGAAACAGGATGGGGCGAGGGATTAGGATGTGACAAGCTCATCACATGAGCACGAGTGATGTGTTCTGTCCAGAACTGTCTGTGTTATTGATTGTCTCTACAGCTGTTGCACCCCTTACTTCCACATCACTTGCTCCATAGTTCCACTCATCCAGAGGACAGAGAAGAAAATAACTTTGGTGCCTGTCCGCCATCTTACTAGCCGGCCATCTTCCTTGGGTTGTTCGATGCCCGTTAGTGAGACAGTGAGAAGGTACTATCTCACGAAGACAACTTCTGAAAGCTAGAAAGGACAATCAGTGCTTTAAGCTTGTTTCTTCTTAAAATGGATAAAGATTACATATTGCTGACTCAGTTTTTTCCCTGGTTCAAACTTTTCAAATTCCATTTTCTTACTTAAAAAAGGCAGTTTTGCTTCCCTGATACTGTAAAAAAGTACACCTTTGCTTTTTTTGGTTCTTGTTTGTTTGTTTGAAAATATGAAGTCCCATTGCTACTCCTGCCACTCTTTCATGACAGTACAGTATTTTTCCCCCACCCCCCCATTTTCTTCTGGCTTGATACTTGAAACTAGATATGCCGCACTACCCCTCCCCTCTAACAACATGATTTGGATGCATACTGTATGAAGACAGTGGAATAAAAATCTTTAGTTTCGCAATAGCATTGCTTTCCTTAAAGCTCCTTAGTTAATATCAATTGTCTCTGATTAACTACTTATACTGGAAGGCTGAAAAGAGGAAGAGAAAGAAAGAGCTTCCTTCAGGAGTCCATCTGCTATTGCATACGGTCTGTCTGCAGCTGTTGGGGCTGGTACTGGCCAAAAGCAGCAGCAGCAGCCGCCGCAGCGGCCGTCCCAGGCGCTGCTGCGGTGATGGGCTGCTGCACCGCGTAGCCGTAGCCCCCCGCCGCCACGTACCCGGCAGCGGCAGCCGGCGAGGCGGCGTACGGGTACTGCTCATAGGCGGCCGCGGCGGCCGAGTACTGGGCGTATGCAGCTCCGGTGTAATCGATGTAAGGCGTAGTGGAAGCAGCGGCTGCTGCGGGCTGAACATGGGGAATTACCACTCCAGGCTGGACAAAAGCCTGTGGATAGACATAGTGAGCAGGTATCCTGTTGAAAGATGGGAGAGGGAGTTAGAGTTGGTATGCGAGTCCACGCCTAAGCGTCATATCCATACTCCGAACTAAAACAAACTCAATTTAGTTGTTGTTATGTGCATAGGGTTGCCACAATAACTAGACCGAATGGATCGATTATCAGTTCACTGGCCCGAGGAGATGCACTGCTCCAAAGCACAGCATTATAGCCAAGTTAAATAGGAGTGTTTAACGTTGCTTGAGGATATTATGTTTAATGCTATTAAAATCAATTACTGATGTCAGTTTTAAGACAACCCTAAAGGAGTAAGCTTCATTATTCCATCTGGAAAATTGCAGCATTTGTTTTCAAAACACCTGTAAGTCATTTTTATTACCCTGCTTCTCACTTAACTACTCAACTCTTAGTAAAATGATTTCCTGCAATACTTTTATTATTAGTAACTGAGCAGTTTGACAGCATCACTACAATGAGTTTGACAATAGCCAATAAGGCAACAAAATGGTTGAACCCTGACTTTACGTAAAGTCTTCTCAGGGAGAGGGGGTGAAAAGTGTATTGTGGCAACCCTACTTAAGTTGCTATGCAGACTCAGCACACATTAATTTCTCTGCAACCTCAGTCACCCTTATTAAAAATAAGAAAAAAAAACAACACAGGCGACAAAGGAGTTTAAATAAAGTTCACAAGTGTGGTAGACACAGCAAGAATCACACTTTCCAAACGAACGATAGTGCAGCTCACTCCGTCACAAGAGGCCATTGAGGGGAAGCTACATAGATGCTATTAAAATCCATAACAGTGACTCCTAAGTACATGTGCATCACACTTTTATAAAGTTTGTAAGGACACAAGGGTCAAACCTGTTTGATTATCAGGCCACTGATGTCCTGTTTTGTGCCAGCTTGTTTATTTCTATGCAAGACATACAGCATAGAGTTTTTTGGGAGATGGGCATAGGATTAAGTCTAAATAGATCTGGTGCTTAACAAAAGCAAAAACACAAATTTACAGCTTAAGAAATAACCATTCTGAACAAATCAGTACACGCTTTCCCGTCTTCTCCAAGTCACAAAACTCACTTCCTTGGCTTGTTTACTTAGCCCTTCAGTTTTGAAAATTCATCATATCGTCTTAGCACACAAGTGTACATAGAAGTTCATCTCAGTTGTATTTTATCATATAGTATGATTTTAGAAAATAATATACTTAATATAATTATCATCTTACATTCATAACCCTGTCTTGCATCTGGATTTCCACAGAGAAGTACTTCATATATGCAACTCCTTTCCAGTCACTGCATCTTTGTAAAATCTGTGAAAAACTGCTTATGCAGATTTACTGCTATTTCATACTGAACTTTACCTTTACAGACAACTCTAAAGACTGCACCAACCTTTTAGTGCACTGTAAACACAGATACAAATTGCAATGGTAAAAACTGTCCTCTTTTCTCCAAATTCAAGATTTAATGGAAGGGGGTTTTTTGTTTGTTTCATTTTAAAAATAATTTCAAGATTTACTTAAGTGGGCAACAAGGAAACATTTCACTCAGAGAGGATACTGTCAACTAGATTCATAGCAAAACATAGTTTAAAATAAGTGATCATCAAGTTTTAGAACAGACTAATTTTCTTTTTAAGAAAAAAAGAGCTCAGTTGATTGAATAGGAATATTAGCAGAGAGAAATGTTCAGTTGCCCTGTTTAAGACATGAACACCACAATCATAAAAACCCAACATGTCAATGAAAGTAATTTCCTGTTGTGTAAACGGAGAAATGAAAACAAAACAAAAAAAGAGAGTGACAAATAGGGACTGAGAAGGGAAAGAAAACATAAAACAAAACCGTAAGTTGGGTTTTTAACACTCACCTAATTTATGAAGTGATTAGCCAGAAGTGCATTTGAAGCATACTTAAGCTGGCTCTATGCATTTAAATACACATCATTACCTGAGCTCTCCATACAAAATGGATGAGCATAAAAAAAGCATTTTAGTCACCAATCAAGTACGATCCTAATAAATGTAACACTGCATTTTTTAAGTATTAAGGGAAGAGGTATAAAACGAAATTTGAAGTCATTGAGAGCCTCTTCTGCATCATTAAGAGTTCATTTAACACCACATCAAAGGAATCTTTATATACAGCATTTATGACTGTCATTCTAACAGAAGAGACAGTAAGCAAGCTTATCTAGGTGCTTGTGGTGACTTGAACGGATGTTACTAAGATTTTCTGAAGACATTAGGACATTGGGCCATATCCTTGAACAAGACAGAAAGATACATGTGCACCCACTTAAACTCTTGTGACTTGTTTTATTTAAGCCAAGAAACTAACAGGTGGTCAAGTTATGAAACATTATCTGTTTGCCACATCTTACCCTACAATAAACATAAACCCTGTGCAGGCTCCTCAGCACCATGCCATTTCACACATGATGACTGACAGCATAAGCTGCAGTGGGGCTATTTTTGATCATCTGTCATGCTACAACTGTTTTGAGTCTAGTAAAATGGCTTTATATGGCCAAAGTACATTTCTACCTACTGCAGAGGCCAGCACATGTAGGTCTCAGCCATTCAGAACCCAACTGTTTTTAATGCTCTGCCAGGTCAAAAGCTGAAAAAGCAATTCCCAGTTATGCTGGATATCGTTAGTATCCTCGTTTTTAAATAAAAGCTGCTGCTTTACTTTTGAGAGGAAGAGTGTAAGAATTATACATGGTAAGCTTTATTTCCTGGCAGTATTTTTTATTTTGGAATGTATATTTACTGTTTTTGCAATAAAGAAAAAAGGGAAGCCACATTTAACTTTAGTAGTAACTGCAGCTTTGGGATATTCAAACTTGAATGACATACACTCCTGCTGTGTGCTGTTAAGACCTTTGTTGTTGTTGTAACAGAAGGTTTGTGTTTAACTAAGACCTCAAAAATAATCCTATAAGCAAAAATAAAGTGAAAGCTAATTGTTTCAAATGCAAGAAAGAACTTTGTAGGCTAATGCGGAGAGCTGTGGCATATAGAAATTCAGCAGTAGTAGCACATCATTGACTCTCAACGTTAAATTCTCATGAAAGTAGATATTTAACTTTGAACTCAATGTTTTGCTTTGGCCCTTGCATGGCATCATCTGGTTTTGTAAGCATAATTAAAGAGTACATGTTCACCAAGGCACAGCTTTCCTTATAGCAGAAATAGGTTATGTAAACATCAAGACACATAAGACCCTTAAAATGCTTCCTTTTAAATTTGCACCTGATACCATTAAGAGGACATTTAGCATTCCGCAGGTTAACTTCTGACTGTTCTGGCTTCATTCCGTCTTTCCAGATTATCCATGGTCTAGTATCATACAGGTCTTTTGATCATAAACTCAGGAGAGGGCTTTTCCTTCTCTCAGGAAAGGCAGAATTGCCTAACTATTGGAAGATAATATGAAGCAGGTAGGACCAGCTAACCATTTGATGAAGAACTTAACAACTTTGGATTTAACTCTGGTCTCATTAAAAACAGTGGGAATGTTCTTACTTTGATTGAGGTACGAGTTTTAGAGAAAAAATAAAGGTAAAAAAAAAAAATCTCTGACAGAACAAGTCATATCCTACACCAGTAACTCTGTATAACCCCATATTTTCCCACAAATATTAAAGTAAAAATTATATCAGCAAAATGAGAAATGCTATCTTAGGAGACAAAGTCATCTTCCCCCTCCATAAATTCCTACTGAATTCAGAGATAGTATTTTAATAAACAATCCTGAAAACAGAGCTGTATAGATAACCAGTCCTGTGATCAAACAGCTTTCTACAAAACACACTAACAGTAAGATAGATGCTGAATGGAAAGAGCAGGGAAAAGTGTTATCTGGTGGACGACTTGATCTCTGCAGCACTTAATAAATAAAAATTCCCAGCATTTTAAATGCTTCATACACTGAAGCTAATCTAGTTTCTGGCTCCCACCACCATACTAATGTCGTACTTAATTCAGAATATTGTACTTCTACATCTCCTCAGTAAAAGTAATGTAGTATTATTGAATTATTTTCAATTTCTTCTTTGGTAGGTGGGGAACCATATGAAAACACTGCTGACCATACGAGAATATGGCAGCACCTCATTAATTTGCACGCCAGTAGGAAGGAAAAAAAAAAAAAAATGCAAAACATTTGGAGCTTTTGTGTATGGGTTAGAGTATTGGTAGTGAATTGCCACTATGACGCATTTTACACAGCATATTAGTAAAGTGTACTTTTAAAAAAGTACAACTGCACAGGAGGAAGAAGGGCTTTAAGGTGACCATGTATTTCAGTGCAGCCCATGTAACATACTCTTAGAGTGAACTCTTCACTAAAAAAAAAAAAAAAAAAAAAGATTCCAGTAAGCACTGAAACAACCCTTTTTATTGTCAAGGAATATAGTGAATGAAGATGTTCATTCATCCTAATGAATGCTGCGGTTCTTAATCTGAACAACATTCTTTAGAAAAGGTACAGGTCATTGGACATTTTGAGGAGGAAGCAGGATTAGTAATTTCCTTTGTTTGCACATAGCAAAAGAAAGGCAAAAGCCAAAGATTAAAAATTACCAATTTCATATACACATGACCCTGCAACCAACACTCTTTTTCTTTAGATTTATGTACATTGCACCAGAAATAAAACCTTATTCAGCCTGCTGGAAGAATTTCCCTGACCTAAACACGATTTACATGATCTACTGTTGGCTCTGGGTAAGGAAAAGCAAGAAAAAGCCCTACATCTGCACAGTCCTTTAAGCAATGGATTGCCCACAGGTTTTCCCTTTTTTGTTGTGCTCAGCAAATACTTAGTTTCTCCACGGCTGATCCCCGGGCAGTTCACTGGTTCCTCTTTGCAACAAGTGCTTAAACAGCTCTGTAGACAACGCGCTCCGCCTCCTGCCTACCTTAGCGCAGGCATCATAAACTGATCACTGCATATACGCTGTTGTAGCCTCACGCTTCAAAGTCGTTGAACAAAATACAGTAGAGGATCATCATAAGAAGGAAAAAAGTTTTCCACAACCTCCCCATGGGTCTCAGAAGAATCAACATTCTCTTTTAAAAGTACGTAGAGTTTCTAAGAGAACTTTTTCCCTACAGTTTTTTCCCTACAGTTTCCCTGTAGAACACGAACTGTTTCCTACCGTTTTGACAAATCTCAAACTACTGTGAAGCTATTGTTGCTTAATAACAGCTAGGTACAATATTCTAAAGTTATTCTAGTCAAATAAACAAAATACATTTGTGACGCATCTTCTCTACTTTATTGTTAGCTTAATCATTATTTAGCAAAATGCATTATTTTTCAATGAGTTTCTCAGTCAGTGTGCATTAGTGAAGTGACACTGTATGGAAAGTTTAAAGCAGACTTCACCTCCTAATTATATGCCTATAAGAAGCAAGAGTTAGATCTACTTAGGAAGAGTATACTCAAGTAAAGGAGAAATGCGCTACATATTAAAAACAGATTGAAGAAAAAAAATCTCAAATTAGAAAGCCCAAATGGACGCACATTGTTAATAGGGAGCTCCACACCCCCCTCCAAACACTCCCCCAAATTATGAACATGCAAGCAATACGTTGATTTACTTAAAAAAAATCAAGAAGTCACACAATTTAGCACTCACTACAAAATACGGTTAAAAGTCACAAGCTACAGCTTGAAAGCAAGGGAAAAAAAAAAGGCCCTTTGCTCCCCATGGCAAAGTCACCCCTCAACAACAAAAACAAATTTAAAAAGACACCCCCCCCAACTTTCACTACAGCTCTTTCAATTAAATAAAAGCACACAGTTTAGCTATCAACACCACTTCATTACTGTAATAAATAAATAAGAAAAAGCACACGGAGGTCTATTGACTATATGAAAAAAAACATACATGCATCGTTAATCACCATTTTAGCTTGTTTGTGTTTGAGTCTACTGGTTACAGAGTTTAATTCCAAACAGAACTATTCCACCTCTTATCATCATATCCTTCTGATCAGTTATCTTAACTGTAAACGATCCCTGTCAGATTAGAAAGAGATAAATAACATTGAGTCAAGCTGAAAAAAGAGAAATGGGGCACAGCAATCTTGCATCAAGTCATACCTCCTTGTTTTATCATAGGGTCATACGGGACTGGACTGCTTAGGTGGAAGGGACACGTCCCACACAACTTGACTCAGCTGCGGCATTTAGAACATGACCGACAAGGTGAGCGCATTTATGGGTATACATTTCTAAGTCTGAGAACTTCAGCATTGCTGGTGAGTTTAGAAGGCTGCTACTGCAAGAGGCCTTCAAGGATCATATTTTTTCTTTCCTTTTTTAAAAAGTAAGATTTTTCCTCCCCTGTTTGAGGTCCCATTGAACAGACTTACCCAAAAGGCCTCTGTATGAGAGCTGGATGAAGCTGCTGGACACCAAAGGCAAAACCTACCAACAAAAACACATTCTCTGTATGGGTGTGCTTTTGGCCACTTATTTACGCTATATATACACACGCACACAAATGCGGAGTAACAGCCTTCACTAACAACCTCCAGTGATGGATGTCTGAAAAGCGGCAGAACCACCATACAGAACTAAAGTCAAGCACACGCTTTCCTAGAGACGTTTAGAAGAATGACTTTTCCAAAACAACAAGCACAAAGTTTTCATTCACATTTTATTTTGTGCTCTGTTCTGGTCCCTCACTTTAGCCTCCAAAGGATTATATGGTGCTTTCCATTCATTGGTGTTATTTGTCTACTTCCTACAGACTTAAATTCGAGCCACCCCTACTCATGAGGACTTAGGATGGGGGTCAAATCCTAGCTTCATTTCTGTTCAAGGCATAAACCCCTTCTTTCCTTGGTGGGCACTGAACTACTCACGGAAGTGTTCCTCAAGCTAAGCACATGGGAATTCAGAGCAGCCTCCTTTCCAGCACAAACATGCACACGCTCCTGTCTCTCTTGCTGCAAAGCAGCAGTCTGGGAAGCGGCTAGGCCATCAGATTGGCTCAGATGTGCTCTTAGGAAGAGCTGTTTCATTTTAAAGTCCACATAATAGCTCCCATCTGTTTAAGGGGCTTGCATTAAGATATTGTTTATATTAATAAGAGCACACACACTGGAAGTGATTCATTCCTAGGCCAGTCTTTCCCTGCAATGATACTGTAAATGGTCAGTGCCACCACATTCCCAGCAGCAGGAATAACCAATGAAGCGTCTGAGCTGTGGAAGTCTTCCTGAGGAACTTTAGATATTTTATTCCTGCTCTCTTTTGGTTTTTAAATAAGGCACATGTACAAAATAGCCAGAAAGTGAACTACACGCCATACTTAAAAAACCCAAACACACCCAAACAGTTGGGTGCACCTCAGGAAAGTGCAGGACGGCACTGCTTTTTTTTTTTTTTTAAAAAAAGTTTTACTCTCTTCAGAAACCTGAGGTACAGAGAGAAAGGCCGTTTGGGGACGCTTCCTTACCTGGCTGCATTATCCGCGGCTTGGCACCCAGGTACGCCAGGTTCACGTTGGCTTTCCTGCCATCGATGATGGGGTTGGGGTCTTTACAAGCCCGTTCAGCAGCAGCTCTGTCAGCCATGGTGACCTTAACGGGCGATGCCGCGTGTTAGATCCCGCGCCGAAGGGGAAACCACTTTGCCCCACGGCAGCGACCCAGCTGCCCCCCGCCCCGGGCGCGACGGGGCGCAGCGGGGACGGCGAGGGGCCCTCGCCCGCCAAGCGGAGCGGAGCGCTCGGGGGCGGCGGCGGCGGCAGCAGAAGCAGCGGGGCGCCGGCAGCCGGTAGCCGCAGCGGGCGCAGGGCGGAGGGCGCGGGCTGAGCTCCGCCGCCGGCAGATAACCCCCGGCGCGGCCGTATCAGGGAGCAACAGGCGCGCTGCCGGCGCTGCGAGCAATTAGGTAATTCCCCCCCCTCAATCTCCTTTTTCAGTAATTCCCCCCCCTTCTCCTCCTCCTCCTCCCGCCTCTCTCCAAACTCACCACCCGGCAGAGAGAGGAGAATCAAAAAACAAAAAAAAACCCCAAAAAACCAACAAACAAAAAAAAACCCGGCCGAACGCCCGACGCCCCCCGCCCGGTGAGGAGACCCCTGCCGAAGTTTCGCCGTGACGCCGCCCATGCAGCCCCGCGCCCCGGCACTTACAAAGCCGTATCCCCGGGACTTGCCCGTCTGCCGGTCGGTGATGACCACCGCCTCCTCGATGTCCCCGAAAACCTCGAAGTACTTGCGCAGGCTGGAGTCGGTGGTGTGGTAGGGCAAGCCCCCGACGAAGATCTTGGTGTAAGTGGTGTCCTTCTGCGTCGTGTGCATCTTCCGCCCGGCCCTGCGCGCCGCGCCGCGCTCTGCACCCACGCGTGGCCGCCGGGGCGTGCGGGTCCTGGGCGGCGAGACCCGCTTCCAGAGTCAGCCCCGCTCTTTTTTCCTTTTTTATTTTTTTTTTCCTCCTCTCTGCCCACCCCCGTTTTCCCCCCGCCACCCAGTTACAACGCAACTCCCTTTCGCCTTTGCGAACCCAGCTCCCTCCTCCTTCAGGAGCGGAGCCCCGCAGCCGCCGGCGGATTTGAGGTAGGTACCGGCAGAAGGCGGAGGGGAGGCCGGGCTGCAGCCAGCCTGGCGGCCGTAGCGCCGAAAACGAGCAGCTGCTGGAAGAGGAGCGAAAGGCCCGGGCGCTAGCAACTGAGTGGCCTCGCCCCCGCTAAAAGCCACCGGGTCGGGCACTCTCGGTTCCTCCTCCTCCTCCTCCTCCTCCTCCTCCTCCTCCTCGCAGGGGCGGGGACGGCTGCGGGGCGGACCCCGCGCTCGGCCGCGGCCCAGCCGGGGCTGACACACCGCTGTCGGGCAACAGCTGGATGTTCCCCCCCCAAAAGGCGAGCAAAGCTACGATACCGCAGCATTGCCATTATTACTACTATTGTGGTGGTGATGGTGGTTGTGGTTCTTGTTCTTGGTTTGGACATAGGATGAAAAAAAAATTGTAAAGCTGCTTCCCTTGTTTTTCTCCTCTCTTGCTGCCTGTGCCCTGTTCTGGGACTGAGAAGGGCACAGGGGAACAAAAAGAAAGGAGCGTCTGTGTGACATGGAGAGGCAGAGGACTGTGGGAGTTGGGGGGAAGGGAGGCTCACAAGGAGACAGGAAGGATGGGAGGAAGGTTAAAGATTGGGGAAAACAGATGTGCACATGTGTGTAGACTTCTAAACCATTCCCTTGTGGTCCCAAAGTCTTGATAAGTGCTGGTGTCTCTTTTTCTCCTACTTCCCTTGTCTGTTAGACTTTTTCCTGTGAAGTCCCTCTCTCCCTTAGAAAAAGGAGCAATGCACCAGTTTGCAGGAGCGACTTTCACAAAGCTCTTCAGCCCCTTCGGTACCAAATGTTAACCATAAGGACAACACTTAGCCCTAAACTTAGGTCCTGCTTGCCCCATATCTAACCTTGGCCCCATGTTATCCTCATTCCATGGCAGTCGTTATCCTCGTTCTAATGGGCTGTACCACACTAGGTCATGCTGTCACTAAAACTAACCCCAAGCCCTACTTGATCCTTCAGACTCTGCAGATTAAATCATTTGTTTAATATGTTAGGACTAACTCAGGTTGAAGTCTAGCAACCCTAGAAGGATCCAGACATAAATGTCGGTTTTCAGCTATATGATATATGACAAGCCTGAATGCAGTTAGGCCAGCTAACTCTGCCCCAAAATTTTTCCCAGCATGGCTCTCATATTAGTGTGGGACACTGTGTTGAACTGGACACTCCAGCTACTTCTGTTCCAAGGCCTAATTGTAACTTTAAACTCTGGCCCACTGACCTGCACTTAAATACGAGCCCAACTAAAGGTGTCATCCCCTTGTGGACCTGAAAGATGAACTTCACCTAAAACCAAACATAGCCCATCCATCACATTCCCTTCGCCTTGCTGTGCCCAGCACTCCTGCATGTCTTGTGGTGTCTGCAGGAACAGTAAACTAGCCTAGTTTTTCAGTCCTTACAAAACCTCCTGTATTAAGGCCAGAAAAGCAACACTTGCCTGAGAACTAACTGCAGCTGTATTTAGGAATTTGCCTCCTTCATCCCAGACAACACAGCCCAAGAAAAATTTGAGCTCAAGTGGAAGATTAGTGACTTTGACAGACCCAAACCCCAAACCTAGCCTTTTGGTCTAACAGCAACAGCAGGTCTTCCAGGATCTAGAAACAAATCCTAACTTTCCACATCTATATCCCAACAAAGGACGAACTTCCTGCATTCTGGTACGCATCATCAGGCAGCCCTTGCTCTAACCTGAGTCCTTCTGTCACAAGTCCAAACACAACCACAATACCATCGTTAACTTAAGGTGTTTTAAGAGATGTCTTAATAAGCCCCCCACCGCTTATTTCCCTCAGATGTCGCTACTCTGCTTACTATTTTTGCAGCCTTTACAGGTTCCTGTAATCAAGAAGCCTTTTCTGGTCCTTCTCTCCTAAGGCACAAACCTGATTGCAACCAAACATAGCCTTAAACTAAGAAAGGTAGCCTCTACAGCAATGAGACCTAACTTGCACTACAGCACTACCTTCATGCTACAAGCCTACAAGACCCTACAAGACCTGAAAATATATCTTCAGCCCAAATTGTTGCCCACTAGATTTTTCTGTGTGCCAGACCTCATCCTATTTCAGTGGCGCCTACAGGATTCACATATAATATCAGCAGTCCTTGTCCTTCTTTTCCTAACCTCAAACTGAACTGTAACTCTGTAACTGTTGTTGGTACCACAGCCATTGCAAAACCCAGTGGTCCTGGAACTACAATTCTGTAACCTCATTTCTCTCATACCCTAATCCCAATCTTCAACCTAACCATAGTTTAAAATTAAAAGAGGTGACACTGCTGTCCTCTGAGTATCCTGCGTAATGTCACTAGTAGTGTCCTCCTTGTTTGATATTCCGTAGGGGATTAAGATGGTCACCACAAATCTCCATCCCCTTCTCTCTCAGACCAGCTCTGTCCTCAATTCAAACACTAACTGTAGCCTTAACACAAGAACTGTTCCTGTGATGATCCAAAGCATGTACAGCCCAATTTTCATCTTACTCTGGTAAGCTAACACATCCTCCTTTCTAAAACCAGGAGAAGCAACCCTGGCCATTAACAGATCAAAATATATCCTGTAAGCTATGCTACAACCATTCTACTACTGTATTAGTATCCTCAATTTAAGATGGCAATCCCAATAAAATTCAGGAATAAATACAATTCTCCAGCCCATTCTTTCCTCTAACTCAACTGTATTACTAACATTAACACTATTGCAAGAAAAGAACCCTTACTATTGAAGGGTAACCCCTCAAAACTCAGTTTTACCCTTTCACCCCCAGCAGCATGAGACCTCTGCCTAATTTGGTGGTCCTGACAGAATCTAGGGTACAATTTTCCAGCCTTAGGATTCCTCAGGAATCCTAACCTAAATCCCAGAGAGGTGATGCCTTGCTGTTCTCTAACTAACTCTAGTCCATTCAGTCCATTGTCAACACAAGCCTTTATTTTTGCATGGCATACCCTATGAAGAACACAGGCCTCCTACTCTTGGATGGTTGATCTTCACTATCCTATGACCAAACTGAGTCTGATTTGGTGCTACCAGCACCAATCTATATCTTACTTCAGCAGCCCGCAGAAATAAAAATATTTTCCAACTCCTTCTCAGTCTTAATCATCACTTTAACTCTAGGTTTATCCAAAGAGAGGTGACCTCTATCATCTGGAAATTAATTAAGACCATTTGAACACTTTAGTGTTCAGGAATATATTGTATGCTTCTCTCCTGTATGTGAACGTCAAATTTTAGGCTAGTCTTAGCCCAAAGGAGGTGACAACAAACACCCCAGGAGGCTAGTTCTTTCAGATTACACCCATTTTGGGTATGTTCTGGCCTGATTAGGACTTTTGTCTTTGTGCTAGGGTTAGGGGTCAGTACAGTGAAGCTTGAAGAGCGAGGTTCATCTATGGAACCTGTAGGTACCACAGGAAACTGATGAAGCTGAACAAATCTTGAGATGAGGATGTTAGCTCTTGAGTTAGCTCTTGGCTGCATGGTGTTTATCTGGCTATGCTGGATGTCTGACTATGTTTGCAGTCAGGGTTTGAAGATTTAAAGGCATGGACTATAACAGCATCTGTTTTGCTGCAAGGAGATTGGTGGGCAACTTCACCAATGTCATTATCCCAACTTCTTGAGATAATATGTATTTTGTATTTCGGGACGGGTCACCAGGATGATTTACTGCTAGGGATCTGGTTGTGGCGTTGGAATGCAAGTGTGGAAGAAAGAAATTTATTCCTATGTCCTGCAAATTTTGCAGTAGTGATGCACTGGTGAAAGCATGACAGTTCAGGCATGCAGTGAGAACGTGTGGAAAGAGGGGTGTATAGGTAGGACATTCCTGGGAGAGATGTGAAACTGGCGTTCCTAAACCCATGAAGAGATTTGGAAGTTGAACCTGGGTCACCCATGTCCTGGTAAGTACCACAAATGGTAGACCACTGTAAAACCTGAGAGAAGTATCAGTCTCATGGGCGCTAGCATTTTCAGAATCTCAGTTTTGAATCAAAGTAGAATGTAGGCACCTAGGTCCTGCTTCACTCTTTTATATTGCTGTGAGTCTCTCCCAGGCATGCCAATATTGTTACTGAAGGCTGTTGTAGCTGACAATTACTGTCTGTGTAATTGTAATGGTTTTTAAAAATATATCTGAAGCTATACATTAAAAAGTGGTCTAATATTTCTTTTGGAACCTAGTAGCATGACTGGAGGAAGCCCCAAAAGCTATCAGTTACAATTAATTGTTTTTACTCAGAGATTTTGTGGTTTTGCTGTCAAGGTCAGTCAAGATAGAGTAGACAACTTGCCAGCTTACCAAATGTTACCACTCACTGGTATCAGCGTAACTGTATCGTCATGCTTTTTATTTATTTATGAGCACCATATGCCTGTCATGTTGGAAAACAGTGGATGTCATGTGTTCATTCATTAGGTCTCTGAAAACAACAAAGACCCCTGATTATGTTGCACAGCATTCATTCTTGCTCATGCTTTATTTCAGTAAATAATAGTGGTCTTCAAAACATTCAGTACACCATCAATTAAACACAGTTGGAATTTCTCTATATGTTTACATAGACATAGACATAGACATACATTTTATTTGCTAACACTATTATTAGAATGCCTAGGACCTAAAACTCCATGTTTTTTAGGTAAGGCTGAAAAGTAATTTTTCTGTTAACCTAGTAAGGCCATCAGTTTGGTCAGTGGGACTTACTTTTCTGCTGAAGTTCCGTAATGCCACAGCTCTATGAAAGCGTTCGGCTACTAACATTAGGCATGGCTTTGTCTGCTAATCTGTGCACTTCCACCAACCACATCCCATTACAGAGAGGAGCAGAATGTCTGACCTCTGCTCTGCTCAGTGTATGTTACATGGGCGAAAGTTTGACTGTCTGGGGAAGCATAAAGTACCATAGCAGGTAGTACACTCATGTTGTTAAATAGATCACAATGTGAGAAACTTAGAAACCTCATCATCTTCTCACTCTTCCTGCTGATGTACAATCTTTATCTACGATTAGTTCTTGAATTGTCAATTTCTGCTAAAAATTTCCTAACTGAGGAAGCTTCCACCACCTCTATTCTGATAGTGTGTCCCCATTATAACAGATTTCATCATAGTTTTTTTTTCCCCTGAAACCTATTAATCTTACTGTTTTCCAAAGTCCCTTTTGCTATAGTATCTGAGCACTAATCCGCATGATCTTTGACTACTGTAACCTCCTCATGCCCAATGAAATCACCAGATGTAGACCACCAAGGGTAGTTTCTATCTGATGGGAATATTCTTCCCTTTAAAGGGCAGTGGAGGAGGTGACACAGAATTTCATCAATTCGGCAAACAAAATTCAAAGCTTGTGAAACTGTGGATGCAAAACATATTGCCTATATATAGGAAAGTAAGAGGTATGTCAGGTGAAGCAGGGGTAAATGACAAGTGTACCCAGAAGGTTGAACGCATTCATAAAGGTTACAGTGAACACATGATGCTGGTAGGGGAACACATGGAAAGGAGTGGTAGAAAAAAAAACACAAGGGGAAGGGTTTATGAATACCAAATCATGAGTGCTATACTGAATAGTGCTTCCCAGTGCTAGAACAGATCAGCAGGTAGAATGAGGCTAGTGCCTGGCATGAACTGAAGTTGTCCTATGATGTTGTAATGGAGGGAGCGCTGACACCAGAGGCTGAACCTGCAAAATCACAAGGCTCCCACACCTGCCATGTGACATGCTGAGAGTCAGGCGAACAACAACCCTTAATGTGGACAACAAGGAAGGCAGTTGTGCAGAGGAAGAAATAAACATGGATTTGCAGACTATCTGAAGCTTAGAAATTGGAGTGTGAAATACCAGACTCTCATTCCAATCTGTCCTGGTCACACGCATCTAACAACTCTGCAAAACCCCATTGATGTTGATTTGTGTGGCATAATAGCTGGATGGCTCTAGGCTAAGCATACTCCTGTGCATCTTTAAAATGTTGTACGCCCACTCCCATTGCGATACCCGATGGGAAAACTAGTGCTCAGAGCTGCCTGTTGAGCCTTATACACGTGTGGACTGATACCACATAGCTCATTGCGTGCTTGTATTTTGTATGCAAAACAAGAAGTCCTGGTACAAAGAACATTGTTGAGAAAAAATTCTCAGCCAGTCTCAATTGGTGGAGCACTGCTAAAAGCAAAGAAACTAAACCAAATTACATCAGGTTACATTTTGCATTCAGTCAATATAAGGAGGAAAAAAGAGACAGAAATATGGGGATGCTGGTGAAAGACAGAGCCACTAAACCCTAGTCAGTTATTATTACAAGGGATTAAACTGACAGTCGACAAGCTGTATGAGAGACATTAGCCTCATCGAACAGTGCACATCTGTTAGTAGAAGTAGGTTAGTAGAAAAGAAAAAAAATGTGGATAGGGAGATAGAAATGCAGACAAGAACTCATTCAAACACTCTTCCGCCCCTCCAGTTCTTAAGCTGTGTTGGAGGAATGCTACTGGGGAAGGTCCTTAGTGAGCAACTAATTACCTGTCACATGAATATCCTAGCGCTGCAGCTCTGGATTCAGGAATTGCCTTCTCTGTAGCTTCATGCACTCTCGGCCCTCCAGAGGAGCGACTTGCACTTTCCTGTCAGAGAGCTGAAAGGCTCTAATTTATGGCCGGGAGATACACCACATCCTCATTTGCCAAGTTCAACCCAACACTTTTTTTTTTTAAAGGACTTCGTTCTTGCATTGCTTGCATTGGGGAAACTGAGCTTGCAAGCAACTTGGCTTTCATCTAACCGCTGATGCAATTAAAAGAGTCCTAAATGTTCCCCTGCCTACTTTTCATTAAGGGAAAAAGGGAGGTTTCAGTGTTCCTCAGTCCTCACCCAGGGACATATCTGCTAATCCCTGAGTGAGCAGAGAAAGGTAGGGAGAACTGCTCCACAGAACTGTCGTCTCCTTTCCTTTGAAGGTATCTGGGACACAAAGTCACACATAAGAAGAGAGGATGGATTAAATTTGTGCTCTGTCTTCTTCACCCAGCACCTTTTGCTAGGACCGTGGAGGAGTCCTTCATGTTGTGACTCGGACACTCAGACTAGAGCTTGCGACTTCCTTTGCAAGTGCTGGAAGAGAGCATTTAGGAGGGAAGATGGACTTTAGCCAGAGGTCATCTCATTTACATGCTGTCCTTTCTCAGGACAGACAGTATATTGCCAGTCTCACCCATAACGTGCTGGTGAGTTGTGTTGTAGGAGTATATAGCTTGTTTACTAGCTCAACCACGATTTCTGATCCTAAGATATCATATGTTGCTGTCAAGTATTTTTAGTCTGAGCTTCTTAATATCCAGTTTACTTTGCAGTCTTGGTTTCTTCAACTAAAAATAGCTGCAAGACAACAATAGCTTTTAGGTGGTTCCACTTGTTGGATTAGACATCATTTGTTAAAAAAACTAGCAACACGTGATGGTAGTTTGGTGCCTTCATTCCAGAAGGATCTTGGAGAGATTTACTAGCCTGCACCGAGTCTCACCACCTGCTGCTGTAGTACAGCTAGCTCTCCACTGTGACACAGCATTCCTCTTCTCCAAGGACTGTCAGAGCAGATTATCTTTTCTGCTTCAGAGATTTTTTTTTTCTGGCTGGGTTTTTTTTCTTTTTTTGATAGGTAGAATGAGCTAGGTTAGAATTTGTCCTGAACATTGAAGTGAAACAAACTTCCAGCTGAGAAATATCGTGGAGGCTTCCTTTGCACCCCTCCAAAAGGTTGGGATCTCTGTAGTACGTTCTCTTGGTAAGGTGATACCTGCAGGTATACAGCACTTCTCCCATCTTCCTGTGATATCCAAACAGAAGTGACTCAGAAGGGAGGAGTTCTGCCTGCACTGAATCACCATTGCTTTCTATATTTATCCTACACATTTAAAAGTCAAATTCTGTCAAAAATTATGTTTAACGTGGAAGATCCTAGCCCTGAGGGCTACAGCTTCAAAACAATGCAGCAGGTTGCAGGTTTTTTGGGGGTTTCTTTGTTTGTTTTGCAGTGCCAGTGGAAATTTGAGCATGTTACTGCTTGAGCAGTGGGAGTTTCGTCAATGTAGCATCTACACACTCATTGCTGCAGCCCAGTAAGGTAATATGAGGTTTTTAAGCATTCTTACAGCCTTTATTGTCCTCAGTTGGAAAAGACATGACTTTTGCCTTTAAAAAGAAGTAAAAAAAGCCTTCTGACTTTGTCATGAGAATAAAAATAGTACTGTTTGGCTGGTTTGTGATATTTGTCCCTTAGTCTTAAGTTTCACAGTTCATCTAAGGTGTGAGGTTATGAAGTCCAACACAGAAAACGTGTCATGCTCTAATGCCTCCCTTTTCACCTCTGGAAAGGACCTTTGCTAAGACACTACAGCTGTGAGTATGTTAACATGCAGAAAAGATTATCACATTGCCCTTTGGTTAGCTGTGTACAAAGATCAAATCAGATTTAATTCTACTGAAGAATTCTCATGGCTTTGAAAAATGGACCCTGTCAACATGAAACAATTAAAATTTCATCTTAATTGTGTATAAGGTTCAGGTATAGTGCTTGGATTTTCTAATACACAAAATGTAGACTGTCTTCAGTCCTAAGATAAGCATCCTGCCTACCCAATTAGCATTTGTCAAGGTCTATTAATTTTCACTAAGGTTTACCTAGTCATTACTTTTTAAAATTAGAGTCTGAGCAATAATTTTTCTGACATTTGATCATTTTACCAAGATGTGTTAAGGGGTTTAGCAAGGTCAGGTAAGCAAGAATCAGTCCACTTGCTGACATGCTCTTGCACATTGCCTTCCCACTGGGAGCTGCAAGTATGTTGCAGCACGCTGTCTCCCTAGGGCATTTGGAAAAAGGTAAGAAATATTGGATCTGCTGCAGGAGTGTGTCTGGGACCTTGGTGTGGCCTGTGCAAAAGTGACTTGCTGTCTGATTTGTACATATTCAGCCATTCAAATAAGCCTGGACTAGGCAGAATTGCCTCACTTCAATGCACAATAGAAATTTAGGAGCCTAGAATGCAATATCATTAAATCAGAATTACGAGAAGAAATTGCATTCTTGCACATTGACAAACAGGATTTTGCTATACTGGCTTGCTAGCTACTGTCATACACACTGTCATGCATTCCATATTGAAAGCAGGTGTATTAAATGAAATAATGAGACTACAAAAACTTCGTATTAAAGCATAATTTTTTTAACCTCCCTGGGAAAAACCTTGGTCATTTCAGCCTATCAGCTGTTTCCTTGGTATTTATTTTATTCTGTTCTTCTTTGAAACTCAATAGGAAATAAAATACCAACATAAATAAATGAAGAAGAAGGTTTCTCAACACCAATAAGCTCAACAAAAGAAACAGAACACTAGAGAATGTTTACTTATTCATGATATCTTCATGAATGCCATACTTTGGAGGGAATGGGAGATTTTTGTTCATGTTTGACTCTCAAGCGTGTTAATCAGGTTTTATTAAAATGGGGGTGGGGGACAGTTAGCTTGAAAAAACCAGAGAAGCTAAATGCAACCAGATTAGAAGTTCATGTGAAATACTAGTGAGTAAGAGGAGTTGTTTAAAGTTAATATTATATGCAGGGGGATGGGAAAATATTTTCATAATCTTATTTAAGGGGAAGAAGTCTTTGCGAAAAGATGCATGGTTGTGTGGTGGAAGTAGAGAGTTTGTTCTGGGGGGTTTGTTCTGTTCTCTTCCCTGTCCTGTAAAAGTGTCCTGTGTAAGTTTTAGCAGTTTTGTCTGTGCTGTCATTGTGTCTAATAGGTATCTTCTTAAATACATGAGAAGGCCCCTTGACAATAATAACATGCCTTATAATGAGTTCAGTACATACATAAGTGTTTTCAAGATTTCAGAGTATCTCTGTGGTTCAGATTCATCCCGCCTGCCTCTCTCTGTGCGTGTTTTGCGTTAGCATGTAGCACAGGCAGTTCTGGCTTGGGGTTTCTCTGTACTGCTGTGACCCTGGAAATGTCAGGAAAACAGTCCTAAAAGTGAAATCCAGGTATTACACAACAGGTTTCTCATCTGGCTAACTGAGAATTGACAGCAAAGTACGAGAAGATAGAAGCAGGAAAAAACAATCCCCTGTAACTGGCAGGAGTATAATTTAAAATGTCAGATCAGGCCTCGTCACGTGAAATTTCTCAGAGCTCCATCTTTGCAATATGCTGTGCGACTTCTCTTACCACAGAAGTTTAGGGACTTGGGCCGTGTCTAGCCATCTTAAAGTCTATGCGTAGCAAAACCACGCTGCATCTTGTAGGATCGGATTCAACAATACAGTCACTAGACCCTGTTTGCTGTTTGTATGGTCTGTCTAATGTCATTTCAAGTTATCTGATAGCAGTTCTTAAAATGCTGGCAGTTTCCATGCTTGTTAAGCAAATGAGGCTTGGAAGAATTAACATATATATATATATATGGTCAGTGGCACAATACAGAGCAATATATGTGTTTTTGATTAAGTGGTTTCTTTGCAGATCTTCTTCTATCCCCAGGATTCCTTTGCATTTATGTACATTTTCATTATTCTTTTTTAAACAGCATGTGCATTAGAAAACAAATGTCAGATAACCTTACATTGCAATTGTCACCCCATTAACAAACAGCCACATTGGGGTTGAGGGTACCTTCTCAATCCAACCATAAAGGACTTCAGATTTTTGTGAACTACTTACTCATGGGGGGAAGTGAGCTTATTCTTTCATATAGGACAAGTCTGGTAGCATTTAATTTTACTAGAAATATTTGCTTTTTAAAAATTGGGTTAATAAACAAGACAATGTAATGCCAAAAGTCCAGCTGTAAGCTCCCAGAACAGCCTGGGCTAATGCGCTGGTGCTGCTGCTGCGGGTGCCGATGTGGGTGAGAGGTCATTGGTTTCCTTTGCTCCGGCATCTCTGTACAGCTCCGCTGCAGTTTTGGTTGTGTGGAGGGTGTGGCTTGAGCTTTACAAACCTAATGCCCCTCTTGCATAAACAGATTTCTCTTCTATTCTCCAAAATATCCCATGATAATTATAATAAATAAGTCTGCATTGGACTGTGACCTCAGTCTAAAACCATATATTTGAATAGACGTAGGTAACTGCGAAGAAACACTTAAAGATCAAGGTTAACTGTTTAATGGTTCATGTAAGACTGGCAAGGTCTTACGGGTGTGACAGCTTCTTGCTGTACTGGGGAAGGAGGTAAGGGAAGGGAGGTAAGAAGGTAAGAAGGAGGGAGAACAATGATCTCAGTTTCAAGTTCTTAATAATTTTAAAACTATTGTAAAATACTACTGAAAAGGGACCTTTGTCTAAAATACTTGGGCATTACATTTATCGTCTTACTCTGTAGGAACACGTTCAAGACAAACAAAGACGAAAAGCCCGACGACTTTTGCCATTGTTAGGAACATGGGGAGGCCATTGCTGATTAGAAGCAAAACTATGTGGGCACACTGGGTCTCATAGAGGCTGATTTTGTACAGAGCCCTAATTGATATCTGTGTCTGAAAAAGGTGTCAGCTGCTGCAGAAGCTTCTTCCATGACTGGGACAATCACAAGCATGTGTACTTTTTTGCCTCTTGCCCCAGTGCTAATGTGGATTCTTGCACAGCTAAGAAGACAGTGAACTAACTTTTCTAACAGTCAGGGCATGGAAAGGATCTCTTTTCTCTGCCAGAGAACTGTTTTCTTTAAACTTGCACAAACTTACCTGTCTCTGAGAACTGACCTCCTTTGCTGCATTTGGTTGACACTGCCAATGGATTTGCTAGTCATGAAGGGAAGGGAAAGAAATACCTGGACAGACAAACACTGTGACCACATACCTTTGAGGCCACTGTTTAAAAAAAACAAACAGGGAAGTAAAAACAGAGGGGAAACATAGACCTGTCCTGGAAATGTCATCATTTGGCAATGGGCAAGGCTGATGTTTGAAACCATTTTTCAAGTTCTAGTTTACCTACTGAAGAAAAAAAAAGAAAAAAGAAAGCTCAGACAATCCCTTGGTATCTTTGAGCTCCACCAAAGTGCAGACAAGCTCACGAAACCCTCTGAGATATCGACAACCCACCAAAGACTCAATCCACAAAGCATGGCATTTGCAAAACTCCAAGGAGGTTGTGCCACATTCAGCAAGTTCAGAGACTATGCACAGACGTGACTTGGACATTTACGCCATGTACTGCACGTAGGGCCTCATTTTTGTGATTGACATGGCCAGGAGCGTATTTTGCAGATGGCAAAGTGTCAGCACCTTTTATTTTCTATTTTTGCCTGATGTGGACACAGGGATCAGCCAAGACTGTCTGTTGAAAACAACAGGTTGTTTTGTGCCATCATTTTTCTAGCCTTGCTTTCAGTTGATCTCAGTGGTGAAGGGGTCACTTTAATATCTGAATTCAGAGTCGGAGCCCATGGAATTTCTCAGTGTAGCAGAGGCTCTTGCTGTACCGGGGAGGCAGGAGGGTGGTAAAAAGGAGGGAAAACAATGATCCCACTTTCAAGTGCATAGTAATTTTAAAACTAGTGTAAAATACTACTGAGAAGTGACCTTTGTCTAAAATACTTGGGCATTACATTTATCGTCTTACTCCGTAGGAACATGTTCAATACAAACAAACAAAGACGAAAAGCCCGACAACTTTTGCCATTGTTAGGAACATGGGGAGGCCATTGCTGATGAGAAGCAAAACTACATCCAGGAAATATTTGTTGCCATAGTGACCATATTTAGTTGATTCCTTTTTCTGCTGTACAGATCTGATTTAATTAATTCAGATATTTATAAATAGCTTCCCATGGGGCCAAAACTAATGCTTGCAAAGTGAAGTTGCAAAGACTCTGGATGTACAGCTCTGTACGGACAGATGGAGACCCCATTTCAGCAAAGCAGTTAATGCGAGCACACAGTTTTAAGCGTCGTATCTCATTCAACAGAATTGATCCTCTGCTTAAAATCATACATGTGCCGAAATAGTTTGCTGCACTTGACAGCAGATAGTGAGCATTTCTATTTTAAACTGTGTGGTTTGTTTTGATCTAACTTTCGTGAACTCCAGTGGAAATAAGTCCTTAAGTAGTTACACCATTAGTCATACTAGGAGTGGCCAATTGCTTACTCGGCAGTTGCTGTGAGCATTACAGAAAATAAGGGCATATACACCTTTCGTGGTTTCTTGTTGCTTTCTCTAATCCACAGCCTCTGTGAGTCATCCTCTGCAGCCCTTTTTTCCTTATTTTTCTTTATACTAGCACTAGGGAAATGGTTGAAACACATGCATTTTGCAATTGCCTAAGAGGGAATTTCTCTGGAAGCGTGCAAATTGAGCATGCACTATGTGTAATCTCGAATAGTTCAGGCCCCTTCAGTAGGAAACTCTCTTGAAAGCTTCAACATAGCCAGGTGTCAAAAGTCTTGCAGCTACTCTGCATCATTTGCTTAGAGTATGAGCTCCACATCCATTGACTGTGTTGTCCCAGGTGTTCTTTCTGGCTTGTAAATGCAATCACATGGTCAGTTTGGGACAGAAAGAGGCAAGAGGAAAAGGTTAAAATATTTACCATTCCTTGCTGCTTTTCAGAGGTTTGTCCCCTTCCAGGAAAGCATGGCATATGCAAACAGTTCTCTCCACACTTGGCACATCAGGGGGCATTAGCGTGTTTTCCAGCATCAGGATAGCAAGGGACAGCTGAAACTGCAGGAACAGAGAAGGAAAAGTCCAGAAGCAACTTAAAAATTACAATGATACAAATTGCCATCTGCAGAGACAAATGATCAGAAAACTGGTTAACACCTCTAGCATCACCTTTATCCATAGTCCTTTCTCATCTTTTCAGACCATAGTTTGTATCAGACATTTGACACTTTTTCTAGCCTTCTGCACTCAGTCTTTTTTAAAATCTGGGTTTTGCATTGCAAATCTGTTTTTATGGAAGAGTCAGGATCCAGGTGGCATCTCTACAAAAAATGTTGGGTTTTTGTTATGCACTTCAGCTTCCCTGAAGTGCTGTTCTCACTTTCTCGACCCAGAAATTACATGGTCCTTGCCATTTTCTTAGACTTACGGAGACCCAGACTGCAGGTCCCTCAGACTGTATACGAAGAGAGAGGACGAATGAACTGAACTTCGACATTCACTCACCTGCACTTGGAATCCACAGAGAAACACTCAAGACATCCTGAGATTGTATCTGCAAATGTCGCATGGCAAAATCTGTGCCATGGGGCCCCTTATTTATTTTCACTAAGGCAACACCTGGTGAGGGAGGCTTGTGGGGCAGAATGTCCCTCTTGAAGCTGTGCTGCTGGACAGGAGCAAGGTCTCTTCCTGCAGCATTTATTTTTGAATGTCCGTTAGCTCTGGAGGCCTGTTATCTACTTTCCTTACTTTACTATGCATGTTTGTGGGCAGCTTGCCCTCCATTTCACCCTGCCAAAGAAGTCTAGGGTGGGTTGCAATGGTCCTCTTCCACAGAGGAGCTTTTCAGAGAGGAACAGCAGTCTGCCCAGAACTGGGGTGAAGGCTAGGCAAGGAGGGGTGCCAAAGCTGTCTCTGTGTTGTTCCCTCTCCTGTCTCAGGAACACAGGGACAACAGTGTCTCCCGCAGCAGGAGCCTTTCTGGGATAATTATTTGGTAATTGTGTGCTTTTCTGTTCTGCAGTCCTCACTGTAGTTTTCTCTCAGTATGGTTGAATTGAACTTAGTGGGAGATTGATCAAATAAATAAGAAGTGTCTCAGTTTTTAACCCAGTAAGTTCATGTCTTAGAGCAGTGATGTCACGATAACCAGATGCTCTTGTTCTCAGTGCCGTATTTATCCGAGATTTGGAACTTTTACACCCCAAAACAATGCAATTGGTATGGAAAGGAAAAGTCTCTTCTACACGTCTCATCACACCTCTGGGTGAGGAGGGCCATTTTGTGTCAGAAGCTGAAACAGGGAAAATCAAATGAAGGAGAAAGGCACAGGCATTCCTCCGCCTTGGCAAAGCCAGAAAAGGACATGCTGGAGAACCCCTCACAGGAGGACCCAAACAATCCCAGAAGGATTCAGCTGTGATATACTGTACACGGTAACCAGAGCTGAACCTGGCAACACGCAGCCCCATGAAGCATCGCTCCAGCGCTCTGTGTGCAAGAGGCTGTTGTCCATCAGCTCCAGCATGACCCTGTGCACGCTGTTATGACAGCTGTTGGAAACTGTTATATCAGTCTACCCTTTCGGTCTCTTCAGGAATAGAAGATGCTGTGCTCTTTTGGATTTTTTAATGCCCTGCTTAGTCTGGATCACAAGTTAGTGAGACATTGATAATTTTAACCACCTTCTGCACAGGCCTATTTGTTTATATTGCTGGGACGTGCTCTTTGTTTCTGGCAAACACTTCCAGAGACAGCCTATGTAGAAAGTGGCTGGAATAACTTCTCTTTCCTTACACCTTTATCTTCTCTCCTTCTTCTGCAGAACATTACTATGTTACCACTGTATTCCTTTAAAAGGAACTTTCCTGTCTGAAGTTTCCTTTTGGCACTGTGTTATTTCTTTTCCAGTAATTTTGTAAGGGACAGTGTCAGTTTGGGGTTTACCATCATAACTAATGCATTACAATTTCTTTCTGCTCTCAAACCTACACAAATCCACTGTAATGCCAATTTTACAATTGCATTCCTTGCTTTTCTACCCCTGCTGCTGCTTGATTTTCAGAGAGAAAGGGAGAAGCTAAATATTTATGTAAGGAAAACTGAATTTACATAATAAATAAACAGAAAAAGCAGAGAAATTATCCCCCCCTCTGCTCTTTAAGCTTCAGCAACACTGCGTGTAGGCTGTTTCAAAGAGAAGCGTGCCTCCTACCCTCGTCTCAGCTTCGGCAGACATCCCTTTAACTGCTCATACTCCTTTTTAACTCCTTTGCATAAAAGAAAAACTCCCATTGTGTCTCAGAAATTCAATATGATATGGAAAACAGATAGGTTGTTGGTGGTGGGTTTTTTTTTTAAAGAAGTGTCTCCTGCCCAACTTTAGTATGGCAAGGAAATTTGATTATCACTTGTTGACAGGCATGCAGGTCATGTCAAGTGTTTCTGACATGTCTATTTTAAGTTAAGCTAGAATTTGTATTTTTATTATGACAGAGTAAAAACACTTGGACAATAGATAGTCTTTGCCTGTGAATGAAAACTGGAATATGCAAGTTATGGTCAGACAGATTTCTGTTAGGGAGATGAGGCTTTGGTTGGGTCACTGCCCAGATGTCCTAATTTAAAAAGAAAAAAAAAAGAATCAAAAACCCAATACCACCCTCCCTTCTGTTTGAAAGAGAAAAATGTGATCACAGCAACACGAGAGAACTAACATGAAACTACTTGTGAAAGACAACTGGAGATCTTCCTCCTGCCCATTTTAGTCAGGTGATAAAGTAACCACTTCCACCTGCTTAACCGTCTGTTCTATTCCACAAGCCTGCGTTTCTGCAGCATCGCACGATATTTTAAGTGTTAAATATCCTGTGGGTCCGCAGCAGTAACTAACTCAGTCGGAGTCAACAGCTGAGACCCAGGACGAAGCCGGTGCGTGGTCAGGAGCAGGGTTCTTCGCTGGCTTGCCAGCATGCTGGCCCCTTCATGCCTTCGGGAGTTGGCAGCGGCGGCATCACCGCACAGCCCTTTGCAAGCCCCCAGCAGCTGGCTGAAGCAAGCTGAAGCACTCTACATCCGTAGGTCTGCGACCAGCGTCTCTGTCTGTGTGGTCTGTAACGTTAGGAGCAAAGTGCAGAGCTCAGTCAGAGGCCATTTATCTGTGCCAGTATTTGGGGTCAAGGGCTCACCAGAACTGGAGTCCCAATATGCAGTGGGGTCACGACCAGAAAACATTTGAAAATGGCTAACAAGGACGTTGTTAGATTTGAGAGTAGTCCTCAGTAGAACAAACCTGAAGTGTTGCTTTCCAAGCAGTTGTCATGTGAAGTCTGGAAGCAAGGACCCTCTTGGTCAGTATTCAGCTCACTCTTTTTGGAAGCAGACTGGTTCTTGGAAGAAAAAATTGTCAGAGGATGTGAATGCTTCTGAAGAGGGGGATGCTGAAATTTTGCTGGATTCAGTGTCTGTTTGGTCTTCATCCAGCTCTGAGCTCAAAGGCAATGCTTGTGATAATACATTTTCTTCACCATAGAGACAAATGCACCTCCTGAGGGAAAAACAGTTGCTTTGACATTTCAGGCTGGGAAACCTGTCCTTGACACATGCACAGGCCTTGATACATGGTGTCTTGGCTTCACATACTTACGGCTGTCTGGGAGGCTGGCACCGTCCCTCTTCGAAGGCAGTGGCATGCCAGCACCGCAGTGGTGAGTTCCCCAGAGGAGATGTTCGCACCGGGAAGGCCGCAGAGCACGGCTGTGACGGATACACTTGGCCCCAAGCCACACTGCGGTTTGAGGAGCAACAGGGCTCATGCCCTGTGGTGAACCTGTGGGCTGGAAAGCTCCTGGCTCAAGTACAAGGGAGTGAAGGTGCCTCAGAAAAATATTTTGAAAGGTGGTTTCGAAGCCCAAAAACGCAAGATAACCAAAGTACAGAACAAAACACCAGAGCTAAAACAAAGATGTCTATCTTGTCTATATTATTAACTAGCAGCCAATTACTTCACTCTACAAATGTTACCATCAGGATGAGCCCAGCTGGAGCTCTCCCTGAATTGCAGCTGGACACCACATCAGGTGACTCTTCCCTTGATCAGGGACACCACTCAAGGTTTGAGATTCCTTACCTGAGACTAAGAGATCCTTCCTCGCCCAGGGTGGAGACATCTCTAACTCACGGCAGATCCTCGGTAAGTGACTGATAGCATGCTGAATTAATACTAATGAAACGTTACTAATCTATGTAGCTACTCAATATTAATTATTATAAACTTTGTGTAGATAATTGCATTAGACATAAACTGTTGTCCAGGTCTGAGACTAAGATTGGACCTAGCTGCACCTAGGCTCCGTAAGGAGTTTAGAAAGCAAGAGGGTCCACTCTGAACCTCATGATATTTGCCTTTGGTAAGGAAGGGTCTTCCTTACCTTTCGCATCTCCGGTCTCTGTGTGAATCATTCTAACTCAATTTTCCTTTGTATGTTTCTTCCATGCAGTAATTAATAAGGTGAACCTTGCCATCAAACTCATTGAACCTTGGTAAACTACTGTTAAACTTCGTTAAATTCCCTCAAATTTATTGAACTCTGTCAAATTATTGTTTTACCTCAATAAAACGTATTGCTGCTTCTCTCTTTTGAGTGAAGTGCATTCCACTCATCCGTGACAATGGCAAATACCATCTCTGTCATAGGAGATGATGTTTTCTGCATTAGCCATGGCGTTGTGCACTTGCTTACACGTGGTAATGTATTTATGTTAGCAAAAGCCCTGATGGGACAGGGGAAAAAAGAAATGGAGCTTATGTTATGTTGTGGCTGCCAGCAGTCACAAACGGCACTGTGGCAGGAAGCTGAGTGTAAGAATCAACTGTGGTTTCACACACCTTCTAGGAGCTGCAGTCTTGATGTACGGAGCTGCAGCCTTGATTTACAGAGCTGCCAAAGACCTGCAGTGCTCCCACTTTCAGCTGGATGCGGGAGTAGCCATTCCGGAAATCCGTCCAAGGGATTTAAAATCAAGCCCCTGGCTAGTAACAGTACTGTACGACTAAATATTGGTGTCCAAAGGACTAGATAGCAAAAAGCACAGAAAAAGTGACTGGGCAGAGAGGTGACTATGCTGGAACATAAATCATTAATACAAGTGATAAGGTGATGCACAAATAAGGGAACATTTACTACTGTGGTTCTGCATCCATAGTCACTGTTTCCTAACACTGGTTGGCCAAGACCATGTAAAAACTCGACCCTAACAAATATACTCTTGGCTCAGTGAAGGTGCTGAGGCTGATAGTTATGGAGAATTCAATACAGCCAGCTTTACTGCTTGTTTGTTCTTCTTCACCAATAAAATTCTCCTTCAGCAAAGTAGGTGCTTACTGACTAGCTGATTATAGAGCTGTAGGGTTATAGGCCCATAAAACCAGAGGGCACTGAGAGATGATCTCTACATGTGACAGTGAGATGTGCAATCACGTCCAAACACAAACTATGCCATTAGTATTACTTACTTTTAAAGTACCATTATCCCTGCATTGTTCTCTGTCATTAACAGTTAGTCATTCAGGCCCTTGAGAACTTTAATACAATAATCCCTACAAGCTCATAAGCAAATCTCACACAGTCGCAATGTTGCATACAAGATTTATAAGATGGAACTGGCTGGATATGAATGTGGGAGTAATGGTCCATAAGCGAATGTGACGTAAAAAGAAGTCAGCCAGGAAAGCAGCGTACTGAACTCAGAGAGCCTAGCTGTAGTGGGAGATGCTGTTATTTCAAGATGGCTTTCATCTTTTGGGGTGGAAGGGAGTAATTTTGTCATAGGAGGAGAAGCAACTGCATAATGTCCAGGGCATTTACATACTGGTCAATGAAAGTCAGTCCCTGATTTTGAAATCATGTAGCTGTATGCATTTTCCATTTGAATGCTGTATTAGGAGAGCCTGCGTGCCTCCATTCCCTCCCCCTTCTCTCCCTTCTCCTTTTCAGCAAAAAGAGACCTCATCAACAAAGAGAAAATACTCTTTCAAGCAAAGCTTGAGAGAGACTTTGGCACATAATGTCTCTAACGTTATGTTCACTGCCCTTAGAAAGCAATAACCAAATTCATTCTGCTGGCAGTTAGCAAGTGCAGTGATTTCAAAACAGATGAGAGAAGAGAGGACAAAGAAAGAATATGCTTAGAGCATCCCTTTCACTATGAACCTATGGGCCAGCTGGAGTGTTTACAAAGCTCTAAGGCCAGCCAGCAGGGAGTTGCAATAATCTAATTTTAATTATGTGACAAAAGCATGAAGAATCATTTCAAGGGCTAGGAGAGGAAAATGGTTGCAGCCTGCCAATATTCCTTAGATGGTAAAAGAAGACAAGTGAACTCACAGAATTTAGTTGTTTCTCAAAAGACTAAATGGGATCTATCACAACTCCCAGCCTGTTGTTGTTAGAGAACAAGTTGGTTGCCAGAAAAAGGCTTTAGATGTTAAAATAAGTTCCCAAGAGGCATCTAGGCAGAACAGCAATACCTACACTCCTCTTCTTAAATAAAAATTATACTCTACCAGTGAGAAAACAAAAGTCCCATAATCATATTAAACCAGCTAATAGGAAATGCAGAGTATACATGTTGCTAGGTATAAATTGACAGAGCTTCCTCTGAGTTCTCCAGCATCACAGCCTTCTGACAGGATCACAGTAATAAAACAGTTATTTTGCTGTCCCAAAGCAAAGCACAGTTAATAAAAGGGAAAGGGAAGGGGAAGGGGAAGGAGAAAGCGAAGGGGAAGGAGAAGGGGAAGGGGAAGGAGAAAGCGAAGGGGAAGGAGAAGGGGAAGGGGAAGGGGAAGGAGAAAGGGAAGGGAAGGGGAAGGGGAAAGGGGAAAGGGGAGGGAAGGGAAGGGAAGCAAAGGGGAAGGAGAAGGGGAAGGGGAAGGAGAAAGGGAAGGGAAGGGGAAGGGAAAGGGGAAAGGGGAGGGAAGGGGAGGGGAGGAGAGGGGAGGGGAGGGGAGGGGAGGGGAGGGAAGGGAAGGGAAGGGAAGGGAAGGGAAGGGAAGGGAAGGGAAGGGAAGGGAAGGGAAGGGAAGGGAAGGGAAGGGAAGGGAAGGGAAGGGAAGGGAAGGGAAGGGAAGGGAAGGGAAGGGAAGGGGAGGGAAGGGGAGGGAAGGGAGGGGAGGGAAGGGGAGGGGAGGGGAGGGGAGGGGAGGGGAGGGGAGGGGAGGGGAAGGGAAGGGGAAGGGAGGGGAAGGGAAGGGGAAGAGGAAAGAAAGGGAAAAGGAAGGGAAGGGGAAGGGAAGAGAAGGGAAGAGAAGGGAAGAGAGGGGAAGGGAAGGGGAAGGGAAAGGGAAGGGGAAAGGGAAAGGGCAAAGCTCAAATCCTCCTGCTTTGCACACATCCCAGCCCTTTGGCAGAAAAGGAGTGTTGTCTCCTGACAATAACAGAACAAAGCTCAAAGCAGTGAGACAAATTATTTTGACTCCCCTGAGTAGACAGCCATAGTGAAAACATAGAGAAATGAGTTACATTTCATGCTAACAGATGAATCCATAGGTTCTTATTTAGGATTTTCTTTTTCTTTCTGGATGCAATGAATCCAAACTTTTAATACAAGATTATCCTTAATTTTATTTTTCAGTAATACCTTATACTATCGTGGCTCTCTTTACTCTTTAATCTCCTGTTGCATGGGGATTTCATGCTTTGGTTTTATTATTGCTTGAGACAACCAAGTAGTGAACAAAATTTCAGTCTTTTGCAAAGGCATTATTGGAAATACTGCATATTCTCCTTGCCACAGCATCACTTTGATGACAATGCTACATAGGATACCAAAACGTGCAGGTAGTCTGATTTTGCATACTCTTCATTATTCCATTTGCTTACTCTTCATTATTCCACTAAGTGAAATAACACACTGGTAAATAAATGCATGGCTTTCAAGTTGAAGAAATGTTAACCTTGCTCTCCATGTATAAAATCTTTAGTTAAAGTACCTTATCATAAATAAGAGCAATTGTCATTTGAAATAGGAGCCCACTTCAATAATATGTGTATGTTAAGCAAATGCAGAGTATGGTGTGTGTAGTCACTGGTTTAGCACAGTCCTGTTTACATCTGGGTCTGCAGTTTTGCAGAGAGAGTGTATCATGGAAATAGGATTTACCTCCTGTATAGCCAATGGAAAAGCATGTGAAAGTGGTATAATATTTATTGTGCATGTCCTCAAAATTAGTGTAGTTCTCTTCAAAGAATCAATTAGGTCTCTCTGTAGAGAGACTTTAATGAAAGCCTCTACACAAGTACAAACGATTATTAATAAGGTATTGTACAAATTGTTATTAACAAAGTAACAAACTTAAAACTTTTCTCTGCTGACATCCTATACTCCTCTCTTCTTTCAAACAGTCTTAGCGGTCATTACTAAATGGAACCTCAGAGTAATTATTCTCAACAATACTGCCAGCAAATATTGCCATCTGCAAGTTACTTTTCCCCATTATGTGACAGTGATGTTCTCGTTCTTGATCGACACTGTCATTCAGATTTGACACTTGAGGTCCTTTTCTGTGAATTTAGCCACTCTTGCATGGGATTTCTTTCCAAAACCAAGTGGTTTTGGCTCAGGTTAATAATGCCTTTTTGCATTTCTCTCGAGTAGGATTTAAGGTGTGATGTTAGCATTCCTTTGCTTATTTTCAAACTTTCCCTGGCCCAGGCTTTAATGCAGACATCTTGCATACGCTTTGAAAATATGTCTGCTGTCACCTGTTAACAGATACTGCCATCACACCTTGAATCAGGGCCAGCTTCAGGCACAGATAAAGGCGGCTATCTCCTGTGTCCAGTAGTCTGTCCTCCTCCGTGACTGCCTATGGTACCTGTGCTGGAGGAGGTGAGAATGAGCTATTTGACCACTACGTGCTGCCTGAGCATCAATTCTTGTCACCGGTGACCAAAGGTGTCAGGGCAAGAAGGGGAACAAGGTGAATGAATCAATAATTACTGTTGTGAGGGCTGAGAATGGGTCTTCCTTGCAGCCAAATTCACCGATGCGTCTCTCAAGAGATGCTAGTGGGGAGAGATGTAGCATGATGCTACATTGGGTCTTAAATATGTAAAAGAAATTGGTTTTGCAGCTAGACAACAGCCATTGGCCTGATGATGCTTGAATTCAGCTAACTAACAGCTTTATGTGGGTAAATTAAACTTTTTTGAGTCCTTTTAACCAAGCTGTAAGCTGTTCCTGCCTCTTTGGAACATCTGATAGGCACAAAGTCAGACTGATGAATTCAGGGCAAATCGTTGGGTGAATTTAGGAAGCATGTTACAAAAGGGGAGAGTGGTTACAAAAGAGAAGAATTTGGGGGTATCATCAGCTTTCTGATGATATAGGTGTTTGTATAAAGGTTTATCCTAACCTGCCAACAGGAATAAGTCTTCAGATAGTTCTCAAGTAATTGTTTTATACTCTACTGTTCTTAGTAATCTGGTGAGGGACATCCGCAGTTTCTGGAAAACTGCAGCCATTTGCTATGAAATTGGCAAACTAGGGTAGATTTTGATAAGTAGTCCAGGGGCAAAAAAACAAGGAAGGCTAAGGCCTTAGAACAAGTGTAATTTTTGAAACAATCCAGTTCAACTTTTCATTTAAAAAGTGATCCTCTTTCATTTTTACGATGAGGTTTAAAATGTAAGGTCTTGAAGCTAGATTGGATGACTCCATATCCAACCCAGCAGATTTTTTTTTTTTCACTTATTTGATGCAGAGCCTGAAGTGAAAAGTCCATTATTCAGTCAGCTCCAAAGGGTGAGAGTTTCAGAAGCCAGAACAGGGAACAGAGATGGGAGAGCAGGGCAGAGTGGAGGGAGTGATAAGCTCGGCACTAGCTGTTGGTTGACATTGCAAAGATTGTTTTTGTCAAGGGAAGAGGTGGAAATATCCTCTCTCCTTTTCTATTTTTTGTTCTTTAAAGAAAGCTGAAGTTCACAACGGCATTCCCAAATTCTTAAAAGTGATATACATCAGCATGACCCTCTCCCTTCAAGTTATCTGAAGAATCATGAGGCTGCTTTCTAACAAGATGCTTTTTCCCCTCCAAGAAGATAACTTTTTCTCCAGCTGGGGAAATGCCTGGAACCCAAAACAGATGCCTTAAGAAAACTTCTCCCCCTCCATACGCATTTTGAGTTTTCTAAAGTCAGGGACACTTTACACTGGAAATCTTCTAATGCCATAGATGCCCAGAGTCTTTGTGGACTGCCAGCTCTGACAAAGCTGTGGTATTTCTGTAAGGCAGACAAGGTGCAATGCACCATCCATAAAAAAGGTCTTCTTTTGCTTCAGCAGTTTCACAACTAATGGGATACCATGGAATTATAGATCCTTAGTGAAAATCTTCAGAAAGAGTATATGTTGGTTAAAACTGTTAGACAAAGAAGTATGTACAAACATCTAAGAATATGTCTAAGAATGTGGCCACCAGTTATACGTCAGCATTGTTTGTTCTGAATCCAAAATGTCGTGTAATATAGCCTAATGTTTCAGTCCTACACAAGGCACACCTGCATCTTTACAAAGTACCAACCTGGAGTCAGCTTGACAGCTCAGATTCCAAGTGGGCTATCTGGTAACTTCGTGTATTGAATATAAGCGGGGAAAGAGTCCAGAAGTTTGCCCGCTGCTCCATCTAGTGCTTGAGTTCAGTATCCTATAGGATCATGAAGTATCTTTCTTGTGAACGCTGATATCCTAGGAGAGGCATGGATATGCCAAGGAGCAGCTTAATTGCTGGAGAGCACTTGTAGTGCACTGGCTTCCTAGCTCATGTGGGCTGTTCGTTAGAAAGTCTTCTCTTCTATTGGCCTCTCTTTTTTTGCCTGGCAGCCTGCTGTAGTGAACCAGTGTTCCCAAAGAACATCTGAAATGCCTTTGCAAACGGGTAATTTTCCAGGAACTCAAACTAACGGGAAAAGGTATATGTAAAGCATGAGATATCGATCACTAGAGACGTTGTGATAAAAACACAGTATTGTGTCAAGCAGATTGGGTCCAGTTTAATGAATTTTGCATTTAATATGACTGTTGATTAACTAAAATAGCTCATTTCTACCAGGTAAGTGTCAAATCGTGGGATAATTAGATATTTTGGCAGTGTACTCAAAGGCACATAATATAGAGGATAGCAGATGGACTACTATGCTTCTCAGAAAGGTGAGGAAAACATAATTTCAGACAGACGGTGTCCATTCTAGTAATTTAAACAGTGTCAGGGAAGGTTTCCGAATATAAACTAAATTGTCATAAGTTCAGTTGTCAGAACAGTCTCTGGCAGTTGCTACATTGGCCAGCTAGCACTTTCCCAGGCAGCTCCCAGGCATAATTCAGAAGATACTCTGGATCAAGGACCATCCATTTAGTAGGATGGATGTTGGCGTTCCATACCACTTGACCCAAGGCACGTTTAATTTCCCAGTGTAGATGAAGTCACAGTGTAACAGTGTGTTACTGAGAATTTTGATCCCTTATAGTCCTCACCTGAGAGCTTTGGCTCTGTAACTCCAACTGTAATAGCTCATGTTTCTAGCTCTAAGCATCCAGGGAGCGTAACAGGAAAGGCACGGCTCTCACAGCTAGGTAAGAGTACAGCTTCAGAAGGAAGTTTTTAGCGTCTAGCAGGACTTCCTACAGTTTGCAATTCTGCAACTGGATCTTACTTATTTGATTTCTAAGTATGACTCTAGTCTAAGCAGCTCTCAGAGGTGCCATTGCCAATAATCATGAACTTCTATATCAACTAGCTGGCTTTAGTATCTTTTGGAATATAGATAGGCTCAAAATAATGGAAGCAGTTGTATCAGCATACTCTAGTAGCCAGGCACTACATATTGCCACAGCACACTAAATACTCTTATGTGGAGGAGAAAAAATTTTCCCTGTGCTGTCTTTGTAAATCTTTTTCTGAATTTGTTTGTGTTTACCTTTTGTTTTCTTTCCCCCACTTTCCTCTCCCCCAAAACAAAACACTTCTTATGCTAAAACTGCCAGAGAGGAAAAATGGGTTTATGACCTGCCAGAGATATTAAAATATTAAAAATAAGAGATGGCCTGTTAAAGCCCAGGAGGAACAACAGAAAACAGAGTATCAGTGGGGTGGGAAAGTGCTGGTAGAAGGCAAGTCTATTGTGCAGTTTATTTATCAGTCAGGTCTTTATTTCAGAACAAATCACCCCACAGAATAAAATCCCAGGCAGAAGGGTTAATGGGGTAGCTGTGAGCAAGGGCATGCAGGGGTCACACACCCGGGTAGGACGTTCTAACTCTGCTCTGTCCTCACCCTCCCCGAGATAGTGTCTGTCAGCTGGAAACACATCTCCAGAGCTGGCTGCTTCATGGAGAGGAGAGGCTGTGACCAGAGCTTATGTTTGATATCTTGATATCTTGGCAGGAGAGCTCTGTTAATACCCCTGACAAGATCTCTTTATCCTGTGCCTTCCTAATCTCCAAGACAACAGGAAAAGGGAAGGAATTCATTGTGCTAAATTGAGTCCCTGCTGTGTGTGATCGGTACTGGTTTTACTTTGTGAAAGTTGCCTCTTTGTTTTATCAAATGCTTCATGTTTTCTTTCAAAAGGAGGAGGAAAATATTTTTGTTATTCCTATTCCGGGAGGGGTTGCACAGCAGAGACTTTTCTATCCTAAACCATCCCAGTATCCAGCCCTCTCTCCTCATTAATCCTGCTCTCTCCCTATGCCCTTTGCCCCTAAACTTTCGCTTGTGCATTAAGACCTGGGAGTCTTCTGCCAGCTGGGATTTCTTGAGTAGTTGCTTATACAATCACTGAAGTCTCTTTTCAGTACTGGCTGATCATGTGCTGGGAAGAGAAATGATGGTGTCTCTTGATGTGCTGCCTGAAATAAGAACTTATTGGCTCCTCAAAGGAAACCAGCACTTCTGACAGCACTTGAAAAGCAGCCGAGTTGTTTTGAAATGTGAGATTAACGTAGAAAAGCAAAGGGAAGTTTGAAGGCCTCTGATTCAGTATTTTCATTTAAGATCCCTTTGTACCCTTAGTACTACACTCAGTAATTAAATGTAATGTTCTGTACTTATAGGAGGTCAGATGACATTATTTACTGACCTTTCCTGGCGTTAAGCTTCCTGAATTCATGCCAAAGCATCGCATTGTGTAGCACAACTGTACCCCAGCTTTTAGTAATTTAGCTTGGTCTGAGGTACATTCACGGAGGCAGGCAGCTAAAACAAAGCCTAAATAAAGCTCTAAGGACTGAATCTAGATTCATCCTTGCAGATAATATTAAAAGTGTGCTCAGAGCAAATTAGGAAACAATGCAGCTTCACAAGAGAGAGCTCCCCGGAGCTGCCGCAGCACACTGGCTCAGCACTACAGGCTGTTTATAAAACAGAGACTTGCGTAAGATACAAACATTTGGATGTTGAGTTCATACACCTCAAAATCGGAGAGATCTCAGTTCCTGCCAGCTACTCCTGTCTATTGAGGGGCTTATTTGAGAATGCTCTTCTTGGTCTAGGTGTGCATTTTGTTTCCTCCCGGAGATGTAGGGCATAGTGGTCAACTGTGTCTTGCTTTTTTGCGAGAAAGCTGTTTGTCCCAGATGTTCACACAGTGCCTTGAAAAGGAAGGGTTTCGGTGGTCCAGCAGCAAGGACCGATATTTTAAATGGACCATTCTTCTTCAGCATGTAGAGACCTGCAGTGCAGCAAGGACAGACTAGTGACTCCCCTACATGCAGGAGAGAAGGCAAACTGGGCCAGAGGGAAGGCCAGAAAGAAGGCCGTATCAGAGGAACAGATGAACAAAATGAGGAAGGCCAGAGAAAGATACAAAATCAGGTGTTAGGGGAGAAGAAACACAGACTCATGAAGGGAGCAACTCTGACCATGTCACACTGGGAGCTCCAGCAGTGCTCCTACCTGCTTGAGAACGAGCTCGACGGACAAACAGGGGTGTCAGCCCCGGGAAAAGGGACCTGACCCTGCACACTTGCACCAGCGCAAGAGCCATGCTACTGCCTTTCCTTCAGACAGAGGCAAACCCCCATCAGAGCAGAACCTGGCCCTGATCCATCTATTATTTTGAGTATTTCTTTCCCTTCCTTCAAACTCTTCATCTCATCATCACATGGAGTATTGTCCTTCAATACAGATGTTTCATACAGGAAAAAAGCTGGTAGGGAGATGGCTGGTGTTGCTTCACATGGTGGAGTTGTCTTTGTAGTAAGAGAAAAAGCAAACTGGTGGTATATGTGTAATTGTACTTCCCTTTGACTTGTCTTTCTATATTCCTGGAACTCTTCCCCCCTCCTTGTTTTTCTTCCTAGTGACAGCATGAACGAATAGTTACTCCCATCTTTCTTCTAGCTTAGGGAACCGCGGCTGAAAGGGACGGTAGCATAAATACTGTGTGCAAGGTATATTCTCCCTTCCTGTTCAAACACTCGTGGGAGAAAATGGGCAGAAGTGAGTACCTAACCTCCCCACTGGCAGTCTCGGAGCAGGCGCCTGCGGGCGGACCCCGGGAGCCTGGAGCGGCTGCTCCGTCCTCCCCGGCCCCCGCGGCCGGGCCCGGCGGGCTGGGCACCGGCTGCTCCGGGTCTCCGCTCCCCCGTGGCGAGGCGGCTCTTGCGGGCAAAGAGGGGGCAGGGAAGGACGCGAGGGCCGGGGCCAGGGCCGGGAGCTCGGCGGGGCAGGGTGGCACCTGCCCGGGGCGGCGGGGGAAGAAGCTCTGCCCTCCGCTCCTGCGCCGGGGCGGGGGTGTGGGGGGGTGTGGGGGTGTCCGCTGGGGATGGCCGTCTGCCGTGAGTTATACCCGGCTCGCAAGGGACGAGGGATCTTGCGTGGACTGGGAGGAGCGCGAGGCTGTCAGGAGACCGAAGATGATAGAATCACAGAATCGTAGAATGGTTTGGGTTGGGAGGGACCTTTTAAGGCCATCTAGTCCAACCCTCCTGCAGTGAGCAGGGACATCTTCAACAAGATCAGGTGCTCAGAGCCCCATCCAACCTGGCCTGGAATGTTTCCAGGGATGGGGCATCTACCACCTCACTGGGCAACCTGTGCCAGTGTTTCACCACCCTCACTGTGAAAAATCTCATCCTTAGACCTAGTCTAAATCTACCCTCTTTTAGTTTAAAACCATTACCCCTTGTACTGTCACAACAGGCCCTGCTAAAAAGTTTGTCCCCATCTTTCTTATAAGCCCCCTTGAAGTACTGGAAGGCTTCAATGAGGTCTGCCCGGAGCCTTGTTTACTCCAGGCTGAACAATCCCAATTCTCTCAGCCTGTCCTCATAGGAGAGGTGTTCCATCCCTCTGGCCATTTTTGTGGCCCTCCTCTGGACCTGCTCCAACAGGTCCATATCCTTCCTGTCCTGAGGGCTCCAGAGCTGGACGCAGGACTCCAGGTGGGGTCTCACCAGGGAGGAATAGAGGGGCAGAAGTAAGCGGACATCTTCTACTTACCTGTCCCTTTGCAACACACCCACCCCATCTCTACTACCTCCCCTATCACAATAGCTTTATCACTCCAACCTACTCACTGCAAACACCCCATATCCTCCAGCTCATACCACTGCTCCCCAAATCCCTACCTTCTCTCTTCCTGTAATCCCCCCATGTCCTTACCCCTCCCACACCCTCACGTTCCCATCACACCACTTCCACCACTGATCAACAACACAAATCACAGATACCCTGGAGCAACTATTGCACATCGAATGCTTTTTGAAAGTTCTTCTCTGCTACAGATTTTCAGTACCTTCAGTTTGTGGCAGCATTCAAGATGACCCACTGCTGGTTGACTGCCACCACCCCATGTGCTGGTCAGGGGGACCAGTGCCTGGGAACAGCTGGATGAATTACATCTGAGCGGGATGGGGAGATACCAAGGGCCCTGATGAGGCCACCAACCTGCACGCATTGGCTCGCCATCAGTGGGCTATCCTCTGTGCTTTCTCCGGCAGGGAGCACACAGGCCTGGCACATTTTGTGCTGGAACTCCAGTAAAATCCTGGGGACAATCCCTGTGACAGGGAGAGGTGGGAGCACCAGGCGCGCTGCACAAAGCCTTACACTCCGAGGTGTTTGACTTAGGAGTTACAGCATCGTACTCTGTCCATTTCTTCATCGTGTGAACAGGAGGCTCCAAAATGCCTCCCCCCACCTGTTACCTGAGGCAGGGGCTCATTGCCTCTCACAAAGACATCTGAGGGCTTTAGAGCAGAGACTGAGAAGTCCCTGAATGCCACAGGTAGGAATCACTTAGCTTGCATATAACCTGAGCATTAGTGATCCTGATGCTTGTCAGGCTCAGACATCCGTCACTCTGGCTCTGGTCACCCAGTTGCTCAGCCAGTTTGAGTTCAGTTTCGGAAAGTGGCTGCCCTCCGGCAAAGCTCAAGGGAGCAAATTCAGGCAAACCGCTCCTACAGAAATAGTTTCATGATGGTTGTAAGTGTCTGAAGAGAGCAAGCCCTGGCTGGTCTGGCCTACTGAGATGCTCCTGCCTCCCCTCCTATCTCTGCCCTAGCACGGGAGAAAAGGCATCTTTGCCTTTGCTTAGGCTTGGGCGTTTCTTTCCCTCCACTCATGGCTCACAGAGAGCAATCAGTGCTGACAGGGAGCTCTCTTGCACAGTTGCTATGGTGCTGTGGGCTCCTACTGCCTACATGTTGCCTTTCCAGATCTGTCAAGGGACAATGGTTACTGCAAATGTGGCTGTGACACAAGTCAGTGGTGCTTGGTCACGGGCTTTGCTGAACTGTGCACCAAGGTCTTGGGTTAGAGACCTACCACTCAAACGAGAGAACATTAAATACTTGAAGACATTTTAAAAGCGGACACCTGGAACCTACTTACTGCCCTGCTTTTTTTGTGCAAGCAGTTAGCCATGACTAGGAGCCCTGCAGTTGTCAGCTATACCTCAGTGCAATTTTATACAAAGGAATGTTCACAACTTCCCGTTCCTGTGAACGCAGTCAAAAGGCAGGCTGTTCCTTTGCTCAGAAATGTAGCTTTGTTCTCCCCGCTTAGCTATTCTCTTAAGCATCAAGAGACAAGTCCAACATCCACTGAAGGTGATGGAAAGACGTGGTTGGTTTTCAATGGGAGTTAGATCAGCGTTCAGGTGAATACACAATTCAGTAAGGCAGGCTTTAACTGCTTCTCTTATTAGTAATATAAACATTCGTTTACTCAACAGAGAGATTTAATCTTTATTTTTAAATGATTTCTGAGTTAGAAAAGATTTAAACTGTGTGCCCAACCAAGAGTTTGTATGTTTGATTGCAGGAAATTGCAATCCAGAAACTTACAGATTGCCCAGAAACTTACTGTGACAAAAAGTATGAAATCGTGGGTTTCAGCAGATTGTCCTAACAGAGGCAATAATTAACTTGTGAACATCATACAAGGAGAAATCCATGCATTTTTTTAGAGATTGCCTTCCACCGCTTGTACACAATGTTCAGCCTCTTCCAACAAGTGTCACAGAAAGACTCCAAATGTTACTCCCACTGATCTAACGAGGTCAGCCAGAAAACACAACAACACCTTGGCAAAGCATATACCAGGCTACCTACCTTTCAGACCCTTCCTGCCCCGTGAGGTGGATGTGGAAAAGTTACCTGCTCTGGGCTTAAACTCTTGGATGTACTCAGGAGGAGTAATTGAGTTTTTCCCTTCTGAAACAGGTCTCTGCCCTCCCCAAGTAAAGCTGACAAGCTAGACAGCATCACCTCTCAGCCCACCAGTTGACCCACACTGTGCCACAGGTTTGTCTCGATTCTTGGATTCTGTGAAGTTTTTCAAAGTAGACTGCTATTAGTAATGACACCTGCAAAGGCCCTCTTGTTTCTTGTTGCTTCTTTCAGGGTATCTTTGCTGCATAGTTGATTTGAGAGACTAGCAGTCACATCTGACACACAGATGAGCCAGGCAGGAGCCCATGAGCGATCCGATTACAAAAAGGCACCTTTCCTGATGCTGTGCTTCTCGCTCCGTATCACAAGGGCTTATCGGGCTTTGTGCTGCAGGGAGCTAAGATCCTCACTCAGAAAATAGTGAAAGAAATGGAATTGGCTGTGAACAGACTGTTGTTTGTCCTTCTGAAACTATAGGAAGGCACTGGGAGACTATTAGCACTTGAGCAGCTTCACTGCAAGGAGAGGTAAAGTGCTCCAACTTGGTGGAAGAGTCTGTATGGATATATATATGCATACACACACTGGTTTTTATTCCAAGCCTGGCCAGGTAGCCTTAGCTTAAAGTACTTAAGAGACAAAATTCGGTGAAGAGCCTGGGTTAACTGTGAGGTGAGAATGTACCCTCAGATCTCTCTCTTCTCCTATTTGTCAGATTGTTGGATATTTTTGAACCAGATGAGTAAAATTTCTCTGTTTCCTAAGGTGTTTTTTGTCTTTTTCCTGTTTTTCTACTGTTCTTTACAGGCAACACAGGGTGATTTGCAGGTTTTTTTCTCTATTGCTAATAGAGTTTTTTCACAAAACCTGCCAATTTGGCCAGAGCTGGGCTGAAAGAATAGTCTCTTTCTGATGGCCTGCCTTACTCAGCTACTCAGGTGGGATGCCAGCTGCTCAGGAAATGAGATGAGCTCTTTCTCCTCCCCTTAGTGATTTAGTACAAGTCTGGCAAGAGAAGAAGTAGCAGGAAAGCTTTTTTTCTTCCTGAGGGTGATAGGGAGGACTACCATGAGACTGTAAAAATAAGGACTACCTTTTTATCTGTTCTGCAGTGCTTGGCCTGTGATTTAAGAGAAGAGTTGTCCTATGCTGCAGCTGAATTTCCTTGGCTTGGAAGGGAAGAATGTGTCCTGTAGCTGGAGGTAAGAAAGTAAAAAGCCAAGGTAGGAGTGAGGTTGAGTGTGGTGGGGGCTTGATGGGGGAAGGAGATGGCCCAAATGGAAGTGGGGATGGGTATGTTTAGAGGTGGACCAGAAGGGGGTGGCAGAGCTGACAGCAGGGAGACTGTGAATGGCGCAGTTGCTTTACTTCTTGCTTTTGGAAGAGCTGGCTGTAGTAAATGTTGCATGCGCATTGGAAGTAGGCCGTGGGAGATTCCAAAGGCTGACCAAACATGTTGCTCTGTAACAGAAACAGTCATCTCCTTCCATGTGGACAACCCAACTGTGCTTTGTGTATCTCAGACCATTAGTTATTTTCTCCATTGGAGTTCTGGTACTTGTTCTGTCCTTCCCTTGTATGCTCAATGCTTGCCAAATAGATGTTCTTGGGGCCTGTTGTCACCTTACTATTTGAAGCTCTCATCTCTTTGCCTGTTGCTCTGCACAGTAAGTTAAAAGTCTTTGTTCTTATTCTGAGGACCCCACTATGTTCTACTGCCCCAAATCCCTGCTGGTCACAGCTTTTTCCTTGCGCACTCCTGTTTTTGTGCCTTCCCTGTGAATATGATGCCTTTCCAACCTCCTGTACCCTGCTCCCTAGGGAAGGGGAATCTTTTCATGGAGCCATTAAAAAAGTGAGCTAAATTTAATATTATAATAATAAAGAAGTAAATTTGGTAGAATTGTGATGATATGTATGTGCTTGAACTTAGTGACTGGCTGGTTACTAATTTGCTGGCTCTTCTTGTTTATTTTGTTACTTTTAGTTGGTGTGTAACAATTAAGATTAGGTACCATTTCCCCAGGTGAGATAAGTAGCAGCAAAACTCAGTTATGCCCCATGATAATTCATTTACTTGTGTGTGTGTCCCCCCTCCCAAAAGACAGCCGCAGGGAGCAGAGGAGGTCTTCACTTTTGCAAGACAGCTGAGGTCCAGACTGTTTCATTGATGCAGCTGTAAGTTATCAGACTTGTTGACAGACTCCTGGGTCTAATTGTTTGTGGCTTCTACTGTAGTTGTTTCCTTCAGCAGGACCCCTGGCTCACCATCTAAAGGTGAGGGCTGAATGGTATCTGCATCTCCTTGACTTTCAAAACTTGGACAGTCCTTTTCAGTCTGTTTACCTGTAGTTTGGTGAGCAGTTGCTAGAAAAAATGTGATATGTTGTGGCACTTTGTTCAGTTCCTCTTCCCTAACCTAGACCAAAACAATAAAATCCTTCAACGCTTTGTAATGAGGGGTGGAAGTAGATGTGTGTCAAACACATGCAGCAGTTCTTTCTATCTTTCTACTCAAATGTGATCAGAACATTACTCCAGGTAGCACTGAATTTAGTCAATTTATTCTGGTGTCCATGGAAGATGCATCTTTTGGTACAGGTGAGAAAAAAAAAAAAAAGACTGCTTCAGAAGTTTTGTCTTATGCATATTTTTAGAGTAATCTTCCAGACTTTTGGCAAAAGTAAACTTGGGCTTCCAACATCTATGAGATTAATGTAGCTGTGCTGCCATTAATCAGGTTTTGGTAGTAGGTTGTACATAAACTGTCTGCATTAGCTTGATTTATAAATAAGTAGAGGGTTTTAGGTGATAAAGCAAACACTGGAAAAATACACAGCAGAATTAGATGACCTGTTTTATCACTTCAGCAGAAGTCTTCATGTCCTCCACTGTAAAATCACCCACTTCCTTGTTTCCAGACTGAATTTTTTCCAGCCTAGCTGGTGGCTTCTTCAGTGTCTTTGCCAGGGCATCGCTCTGTAGAGACATTAAAAGCTTTCAGCAGAGTGTATTTTGACGTTGGGGTGACGCTTTGCTGCTTGCCTTCCGCTTTTTCTCATGCGTGGAGGTGATGGACTCTGATACCAATGAAAGCCTAGAAATAATGATGTGCTTGCTAATAACCTCAGTTTTTACTCATGAGCAAGTGTTGTCTGCAGTGACAATTCCCTTTCTCTGCTGAGTGATGTGTCTGAAGCTTGCAATGTTGCTGTACACCAAGCAGATGTGGGGATTTGGTAATGAGGCCCTAAGTATTTAGGGAAGTTACTTTATTACTGCTGAAAAGATTTAAGAATGGTTTTGTTAGAGCTTCGTAATCATGATACTGCTGGTCTCTGCTGCATACAAATGAGCAGCCCAATCCTAGAGCTCCGCCGCTGAGGGTAGCGCTTGCTCCTGAAGAGATGCGGTCATCGTTTGATCAGCGGGGAGGTTGAATTCTACCGCTTTCTGTATGGGTTTAGCAGTGCTAAAACTGCTTAACAATCTGAGGACCTATGGTTGAAATAATCACTATCCTGTAACAAGTTTCCTGAGTTACCTGCTCCCCAGACTTTTATTGATGTAAATAACTCTAGAAGTCAGGCCTCTGCCAGAAGTGTTAAGTGCTGCAAATAGTATAGAGGATGACTCATGTAGTGAGATGAAGGTGGAGCATGAATCAGTAGGAAGAAAACTGGTATACAAAGGAGACGTTTTGAATGCAGATGTCACAAAAAATCTGAACAAAGCAATGTTCAATCATCATAAAAATGAAACAGAAGACTTTTGAAAAAGAAAAATTCTTCTTAATGACACAGACTATTCTAGTGAAATCCCAAAGTGGGAAGGTATTGCATACTAGGCCTGTCATTCCTTACCCAAGATAAACTGTGGACTGCATGGGAAGAGACGAATGGAAAATTCTTCCCAATATGTCCAAACAAAATGGAGTATTCAGCAAGCGGGTTGCTTTCCAGATTGTTCTGTGTCTATATAAGTTGAGAAAAGAACTTATTTTTGAGCTAAACAGTTTTGGGAGATCAAAGCTTCAACAAACTCACACTGAAAGCTAACAGCAATGGAAATGCCAGAATAATGACCTGTGTGCATCCCTTGTAAATAATAACTCATAAGTGGATCAAATTCCCATAGACCGTTCTGTCTGAGACTACAACTGTTGGTCCTTTTGCTTACCCTCTAGCTCACACACATAGGAGTGCCTTTAAAGGTAGACTTGGGAAAAAGGTACCCCATAGATGGCATACCTCACCCCTACAGCTGCTGGTGCACTATGAAACTAAAGTGTCTAGTGCTGCCTATAATACAACTCTTGCCAATTCTTGGGAGTAGGGGTGTTTATTAAGAGCTTAATGTAACTCTTCAGGGTGAGGATTAAACATTTTCATGTTTGACATCAGCTATGATCCTTTGAATATTAGGAAAAGTTTCTCCACTGAGAGGGTGATTGGTGACTGGAACAGGCTCCCCAGGGAAGCGGTCATGGCACCAAGCCTGTCAGAGTTCAAGGAGGGTCTAGATGACACTCTGAGTCATATGGGTTAGTTTTAGGTAGTCCTGTGAGGAGCAGGGAGTTGGGCTTAATGATCCTTATGGGTCCCTTCCAGCTATGATTCTATACAAGCTTTTTTTAAGCACTGGAGGGAAAAATTGCAGTTACTTTTTGTTTTTTCCCTCCCTAAATACTGAAACATAATGGTGCAAGGAAGCCTAGATACCTGTATCTTAGGTACAAGCTCTAGTTCTGCTGCTATTTTTAGTAAGAGCCACTGTTAAAATTGTAGAGGCTGGTTTATCCTGTGGCATATATGTTTATTCCTTGGCTTTGTTACACTAGACCCATAAAATGCTGCTCTCAAAAGTACTGCTTCTTTAGAGCCGTATCACTTAGAAACAGGTATAACAAGGCATCTTAACTTGTACTGCTTGGAGTTCCTTTCCTCAGGATAAAGTGAGGGATGTTTGAAAGACTGAAGGCTTCCAGCATAGCTGTTTCTCAGTGCTGGCAATGGCAGGAAATCCTAAGAAGTCAGGTAATTTTGCCAAGGCTTAAGGGATGCAGATATTTGTATGGAGCAGACCTATGCACAGTTGCAAAGATATCTCTATCTCCAATATTACTGTACAAACAATCTAAAACCCGGCTGTACTAGTCTTTCATAGAGCTGTGAGGTTTGTGAGCTCACTTCTTCATTGAAGCTAGTGCTGGATTGAAATTCAGTGTAAAGGTATTTGTACTTACTTCTGGTCAATTCCAGAATTTCAGGCATGACTTTACCTGTGTTAAGGCTCAAAATCCAGAGCTGTATGTTGTAATTTGGAATATGTCTGGGTAGTAAACCTGTTCTACTGCATCTATGTTACAGAACATCTGTGTTACAGAACTACATGCACAGGCATGTAGTCCCTCTATTCACAGGTAATCTGCTGGATTCGAGCTCTGATGGAATAAATTATTCTTACAGGAGGTAGCAGAGGCCAAATTTTCTATTGCTGCTAAGGGAGAGCTAATAGTTAACAGCTAGTGACAGATATATGTTCTCATTTGTAGGTTGCCCAGCAGTGGGCCCAGCTCAAATGTAAAATATCACTTGGAAACGTTGGCTTTGTTGGTGGAAAGACTGGCATGGCTGAGTCGAGACTGCTGGTCAAACTAAAGGGCAAGAAGGAAATGCACAGGCAGTGGAAGCAGGGACAGGTGTCCTGGGATGACTACAGGGACACTGCCCAGTTGTGTAGGGATGGGGTCAGGAAGGCCAAGGCATGGCTGGAGCTGAGCTTGGCAAGGGATGCAAAGAATAAGAAGAAGGGCTTCTACAGGTACGTCAGCCAGAAAAGGAAGGTCAAAGAAAGCATACCCCCCACCTTGATGAGCAAGACTGACAGACTGGTAACAATGGATGAGGAGAAGGCTGACGAGCTCAACAACTTCTTTGCCTTAGTCTTCACTGGCAATGTCTCTTCCCACATCTCTTGAGGGGATGGACTGCAAGATGAGGACTGGAGGAGCAAAGTCCCTATCACTGTAAGAGAAGATCGGGTTCAAGAGTGCCTGAGGAACCTAAACATATATGTCTATGGAACCTGATGAGATGCATCCCAGAATCCCAAGGGAATTGGTTGATGGACTTGCCAAGCCACTCTCCATGATACTTGAGAAGTCCTGACAGTCAGGTGAAGTCCCTGGGGACTGGAAAAAGGGAAACATTGCACCCATTTTTAAAAAAGGTAGCAAGGAGGATCCAGGGAACTGCTGACCCATGAGCTTCACCTCAGTGCCTGGAAAGATCGTGGAACAGATCTTCCTAGAAGCTATGCTAAGGCATGTGGAGGACAGGGAGGTGATTTGAGACAGCCAGCATGGCTTCACCAAGGGCAAGTCTTGCCTGACCAACCTAATGGCCTTCTATGATGGAGTGATCACATCAGTGGACAAGGGAAGAACTACCAATGTTGTCTATCTGGACTTGTGTAAGGCCTTTGACACGGTCCTCCACAACATCCTTTTCTCTAAATTGGAGAGATATGGATTTGATGGGTGGACTGCTGGGTGGATGAGGAATTGGTTGGATGGTCGCATCCAGAGGGTAGTTAGTGGTCAACGGCTCAATATCCAGATGGAGATCAGTGAGCGGTGTTCCTTAGGGGTCCATATTGGGACCAGTACTCTTTAATATCTTCATCAATGACATAGTGGGATTGAGTGCACCCTCAGCAGGTTTGCAGATGACACCAAGCTGAGTGGTGCAGTTGACATGCCTGAGGGACAGGATGCCATCCAGAGGGAGCTGGACAAGCTCAAGGAATGGGTCCCTGTGAAATTCAAGAAGTTAAACAAGGCTAAGTGCAAGGCCCTGCACTTGGGGTGGGGCAACCTCTGGTATCAATATAGGCTGGGGGATGAAGGGATTGAGAGCAGCCCTGCCAAGAAGGACTTGGGGGTACTGGTGGATGAAAAGCTGGACGTGAGCCAGCAATGTGTGCTTGTAGCCCAGAAGGCCAACCGTATCCTGGGCCATATCCAAAGCAGCATGGCGAGCAGGTCGAGGGAGGAGATTCTACCCCTCTATTCCGCTCTGGTGAGACCCCACCTGGAGTCCTGCATCCAGCTCTGGAGCCCTCAGCACAGGAAAGACATGGACCTGTTGGAGCAGGTCCAGAGGAGGGCCACAAAAATGCTCAGAGGGATGGAACCCCTCTCCTATGAGAACAGGCTGAGAGCTGGGGTTGTTCAGCCTAGAGAAGAGAAGGCTCCAGGGAGACCTTATTGCAGCCTGCCAGTACTTAAAGGGAGCTCGTAAGAAAGATGGGGACAGACCTTTTATCAGGGCCTGTTGTGTTAGGACAAGGGGTAATGGTTTTAAACTAAAAGAGGGTAGATTTAGACTAGGTCTAAGGATGAGATTTTTTCACAGTGAGGGTGGTGAAACACTGGCATAGGTTGCCCAAAGAGGTGGTAGATGCCCCATCCCTGCAAACATCCAAGGTCAGATTGGATGGGGCTCTGAGCACCCTGATCTTGTTGAAGATGTTCCTGCTTGTTGCCGGGGGGTTGGTTTAGATGGCATTAAAAGGTCCCTCCCAACCCAAACTATTGTATGATTCTATGAAAGTACGAGATTCATTTTTAAAAGCTGTACTGATTTTTTTTAAAGACAAAACAAACCTGCCTTCCTCATGTTGGGAGAATAGAAATTCTCTAAGCTGAAATGGCACAGATTATTTCTGTCAATAAAAGAGTATGTGTAATTTAATACCAGACAGCTTTTTAATACAGGAGTTAAAAAAGAACAGACACTTGCCTATTTTATGAAGGGGAAAAATACAAAAACCTGCCTGCAGTATGTTACCTAAACTTAGCTATGGAGCAGATAATCCTCTCAGATACTCAAAAATCTGTGAGGGAAGCAAGTAAAGGCTATAGAGAAGCTGTACTTGGAGACCTTCCAGCCTGATTTTTCAGTGCTGGCAATAGGAAATGTGTTGGGCAGCGCCAGTGGGCAGTGTAAGGTGGCACTTGCTTGTTTAGTCCGTCTTATGAAAGTTTCTATTTGAGTGTCTGAGGTTAGAGATGCATGAATGGCTTGCCTCAATTGACAAAGCTACTCAATCATCCTTTGTTTGAGCTTGAATTGTTCCTGTGTTCAAGCAGTGGTGGGATCGTGCTTTGGATGACACATATCCACAAATGTGTTAAACTTCTTACAAACTCCCTGAAGATCTTCTCCCTCCTGACATCTGTACTCGAAACCCTCCCTGGAAGAGGCATCTGCTCCTTAACGCAATGCTTAACAACAAAGAATGAACTTGAGTTCAGAAGCCAAAATAAACCTCAGGTTATCACTCAGAATGAAAAGAAAATGGACACTAGCTTCTTATTCAAATACCAGCTCTCTAATTTCTTTTTAAATCCATTTTTGTAGTGGTTTCTTAGTCTGAGAAGAAATGTAGATTTCTCAGAAGTGTGAATATTCAGGATTTCTGAGGTTTTAATTTAAGTCTAATTATAAGCCCTGACAGCAGTATTTCTTCTAGTTTTGTGGACTTGAGGAACAAGTTTGTGGCATGTGACTTTCAGTGAGCTTTTCAAAGAGCAAGTTCTTAATATTGTCATGGTCTCCTTTGTCCCCATTTGAAACAAGCCTGGAAGCTGTAAACAACTGAAAACTGCTGCCAGCTTCTGTTGTATTAACATCCCCATAACACAGTTCTCTGTTAAACAGCTTGCTTCTAAATTCTTAGGGGAGATATGCCTGGATGCTTTGTGTGTGCAGAAACTGAATCTTGGGGTGCTCGCAGCAGGGTCAGAGCTATAGCAGGGTTCTGTCTCCTACAATGACACTTACCTTGTTTTCATGCACTTCTCCAGTGCTGGCAGTGGTAATTAGGCTCTTGGTTACTCCCTGCATCTTCAGCTCCTCAAGAATGTCTGATGATTTTTGCCTCTCTGTTTCCTGTAAGGGCCATGATTTACTGATGAACTTGCTGGTGAGCAGTGCATCTTCAAAAGATGAAAACATTAAGACTTAATACTTGTAGAGCACTTGGCATTCAAACAAAGCTTCATGATGTATTTCCAATGCCAGAGTTTTTATTTAAGAGGTTAGAGACTGAGAATGTCCAGTGGAGAAGGCCTGCTCGAGGCTTTCTTCACTGCTTAAACTTTGCAGTAAGCTTTTTAGTGGCTTGAAAAATGGTGCAGGCACCTAGTTCAGTTTCTCACTGTAGTCAGTTACATTCAGGAAGGCATGGAAGCATGGGCTGAAGGGCTGTGAAGCCAATTTTTGAGCATGTTCCCAAAGAGGGTCCATAGGGAGCTCTTTACAATTCAAGTTCTCAAGGGTTCTGCGATCTGGTCAGAGAAAGCCAGGCTGGGACGGCATAGCACAAGCCTACTAATGGGCTGTCTTGTGAAGATCACTGTGTTCTTCAGTTAAATGAACCCAAACTTTCATATGCTTTCGTGGTCTATGACTTTTGTTGCAGCATTGCTACATTTGAGTCTGATCATAAGCATTCCAACACTTAATTATATATTTATAAACAGCAACTAAGAATAAAAACCAAATTATTTTGATAACCCTTCTGAGTGGCTGTTTAGTTTCCACATATTAGACATGAATAAACAAAGAACAACTTTATTGCCAAGATCCATCAGGTTTTTCAGCCCTCAGTTGGCAATTGTACCATCTGCCCAACCTCTATTGGCAGAAGTTAGAGCTTTTATATGAAGAATGCTTGGACCAAATAAAAATCACAGTTATTTGACATCTGCCAGTCTTTATAAGCAGAATGAGTATGTCTATGTTGGCTTATTGTTTAGTTGTAAAACAAAAATATACCACCTTGTAGAAGCTGACTCCATACCTCTCCTAAAATAACTGAACCAGTCACTCAAAAAGCACTGGGATTCAGCTGTCAGTCAGAACACGTAAATGTCAGAAGCCAGTATACAGCAAAACATATCTTTGCAAAAATAAAAGCATGATGAGTGGGCAGCATTGACAAGTGGTGTGAATTTTTATTGGTTTTACTAATCTATTGATTCAGGAGAAAAAAGTAATTGAAATATCGAGGTATGTGTGCGTTTTTTCTTGAAACAGAAGATTGAAGCATGATTTCGAAAACTTTCTGGTTAGAAATTTCCTGTGAAGTTATCTTTTAGCAAGCAGGAGGAAAAGGAGCTTGAAATGAAATGAAACACTATTTCAGAGCAAGCAAATAATTTTGTTCCATCTGAAATGAAATCCTTTCATCACGTCCTCCTATGGCATTGGGAGTTAAGTCCTCTTTAATGAATAGCAAACACCAGTAATTACTCCTTTTGTGTTCAATTTGAAATATTTTATTACAACCTTTGTTTATTACAGAAAGTAAACAACCACTGTAGATTTTCCATTTAGTGTGGTTGTGAAATGTAAGCTGTTCTTGAAACAGCTTGAAAAATACAAGGGTTAAACTACAAAATTAGGGGGTTTAAATGCACCAAAGATGGCGCTGCTTTTCGCTTAGCAACTCTTACTAGAATGGTATCCTAAGATTATAGAAAAGTTTGGGTTTAAATGTTCACTTGTACTTAAAAAAAAAAAAATTCTTAGCAGACCTTTGCTTATTGTCATGATGACTTCTGGCACTTTTTATAGTTTTCTCTATATGACAACTGGCTCTGCAACTTCCAGTTGCAAACTTAAGGAATAATATGGTGTTTACGTACTGTCTCTACTTGATGCTAGTCAGGGGCATTGTATTGACCATTCTGTTGTAAAAACTGACTCACTGTTAACTGCAGACTGACAGCCCTCGCGTGGGCAATGCATCTTCCCAGCGTGCCGTAACCCCAGTTAGAGAGGGCTACTCCTGGGGACAGGGCTGAGTTTGTTCTCTTGGTCTGTTCCAGGCATCTGCCAAGAAAAGTATCTACCCTGCTGCCTGTTCTGGTAGTGAGGGTTGAGTCATGTTGCAGAACATAATCATCGTCTAGGAAATACTTTCTGCTACTATTGCAGGGTTTTAAACCAGCGCTAAGAGCTCAATCCTTGTGGTGTTGCAGCACGAACATTTCTGGGTATAGAAGTTGGCTGTAGTAATAGACTCTCAAGATTATCTGCTCCTAAGTCTCTGTTTGTGGAGCTGGTATGAACTTCAGTTACTGTTTACCTGTACTTTGTGCACTGCTGCTTTTCTGAGATGATGTAAATCTTTCTGGTAGTTCTTCAGGGGAGTCTCCCTGACTGGTCTCATCTTCAAGTTTGGCTCCAACCTTTGAAGTGTCTGTTGGCCAAGCTGCCCCATCCTGTGAGAGGACAGCTTCTGTTTCAGCAATGCTGTCACTTTTAGTCTACAAGAAAATGAAGAAATAAATGAGAAGCTCCTTGGGCTTCTAAATATTTAAGGTGGTATCTAGAATAGTTCCACAGAATTAGCAGGTTCTGAGTGGAGTGGAAGAAGTGTTCCTGATACTTATCTATGTTCTGCCATAGGTGGATGTTGATGGTGAGGAAAGGTCTTTTGGAGCATTTTGGAAAGAAAGCAATGACCTTAACCCTAAATGTATTCATAATCCAGTTGACTATACTGGAGTATTGTTTCAGTATTTAAGTGCCTTCTGTATGTCGATCATTGGTTAGAAATTTAAAACTGAGTTTTAAATTAGCACTTGGTGAGGTAACTTGTGCACCTTCTAGACAATAGCTTTGAACCCCCAAAGAATTCAAGATTAGAGCCTAGATGTATTCTTGTCTCTTCTCTGTATGTTTGGGCTTGAGCCAACTCAAACTTCACAAAGTGTCCATGCACATGTATCCTGTAGTATCTGTATATACACAAGCCCCCTGCCTCATAACAACTTTGAGGCAAAACCTACCTTGCTGCAGTGTTGTAATTCATCACTGGTGTGGGAGCTCAGTGCCTCTAATTGTATCTTTAATGAGGCAAGTAAGACAGACTGTGAAAAGCCACTTTTCAGTTGCTGCAAAATCAGGTCATGCATGAGGCCAAATGGTGAGTCTGCTTCCCCTGTAGCATAAGCATTAAGCTGAGTGAGTGATAACCCTTCTCTTAAAGAGCTTCCCGACAGATTTAGAGCTACCGTTAACATCAGCAAAACCATTTCTCTGTATGCATATGTCATTGTACACTCGCGTGCTAAGACCTCTCCTAACATACTTTGTACAGAGCCTGTTTGGAAGAAGTCACTACCTGGCCTTTGGCTTCCTGGTTGCTCGGTAGCTCCTCGGAAGACAGCTGTGTGACAGCGACCCTGTTAGAAATATTGCAGCCCATGGTGAAACTGTGACCATCTGCTTCTTGCTGCAAGTCCAGGGAGTAGAAATGCCCTAGTCTCTTCCTTGGAGGCTTGGTTATTCGCTATCACCATGGAGTCTAACTGTTGCCAGGACCTGTTGCTACAATAAATAACACCACAGAAGGCTTTCTTCTTGTGTCCCGGCATACAGACGTCACCATCTTTGTCCAGGCACTCTCATCTGAATTTGAGAGGGAATGTATTTCTTTTGTGCAGCTGGGATGTTGGTCTGAGAGCAGCAAATCTCTACAGGTCATTCAGGGGGTTAGTGAACCTTCTGTGGGAAGTCAAGTAAAGACATTTGAGTATTTGCAGACATTTTTTCCTTTTTTTTTAAATGAACAAGATACTGTTATGCAAAATACACACACATTTCAGGGTCTGGCTGGATTTCTTAAGTATTCTTCAGTACCACTAGCAATTGGAAAAGGTCAGTCCAGCCATGGTTTATACTTCCAAGAGGTTGTTATAAAAGATAGCAGAAAAATATTAAGGCAGTGCTGTCAGTTGAAGGTCATGACTGGTCATGTTTTGTGTCACTCGTGCTGAGATCATCAGCTGTTATAGTTAGAAGAAATAAATTGTTTTTCACAAATATTCACATGAAGTAGACTCTTTGTATGAAATCAAAAGGTTCAAAAACCCCAAGTAATTACTAATACCTATAAAGAATTTTTTTTTTTAAACTGCCTGAGACCCTAGTCACAAATGAATGGCAGCTTGTGACCTTACCCTGATTCATAGTGGAAAACTTTCTGTAAAACTTGCCAAATTTCTTTTCCATATATGTGAAACGGAGATGTTTACATGACTAATGTGTCTTTCAAGTAGTAATGCTGGTGAACTTCCAGAATCAAATGAACCCCAGCACTTGAGACAACATGACTCCAGTGTAAGAGATCACTCTGAACGGGTGGCTGCAGGCAGCCCTATGCGTTTCTCTTGTCTCCAGTCCAAACCATCAGCTGGTCTAGTTGGAAAGCTGAATAAACTCATTTGCATGGCAGTGAGCCTGAAGTGATCTTCCCTGCCTCAGTGTGCCTTACCTGACCCTGCAAAGCACGGCGGCAAGGTCACCCTATGGCTTCCAGGTTGTTGCTAGCGTCTCTACTCAGCTCAGAGCGCACGTGTGCGGCTGCTTGTACCTGTCTGTGCTGGCATCCTAGAGCTGCAAGGAACTCTCAAATGTCTGTCTACTGTCTCTTCAGAAAGAAGGGCCTTCCAAGACATTTTTTTTAATTCTTTTTTCATCCCTAATCAACAGGAACTTGATTCTTGTGTCCAGTTTGAATTCGCACAGAATCCAAGTCAAACAACCTTTTGGTGCGTGGGTTTCTTGTTGCTGTTCTGTTTTTTTTTCCCCTCTCTTTAGCAGATGTTTGCAGGTTGTATGTGATAATGCTGAAATATGATTGCTGCTTGATGTATGGCTGAACATGATGTACAGGCTGAGCTTTTTTGCATTTCTGATTAAACACTTGCTGTGATGGTGCAGTTCTAAAACTTGTTTGTATGTAAATAATAGGTGAAATTTTAATCCTTGCAAAAAAGGTCATTTTTGTTTGTTCCTTCAAACACAAATAAGGTAATAAAATGGAAGCTGAATGTTGGTTATTAGTAAGAAAATTGATTAAATGTAAAATCATAGGCTGTAGCATAATCAAAAACCAGCTTTATGATTTTTGCTTTACAAATTCATTATTGTCACACAAAAAGACAGGCAAGTGATAGTTTGAAGAAATAGAGTACATAGGATGTAACAAGAGGCATGAAATTGGCCCTCATTCATATTTATGAAAAGAACCTTCTCAGATCTCAACAGAATTTGTACACTTAGAGCCTGATCTTTTAATGTCTTACATGATTAAACTGACATGGTGAACAGTATGTTTTTGAACAATCAGAGCTACAGGCTTTCAAGAGCAGACTGCTCTCATGCTGATGCTGACTGACGATAGAAAATCTTCCTCTCATTTTAGCTGCTTTTCATCAATCTGTAAAATTAAGAATGAGCACGTTTCAGTACAGTCAGGGCACCAGGATGTGTGGTGCTCGTTGAAAAAGAGAGGCTAATTCTTCATAAATACAAACATAGGATATTTCCCTTTAAGAAAATACCTGGAACAGAGCCTATGTGAAGCACAACATTGAAAGTGGGGAGAAAGAATTGCTGTGAGATGGCTGGTAAAGGTGGGAAGGGGGAAAAAGTGCAGATCTCTTTATACCTTGTCTTGTGAGAACGAAAACAAAAGCTAGTTGCAAGGGTGTGCATGCTGGTGAAAAACTAAATCAGAAACAGCTGTTTCTAAAATGGCTAGTGTTATGTGGAGGAAATGGAAATGTATGTATATTTTAAAATGAGGAGAATTGTTTTCAAAACTCTCAAATCCGAAGCTGTTTGGTGGCTTGCAGGATGATTAGGAAAACTGAATGGGAGGCAGGACTTCTTGGTGTTTACACCCTTATCAGCTGTCTCTGATTTATGCTCCCAGATTAGTGGGCTACTGCGGAGAGGTGAGAAAAGGACTACCCGTGGAATGGCATTCCCGATACACAGCAACACTTTGCTGTTCTCATCAAGCGAAAGGCTCCCATGTAGTATCACCAGCTTGACATATATGCAGATAAAAAAGCACTCTCCTAAGGCCTGGAGGCTGGCTGAAGTTATTAGCAAAACAAAGCTTGACTGATTTGAAGGAGAGAGGCAAATTTCTGACATTTTTAGTCTGACAACATTCCTACTGACTTCAGACAATAGAAAGCAACGGGGTGGATTTTTCAGGGATTCTGAGCAGCCACATTTCTCTTTGAAAATAGGACTGAATAGTGGGGCAGCTACAGGGGACGCGCCCTGATTATCAGTGGGCACAAGTAGCCGTCTGAGGCCAAAAGGACTCTGGAAAGACTGCAGCCCATACCGTGTCTGCACGTGAAGATGGAAAAAGGTGCCTGTTTTCTCTTGTGCCCTGATGACTCTTTCCCAGGGTGCTGCTGCAGTCCCGAGGAAGAAGCTGTGTGCTGGAGACGTGGGTGATGGAGTGGAGGGGAACAGTCCATCCCAGGAAACGGGGGCTGCTGCTGGGGTTGAGTCTGGAGGCTGGTGGGGACGGAAGACAAAAAGTGAGCTGGGTTGGGAAGTAGGCAGAAGGAAGGGATAGGGAGGGAGATGAGCCTGAGTTTTGACACATAGCTTAGTATTTTTAAGACTGGGAAGGGGCAGACAGCTAGAAGCGGAGCCACTACCTGCGTGGCTGTAGTCAATGGGGAACCAACTGTTGGTTGTGCTTTGTTAAACCAGCTCCGTGGCTGGCTCTTTCGTGTGCGCGTGTGTTGTATTTCAGTGCTGCATGTGATCCAAATGCTGTACGTAATCTCTCCATGGTGACTGCACAGCATTTGTTTCTATTTAAGGAGAGAAAGAGGTTTGGGTTTTCTGCTAGATTTCCCACTCAGGTAATTACACTTCTGCCTGCAGAATTTCCCCGTAGCTTCAATTGTAGTAGTCGTTCTTCACTCCCACTACTAAAAAGTGCAAACGCAGACCTGCTGCTGTGTTCCGGGAATGCAGCAGTGGTTGCTCTGCTGAGGCAAGTGAAGTGGCCCTGCCATGCATCATTTATGCTAGATTTGCCCTTAGTAAAGATTGCTGCATCCCATCGTGCTACTCTGCAGCTCTCCTCTTTCTGTGCCTGGCTTTGGCATAGCAAGTTGGTCTTGCTAGTGATACTGCTAGATGATAGTGAGACAGCCAGCTGGAAGCCAATGAAAAGATGATGAAGAGCCAAGAGAAAACCATATGGAGAGAGAGGGATTTCTCTTTACAGAATTATAAGTAAAAGTGTTTATGTCTTTGGATCCCACTAGCTGTTTTTTCCCTTTGCATCAGTTTTATGGGTGGAAAGTGGTTGCAGTTGATTAGCAAATTCTATCAAATCTCTTTAGCTAGAACAAATTTTGTAAACAGTAGATATTTCAGGCAGCTCTGTCAGTACTCAAAATCAACAGGCCAACATTGTAATGGTAATAACAAAAATTTCATAGCTATTAGGATGATTTTAACTACAATACTGCATATGATACTAACATCCTATAAATAGTATTGTTATGCAAAATATGATATATTAAATAAAGGATGTCTGTCTCAAATTTAGGTGATGTGAATTTTTTTTCTGAACTTATGACAGCAGAGCTAATAAAGTCCAGCTGAGTCTGGAAAACACCTCTGCAGATACTTAATTGTCTTTGAAGTCAACACAGGCCTTGTTCACTCAGAGCCTTATAGAGAGATTTAAAACAGAAGATGTCCAACATGAATAAGTTAAGACTCATCAAACATAGTGTAGATAGTAAACAGAACCAAGGCAATTGAAACAAATTATTGATTCATGGAATTTTGTCTTTTTCTTCACAGAATGTTCACATGCAGATTGTGTTGCTATTGAATACAATTCTTATTCATATTTACTAAATGAATGTTATGGTGAGTGTGTGGGTTTAAAAAAAAATTTCTGTTAACTAATTCTGTATCGTTCACATCCTCAAGACTCAAGCTGTTTCACATATGTTATTGATTCAGCCTCCCTGACTGAATGCTATTCAAGTGAATAGCACTGAATCCCTGTTTGAATCGGTATTAGGAGTTGGCGTGCTTAAAGTCTGTCTTTGGAGTTGCAAGTTTCTCATGAACATGGGGTAGGTTAAGGAAAGTCTGGCAAGTAGGAAATGGGAATTTTTGTCAAAACTCAGCGTCTTTCTTCCTCTCCAGTAACAGCAAGTTAATTCTACTAGTTACTATTACTAGAAGAGTACGGTGCTACTTAGTTGAGAGCAAGGTGTGCTAAGATTTTTTCTCTTACACCAATGTTCAAAGTGGCTTTTGCACAGTGCTTTCTTGAACAAGGATTTAGGCTGGCTTTTCATGGTTTTAGTTGTAATATGGTGAAACACTAAAAGTGTGTGTGTGTATAGGTGGGGGACACTGATATCTGACTGTAAGACTGCCCTGATGATTCTGAAGGACAGATCTTCAATGGTGTTCAGAACCTCTGTGTCCCACCTCCGCATTCAGTTCTGTGTAGAACACAGCTTGCTTAGACCGCAGACACATGAGCTTTTTTCTCTGTACAACTGGAAAAACTTCATAAAGTTGAAGAATGGTGCTTATCTGAAGTATGTATTTTGCCTGCACCCTGTTTAGTTTTTTCTTTTCCCTCCCAAACAACAACAAACGCTTCCCGCTCCTCCATTAAACTGATGTCTATGAAAGCTACTCGTATCTCTGTCTTAGATGCTTTTACTCTCAGCCCAAATACACCAGCATTTTCAGTCGTTGCTGAAATTGCCTGTGAGGTTTATAAGTGTATCTGTTGGTCTTAAAGGGATGTGTTGTCACCCTTATTTGAACTGGTGGATGTTTTGGTCTCCTGAGAAAGCTTGTGTTTCTACCACTGAAGAGTCCTTGCAGACTGCATGGTATGAAAGAGTCCTGTGCTCTGCATAGTAGCTCACAGCGGCGTTTATTGTCCAAAAATATTCAGCTGTAGACAAAGGCAGTCTCTGTATTGGGTGGGTTAGGAATAGTTCAGAAGTCTCTCATCAGTTTGGGCTGAGCTTGCCTTTTTCCCAGGCTTTTTCGGACCCATACCATTTTACTTGGAATATCTGATGCCAGGTTTGGCATCAAATTTGAAACCAATGACACTGACTAAGTTCTCAAAGATACAGTGGGAATTGCCAGGGGTTCTCTTTCTAAGTTTTTGGGCTAAGCCAAAATACATTTTCCTAAGGAAATACAGGAACCTGGAAGTGCAAACCCTTGTAGAGGGGCAAGCCAAAGCCCTAACAGAATAGGGGAACTCATACATGTGGTCAGAAGGGTATGCATAAATGGGATTTCTTGGCAATATTCCTCCAACCCTGGGAACAAGCTATGTGAGATGCTTTGCTAATGGAAAAGTGCGGATGTACAGCCAGCTCCACCATGAGCTTCTGCTCATTGCTGGGATAAGACTGCAGTTAGGGGCAGGTTACCCCATAGGGGAATGAAATAGGCCTGTAATCCCGTGTGCTTCTAGTTGCTGGAGCAGGCCGTGGATATTCCAGGCATCAGCCTTGCTCTGTTGTGAAGGGATGCTAGAGCTCCTTTTGCAGGACAGGACAGCTCTGTTCCTGGAAGAGTGCTGTCCCAAAAGAGTACCACCTGGCTCCCAAGTGACCTAGGAAGATAGGCAGCCATCCAGCCTGGGTCAGCTGGCGTCCTCGCTTGTTGCTGACTGTAATGTGGGCTTTGTGGAAGGGCTCAGGAGAAATGACGTTGTCTGAAATCTAGATGTCTCGCAGAAATACGGAGAGAGACTACCTGACTTGACTGCAACTTTTCCATGCTAGCGGTAAGAGAGGTTTGTGAAGTTAATTGGACTTCAGATTTGAACTTTCCTCATGGGTGAAACTGTCATTCTCCTTTCATCTTATCTGCATGTAGAGCTGCTACACGTTGGACTGAGGATGCTCCTGGAATGAGAAACGGATTGTATAACATAGCTGCCTTCCAAGGACTGCCTTGTCAGAGCCTGTGGTTCAGGAAGGGGCTTACTGCATTGCCAAACACAGTCCATCATTACTGTAAGCAACATATCAGAAATGTACTTTTTGCCTGGTGACCAAGTACCATTTTAGCAGATGTTTAATGCAAAACTGTCAGAGCTTCTAAGGAAGGAGCTTTGCTCCTCTGCTCACTGGCCACTTCCTTCAGACTCCCAGCCTCTTTTATCTGTAACTGGTTCATAGTTGTATATTAATATATAAACCTTTTGTGATCGCTTCTTCCATCCTTTGGTTCAGTGGGACCCTTCCTTTTGTCAAGGAGCATCCCTTCAGCTTCTGCCCCCTTCACAGTGAGGGACCTTCAGGCTTTGCCTGTCCTTGCCCAGAGCCAGTTCTGTTTCGTCTGTTGTTTTGTTGTGGGACAGTGGCTGTAACCTTCTCTGTTTACATAAGCCTGTGTAGAATTGAGGTTGTCCTGCTAAGAGTTTTAGATATTCTCGTGGTGTAAAGTAGGATGTGGGAACAAATTTTGTATGTATGTAGTCTAAGAATCAGCTAAATATTCCCTCTTATTTAGCTGCTCTTCACGCTCACTTCCTGAAGTCCTTTATGCAGACACTGTTTTCAGTCCTAATGCAAAAGCTGGTCAGAAATAGATTGATTCAATTTTTTCATCTAAATGGGGAATGATCCAGATTTGTATGTGAGAGCTGAGATCAAAAACTTGTTGTTTGCTTCTATTTAAACAAAATATGTTAGAAAAAAAAAATCCAAGTGATTCCAAAATTTCTTCTGAAACATTTTTCACTTTGCTAATCTTTTTTGAAATACAAGAGAAACATGGAGCTGCTTCAGCCGTTGTGAAGATAGAATTAAAAAAACAGGAATTAAAATATAACAGCTCAAGCTGCGGGAGGGGGGCAGGCTGAAGGGTGTTTAGTAGAAGCATCCTAGCTGTGTGTCTGGGATAGCTTTTAGGTTGGGGAAATAGTACAAATCTATTCACTTCATTTGGAAAAGTGGTGGTATATCAGTGCTATGTGTCGTGTGTATACCCTGAGTATAGAAATGCCTCGTTCTCAGGAAGCCTCCATCTCTGGAGTGGAAAGCAGCAGCTATTTTTAGTAGTGTGCCGCAACATGATACAGGAGAGCACAGGATGATGCTGTTTCCTCAGCTCACTTCATGGATGACTTTTCTAATTTACTAAGGAAGGACTGATGACAAACCAGTACCACCAGATAAGCGTGGACACAGCTTCACGCTTTTTTGAAACAGATCAGTAAGGTTGTGCTGGGGAACAGTCTAAAACACGACAACAATTACTGCATCGGAGAAGAGCTCTTTAAGCCTGGAACTGTAAGTGCTTGAAATACGAGCTTTAGAAATAAGCATTGGTGCCCAGAACAGTGGGCACGGAAATATAAGAAGCTGGTTGGTCTTGTGTCGGGACACAAAACATCCCGTGTGAAGGTACAGCAGGAGACTTGCATCTTAATTCCTGTTTGAGGCCATTCTTGAAGAGTTAATTGATTCTCAGACTAGATACTGGCCTCTATGTATGCATGAGATGCTACCTGTTACAAATGCGGTATACACCATCCCATGCTTTTCTGACATGCATCATCCATCAGAGGTGAAATCCTAATGTGAAACCTTACAATAAAAGCTTGCAGCAGGCTTGTGGAACTTTTGGTGAGCCTTGCCAGGTTGCTGGAGTTTCTAAGTCAACATTTTGCTTGAGCGATGATAACGGGACCATCACATTTACTCTTCTGTTGACAGCTGCTCTGCTGATTTCCCTCTGCAAGTGACTCCGGGTTATGCAAGTGTAACTGGTGAAGAGCCGTGTGAGTGCGACAGAGCAGCCTGTTACTGCAGTAAACGGAAAAAGCAAAATGCAAACACAGTGGAAATCTCACCTCTAGTAATCTAATTGCTCACTTTGAAAACTGGTGTGGATGATGTTTGGTGGAGTTATTTTACGCTTTTTTCCTAGTGTGCATTTGTATATTTTTTTTCCACTCCAGACTAGCTTCTATTACATAAAAGAAGTTATGTGCCGGAGGGCCTGATGTTGTTGAGGGTGGTAATGTGGAATGTGATGAGTTAGTTACTAAAGGATATTATTTCGGCAGTTATCAGAGAATAGATATGTAAAATGTAAAATTGTAGAACTGTCTAAATTTGACAAGTGCATACAAGATCTGCATTTTCCTGATTAGCAGAACTACTAGAGTTAGTGTAAAAGCAAAGCATAATTGCAGGTTACTCTGTTTAGATGTTTGGGGTTTTTTTCCCAAGAAAATGGGAATATACACCAAAAAAACATGTTTAAAAATGAGGGATTTAAATTCAGTTCGAAGACTTGTGAAGACCAAGCCTTTATGACTTTTATAAGGCCTTGCAGGAATGTTTTAGTAGTTTGTCCTGGTGCATTTATAACAATGCATGGTGGTGACACTGGGAAGAGAAATGATGTTTTGTTGTGCATTTGTGAGCAGGGACCTTCAGTTGTAATCACAATATAGGTATGAAAAATACATTGATAAAATCATTCAGTCATGTTTATGAGCTCTGGAACTTGCATTGCTGTAAAGGAAGACTGCAAATGGATTTTGATTCACTTGGGATTGTGATTCAGTTTGTATACCTGTCACCATAGATCTTTAATGCCGTATATATTTTAACACGTGACCAACATAATGGTACTAGTAATGTTTCTCCTTGGAGTAAATTAAGCAAATGTTCAGCCTTTAAATATCCATGATAATTTCTCCTGTTGTTTACAAGGGACTCCCATTGTGGCCATTAAAGAACAACATATGGCTTATTGATATAATGTCAGCTTCCCAACATATTTCACACTGTGACTGTTCTAAAACTGATGGCTGTCTGACATGCACTCTGGAGTACCGAGAAAGAAAAATCTCTTTAGATGTCAAAAACAGTTCCCAGGTGAGAGCCTCACAGCCAGGAGGAGTAATAAGTGCCCTCTGGCCTTCAACCATCAATTTCCTCCCCTGCCCCCCTGCTCTTCTTCCAAGATATACTGACTTATATTTAGCTTCCTCTGAAAGGAATTTCAAGCTTTTAATGCAGTTTGTCATTTTATGCCAGCCTCTACAATGCCATTTGCCCTCAGGTAGAGGGTGTCTATACTGGGTGGCAAAAGAGTGAGCACTCTCTGTCCTTCATAAATTTTATGACAGACTTTAAAATAATAGTGCTAGAATAAATTTCGAAGTGTGGCCTTAGTAGTTTTCTCTAAGAGCTCTGACAGGTAAGATCTGGCAGGTTTTGCTGTGATCTTTTACAGCATTACGTTCTTGCATACAGCCAACATCTTGCCGTAAGCTGCCTGGGAAGACTATGGGAGCAGTAATCTCTGGCAGAAAGCAAGGTGGAGAAGGAAGGGTGACAATTTGGATTTACCATGGCTAAATTCAACAGTACCTGTTTAAGAGAGTTTTAAGCTTCTTGTTGGGTCATTCTAGATGTGGATGAATTTTTTTTTTGTTTTGTTTTGTTTCTGTAATAGTTGCTGTTTCCAAATTCTTATCATAATTCTGCTTTTGCTTACCTGAAGAAGAGTCTTGCTTCTGAAGCCTGGGAAGTTGTTGATCTGACTGGTCTGCGACTGGAATCCGTGTTGGCATACATAATGGAAAATATCCTAAGGCTTTAATTATTGAGCTGTAAAGATCTGCTTTCCTGTTACCCACCCTAAATAAAAAAAAAAAAAAAGGAAGAGCGAGAAGTTGGGAAGGTTATGCTGTATTTTATTTACATGGGTATTCTGGTGTCAAAGCTGTTTCATGTGATGAAGGACCTCTGTTGTATAGCTGGTTCAAACACTTCAAACTAGTCGTGTCTGCCAGGGTGCAAGTATTCTGGTACAGGCAATACAAACTAGATGAAACAGCAGCTTCAACCCTGGCTTAACTACAGAACTGAAATCAAGTCAGCAGGTGTTGACCACCTGTTTGTCACAGGGCACAAGACATGGCATGGCCTTGGCAGAAGGGCTGCACTCTGTCAGAGGGGCCCCATATGCAAGGTGCTTGGCAGCCCAGTTGTGTGAGAGTAACCTTGCTTAGCCTTTTGGATCAAATGTTCGGTGAAATCAGCCCTAAGACTGATGATGTTTCACTGAAGGGAAGTGGGTGTTTTGGGGTCTTTTTTGGTTTGGTGTGTTGGTTTGGGTTTGTTGTTTTTTTTTTTTTTTTTTTTAATTGGGAAGTCAAGCTAGACTGGCTTTGAATCTCTGTCCTGCCTTGCAAGCAGTTAGGTCAACACATGGGACTTGGAATGGTCCAAAGGTACTGGACTGCTGGCGGGGACCTGGCAGTGGTCTGCACCAAGCAGAAACAGTGTTTTCCAGAAGCACCAACTCTTCCGTGACCCAGTCAAACTTTTTAAATTGTCTAGAGTACTTGCAGTATGGCTTTCTTGGGGCTTGTCCTTTAAAACTGGCAGACTTAGCTGAGCTGAAGTTAGCATAATGCAAACTTTTATCTGCATTCCTGTTTCTTCACCCAAGTCTGTTCTGCAGTGACCACATCTAGGGCTAGGAGAAGCGTTTGGCTTGTCCCGTCTTCAGTACATTCATCCTTGGAATGCCCCTGTAGGTAGGGAACTGCTGAATCTCTAGATCAGAGTTGGGAACTAATCACATAGGAAACCTGTGACAGAGGTAAGACTCAAACCTACTTTTCTTAAGGCCAGAGACAAGCCCCTAGGCATGGAGGTAGCCTTCCTCTCTTTGCCAATCCTTGCTATTCTTGCCAAAACTACCAGTGGCAGCCGTGAGGAAAAAATGCTCACTTTGGGATAGCCCCGCTCACAGCCCCACCAAGCATCAGTTCAAAGTGCGTTTTAATGCTTGGCATGTTTCACTCTGGCCTCTTCAGAGATCAGGTTAATAGTATCACCTCTCATCAAACATTAATCTGTACATCATTTGCCAATTGAGGCATGAGTAGGTTACACAGATTTATTCAGCAAGCAACAATTGCTGCCTAGACTCTGGTCTAGTTGTTAACAGCTGGCTGTTTGGGTTGTCTTTTTGTTAAGTGAAGAGCCTATTTATAGGCGGCAGAACACATGCACGTCCTTGTCTGTGCTACTGCAGATCCTGGTTAATCTCTTCTGGTACAAAAGCCTAGTCTACCAGCTAGCATACTGTGTATTAAAATCAGCGTGGGAGAGTCTTAGAGGGTTTTTTTCCCCGCTCTTTCTATCACTATCTTGAAGCTTTGGAGCAGACTGATAGCACAGAGACAGGCTGCCTGTCTAAAAACAGGGGGCAAATATTTCCCTCGTAGCTGGTGTCTTCCAGGATACAGAGGAGGTGATCAGTGGTAGTGGTGTCTCACACACTGTCATTAAGAAGTGTTCTTGTGGCAAAAGATCTGATTTTAAATGAGGTATTTCATGTGCATAGCACCCCATTCTCTACCCAGAGGAGGGCAGACTTAGATTTTTGTTTGCTTCTTGAAAATTAGATGGCAGGCAAAATATCTGTGATGATAGAAGGCTGGGAGCTGTCTCATTCCTGCTCAAGGGCAGGGGGAAAAGAGGGTGTTGGTGAATGCTCAGCGAAGGAAAACCAATCCGTATCTGCACAGTTGACACCATCAGTGAGTGGGGAGTATGGCCTCATGCGTCTAAACGTCTATGGCACTCCGCTCTTCAGAGGCGCTGCTTGCTTGAGTCACTTTTAACGCTGTTTATGCTTAAAATGAAAATGCTCTGATTCTACCATAGCACACAATGAAGTGCTTAATTACAGAATTGAAAACAATGTTGAAAAGAAAAATGAGTACAGCACAATTACAGATTATGTTAAGTAGCATTTTTTTTTTCTTAGTTGCTTTAGTGTCCCTACTATTTTAGGAATTATGAGGTGTTATGGAGGAGAGAGGGAAACCAGATTTTCTCCACACTCCCCTCCCCTTGCTTCTTCCAGGGTTCACATACCTCTGGGCTGCTTTTCTCTCTTCTTGTTCAAGAAGGAATTTCCCCGATCTCACATGTCTGTCTTCACTGCTCTCTTCCTGACTCACACTGTTACTTGTTTCACATGTAGGAAGTGATATCTCCCACTGCTCCTGGCCCTGGGAGCTTCTCTTCTTGTAGAGTCATGCTGTATTCCTTATTCAGAACTTTCTACACTGCCCATCACTTTTTTTTTTTTTTTTTTAGGGACAAGTGCAGCGTTTTAGGAATCCCAGGCCAAAGGAAACATTTGGTGGCCATAAATCTTACTGAATGCCAAGGCTCTGGCCTCTATAAATCTCTTTCTAGACTGAGTATTGTCCTCTGATGCATAGCCTGCAACTGGGACAAGCATGGCTTCTCTCCCACCTGTGCACAAGAGTTTTCTACCTGAGAAATGGAGAGTGGGTGTATGGGAGGGTTGGAATATACCTGAGTCTTAGCCTATCATGACTAGTGTACATGCATGGACCCAACAGCTGGGCATCACTCCAGGCTACACTACAGATGTGGCCATGGAGCCATAGCTGACCCAATTGTAACACAGACTGGATGTTTGGCATTTAGAGAGCTTTTATTATGTCTTCTGTCAGTTTTACAGGTTCTTTCTATTATATGATCAGCACTTACTAAACAGGACCACTGTGTTTAGTTGCATTGCCCTATACTGGCAAATCTTCAGGGACCAGGTTCTGAATGGAGAAGCTAGGGAGACCGAAAGAAGTTCTTCGGTACAGCCTTGAAGTCTCTGCCGATGCTGGGGGTAGGTTCTGGGGGATCTTTCTTTCATTCAATTGATAGAGTTTGTGATTTGTGGTCCTGAAATAGCAGGTTATATCTCTTATGTATTCATCTCTAAATGCATGAGAGAGGTTCCTGTAGTGGGAGAGAGCTGCTTTTGTGAGCAAGGTACAAATTAGCTGGGTAATTAGTAAATGTGTAAGCATACTTTGCTTGACCAACTCAAAATGACTTCATCCTCAAACACTTAAGATGCCCAACCAAATAAAAATGTTGGCAGTAGTTCACTGTGTGCTTTAGAAAACGTGACTCGTTACTTCATGGGCTGTCAGGGGTATTTCTTAGGGCCTTTTTCCAACCTCCCAGCTGAGCTGTATATGGGGCACATGTGAGTGTGAAGTCTCTGCTCCAGTGTGTCGTCCAGGAACTGCCTTCCCTTTGGGAAGAGTGGCTATCTTTTCCCACAAGAAGACTCTGGCTCTGTCTGCAGCAGCAACACGTTCAGTTCCTGAACAAAATTTGCATTTTGGTATTACTCTGCTGAAGAGGTAGGAGCTGAGATATAACAGATGTGCACTTTTCAAGGAATTTTTCAAGGGAAAAAGCATTTTCAAGCTATTAGCCAAATCTTAGGTAAATCAGCGTTTGGCTGCAAGGCTGCTGTCCTCAGCCAAAGGATATTGCTGAGTAACGTGCCCTAATCGAGGGACAGAGAAAGATGTTCTGTCTGGCTGTCCTCTTTGTGAGAAGAGTGCTGCAAGCTGCTCAGACAGAAAGCATGTGGGTGCTTTGGGAATACCTAGAGAGGGACCAACACTCTGAGAAGGCAAAGGAAAGCAGTGGGCTGCAGAGACTGGTGTCCAGAGAAATCCAGTTATCTAGTCTTCAAGGGACTGGCTACTATGAACAGGACCTGAAGATGGAAACAAGGCGTTACAGCAGTAGAATCACTTTTTTTCTATTTGAAGTATTGTCGCTTCTGAGACTTGCCTCACACAAATATCTTGTAACTTAAGGAAAACAGTGACAGTTCACATTCTTTGACATTCATGGGTATGTTTTACTTTAATTCCATCACAGCAATTATTCTATGTGTCTGAGGGGAAAAAAAGGACAGCTGCTGTTCTGTATTGTGCAGAATGTACAACAGCCTCGTTTGTCCCTTCCTTCTTATTCTGGCCCTTGTCACATGAATCCCTGCAATAAAAGAGTTTGGAAATAACTTCAATATGTGCTTGTGGAGCAGGAGAACGACGAAGTTCTGCAGGGCACTTGGGTGAGCACAAGAACAGACTGGACCCCAGCTAGAATAATGAGGGCGTGCACGTCAGTCTGTGTAAGTGCTTCTCACAGCATGGTCCTTAAGTGAATGTGAACAGCCCAAGAGATGTGCATAAACTTTAAATTAATTGCTTCAGTTGCTTATCTGTTTATACTTCTCCTAAAGCAGTATGTACTTTGGTAAGTATTACATACATCTGTCTGCATTTCATATTCAGACATACAGGCATAAATTTTGATATACTAATTCAAGCATAAATAAGTAGCATCTGTGACATCACAAGGATTCATTTATAGAATTGTAGTACAGTGCCCCCTGAGCATCACCGGTGAAGATCACATTAATACTCCTGGGATATATTCTGCACTGCCCGGCAATCTACTGCTAGCAAAGGATGCAAACAGGCTCCGGCACTTCCTGCAGGGCACTACGCCAGCATGATACAGATGATGAGGGGGAAAAGCTGAGCAGGTACTTTACATCTCTGTGTAAATCCTCCCTGTTCTGTCACAAGAGCACCTCGTACAAATAAATAAAAGGGATGCAGTTAAATCACGCCAGTCACAAAAAAAAAAAAAAAAAAAAAAAAAAGCCTGAAGACTGACTCTGGCTGCCTGCCCAGTTGTGACAGGTTTTCTAGGCAACGAAGCATATACTTGTGTCTGGGAAAGCATTTAATTCATGGCCCATGGACTTCTGAAGACCTGGGATGATTTCTGAAGGATCTGCTAAATGTAAATAAGAGAAGTGAGACTCTTATCATGGAACTTAAACCTACTCTGCAGGAGTCAGCACTTCTGTTAGAAAACGCTGAGGTCTGTAAATTGTTAAAAAAAAAAAAAAAAAAAGCTGTGGCTGGAGTTTTCCCATTTATTGAAAACCTGAAGATGAAGGAATGCTGTAGGGTCTCTGGCACTGAGTGCCAAGACATCTCTGCCTTCTCTGTGTCAAACTGATATTGGTGGGAGTGGTTAGTAAAAGGAGATCTGTTGGCAGTTCATGTGTTATCATTTGTTTTCATCTCAAAGTCATAATGGAGATCCTCCTGCCTGTGTGTTGATCAAGCTGCCATCACTCAGTTCCAGATATTGTATTTTTTAACTTCTTACATCTAAGCAGGCTGCGGGTCTAGTTTTTTCTTTTTTCCTGAATGGGTAGTTCTTTAGGCTTTTTAGGCTCCCCAGCAGTAGTGCTCATATAGTGAGGATCTCCCAGTTGCTTAAGTACAACTTCCCTCTGAGCTACAAGGAGGTGGCTGCTCTGTATTTGTAGTTCTTTGTAGATGAATTATAGTGAAAGCAAGTAAACCCACAGGCTCTGAGGCTTTCAGAACCAGACTCTTGGAAGCATGAGAAATGTATAGATCCAGGCTATGTGACGCAATATCTGGATGTTTTTCTTCATCTTAACTTTCTTACAACTTGTGAGGGCTCTTTAGAGTTTGAAGCTGTGAGTGAACTCCAAAATGAAGGCTATATCTTCTTGCCCAGGTTGATTTTGTCTGTAAACAACCTTTGGTTGGTTCTGCACCTTGGTAGGACCCCTTTATTATGGTAGGCATGCAGGTAGCACTCAGCAGAAAGCATGCAAGTAAATAAAAGTTGGAAAATGACAGTGTACAGGTATTCTTAAATAGGCTAAATCAAACCATGATTTTTTTTTTTTAAGCTGTGTACAGACAGATTCTCAAGCACATGTTCTTTGGGAAGACCTTGAAAATAAGAGATGAGGCAGGTTTGTTGCAAAGCGTTTGTAAGAAGTGAACTTTGCAAAATGGGGGTTGCAGCTGCACTGCTGAAAGCATGAAATGTAGGCTGAAATCTCCTACCTCACAGCTTTAAGAAGGTTCCCCAGTTCTCATGTGAGCCTCCTGGGGGGAAATAGGATCCCCAGATATGTTCTCTTGACTCTTGGACCTATGGGAGTGAGGGGGGATGACAACAGGGTCTAGGCTTGGTTAGACAAAAGTGCTGCTAGAGCAGGAAGATGAAATTACTCAGTGCTTGCAGTTCCCTCTGCCAGCTGGAGTGGACCTGTGGTGGTGGTTTGTGTGTGTCTGTTTCTCTGCATGTAGGGCTGGTAACAAGTAACTTCTTCCTCAGTTAAGTGACCTCCTACGGGTTGGAATTTGGAATTCAATAGGCCTTTTTGTATTGTTTTATTCTGCTGTCCTTGAATCTCTTTTAGGAAGCTGGTATCACTGAACCCTCTCTAGAGTAATGAGAGGGCAAACATTCTGTGAGGTTTGTGCTTGTTTAAACAGCTAAATTAAATTGAGGGGCAGCTATAGTCTCCCCCATAATGGGATGATGATCATGTTCAAGTTTTATTGGTAGACTCATGCCTCTAACCCCATGGGAGTCATTAACAGAAAACAACTAGTTGTGAGATCACAGGCCGGCATGCAGTGTGACATGGGGTCGGGGAACACCTCTGGCACCAAACCTCCTTCCATCCCACACACTGAGGCAGTTCAACACAGCAGGTTTCAATGAAGGAACGAAGCAGTGATAGTTCTTGCTGAGGACAAAGCACAGGCAGACATGGGCATGGCTCTAGAGCAGAAGCGAGCACCTGGTGGCTTTCAAATGTGTGTAAACTTTAAATGAAAATTAAAGACCCAGCCCGAGCTGAATTTCAGTTATCAGAAGATGCAAACTAAAAATAGAGCTGAAGCTTCAGGCTGAAATGTTCATTTTGACTACCTGGTTTTAACTTTGCTACATGAGTTTTCCTAGTGTTTTGATATTGTCAAAATGACTGTAGGGCAGATTACAGTAACATCTTGTAACATTTAGTCTGTTAAATTAAAGCTTTACGGTAGCAGGACATGATTTGAAAAACCCCCCTTCCAGGAGTCTGGGAGTGGGGAGGAGGAAGGGGGCTGTTGGTGCCGAAGGGGAAAGGACGAGGGGCACCCCATAGCTGCGCAGGCTGGCAGGGCCGAGGAGGGGAGTTGGGGTGTGTCTCAGCATTAGGTTCTCCGCGAGTCCTTCACTTGGAGCTGCAGCTGAAGCGCAGGACAGCGAACTCGTGCTGGTGCTACACCTGCAACTTCAAAAAAAGGAACTACGTCCTGTGTGACCGCCCCCGCACCTCCCTCCCCTCCCCTCCCCTCCCTCCCCTCCCCTCCCCTCCCCTCCCCTCCCCTCCCCTCCCCAGCTTCCTGGCCGAGCGAGTTGACGCCATCCCAGGCCTTGCCTCCGCGCGCTCCTCCAGCATCTCCCCCCATCATCCCTTCTGTGCTCCTCTGCTTCCCTTCCCTCCTCTCCAGCCCCTGCCTGGTCTCCCTCACCCCTCTTCACCCCTGTCGGGGCCTGGGCTCAGGGGCAGAGCCAGCTAGAAGGCGGCTTCCCCTTCCCCTCCGCCGTGGTTTTGGGAAGGGATTAACTGAATCCTTCGCTCTTTGACTCCCCCCGGCCGGGACTGCACTGTCGCCTGCCCGCCTGTGTCTTTAGCTTTCGTTTGTGCCGAGAGCCAATTCGGTCTTCCCCCCGCCGCCAGTTCAGCCCCGTGTTTGCTCCTCCCCGCTCACCGGGGACAGGGCTGTGGCTCTGGCCAAGGGCGGCCGGGGGGCTCGCTCCCGCGGCCGGGGGGGCTCGCGGCCGCCAGGGGGCGCGCTGCCGCCGCCCGCGCCGGGCGTGCGGGCGGTGCTGGGGCGCGGTGCTTGCCCCTCCGCTGAGCTCCCGGGGCTTTTCTTTAGGTTTCCCCCACAGAAATGGCATATGGCGGGGAGTAATTTCCCGCGATTAATTCCAGCGAAAGGTAACTTACGGTTTTTTTAAAAAACTTTTGTAACTTTAAAAATATTTTTTAACTTTTTTTTTTTTTTTTTTTAATGCACTTGACTTGGTAGCTTGGTGCAGCGCGGCCCGCGCAGCACCCAGGGCAGCATGTATGATCCGCTGTTCAACGTGGTGCTGCCCCGGTGCAGGGACGGGGGGGGCCCCGTGGTCTACCTCACGCCTCTACCGGCCCTGTGTCACTTCCCACGCTCGTTGGCGCCCGTGGAATAGCCAAGGGGTGGCTGGCATGGGTGGGCTGCGGCCCAGAGGCTACGCTGTGTCACTCAGACTGCAGAGGACGAGCAGCGTTAAAAATGACCGTATCGAGTAGCGCAGCTTTTTGCGGGGAGCGGGTTTGTTTTCTACTGATGCTTTTGGGCACCGAGAGCGTTACCTGCTAACGTGGCTGAAATGCTCGAGGCCAGCTCTCTAAGTGGGAGAAATGAGGACCTGGATGATAATTGCCGATTTGACATCTGTCCAAGTTATGAAGCACCGGTGAAACGCAAGACCGGAGTGCCCTTCAGGAAGTCATCTCGTACGTCACCGGCTTTTAGGCAGGATCCGTGCTTAAGCTCTCCTGACAAACGAATTCCTAACTTAAAACCCTCCAGTGAGAAAGATACCGTGACCTCCTGGGTGGCCGAGTCTACTGTTTAATTATACGTACAGTTAGAAAGGCTTTTCCCTTAATATTTAACTAAATCCTCCTTACTGAAAATTACGTTCAAGGTAGTACATGAACAAAGGGTCACATAAAGTCTTTCCTTGTTTTAAGAGACCAACATTTTACATCTTGGAAACCTATTATCATCTCTCATCCCTCTTCTCTTTCTCTCTCTGACTGGACAAACAATTGTTTTAACCTTTCCTTTTCATTAATGTTTTCGAAACCCTTTCAGTCTTACTGCCCCTTTCATTATTCCCTCTAATTTATCTACATGTTTCATAGTTTGCTGCACCAAAGTGGATGCAAGTACCACATAGCTGCCAGCGTGACATGTAGTGATTATATCTACTCTGAATGCCTGCAGCACACACAAAATCATTGGGAACATTTCTACATTTATTCTAGTGTAGCTTTTTTTCAGGCTGGCATCCTTACAGCACCATTTTATATTGGAGGAAAAAATAGCTGAGCTTTTATCCCTAGGTAAAGCCTCTTCCTCAATCACCTTATTTCAAGTAACTACCTAATAAAATTAAAGTGAATCTATATCCCTCATGTGCTGTAAAGTGTTGCTTAGGGTTTTAACAAGGCTATGTCTGTTCAATTTGTCTCTAGCATGTTAAAAAAGAAATCCTGATTTTTTTTTTTTTTCCTTCTACACTGATACAAGTTTCAACAAGATTTCTCATGGCAAAGGTTACAACAACATGTACCTTTTGTGTGCCACTTTCTTTGGAATTTGCTTCTCTTGTAAGCAATATGCGTCTCGGGGGTTGTTCTAGTCCCCCGCTGTCCAGCCTGAGCATTAAAATTGCTGCTTACAATTCCTTCGGTCAATATGATTGATCGTTCGTCTCTCGTGAAACAGAAACATCCATATACTGTGAGGGGAAATAAGTTCCCTCGCTCAGGGTCAGTGGATGTCAAGTTGGCACGTCTGCCTTGAAGGTCTACCTACCTCTTTTGGGGCAGAACAACCAGTCTGTGTAAATCTGTTACGCACCAGTGCTGAGGAGGGGAGGCTGACAGCTACAACTGATAATCTGTCACATCTCAGTTCCTCCTGCTTCTAGCTGCCCTGCAGTGCCTGGTCTCAGTGGGAAGGTGGACCTCATTTGGTAGCTGCTCCCTTCAGCTCAGGCAGAGCCCCTTGGTCATTCCTGGGGAGCTCTTAAGGACATGCAGTGTGGAAGGACATTGGCAATAGACTGTTGCTGAAGCCAAAAGAGGTGGCAAGACAGTAAGCAGCCCAACCTACAGCTCCCAGGCTGAGTTAAGTGTTTCATGAGACAATTGAAAATGTGCTTTCAGGTCTGTCCCTTCAATGTATCTTTGTTATTTTTTCCCCAGTTCTGTGGCTGTGGGAGCATCGCAGCAGCTTTGGTATGAACGAACATGCACGACTGACCCTGCATTGTCTCCACGTGTGGTCACACGGGAACACCCGCATATACCATAATTGTGCTTCAGCTATGGGTCTCCTACTGGCGTTTTATGCTGCTTCGGCCGCCCCTGCTGTCGCTGGTCTAGGGCTGCAGAATGGCAGCCATGGGCCTGAGCTAGGTCAGGTCCGAGCTAGGTCTTGCCCGAGAGGGCACTGGCAGCATCTCTGGTCGTTCTTTACTCAGAGGACCAAAGATCATCTTTGGACTGCTAGCTATTGATACATAGACTTAAGATACTCTTTCTCTGAAGTAGATTTGGTGTATCTATATACATCTTTCTGGAAATTTTGTTTAGCTCATCCTCTTGCCACATGCTAAACCCTGTTGTTGATGTTTGTAGCATCCCAGACATTTGGATGATGATTTCTTTTTCCTGTTGGCATATTGCTGTGTGACCCACCAGGCACAACACTTCATCTTTAATTTTTTCTGTAGTTTAAAAATCGTCTGTGTAGACATTCAGAGTAGTGACACATCTGCCTGTTACATTCTCACAATGTAACTACTTTTACCTCATGCTTTATTCTGGGTTTTACTAATTTATTTTAGCAAATGCAGATCCTGCAATGGGGAAATGGCTTGTTACTACCCTTGGATTTTATTCAGGTGCTGCAGCTGGTGTATTTTGAGCTTAATCTCTAGGAAAAAGCCTGGAACTTGCCTGCACTTGCAACAGTGCTGTGCAAGGGAAGAGTGGGGAGGAAAGGACAGAAAGAAATGGGTGCTTGGTAGTTCCCAAATGGAATTATTTCCTCATAACATCAGGCTCACTTTTCACCTAATCATATTCCTTAATTACAGGTCTTAGCAAGTAATCAAGAGTAAGAAAGACGCAGGGGTTTTTTATATGTATATATGGGGGGGTGGATATACATCTGTTGTCGTAATACAAAGAAGAGGGTGTTTTCACCTTCTTTCATCCTCTACAAACTCATGCAGAGATGGGCACACGTGCAGACCCCTGTTGTCCGGTGGGACATACTCCTCTGTCCCCGATACTGAGCTTCGTCAAACCTGACAGATGCTAACATGACATAGGCAGCACAGCGACCCACAGGTTATGACATGAGCGAAACAGAGAGACTGAACAATTTATGTAGGAGAGCTGCAGAAGAGCAGGGAGCTGTCTCAAATACCAAACTAGTGTCCTGGCCACTTGTTTTTTGATTTTAATTGGTAACTTTTTTAATAAGTTGTTATAATCGGTGTGAACAACCTGCGAACGTTTTCATTCTAGAAAAGGGAGCACTCACCTTCGTGATTGGGATGCTTGGTGGGGGTGCTTTTGATGCTGCTTAGGTTTGGCTTTTGTTTTTATTTTCATCTCAATGCATACTCTTCTGAAAATTCTCCCAGTCTCTGCCTCTGGTCTTGACATGGACCTCATGACTTTCACTTTAGATTTATTTCAGACTAACAGCTTTGTTTTTGCAGGGTCTTAGTACCTAATTCAAATATGACAATAATTTTGACAGAACTGCGAATAATTTCTTAATTTATAGCTCCAAATGCAGTTGGCATACACTTGTATTTTCCAGTCAAAAAAGATTATTTCTTTGATCCTCTTCTGTTTTCCATTTCTGAAATACCAGCAGATTTACTAATTGCTCACTATATATTTAATCCTGTTAAACGCTGACTTGCTATGAGACTACTGACACAGGGCAGATATAAATATCTCAAGCTGAATTCCTTTCAGCACCGTGGTTAAATGGTCCTTTGGTGTTCTGCCCCTAAAGGTGAGCCCTAAAGGAATCTCTATCATCCATCAAATTTGTGTTTCAGCTTTAGATTTGATAGGCTTCAATTCTGCAGCCAATGCAGTTGAATATGCTGAACTTCCTTCTGTAAGCATAAATGTTTTTAATGAGATTACTAATTACCAATTTAGAGATTACCAATTCCATACCTTTGGAATGAAACTAATAGTAATAATTGTCCCTCCTGACACACTCTTTTTTTTTCTCCTTTGCCAGAATTTTTGGGGAGAAATGTTACCAGTTTCAATAGATAAGTAAATAATAAAGTAAATAATTCAGTAAGTGTTTCAATAGAAGGTTTAAACACGATAGAAAACTATTTGCCTTCCAGAATGGTTTTTGCTGTCTCTATTTTTTTATACTACCCCTATAGAAGACCACAGACACCAGAGAACATAACAGCAGAGCTCTCCTACTTATTTTCAAGTATTTGTGAAGGAAAAAAATGTATTTTTCTTCTGAGGTTCTAACTTCCCAGTTTTCATGTTAGCTCCCTAAAGCATGAACTGTAGAACTCAGTTCATTTAAAAACATGGAAATCTGTAATCCACATTGGACATGAGACTTTTTACAGCCATAAAGCCAAGCAATTCTAGAGAATATGGTGTCGAAATTAACATAGTGTGAATAGAGCAACAACATCTCTTTGAATTGTTCCAGAGAGAATCCTCAACCTTAAGTCACAGCTTCTTGGTGTACATAATTAACAGCTTATAAGACTTTAAAAATAATTGAGTGAAATGTATGGCTTTTTTTTACCCCCCACTGTACAGAGGTGCATACTTCCCCTCTGATCTGTCAGAAAGAGTCTGTGAACCACATCACAGAATAAAGGCAGTGCCTTACACAGCCTCATAGTTCAAGGTGACAGTGAAAAACAGAAATAGAATTTCTGGTTATTCCAACAAAGTAAGCATCTGAAGTACAGAGGTGCTTAGTAAATGAGAGGCTGAGAGATGTCTGTTGAAGAGAAATTGTTTGACTGTGTATGTATGTGTCCATTACCAATTTTGACATAAAGCTGCTGGAGTTGCTGTGATGATGAATGATAGCGTGCTATAGTCATATGTGCTCAGCGTATGATTTTTGTACACAAATACGGACAGTGCATGAAATGTATCTATTGATATTTATTTTTTAAAAAGTAATGTCTAATTAGCAGACTTAATTACTTTTGATGCTTCTATTGAAAGCAACAGTAAAGCTTCCAATGTACTGCCTTCTTTTTTTTTCAGCACTCATTACAATGTTTCCTGCCATTCATCAACACTTCTAAATTACTAGGAAGAATGTGATTAATCATTTGCTTCCTTATGCTTCCTACCAGACATACACAGATTATTGCAGGCAAGTTGAAATAAGCCATTTCAAATTTTCAAAACATGCTGCAGCTAGTGGAAATTTAGGGTAAGTACCAGTTTAAAAAAATCTATCAACAGATTACAGTACAAAAGGTAACTCAGTGTCTGACTGTAGCTGAGGATCTGATGACTAACAGTTGATGAGCTGTCTTTGAGGATGGACTTCTCTGTCACTAAGCCAATAAAAATCCGGGGAAGGAGTTTATGGAATTCATTTTGAGTCTAGCCCAAATGCATCTCAAAGCAACTTGAGAAGCCAGAGTTCAAATGTCAGAAGCTCCAGATTCTGAGCCAAACCTCGAGAGCTGACAGTCCCATGTTTGCATTGGGATTTATTGGGGTTTCTTGGGTTAAATCAGAATTCGTATACATGAAATACTAAAGTTCTGTTCAGGCCAAAAAGGAACAGTAAACCGAATAGAGAAGTTCAAACATACAAAGATCGGAGTTTTCATCTTTATTCTGCAAATATGCAACATTTGGAAAGCCTTGTGTAAACTGAACCTCTGCCAAGTTTTCTGAGATAGTTATAATCTGTCTGCATTATATTTACTCGGTAAAAACGCACGTTGCTGTGTTTTTGGAAGTGAGAGCTTACGCATGAAGTGCAACCCGTAGGGACAGAAAATATCTCCTGAAAAGGTTTGTCAGCAGAAGTTTAAATTGGCTCCTGCCCCTACCCACCCACCCACCCAGGCTACTTCACAAACTCGTATCGCCACTGGAACGAAAGCACCCTCGGCAGTCAAAGAACAGCAGCCAAATGCGTTGTGTGCTGCCCCACAAGGAGGGGAGGGAAGATCTGGCCAAGAACAGAGCGCACGTACGTAGCCTGACTTCTTCTAAAAGAACGAAACAATCCTTTTATGTCCTCGTAGGAAAGCAACAGCTTTCCATTCTCCCTCTGCAGCCGCCTTTGCTGGAAATTGTTCTTCAAAAGAGCAAAAGTAGTGCAGCATCGTGCTTCAGCTGTAGGAATAACAGTATTTTTGAGTTATTGCTTAGATGAGCAACAACAATAAAAGCCCACTAGGTTAAAAAAAGCACCTTCAAGTGTTGTCATTGAAACATAATAATCGCTGTTATTAATAGTTATCTCACCAGTTTTGACGTGGTAATCAGCTACCATGTTTCGGGCTAGATCCTGGGCTGTAAGGAATCCATGCTAAAATGAACATCCATTTGCCTCAGCAAAGGCTTCCAACTGAATGTAAGCCACAAAGGGCTTCTTTTAAGTTGGATATGAGCTCCCCGATCCCACCCCCTTCCTCTGAAGGAGAGAAAACAAGTTCTGGAGGCTTGGCTGCTGGTTTGAAACATCAGGAATGTGAAGTCTCTTCGGTGTTTCTGCATTAAACATTGTATTTTGAGCCACTGCTACTTAAATGAAGGGATATAGTTACTGAAGACCTGTTATGATGTCGTTAGGTCTCGGAAGGGTAAAACCTCCTGTTGTGATGGAAGTAGAAGCAACCAGACGAGGGAGTGTGTCTGTCCTCGCCTTGTAAGTGACTGACGAGGGAAGTATTCGAGCCTGCTTCAGGCTATGGGGCTTAGACTCAGCTTGTTGAAGGTATTGGGCCAAAGACAGTCTCACACCTGCGCTGTGAAGGCCAGCCACAGAGACTCGTCGGGGGAATGACAAAACATGTAGGTTCCTTGTTTAGTTCTGTTACAGCCCAAGTACATTATTTTTCTTAGCCTGCACCCTTTAGAGTTAAATTTTGTCCCTTTATATACCTGGAAATAAAGGAAGTTAAGTGTTTTAAGTACCGCGAGAGTCCTAGAAGTAGATCCAAGTGAATCTCCACATGGGGGAATTCCAAGGAATTGGGTCCTGTGGGCTTTTAAAAACAGGAAGAAAAAAAAGGAAAGCGGTGGGGGGCGGGAAGAGAGGGAATGTAATCGCAGTGCTGGCCGTGATTCCTGTCCATAGGGGAATGGCTGTTGCGGGAGAGCTGCATATTGGACAGAGTGAACTTGTAATCTGTTTGTAGCGGCAAAGGCAAAATAAACTAGGGCAAATTCCACGTTTGGCTCATTGTGATACCTCAGTCTGGGTTAATTATAGAGTTTGAGGGGAAAAAAAGGAGGAATGAAAGCCTCTCTCAGAAAACCTAATTCAAAGGAAAGCAGAGTGCAATTCAGTACCTCTTCCTCTGTCTGACACTTCATCTGCCAAAAGCACCGCACTCTGATTCGTGCAGTACAGTCTCTGGAAGGTCGTGTTGTAAGAATTGCGTGAAGCAGCCTATTGTTGGGTGCAGCTCTGTGTTAGGTGCACTTTGGGCTTATAAACGCTACTGAGATATTCCAGCATTCCATTCCATTCCTTATCTTCAGATCACTCTGATATTGATGCATTCCCTTGCACGTTCTCTGTTTGTGACCTACTTTTTGATGAATTTCACATCTGCTTTAGCAGCTCTTCGACAACCAGAAAACAGAGCTGTTTACTGAGTTCACAGCTGCTGCTAATATTGATGCAACTCGCCAGAAATGACTGTTTTCTTGGTTAGTTCATCCTGTTGAATGAACCTCTCCACAGGGTTTTTTACAAGTTTGTTTCAACTGGAACGCTATCAAAAGTTCCCACATCTGTGAAATTCTCATACTTGAGCCTTCCTAGAAACCCAGAAACATATGCACCCTCACTAATTCCAGCAACGTTCTTACATTTCCCGTGGCTTAACTACATCAGCTTTTCACAGATAGTGAAAATCATGACAGCCTGTTAAAAATGGGACAAAATTCCTACTGTCAGTAGTTAATACTAATGCTACTGACAACTTCACACTTGAACACCGTCTTTAAGGAAATGAGTCTCCTAGTTTAGTTTAAGGACACCATTACCTAATGTTTCATACTGTAGCGTTTTGTTATGGTAACTGAATTACCTTTTCACATTATTTTTGTATACAGATGAGGGCTGAACTGGTGGGAACGTACATGAATTGTGCAGTGATAGGTGTTTCCTTGCATCACCTTCAGTGCTCTCTGGGACTGGTTTGCTCATGGTGCATCATTTCTCAGTGAGGCTGCCTCTTTTAAGGCCAAATTCCTACCCGCTCTGTTGTCTGAGTGTTTGTGGGCCCTTTGGTACTCTTGCACTTTATTCCTCTGTGGATTAGTTACTCCTGGAACACTTACTCCTACTGATCAAAGAGATTATTTGACCTGTGCGGTTTAGGTGGAAGAAGTTGCAGCTGTGTGAAGCCTGGATGCAGGTTTTCTTTGTTTTGCATTTAGGCATTGATTAATAGCACAATATTGCAGGATGTGCTGCTGGAGGCAAACAGGTCCCAGGCTCTGTGTAAGCGATTAGCCTGGGGACACATTGCTTCAGTTCCAGCTGTATGGGCCTGACCTTCCTGATTTTGAAATACTGTTCAGAGGTGTTATTATCTCCTACGTGCTCATGTTTTTAATGATTGTATTTCCTAAGCCACATCCTGGATCTCAAAAAACCTTCAAGCCTTTCAATGTCCTTGTGGGGTAAATGTTGTAGGTTAACTGTGATCTGAATTGCAGACGTGGAAACAAAGGCACAAAGGGTATAAAAGACTTTCCAGAGTCATCTCAGTGCATCAGAGACAAAATTAGGCAAAAAGATTTCTGACTCCCACCTGTGTCCTACTCTTCCAGCAATTTTCATGCTTCATTCAATTTGGGAACTTTTGCTGTCATGGTATCTCACAGGTAGCTTTCATTTTTTAATGGTTTTGAAGATTGATCCCCCCGCCTCCAGTTCATTTCTAGTTGTTAATGAAGCATATCTTGAATTTTCTTTGGTCCACTGTGACGCTTGTGATGGTGACTCTTAAAGTACTTTCTGATCCCTATCCGCTTATTCTTAGAGGATGATAGAAAATATGCTGACCAGTCTTTGCTCTCATTTTGTCAACTACAGCTAACAGGAGATGCCAGAACATTTGTCTGTGCTCTTCTTAGATGGACTAAGCATTTAATTGCTAATATGCTTTTCAGTTGGCATTCATTTGTTGTTTCAATCCAGATGACAATGTTGTGTGCTGGCTTAAAAAATTTGTTGCATTAGATAACTAAATTTGTAAGGCCATGTTTGTTTGTGCTGTGGTAAGGGGAGATGCTAACAAGGTAAGTCTCTGTCGTAGGAAGTGCTGTTCTAATAACCCTATAATCTTACCAGAATGCTCATTAATTAATTTTTGGTACCTAAAAGTTGTTCTCCACCAATATTAAAGGAAACCTAAGTGCACAAAAACCCTCTCTGGAACTGTATTTATTCCACCTGTCTCAGATACTTATTCTGGAAAGTGAGCTCTTGTTCTTTTGAGATGTCTGCTGCTTTTGATTTGTTGTTAGGGGACCGTGGATGAATAGCTGATACTAAGCTTCTAAACCTGAGACGGCTAAATGTGTCCAAGACAAATCCCACCTGAGTTTAAGGCAAAACATAACGGTGGTAGAACAAATGGATTGTGAGTGGGCAGCGTGGAGTCGAAAGTGGGCAACGAAGTGCCTTATGTTACTATTACACAAGTCTCGGTGTTGCCTTGCCTTACTGAGAGGTAGGAAGAACTAGAAATTAATTCAGTCAAGACAGCTGTTTGTGGAGGTCATAGTATGACATGAACACAACTCCCTGACCCATAGATTCCTTGCCGATACATTGCTGCTCCTACATCTGCGAGTCTCCTCTAATCCTTCTGCACCAAAACTCATCTTTGTTCCTGTAGCTTTCTTCCTCTCTGCAAACTCTTTCAGGCTGTAGAGGTGGCAGGTATTCACCAAGGTAGCTCTCCACCTCCTACCCAGGCAAAATCTGATAAACTCTTATGACACTTCCATATAGACAGGAAATTTTCTTTCATGGCTTCGTAGGGCTTTGCTGCTGTATCATTTTCTAGCCACAGTAGGGCAGTGTATCGATTGGTAAACTGACCCTGTGGACTTGACCTGTATATGCTCGTTAGGTCCCTGGATGGTCGCTGCAGGGGTCCGTGGGACAGTGCAGGAAGAACAAATGCTACAATACAGCAAACATCTTCCTTCGTGGAGAAATTCACCCAGTCGCAGAACAGCTGAGGTGAGGAGAGACCACTGGACATGGTCCACACCCACTGATCAAAGCAGGGACAGCTCTGCCCAGGACCTTGTCCAGCCACGTTCTGCATACCTGCAAGGATGGAGACTCCACGCCCTCTCTGGGCAACCTGTGCCGGTGTCTGATCGCCCTTACAGCAAAAGTTTTCTCTTACGTTTAAATGGAGTTCTCTATATTTCAGTTTGTGCCCACTGCCATGGGAGAGGAAGAGGCAGAGGTATAGCTGAGCTCTAGTAGAGCTAGGGGAAAGGAAAAAAGTATTAGACTGCATTAAAGCAGGGAATTCAGCAGCAAAAGTGCCAAATTTCTGTGGCACAGTACAAATCGGCAGATTCTACAGACTGGAAGAGGGGAATCTTTCCAGCCCCAACTGAGATAAATGAGGTAGTTCACACCTTTCAGAAATGCATTTTAAGGCAGCCTGAAAAACGATGGAGAGCGAGCTATGTCAGCATATGCTCGGTGCATGTTCTCAACTTTGTACATGTGAGCACAAGAAATCTTTCTTTCAGAGGCATGCTGAGTTTCTCCAGCACAATTCTGTGGCAATGGGTGAATTCCACAGGAAAGCTTTATAGCCACAGAACATATAAAGTCTGAAACATGGATAAACTGGTTAGGATAAAATAGAAACCAGCAAAACTCTCTGCCAAATTCTGAAATGAAATGAATAGAGGTTCAAAAAAAGTTCATTCAGTACGCCTGGCTCCTTGTTTCCATCATTTAGGAATAATTACATTTTTGTCACTAACATTGTTTTTAAATGTCAATAGAAACCAGAGTAGATTTGTAAGCCCGGCTCTGTCATATTGAATGTGTTAGGTTTTCCAATAAGAGCCTCTTTTAAGTAAGAGTGAGGAAGCATTAAAAGCTCAGTAACTCTCAAGCGTGAGGAAGCTATTGAAATAGCTTATTAGGCTTTATGACAAGCAGGCTGAAATATAAGAGGCCTGGAGCTTTGTGAAGGAGCCGGCAAGCCGTGGTTGAAGAGAGGACAGTACCCAACAGTTTGAAGGCCGGATGATTTGTGCAAAGGGGATGTTGGAAGGTTTAAGGCAAAATAAATAAATGGGGCTACCCACAGGGACAGTGTTAAGCTGAGACCAAAATGTTTCCTTCGCTTGGTTTCTAAACATAAGTTAGTCTGTCTAACCAAAGACGACATTTTCAGTTAGTGTTTCTTCCTTTCCAAACTTGGGCCAAGGAGCCATTTTCTGTTACCTAATTCACCACATTTGTTCTGACCCAAACTTTCCTTAGCCTTTTGCCTAGTGAGACTCTGGTCTTCCTGCTAATCCAGAACAGCATGATTCTTTTCTTGCAGTCCTAGACGGGGTTTGTTAACTCTGTCCTTCTCCACTGACTCTGTTCTTATCCCTCTGCTTTGGTATTCTGATTAAGTATGCCTTCTTCTTTGCACCTATTATTAATTTTCTGTTAGAAATCAGAAGATTTTTGGTTCTGATGTCTTCTACTAGACCAGCTTGGGTACCTGGGAAACATAAGCTAGCTTCTGGCAACACAGATCCTGCTAACAAAACAGACATTCTTCCATGCTCATAAATCAACCACCATGGCTCAAGCAACAAGATAAAGTAGTGAATAAAAGGTTTTTCCTAGCATTTATAGCTTTGAATGCAAATTTGAAGATGTGAGCTGTGTTACCAGATGCAGCGATAACTTCTGTCATTTTTGCAGGCCTCCTTGAGTTATAGCTTAGAGGTATGTACCTAGTCTTGTTCGTATCAGCAGGGGATTGAGAGCTACCCAGGAATTTTTCTTTAAAAAAGCCCTTGGTCTTCAATGGAGATGCATTGTAAAGAAAATGTAACTCTACAGGGACAGCTTGGGCTTGTATTAATCACTGCATTCAGTTACTGGGGTTTAATTGTATATAATTCATAGAGCTGTCAAAATGCAACAGAGCTTAAGTTATCTACCACTTAAAAACTAGGTTCTAGAGGCCCTGAGCATAGGTATCATCATTAGAATATGTCAGCTCAAGAAAGACTCCCTCGAAAAGTAGATCAGGAAGTGGTTACAGCTAAGCAGTTGTTATAGCTGTTGACGGCTAGCTAGAGAATATTACATTATGCTAACTCAATTTTTCCCAAAGGATAGGAATTTTCTACACTTATTTCCTTTTTTACAGATGTGACAGATCTGGGATATGTAAAACAGAGGAGACTAGGGAAGCAGGAACATTTTAAAAAACAGTGGTTTGACATCCTAGCTTTCTAATACCTTCTTGAATTATATATATGTTCTCTCTCTTTTGCATAACATAGCTGGCTGCAAAAGAACCAGTCTTCCTGTTAAAGTTCTAAATTACCAGCATCCATTACTGAACTTTCCCAATCATCCCCTATTAACACAAGATTACTTTCTGTAATCCCTGCTGCACCTTAAATACATCACCAGGCCTGGAAGGGTTAGCTGAACTCCCTCTGTGAGCACAGCGTCCAAGTCACTGCAGACGTTCTTCGTGTAATCCTGCGGTCCCTGAGCAGTTCAGAATAGGCTGACTCTTTCCAGTCCTACCAACATATTCCTTGCTGAGTCAGGGAGGACACAGAGCCTTTGTGTAACCCCACTATCGAGCAGAAATGTCACTGTCTATGAACAATACCAAATGGCCGTCAACAGATTTTCATGCAAGAAACTTACAGTAAGATGGGACAGAAGCTTTGTTTGTATGGAAACTGGTCTGATCTGCCTGCTTTATTACACCAGATAAAGCCCAATTTGAAGAATTAAAGGAATTCCATCATTAAAAATTAGAACAAAACTAAATGGTAACAAAGCTCTATCCAGAATACAGGCAACCTGATGGATATCTGCAATATAAATCTACATTCTTCCAAAGTCACGTACTTTGAGGTGTAAGGAACCATCCTGCACAGCAGTGCATAGCCGCACCACAAAACAGGAACAAATTTCTTTACTCCATGTTTATGTATACCACATTTATTTGGATGCTACCTTCTTACTGAGTGTATGAGCTAGAACCTTGTTGTGCTGCTTCATTATGTGCTAATGGGCCAGGTGAAAGTCTGAACTTTAGAAACCAGTATTGCTGAACTTGAAAAGCATCATCTTCTCCCATCTCATGGCTCAAGAATTCATACTCTGCTACTGACCCGCTCATTGACTTTCCTGTAACTGCAGTTCTGTTATGGTAAGTTGAAGAATTCTATGAAAACCTGGAACTATCTTTATCTTTTCTTTTTCACATGTTCTATTTCCTAGAGCTTCTCTGAGAGTTGTACTGGGGGAATAATGAAGCAATCTCAGAAAAGCATCTTATTTACTGATTGCGTTGTAATGCATCACAAAGTGCATGTTCCTCATCTTAATAACATTCTCCTGGAACAGAGGTTGGAGTCTGGGAAAACTCCTGTGTAGCTCACCTTGGCAGTATCCAATGTGTCTAGCAGATGCCAAGTGGAATGTTCTGTAATAAATCATCTCTAGCTAAATGTTTTCTAATATCACAAGTAAAATATATTAATACGTTATTTTAGCAAATTCATACTGTCAGAACCTAATTCTGGTTTCTAGCCTTTAAAAATGCAGGTGGTGCATATTAGTGCTGAAGTGAATGGTTTGAGAAGGAAGGAATTTAAGCGGAAAGTATCCCAAATTCAGGTTGCTTGGTCTAGACACTTGAAACACTGGTATTCATGGATTTTTTTTTTTTTAAAAAAAAAAAACACTCCACTGCAAATATATTTCTTCCTCTTTCTACTGCCACTTGTTTGTGAGGAGCATGAGGCTTTGAAAAATTGAGAAAGCAACTTGCAGTTCTCTAGAACTTTCACTAGCTCTGTTTGGGGTGTAATTTGTAACCTTAAAGACACAGACAAAAAGAGAACATTTCCAGGAGGTAATGTGGCTTAGATTAATCAGTGTTGCTGCGCATGTTCAAATCAATTATTCAGAGGAAATCCAAAGTTTTTAACTGCTTATAGTAACTAAGTAGAGTATAAATAAAACACTGATCTCCAAAACTTGGAAAAGTATTTATCTTAGTGGTATTAAGTGAGTTAACTTATTTTCTTTAAAGGAAACAAAACTAGTATCCTGGCCTTTCCTAATCTTTTGCAAGATTAAATTTGTTCTTCATAAAAAGAAAATGAATTGATATAGTTGATACTAAAGATGAAAGTAACTTTCTACATTGGCTGGGCAGCCATTTGTTTATTTTTCACACTGATAAATTTTGAGGTAAAATGATTTATTTGTGTCCAGTTTCTCTTTTTATGGATATTCAACAGTAAAAAATGAATCGGAAAGGACTTAAGAAAGGCTGGGAGGGGGAGATGGGAGAGAAAATTAAGTGAACTTTAAGGTCAGTGTCATAAAGATACCAACCTAACCTGATTATTGCCTGCCCTCTGGAGAGGGGAAAACCTTACACAACTGCATTAAAGTTGCGAAAAATGAGAACCTGAAAAGAGGAGGAAATTCTATTACTCTTGGAGGTAGATTATGTTGTACAGTTAACAAATGATGGTCACTTACATTCCTTTAAAAAAAGCAAGTGTTGAAGTCATGAACAAGAAAAGGTAAAGATAAAAATCTTGTGTTATATCCAAGAAAGTGAGGTGGAGTATGACTTAATATTCAACGGGTTTCTCTTTTATAGGAAACCAAAGGCTCTCCACTAAGAGGATTGCATTATTTTCAGGTTTGGAAAGGTCTGTTCTGTACCCTAACAATTATTCGGTAATCTTTTTATGTTGATGGCATTGTAAATCCAAATAGTGCCCCGCTGACGATTTTCACTGATTCTGCAGCTTCACTTTCTTCAGCACCCAAGGTTATTTTGAGGCTGACAAGCAGTTCAGCAAAGATAAACTCTTTGGCAACTGAAGAGCAAGTCTCTCTTTCTCTGCCATGCTACATATCCTGTATTCAGCTGAGCCACGGGGCTGCGTCACTCGGTGGAGAAGAGCACTGGGGACAGGCACTGCTTTGATGCAAAGTTTGAGTCCCTCTTGCCGGCACGTGGCTCTGGCAGCTCAGCCTGCGTCTTCCCTGCTGTTGGGCAGTACCTGGACGTTTTCTCTTGGAGGATGGGTGCTAGTGGTGCTGAGCCAGTGTTGGAACATGGAAGTTGATGGAGTGTGCCTTCACCTGATCTTTGTCACCGCGGCCAAGTGCAAAGGGACCTTGCCCTTTCATTTTTCTATGGGAAGTGGGATGACTTTTCCTGAGCAGCCCAGCTTTATGTAGAACCTCTATCCTCTTGCTTTATTCAGAAAGTGCGAGATGTTTTTTGATTGATTCCCACCAAAGTGCTTACACTGAAAACATTTCCAGAGTTACCCAGCATGGAAGAAGTACAAAATTGAAGTCCTTCAATGTAAAAGTGTACATGAAATGAAGAATATTTCTGCAACTTTTGGTAACCCAATTGCCCTTCAACTATTTCTCCTACTACATATCCATTCTGGAAAACTTTTTCATTAAACGAGCACTGTTAGATCCCTCAGTCTCTTTGCTGGGAAGAATGGCCAGCAACGTTTTTGCGAGTCACTGTCTCATGGTTGAAATGTGCTTACCAACAGCACTTAAAGTACTTGTCTGTTGCAAAGTAAAATAGGTGCATTTAAATGAACAATTGTTCATGCACTAAACGCACTATTTTGTCTTTCACCTATGCTTGGACTTCACATGCAAAACTGTAGATGCTAATTTTGTCTCATTTATTTGTGAAGCAGCATGTACATTTCTGGTATTTACCTTAAATTTTATGCATAATATTTAGGGTACCTGTCTGCCTTAATTACTAGAGGAGCAGGGCAAGAGGTATACTGGACTCGGTAGCACGGTTGCTAATGGCTTTGGGTGCCTTGATGAGATAAGCATACTGTTGGATTTCTTGAAAGTATTTTTGGTGCAGAATGCTTGAAAATGATTAAATAGGAATGTTACTGTACAAGACACCATCATCTTTTAGCTAAGCCTGATATGAAGAGAAATGAGTTATTTGGTGCTGCACTGCTTTGAAATGCAAGAACTTAAAATATAGGCATTGGTTTACTTTGCCTTTTGTTAGACTGAGAGCTTTAGAAATGTGCAGAGCAAAGAACACTGACTTTTTTTCTTTTAACAACTGAGCTTTTAGAGCGGCTGCCGACGCAGGAGGAAATACTATTAGATAGACACAAGAAAAGCCAATATTCCACGTTATTCTTGCAGACAACTAACATTTGAAACTTGCATGAACTGCTTCCACTTAAAAGCTGTCAGTCACATCGGTTATAAAAAGCCCAGAGCACTTAGGGACTGTCAATCACTTTCTAGAAGAGAGAGCTGACATCTTAACATTTACTTTGCCAGTATTTACCAAATGGAGAAAACCAAAGGGTGAAAATGCAAATGAAAACACACATTCTCACTGATCATATAATACAAGGGAAACATTTGGATCAGTTACTGTAGCTGCTCACCTAGGAACCTCCAATCCCGAGGAGATATTTCTCTCTTGCTCTATGAATAGAACTGTTGCAGGCTGGCTCTGCTGTGATGCAGGGAAAAGGCTTTTGCAGACAGTGTCTGCGGAGGGCTGTCATGGGCTTGTCAGGTGAGGAAATAGGTTGTCTCTGGCCTGTTATGGCCAGGGGAGCAGCAAGAAACATGCAGAGGACTCCAGAAGGGCACGTAAGGGGCATCCACCTTGCTTTTTTTCTTATGGTAATAGGGATGCAGGTGTTGTAACTGTCAGGCTGATGACACGCTCTTGTGTAAGAAGGGGATTGGCACGGGAAGGAATAGGAGAAACCAGTTAATTCAAATACATCTTCTGCTCTTTTTCTGTATATTTCAAGATCTAGTTACCCCTGGGTTGCTCAGAGAACCGATGCTGTGGATATTGGTCCTGGTGCTTCAGTGGGACTGCAGCTGTGGGTAGCGCTCTGCTAGGATTTGGCAGCTGGGACCTCTGGTCAGGACCACGGGTTGCTGTCACAGGGCAGGAGGACCAGGTGCGGCAGTGAGCAAGGTGCAGAACTGGTGCGTTCACACGTCACAGGCCCGTGTACATCGTTGTGCTGCTCTACTGCTGAGCCCTGTCGTACAGGATACCCTTTTGCAGTGTATCCTTGTGGAGGTAAAAGCGACGTTGTCCTTGAGGCTGCCTCCAGCAGTTCACTGAACCTGAGTACCAAGTGTCATGTTCCCACAACCACATGCACCTGAAGGGATCCATGTGACCATTTGTCCTTTTTCTGACCTGACTCTCCGTCTATAAGTCAGCACAGCCAAACGCAACTGCTAAGGAAACGTTGCAGGACTCTGCTTTAAACAAAGTCATTCCTGTGGGTGTGTCTTTACAAGAATCTTCTGGAAGGTCCGGTCCAACAGTGAGCCGCTTCCAACATTTACTCCTCTTGGTGTGGTGCAGCGTGACATTCACTGGTGAGCCCAGAGGTTTTGTTCATTCTGCGCATCCAAATGTTAACAGTCTCGTAATCCTAACGCAGCCTTTGGCTCCACAAGTTGTCTTCCATGCAGGGTTCCTCCTGCCATTTGGAGTTGAAATTGGTCCCAGATTAAACCCCCTAAATGGTGTTTCTAGAGACCCAGTGTAACTGTAGATTCTTCTGCATAAATTCATAGAATCAATAAAGCTGTATTTCCGTTCAATTCCAATTGTAGTCAATGGAAGTCAAATCAATGCAGTTAATGAAACCAAATGATTTAGTTTACCTTGGAGTAGACACCTCTCAGATATCAGCAGAATGGTTCTATAGCCTTCATGGACTATACTGAGTAGGTTTCCCTTGGCTGCAATAGGAATTCATACACTTACTGCATATTAGAGTGCCTTAATCTTGAACCAAATTCCACCCTTTGCAGCCAGCCACATAAGTGACTCTGACCATTTGGGGGACTTCCCCACTGGGGTTATAGCCTGGTCTTGAAACATGGAGCTACCATGTTTTCTTTCAGAGTAGGGCTGCCTGACATGACGTATGTATACTTCAACCTTTCTGGCATCTTTAGCTTGGACATAGGTTGTAGATGTGGCAGCCCAGAACCGACTGGATAAGTAGACCAAACAGCGATTATTTCTGATCTCTCGCGCTCTCTCCTGCATGCTCTCTCTCATTTATATGTTTACCAGTGGTATGAAGAATACCAATTTAGGTTATGGAATATGGATAAAATTATTACATGTCAGTCAAGAAGCTCTTGCTTCTGGGTGTGTATAAGTGCATGCACCTGTGCTTAAGGAAACTGTTATGTGTCACAAGCAGATTACGGTAGGGTTCAGGTAGTACAATAAGGTTAAAAGATAGATATGTTTGGGGACTTGGCTGGACATATAAGCTTCCCCTGTTTTTCCCTTGGAATGGAGTAGTAGGCTCCACCGTTTGTGACCTTCACTTACCAAGGAAAAAACATTTTCCTACTGTTTCTTAGATGCCATGTCTGTTATCTCTTTATAAATGGGCCAGGCCTGTATTCTCTAGTACTTTATTTTCTTATTAGGAAGTTCTTTCTTCCCTTAGGGAGACTCTTTGTCTTCCTTTTAAGGGTAAATAAAGAATGCCCTTCACCATAACAATATGTCAAGAAAGAAGAACAGAGAACAAAATGTCCCTGTATACATCTTGAGTAGCTATAAGTTGATTACATCAGTGCTCTGCTAATTATCCTCAGATTTTAGTGCCAAAAGCCAAAAGGCTGTGTTTAGTATGGGCCAGAGGTTGGGACTAAGAGAAGAAAGTTCAATAGCTTAACATAAGAAAATGTAGACTGAATGTATATTGAGTAATTTCCTGACAGAGATATCCACAGGTACGCAAATAGACTTCTATGGTCTACAGATGATGTTAAATAAAATGGGTATTTCTTTTTCTTTCTCAAAATACTAGGGAATTTATGTGAAGAATGCAGTGCAGAAGAGATCTGCTGTTATATCCTCTTCTCATCTCCTCTTCACCCTGTTGTCCCCGTCTTGTGGCCCTTTGCTGTATGGCAGTTAAGATTCGTGGCTCATAGGGTCAGGAAACATGCCATGGACTCCTATATGCACCAATTATTCTTTCATTCCCCTCCTCTAATGATACAGAAAATCAGAAAACTCTTGAAGTTGTAACCTGAAGCTCTATCAAAGCAAGAGGTGATTGTAGCTGAGAGAGTCTAGGACTTGCATGCTTCCAGCATGATGCATAGGTTTGGGCAAGATACGGTGTTCCCTGCGGTGGCTGATTCCTTGTCTGCAGATCATGAGCTGGAGACCTGTCCGGGTGCTGTGCAAGTTACTACTAGCAGTTGAGTGCCAGTCTGTTGTATGGGAGATCCCCTTGCAAAGTTTCTTCCAAGAACTAAATGCAAATTCCGTTAATTCATTCTTATCAGAGAATGTGGGGATTAACTAGTTGTGCCTTAATTTTTAAAAATCCAGTCTGAGGCATTTTAAAGAGATCTAACATTCAAATAAAATCAAGTCCCCATCACCTCAAATTTGGTGTTTCAGGTGCTGTGTCATCAGTTCCTTTGGAAAAGTGGATTATTCTAAATTGCTGGAACACCTCCCGTATTTTCTTCTGTTGATCATAACCATAATACAAGAGAAACGCCACCAGAATTACCCAGAAGAAGAAGAGGAACTGACCTAAAATATTGCCTTCATTCAGGGAAAATCATCAGCTAACAATGGCAGCATGTACTTAAGACTGCTTCTCTCTTTGAAAAGCATCCAAACTTTTAGACATGATCTTAAAAAAGATATTGAAATGACTTCTGAAATTGCCATTTTATTAAATTTGGGGGGGGAATTAACAGATTTTTGTAATACCCCTTTTAGAAGTCCTTTTTATTTAAAGCAACTGTGACCTTCAGTCATAAGCAATGCTCATGATGTTTTAGGAGAACTTATTACAATTCTTATTTGTGCAGATATTAAAAAGAGGCAAACTTTTCTCCAATCTGCTGTAAAAAGCTAATTTTGTCTTAAAATGACAAATAGAATGGAATTCTAATATATGTGGGAATTTGAGAAAACCAAACATTTAATGTATTATCAGAACTACTTAGAGCAAGACACAAGGCAAATGTAGGTATTCCATTTGCAAATTTCAAATGATGACTTAGACTAATGCAATAAGACAGAGTTGAGTATTGCTAGTGTCAAGCCCTGCAACGTCATGAGTTTGGCTTTAAAAAAAGTGGTCATAATTTCTGGCTTACTTTTATTTTATCTTTTAATCCCCCCCCCCCATCTTTTTTTTTTTTAATCTCTGGACTTCACCCTTTCAAGTTTTCTCTACCACAGTAAGGCATATCGTCATGGTTTAGCCCAAGCTAATATATTATATGTATTTAGCAAAAGCCAAGATTACTGTAAAACTGAATGACTTCAGAAAAAAGTTTTAGGAGTTGGCAGCATAAAAGGAGGAGATATTTGCAAAGGCTTCCTAGACAGCAGCGAATAAAGAGAGAGGGCCACCAGAATAGTTGTTAGGCTTCTGTTCTGGATCACCTTGTTCTCCATTGAGTCGCTTTTCCACTGACTATAGAAAGAAACATCGTCTCAACAGGCTGCAGTTAGCTTTTGTGAATAGCTCTTCAGGCGAACATGAAGGAGGCTTTTCGTGTAAGGAGCTGCACTTCTGATCCCACATGACTGTAGTGATCTCAAAATACATGAGGGCTGTGATTCTGCCCTGAATCGGATGCAGTGGTCCAGCCTACCAGAGAGCTCACGCCAAGGTGTGCATATATCCATACTGAATAGTTGCTGCTGGATACCTGCCTGAATTTGGGAAAGGGGTGATAAGCAGGTTTGTGACAGACCATTTGATACACTATGACGCTAATAGCTGGAGAGAGCGCTCAGTAGGTAGAGAACCGCTGTGCGGAATTAGTCAGTCACCAATATGCTCACAGTGCCGTGCTCGTAGTGGGCTGCAAATCCGAGCCAGACGGTTGGTGTGCTCTCCTGTAGGCATCCGGACAAGCCTGTTCTGAGACGACATTTGCTTCGCTACAGATATGTCACGGATCATTTTTCACAGCCCTGTTGAAGTGGCTTATTTATTATCATCTGTTCTGGTGTTATATCCTGGACATGGGAGAACTGTTTACTGTACCGCTGTGCCAGGAATTCCTTGTTACTGTGCAATCTGACTCCAGGAGAAAGCTTAGGATGAGGCTCGATGCTTTCCTCCAGGCTGCCGCTGCTAAAGCAGGGCACCCCAGATTGAACCGACGAGGCAAATCCCAGGAGTTACAGCAGAAGTTAGTGGTTTGATATTTAAGTGACCTCTAAGTGAAGAGGTATTGGATTCGTCACCATTCCACTTTAGAAATCAAATGCAAAAATTGTAGCTGGCAGAACAACTTGACCTTGGATGTAGGCAGCTCTCTTGTTAGTCCACTCGAGATTTGTTGAAGTCACGTTATCAAGAGTAGTGATTCTCAGCTACGCTCCACAGATCACTAGCAGCCTGCAAAGCTATGCAGCCTTAAAAGGTTGGTGTTAGAAGGCAGTGTGGTAGCCCACACTGCATTCAGAAAGTTGACAGTGATCCATGAATGAAATGCTAGGGAATTACTGCCGTTACTGCCCTAGAGCGTGAGGAGTTTTCAGTGTTACTGTTCACAGGAAAAGGAGCTAATGAGTTTAAGAAATGGCAACAGGACCTGGCTGTTATGTTTTCTAGACTTACTGTGTAATTCTTACAATTTGCTTTCCTTACCCTGTATGCAAATAACATTCATAACCCTAAAACATGGTAAAACCACGTTTCTGGGAAAGTCACTCACCTTTCTCTGGGTCTGCTTATCCAACGCGATTTGTGTTGCTATGCTAGAATAATATTTCCCAAAATCTCTACCAGTACGATCAATCAAGTTGGTGGCTAGAATCTGATGTCTAAGATGACTCTCTGTTGTTATTAGGAAGGAATCAGATTGATCTTCACTGGAACCGAGCTACCGGAAATGTCAGTTACCGTGGGTAAAAGCGTGCTGCTGTGCGTGCTGCAGAAAATGAAGCTGAATCCACTGGAGAACACTTACATTCAGTGCATCGGTTTAAAAGTGATCCAGCATAAGCATACCTTTGTTTCTAATTGCTGTTCTTGTCTGTGTGAGGGTAGGACTGGAGACCCCACAGAATAGCGTGGCCCCGTCATGCCAGGTCTCGCTCAAATGCACGCTGACCATTGAAAGAGTTTGATTGAAACAGCAGGTAAGAGTCATCTTCTCTCTAGTCTGCAGCTAGGAGGTAGGACAGACGGATTGCCTGGGATTACATGGAGAGGAGCGGATCCCTGTTTCCCTTAGGCCCGGAGCTGCAGCCTTTTGCCCCTTCTGCTTCCCCCACCATGCCCCGTACAGCCCAGTTTAGGAACTGGGACAAGACAGTCTAGGACTTTTTGGGGAGGAAGCCTCCTGTGACTTACCTGCTGGCTTCCAGCTGGTGAAATGAAAGGTCAGCAATCCACCTGATTAAGGACAGACTGCCCTGGCCAGCAAGGTAGCTTTCAGGGCAAGTGGAGATGCAGTCTGATGAAGCCCATAAGGCTTTTTTTAAACATGAAGTCACATCTTGTTCTTCCATCGGCAGTAACGGAGGTTTTCCTGTCAGAGCAGTCAATGATGGGGTATAAGCAAGAATTCAACTAGCTAGCTGGAATAAATGATCTGGGTCTTGAAGCAATGAAGTGGTATAAAGTGTTAAAAAATGGGCTGAAGACAACTATCTGAAGAAGTGTTTGTCACTTACTGAGAAATTTGCTTTGCCAGCTAGTCTAAGTCCAAATATTAAAGTTGTTAAGAATTTATTTTTTTTTTAAAGCAACTGTAGCATGAATGGAAAATTTATGGAAGATGTTGAGACTTTGTTCTTTTTTAAAAAATGGAGCCTTGTTACTGAGCCAGGACATGAAAAGTGGCTAGAAAGAAAACTAAAACAAATTAATCTGTTCTAATCCAATAGAATACGAAAGTAGGCACAAAACAATAATAGAAAAAAATGAACCCAGATTTATAATTCTTTTATTATAATGTAGCAGTAGTCAGTAAAAAAGGAAGCTCATTTTGCTTTGTTTATTTTGTGCTGCTTGTTGGATTAGCAACGTCCTGTGAAGATAGTGTACCTCAGGCAACGGAGTACAGGTTTTTCCAGAACGTGTTTAAATATTCTTATTTCTTGTGTGCTACTAAAAAGTGAAAATTAAAATATGCCATACAGTACTCTGAATTCTATCCTGCTATTCAAATGTTTCAATTTGCCAAACACAAGCAAGGAGTTGTTCAAAGACTTAATCATTTTGCATAAACGTGCGCTGTTACCTGATCGGTAGAGAACTGCAGTAGTTAGGTGGTGTGTATATGTCAGTCCAGCGGGGTACTTCAGTCTATCCTGCCCTGTCACTGAAGTTAGCTGATGAATTGGAGTAGTTCTGGGCTTAGAGCTCTATAACCAGGAGCAAAAGTTGGCCTGTAAGTGGTTGCTGATAGAGCAGGAACGTGTTTCTCTCCTTTTGTTAGGCACCCTTCCTAGTGAAAATAGTTATTATGTGTTAGGACTATCTTAGTTATTGAGCTCTCCTTCCACATGATGCGACCAATCTTTTATGAACTCATGGTCTGTTTCAACCAAATTTGACAGTGGCCTGGGATTTAACAAGTGTCTGTGAAGTTCTTGAAAAGTGGGTGGCTGGGGAGAAGTGAGAAGGCAGCGAGAAGGTTTCTAGGCTCGCAGGACCCAGAACTTGGTGCCTATCAGACATCAGAGTGTCTATGGCAGCAGGAAACTCGGAGATGCAGGCGCTCATGGGATCTGCTCCTCACAGAGCTGTTTCTCTGTCAGACAAAAAAGCCTTATTGGTCCAGATGAATTTTGCTTCTGCTCACGGTTCTAAGCAATTTTTCATTTTAAAAATACGTACTGCTTGCTGTTTGAGAGAGAGAGAAAACCTAGGACGTTGTGCACGTCAGCGGTATTGTCGGTGCTGGCGCCGATCTTAACAGCGCGCTCTCTGCAATGGGAAGTCCCCGCTCCCTGCCTTCCCCTGCCACGCGCCATCACCCCCGCCCTGCCGGCACCGCGCTTCCTTCCTGGGGGCTCCAGCCCGCGCCGCCTTTCCAACCTCTTCTTTTTAGCTGGGCTCGGTTTTCTGTAGGTCAGTGAGTCGGACCAGCACAGAGATAGGAGGAGTGAGCCTTCCCGTCGCGCACCCCGATTTCATGGAGTCAGCCCTCGATCCCCAGCGTGGTCAGACGCTTGGACGCTTGGTCAGGCCCCTCTGCTTGGCCTATGAATGGGAAGCAGAAACAACCTATTTAGGATGCAGTAGGACCTGGTTCTGCAGCCGTGCCTCATGGTTAGTTTGAACAGAATCCAACAGAACAAGAGCTCTGAGGGTGTTTTCTTCCCTACCTGCTTGTCTTTTTACAACAATTGCTAGAGCTGCCACGCTGTAGGAAACAAGGTAAAATTGAGTTGGTGGAAAACCCCCAGCTCCTCCGCTGGCCTCAGAGATGTTACGGGTATTAACTAAGGTACTAACAGCAGAAATGGTTATGCTACCGTCGGAAGCAGTAAGAGGCACAGAAAAAGCGCCTTGGTTTCTGTGTGCTCTGTGTCTCATGGCTTAAAAAGCATCTCAGCACTGGTTGTAAGATGCTGAAGTAAGTAACAGTGGTATCTGCTATTTGTGTGTCGTTTTTGTGCGTGGCAGTTGTCTTGGCAAACCAGAGAACACTTTAAATCTGTTACTTGCGGATTCAATGGTTTAAACTAATTTCCTTTACGCAACAAAATGCGGTACCTTTCTCTTGTATTTAGGGAGCAATATACTGCTCGTGGCTAATTTTAACATCTCCATTCCTGTGCACAGAAAGCTAAAAGGTTCTGCTTTCTTGGCAGAAAGCAGCACTAAGTTCAAGTCCTATTAAACTTCAGTCAATAGGGTGATTTCTATTGCAATGGGAGAAGCATTCGGAGGAAACAATCGTACCAAGCCCACACCTAAGGCAATGGAAAAGATCATCTACTAAAGATCCTGACTAACTGAGGGACCACAGTCTCATTTTGAAAAGTGCCTTAACCTCCTGGGTGTTCATCAAACCTTGGACACCTACAAGTGAGGTCTTGTCATATGGAGCTCATTATAACTTTGGGATGGGATAGAGTCTGAAGCTGCCATTCAGCCCTTCAGCTCTATACATAGGGATACCAAATCCATGGTCCAGGTGCCACATCTGCTGTCTGTACCCTCCTGCTGTCTTTCTTGAGGGTCCCATAGGTCTATCAGTGTCACCTGATGGGGAGTTCTCTTGGTCCTGGTGACCAGCTATAAGTGGCTTGTCCTGTGGCACCCAGTTTTCCACCCATCCTGCCATCTTTCCAAGAGGGTGCCCACCATGTAGCTGACTGACAAAAAAGCTGAAGTATAAAGACATGAGGACATTTTAAGTGAACACCTGGCTTCACTAAGACAGATTTTTCGATGAGGTGCCCTGTCAGTGCCAAGACCAGCCATCATAACTGAAGCTCATGTATTTCGTCTTTTATATCTTTCTGGCATTATTTCTAAGCAAGGTTGTTCTCACAGTCATAGAATCGTAGAATAGTTTGGGTTGGAAGGGACCTTTAAAGGTCATCTCGTCCAACTCCCTCTGCCTCAAAGCTTGTGTTTACTTCACAGGGCATGGAAGCATGTCACAAATTAATATTGATGGAAATGGGGGCTGAAAAAAGTACAAATTCTTGTGTCATATCCATTTCTCTGTCACTATGCTAATTTGAGTCTCACTTTTCCCTGTTTCTGTTCTGTAATGGTATTCCCTGTCCTTTTACTCTTTTTTTCCAGTTGGTCCACCTTTGCTAAACATCCATATTACTTCAGTCAACAAGTAAACCATTAAATGAGGAATCCTGCAGTTTAAATACAAAACTCTGATTCATACGGGAAGTCGTTTTTCCTTTGTTTTAATGAAAACAGTCTCAGCAGCTCACAGACACAAAAAAAACCACACATGGAAAATGTGCGTAAGCTGTTTGTGCTTGAGTTTTGAGGAAAACGTTTATGTTGTGCCATGGCTAATACAAATTAAATTATTGTTAAATCCCCAAATGATTTTGTTTTGTTGTTGTTTAAAAATGGGATAGGCCCATGCCTTTCTTTATTTGTAGGAACAAGCAGAAAACAGAAAATGATCTTACTGAAATGATTTGTTGTTTTGGTTTACAACCATGAAAGGGAATGGCATTTTCAGGGCTGTATGTGAGCCTGGCTGTGGGCAGCTCACACGTGTGCTGTTAGGATACAAGATTATTCCTAGGAAAAAAGAATACTGAGTTATCTTCAATCACACCTCAAATACCCATCGGAAGTTTGCTCCCAGCACTAACCAGTCAAGCTTTTGTCATGTCTAAGTAAAGTAAGTGGCTAATATGTGCGTGCAGCGAACTTCACTCTTGCAAAACCTGGTCATCATAAGCATACTTCGGCACATTTCCCACAGGACCTCCTGCTTGCTTTTCCCTAAAGTTGCTAAAACTTACATGGAATTTCTTAGTGAACAGAATGTGAATAATATACAATGTAGTTTAAGTCTACCTATATTGCTTCCAAAACTACTAGCCTTACTTAAGAAAGTAGCACTTTCCAGATTTAAAACATTGTCAGAGGCTAGAACATTAAAGTACCATTTTTTCCCTTTTGCTTTGTGAATCTCAAATTCAGTTATGCTTTCTGGGAAGCTGAGTAAAGTTACACTGTAAATTCAAAAGTTCAAGTATAATTCATTTGGGCTGACTGGTTTCTGTTCAGGAGAGATGGATACCATCTCAAAGTGCTATTTTTATCATCTTCTTCGTAGCTACTAGATTCACCTGTGGAGTTGGAAACAAAATTTTAGCAGCAGTATCGATATAAAGAACAGAGGCAATGCCATTAATGATAACAGAGTAATCTAGGCTCCTTACTTCTTCTGGCCTCTACTGTCCAACTGCAGTGGGCTAGAAGAAATTATTGGTGATATGGAAAATTATACCAAGAGAAATTAAAGTGCCTTTTTCATTTATAGAGCACATAGAGGTGAAGCTGAGGGTCCAGGTGCCTTGCATATAAATTAAAAAAATTAGGAAAATAGAAGAATTACTGTTCTATATAAGACCATACAATACGTAACGAAAGGTCAAAGCAAGCCATGCCACTATCCTTACTTCTTGCCAGAGATCCTTAAACACCTACGAGTCTGGGCAAATAGATAAGCTTTGTAGCATGACCTGCAGAGTCCTTGGGACCAGTGTAGAATATTCTAAACGCATGAAAGAATATCTCTCGGTAGACACTTCTTCATCCTTCATTTTGTAGCACTTTGTCAGTCAAAAGCTCAAAAATCACGAGTCTTTCCTCTCTCTACTACAATTCTCAGATTTTTACTTTGTGTTATAAACTTTACTTTGTTTTTGTTCATTACTTCTGGCTCTCTATTTTTCTCTGCAGGCACAAACAATCAAAATTTCTTTTTCAGTAAGGTCACTGAAATTTTCCCATGAGTGTGGTAACTTATGATCTTAAGAAAATATAGGCTTGTTCAGAATTTCATTTTCACAGGAAACAGAGTCCTTAAACTTTGGATTTTATTGTCATCAGGAAAAGTATCTAAAATTCAATTAATGTTTGGGAGGTATGTCCTATAGTAATGGCGATTTTGAAAAAAAATTCATTGTGAAAAAAAGCCATAGTTTTCTGAGCATGCAGGGTTTTATGGTGTAACTTGAGAAATTAACTTAATCTTCATTGCAATGAGAAGTTGTTTAAAATCAGCAACAAGGGGCTGAGCATGCAGACTAAGCAATACCATGGAAAATATGGAAGGCTTACAATTTCATTTCTGTATTAGCTGTACGTATGGAATTGAGAGACTGTGGATCACAAGTGGTAGTGAATCCAGTTCTTGCTTCTAAAGAGGACTTCTGATTCTCAAAAAAGATGTGCTTTTGTCTGAGAGAAGCCTTGGCATCTGCATGATGTTCTGGAATGTATTGCCTTACTTGCAAAGCTGGAACTGTGCGTTATGGTCAAGATTTTCTTTCATATTTTTTTTTTTCATTCTAGTTTTTGGGAAGTTTCAGATTTGCCTTTACGTGTTGACTTAGAGATGCATTGAAAATAGACTTGTCTACTTTTTAACCCATGTATCATCTCCTTTAGCATTTTAAGGAAACTTCAGTATTCTTGTTGGATGTGATTATTTTATTTCTTTTTTTTTTCCCCCTTTTTTTTTTTTTGGACTCAGGTAGTCTTTTCTTAAATGAGAAGGTTGTTTTGATTTCTTTCATTTTCTTTTCTTTCTTTCCCTCTGTCTATACCCTCCCATGGAATTCGACTAGCAGAACCAAGATTTTTGTCTCTATAATCATACATTGTCAACAGTGACAAGAGGTGTAATTAGCTTCATAACCAGATAATATCACGAATTGCAGTCTCTCAAATGTTTAATTTCATTGGCTGTGAGTCCAGACAGCTACCTGTAATTGCCAAGTACATAAATATTTGCAGGTCTTTTATTACTCAAGTAATTTGTTAAAAAGTGCTAGTCTCCTGTTTAGGTTTTAAATAGCCATCTTTCTATAGCAAAGATTCAGTCACTCTAAAATCATCCTATGTGCAAGTATTAGCCTCAGATTTCAAAAAGGAAGGATTTTTATTTTTTAAACTTGGTTAGGGGTAAATTCTTACTCTGTGCAAAGTTAAAGGTGCTGCCACTTAGAAGGCAAGGGAGCATGAGAGAAAACAGCTTACTGGGTTTGTCTGAACAAGGCTGCGTGGATTGGATAAAGCCTAATGATTTAAACAGGCTTTTGAAAAATCACTGGTATTTTAAATAGCAACTTTGGACTTGGTCATTTGCTCCGGAGACTTAAAGTGCTGTGGTAGGCCACTGTTGGAGGCTCTAGCTGTTAAGAATAAGGGTCAAAGCTTGGTGCCGTGCAAATGAACAACAAAAGTCCCACAGATCTCAAAAAGAGGCCATGATTTAACTCAGCATCCAGCTTTTTCCTTTTACTGAAGCAGACACTAAAACGCAAAGCAATTGCAGGAGAGAGCAAAGGAGAGGAGAGAATTTTCCATGCAAGCAGGCATTAATCAAACAAGCCATTTTATGAAGAAAGACATAATAACGAGGGCTTACTCACAGTTAAGGGAATTTTTATGTCCTAGGGTTTTTCCAGTTTTGACAGATGCTAAGTTGAAAACAAGGCAGGAGGAAGAAGGAGAAGGCCATAGAAAGAAATATCTTGGCTACTCCTAGACTATGCAGAAAATCAAGCCTCTCAAGTTCTTGAGCTAGTTTTTAAGTATTATATGTCCAAAGGGGAACATCAGAAAGCAGCACAGCATTGTAATGAAAATATAAGTGGGCCCAGATCAATGGGAAATTCGCTGTGATTCTGACAAGCTTTAATTTGCTAAAACCTTGACTGTACTGCAGTAGTTTCCCTGTATCCTCACAGTGCAGATGTCTTCAGGAGTAGGAGGGTTGCTCCTCCCATTCCAGTTTCCTAGAAATGGATGAAAGCTTAAAGATTTCTACAGGCAGCATTATTTTTTTTTCCCCCAACCAGCAGACCTAGTTCTCAATTTTGGAAATTTTAATTTTTCTTTGCAAAAGTGTTTTACAGTTCCTTGCCACTGGGGGCAATCTAATACAGATATTGAGGTGGCCAGCGCTGCTTCTGCTTCGCAACCAGTCCTGTGGAGTTCGTTATAGTTCAACAATCTGCCTTAAAGAAATGCTACAGTAAGACCAGATAAAAAACACGTCTAACTGTGTTTCACTAGAAAATGAGAAGATATTTATCTCTGAGTAAGAAGGAAAGATGGTAGCAACTTTAAGATTTAAATTGATCCAAGCATATGATGCTAAAGATCCTAAATGGTTTCAAATTGCAGAAGATTATCTTGTAATTTGTATATACTGCTTCTGTAGGCTGCTGAGGAAGCTAATTGCGATACATCCTGTGGTTAAGTTATCATCTTTCTCAATGACTGAAGATCATAATTTTATCTTTAGGTGAGTTTAATGCCACCCGTCTGTTATGTTCATTTGTATGCTGGAGCAGTGCTGACAAGCCTCCTGTTGTTCCCTGTACAATTTGTGTCAGCCAGCTAGGTTAGTGGAAGATTCACCTCTCTGAAATTACTATGTAGGAAACAAGCTCAGCCCCCAGAGAATGGTTTTTCTTTTTCTTTTCTTTCTTTTCTTTTTTTTTTTTTAATGTGTCCAGTGAGCAGTGTCTGAGGCTGGATCCAGGCTCATGGATTACGTTCACATAGATTCTGACCTGATGGCACATTTACAAATAATAAAGTATCTGATATCAAAGCAGGTGCTTATTAACTGCACAGCTGTAGTGGAGACGAGATACCCCTGTGGTGGGGAGAGGTGTTTGCTTTGTTGAACAGCATTCACCTTGCTGCACAGTGACTCCACGATGAGAGCAGCCTACGGAGGACAACTGCTGAGAAAATGGGATTGCTACTCGCCTCCCTTTGCCCTCACCTCAGCCACAGGAGCGCTGGCACCTGGAGGAGCAGTCACACACACTGGCTTCGTTCCAGTCTTGTATTTTATTCTTTAACTAGCATACTAAATACAGATCAGAGAGCCTGCCAGGGAAACTTGTTTCCTTAAGCAGAAGGGTAAATGAAACAGTTGAAGGAATTCTTAATTGTCAAATTATTTTTTTTTTTTAAATACAGTCAGTGTGAAAAAGGAGGGCCCTGTGAATACATATGTAGTGTCCAGTTGGATGGCTGGGACTGATGGTAGAGGGCAATAGGTTCTTCTGCTATGTTGTCCTCTTTTCCTTTTGAAATGCTCTCATAGCTCTTTTCTAGCACAAATTTGGAACTTTTACAGATGCAACTATTTTCTTAGCTTACTAAAGCAAGCAGTGTGTGGGGAATGACAAAAAGAAGATGCACATACCTACAAAGAAAGGGCAGGAGCAAATGAATTCCAACTATGTTAAAAAGGCATGTAGGTTTGCAAAAAAACCCAACCAAACAAACCCACAACCAAACCCCAACACAAACGAAAGAATAATCCAGATGTGTATGGTTGGTTTTTTAAGTACTCACACTTCAGTGTTGTATTTCTAACTAGCCCATATGAGACAACAAGGCAATTCTGGACAGAGTGCTCTGTAATAAGGAGTGAAGTCTAAGGAGAAAATGATAGGATAAAAAGAAGAAAATATTTTAGCAGTCTTGTGTGCAGAATCCATTTACAGGGGAAGTGAAACCAAACCCCCGCATCTGAGTAGAGTCTCCAAAAATGTTGAGGAGTATTTAGTTTGGGTTTAGGCCTAACTTCAGATTGGATGAAACTTCAGGTCGTCTCCCAAAGTTTGCCATTATTCATGCTAATTAAAGGATAGATGTCAGGGCTTGTTGTCTGTATTCAGCAACAGGAGATGAAGTGAACGAAACTCTTCTCAGTGCTCTCCTTAAAGTCAATAATGAGATCTGATGTCAGCACACTCAAGCAAATGTTGCATTTAGAGACTAGGGCAGGAACATTGCCGGGCAGCAGGTTGTGGCGATTAGGCTGGATAAGAGGGAGTTTCCAGTGGAGGTGGCCAGACATTTGGGCTGCTGGGTGATGCAGTGTGGGATAAGGGGAGACAGCCAAGAGGTGTTAATTCTTGGCACAGATACTGGTTGGGCACGGCACCACTGTCGGACAACTTGTTGATGGGAGTCATGAACCCTTCTGGGAGAAAAGATGTCAGGTAAAAAAACTGCCCACACGTTTCTGAGACTGAATAGGTTTGGGGGTTTTGTGAATGTTGATGGTGGCTTGGCTGTACAACAATTCTTGCTTTTTGAACACTGAAATGTAAGACCGTGTCATGTTCTGCTAATATGCTAAAGTAACCTTTAAAAATAACTAACCTTTACAAATAAATGTGCTAACATCTGTGTGAATGGCAGCTTCCCACACTGCCCAGATCTCTGGGCAGGAGGAGGGAAGCATGGGAGGGACTGTCGGTCCTCACAGATGGGATTTGGTTATAGTGTATATGGGTGACCCTGACAGAGGTACATTAGTTTGGCTAAAGCTTTGGAAGCTACCTCTGAAATCCACGCGTCACGTTTAATCCTGTAAAATACGAGGTATTATCTGTAAAAATAGAAGTGAGCTATTTTTCAGCTGTGTCCTAACAGCATTCAAATCCTGGGCTGGGCAAAATGGCTGGCGACAGATTTCTAGCCAGTTGAAAAGGCTGGACAAGCTTGTGCGTGCCAGCTCTGCTCGGCCTGGTAAGCTGTACAACGTTTTCCTACACGCACAGCACGGTGGCTGCCCGAAGGAGGGACTGGAAGCTCCTGTGTTGGTTAAAGCAAAGGGTCCAAGCAGTTCCCCAACATGGGAGATCAGGCAATAAAATGGTGGGTATATTTCCGAAGCTGTTTATGACTAATGCTCGCAAAGGCTTGAGTGAAGCCCTGCCGTACAACGTAGCGGGGTGACAGGAGCTGGCTTTAGAATGAAAGCACTTTTGATGTGGCCTTCTTGCTTGCTCACCGTCGTGAGGAGCGGGTTATTAGCTGCCCTTTTGGGCTCTGCTGTTCGGGTTGCGGCATGCCTGGGTGGTGGTTGTTGGAGGGGAAGGAAGCAGAGCGCCATGTCTCTGACTTTGCACCACATGTTTCAGAGCGCGGTCGTTCACTCTCACATTTTACAAAATCAATTTCCATTCTGTCATGGTATTTCACACATTCGCGTTCTGAATAAGTTAGAGAATATTCTACAACTTACAAAAATAACTTTAATTTTTCCTGTTACATGAAGAAACCTATCATACTTTATCTGTTACAGATGGAAAAACTACATATGGAGAAGTCAGATCTATTAATTAGTTTATAGGCACAAAGTCCCCTAAAGAGTGCCACAGATCCATGTGTTACTCTTAAGAGCTGTCTGAAGTACTTGCACTGAATAATTTATTTCAATTTAGCCCTGTTTCTGCTGTTAATTATCCAAGATCAGACTCTGCTTTTGGGATTTTTTTTTTAAACTGTTCTCCCCATTTACCTAAACTCACTGAAATGCTCTCTGAATATATTTCAGCCTACTGAGGTATTCAAACCATCAACACTCAGTGACTGTGCTCTGTTGTCTTTAAAGCATGATAGGATGATTACTAACTTCTGTTGCTTTTAATCCTTCAGTCATTTAAATCCTTGGAGAACGAAGAAAGGGGGAGGAAAGTAGGAGAATCGGAAAATCAGCCACATGGGAACCCCAAACAGTATTCATTTTTATTTTGCCTTTGAGGACTGTTTCAGGACCCTAGCTAAGGATCTGGCTCTGTTGTGCTAGGAAAAGAGGGCCAAACAGCATCTCCCCAGCGTTGTGTAGCGCTCTTGTGTTGGAGAGGGTTAGGGTCAGCCAGGCAGCAGCATGTGGTGGGACCAGGGAGCGCTGATTTCCGTGCTCAGTCCTGGTGACCTTTCCCTGGGCTGAGCAGCTTCAGACTCCACTGTGGGATTCTCTCAGCGGGTGAGACAAGAAGGGCCAGGGCAATAGGTTGGGAAAGAGTTGGGCAAACAGGGGTGAGGCAGAAGAGCAGCAGTAGTCTGAGAATTATATTTTCGGTTGTGAATGATTTTACGCATGAGATTTTGGTTGGCTTGTTTATAAAATAAACGCAGGAAAATGTATGGGCTATTTAAAATTTTGTACAGCAATGCAGCAGGGTAATGTAATCAGCACCCGCATTGCATTACTGTAACTTTTGCCTGCTATATTAGAATTATTCACCTTCTCTGTGCAAAAATGCTTTTCCAGCATTTTGATGCCTCTGCTATTGTGTGGTGTAGCTGCAGGAGTACACATGGAAAAGCTATCCAGACAAATTAAATTAAACTCTACTGAAATCTGTGGCTCTTTACCACTGTATGTTTTATTCTTCTAGCATCGCCCTGGGAAATACCACCACTACCCCTGTATTAGGCAATGTACACACTGATGGGCACTCACCATCCCAGAGCATAGGGCCAGATCTTGTGAGGATCTGCAGGCACTTGGGGATAGGAGGTATTTGCTGTCATTTTCAAGGGCGAAGTGAAGTGACTGATGGGATCGTCAAGAGCATTGGTTGCACCTTTAGCTATCAGAATACCTTTTAAAATCTGTCCCTGATCCTAGCTAGACAAGAACAGCAAAGGGGACTGGAGAAAAATGTCCATAACACCGTCTTTCCCAGAGGGCCTCAAAGGAGAAAGTCACTTTCCCAGAATTAGATAGAGAATCTAAAGCAGCACTGGACTTTGAACCCAGATCTCCCAGTATGTTGCCATAAACACGGAACATAGAAATGCTTTTCGACAATGAATGGGAAAAAGGGTCAAAAATGCAAAGTAATTCACAGCTGTGTGTGAGAAAATACTTGCAGATGCATCCTCTTACTCATTCCTCTGTCAGTACTACATGTTGCATTTGGGACTCTGTAATAGCTGAAAGATTTATTTAGCTGTGTACAATTTATTTATTTATTTAGGTAACTCCCTCTGGTACTATTTATGTAGTTGTGCATTTTCATATTCCAGTAAGTCAGTGAAATGCAATGTGTTGATGCACAACTGGAATGTAAGCAAATAAACATCATGTTGGGCCCCACTTCTGTTGATTAGGTCATGCTTTAATTAAGTTTTCTGTATGTCTTCATATCTCTTGCTGGACATTATGGCAGGCAGCAGGCTCTTAATATTGCCGTGATTTGGCACTGGGACTTCTGGGTTACCGCCAGTCCTTGTACACAAAGACTTTGTTGAAAGAATTGTGATAAGGGCTCGGGGGAGATAAGGGCTGTGTTATGGCCCAATGGCTTGACCTTGCTCTTGTTGAGCCAACAGCAAGAGCCCTATCGATTTTGAAGCGATTGGGACACGTTAATACATTTTCATGCTTGAGAGCTGTGTACAGGCAGATGGAAGGGACTGCTTGTGGTAATGCTGAGTGCCGTTTGTTGATACGCAGGTGCCTGTTCTTGCGAGAATCAGTCCTTCTTTTGGCACAGCAGCTTTATGTATCCGTGTTTTGTGTGTGAACGCAATGTTTGTCAGGCACTCGTTTGGCAATCCTGGAGACAGAAGTTCTCTGTGCGCTGGGTGTCTGTCTTGGTGGTGCTAATTTACAAGCTACGTTGCGATGCTGGCCTGTGTATCAGGAGGCAGGTCTGAGACACCGGGGAGTGTTCACCAAGCCTGTTAATCCTGTCGGGCTGCAGCCACACAGTTGAGTTTGGTATTCTCATCACCTAAATTCCTAAATGTACTTCTAAGGCACATTCTCTTCTAACGCAAGCTGCCCAAACATCTGTGGCGAGACTAAGGAAAACATGGAGAAGAAGACCCGAAGATGAATATTTCAGCAGAAACGTGGGAAGGAATGCAATGTAGCTCACGCAAAACCTTCTGTAGTGTATGCCATAAATTAACACAATGTAAATTTATACATATTTACACCACATAGACTAAAATATATAAATCCTCAATACTCAGCCTTCTGTAGTAGGTGTAAGCAAGCAGTCCATATGTTTAGCTGATTTCTGGGGAGCTCTAGGGAACAAAATGTATCTTTGTGGAACTTTTGATATTAAGAGATTATAAACTAGGGTAATCAGTGCAGTTCTCAAAATGGGTTGTCTTTTCTGCAGGCTGAAAACAAGCAGCAATCTCCTGACTTGCTATCTGAGGCTCTAATTCAGCCAGGTGCTAAAATACACATGTAACGTTTAAGCGCATGAATATTGATGTTGAAGGCCTAAAGATCAATCTATCGCTCATTGGATTTTCCTGGCTTCAGGCTGCATGAGTATATTTTCCTCCTGAATTTGTGTACTTTCATTGCAAATACAAGCTTGTAACATGTCATTAGGTACCAGGTGTTTCCTTTTCCACCATTTTACACTGACTATTCTAGGCCAGTAACATGTTAGCCTCCTTTTGTACAGCTGTGCAGTAGAGAATTGGGTCTCTAACATTTGTTCTGTCTCTGCTTTTTTAAATAAGGAGAGAAATTTCTTTTCATGTGCTTAAGTTATGGAACCTGTAGTCCAAATGTCAGGATTCTCTTCCCAACTATACCATAGTTTCCAGGCATTAGGGGGAATTGTATGATTCGTGATTCTACGTCTGAAGTGTTGGGAAAGCTTCCATTTCACAGAGGTACTAAGAGAAGGAAAACGATCTTATGAGGAGAAGAAAATAGAGGAATTGTTTGTAAGTTTTATGACAAACTGTCCTGTTACGTGTTTTTTGGCGTGGAGTCAGTGGGGTTATTTGCAGCCTCTGGTTTTTGGCCACCTATCATAGGTGCCTGTTAGAGGAGCCTAGGTAGTCTCTGGAGAGGGAAAGATGCCCTTCCAAAGTGCTGTAGGGTTTTCTGGTGCTGTTGTATCAGCACACTCTTTACTTCACGTGAAGGTCCTAGTCCCCCAGCCATTAACAAATGGCTCCAGAAGTATCACATCCACAAGCCATACCATCATGTCTATGAAGAGATGCTTGGTGTGTAAGGTATTAGCACAGAGGGGTGCAGCCAAGGCTTAGTGGGGACCAAGGTCTTAATGTATTTATGCAAGGCTTGTGCTCTGCTCTGTGGCTCTACTCCTGGGAGAAACTCCTAGTAGAAATATGAGGAGATACCAGCAAAGCTAGAAGACGCTGGGTTCATACCCACCACTGTATGGTGCCAGTTCAAATTTTTTAAAGCATCAAAAACTGTGTACATTAAGGCAAGAGACAGAACCTGACCTGCTGGGACATCCTGAAAGGCATGCCAGTGTTTCCTGCAGCTGCATGACTCCTTTGGCAGTGTGGCAAACTGAGCTTCTCATCACCTGTGACTTTCTGCAGTCAGGGATGATGACCCAAGAGCCAGATGGCCCTCTCAGTCACTTCAGTGATAGAGGCAGGCAACCACCCACTAGAAGGGATCTTCTTCACAGGTCAGAGCATCCTGCCCTGCCTTTCCTTCCAGGCCATGGAGAAGCCATTAAACGAGTGATCAGCAAAGACTGCATTTCCAGCATACAACAAAGTGCAGCTCTAGTGGGTATCCTGTGGTGTCGTCTCATCCTGGTGGAGGGTGGGGTAACTGGAGAGAAGCAAAGGCAAATAGACTTTGGCTGATGTGGATGATACTGCGAGGAGCACCTGGCAGTGAGAAGGCAAGCATTGATTAAATGCTGGGCCCCGAGGAAGAGAAGTAGTTGTGGAAGCTCCCAATTTCCACCATTGCCGAAGGTGAACCATGGCCAGTATGCTGGAGAGTCATGAGCCTTTTTGTTTGCAAAGCAGTAGGAGCCAGTGTCACTTCACGTTACGGCAAATCCAGCTGTCTGTTGCTGATGGCCAGTCATAGCATATGCAATTGCTGCACTGACCACTGCACCATCACCTCCCAAAATACCTTTTTTCCCCCCTACTTGTCTGTATCTAAGAACATCCTTAGCCCCATCCTTTGGCGTATGAACATGGTTGGACCAATTGTTATGGCTGTACTGTCCACACAATCTGAGATGACAAAGTGTACTCTCCTGACTTAGAGGACTTGTACCTCTTTGGGATGAGGCTAGTGATGCAGCGGAAGTGGAAAAACTCCTTTTATACAGACCTCTCTCCTCTTCCTTGCATACTCCCGTTCAGTATAGCACTAGACATTTCAACAGGGCTGAGAGAAATAAGGTTTCCAGTTGCTCCCTCCCTTTTTCAGTGTTGAGAAAAGATACTATTTGCTCTTTCATGAAATATATGGGTGCAGAACCTTTAACCGATCATTTTAGTTTTCCTGACTCCTTCTGTGGACATAAATGCTTTGCTTCAGCTGGGAAGGAATTAGCTGGAGGGGTGAGAAGACAGTTGAGTCTGATCTTTTGTTTACTTTAGTTCATCGTATCTACAAATTTATACTAGGCCAGCCTCATGCTATCTGAACAGTCCTACTTTGGTGTCATCAGCCCTTGACCTCCAGTGGAACTGCTAGCAAAGATGGTCATAGACTTGGAAGTTCTTGAGAGGCAGAGATTTTATCCTTGCCAATCGAACTCACAAGCTCGCTTTAATGTGAGTACTTGAATGAGGTGTGTTTGGTAACTGATTTTTGGTAAGAGACTGACCAAGAGAGATCAATAGAGAACGCTTCTTTACAAGTCATCTTATGAAATCAGTGATAGGAGTGGATCAGTTTGCCACATTGTGTCTAACTGTGGATGCAACCTCCCTGAAGAAAAGCAAACAGCACCCAATGAAAATACAAAAGAGAAGGCTAATGTGGTATATCTTTTAGGTATATTAAGGCAAACCAGTTATTTCTTGTGGGGGGAAAAAAAAAGGGTTATCTTTGGTGTCGCTCCAGGGATACTAATGAAGTCCTAGAGGAATGAATTTCAAACCTGCAGTCTCAGAGCTGGTGTTCCAGCTGGCTACACAGAGAGGTACTTGGTCTAAGTGTTCTCCTTACTGGAACAACCTCCCCTTGGAGTGATTCCCATCTGGCCCGTAGGGAGAACCTGACATGAAAGTGCGTTCCCATAAATGACCCAGCATTAAGTGTCAAAGGATAAGATCCAGCAGAATTTGGAATCCCTATGCACTTCCCTTCTGCTCCCCATCCCTTGCCAAAACCTAGTCACAACTACTTCAGCATGACTTCTCTGTTTACCTGTGTTTTGTTACGATTTGCTGTTCCGTCCTAAGGGAAATTGGTAAGCGGCATGAGTTTACGTGGAAAAAAATTTTTTTTAATGTTTTTTCCTTTAGTTGAGTTCCTCCCCTTTGTTCTGCTCTGTACTATTATTGCCATATTGTTTAATTACATTGCCCTTTTTTATCCATCAGTGCAGACCAAGCATGCTGAAAATGAAAGGCAGCATGTAACCTTCTGAAGTCGCTAATTGTAGTACTGCAGGTGAGTTGGATAACCGGCTATTGCAAATTTTGGTCTGAAGTTCTTTGCTGTTTAAATTGGACAACAGCAGGAGAGAGAACAAAAGCTATTTCTTGCCTTATGTTTTTGGAAACCTGTTCCCAGTTCTTCGTGAAGGACTGCTGCTGTACTTGAATATGTTAAAATAGGGACACATGAATGACATTGATACTCTGCAGTGGAAATTGCTGAGCCTTTTGTATTCTCTTTACCGTTGCATGAGAGCTATGATAATCTGCTGCTTTCTCTAAATGGAAACCCTCCAGGGAAGTTTTGTGTACTCCAAATAGCATCTCTGTATGATCAGAGACTTGGCTTCATATGCATGTAATGATTAATAGACAAAGATAGAAGAATATAAATGCAGATTAGAGGTTATTCAGTCAAGGCAAGCACGTTTAGTGAGGGGGCACGTTATAAAAATGCCAAACAATACAGCATTGCTGCTATCCTTTCTGGCAAATCTCCATATTTTGCCAAAACATTGTTATAATTCTTAGCAGCAAACAGGATCTGTCTCATAAGTACCTATGTCTAAACCATTTACTCTCCTTATTTGTATACTCAGCAGAAAATCACATTCACTTTTTTCTAGCTTTCTTGCAGTGAATTTCATATAACTATTTTGAAGTGATCTCAGTGCTGAAAATAGTCTGCCAAAAGAGACGGATACAGACTTTCAGAAGAATACTTACATCCTCAAAACAATACATGAACTTTAATTGATCAAACCCATTAGCAGCATTGGGGTACAAATAAGGAGCATTAATCTGTTTTCTGTAGTCACTTTGACAGAGGAAAGGCCCCCAGCTTAGCCTCAGCACAGAGATACGTCTCAGATTTGACTTTAGCATGGCCAGTGGCTTCTTAGCTGGGTAAACTAACACCCTTTTTTTTGGTTGTTCAAGAGATGATCAGAGAACTGTCTTTGCATTGGGGCTGTCTACATAAAAAAGCTAGTGTGCATGATACTCAGATGAAAGCTGGTAATACATTACCCGTGTGGACTAATTCTTTGTGTAACTGCTCTGACAATTCCCTTTCTAGTGGCAAGAAGATGACCCCAAACTGACGATCTTACAGAAGCATCTCTGTGATCTTACTGCTACTTCTGTCTTTTGGGGAAGGGGAGTTTTCTTTTTGTTTCTGTAAACTGTATGACAGAAAAACTAATGACGTACTTTCTGTATGGCCATGAACATACTGTAATGAGTGTGGAGGAATAATAAAGGTCACTTCCTCTGCTTAGGTGAAAAATATGGTACAGTTATTCAAGAAACACATGAGGGAGGAGAAGCTTGCTTGTTACCATCCTTGAACACTTCTCTCCTGACGCAGCTGACATTTTAGAGGCAGCCAGTGGTTACAGCAAGGAACCACTTCCTATTTCTGGGTGACAGGCTCTGTCTGTAATAGAAAAAGAAGTTCTTTTATGACCAATTGCAAGGGAACACACATCCATTCCTGGAGCAACAGCGGATGGACCTGTTTTATTTGACCCTGAGTACACGATACAGATTCAGGCAAGCAGTGAACTTGAAAGTATTGTCTGGGGATACCTCACACTGAGCTCCCGTCATGAAATCCTAAGCCTGGAAAAGTGCAAGTGCCAGCATTAAGTGTAACCAAGGAGCTGCCTGTTATGTGCACAGTGGGCTGGCTGTGGAGAGGTATATAATTTGCTTTGAGTTTTCTCTGTTTAGAAAGCTTCTGTAGTCTAGAATAGAAAAAAAATCTGCCTTTTTTTCGGTTTAAATTCTTTTTGTTTTGTTGGGGAGCTTGCTGCAGGAGAAGCCCTAGGCACATCCACCGCAAAGCTTTGTCCAAATCAGGATCTCATCACAGAGATCAAATTTCAGATTTTCCTCCGTTCTGTAAGAGGCTTTGAATTCCTGTTTTTTACCAGTGCTATCAAGCTATTAGGCATTGCTGGGTGAAGGGGTACATTCATTATCTTCTCCAAATTTGCGTAAACAGCCTTTGGTGGAGCAAGAACAGAAAGTTGAGCACC